>NC_138969.1:162742500-163992500 GCF_055761805.1 Camellia sinensis | reverse complement strand
CCCAAATTTTTTTGAAAAATTTAATACTCGCCTCTCTAAAATATTCTCATCTATCTAGCCAAAAATCTATAATTATCTATGTAAGAAAATAATTTAGAGTGAACATTTGAAAAACAAAAGGTTGGTTGGATCTTTAAATCAGTACTCATTTTCAAGTTGTAATCTTCACACTCCAACTCTATGCGTACTCTATTTTCTCTCTTATTCTTGAACTCAAGTCCCCATTTTTTTTATTATTATTTCAGTTCTCTCTTCAACTTGATCTTTATTTTTGGTTCCTTCTTCATTTATTTCGTATTTATTTCAAAATTTCTTATTCAACTTCATTTCTTCCCTTTTTTCTTGTTTCTTGTTTCTTGTTTCTTTGTTGGCTTTTTTTCTTTTTCTCTTTGTACTTCTTTTTCTCTTTTAGTGTTTTAAGAATTGAAGTTATTTGTAAAAATTAAAATAAGGAGAATGCGATTGATTTACTTTCTTTAACTTTATTTCAGCTTAAGGATAGTTAAAAGTCTTTCAAAATTAAAAATATTTGCTAACTTATAAAAAAAATTTATCCCAATGATACAAAAGCAGAATAACTGCATTACAATTTTAGTGTAAATTACATTTATAGTCTCTACATTTTCCCCCTTATGTCATTTTGGCCCATGTAATTTCAATTAGCTTGATTTTGACCCTTTATTTTAGATTTTACATCAATTTAGTCCAATTAATAATGCCGATTAAGGTTTTCATAATGCTAATTAGGGTTTTTGAAGAAAAATAGTTACTGAGTTGGTTGATATTAACTTCTTGAATTGAACAAATTTACAATTTTACATATAAAAGTACAACAATGCCGCTTATGTGGGCATTTTCTAAAAAAAAAAAAACTAATAATTGTACTCAAATGTACCAAATTAAAATAAAACCACAAATTCAGACTCCAATCAAACCAATTAAAATTATAGGTACCAAAATGATAGAAGGACGAAAATATAATTTGCCCAAAATTTTAATTGCAAAACTATATGATTGATATCCTTCAACATTCCCAATTTTAATAGTTATTAACAATTTCTAAGTTGTACCAAGTATTGGTAAAAACTTGATATATATAGTACGATTTTATAGCAAGTTATTTGGTCACATATCTTATTGATTATATTTTTATAATTATATATATTAAATAAATACATCTAATAGTATAGTTTTGTAATATTTTTTATATTGTGTTGATAGAAATTGATATTGCAATTCACATGTTCATTAAAAAAAATGTCTTGTATATATGCTCGCCTTGTCAAGGTTAAAATCTTGCGTCCATCCCTTTGTTATTTGATATCTAATTAGTACAATTATAAAACTTAAAGCGAAAAAAAGAAAAGAAAAGACATTTAGGCCATAAGGATAATTTCAAAACTTTTAGGGCAATAGTCTATTCTTTTGGGGCAAAAAAAGCAAAATAATTTGAAAGGACCATATTATTCCTAACTATCTCTCCAAGTGCCATCTATATGTCTATCTATCCATCAACGTGTCATTCTCTATTTGTTCATGTGTCACTTATCTATTTACATAAGTTGTCTATTTGTCCATATCACCATTACCACTAGTCGCCGCTGCCAGCAACTTTTTCAGACAATCTTCAAGCAACTTTTCTGGCGTTGGCAGTGTTTTGATGGTGTAACTGTGATCTAGTGGCAGTAGAGTAAAAATAAAATAAAAAATTATAACACTCAAAACAATTCCAAACAATTTCATTACTTGTATCATTATTTTCATAAAAGATCAATCCTTAGACCGAAATGCCATATCCCTCGTAGAAATGGACGTATCACAGTTTATACAAAAAAAAAAAAAAAAAAAAAAACCCTCTTCATCTTCGTTTAAGGAATGGGGAAAAAAAATGTAAGATAAGAATGTTATAATGAGTAAATATTGAGTATAATAGTTATAATATGTGACAATATCATTAGAGAATGAAAAAAATCTTATATTGCTGTAGTGGAAATTACTTAGTTGAGTTAGTAAGAGTCAAGTGTTCACCTAATTCTATTTGTGGTACTTTATTAACCGGTGACACCGCTTTACACTCAATATTTGTTTTGTTGGAATAATGATCTAGAATAAAATTCAAAAAAAATAAAAAAGAAAAGAAGAAGACATAAGGTATTCGAGTGAAAGAATTTTGTTTTTTTTAGATTTAAATTTTTTTTGAAGAAATTAGTAGGAAGTCGCTTCTCAAAAACTTGTTTAGTCATAGATCCTATGAAAATACTTGTGGTTTGGTAAGTCCTCTATGTTTGAAATTGTATTTTAGAATTTTTTTTTTTTTAAATTAGATATTTTTCACGACAATTTAACCTTTATAAGGTGGGGTGGAGTGGGACGGAGAATATGATGGGCCATTATATATATACATATATATAGGGGTGTAATAATGGCCGGGCCCGGCCCACTCAGGCATGGGCTCAGGCCGGCCGGTGTTGGGCCGCGCAGGCTATAAAAATTACAGTTTAGACCCCACTCATTTAATACTCTTGAATTCGAGATTTAGTACTATAATTTTTGCTTATATCCCTTGTCGTCTCGTTTGTAGTCGAGTTGTGTTGTTGGTTGTGTTTGAAACAAGTTAGATGTTAGTTTTTCAAAAGAGTTATTGTTATGTTTTTTGCTTGTTCGCTCGAGTGGTGCTTTGGCCACTCGAGCAGTCTTTGAAATCTCTCAGTATCTTGTAGGTCTATAAAACTCTTGGGAGTAGGGTGATCTTCGCTCGAGCGGTACTTCTTGCGCTTGAACGGTCTCTGCTGTCTGCAAAACTTCTATGAAGGGGTCATTGTGCACTAGAGCGATGGCCTGGTCACTCGAGCGGTGTCACTTATTGTCTGTGACGCTCTAGTAGTGTTTTGGTTGTTCGAGCTGTTTGTGCGTATATCAGTTTGAAAAAATGAATTTTTGAATCACTTTTTCATTTCGTTTCTCTATCTCTCTCTCTAAAACCATCCAAACCCTAATTTCTTCACTTTTCTCTCTCTAGTTCTTGTTTAAAACCCCAAATACTTTATCACCCATTGATTTCTCCACCATTACTCATTGGAGAAAAAAGGTCTAGAGCTCGTCGAAAGTTTTAATCTAATCGGAGAAGATATCGTTTTTGGCTCCGCCAAAGTTTCACCCTTACTCTCTTCCTATTCTACTCTAAGGTAGGGATTTCTTCAACCTCTCGTATAATATTTAGCTTAATTATTTACTTTTTGAAAAGTGTTTAGTGAATTGGAGGTTTTGGGTTAAACTTAGGGTTTAGTGTTGAAAAGTAAAAGAGGAGTTTTTCAAATAAATTCTTGAGAAAGATTGTGGATGTGTATATATTGTTGGATATTGTTGGAAATTTCTCTTCTAAATGTGATTTTGAAAAATAAAGAAGGTTTTGTTGAAAAATCATTGATGTGGTTTATAAAGGAAAAGGAAATAGTGTTGATTTTTGAAAGGATATGAGAAAAAGGTATTTGTTGATGATGAGAGTGAAGTTGGATATTATCACTCTCATTTTGAAATTTTGAGATCTTATCTATTGTTGAAAAAATTATCTGTTGAGTAAAAATATCTGTTTTGGGCTATCGGTGGAAGATAGCTTTGATTATTATAGAAATTGTATAAGGATTCGGTTAAATTGAAACTAATTTCACATACATTTTGCATGGAGCATCGCTTCATACTTGAATATTAAAAATGTATTTTTTTTTTTTTAAAAAAGGGTGTATACTTTAGTGTATCTGGTTAGGGGGTGTGGTTGTAGTTTATTCTTTCTTAGTTTCTAAGAAAGAGAATTTACTAACTAATTATGGTTCAACGATCTTAGTTTAATTTAAGCACATCAGTTAAGATTTTTTAGATCACCTAAGTGTTCAATTCTTAAGTCTAAAAAGATGAATTTGAATTCTATTCGATTTTCTTACTATTTCTCTGTCAGATTCTCTGTCCCCATTTTTTGTCGTATTTATTTTATTTTATTTTTTATTTCAAACTCTGTTCTCACCACATGATATGTCAAAGTAATTAATTTTTTTAACTAACACATCTTGCAGTGAGCAAAGTGTTTGAAATAGGGACAAGAAAAATGAGAGTGAATCCCATGTCGTAAAAGTATTTCATATTGTGAAATTATTGAATGTGAAATAATCTATTTTTTCCTCTCATTTTATGATGTATGCCTGAATCTAGAATTCTTTCCATTAATTTTAGCTTTCGATGTGTTTATTCCAGCATGCACTTGAAAGCTCAATCTGGGGAAGTTCAGGAAATGACTAAAAAGACAGATCTTGCTCTAACTAACTAGGTTTAGTCTTGATCCAAAAAAAAAAAAAAAAACACTAAGTAGGTTTAGTCTAATTATTCATAATCCTTGTATCCTATTAGAAAGTTATGTGTTCAATTCTCCTTCAGTTAAGGATTCTCCTTTAATTTGGGAATCAAATTGAGCAGGTTATAAAACTCCTTCCTGGATTTTGACAAGTCATTACCCAGAGCTTTCAAGCTCTTACCCTTAGCTATTTCCTGTTGGAACAATCTTCTGTGTAAATAAAATAACTTGAAATAAATTCAAACAAAATAAATAAATAACATACCAGATTTATTTATCGAACCGAATTAAAATTAAGACCAAGTCGAGTGTGTGACACTCTGTCCTTAAGACAGATTCGCCCCGCTACGGTGCTTACGGTTATGTGGCGTCTATCTCCCAGGATACAATGATCTTCACAAATTGTAGTAGCACTCCAAACAATTTATTCGGCGAACCAAACCTGTGTTCTAACTCTCTGAAAATTATCCTAAAATAATATGAAGAATAGAGGACGCAAGAGAGCAAAATGAAGACAAGGAAAATGAATTTTCAGAATCAATCAAAATTGGAATGGGGCTGCCTTTATATAGGCTTTGTTGGCACCTATTTAATTTGAATAGAAAATGTATGAAGAAGGGACATACCCCTTCTTTTAAAATAAAGAGACACCATGAAAGGTTTGCACCCTTTCATTCAAATGGAGGTTTGACCCTTCCTTTAATACAAAAAGACACCATGAAAGGTTACACCCTTTCATTCAAAATGGAGTCTATTTCAGTTCACAACTACCTTTTTATAAATTTTCCAACAATCCCCCACATGAATGAAATTGACAGAGAGAAAATGCAGCAACATGATGTAAATACGGAGAGTACAGAAATTGAAAATATTCTGCAAAGCATAGGTAGCTTTTGGCTTTGAACCTTCCCTTGTGAGATACTATCGGATTTACTAGCTAACCAGTGAACATGATGCCTTGAACTGTTCAGCCATTTGTGTAAACCAAGACAATAGAACTCACACAGTATATCTCCAAACACAGTTTAGTTCTCACTATTGTGTTCATTTTGGCCCTGAACAACCTGGTCTTTCATGAGTGCTCTAAAGACTTGTAGCCCTTCACAAATCTTATAGAACCGGCCCAGTTCACACTCACATAGGTGATTCTTATGAAAAGTATCCTGTCATACTCCACTAGGTTTACCTAGATATAAGAATCATTAAAAATATTACTTAACCTAAACCGCTGCAGACATCACTATTTCATCAAAGAAATTGGTAGGAGATAAACTCCCCAGTGATCCTTCTGAGTCATTCACAACTCGGTTGTCCCTTTGAACCTAGATCTTGGGATCTCCAGTCAACTAGGTTGGGTTGCCGTTGTGGTAACTCTTATTTAATAGGCTTTAGTCCTATTCCCCTTGATGAATTCTCAACTAACTCTCTTGCTAACCCTTTGGTTAGTGGATCCGTTATGTTGTCTTTAGACTTAACATATTCTATGGACATAATTCCATTAGAGAGTAGTTGTCTTATGGTATTATGTCGACGACGAATGTGTCGAGACTTACCGTTATACATATGACTCTGTGCTCTACCAATTGCTGACTGACTATCACAATGTATGCATATAGCAGGCACCGGTTTTGGCCATATTGGAATATCTTCAAGGAAGTGGCGAAGCCATTCTGCCTCTTCCCCTGCTTTGTCTAAAGCTATGAATTCAGATTCCATAGTAGACCTAGCAATACAAGTTTGTTTGGAAGATTTCCAAGATACAGCCGCCCCACCAAGAGTAAAGACATACCCACTAGTGGACTTTGAGTCTCTTATATCCGATATCCAATTTGCATCACAGTATTCTTCAAGTACTGCTGGATATCTAGTATAATTAAGCCCAATGTTACGAGTAAATCGGAGATATCTAAGAACCCTTATAATTGCTTTCCAGTGTTCTACTCTCGGATTACTCGTATATCTACTTAATTTACTTACAGCATAAGCTATATCTGGGCGAGTGCAGTTCATCATGTACATTAAGCTTCCAATAATTTGGGCATACTCTAATTGAGAAATACTTTCTTGTACATTCTTAGAAAGATACAAATTAATATCTACAGGTGTTCTTACAAGATGATTATCATCTTTGCTGAATTTGTCAAGTATTTTCTCAATGTAATGAGATTGTGACAAAGCATATCCTTCTGATGTTTTGGTAATTTTCATACCAAGTATTATATCAGCAATGCCCATGTCCTTCATGTCAAAATGTTATTCAACATTTTCTTGGTAGTTTTAATCATGTCATTATTACTACCAATGATGAGCATATCATCTACATAAAGACATACAATGACATAACCTTTATTTGTGTTTTTAATATAAACACATTTGTCACACTCATTAATTTTAAATCCATTTGACATCATTGCCTTGTCAAATTTCTCATGCCATTGTTTGGCGCTTGTTTTAAACCATATAATGATTTAACCAATTTACACACTTTCTTTTCTTTCCCTGGAACAGAAAACCCTTCTGGTTGTTCCATGTAAATTTCTTCATTTAACTCACCATTTAAGAAAGCGGTTTTAACATCCATTTGATGAATTTCTAGATTGTATAGAGATGCAATGGCAATTAGCATTCTAATGGATGTTATTCTAGTAACCAGTGAGTATGTGTCAAAGTAATCTAGACCTTCTTTCTGTCTAAAACCTTTGACTACAAGTCTTGCCTTGTATTTGTCTATTGATCCATTCGCTTTCAATTTCCTTTTGAAAATCCACTTGTACCCAAGAGGTTTACAACTTGGTGGCAAATCCACCAATTCCCAAGTGTGATTTTGTAAGATGGATTCAACTTCACTGTTGACAGCTTCTTTCCATAAAGGAGCTTAAGGACTGGACATAGCCTCTTTAAAAGTTAAAGGCTCATTTTCTAACAAAAATGTTAAAAAATCTGGACCAAAAGATTTTGAGGTTCTAGCACGTTTACTACGCCTAGGTTCTTTTTCCTCATTTTGGTCTAACTTTTGCTCTTGATCATGTTCTTGATCATTACTAGTAATAGTATCAAAAGATCTCTTATTATTACTAGTCTCTTGTCCAATTTTATTTGGAAATACATGTTCAAAGAATGATGCATTCCGAGACTCAATAATAGTATTTACATGCATTTCGAAATGTTCTGATTTATGAATCAAAAACCGATATGCACTACTATTCTTGACATAACCAATGAAAATGCAATCAATGGTCTTAGGACCTATCTTAGTCTTTTTAGGACTAGGAATAGCCACTTTAGCCAAACACCCCCACACTTTTAAGTATTTGTAGGATGGTACTCTACCATGCCACATTTCATAAGGTGTTTGATTCACTTTCTTTCGGAGTACTTTATTTAAAATATAATTAGCAAAAAGTATTGCTTCCCCCCACAAGTTCTGAGGTAATCCAGAACTTATTAACATGGCATTCATCATTTCTTTTAAAGTCCTATTTTTCCTTTCAGCAATTCCATTTTGCTGAGGTGAGTAAGGAGCGGTGGTTTGATGAATTATTCTATGTTCTTTACAAAATTCACCAAAAGTTGATTCATATTCACCACCTCTATCACTTCTAAGTTTCTTGATTTTCTTATCAAGTTGATTTTCAACTTCATTATTATATTGAATGAAAGTTTCCAAAGCTTCATCCTTGGTTTGAATTAAATAAATATAACTATATCTAGTATAGTCATCTATAAAAGTGATAAAATATTTTTTCCCACCTCTAGTTTGAATTGATTTAAAATCACAAATGTCACTATGAATTAATTCAAGTGGTTTCGTACTTCTTTCAATTGAATAAAAGGAGTTTTAGATAATTTTGCCTCAACGCAAATTTCACATTTATGATTTGAATCAATATTAAATTTAGGTAAACATTCCATATTAATTAATCTACGCAAAGATCCATAATTAACATGTCCTAGTCTACCATGCCATAAATTTGAAGACTCAAGCAATTAAGAAGAAGATGTAGTATTATTAATAACTGAGGGTACAACGGTCATTACATTTAACTTGAAAAGGCCATCAGACATGTAACATTTTCCTACATGCATCCCGTTTTTGGTAAGTACAAACTTGTCACTTTCAAAAACTAGCCTAAACCCATTCTTACTCAACAAAGATCCGGAAACTAAATTCTTGCGAATGTCTGGTACATGCAGCACATTGTTGAGAGTGAGTTTCTTTCCAGATGTCATCTTGAGTACAATCTTTCCTTGTCCTTCAACTTTAGAAGTTGAGGAGTTGTCCATAAAGAGTTGTTCACCATTGTCCACTATAGAATAAGATGTGAACATCTTTTTGTCGGCACAAATATGGCGAGTAGCACCAGTGTCCACCCATCATTCTTTAGGATTTCCGACAAGATTTGCCTCGAAAACAATTGCAGAAAGATTGATATCATCTATACCATTGGAAATATTGTCCACTTCAGTCATGTGGGCTTGAGCATTCTTCTTGCTTGTTCTTCTTTTGCTTTTGCCTTTGCTACGACAATCTTTGGCCCGATGTCCCTCTTTGTCACAGATGTAACATTTGCCATTAAACTTGTACTTTTTATTATCCCCCCTTTTAGAGCCTTGTGATGAACTATCTCCAGAAAACTTTCGTTTTTTAGTTTTTGAAGCATGTTCCACCACATTTGCCTTAGACTCCATAGGATGCTTACCAGCCCACTTTTCAGAATTGCGGTTGTCCTCCTCAATTCTCAAACGCACAATTAATTCGTCCATAGAAATTTCTTTGCGCTTGTGTTTGAGGTAGTTCTTGAACTCCTTCTAGCCTTTTGGTAATTTTTCAATTAAGGCTGCAACTTGGAAGGATTCACTGAGTGACATGTCTTCTGCGTGAATGTCATGCAGAATGAGTTAGAAATCTTGAGCTTAGCTAATCACAGTTTTGAATCAACCATTACAAAATCCAAGAATCTGCTAACCGTAAATTTCTTTGAGCCGGCATCTTCCGTTTTGTACTTTTTCTCCAACGATTCCCAAAGTTCCTTTGCTGTCTTGATTGGACTGTAGACGTTGTATAATGTGTTGTCAAGTCCGTTCAAGACGTAGTTCCGGCAAAGGAAATCGGCATGTTTCCAAGCATCAACCGCATCAACCACTTGCCGGTCGGTTTCATCCTCTTTCAGGATAGGAGCATCTTCACGGAGAAAACGAGCCAGGTTCAGAGTTGTAAGATAGAACAACATTTTCTGTTGCCATCTTTTAAAGTCAGTTCTTGAGAACTTTTCTGGCTTCTCTCCATGATTTATTGGTACTGTCATCACAGGAGAGGGGGTTAGTGCAATTGCAGCCACCACAGTAGTACTTGTTTGGGCATTTGTTTCAGTAGCCATCAATTCTAATTTATAAAACAAATTTATAATTAGAATTTTCACTACACAGAAAATTAAACCAAATTCACAGAATTAAATTCTGTAAAAATAAAAAAAACAAGAATGTAACTTTTATTTTCCAATTAGTTTGAAAATAAAATAAAATTTTATTTAAACAAATTAATTCCACACAGAAAAATAAATTCTGTAAAATAAAAGAAATAAAAACTATAACTTTTATTTTTCAATTAATTTGGAAATAAAATAAAATTTTATTTAACCAAATTAATTCCACACAAGAAATTAAATTCTGTAAAAATAAAAGAAATAAGAAAATAACTTTTATTTTTCAATTAATTTGGAAATAAAATAAAATTTTATTCAACCAAATTAATTCAACACAGAAAATTAATTTCTATTGTACTTCAATAATTAAAATACTAAAACAGAATTTTAAGTAATGAAAACTCATAAAATAATTTCTAAAACCCAAAATTAATTTCTGAAAAATTTCACAAAAATATATTCTGAATTGTTAATGACACCAGTATCGTACTACTAGTTATTGTCAAAGAAAAGAGACAGTATATTACTACTATCTGTCAAATAGCATATAATCACTATTTGTTTTTCCAACCAGAATATTATTTTGTAAATCCACAGAAAATAATTTTCTTCCGAAATTATTTACGAAGAATGAAAAAAAAAGAAAACAAACGAAAAAATTTGTAAACAGAATAATTCAAATCTGTCTTAAGATTATTGGAACAATCTTCTGTGTAAATAAAATAACTTGAAATAAATTCAAACAAAATAAATAAATAACATACCGGATTTATTTATCGAACCGAATTAAAATTAAGACCAAGTCGAGTGTGTGACACTCTGTCCTTAAGACAGATTCGCCCCGCTACGGTGTTTACGGTTATGTGGCGTCTATCTCCCAAGATACAATGATCTTCACAAATTGTAGTAGCACTCCAAACAATTTATTCGGCGAACCAAACCTGTGTTCTAACTCTCTGAAAATTATCCTAAAATAATATGAAGAATAAAGGACGCAAGAGAGCAAAATGAAGATGAGGAAAATGAATTTTCAGAATCAATCAAAATTGGAATGGGGCTGCCTTTATATAGGCTTTGTTGGCACCTATTCAATTTGAATAGAAAAGGTATGAAGAAGGGACATACCCATTCCTTTAAAATAAAGAGACACCATGAAAGGTTTGCACCCTTGCATTCAAATGGAGGTTTGACCTTTCCTTTAATACAAAAAGACACCATGAAAGGTTACACCTTTTCATTCAAAGTAGAGTCTATTTCAATTCACAACTACCTCTTTATAAATTTTCCAACATTTCCTTCTTGATGCAAGGACAATTCAGATCAGCACATTTCCATAATAACATTAATAACAATAAATAAATAAAAATAAGGAACCAGATTCTCTTCGTGTTGTTTGGGCCTGTGGGCCCACCATGAGTCTCACCTCGGTGATTCGAGCCGTTCATCTTTTAGGCCATAACATGTAGATCATCCATGAAAATAATTAGGTCAATTAGGTAACTGTAACCATGCTAGTTTATGACATTTATTTGCAAATAAATAAATAAATGATAAATATTATTTACAAACTAATTTGGACACGATTATTGGTTCGACCTAATTTTGTTTATGGGTGATCTGTAAATTGTGGTCTAAAAAATAAACAGCTCGACTAATCGAAGTGAGACGTACGGTGGCCTCACAGGCCCAAACAGCATGTGTGGATTGGACAAAATCTGATTGCTAAAAGTAAAAGCCAAAGTGAGTCAACTCCACCACTTTGTATGGAGATCAATCACAAAATTTGTTCACAAATCTTCATTGAACAAAACCATTTTCCAGGCCAGGTGATTAGCCAAACTTTATTTGTCTACCCTTACTATAAACAGCTAGAAAAATGACACCTAAAATGAAGTACAATTAATAAAAAGCTTTATTCCAGACTCCTAATCTTTTGAACTATGTTTGGATCATATATTTAAGCAAAAATTTAGAAAGTAAAAGAGAAAATATAAATGAAATATGAATGAAATACACATTTTTTAAAAACAAATCTATATTCCAAACAATCTTAGTACTTTTTACTGTAATCAGTTCAAAGTGGATTGTCACTGAGATGTTGACTGCTGGAACAGTTATGGCCTCAACAACAATCGAGCAATTATCCATTCCCTATTCAATAATTTTTCACAACAATCTATCTGGGAGGAGGATTGTACCCAAAAAAAATTTTAAAAAAATTTGGGGGGATTGCTTTTTTATCCAAGATGGGCAGTATTGTCAAATAGCTATGTTGGGGTACTTCACAAAAAGTAAATAAAATGGAAATTTTCAATTCAATGCAAGCTTTTAAGAAAAATTACAGATAAGTGATAATTTTATATACCTTAATAATTATAGTTATAAATTTTTAGGATACCTACCTCTAAATCCTAATAAGTAGACTTATTATCTAATAGGTCTTATGAAAAAAATTTGTCATAAAAAAATGTCACTAATTGTAAGTTTTAGCGACAATTTATAAAAATCATGACAAAAAAAGTCACTTATTGTCAATTTTTAGTGACGTATGTAAAAAATTGTCATAAAAAATTTATTTTGAGCGACAATTTTACCAAGACTTATTTTCAATAGGACTTAATGGGAATTAAGCCTAACTCTTAGGACCTATTGATAGTTTACCTTAATTTTTTTTTTTGGTTGATGTTTTTGTAATAATCTTCTGATAGTACCATTGATAGATTTCTCCTAAATACAAATCAAGAAGAATAATAAATAAGAAAGTTCACTCATAATATATTACCGTATTACAATGGACTAAAATAAGATAAAAGCAAAAAGGGGATTGGGCGAGGGTATGCTCTAAACTCTTTCTGAACACTACAAAAAATAACATTTTTAGCGACCAACTTTTTGGTTGCAGAAAACTAATATCTGGTCGTTAATAGTTTTTAATGACCAAAAAAAGTTGGTCGCCATTTAGTCGCCAAAAGCCCGTCACAGAAGGTTTTTGGCGACCAGAATTGAAGTTGGTCGCTGAAAGTTACCATTAGCGACCATATATTTTGGTCGCGAAAAGGATTTAAATTTGTTGAAGATTGATCATATATATGATTTGTCAAAATAATTAAAATTTTAATTGACAACTTATACATCCTGTGGCAAGAATAGTGTTTGAGACAGGAACATGGAAAAAATGGGGAGACGACTCAGTGTCAACAAAGTATTGCATATTGTGTAATTATTGAATGTGAATTAATCTAATTTTTTCTCTCCATATTTTAAGGGATAAATTATAAATACATTCCCTAAAATTTACTTAAAATATTAATTGTTTTCTATAGTTACAAAAATTACAAATATTCTATTGTCAAAATTTTTGATTTAACGTAATTAATAAAAAAAAATCCTAACTACTTTATTATATAATAATAAAATTACCAGAATTGTTAACTGAAATATATTTTAAACATCATTAAAAATTGTTAATTGATTTAATATTTTATTAATAAAATAGGTCAATTGTTATCCAATTAAAAATTTAAAAAGACAAGATGTAATTTTTAGAATCACATGCAATAATTTGTATGTAAAAAACTTAAAATGGTATATTTATAATTACCCTATTTTAAGATGTGCAAAAATCCAGAATTCTTTCCATTTATTGCACCTTTTGATGTGTTTATAAACCTGCATACTCTTCACAACTCAATCCTTAGGAAATTCATGAATGATGATGATAAGAGAAATAACTTGCTTTCAATTTTATAAACAAATTGAGCAGCTGTTAGGCAAAATAATCCTTTCTGGATTTTGACATGTCATTAGCCAGAGCTTTCAAGCTCTCAACCCAATTTCCTTCTTGATTCATAGACAATTCAGATTACCCCCTCCATAATTACATCCAAATTAAAAAAACCCAAAAACACACAATTAAACTGTGAAATAAGAGAAAATTAATGCATTCTCAACAACCAGAGAAAACTACAAACTAGAAGAGAAAAGTAAGAAACAACAATTGAAACAAGTCAGAGAACACTTGAGGCTGTTCAGTTTATTAGTGGCTCCAATTCTTGGGGACTCTCTTCTTGCTGGCTCTCAACAACCCATTGTTTCCTTATAAGCAATTCATCATGAGCAATCTGCCCCATCATTTTTGCCGCCAACGGAAGCCCAGCACACTTCTCTACAATTTTGTCTTTCAGACTTTCCAGTTGTACCGAGAACACTTCGCCGTCTCTGTCAACCGCGTCTTTGAAGATCTTCCAACAGCTCTCTGGATCCAAAAGCTGCAGAATCCGATGCAAGTTCTCTTTACCAACCATTCCCTTCGCCATTTCCTCGGTCCTGCTCGTCACGATCACCGTTCCCCCAAACCCTTTCGGCAATCCATAGGCAAGCCTTTCACTGCATTTTTCATCATCAGATATAGAAGTACAGAAATTTTTATACTGATCTTCTGTGTTCCAAACATCGTCGAGCACAATTAAGTACCTCTTGCCCATCAATTGCAGTCGTAGAGCGAAAAGCAAACCTTTGAGGCCGTGACTTTTATTGGCCGAATTGATGATCTCTTCTTGGACACCAAGATAGGTCAAGATTCTCTTCACTGTCTCCTTCCTGAAGTCCTCATTGTCCCGGGGCTGTGTTGACAAACACACCCAGATTCTGGGAAGGAAATGAGTCCTCACTTTTTTCTTGTTGAAAATCAATTGGCATAGTGTTGTTTTCCCAATTCCTCGCATACCCACAATCCCAATTACATTGAACCGAACATCGGTGTTGTTGTTGTTGCTGGGGACGAGCAGCCTCTGCATTGACACGGCCTTGTCGTCGAGCCCGTGAACCTTGGTTTCGTCCACCGATCGGGTACTCAATCGGAAAGATTCTGTTTCTGATTCAGCCGAGTTTGCTTCATTTGTTTGTATGTGGTTGTCGTCTTTCTCGCGAAGTTCGCCTTTGATCTTGTCTAAGCTCCTAGCAAACTTGTAGAAAAGCACTGATTCAATACCGTGAGTCTTCTTCTTATTCTGCGTTTGCATCTCAGTCAAGATGTTACTGAGATTGTAGAGCTTTTCTCTGTTGAATTTTGTCGGATTTGAATCGGTGGAGGTGGTTGGTTGTTCGAGCGATTTCTTCAATTCCTTGAAGGTGGAAGGCAGATTGGATAATAATTTGGCTAGCAAAGGCTTTTGGGCTTGCTCTAGTTCTTCAAGGTCTTTGTTTACTTTGGTAATTAGATACTTTTCAATAATCTCATCACCCATTTCTTCAATTCTCTCTACGCTGTCCCTCTCAAAGGTTGTGAAACAGAAAACCAGGAAGGGCTTTTTCACAGGCCTTTCCTGTTAGAAACACTGAGGGATTGATGCGTCAATGGGTGTAGATCACGAGACAGCTATGCAGTTTTGTTAGGCTAGGTAGGTGTGTATGTTCTTCTGGTTAGTGTTGATATAGAAAAAAGGTTGACTTAAAGTGAAGTCTTCTTTCTTTCTTTCTTTATTTTCCTTTTTTTTTCTTTATTTATTATTATTATTATGATTATTATTATTATTATTTTGATCAGTTGAAAACAGAAAGGAAACACACCCTAGCAATACGAAATCAAACCATCCTTAATAAGGCAGCAAGAGCCAAAGGTGGAAAAGAAATCCTGTCCAGGGAAAGAACATCCCGAAGGAAAGCCTTGGCCGAATCCGGATCCTCCGTCGCACTCCCCTGCAGCCCATTCCTGTCGCCCTCCAAAACGATGTCGTTTTGGAGGTTTTTTCTTTTCTTTTCTTTTCTTTTCTTCTTCTTCTTCTTTCTGTCTTTCATTTGATTGCCTACTCTACGCAGGTTCTTCGCCACCCCCATTGCAACCACGGTCGCATTTCTAGGAAATCTGCACTTTTAACAAAATAATGCAAATTCAAGCTTTGTGGGAGTTAACTGTAATATTGAATTCCAACAGTTTGAAAAATCAAATTAGCTACTTGCCCGCCCAAGAACTCATCCCCTACAGTGGATTCCAACAGCATGAAAAATCAAATCATCAACTTGAAAAATCAAATCATCAACAATCATCGACCCAAACCACCCCCTCGGCCTTCCACGGTGGCGCCACCGTCTCGATCCAAACCACTCTCCCATGCGCCACCAACCTCCGCCTCAAAACCACGATCTGGTCCGAACTCGGGGGCTCCGTCGGCGACCTCACCACTCTGATCTTCACCTCCCTCTACAACATCTCCACCGGCCTCCTTTTCGGTACCCCCATGCCCGTCTAACCCATGAAATCCATCGCCGCCGTCGCCATCTCCGAATCCCCTCACCTCAACATCTCCATCGGCCTCCAAATCCCCGCACCTCACTATCCCCCAAATCGCCTCCGCCAAAATCTCCACCGCCTCCGTGCTCCTCCTCCTCGGCGCCACCGCTTCAACAACCGAAACCCATCAACAGAAAGAGAGAGAAAGAAAGAAAGAAAGAAAGAAGAAGAAGAAAAGAGAAAAAAAAAAAAAACCCCTCCAAAACGACGTCGTTTGGAGGGCGACAGGAATGAACTCCAGGGGAGTGCGACGGAGGATCCGGATTCAGCCTTGGCCACCCAATGCACGAATCCGGATCCTCCGTCGCACTCCCCTGGAGTTCATTCCTGTCGCCCTCCAAACGACGTCGTTTTGGAGGGTTTTTTTTTTTTTTTCTCTTTTCTTCTTCTTCTTTCTTTCTTTCTTTCTTTCTTTCTCTCTCTTTCTGTTGATGGGTTTCGGTTGTTGAAGCGGTGGCGCCAAGGAGGAGGAACACGGAGGCGGTGGAGATTTTGGCGGAGGCGATTTGGGGGATAGTGAGGTGAGGGGATTTGGAGGCCGGTGGAGATGTTGAGGTGAGGGGATTCGGAGATGGCGACGGCGGCGATGGATTTCATGGGTTGGACGGGCATGGGGGTACCGAAGAGGAGGCCGGTGGAGATGTTGTAGAGGGAGGTGAAGATGAGAGTGGTGAGGTCACCGACGGAGCCCCCGAGTTCGGACCAGATCGTGGTTTTGAGGCGGAGATTGGTGGCGCATGGGAGAGTGGTTTGGATCGAGACGGTGGCGCCACTGTGGAAGGCCGAGGGGGTGGTTTGGGTCGATGATTGTTGATGATTTGATTTTTCAAGTTGATGATTTGATTTTTCATGCTGTTGGAATCCACTGTAGGGGATGAGTTCTTGGGCAGGCAAGTAGCTGATTTGATTTTTCAAACTGTTGGAATTCAATATTACAGTTAACTCCCACAAAGCTTGAATTTGCATTATTTTGTTAAAAGTGCAGATTTCCTAGAAATGCGACCATGGTTGCAATAGGGGTGGCGAAGAACCTGCGTAGAGTAGGCAATCAAATGAAAGACAGAAAGAAGAAGAAGAAGAAAAGAAAAGAAAAGAAAAAAAAAATCTCCAAAACGACGTCGTTTTGGTGGGCGACAGGAATGGGCTGTAGGGGAGTGCGACGGAGGATCCGGATTCCCCAATGCACTGCTTTCTTTCTTTCTTTTAATGGAATTTGGCAGCTCACGATCCAATTTACCTGGAAAGTAGACTGTGTGATGTAATTTTAAATTTGATGTTATGTGAGTTTTCTTAACGTTGTGTTTGCTTAAGAGATTTGGAAAGGGATTAAGAAAGAGAAAGATAAAATATAAGTAAAATGTAAATAAAATTTACATGTACTTTACCTAATTTTACACACCATTTCTCTTCTTTTTTCAAATCTCTTTTCAAATCTCCCAACCAAACATATTTCTTTTAAAAATGAATGTCATTCACAAAAAATATATATTTTTTGGTCTTTGTGTTAAAGATTAAAATAGTGATTTAGGCATGCCTGTCATGAATAAAAAAAATTAGGGAAACGATTGTCTCTAGTCCATTTTGTGGACTGGACGGTATTGTTAGGCCCATGAAGCCTACCAAAAATTCCATTTCAATAATTCGAATCGTTCAATGTGTAGAGTTCGTGTACTTCATTCCTCTAAACAAATCACGTTAATTTGAAATCAATAGTCCCTTGGTCAGAATACATTTTTATTGATAATTTATTTTTAAAATCTTATGTACCAGTAACAAAAATATGATCTAATCAAGGGGCTATTAATATCTGACCAACGTGATTTTTTGTAGGGATAAAATATTCAACAAGTTCTACATACACGGTTCAGATTATCGAAATGAGACTCGTGGTGGGTCACACGGGCCCAACAATACTGTCTATGGACTAGAGACAATTCTTTCCCCAAAAATTAATAGAAATTTAAATGAAATAATCAAATTAAAATTGAATTTAAAGTGTAGGATCAAAATTTTAAATTAAAAATATAAGAATAAAAAATCAAAATAAAATTTGAATCAAATTATAGTAGTAAAATGTGCAATTTACACTCCCCAACAAAAAAAAAAGAAAAACAAAACAAAAAGAACAGAACAGATAGACAATAATATAATATGTTCACACCATTTTTTTTGGGGGGGGGGGGGGGGAGATTCATTTTGTTTGGTTTGTGTTTCTCAAAAAATTTTGAGAAAAATTCTCTACAAATAAGTTTTCAAAAGTAATGAAACCAAGCAAATTTTTTCAAATTTTTTTTTTAAAACTTGTTTGGTTTACAAATTTTTCAAACAAATCTC
Organism: Camellia sinensis; assembly: GCF_055761805.1. Classification (NCBI taxonomy): domain Eukaryota; kingdom Viridiplantae; phylum Streptophyta; class Magnoliopsida; order Ericales; family Theaceae; genus Camellia; species Camellia sinensis. The sequence goes on along the minus strand of NC_138969.1, from coordinate 163,974,112 downwards.
TCTCTCATATACATCAAATCAATCACTTTTTTCAAAACTCTCTCCCAAAATAATTTTTCAAAACATCTTTTGAAAAAAAACCAAACCAAACAAATTTTCGTACTTTTAATCTCAAACATGTTTCTCAAATACAAACCAAACAAGACCCATTGGGAAGTCTTCAACTTGGGTTTTTTTTTTTTTGATTTTTTTCACAAAAAGATAATTTTTTTGCAAAATAAAAAAAAAAAACACATCCAAACAAAATATCACATTCAACCCCATAATTATTTCATTTTTTCTTTCACAAACATCACATTCAACTACAAAAAAATCCAATTACCTTCCTAAACATAAAAAATATTTTTTCCAATAATATCCTACAACTAAAAAAATTTACATAAAAATTTACTTTCTAAACAGCCACATTATAGGATGTTAGTTTGTTTGGTAAAGTTATACTAAAGGAGTACATTTTTCTTACTATACCCCAAAGTGTAATTACAAAATCACTGGGCTAAACACAAGGCCGAACAGAAGGCCCAATATTTTCACCTCAATCACCTCGTTTTAGTGATGATTTGAGGTGGGCCCTGGGTGTGTAAGCAAGGTGCATATTATATGCATTTCCGTAAATTCTCATAAATATATATAAATTATCTCACAAAATTACATAAATTCTCACAAATATATGTAAATTGTGATTTATTAAATTTTTATGAGTTAACTTATGTATGTTTGTAAAATCTTCCATGATTTTGTAATGTAACTTATATATATTTATGAGAACTTATACAAATACATATAGTATGCACTGATACACTCAAGAATTACCCATGAAAAATATCACTTTTATGTTGTGTTTAGATGATCCATCTGAAAAGAAATTGGAAAAAGAAAAAATAAACATGAAAGAATTGTAAATAAGGTATAAGTTAATTTTTTTTATTATTATTATTTCCCTCGTTCCTTCTTTTTTTATTTTTATTTTCAAATCACTTAAAATTTTACGCTTTTTGTCTCTGAAATATGAGATACGCTTTGTTTTTAATCTCTAAAATTATACAGTTATTCTTGATTTTAAGGCATCTACCGAAAAAGTTAAATTGAAAGACTTCATATAGGAAGAATCAAAATGAAACAAATAATAAAGTAGGATTTATTGTTCAAAATGTGAAATTAAATAAATAGATTTATAAAGAAATCAAATTATATACCAGGAACACATGCAGATAATTACAACTAAATTTCAACAGAAATACACAAAATAATAAAAGGGTAAAGAGACGAAACCGAAGCCTGCACGGAAGCAGTTTCTTTAAAACAGATTTCGCCGCCTCATGGATCGAGTGTTTGAGGAATCCCGGCGTCTGTCTCCCAGGATACGACGGTCAAAACCAGCTACGGCAGAAACACTTTCTATCTAGCTTGGCGAACAAGAACAGTGGTAGCACTCTCTCACAGTAGGAACTTTCTGGCAAACTGACTAAAGAATGGAAGAAATAATTTATGTGTTGGAGACTTGACAGGAGAGTCTCAATTTATACATGTATAGGGGAGAGAGGAGAAGCCTCCAACATTTATGGCTGGTCACTAATGTACCATTAACCTCTGCAATAAAGGCAGGAGTTACAAACTCCGTTAATGCACTATTAAACTCTGCAATAAAGGTAGGAGTTACAAACCCCATTAATGCACTATTAAACTCTGCAATAAAGACAGAAATTGCAAACCCCATTAACTCTTTCATGAAGCTAACTTCATGGGGCAATTTCTCATTCAAATCTCAATGGTTTTTGGCCATTCCATTTGTGGTGTAAAGATCTCATTGCAAAGTATTTAGACCCACTTAGACCCAACACAATAGATGGTTGGGACCCACTTTAATATTTAATTAAAGTCACCAAAAAATCATTTTTTCCAAAATCCCCCACATGAATAAAAATTGACCGAAAGACTCAACAAACGAATATCGTTCAACAATAATGACTCGAAGAGAGAGTGCAACGAACTAACCCCGACATCAGAGAAGGTAGCTTTTGGCTTTGAACCTCTCCCAGTGAAAACCTATCGAGTTTACTAGCTGATCAGTGAATATGACATCTTGAACTGCTCTGCCGTTTATGTAAACTGAGACAATAGATCTCACACGGGAATTACTCCTACCACCATTCTGTTCTCACTGGTGTGCCCTGTGTGGCCCTAGACACTAGCGTGGTTCAGCGAGTGGTTTCAAAGAATCTTGGCCTGCCCAATTCTTCTAGAAGCGGCCCCACTTCACACTCACATAGGTGACTCTACTTGAGTATCCTGTAATACTCAGCTCAATAGCTTAACACACTAGAGTCATTAAAAGCTCAGCTTAACCTCTACACTTGCAAGTATCACTGATAGAAGGAATGGCTGGAGGTTTAACCTCCTCAGTGACATACCACCGTTACACGCAATTAGGTTGTCCCAGTGAACCTAGATCTTGGGATCTCCAGTCAACTAGGTTGGGTTTCCATTCCGGTAACTTCCAAAGGCCTTAACCCCATTCCTTTTGACGATGTTTCGACTAACACTCGATTTAATCCTTTGGTTAGCGGATCCGCAATGTTGTCCTTAGACTTTACATAGTCTATAGAGACAACTCCATTCGAGAGTAGTTGTCGTATGGAATTATGTCTACGATGGATATGTCTAGACTTTCCATTATACATATTACACTGTGCCCTACCAATTGCAGATTGACTATCACAATGAATACAAATAGCTGGCATAGGTTTAGACCAACGTGGAATATCTTCAAAGAAATGGCGTAGCCATTCAGCTTCTTCTGTTGCTTTATCTAAAGCAATAAACTCTAATTACATCGTTGATCTAGATATACACGTTTGCTTAGAAGATTTCCAAGACACGGCTGCCTCACCAAGAGTGAACACAAATCCATTAGTGGACTTTTAGTCCTTTATATCTGATATCCAATTCGCATCACTATAGCCTTCAACCACCGCTGGATATCGAGTATAATGTAGCCCATAGTCCCGAGTGCAGCGTAAATTCCTTAACACCCGCACAATGCCCTTTCAATGAGAAGCATCGGGATTACTTGTGTATCTACTAAGCCTGCTAACTGAGTAAGCTATATCTAGCCTAGTACAACTCATCAGATACATTAAATTTCCAATTACCCGAGAATATTCTAACTGAGAGACACTTTCTTTATTATTCTTGGTAAAATGTAGACTTAAATCTATAGGTGTCGATGACACACTCGTATCTGATCCACTAAACTTCTCAAGTATCTTATCAACATAATGAGACTCAAAATGACATACCCTCTGTTAGTGTCTTTGACATAAACACACTTGTCACATTCGTTGATTCTAAACCCATTTGACAACATTACGTTGTCAAACTTCTTATACCATTGTTTAGGCACTTGCTTCAAACCATACAATGATTTGTCAAGTTTACAGAATTTCTTGCTTTGCTCTGGAGCTGAAAACCCTATAGGTTGCTCTATATAGATTTCTTCATTCAAATCCCCATTTAAGAAAGCTGTCTTTACATCCATCTGGTGTATCTCCAGATTGCGCAAAGCTGCTAACGCAATCACCATGCGAATGGATGTTATTCTAGTTACAGGTGAGTACGTGTCAAAGTAATCCAGGCCTTCTCGTTGCATGTACCCTTTGATAACGAGTCTCGCCTTATACTTGTCAATTGACCCATCGACCTTCATCTTTCTTTTAAAAATCCATTTGCAACCTAAAGGCTTGCAACCTGGAGGTAAATCTACCAACTCCCAGGTGTGGTTCTGTAATATGGAGTCAATTTCACTTTTAATAGCTTCTTTCCATAAGGGACTTTCTAGTGAAGTCACCGCTTCAAGGAAAGTTCGAGGTTCTTCCTCTAACATATAAATCAAGAAGTCCGGATCAAAAGACTTGGACATCCTAGCCCTTTTACACCTTCTAGGCTGATCATCACCTTGATTCTCAACTTGATCATCAAAATGATCATCATCACTAGCAAGCTCACCAAATTGCTCCAAAACCTCGGAATCCTTCATGGGTTCAAATAAACATGCATTCAAACTTATATACAAGAAACCGATATGCACCATTATTATGTGCATAACCAATGAAATATTCAATCCACAGATTTCGGGCCTATCCTAACCCGTTAAGGTGTAGGAATCGCCATAATTGCAAGACACCCCCACATTTGTTGGAATTTATAAGAAGGCTTAACGGCTTTTTCATAACTCATACGGGGTCTTGTCCACTTCGCTTCAACACAAGTTTCACACTTGTGTTTCGTTAGAACGACCTTGTCAAACTCAAAAACCATGCAAAAACATGTTTACTAAGAAGAGACCCAGAGACAAGATTCTTACGAAAGTCCGGAACATACAGGACTTCGTTCAAGGTTAGCTTTTTTCCTGAGGTTAACTTCAGGACCACCTTTCCCTTAACAAATGAGGTAGTAGAGTTTCTCATAAACAACTTCTTACCATTTGTAACCGGTTCGAAAGTTGTAAACAACTCTTTCTCGGAGCAGATGTGGCGTGTAGCCCTAGTAAAGTTAAAACCCCTTGCTACCATAGTTGTAGCACTTCCCACAGAACCGATAACCAGGTTCCCGCGGCTTGTATGCCAGCTTCTTTGCAACACCACCCCTTGGCCCCAGCATAGAGCCCTTGTTCACGGGGGGGCTTCTTCCTTACCCCAGAAGACTTGCCATGCTCAATGACATTGGCCTTCACTGAGGAGGTACTCCCTCCTTTCTTTCTATTATCCTCCTAAATTCAGAGTCGGATAATCAGGTCTTCTTTGTAGAATTTATACAAAGTTTTAAACAAATCCTTGTGTCACAATGATTATGAAACTCTCAAAATCATATCACAGTAAATACATTCCCAGAATGTTATCAACCGAATTAAGCACCCAAATATATTTTGTCCAACCTATCACTCTGATGCCAATAGTATTACTATTAGGAAACACAAATCCAGTGTTCAATAGTCTACTATATGGAACTTCATAACATGGCCAGTAGTCTTATCACTAGGAATCACTAATTTCTCATCATGTGGTCAGTAGATTTTCTACTACTAGGAATCACAATGTCTTAACCTGTGATCAGTAGTCACTTTACTACTAGGAATCACAACGTCCTGACATAGGATCAATAGACTCTTTCATTACTAGGAATCATCATGTCTTGACATATGACCAGTAGCCTCTCCACTACTAGGAACCATGATGTCTTGACATGTGATCAATAATCTGTTTACTACTAGGAACCACAATCTCATAACTGTGTAGCCAGTGGTCTAACACCTCCTAGGAACCACCAGTTTTCTATCTCTGTGATCAGTGATCTTGTACTCACTAGGAGCCACCAATTTAAGAATATATTTGGAATTTGAAAATCCAAAAAATATTCACCCACTATAACAGGTTGTCTCATCTATGCTTTCAAGCAAAATCACATAGCAATCATAAATGCTATAAATAACACAAGGATACCATACAATTGCCTCTGATCAAATCAGAGATCAAATCAGAGAAATTTTTCATGCAATCTTATGATTTCCTTTAATCATACTTGATCTCTCAAGATCTTCCTTTAAGAATCTCGTGAGGCAAAGGTTGTCAGGTGGAACAATATTTCTGTTTGTCATATTTTGAAGCCATTTCTGAAAATCACAACAAAATTTCACTTCTGTGATTCCAGAAATTAAACTTAACCCTTAGAAAATCCCTCAGATGGAAATTTAATTCAAAACTAGTATCACCATTTAACCTAGAATCGAACATGGTCAGGAATAATCCCAAGAAGACTGGAGGGGTCACATCGGTCCCACTTAAAACCCAGTTAACCTTTTGACAAAACATCCAAGAACATGTTGACTCCTAGTCCATGGGAAACAATTTTAAAATTAAGATTTCCAGAGGATATACAAGGTTATAACAAACCAATTTTCAAGCAAATAAAATTTGCTACCAGAATTACACCACTCATAAAAGTTAACCGGTACTCCCGGAACTGAGCCCATGACAGTTAACCGGTACTCCCGGAACTGAGCTCATGATTTCTGAATAAAAATCAGAGATATTTTAGCTAATGCTAAAATTTGATTTCTTTTCTCAAAACCACAACACTTTGGAAATAATCAGATTATAACCAAAGACTTTCTCCAAACACGGTTTTCCAATACTTTGGGAATAAAATGATTAAACCCAAAGACTTCCTCAAACCCCAAAGGTTTGAAACCAAATCCGTCTTAGTTGTCATTTCTGAACAAATAAGAACTACTCTTTAGCCAAGGCTAAACACTTTGGTTTCTATTACAGAAAACCAAACCAAATTCCAAACTTACAAGCAATTTAAAAATTGCTATCCCCAAATACATGCATGTAAAATGCTTCTAATAATACAAGCAAATAAAACTTGCTGTTACAAATTGGTAAACAAACCAACTACATCTCAAGGAAAAAATGCTTCAACATTTAAATAAAATAGCCAATCCATAAGGATTCTATTTAGTCCAAAAGCCTTTCCACGCTTAGGTATTCCTATTCAACACAAAAGTTAGTAGTCCAAACATTTTTATTTTTACATCCCAAATACTATTCATTTGGTTTTGTATTTGATTTTCCATTCCCTTTCGCATTGGTATCCCTACAAAGAAAGTTAGTAGCAAACCACAACAAAATACAAACAAATAATCTAAGCAAAAAATAAATATAATAAATAATTGAAACCATTTAAAACTAATAACTCCAAATAAATAAGTTAAATTCAAATTTAATGCACACAATTAAATAATTTAGATTAATGCACCCAATTAATTCAAATTAGTCGTGTACACAATTCATAAAAACTCTATATCTCCAAATACATTAAACTAAAATTAATAGGTAAGAGTTACAATCCAATAACCATTTAGCAATTAAGATGTAAAAAATTCTAAAGATTAAATCATGTAAGAAAACTAAAAGGTAGAAGCTACAAACATGTCAAAACTTGCAACATCCATAAATTATATTTTATAACATTAAAATTCATGCGAAACATGGTAGGGGAATGATGAACCATACGTATAAAATAAGATCGTACTAATACAATTAAGTATGCAAATTATGATAGAGCATTCTAATTAAACTAAGCAATTAGAGAATAACATTGCATAATTTACAATCATTGAAATAGTGAGCAATTCTGCAACAGTTCCTAGTAACATTATACAAAGCTAACCTAATTGTCTATATAAATCTATTCAATCAATTTCATAGAAAAAGAAAATATATAAACCTGTTTTAAGCTTGTTGTTCAAATTTTGAAATTAATTAAATAGATTTATGAAGAAATCAAAATTATATACCAAGAACATATGCTGATAATTACAATTAAATTTCAACAGAAATACACAAAACAATAAAATGGTAAAGAGACGAAACCGAAGCCTGCACGGAAGCAGTTTCCTTAAAACACATTTCGCCGCCTCACGGATCGAGTGCTTGAGGAATCCCGGCGTCTGTCTCCCAGGATACGACGGTCAAAACCAGCTACGGCAGAAGCACTTTCTATCTAGCTTAGCAAACAAGAACAGTGGCAGCACTCTCTCATAGTAGGAACTTTCTGGCAAACTGACTAAAGAATGGAAGAAACAATTTATGTGTTGGAGATTTGACAGGAGGGTCTCAATTTATACATGTATAGGGGAGAGTGGAGAAGCCTCCAACATTTATGGCTGGTCACAAATGCACCATTAACCTCTGCAATAAAGGCAGGAGGTACAAACCCCATTAATGCACTATTAAACTCTGCAATAAAGGCAGGAGTTACAAACCTCATTAATGCACTATTAAACTCTGCAATAAATGCAGAAGTTACAAACCCCATTAACTCTTTCATGAAGCTAACTTCATGGGGCAATTTCTCATTCAAATCTCAATGGTTTTTGGCCATTCTGTTTGTGGTGTAAAGATCTCATTGCAAAGTATCTAGACCCACTTAGACCCAACACAATAGATGGTTGGGACCCACTTTAATATTTAATTAAAGTCACCAAAAAATCATTTTTTCCAACAGGATTTTGTCGTCAAAAACAAAATGATTTTAGAAAAAATATAATTCAATGTACTTTTAAAAAAAAAGTAAAACTCAAGACTTTAATTATTAAAATTGGTAAAATTTACCAATTTTGTAATCATGTTTTTAGAATTACACTGATGTAGGAGTAATTTATTTTTTTTATTTTTATATATATGGACATTATTTACAATTTCACGTTGCAAGTCTGAGAAGCCATGTTATGCTTTAGGGTTTGGCAGTGTAATACCAAAAATTGAATGGATGCAATGAAGCTAAATAAATCATAATTCTTATTACTTAAAATTAAAATAAATTCTAAAAAAAAATACTAAAATTGTAAAGACAAAAACTTATGTCTTGTTTAATAAAATTTTAAAATTTTAAAAACTACTAAAATTTAAGTGTTTTGATATATATACAAGAAATTAATGTTTCGAACTTATTATTTAAAATTGCCCTTTCACTCTTCATATTCTGGTGGTGAGTTGGTTGTAACGATGTAGTGGTGGCCATGTTTGAACAATATATGTATTGATATAAGAAAAATGTTAGAAATCTCAAAAGATATATTAAAATTTTTATAAAATATCTCACATGAGTATACAACTCACACCTAAGTGAGACTTAGGGCCGGCTGTGGGAGCTAGCCAGCAAAGCCGTCGCTTTAGGCTCCCGATTTGAGCTACAAAATAGGGCTCGCCACAAAAAGGCGACCAGGAATGAAAAAAGAAGCGTGGGCAAAAGCCCAAGGGAAGTAGTTCAACAGTGGGCCGAAGCAAGTCCAACCCACCAGGGATCCAAATGGACTCTACGAAGGAAAATGCCTAAGTCAAGTTGTAGAGGCAACACCTGCAGTGGTGAAGTTGCGGAGGGAACATGTGCAGTGGAAAAGTTGTTGAGGCACTTTGCCTCAGCGCCATCATTCCTAATAGCTTCGGTTCCGTCGTCATTTGAAGTTGCTGAGGGAAAGAGAAAGCTGACGCAAGAGGCAACACTTGTGACGGCCAAGTTGCGGAAGCACTTTGTCTCAGCGCCGCCATTCCAAGTAATGTCGGTACCATAACCATCTGGAGTTGCTGAGGAAAGGAGAAAACCGAAGCAACTAAGTTGCAGAGACAACACTTGCAGCATCCAAGTTGCAGAGGCATTATGTCGGCGCCGCCATCTCTAATATCTTTGGTCTTGCCGTCTAAACTTACTGTTGGAAATGACTACCGCAACAATTACTTCTGCAGTAACTAAGTTGCAGAGGGAATATCCTATAAAGGTGATAGCAGCCTTTGAGAGAGGCCTCCCTCTGCAAGTAGAGGCTAATGCTTGGTGCCGATACCAGGCCCCAAGGCATTACTAGCCTAGGGCTGATAGTAGGCCCTAAAGTTCATATAACTTGGCGCTGATAGCAGGCCCTAATACTTACTGGTTGGAGTTGATAGCAGGCTTAGAGATATCAGTTTACTGCGACAATCTTGCGAAGATGGAAGCAGGGTAGCCCGAACATAAGGGACTCCCTTTCCATTACCCAGGTCATGGACCTGTCTTAGTCGTATAGGCAGGACTAAGGAAGCCCCCCTGGGCTTGGTACTAAAGCACAATATGACTGATAGCAAGCTTGGTTGTGGCCTTCGCCCTGGGAAGCTGGGGAGTTTATGGTTAGGTGGCTAAGGGTGGAGCCTTCGCTAAGGTGAGCACAAATATAGCCGATAGCAGGCTAACGGAGTCTTAAGAATGCATGTACTGGCCAAATAGAATTGAGAAGGCAAGTGTAGCGGCAAGGTTCACTGTTGCAGGTGCACTTGCTGAGGTTCAAGCTGAGAAGGCAAGTACAGAGACAAACACTTCCGCTGCAACTGCACTTGATGAGGGTCAAAATGGGAGTTGCAGCGCCAAACACTCTCATCGCAACCACACTTGTTGAGTCTTAAAAAGATAGTTGAGGAGGCAAACAGATAGTACATAGTACATGCAAAGGGACACATGGCACTTTCAGCCTGGTGGTTCAAGGCAGAATATTCCATGTGATTCTCTGGGACAAATGTCTTCTCTCTATTTGGCCACTTGGTGTCCTCTTGGTACTAAAGAAAAACCTATAAATAGGACCCTGTAGACACTCCATTTTTGATTGTTCTCAAGACTTGGACATCACCGTTTGAACACTCGGTGATCATCCTTTGTTTGTGTTCGTCTTGAGTTCCCGGAGGTCTCGGCTACGCACCTTACCTCAGGATCTCTCAACTCGACTGTTTTGTGTCTGGTTTTGCACCAAACACTTGTGTTTTTGCTTTGGAGGGCAGGGAATGGCTTGTTGGCCATCCCCACACCTCACTGGCCATGGCTTGAGGCTACCGGCCATTGGTTTGTTGCTATCGGCCAAATGTTTGGCTGACCGGCATTCTTTGTGGTCGACCGGCCATTTTTTTTGGTCAAATAGCATTTTTGGCTGGCCGACCACTGTACATCTATTTTTGCAGATATTTTTATGCCAACTGTGCTAGTTGGCATACACTTTGCTCCCCTCCATACACGTGTATGGAGGGATTTCACTCTTGCTTAGCTTGTTTTGGAAGCTTTGCAAGAGTGAATCTCTATAAGAGGGAGCCTCTTCTCCCTCCATTAGGGTTAGAACATTTTTCCAGAGGGCTCTGATATTAGGGTTAGGGTTTGCATATCCCCCATCTCTATATCTCTCTCTCTTTTTGTGTGTAAGTGTGTGTTTGGTCTTATTATTGCACACAAACACCCACCATTACACCTTATCTTGGTTACTGAGGTGCTAGGGAGCTGTTCTTGAAGTTCTTGACTGGTTTTGAGCTCAAAGAATCAGCAGGAGCATTGTTTGTGAAGGAGGTCTACAAGGGTAACAATCTTACCTTTTTTTTTTTTTCCATTTTTGCATAGCTTTTTAACCTATCTTGCAACTATTTTCAGACTTTGTATATAACTAATAAAAGTCTTGTTTTTGAGTTCTTTAAATAGTTGTTTGAGGTCACTTTGTTGTTTGAGGTTGTTAGACCCCTCTTAGGGCTTGTTTGGCCTCATTTTTGTGCTATTTTGGTGAGCTCCGGGACCACCTTGTTTGGGCCTCCTCACCACTGAAATCTTGAGGGATTTCAGTGGTGAGGATGGTGGTTTAAGGTCCTAAGAAGGAGAGGGCCATCCCCTCTCCTTATTGTCTTTAATATATGCCATTTAAGCCTCATGTGTGAGCACCATTTTTGAACTCATGTTGGCCATGTTTCAGTAGGTATTTGGTAGTATTTTTCCATGTTTTACCTCTGTTTTTACTTGGTTTAGACACACCATGCATGCCTTGCATACATGTCTTGTAATGCCATGTTTTAGCCTTAACATGCTTTGTGCTTTGAGCCTTGTTCTAGCATGTTTTTGACCAAGCTTTGTGAAGTTTTTATGCTTGCTTTGATGTGCTAAAGGTCTGTTTTTGGTCATTCAGGTAGTCCATGCTTTTCTTTGTATAGCTACCATGCAACCTCTCTTGTATGCCCTAAGCATTGACCCCTCTAGCATGCTATCCTTGCTTTGTTTCAGTGGTTTGGAACCACTTGCCATGCCATTTCAGTCCTTGTGGTGTGTTTGTATGCTTGCATTTGGTGTTCCTTTAAGGCCTTAAAGGGTTGGTGTTTCATGCTCCATGTTTGTGCCTTCATGTATGCCATCATGTTTAGGCCTCTAGGATGCCATGTCATTGTGTTTTTGGCTTTGTTTTAACATGCTAAAACTCTGATTTTAGTTGTTCAATTCATGCCATGTTTGGTTTTGTTGAGGGTAGTTCAATACCCCTTTGGTGAGCCTTAGACCTTGGACTTTGTTTGCGTACTTTGATTGCCTTGTTTAGATTGATTTGGCATCATTTTATAACATGATTTCAGAGCTTATAATGTATGCCATATGTCCATGTTATCCTCTTTTAAGTGTGCTTAAAATTTGTCTCCATATGCTTAAGTGTTTAGGCCTTAACATGTGCATATTTGTGTGTGTTTTGCCTCTCATTCCTTAGCATGTTGGCCACTCTTTTGGGCCTAGTATAGGGCTGCCCAAATTGGTATAAGTCCATTGTTTGCATGTTGTCGCATGCTCATCTTGTGTGTTGTCATATACTTAGCCTATTGCATGTGTTGCATGCTTCAATCGCTTTGCATTTGGCACGCAATCTCTTCGCTAAGTTGCCTAACATGTTATCCATGTTGCACCTTGCATGCTTGCATGGTTAAGTTGCACATTGCATGCTTGATTAGCTTGCATAGTTATTCCATGTCTTGCATACTTATTTGCTTAGGTTGTGTGTCTATTGCATGCTTACTTGTTTGCATCTCATGTTGTGCACTTAGCTCACATGTCTAGGTTGCATATCATTGCATGCATCTTTCACCTCTTGATCAAGCCATGATAGAGTTTGAAAGCCCCTTGGTATGTTTCTATGCATTGCATTTCATTCAAAATCAAAATGCACGACTTGGTTCCTTGGGCCATCACGCATTGAAATGCGCGATTGGTGGTCCGAGAATCAAGGAACATACCCCTTTGAGTCACAAACATGATAAGGGATGTGTTGGTGCACACATTTGCTTGAAACACATTGCCATGCCTTGTTTTGCCCTCTGCTGCTGTCAAAACAAGTTCTGCAGGAAGACTGGCCGGTCGACTACATGGAGTGCCGACTGACCAATTATTGATGGCCGAAAGCTCAACAAATGGTCGATGACTATCCGGACATGGTCAGTGGGGTTTCCACTTGGTCGGTGGTGATCCAAAGTGTCCATAGAGTATACCTTGGGAGTTGTGCAATTTTCAGAGAAGCAGAGCAGGGGAAACAGTGGCAAACTTTTACATGGTGGTGGGTTTCCGAGCAGAACCGAGCGCGCATGCATTGGGCCCTCTTCCCGAGGCTGCTTTTACTGCTTAATTAGCTTAGTTAATTTGCTTAACTAGTTAATTGTCTATAATATTTAATTAGCTTGATAGTTAGTTAAATTGTATTATTCATTCGGTCCCTCCGAGCGAGGGCAAATCTGTAATAAGTGTGGGTGCGTATGTGCATGTCTTCCAACCCCCATTTCTTTCTTCCTTTTACTTACCTGCTTTGATGGTTAGTACTAGGGCATATTTAATTTAGCATCTTTATGCTATGCATGCGTGCATCATTCATCAGTATTGCATGCACCGGGCTCGGCGTATCATACTAACTGCATAGTATTTCAAATCAAACTTGAATACATGTTATCTGTCGCACCTCACATGCCATTCATAGATTAGCCAAGCCTATTCTAGTGACATTTTGTATGTGATACATTAGCCACCTTAACATGAATTAGGATCATGCATATGATTACTAACTAGTTCATTGTTTTGGCACGGAGTACGATGTAAGTATTTATGCTTTAGCATCTCGCATGAGTGTGAACGTTAACATGATAGCATGCTTACCATGTGGCTATATGCTTATGTGATATAACTTCATGAATGTCTGTAGGTAAAGGTTGGATTGTTTGAATTGAGATAATTCATTGAAATCCGTATTTTAGCCTACTCGCGAGTAACAAAATTCAAACCATTTTCTAAACAAACGGAAATGCGATGCTTTGTTCCGACGTAGGCAATTTAGTCTATACTTGTTTTGCTGTGCGCATCACATAGTAATTCTAGGCTAATAACCGGTATAAGAACGCATAATATTTTCAAAACAAGATATCATGGTTAGTAGAGGCCGATCTTCGGATCGGGCGAGAGGGGGTACTCATAGCGGACCTTCCCCAATCGTACCCAAGTTCCCGAGCCGAGGCAACTTTGGTGATGGCGGACACGTGGCCTTAGGCAAACGAGTCAGGGTTTCCTAAATTCTCCCATAAAAAATATTTAGGTGGCGACTCTGTATCTGGCAAAGCAGTCTATGTTTGGCACTTCTTTCTAAAAATCTGTTTTCCAAAACAATTTGCTGGATTTGGACTCTTGGGTTCAGATTAAGAACCGTGACGATTTGAGAGTCCGAACTATAGTGAGCCCAAATGAACGGAATGGGACTCATCCTCCCGGGACGTTCGGGGACGTCTACAGTTTTTGGCGACTCTGCTGGGGAGTCTAGAGAGCTTGACTCGAACTCATGATATCTTGTTTTGACTACACTTATGTGTTTCTTTGCATTGCATGTCCATTGGTGCACCTAGGACACCGTGTTGGCCATCTGCTATTCCTGAGCGGTTTGCCAGAGGCTGCGTGCCATAAGGCTTACCGGTTACGGGCTCTGCCAGTATGGGAACACAAACCTCGGTTTTATCGGGGCACCCTTTTTGACCATTCGACCTAGTGCATATTCGGAATCTATAGGGACCATTCCAAACTAGGACAGGTTGCTTACCCGATTATAGGTTGTTTGAAACCGCTGCGTGCGCAGTGAAACCCTAGCTCCTGACAAAAATAGGACAGGAAAACCCTACCCCAATATAGGGGTGTTTTGGCTCTCACTTATCTGCTATGTGCTTTAGAGTGTGTCTCTACAGGAATGCATGTATCAGTTTGCAAGTTTGGGCATCAGGCCTGTGGGCACCAGTTCAGTATTTTGGGATTTAGTTTACCTGAGGGTATCGGTTTACAGGCAGAATTTTGGGGTAGAATTCAGTAGAGGGCATAGTCATCCTGTTATGCTCATATCTATTTTGGCGAAATTGGGCTGAGATGCTGCATGTTTTCTCTTTTGCTAGGTAGTCTGGGAACCATAGCTTCAGAGGGCTCCAATATCCCCTGAGGTTCATCGAACTTGTGCTGATAGACTTTGTCAGGCCAAAGATTCAGTTTAAGGGCAATCAGTGTTCCTTTGCCAGAGGCAGGGTAAAAAGGCCAATCAGGCACAGATCACCGGTTAAGCAGTTACCAGATCAGTGGCCCTCATCCGCCCCACCAGTAAACAGTTGGGCCGAGGTCTCAGTTTTCACCACAGGAATAGATATACCAGTCAGTCAGCCGGAATATCAGAACACGGCAGGGATGGAGGAAATGATGTGTCAACTCCAAGAAAGTATGAAACTCATGCAGCAAGATGCTGTTCGCCAAGCGGAATTTGCCAAACAGCAGGCTACGATCATGGCCCAACAGTCAGAGCTAATCACTAGGCTGCAATAGTAAAACGGAGCATCTGCTTCGCATCAAGCTCCTCCTCCACCAGGAGCTCCAACACCCGGAGAAACACCAAATGTCTAGGAAAGTACGGACATTCTGACAGAGCCAGCTCCACCTCCAATCCTACCCCAGCTATCCAAAACACCTACCCATCTACTGGACTATCCCTTCGAATTCGAGGTGGACCCTACGACATTAAAACTGAACAAGCTTGAAAAGTTGTTCAAGAAATCTCAAGGAGTGAAGTCCATCCCAGACATCGAGGATGGGTATACCGGCGCAGCTGTGACACTGCCAGACATATTCAACATGCCACATATTGACCATTTCGATGAGGTCCGGGGATCCCATGGTGCACTTGCGGCTGTTTTCAAACATTTTAAGGCCGATGGGCCTCACCAGATTACAGAAGCTTTCTTTGTTCGGCCGGACCCTGTTAGGTATCACGGCCATCTGGTACGCAAAACTGGAAGATGATGTCAAGAGGAATTGGGATGAGATGGCCGAGGCTTTTGTCGTTCAATACTCCTATAATACACAGATCGAGATTATAACCCGTGATCTCGAGACAACAAGGCAGAAGCCTAAGGAGAGTTTCTCTGAATTCGTAACCCGCTGGAGGGCCAAGGCCTCAATGATGACCATAAGGCCGACAAATAAGGATTAAATACGGGTGGTTGTGCACAACCTCCAACCCAAACTGATGCAGAAAATGATCATTCTCCCATTCCCCACCTTTTCAGATTTGCATGAGATGAAAGTACAGATCGAGGATGCTTTGAAACAGGGCCTGATTGACAATGACAGAGAGCAACCTAGGAGGGCGTTTTCCTGAAGTTCGAATGCGACCACCAGTGGTGATGCAGCTGCAAGATCTTCTGAAGTTGGAATGGTCACCACCACTCCCAAAACAGCCACCCCCTTTATTGGTGCATCCAATCCAAACCCCCGAACTTCGGACTATCTACCCCGAGGCAAGAGGGTTTTCACCTCGCTTTATATGCCTCCGTCTAAAGCTCTAGGGGTCTTACTCAGGAAAGGACATCTGAAACCATTGGAACAACGGCCTCTACCAGATCCTCTCCCTCCAAAACATGACGCGACTAAGTACTGTACTTTCCATCAACAAACCGGTCATGAAACCGACAGTTGCGTCCGTCTTCGCCACGAGACACAAAATTTGATTGACAACAAGGTTATCCCCGCACTAGGTCCTGCAAAGCCTATCGGCACTTGATCAGTGAACTTGTGGGGGATAATGTGATATAATCGGGGGATGAACCACCTGCGGGCGGCGCTCAGTCTACTCCAGATGTGGCGTTTGGCACGCACTGTTTTGAGCATTTGCGAATGCTAGTTTTGTAGTTTCTGACTTGGGTGTTGAGTCAGTTTTGTAGTTTTGTTTTGGGTCTGTCTCTTTGTCTTGAGTCAGTCTTTTTGATTAAGGGTATGTCTTGTTATATCGAGTCAGTCCTGTTGTAGAAAGGTCGGGTGATTCTGAGGGTGTTACCTCGGGCACCACCATTTTGTTTTTGCATTTGTCTTTTCGTTTTCTTTTGAGTCTGTTTCTGCCTTGGAGCTAGTTACACCAGATTTTGAATGAAACAGCAGTGATTTTCACACTCTTGTGTTAGCTTTTGCCTTGTGCCGGTTGTGCCAAAAGTTCGGAATGAAATGGCAGTGCTTTTCGCCTACTTTTCTATGCCTTGAAATCATTGTATTGACCTAAGTTTTTCAAAACTTTTTGAACACTGCGGTGAAAACGAAGAGGAAGGCATTCCTCGGGATTTGTGAAAAATTGATCAATTGAGAGAAAGAAAGGCGTGCTAAGCCGTTAATGATTGAAATCATGTTTGTTATCGTGAGTACTGAGAAGGATCCTGGCTTGATCCAGATTGGTTCCGCACTATCTTCAGTGCAAGTGATTTGTCGCTTTCTTAAAAAAATTTCAAAAACAAAATGTTTTGCGCAGTCTTGCGAAGACCTGTGTGGAATCACTCTTGAGATTGTACAGCTTAGGATCGCTCTCAGCCTTAAGACTCGACCCCTCATTGTCAAACCTTGAACTTGGATTCAAAACGTTCAAAGGTCAATCATGATGTGAGGCCTGTGTGGCCAGATTCGAAGCAGCCCTCGAACTAGGGGCAGGGAAGTCAGATAAAAAAGATCAGAAGGTCAAAAGAAGCTTGCGAAGCTAGATCAGAAGCACCCCTTTGAACTAGGGGCAAAAGAATTTCAAATGTGCTCGAAGAGTCACAGACAAAGATCGGCAAGAATGCCAAATCCCAGAAGGGAGGAAAGAAGAAAGTATTGCTGAAGGATAACCGAGTTCTTATTCACAACACTAGGGAAAACTCAGCCCCCCATTGGATGGACTCCTGCATTGTCAGCAAACAGCGAGCACTCTCTTGGATTCAGATGGCTTCGAGATCTCAAAAAACCATTTGGCATGGACAAAGCTACACTTTTACCCTTGAGAGGCTCGCTGGGCCGAAAACCCGGAAGGGCGACCCAGGCAAAAGTTAGAGCAAGAAAAAAAGAAAAAGAAAAAAATGTAAAAAAAAAAAAAAGAAAAAAAGAGAAAAAAAGAAAAAGAAAAAAAAATGAAAAAAGAAAAAAGAATGAAAAGAAACAAAGAAGAAAAGAATTGAAAAGAAAAGAAGAACAAAGCTTGCACGGTTGAAAACCCAGAACGGGCGGCCTTGGCAAAAGTTAGAGCGCAAAAGGAAAGGTTAATACCCGAGTGTACCTTAACCCCGAACTACGTAAGGCTTAATTTCCATGTTTGGGATACGTAGGCAACTTCATTTTGAAGTCCAGCCACAAACACTTCCAAATCAAGTGTGTCCATGTACTGGTTTTGATCATTTTCTCCTTCTCTGTATCCGAGGGTTCGGTTGTGACCATGTCTCTAAGGACCGATTACAATGCGCTGCGATGCCATTCAAACAAGGTGCAACTTTCCATTGCAGTGTAGCTCTCTTCAAGCAAGGGGCAATTTTCCTTTGGATTTGAGGTTGTGTATCTCAAGGGTAAGTTCTGTGCTCGTTGAGCGGTGGTCGTTTGCCAAAATGGTTTTTGAGAATTTTTACTGAGGTTGACTAATTTCTTGAAAATTATTTCATTTTCCAAAACTGGACCATTTCCTTGGACCCAAAAAAAGGAGAATTTTCAGTGCTCATAGCCTAACTTGCATGATTTCAAATCAAAAAGTTGAACAAGCATGTTAATCTAACTTTCATATTGGTCAAAATTGTTTTAGTGGAAAAACAAAACAAAAAGAAATGGTCAAAATGATGAACTAGGGGCACAGTTGAGTCAGGTGTCCTGTCTTTTCCCCGTTGTCAATGTATTTGCCAGAATGGGCACCATACTTGCCAAGAAGGGCACCTTGTTCGCCAGAAAGGGCACAACTGAAGCTAACTGCAAAAGGGCAGAAAGCTCTCACATCCTCCAAGCAACGAGGTATCAAGCCAAGTGTGAAGCACGAACTGGAATGGGGCCAGATATTCCACTCCCACATCTAGACAGATCTGATCACGTCCAAACTCCCCAGCAGGGCATCGTTAACCGATGTCAGCTGCAGATTTGCTACACACCTAGTTCTAGCGCAACCCCTCTATGGGAGAAACTCACTGTTGTGAGTAGAAGAAAGAAAATCTAGCAAAATGCTAGGGACATGAGCCCGCAACTTCCTGTTCATCCATCAACCACCCAGGGGAGGGATGAAAAATGAGAGACTGAAGAATAGAGAGATGTGCGATAAGAGAAAAAGTGAGAAAAGGGCTTTTTCAGAAAAATAGAGATTGAGTGCCAGAGTGATGTGAGAATCACAAATAAGAAAGGGTGTGAAACACTACCCGAAGAAACAGGCTCCCTGTGCGTATTTGAGTCTTGTGTTTTGTTGTGTTTTTGTTTGTCTCGATTCTTGTTTTGAGTCGTTTCGAGTATCAATAGATGTGCTTAGGTTGTTTACCTTTGTTTTCCTTTGTTGAGCCGTGGTGCACTGTATTTAGTCGTAGGCTCAATACCCAGTTGAGAACTTGTTCTCACTCTTAATTTCAAAAAAATCGTTTTGTGCTCAGGGTGCTGTGCCATTCTCCACATTTGTGCAAAACAGAATTTGTTCTTTCATAAAACCGCAGGGTTCAACCCAGGTCATGTGAGAACAGTAAAACCAGGACCTATTTGAGGCTATATTGGTTTCGGACTACAAAGCAAAAGAAAAGAGGGAAAAATTGGAGCATCTGAGGTTGTTTCAACTTCTGCAAATTCTGAGACTGCATTCCAGGTGCACCTTCTTAGGCCTCGCCGTTTCTCTGGAGTATGAGTGTATCTTGACCCCAAGTGTAAGACTGTTTCAAAGCCAGAATGGCAATTAAAGCAACTGCAGATGTTATCTCTCGCCAATACAAACAGGGTGTGCCCTTTTTGAGCTGAGCGTGTTGCCAAGTCCTCCGAGAGGTAAATCGGAGGTTGCGTTTGAATTGGTCTCATTAAGGCGTGTTTTTCCTTATTCAGTAGTTTACTTCAAACATGCTGTTGATGTTACACTGAAAATGCATTGTTATGCACCGTTCTCTTTGCATTGTTATGAACACTCTGCCTGCATTGTTATGCATCGTTCTCTTTGCATTGTTATGCACACTCTGCCTACATTGTTATGCACCTTTTCACTTTCATTGTTATGCACCATCCCATTTGCATTGTTATGCACCGTTACTTGCATTATCATGCACCGCTTTAACTTGCGTTATCACGCACGTTCCACTTGCATTGCTATGCACAGTTCAATCGCATTGTTATGCACACTCTTCAGTTCCGAAACACCGGGATACGTCCCTACGTTTTTCTCTATTCTTGAAACACCGGGATACGTCCCTATGTTTCTTCTTCTTTCCGAAACACCGGGATACATCCCTATGTTTCTCATTTCTTCCGAAACACCGGGATACATCTCTACGTTTCTCTCTTCTTTTCGAAACATCGGGACACGTCCTTACGTTTCTCTCTTCTTTTCGAAACACCGGGATACGTCCCTACGTTTCTCTCTTCTTTTCGAAACACCGGGATACGTCCCTACCTGTCTCCTTCCTTTCGAAACATCGGGATACGTCCCTATGTTTCTCCTTCCTTCCGAAACACCGGGATACGTCCCTACGTTTCTCTCTTCTTCTCGAAACAACGGGATACATCCCTACGTTTCTCTCTTCTTTCCGAAGCACCGGGATACGTCCTTACGTTTCTCCTTCCTTTCGAAGGACACGTCCCTACGTTTCTCCTGCCTTCTGAAACAACAGGATACGTCCCTATGTTTCTCCTTTCTTTCTAACCACCAGGATACGTCCCTAACCACCAGGATACATCCCTAAACACCGGGATACGTCCCTATGTTTTCTCCCTCTTTGGTTAAGAGCATTTGGATTACGTTCCAATGCTTATACCTTTCCGAAACACCGGGATACGTCCCTACGTTTCCCTCCCTTTCCGAAACACCGGGATACGTCCCTATGTTTCTCCCTCTTTGGTTAAGAGCATTTGGAATATGTTCCAATGCTTATACCTTTCCGAAACACCGGGATACGTCCCTTTGTTTCTCCATCTTTGGTTAAAGAGCATTTGGAACATGTTCCAATGCTTGTGCCACTCTTTTTCCTTTCGCGTGCAACGCATCAGAATCTTGTTTGAGACCTCGGGTGCCCCCAATGGTCGCTCTTAGTCTTTCCTCCGTGTGAGACATTACGAGAATTGAATAATTCTCTTACATCCTTTCTGCATTGTAATGTCGTTGGATTGGTGTATGCTAGCTTAAAACTGTAGCATGATTTGCTTCATTGCAGCTTTCATTGCATGATCATAAGTTATGGTCGGCTTCTTACATTTTCAGTTGCATTTCACCCCTGCCTTCGGGCGCATATCTTTATTGTCTTGCATGTTTGTCTAAGTCTTCAGCCTTGTCAAAAATGGGTCGTCTCTAGGCTTTGACACTCACTCCCGTCATTCTTATGACTTTCGAGTTCTGTCAAAGAGGGGCAACTGTAGACACCCCATTTTTGACCGTCCTCAAGACTTGGACGTCACTGTTTGAACACTCGGTGATCATCATTGTTTGTGTTCGTCTTGAGTTCCCGAAAGTCTCGGCTACGCGCCTTGCCTCAGGATCTCTCAACTCGACTGTTTTGTGTCTGGTTTTGCACCAAACACTTGTGTTTTTGCTTTGGAGGGCAGGGAATGGCTTGTTGGCCATCCCCACACCTCACATGCCATGGCTTGAGGCTACCGGCCATTGGTTTGTTGCTATCGGCCAAATGTTTGGCCGACCGGCACACTTTGTGGTCGACCGGCCATCTTTTTTGGTCAAATAGCATTTTTGGCTGGCCGACCACTGTATATCTGCTTTTGTAGATATTTTTATGCCAGCTGTGCTAGCTGGCATACACTTTGCTCCTTTCCATACACGTGTATGGAGGGATTTCACTCTTGCTTAGCTTGTTTTGGAAGCTTTGCAAGAGTGAATCTCTATAAAAGGGAGCCTCTTCTCCCTCCATTAGGGTTAGAACATTTTTCCAGAGGGCTCTGATATTAGGGTTAGGATTTGCATATCCCCCATCTCTATATCTCTCTCTTTTTTGTGTATAAGTGTGTGTTTGGTCTTATTATTGCACACAAACACCCACCATTACACCTTACCTTGGCTACTGAGGTGCTAGGGAGCTGTTCTTGAAGTTCTTGACTGGTTTTGAGCACAAAGAACCAGTTGGAGCATTGTTTGTGAAGGAGGTCTACAAGGGTAACAATCTTACTCCTTTTTTCCCATTTTTGCATAGCTTTTTAACCTATCTTGTAACTATTTTCAAACTTTGTATATAACTAATAAAAGTCTTGTTTTTGAGTGCTTTAAATAGTTGTTTGAGGTCACTTTGTTGTTTGAGGTTGTAAGACCCCTCTTAGGGCTTGTTTGGCCTCATTTTTGTGCTATTTTGGTGAGCTCCGGGACCACCTTGTTTGGGCCTCCTCACCACTGAAATCTTGAGGGATTTCAGTGGTGAGGATGGTGGTTTAAGGTCCTAAGAAGGAGAGGGTCATCCCCTCTCCTTGTTGTCTTTAATATATGCCATTTAAGCCTTATGTGTGACCACCATTTTTGAACTCATGTTGGCCATGTTTCAGTAGGTATTTGGTAGTATTTTTCCATGCTTTACCTCTGTTTTTACTTGGTTTAGACACACCATGCATGCCTTGCATACATGTCTTGTAATGCCATGTTTTAGCCTTAACATGCTTTGTGCTTTGAGCCTTGTTCTAACATGTTTTTGACCAAGCTTTGTGAAGCTTTTGTGCTTATTTTGATGTGCTAAAGGTCTGTTTTTGGTCATTCGGGTAGTCCATGCTTTGCTTTGTATAGCTACCATGCAACCTCTCTTGTATGCCCTAAGCATTGACCCCTCTAGCATGCCATCCTTGCTTTGTTTCAGTGGTTTGGAACCACTTGCCATGCCATTTCAGTCCTTGTGGTGTGTTTGTATGCTTGCATTTAGTGTTCCTTTAAGGCCTTAATGGGTTGGTGTTTCATGCTCCATGTTTGTGCCTTCATGTTTAGGCCTCTAGGATGCCATGTCATTGTGTTTTTGGCTTTGTTTTAACATGCTAAAACTCTAATTTTAGTTGTTCAATTCATGCCATGTTTGGTTTTGTTAAAGATAGTTCAATACCCCTTTTGGTGAGCCTTAGACCTTGGACTTTGTTTGCGTACTTTGATTGCCTTGTTTAGATTGATTTGGCATCATTTTATAACATGATTTCAGAGCTTATAATGTATGCCATATGTCCATGTTATCCTCTTTTAAGTGTGCTTAAAATTTGTCTCCATATGCTTAAGTGTTTAGGCCTTAACATGTGCATGTTTGTGTGTGTTTTGCCTCTCATTCCTTAGCATGTTGGCCACTCTTTTGGGCCTAGTATAGGGCTGCCCAAATTGGTATAAGTCCATTGTTTGCATGTTGTCGCATGCTCATCTTGTGTGTTGTCATATACTTAGCCTATTGCATGTGTTGCATGCTTCAATCGCTTTGCATTTGGCACGCAATCTCTTGGCTAAGTTGCCTAACATGTTTTCCATGTTGCACCTTGCATGCTTGCATGGTTAAGTTGCACATTGCATGCTTGATTAGCTTGCATAGTTATTCCATGTCTTGCATACTTATTTGCTTAGGTTGTGTGTCTATTGCATGCTTACTTGTTTGCATCTCATGTTGCGCACTTAGCTCACATGTCTAGGTTGCATATCATTGCATGCATCTTTCACCTCTTGATCAAGCCATGATAGAGTTTGAAAGCCCCTTGGTATGTTTCTATGCATTGCATTTCATTTAAAATCAAAATGCACGACTTGGTTCCTTGGGCCATCACGCATTGAAATGCGCGATTGGTGGTCCGAGAATCAAGGAACATACCCCTTTGAGTCACAAACATGATAAGGGATGTGTTGGTGCACACATTTGCTTGAAATACATTGTCATGCCTTGTTTTGCTCTCTGCTACTGTCAAAACAGGTTCTGCAGGAAGACTTGGCCGATCGACTACATGGAGTGCCGACCGACCAATTATTGATGGCCGAGAGCTCAACAAATGGTCGATGACCATCCGGACATGGTCGGTGGGGTTTCCACTTGGTCGGTGGTGATCCAAAGTGTCCATAGAATATACCTCGGGAGTTGTGCAATTTTCAGAGGAGCAGAGCAGGGGAAACAGAGGCAAACTTGTGCATGGTGGTGGGTTTTCGAGCGGAACCGAGCGCGCATGCATTGGGCCCTCTTCCCGAGGCTGCTTTTACTGCTTAATTAGCTTAGTTAATTTGCTTAACTAGTTAATTGTCTGTAATATTTAATTAGCTTGATAGTTAGTTAAATTGTATTATTCTTTCGGTCCCTCCGAGCGAGGGCAAATCTGTAATAAGTGTGGGTGCGTATGTGCATGTCTTCCAACCCCCATTTCTTTCTCCCTTTTACTTACCTGCTTTGATGGTTAGTACTAGGGCATATTTAATTTAGCATCCTTATGCTATGCATACGTGCATCATTCATCAGTATTGCATGCACCGGGCTCGGCGCATCATACTAACTGCATAGTATTTCAAATCAAACTTGAATACATGTTATCTGTCGCACTTCACATGCCATTCATTGATTAGCCGAGCCTATTCTAGTGACATTTTGTATGCGATACATTAGCCACCTTAACATGAATTAGGATCATGCATATGATTACTAACTAGTTCACTGTTTTGGCACGGAGTACGATGTAAGTATTTATGCTTCAGCATCTCGTATGAGTGTGAACATTAACATGATAGCATGCTTACCATGTGGCTATATGCTTATGTGATATAACTACATGAATGCCTGTGGGTGAAGGTTGGCTTGTTTGAATTGGGATAATTCATTGAAATCCGTATTTTAGCCTACTCGCGAGTAGCAAAATTCAAACCATTTTCCAAACAAACGGAAATGCGATGCTTTGTTCCGACTTACGCAATTTAGTCTATACTTGTTTTGCTGTGCGCATCACATAGTAATTCTAGGCTAATAACCGGTATAAGAACGCATAATGTTTTCAAAACAAGATATCATGGTTAGTAGAGGCCGATCTTCGGATCGGGCGAGAGGGGGTGCTCATAGCTGACCTTCCCCAATCATACCCAAGTTTCCGAGCCGAGGCAACTTTGGTGATGACGGACACGTGGCCTTAGGCAAACGAGTCAGGGTTTCCTAAATTCCCCTATAAAAAATATTTAGGTGGCGACTCTGTATCTGGCAAAGCAGTCCATGTTTGGCACTTCTTTCTAAAAATCTATTTTCCAAAACGATTTGCCAGATTTGGACTCTTTGGTTCAGATTAAGAACTGTGACAATCTGAGAGTCCGAACTATAGTGAGCCCAAATGAACGGAACGGGACTCATCCTCCCGGGACGTTCGGGGATGTCTACAGACCCATTTCCCAAGGTTCAAGAGGAAGAATTTTGGGGATTTGGGGGAGATGCTGCCCATTTTGGTACTACCATACATTTCTCCTTGAACTACTTGTTTCGTCCTCACTCGGCTACACACTCTCCAACTCCCAAACAGTTGTTGCTACTCATTCTCCAGTAACTTCCACCATTATTAGACCATTAGCATGGTTTTGCCTCTCTAATCACCTCTCTAACCTTGAACGCCCCTACATTTCTGGGGACTCTTTTAAGTTTCGCTTCTTCTTTGACCAATTAGGACTGAGCCAAGCCACCAAGTTGAAAGCAACGAAGGCCCACATTAACATCTCCGAAGTGTATCATGATGAAGTTGCTTAGGCTAAGGAGTGTGTGCCTCGGCGCATCCAGGAAGATTATGGGGCCATTACTTTTTCAGAAGCAGATAGAGCATACCCATTTCCTCATAACCGTCCTCTTATTGTCACAAGTTACATCAATGATGTAGAATTCAAGCGTGCTTTCCTTGATGGTGGGGCGTCCATAAACATCATTACTACTGACACCTTTGCAAAGACTGGTATCCCAGAGTCCAGGATGATTCGCCAACCGATCACTGTAACGGGTTTTAGTGGTGAGAAAAACTTACTCGGGGCCATGTTCTTGTGGACTTAGTAGTTGGTGAGATCCGTTCTACAACTAAGTTCCATGTGATTGAAGCAGACACAAATTACCATATAATACTTGGCCGAGCTTGGATGCACCGATATAGGGCTATTTCATCCAGTTATCACCAATGCGTGAAAGTAAAGTTGGGAAAGTGTACAGTGACCATAAATGCGTCTGAAAAGCTATTCGGAGTGGAAAAGGCACATTATTCAGATGTAGTTTTCTTTACTGAGTTGTCAACAGATTAAACTCCAAGGACTAGTAAAATTGCAGGGGTAAAATTACTGAAGTGGGAAGACTTCGAGATGCAAAGGCTGCTCCAGAAAGCAGTGGACAGAAAAGGAGCAGCAAATCCACAAGTCCTCTGCCCAAGATTGTTAAAGTACGTGAGGACGGCAAGACAGTTTGCTACCTATGACGGTCTTGGGGGCCAGACTTCATACCTTGGGAGGATGGCCTCGAGACAAATAAATGTGACGGTGATGAGTCCCAAGAAGAGTTGGTAGAGACGCCTGAGCCCGTCCTTGAATGCATGCAAGATAGACCCAAACCACAGCAGGAGGTACTTGCTGAGGTCAACCTCAGTGAGTTACCAAGGCAAAGCAAGCCGGTGTTTATCAGCGATTCAATGGCTCCAGTAGCTAAGGCAGAATTGATAACATTACTAAAGCAATACAGTGATGTCTTTGCTTGGACATATGACGAGATGCCTGGTCTTGACCCATCCCTCCTCACTTATCATCTGGACACTTTTCCCAACTCTAAACCAATCAAGCAGCATGCTCAAAAGTATCACCCTGATCTTAAAGCAAAGATTAAGGTAGAGGTAGAAAAGTTGCAGAGGGCCAAGTTTATTGAGCCTATACAGTACCCAACTTGGCTAGCAAATATTGTGCCTATGCAGAAGAAGAATGGTCAGATCAGGGTCTGCGTGGACTTTCGCAACCTGAATAAGGCCTGCCCAAAAGATGAGTTCCCATTGCCCCTTGTTGATACATTTGTCGAGTCTACTGTGGGCCATCAGATGTTCTCCTTCATGGATAGGTTCAGTGGCTATAACCAGATCAAAATGGCAACAGAAGATGTAGAAAAGACGACTTTCAGAACGCCCTTGGGAACTTCGGTTTGAAAAACACGAGGGCAACTTACCAACGGGCTATGACTGCAGTGTTCGATGACATGTTGGATCATGAAGTGGAAGTATATGTGGATGATCTGGCGGTCAAGTCTACTGAGGAAAACCGCCACCTCTACAACTTGGAAAAAGTTTTTCAACGTTGCTGCAAATTTTGCCTCAAGATGAACCCTCTGAAGTGTGCCTTTGGAGTTACTGCCGGCAAGTTCCTTAGCTTTCTTGTACACCAGCGGGAGATCGAAGTAGATGGGATAAGATCAAGTCAATCATGGAGATTCCACCACCACACTCTCAAAAGGCCTTGAAGAAATTCCTAGGCAAAGTGTCATACCTCAGGAGGTTCATTCCAGCCCTTGCTGAGATAAACTTTTCCTTTGGGACACTGCTGAAAGGGAATCATAAGTTTGAATGGTTATAAAAACACCAACATGCATTTGATATGGTGAAGAAAGCACTTACTTCTCCACTTACAATGATTGCCCCATAGCCCGAAAAGCCTCTGCTACTATACCTGACCTCTACTCCTCGGTCTATTGGAGCTCTACTTGTCCAAGACATAGATGGCATTGAGAAGCCAGTCTATTACATCAGTTGCAAAGTCAATGGTGCTGAGTCGCGATATACCCCGATTGAGAGGCATTGTTTAGCCTTAATCTTCACAGCGCAGAAGTTGCACCACTACTTTTTGGCACACCCGATCTAGGTTGTGACCCGGAGTGATCCAATCCGCTACTTGCTGAGCAAGCCCACTCTGACTGGAAGAATGGCAAGATAGCTTTTGGCTCTAGCAGAACATGACATCACTTGTGTTACTCCCAAGGCTATTAAGAGCCAAGCATTTGCAGACTTACTGGCCCAATTTCCATCTTGTGAACATGAACCTGCAGAGGTACCTCTACTAGGTGAGGTCCATGTCTCAACAGCCGCAATTGAGACTTATTGGGACTTAAAATTTGATAAAGCTTCTAGAGCTGGCGTAACACTAACCAGTCAAAAAGGAGAGAAGTTTCATCTATCATATAAGCTTGACTTTGAGTGTTCAAACAATGAGGCTGAATATGAGGCGTTGTTACTGGGTCTAATAGCTGCCCAAAAGAAGGGCCTCTGTAAGTTGAAAATTTGGGGCGACTCTCAATTAGTTGTCAAGTAAACAATGGGTGATTTTTCCTTGAAGGAGTCTCTGTTAGCCCCATATCACACCGTAGTTCAAAGGTTGCTCATTGAGTTTGATGATGTCCAAATCCAGCATACTTCTTGGACACACAACCGTTTCCCCGATGCCTTAGCTACACTGAGGGCAAAGGTGGAGACACCATATGATAGTATAGCTATCGTCATCGAGAAAAGAACAACACCAACAGTGCTAGCCAAAGAACATACGGAGCAAGATGCTGAGGGGTGGAAAGCAGATATAATCCAATAGTTGAAAACTGGCTAGGGAACAATCAGACCCACAGAACTTGTATCATTTCTGCTCCTTAGAGGAGAGTTGTATTTTCGCGGTCCTAACAACTTGCTGGCAAGGTGCGTCGGTAGACAAGAAGCAACTTACAGACTTAAGCAGATCCATGCTAAGTCCTGTGAAGATGGAGATATCAGTCTATACCGACAGATACAGAGGCAAAGGTATTACTGGCCAGAGATAGAGAAGGAAAGTACTGAGTTGCAAAGGCAATGTGCAAAGTGTCAGTCCTATCCTAAGGAAGAGGAAGCTCATTTCTTAAGCAGTGAAGAATAGAGGCAGCAATATATCGACTACCTTAGAAAGGGCACACTGCCCGAGAACAAAGTCGATGCAATCAGAGTTAAGAGGTGAGCCCTCTACTTCTTTCTTGACCAAGGCAAGCTGTACTAAAGAAGCTTCGAAGGGGAACCTTTAGTATACTTATCAAAAGATGAGGCAAATGAGGTGCTGAGGGAAGCCCACAAGACAGAGCATCAAGGAGCAGCGATTATATGGACATTTCATTCACCTCGTCTACTACTGGCCGACAATGAAAGAAGATGCTAAAAACTTTGTGAGGAGATGCCAATCTAGCCAGAAGTTTAGAAACTTGATATATGCACCGGCAGTTGAACTGCATAACATCAAGACTTGTTACCCGTTCCATACTTGGGCATTTGACTTGGTAGGTCCTATAGTGCAGCAATCCAATGGCTACAAATGGATACTTGTTGCAACTGAAGTTAGCACCAAGTGGATAGAGGCTATACTGATAAGGAAGGCAGACGGGGCAGGCGTAGCCAACTTCATCAGAGAAAACATAATCTGCAGGTTTAGCGTACCCAATGTAATGTTGTCTGATAATGGAACTCCCTTTGTAAATTTCCATGTAGGAAGACTACTGGATGCCTACAAGATCAATCACCACAAGTATAGTCCATACTACCCTCAAGGGAACGGACAAGCTGAGGCAACCAACAAAACCCTCATCTGAATATTAAGTAAAATGATGGACGAAGCAGGGGGCACATGGTCTAAAAAACTCCCCGTAGCACTCTGGGCATATAGAACATCAAAGAGAAAGCCAACTCAGGCAATCCCATTTTCCCTAGTATATAGGTCCGAAGCTGTGTTACCAGTGGAGTTGGCAGTACCCTCAGCAAAATGGCTATGTCAGCACACTTAGTTCTAGATAGCAGGAAGAATGACATAGAGGTAGCTGAAAAAAGAAGAGATCGGGCCTCGCGGGCAATGGAAAAGTATCATCAATCCATAGCCCGTGCCTACAATCAGTCTATTCAACATAGAAAGCTCAAAGAGGGGGACTTGGTATGGAAAATAGTGGATGCAATCATGCGGGGGCAGCCAATTCCCAAGTTCTCACCTAGATGGGAAGGCCTTTACAAAGTTGCTGAAGCAAGCAGCAACGGGTATTACAAATTGACAAGAGTAGATGATGGGTTCAGAACTGGCCCTGTCAATGCCAAGTATGTCAAAGAATATTTTTCTTAATTTCTTTTGTTCAGGAAAAAGAGTTGTATAGTTTCTTTGTTAATACTTCCAAAGCAAAGTGTAAAGAAAGTGTCATACACTTAGTAAACCTTTTACTCTCATATACACTTAGTGTGAGGAAAGTTTTCCATACTTAGTAAAATTTTATCCTTGTAAAAGCTTAGTCATAATGAAGTTTTGTTCACTGTAAGAGTTTTGCTTATCTTTAGAAATTGTATAAAAAGTAATGTAAGGAGGGCGAAGAAATGAAATTCAAAGTACTACAAAACATCCACACTTTTCATTAAAGTCAAACTTCTAGAACATGATTACAATGTTTGAAAAGAAGTTATGACAGAGAAGAAGAACAGAAAAGGCGCCGCAAGCGTAATGAAACAACAAAATAAAGAAAAGAGCATGGAGAAAATCATAACAGAGCTACATCAAATCAAATCAAACCTTTCAAAAGGGAGTCTATCAGGCTCACATCTCGAGGCAGCTGGGCAACCAACACAGAGTCTTTCTCTTTAAACCGAGCCAAGTTTTGTCGATGCTACTCCAAGGCACCCTCACACTCCTTGATAGTCTCCTCCAAGGACGCAATCATTGCCACATTGTCTGCATGCTCAAGGAAACCATCGACTTTCTGAAGCCTATCCCTCATCCACGACAGATCCAAACCGTTCCTCTCAAAGCTAATCAGGTTGGCCTTAGCACTTTCCACGAACTTGCTAGGGGTTGTCAAGATCTGCTTGGTAGCAAGGTCACAAATGAAGCTGCTAAGTGACTCTAGTAGCACCGTTTGCACTATAGATCTGAGAACATTAAAGGCAGTAAAGGTATCCGGATGTAGTGCCTGGATACGAGCAAGAGTGAAAGCAGCTTCGGAGGAGACCCAATAATTTAGAAAGAAAACTTTCTCTGAGGACTGAGATGGCTCTCTTACGTCGCCGCCAGCTTCAATCACTGAAGGGAGACTGGCATAGCGACCAAAGGTCTGAGGGCGGTGCACTTCCCCAGAAGATGATTGCCCAGCAGCATTAGAGTGGGTAGATGCTAGCTGGCGACCGGGTGAACTAGCCTCGCGAGAAAGACCAAAGCTACCTATACCATCTTGTCGCTCCGAAAAGAGGTCATCCATCTGGTAGTCTACAACGTTCAGATTTGGTACATCAGTGGTATCCATTCCAATATAAAAATCTTGGGACACCCTAAGGTTAGGTGGCACTTCCAGAAAGTGAGTGGAGTATAAGTCTGCCAGCAGTTCAGAGGTTGCCGAAGCGATTGGGTCAGAGGTCCCAGCAACAGCAGTAACAGTGTGGGCGGCTAAAGTGACAGCTACCTCTGCAAGTCGGTTCAAATTCAAAGGGGCCACAACAGGAACAGTGGAAGCAGTCGCTACACCTATACTTCCCTCAGCCACTTGGACATTTGGAAGTGGAGTTTGTTGAGCCAATGGAGACTCAGTGGACTGGGAAGAACCACCAGATGCAGCTCCAAAAACTTCCAGTGGCTCTCTTATGCCATGATTTCCCTTGGGGTCTTAAGGACAAAATCATCTCCGCCGACAGAGGAACGGTCGGACTACACAAAATTAGCAGGGTTTGGAGGCTCTGAACCCTCAGTAACTATATCACCCACTGCAACTTCTACAGTAGGGGGAACTTGTACATTGTTTACAGCCTCCACAACTAGCTCAGCCTCGGCAACTGGCTCGGCTTCAGTAGTTGGTTCGGCTCTCACACTTGGTTCTTCTTCAACATTTGGAAGTATTGTCCTACGTCCTGAATCTTGTGACCCTTGTAGCAATGAGAAGGTTGTCGTCGTCGTCTGAATCTGAGGAAATTCCAATGACAGTAGAAAAACCTCCAAGGCCCGAACGTGGTATGGTCGATGGGCCCTAAAAAGGAAGAAGATTGTGCGATTACTAAAGTAACTATAAGAAGCCCAAGGAAGTAATGCAAAAAAATAAATAAATAAATAAAATAAAGAAATAAATATTTTCTAAGTATGGATACCTTTCGGAGTCTCTTCCTACTTGGTGAGGCTTGTGCCTCAACAACTGATGCCACTGCTGTTTGGGCTGCCCTCAGTCTGGAGCGAGTCATGCGAACTGTTGCACCGACTTGAGGGCGAGCAATTTGTAGGGGTTGAACAGACATTGCCCTAGACGGGTGAGCCTCCTCCACGGCGGGCAGGGATTAAAGCTTAAAGCGGTAGAATATATTGGTTTGTTTCCCTCGATCAAAAGGCAGATGAAGGGATAAGTCAGGCTGCGCGATAGGTTACATCGCAGGGACAATGGGAGCGCTGTTGCAAAAATTGAAGAAAGAATTGAGGTTGCGGTGCCAAAACAACCTGTTATTAGGAGTAAAGGCGCCCCCTCTCCCAAGTGAGGAAAGCTCCATGAACCCTAATCCCTCCACAAGTAGAACGGTATAGTCACGGGCAAACTGCTGAAAGCTCTGGTGGAAATCAGTCTGAGGTGGAGGGGCATATGGGACACCCTGATCCATTCCAAACTGCCTAAGGACACTGTCCAGTCGATAGACAACGTTGGACATGCCCTCTTTGTTCCACATGGGTAGAAATCCGGGATGTATCATAGCAGCAATAAGAAGGGAGTTAGCCTGGATATTGTCGAGAGAAAAATCAATGTGACGGGCCTCTAAAAAATAAAATGGGACAACAGAAATGCTTGGAAGAAGTTGGGTGAAAGGGCGGAACACGCACTCCTCCATACGGTCGACGTAGTCTGCAAAGGGTTTGTTGGTGCCAAGGCCAGACCACTGAGAGATGTGATGGAGGGATTAATGCACTTGCCTTGTGGCAGGTTGACCCTCTGCATTTAGAACAGGGCATCCCTCTGCATCAAAGACTTCATCGGTGAAGAAGGGCTCATGTTCTTTAGGGATAGGGCCTATGGTAGGGAATCTCTCATAGAAAAAAGTAGTCAAGAACTGAGTATGTACGAAGCTCTACACATCATAATGGCCCATGGATTGCTCCATGTCCGAATGGATGCTGTCAATGTAGAAGTATAAGTTCCCCGGGAAGAAGGGGGCTAGAGGAATCTGACTGCCGCTGCAGAGCTTGACAGCCAAAGGAAACACCAGGGGATTAATGCTCTCAGTAGGGTTACTAGGTAGAACAAAAAAAGAGATGAAATAACTGATGAAGGCGGCCAAGTACAAGTCGCCGCGGTAGTCCGGCCCAACTACAGAGTTGCGACTTTCTTATGTGATGTCGCTTACAACTAGTTGCAGGTCGTTGAATAAATGCTTCAGTTAGGAAAGATAGGTGGTTTTTTCCCTCTTATGTCTCTCTTGGAGCAGTTCCCCAGTCCTAAGGTCATACCAGGAGCCATACTTCTGCGCCTCCTGAAAGGCGCTTTAGAGGGTAATGACGACAACTTTGTTAGGGATGCTAGATCAAAGGGGTGGTCTCCACGGGTGCTTAAACGTATAAAGACGGCAACATCTTCGAGAGTTGGAGTTATCTCTCCCCATGACAAGGCAAAAGTGTGAGTACGGGAGACAACCATATCAGTGTTGGTCTGTACCTTGCGCACTAATAACTCCCTCGAAATCAAAATGGCATTAAAGAGACGGACATCTTGTAAGCGCTGCTTGAAGCCACCATCTGCAATGATGTCATCGACCTAGAGGGACTAATCTGCTGGAGGGCCCAAATGAGTGTGATAATAGATGTATGAATATGGAAAGTCGCCATGCTCCACGCAAAACTACAGCACAGAGACTAGGTTTACCATGTCGGCATCATCCAAAGTAAAGGCTCCTCTAGAGGAAGGGCATCAAGAATGAAGGAGTCAACTGCCTTCTAGAAGGGGTCAGCCAGCCCTCCAAAGTATGGAGCCCTCCTTCACTCAGTAGCGGGTAGGGCAACCCTATTGGGTAGAAACGTTGTGCTGGCTAAGGAAGAGTAAAGAAAAGTAAAGAAGACTCTGGTAAGTGGAGACAGAGGAGAGAAGGAAACAAGGAGACAAAAGGTGTGTCGGGTAGAAGTGGGGGACCAGTGGACCCAAGGGCACTATTTATAAAGGAAGCAGTAAAAGGGCGCCGACACGCCTCCCTAGGCTCATTATGACCTGTCAGCCAAGGGGGGCACCTTTTCAGAGCCGACGCAACTTCTGACCCAACCAACGCAACCCTTGGATTACTTGTTAACGTTATGCACGCGTGGAAAACTAGTAGCGTGTTCTCCACGCGCGCAGGGGGCAAATATAGAGGGTTAGAAATTAAGCCCCAAACTAAGTATGGGCCTAAGCACTGAGGTCGCCCTAAAGAGGCAACCAGGAATGAAAAAAGAAGCGTGGGCAAAAGCCCAAAGGAAGTGGGCCAACAGTGGGCTAAAGCAGGTCCGACCCACCAGGGGTCCAAATGGACTCCACGAAGGAAAATGCCTAAGTCAAGTTGCAGAGGCAATACCTGCAACAGTGAAGTTGTGGAGGGAACATGTGCAGCGGAAAAGTTGCTGAGGCACTTTACCTCAACGCTGCCATTCCTAATATATTCGATTCCGCCGCCATCTGAAGTTGCTAAGGGAAAGAGAAAGCCGATGCAACTAAGTTGTAGAGGCAACACTTGCAACAGCCAAGTTGCGGAAGCACTTTGTCTCAGCGCCGCCATTCCAAGTATCTTCGGTGTCGCCGCCATTCCAAGTAATGTCGGTGCCACAGCCATCTAGAGTTGCTGAGGAAAGTAGAAAACCGAAGAAACTAAGTTGTAGAGGCAATACTTGTAGCACCCAAGTTGCAGAGGCCTTATGTCGGCGCTGCCATCTCTAATATCTTCGGTCCTACTGTCAAAACTTGCCGTGGGAAATGACTACCGCAGCAACTACTACCGCAGCAACTAAGTTACAGAGGGAATATCCTGCCAAGGTGATAGCAGCCTTTGAGAGAGGCCTCCATTTGCAAGTAGAAACTAATGCTTGGCACCGATAGTAGGCCCCAAGGCATTACTAGCCTACAACTGATAGCAGGCCTCAAAGTTCATATAACTTGGCGCCGATAGCAGGCCCTAAGACTTACTGGTTGGAGCTGATAGCAGGCCCAGAGATACCAGTTTACCACGACAATCCTGCGAAGATGGGAGCAGGGTAGCCTGAACATAAGGGACTCCCTTTCCATTACCTAGGTCATGGACTTGCCTTAGTCACACAGGTAGGACTAAGGAAGCCTCCCTGGGCTCGGTACTGAGGCACATCATGGCTGATAGTACACTTGGTTGTGGCTTTCGCCCTGGGAAGCTAGGGAGTTTGTGGTTAGGTGGCTAAGGGTGGAGGCTTCACTGAGGTGAGCACAAACATAGCCGATAGCAGGCTAACGGAGTCTTGAGAATGCATGTACTGACCAAATAGAACTGAGAAGGAAAGTACAGCGGCGAGGTTCACCACTGCAGGTGCACTTGCTGAGGTTCAAGCTGAGAAAGAAAGTACAGAGGCAAACACTCCCACTGCAACTGCACTTGCTGAGGCTCAAAAGGGGAGTTGCAGCACCAAACACTCCCGTCGCAACTACAATTGCTGAGGCTTAAAAAGATAGTTGTAAAGGCAAACAGATAGTACACAGTACATGAAGAGGGACTGTAGACACCCCATTTTGACCGACCTTGAGACTCAGACGTCACCAGTTGAGCACTCGGTGATATTGCATGTTGTGCTTGTTCAGAAGTCTCAGAGTCGCGGCTGCGAGCCCTGCCTCCGGACTTTCGAACCCTCTTCTGTGCCTCGCCTCGGTTTGCGAACCAGGCTCGGTTTTCTCTGTTTCTTTTCCTGAGGGGAGGGAGAGGTCCCGTAGACCATCTCTCAGTGGCCGTGGGCTACATTTTGTGGCTGTAGGCCATTTTGCCCATTTCGGAGTCCGGTTTCCGGTTTTTCGGGACCGTTGGCCGTGTGCCTCGGTTCGGGACCGCCTAACAATCTCCATTTGCTCTGATTTTTGGCATACTTCTTATTTGCTCCCTTTTGAGGGACACTGAGGTCTGAGAGACCCACTTCGTGGTCGAATGCCACTTTCGGTGCTTAACAGCCCATTTTCGGGACCCCGAACTGCGTGTTTTGGCTCCCGAACATTCGTTTTGCATCAATTTTCGTTCATTTTTGACAGGTACCTCTGTTTTATCACCGGGAAGGCCATAGAAGGGTGGGAGGCCAACAATTGTTGCAGCAACCAGTTATATATCCTCCGGCGCCCTCCGACGCCCGTTTTTCTAACTTCCGGGCCAATGTTGAACACCCTTGAGCCATTTTCTTGAAGTTTCAACCACATATTTGTGATGTACACACATGGGAGGATCCTAAAAGTTGGTGGCCGGCCACTAATGTTGCCTGACCCTTTTGACCCCCCCCGAAATGGCTTGTTGTCCCTCCTGTTTTACAGTTGCCAATTTTGAACCACAGGGTTGTGTTGTACACACATGGGAGGACAGCAATGTGAAGTGGCCGGCCACTAATTCAACTTGACCTTTTTCACCCCTAGCCGGCCGGCTAGGGGAGGTGGCCGGCCGGCCACCTGAAGCCTTGAAAACCAGCCGGCCATGATCCTCTCAATACACACTTTACAGCTGTATAGCTGTATCCCCCAGAAAATATCTCAATCCGGGGGATATTTTGTGGGGGAAAACTTACCTCCTTTTCCCCCACCTTTGCCCTCCCTTTGCTCTCCCTTTTTGGTCCATATAACCAGCAGGCAGCATTGCATTAAGGGGTTAGAAAAATTGGTCTTCAAGCCTTGATACACAAATCCCCCTCTATCTCTCTCTTTCAAGCAAAAAACCCCCAAGTCCTACACCACCATTTCTTCTACACCACCAACCCCCACCCTTCCATCCTCCATTCCAGAAGTTTGAAGGTGTTCTCCAAGGCCTAAGGGTGCTACAAACTCAAGCCAAGAGTTGCTAAAGACTTGTCTTCAAGGGTGAGTTTCATTTCCCCCTTTTTTGGTCCATTTCTTGTTTCATTTATAGGCCATACATGCTTGCTGTTTTGAGCTCCGGCCATAACTGAAAGTAGTGTTATTTTGAGCTCTATTTCATGTTTCATTAAGGGACTTTTGTCATTTGAGGTTCATATCTTGCACTTGCTTCAATATCCTCCTTGAATGTCATTTTCTTGCATGATATTTTTAGCTTGTGTGTAATCTGTTTTGGAGCATGTTGTAAGCTGTAAGTAGGCTTATTTTGAGCCCCTCTTCAACATTGAAGAAGGGCTCATCACTGTTTGGGACCTCCATGTGCCACTTGCCATTATATCCATCTTTGGTCCCCATTTTTACATGACTTGGCAGCCCCTTGTGCTTCTGTTTTTGGTCATTTTACAGAGCTAGAAAAGGCCTTATTTTGGTCCATTCTTCATGTTTCATTAAGGGTCCTTCACTGTTTGAGGCACCCTTCCTATACTTTGTGTTGTATCTCTCTTTTAATCCCCATTTTTGCATGATTTATTAGCCTATTGTGCTTCTGTTTTTGGTCATTTTACAGAGCTAGAAAAGGTCTTATTTTTGTCCATTATTCATGTTTCATAAGGGCCTTTCATGATTTGAGGCATCTTTTATACACTTCATGTTATATCTCTCTTTTGGACCTCATTTTGCATAGCATTTTTGACATATTTGCATATTGTTTTGGGTCCGACCCTCAACTGTAAAATGCCTTATTTTTGGTCCCTCATCAGTATTGTAGAAGAGTCTTTTTCTGTCTTGGCTTTGCATCTACCACTTCCTTCTTTGGCCACCTTTTGGCCCTTTTCTTGCATGGGAGTGCAGCCATACCTGTGTTTGTTTTGGGGGTTTTTATAGTTCTGAAAAAGATCATATTTTGGGCCTCTCTTCAACTTTGTTGAAGGGCCCTAATCTGTTTGGGGACAGCAACCGTGAGTTGCTTCTTTATCTCTCTTTTAATCCCCATTTTTGCATGCTAGTTTTGCCCTATTTTTGTCTACTGTTTGGCCATGCTTTGAACTGTAAAAGTGCTTATTTTGGGGCTTCCTTGCTTCTGTCTTTTCATTCCATGTGCCAATTATGCATGCTTTGTATAGCTGTAGGCCACTTCGGGTGCCAAAATTCATGTTTCGGGACTATTCCATGCATCGGGTGTACGTTCACCACATTTCGGGGCTGTTTTCCCCACATTTCAGTGCTGAAATTCCATTAACATATTTGCATATCATTTTCCATGCCATTGCATTGCGTATGCTATTGCCTCGGTTTGCGTGCCCGTGTGCACGCGTTTCGAGGCACTTCATTTTCATCCACCGGCCTCTTATGTGAGTGTAGCTGAGGCTCTCTCATGTTAGTATAAGTCCATGTTGCATTCTATATGCCATTTTAGCCACATTGCATTGCGTATGCCATTGCCTCGGTTTGCGTGCCCGTGTGCACGCGTTTCGAGGCACTTCATTTTCATCCACCGGCCTCTTATGTGAGTGTGGCTGAGGCTCTCTCATGTTACTATAAGTCCATGTTGCATTCTATATGCCATTTTAGTCATATTGCATTGCGTATGCCATTGCCTCGGTTTGCGTGCCCGTGTGCACGCATTTCGAGGCACTTCATTTTCATCCATCGGCCTCTTATGTGATTGTGGCTGAGGCTCTCTCATGTTAGTATAAGTCCATGTTGCATTCTATATGCCATTTTAGTCATATTGCATTGCGTATGCCATTGCCTCGGTTTGCGTGCCCGTGTGCACGCATTTCGAGGCACTTCATTTTCATCCATTGGCCTCTTATGTGAGTGTGGCTGAGGCTCTCTCATGTTAGTATAAGTCCATGTTGCATTCTATATGCCGTTTTAGCCATATTGCATTGCGTATGCCTTTGCCTCGGTTTGCGTGCCCGTGTGCACGCATCTCGAGGCATCTCATTTTCACAGCATAGTGCATACTAGGTTGTATCTTAGATCGCATTCATGCATTTCCTCAGTTTGCGTGCCTGTGTGCACGCATTTCGAGGCATCTCATCTTCACAGCATAGTGCATACTAGGTTGTATCTTAGATCGCATTCATGCATTTCTTCAGTTTGCGTGCCCGTGTGCACGCATTTCGAGGCATCTCATTTTCATAGCATTGTGCATGCTAGGCTGTATCTTAGTTACATTCATACATGTCATGCATATTGCATCGTGTTCGGAATAAGAGTTAGCCCGGGCACGGGAAACGAGGCACATTTCGTACTCCGAGTGACGGAATGTATCTTAATTCCCCAGTCACCGACACTCCGGATCATCCATGATGGAGTTAGGTCTTGTTGTGTTTTTCATGTGCATTCATTCTATATCGAATTGTGCAATTCGACTCCTCGGCCATCATGCCTCTGTATGCGTGATTGGTGGCACAAGGATCGAGGCATGCATATATTTGTGAAAATACTTTGCTATGCCCCTTTCCTACTCTCTGTTGCAGCAAAATGAAGAATCAGCAACTTTTCGGGCTTGGCACACATTTCAAGAAAAGGTGTAAACAGAGGCTAATTGGGGCATCCCAGTGGATTTCCGCGCAAGACAACCCGAACATGCATCATCCATCAGAAGCAAGGCAGTCCCTGGCTTGCATGCCAGTTTTATTTATTTTCTTAGTTAATTTGTTAATTAATTAGGAATTTGTATATTATTTGGACTGTAATATTTGGACTGTAATATTCTTTTATTTGGGACTGTATATTTATTCGGACCCT
Source organism: Camellia sinensis (assembly GCF_055761805.1). NCBI lineage: Eukaryota > Viridiplantae > Streptophyta > Magnoliopsida > Ericales > Theaceae > Camellia > Camellia sinensis. The sequence continues at coordinate 163,934,519 of NC_138969.1, read as the reverse complement.
GCGAGTGAGGGCACAACTGTAATAAGTGTGCGTGAGTGTGTTGTATGTCTTCCAACCCCACGTCTTTCTCCCTTTTATTTATCCGCTTATGATGGTTAGATTAGGGCATATTTCAATTAGCATACAGTATGACAGCATGTTTGCATTCATTCATCTGTATTGCATGCACCGGGCTCGGCGCACCATACTAACTGCATTGTACTTTCAATTCCAAATTAAATACATGTTAGTTGTCGCATTCCATATGCCATGCTTAGAATAGCCGAGCCTGCTATAGTTGCATTTTGCATGTGTTGCATTAGGCATTTCTATATACTTAGGATCATGCATGATTTCTAATGTAATATCTGTTTTGGCTTGGAGTACTCAGTAAGTTTTATGCTTTAGCATCCTTGCATGCGTGTGAGTGACTGCCATGATAGCATGCTTACCATGAGGCTAATTGTTTATGTGATATAACTGCCTGAATGCCTGTGGGTGAAGGTTGGGTTATTTGGATTGGAACAATTCATTAAATGCGAGTTTTAACCCCACTTGAGAGTGGCAAATCATCATGTTTTTTAAGCCCGCCTGAGGGTGGCAAATCCACGTCTTAGCCTACTTGCGAGTAGCACCATCAAACCATTTTCAAATGAACAAACATGAAATGTTTTGTTCCAATTCAGGCGATCCAGTCTATACTTGTATGCTGTGCGCATCACATAGTAACCTAGGCTAATAACCGGAATAAGAACTCACAATGTTTTCAAAAATAGATATCATGGTTAGTAGAGGCCGATCTTTGATCAGGCGAGCGGGGGTGCTCACGAAGTGACCTTCCCCAATCGTACCCAAGTTCCCGAGCCGAGGCAACTTTGGTGATGACGGACACGTGGCCTTAGGCAACGAGTCAGGGTTTCCTAAATTTCCCAAAAATAAAACATTTAGGTGGCGACTCTGTATTGGCAAAGCAGTCCATGTTTGGCACTTCTTTTCTAAAAATCTGTTTTCTCAAAAAACGATTTGCCGGATTTGGACTCTTTGGTTCAGACTTAGAACAGTGACCACGAATCGAGTCCGAGCTGTAGCGAGGTTCCCCGCGGGCTTGTTACAGTTTCTGGCGACTCTGCTGGGGATTTAGAGAACTTGACTCGAACTCATGATATCTGTTTTTGACTACGCTTGTGTGTTTCTTTGCATTGCATTTGCATTGGTGCACCTAGGACACCGTGTTTGCCATCTGCTATTCCTGAACGGTTTGCCGGAGGCTTGTCTTGTCAAGGCATGACCATAAGGCTGACCGGTTGTGGGCTCTGCCAGTATGGGAACACAAACCCCGGTTTTACCGGGGCACCCTTTTTGACCATTCGACCTAGTGCATATTCGGATCCATAGTGACCATTCCAAACTAGGACAGGTTGCTTACCCGTTTATAGGTTGTTTGAAACCGCTGCGTGCGTAGTGAAACCCTAGCTCCTGACAAAATAGGACAGGGAAACCCTACCCCAACATAGGGGTGTTTTGGCTCTCACTTATTTGTTATGTGCTTTAGAGTGCGTCTCTACAGGAATGCATGTATCAGTGTATGAGTTTGGGCATCAGGCCTGCGGGCATCAGTTCAGTATTGTGGGTATCAGGCCTGCGGGCATCAGTCAGTATTTCAGAATCAGTTATCTGCGGGTATCAGAGATTCAGTTTGGGGACAGTAATACAGGGATAATAATCAGTGTTTGAGGACAGTGTGTATTCAGCTTATCAACTGTGTGTTGTTATGCCCGACTGTGTGTCATGCATTTACTTTGCGCCGTTATGCTGTCCGTTTATCTGTTTATTTATTTCCCTATTGCTTTATTTATCTTTTTACTAGGGGCAGGTTCTAGCACAATTGCTTCAAACCCAGCAGATACCCCCCAAGCACTTTGGACACGAGGTCGTCGACTCAATCGATCTGAGGATCTAATTGACGGACAACCAGTGTTCCATTCTCTACCCCCTGTTATCAGAAGAAGGCAGAGAGAGCGCAGTATATCTGAACAGAGATCACCAGAACAGTGGTTTCCCCCATCAGCGGACAGTCGGATTGAGATCCCCATTGTCGCTATAGAGATAGATCTTCCAGCAGTTCAGATAGATCAAAACAGTATGGCGGCACCAACAGGAGTTGATGAGATGATACGCCAAATGCAAGAGACCATGCGGGCCATGCAACAGGATACCATTCGCCGAGATGAGTTCGCCAAGCAACAGGCCGAGATCATGGCCCAGCAGGCTGAACTAATTACCAGACTGCAACAGCAGAACGCGGCATCTGCTTCGCATCAAGTTCCTCCGCCGGCAGGGGCTCCATTATCTGAGCAGGCACCTACTGTTCAGAACGCTCTACCAAATACCCAGAATGCTGTGCCGAATATCCAAAACTTGCAAGAGGACACGAACCTCCCAACGGGGCCAGCTCCGCCCCCGCTTCCGACACAACTGTCCAAGACCCCTTCACCCAATCACCCGGACTCTCCCTTTGAGTTCGAGATTGACCATACAGCTCTGAAATTGAGCAAGCTTGAGAAGCTCTTCAAGAAATCGCAAGGGGTGAAGGCTATTCCGGACATCGGGGATGAATATACCGATGTGGCCGTGATATTGCCTGATAGGTTCAAAATGCCGCAAATTGACCGCTTTGACGGGTCCGGGGACCCCATGGTCCATCTTCAACTATTCTCAGACATTCTGCGGCCGATGGGCCTAACTAGACCCCAAAAGCTTTCACTGTTTAGCCGGACTCTGTCAGGTGTGGCTGCCACCTGGTATGCGAAGTTAGAAGATGAAGTGAAGAAGAACTGGGATGAAATGGCTGAGGCCTTTGTCGCGCAATATTCGTACAACACTCAGATTGAGATCACAACTCATGATCTCGAGACGACAAGGCAGGCGCCCAAGGAAACTTTTTCTGATTTTGTAACCCGGTGGAGGGCAAAGGCGTCGATGATGACCTTGAGGCCCACCGATAAAGATCAAATCCGGATGATTGTGCGCAGTCTCCAACCAAAGCTGATCCAGAGAATGATTGTAATCCCCTTTCCCACCTTCTCAGATTTACACGAGATGGGGGTGCAAATTGAGGATGCCATGAAACAAGGTCTGATCGACCAAGACCGGGAGCAACCCCGGAGAACATTCAACCGGAACAACAATGCGGGCCCGAGTGGCTCTACGACTGCAAGAACTTCAGAGGTGAGCGTGGTCACCACCATTCCCCCTCCCCTTCCAAGGCCCATGGCGGCCACACCTTTCTCCGGCGCGTCCGGAAGCAACACACAAACCAACAGATTCCAACCTCGAGGCCAAAGAACCTTCACACCCTTATACATGCCCCTGACCAAAGCTCTGGGGGTATTGATCAGGAAAAAGCATTTGAAACCCCTGGAGCCGAAGCCACTACCGAATCCACTCCCTCCTTCTCATGACCCAGCAAAATGCTGCGCGTATCACCAACAACACGGTCACGACACCGACCGTTGTTACAGATTGCGTCACGAGATCCAGGATCTTATTGACAAGCAGGTGATCGCGCCTCCCGACAAACCCAATGTCACAACCAATCCTCTTCCAACACATAACCAAGCCCCCCCTCCCAATAGAATCAATTTCATCCAAACTGGGGTCACATCTTACGATCCTAGTATCTATATCACCCCATCCCACCTACCCAAGCCGGAGGTGTCCCTCCCCGACTGCACTGACTTCTTGTGCATGGTGGACATCTCCACAACCCAACCAGAGCCAACGGTGGTGACCACCGAAGATGGGACCGGGCAGACCTCGGAAGAAAATGGGATTGTTGAATCTGGGAATGAACAGAGTCTTGCTGGGGGAGCCTACAATCCGAGCGAGTACATCTTATCAACAAGCCAGAATGGGCCAGGTATAGAATTGCCGGAGGCAGGAGAACTGTGTGTCATCCAAGGGGATGGATTCAGGCAAGGGGCAGATGATCTGACAGCCATAGAGGAGGACTTTGCCAACCTGCAATTTTTCGACGACCAGGAACCGGGGGATGCATCAATCAACTGGTTTGACTATGAAGAATCGGCAGAGGCCACTGGCTGGCTCGATGATCAAACAGATGTAGTGGGGGAACCCCAACCAGAATAGGGCCCGGTAGGGGCAAGAGTAACAGCTGTGGCCGGAAGGGCCGGAAGTCAGGTTATACCGCCGGAGAGCGCCGGTGCTAAGAATTCCGCTCGAGACCTGGGCATTATGGATACAGGAATTGTTGAACAACCAGCTGTACTAACACAGCTGGAACAAGGAAAGTTTGAGGATGCCGAGAGAATTAGAAAAGCTAAAGGCCCTGAGGGGACTGAGAGTGCTGCGTGCACGAAGATAGAGAATGCTACGAGCATGTGGACAGAGAGCACTGCGAGTGCGAGTGGACCGGAGCCAGACAGGTGTCTGTTGGCCGCCAGCGGAATGTGGTGGGAAGACGACGACTTATGTCTTGCCCACACGGACGAAGACTGGGGAAGTGGCCAACCGGATGAGACTTGGTACCTCGATGAGGTGGATCACATGACGAGAAATGGGCGGTACTTCAAGCCCCCACACCTAGACCAACCCGAGGCATCCGGGAAAGACAGAGAAGCAGAGAAGCAGAGAGAGAAGCAAATTGAAGAAGAAGCTGTGCTAAGACAGCTAAAGAAGATACAAGCAGACATCTCCATCTGGGGACTACTTATGGCTTCGCGGGTATATAGGCAAGCTATTTTAACTGCTATGGACAAATCCAAACTCTCCATCGATACTACACCAGAGCAACTGGTTGGGCTGGTCTTCCCGGGAGGAGGTTCCCCGGCATTGACCTTTTCAGACAAGGAACTACCGCCTGAGGGCACAAACCATAACAAACCCCTCTACATTTCCGTGGAATGTAGAGACAAGTGGATACCGGTGGTACTTGTCGATACCGGGTCCGCTATTAATGTCTGCCCAGCCAAAACAGCATATGTAATCGGCTTGAAACCCGTGGACTTTGTGCCAACCACGCAGGTAATCAGAGCCTACGACAACACCAGCAGGGAAGTGATGGGGACTGTCAAGATCCAGACTCAGGTTGGTCCAGGACAACACAACATCGAATTTCATGTCTTGGACGTTCCCGCAACCTTTAACCTACTCTTGGGGCGACCGTGGTTGCATCAGGTCAAGGCAGTCTCTTCCACTTTGCATCAGATGCTGAAGTACCCTCACTGGAAGGGGGTAGCAATTGTTTTTGGGAACTCATCAATCCATCCACCACCGGAAGTGTCCAAACCAGTATTAGAAATCGAGCACGGCACTGAGGATGTGTTCTTATCCGGGTTCACTTTGGCTGAGGCTCGAGTGGTACAGAACATTATGGCTGTGAATGAGGGGATGTACGTCAGTGCTCAATCCGCCTACCTCATGAACAAGCTACAACACATCCTCGGAATGGGATTGGGAAGGAGCGGCCGGAAGGGCGTCTCAGCGTTGGCTGAAGTGCCACACAACCCTCACACCTTTGGACTGGGTTATCTGCCCACCAAAGAGGACTGGGTGAGGAAAGGAAAAGAAATGGCCAGAAGAGCCAGAGCAAAGCAGGCTGGGAAGCCTTTTGAATTAATGCATAGGCCCATCTGGGGTACCCTGAACGGACGCTTCGTCCGGGAGGGGGAAGATTTTCCATTTTGCGGCTTCCCAGAACCTTGGCTGAACGCGGAGAGGAAGCGCGTGCCTGGTTTCGAGATTTTCTTCGATCTGCAGCTACCCGGGGATGACGTTTCCAAAGAGCAGACAGACCCATCAGTCAAGGTTGAACAGAGCAAGAAAGTGGATTCTGAGGGCACCGAACTTGAAATGGGGGTAACGCTGGCAAGTCTACTCTCAGATCGTTCGATCGACCAAATGTGCTTGGGGGATAACTCCTCGATTTCCATGATTGGGGACGAAACGGCTGCGGGCCTTCCAGTGACTATTTTGGATGCATCTATCGCACCCTCTCTCACTTGGCAATACGAAGAGGGATTCTTGTCCAGCAGCACCGGGTCAGGTAGTGAGCCGGAATCTGATTCCACCGAGTCTTCTGAGTCGAAATCAGGTTCCAGCTCGACTGAGTCTGAGTCTGGTAATCCTGGGGATGATCACCCGGATGCCACAGTTATGTCCAGGTCGTCTTTCTCTTTTTCATTTGAGTCTAATGTAACCGAGATTTCGGACGATTTGGATGAGCCTAATGAGAATCAATTGACTGTGGTTTCTGAGTACTTCTCTGTGCCCTTAATTTATTGCTTAAATTCAGACTTTCAAAACTTTGATAAAAACGACGAGGAAGAAATTCCTCCGGTTTTGCAACGTCTAATTGATCAGGAGCAGGGGAGGTTTGTTAAACCCTTAACTGATGAAATCATTACCGTGAACATTGGTACTGAGGAGGACCCGCGACTGGTCTAGATCGGGTCCACGCTGTCTTCGGAGGAACGCGAGCGCTTAGTCGCTTTACTAAAAGATTTCAAAGATGTTTTCGCATGGTCCTACGAAGACATGCCTGGGATCGATCCTGAGATTGTACAGCATCGGATCCCCCTTGACCCCGAAGCCCGACCTGTTAAGCAAAAACTCAGAAGGATCCGCCCCGACTAGGCTCTCAAGATTAAGGAAGAGGTCACCAAGCAGATCGACGCAGGCTTCCTGCAGGTATCTGAATACCCGACTTGGTTGACCAACATCGTTCCAGTGCCGAAGAAGGATGGCAGGATCCGAGTATGCGTGGATTTCAGGGATTTGAACAGAGCAAGTCCGAAGGACGACTTTCCCTTACCGCATATCGATGAGTTGATGGATTTTACGGCAGGGCATGCTTTACTTTCATTCATGGATGGCTTCTCAGGGTACAATCAGATAGTGATGGCACCAGAAGACAGAGAAAAGACTGCATTTACCACCCCGTGGGGAACATACTGCTACAGGGTAATGCCATTTGGGTTCAAGAACGCCGGAGCTACTTATCAACGGGCCGCGACCACGATATTGCACAACATGATCCACAAAGAGGTCGAGGTGTACGTGGACGATATGATTGTCAAGTCCAAAGAAAGAGAGGGCCACTACACCGCCTTGCAAAAGTTTTTCCAAAGGATCAGAGAATTTCAGTTGCGGCTGAATCCTCAGAAATGTACTTTCGGTGTCACAGCGGGGAAAATGCTGGGGTTTCTGATTACACAGAGGGGCATCGAGGTCGACCCTTCAAAGATTAAGGCCATCTTAGAAATGCCACCACCAAAGACTGAAAAGGAGGTGCGAGGCTTTCTGGGTAAAGTGCAATTCATAAGACGGTTTATCTCAAAGTTAACCTTGACTTGTGAACCACTTTTTGGTCTCCTGAAGAAAGGAAAGAAGTTCCAATGGGACGGCCGATGCCAAGCTGCATTTGAACAGATTAAGGAATACTTGCAGAATCCGCCTGTGTTGTCGCCGCCAGAGCTGGGAAAACCGTTGATATTGTACCTCTCAGTGACTGAGACCACAATGGGATGCATGCTCGCACAAGAATCAGAAGATAAGGTGGAGAGGGCAATCTACTATCTGAGTAAGAAAATGCTAGATTATGAGACCCGCTACACTCCACTTGAGAAGGCTTGCTTAGCTCTGGTATGGGCTACCAGGAAGCTGCGGCACTACCTATTAGCTCACTCCGTAATGTTGGTTTCCCGACTAGATCCCATCAAATACCTTTTCAAGAAACCAGCACTTATGGGTAGGCTAGCTCGTTGGCTGCTGTTGCTCTCCGAATTCGATCTGAAGTATGTGACACGCAAGTCGGTTAAAGGAAGAGCAGTGGCAGAGTTCTTGGCCGACCATCCAGTAGAAGGAGGTGAAGCAGTCGAGTACTCATTCCCAGATGAAGCCATTTTGCATATCGATGACGAATATTGGACGATGTACTTTGACGGAGCGTCAAATCAATACGGGTATGGGATAGGAGTGTTACTGATAGCACCCGACAATTCCCGTATCCCTCTAGCCTTCAAACTCCGGTTCAAAGTCTCGAACAACGAAGCTGAATATGAGGCATGTATCGCCGGTCTAGAAGCGGCCCTGGAACTAGGGGCAAGACGGTTGGACGTCACTGGGGATTCGAACCTGGTTGTATCTCAAGCAAACAGAGACTGGAACGTCAAGGAAGAAAAGATGATGATGTACCACCAGACCTTGGATTTGCTAATCCCTCGGTTTGAGAAGCTAAACTTTGCTCATCTTCCAAGAGAGAACAACAGGTTCGCAGATTCTTTAGCAACTCCATCTTCCATGATAGACATCCCGTTTGGAATTCGGATGCGTCCAGTCGTCATTGACCAGAAATTTGCGCCAGCCTATGAGTCGATCGCCGCTATAGATGAGGTTCAGGACGAAAACCCCTGGTATTATGACATTTGGAATCTCTTGGAAAAGGAAGTATACCCGCCAGGGGTAAATGCCAAGGATAAAAGGGCAATTAGAAGAATGGCCGTTCAGTTCATCATCTGTGGAGGCAAACTGTATAAGAGAGGCCATCTGGGAATGCACAAGCTGTGTGTAGAAGCTGAAGAATCGAATCGCCTAATGGAGGCCATCCATGGAGGAGAATGTGGTGCACACATGAATGGGGTAATGCTGGCACGGAAGATCCTCAGACAGGGTTACTACTGGTCCACCATGGAGGAGGATTGTATTAGTTTCGTTCGGCGATGCCACAAGTGTCAAATTCATGCAAACCGCATGAACATCCCGCCGTCGAAGCTGTACAACATGACTTTGCCATGGCCATTTTCAGTTTGGGGAATCGATGTGATCGGGGCTGTCACTCCAAAGGGGTCAAATGGGCATGAGTTCATCCTGGTTGCGATAGATTATTTCACGAAATGGGTCGAGGCCCAATCATATGCGGTGTTGAAGGCGTCACACGTCGCAAAGTTTATCAGAAACAATATCATCTGTCGCTACGGGGTCCCAAACGAGGTCATCTCAGACAATGGTTCCCACTTCAAGAAGGAAGTGATAGACTTGTTGGAAAAATACAACGTGGCTTTTCATAAGTCATCTGCATACCGGCCGCAGACCAACGGAGCGGTCGAGGCCGCCAACAAGAATATCAAACACATACTGCAAAAGATGGTGGAAACCTACCGGGATTGGCCAGATAAGCTGCCATTTGCTCTGTGGGGCTACAGGACTTCAATCAGAACTTCTACTGGAGCGACTCCGTATTCATTGGTTTATGGGATGGAGGCCGTTCTGCCTATCGAGATTGAGGTTCCATCATTACGAGTATTGGCTGAGTGCCAAATAGCCGAAGCAGATTGGCAGCAGAGCAGATTTGAAGAACTCATGCTTTTTGATGAAAGAAGGCTGAAAGCACTGTACCATGTTCAAGGCTATCAGCGTAGAATTGCCCGGGCTTTCAACAAGAAAGTTAAGTCCAGGAATCTAAAGGAAGGAGACTTGGTGCTCAAGGACAACCGAGCTCCCATCCACGACCCAAGGGGCAAGTTCAAACCCAATTGGACTGGTCCCTACATCATCAAAGCTATCTGGTCAGGTGGAGCTGTGGTTCTGATGGATCTAGATGGCCTGGAGTTCTCACAACCGATCAATATGGACAAGTTGAAGAAATATTACCCTTGAGAGGCTCACTAGGCCGAAAACCCGAAAGGGCGACCTAAACAAAAGTCAGAGCACAAAAAATTGGAAAATATAAAAACTGAGCTCGCAAGGTTGAAAACCCGCAAAGGGCGGCCTTGGCAAAAGTTAGAGCGTAAAATGAGAGTGAAAATACCCGAGTGAACCTAAGCCTGAACTACGTAAGGCTTGATTCCCATCTTTGGGATGCGTAGGCAACTTCATCTTGAAGTTCAGTCATAAACTTTTCCCCGATCAACTTTGTCCATATTGACCATCTCAGTCATCTTTGTCCATCAGCATTCATCGTGATCTCCGATACAGTGCTATTCAGACTAGGGGCAACTTTCCGTTGCCATGCAGTGCCGCGGTGCTATTCAAACTAGGGGCAACTTTCCAGTTGTGAGGATCTGGGGTTGTGCATCTCAGTGATAAATCTTAGGCGTGTCCAGTTTTGATCTATATCGAAAATGGTTTTGAAAAGTTTTAGTAAAAGTTGATTTTGTTCACATTAACCTTTTTACAACTTAGACCATTTTTGGACCAAAAGCGGAAAATTTTCAGTACCACAACCTTCAATTTCATTGATTTCAAAAACAGAGTTCTCCTACTCTTGCATACAATCGAAGCTGTTTTTTATTACATTCATGAAGAAAACTTGAAAGTACTAGTAAAGCAATAAATCTGGGGCATAGTCGAGTCAAGCATCCCTGCGCCCCCTCTCAGAGCTGGTCGAAGCCTCTGACGCCAAGCTAGGTCCAACCCGTGCCTCCTCATTGAGCCAATCCAAGCACTCGTCAGACAAAGTGCAACAGAAAGTGGGAGCAGAAGCCAGAAGTTCTCTAGTCCTCCATGCTACGGCATATCGCGCAAGCTGTGCACCTCGGACCGGGAAAGCAGCCGGGTACTCCATCCCCTCTGGTGGGCAGATCTGATCATGACCGAACTGGCGCAGAAACCGGAACGGAAAGTAAAATACACAGTGGGTGAGACCAACCAACTGGATCCCGATCAGCCGGGACATGCTATAGCTCATTTCCGGGAGATTGAGCCAAGAACAACGCCAAGCAATGCAATTTGCAGACAAATTGCACATCCAGTCAAACCACCACCTTTCATCAAGGGCATTAACTAGACGTTGTCGAAAGAAATAGCCTCGCGCTGAGTAGGCCGGGCAAGAGTCCACGACCTGTAATTTGTCCATTAACCATACCTGGGGAGGGATGAAAAATGAGAGAATAAAGAACAGAGAGATGTACGATGAGAGAAAAGTAAGACAAGGGTTTTGTGAGAAAAATCGAGCCTGAGGGCCGAGTGATGTGAGCAAATACATATGTAAGATGGGGTGGGAAATATTACCTGCAACAGCAGTGGACTCCCGGCAAATCTAGTCGTCTCCCGGCGATGAAAAGCATCCAAGCCCATCAGTGTCTCGGCGAAGGTCATGGCGATACAGCTCTTTCCTTCTCTCAAACCTTGGGTAACTTCGATCAGGCGAATGCTAGCTCCGCCGAAGCCCAAGGAAAACAGAAAGTGAGACAACAAGCACAAGCAAAGGGCGTGTTGCCGGAAACCTTGCCGATAATGGTTGCTGCGGTCACCGGCGTCAGAGAAGCGATGAACCAAACCAAGGATGTCCAGTTCCCCATTACAGGTCAGAGATCGAGCATCATGTGCAGTGAGTCCGCACATCTGCCCCAAAGCCTGGGCCTGACCGAAGCGAAACTGAGGCAAGACCTCTTCTTGGCTTTCAGATTCCATCAAAACTTGAAAATCTTCAAAAGTCGGACATACCTCTTGCCCGCCAAAGCTGAAGACCTGCGTCATCGGGTTCCAAAACCTTGCCGCGGCATGGAGGAAAGGAAAGTGCAACGGAGTGTGGCTCAGTGTGAACAATGCATTCAAGCCGAAACCCCGGAAGTTCAGTTTTTCGGAACCATCTAGAGAAGTGATCCAAGCTGTGAGATTTTCAACAAAAAACACCTCCATTCTGATGCAAAACTGAGGTGATTTGAATGAATCATGGAGCTGGGGATTTTAAAGAGGGAGAAACACTATTCAGGAGGACACGTGTCAGAAACTGGATGGCTGCAGGAATAAATGGCCGGCCGGCCACCTTTTCTGGCTGGCCGGCCATTTGCTTTTTGAAAATCAGCCGGCCATCTTTTCCTCTCCATAAAACTGGCCGGCTGGCTCCCAAAGGTGGCCGGCCATGCCCCAGTGTATCTCTTTGGCCCTGTGTTACCCTCCGAGGGAAAGTTTCAAGCATTTTCATGCAACGGATGTGTCAAAAGCCTTCATTTCTCCCTGTTCAGATGCGTTCCGATGCCCAAATCGTCCGGAATACACATCGAGTTGTTGTTTTGTTTATCGAGTTGTTGTTTTGATTATCGAGTTGTCGTTTTGCTTATCGAGTTGTTTGTCGAGCTGTCGTGTTTCGTGTTTTTGAGTCGTTGCTCTCTGTTTAAGCAATCTTTATTTAAGTCTTGTTATTTGCAATGTCAACGCTATTGTACTTTGCTTATTCAGTTGTAAACTTGCTAAGATTTTGTTATATCTTGGAAAGTTAGGTTATTGCGTCGGTTCACTACCTGACTGGGCAGAATGCAATACACGCTTCCATTCAATCTCATTTTGGTGCAAAATGATGCGATATGATGCTAAGTGTTTAAAATACAATACTTTTTTCAAAAGCTGTTTTATCCCATCATGCTTCATTTGTTACAATATTTTACAGACTAAGGCTCAAGTTTTACAAAAAAATAAACTGCCTGATAATGTACAAATGTGCTACAACTACTAGCAAAAAGATAAATAAAACAGAGGACAGCCGTATCTGTGCTCTCAAGAGCAGTAATAAGAGGCCCTCTTCGTCCTCTTCTGCGGAACGGACTCTCCGCCACCATCGCCATCGCCATCATCATCCGAGTCAGAGCTGTCGTCCTCTGGATCCCCCTCAGCCTCGTCTCCACTCCCGGAACCAAGACCAGGGCCTCCCTCCTCAGCAGATGTCTCTGACTGACGGTCTGTGGCCGCCTCCTCCTCCTCCTCCTCATCAGGCTCCGCCTCTATATCATGAGCCCTGCGTCTGCGGGCGGACCCTCCTCGAGCTCCCTGAAAAGGCCTGGATGGCCCAGCTCCTCGAAAAGGCCTGGAAGGCCCAGCTCCCTGAGAAGGTCCAGATGGCCTAACTCCCCAAGGAGGCCCAGGTGGCCTGGCCTGCGGCTGACCGGACCATGGGGGCATCTGAAAATAAAGAGTTCAATTCAAATACATCAGTCCAAATATGTACATCGGATGCAGATACAAGTAAAAACTACATGAAATGAGTGCATGTAAATACAGTGTACAAGTGGAGTGTGTGTCAGATGTGCTCTACACAAGTAGCCTATCAATGCAGTAGAAATCAGCATGTCGTCAGAAGTGTGATAAATGCCAGAAAACTGAAGGGTACCTGGATGCCCGCAATAGACAACTGTGCCTCCCTCCGCAGGACCATGCCCTCGAGTGAGGCCACCAATCCGACCACCTCCTCTACGTACTCTCGGGGTGGCTGCAAACATGAGCTCATAATCATCAGTGAATAAAGGAATGTCTAAATATTTGAATGATGAATGAAAGAACAGTGGAGCATACCAGTGGTGAGTCGGGATCAATGGCGTATCGATCACCAGGCATCGGAGGCTCTAGCGTGATCGGAGTCGGGGAAGTAGTCCCGTACTGCCACCCCATCAGCTCAGTCGGCATATCTGGCCATCTAGGATGAGGATAAGTCGGAGGAATCGGGGGAACCGATCTACCCCCACCTCTCGATGTACCACCCCCGCTGGTGGAAGGGGCATCTGCGGCCCGAGCCCGGGCCTGGCTCGAGGAGGACGTACCAGCAGGCCTCGTCATCGGGGTACGAGCTCCCGTCAATAGAGGCATCAAATATGTATGATGGTAAGTGCCGTAGTCCCCCTCCTCGAGATGTAGTAAAGCATCACTACCCAGCATGGCACCGACTACCTCCTGGAAAGAGAGCCTGTCAGCAGTCCGCATACTGACCGGAGGTGCTGCGGGAGGATCCTGAGAGATGTATCCCCATACCTGATGTAGAAAGCGTTCCCCCAGGAACCATGCCCTACCAACCGGTCCCTCGAGTAGGGTCCTGTACTGGGAGGTGCCTGATCCTCCGGCATATTGAAATCGGAGACCATCACCCAAAGGCGCCCAGGGTTGCCATGTAATCTGCGGATAGCAAATGCATAAACCAATCAGAAATCGGGAATATATGGGGCAAATCAAAGATGAAAATGGAAGGAACTGAGAGTTCTAAAGTACCTCCGACTGTCGCACAGTGTCAAAATACTGTCGCAGGTAAAGGAGAGACTCCCGGCGTCTCGGCCGGTGCGGGCCCTCGAATACCAGTGAATACGGGGTCATGAGGGGCCCTGCCACTTCCAACTCTGGGCCTAACGTCGGGAAGTATGCGTAGACCCATAACTGAGAAAAGTAGTGCAGAATATAAGTACAAAATGCTGAGGGCAAAATACAGACTGTAAAGTGCGCTGTGTGTGCAATGTACAAGTAATGAGGAGCAGAAATGTAAATCAAGAGAACAGAAAGTACCTCCCAGGCTCTCCAGTAGCCGCCGAGTAAGTCTCCCTGCCCGCGGGAGGTCGCGCTCATGTACCAGTAAAGGGTAGCCAGGCCGGCGCCACCCCAGTCGTATCGACTGACCTGTGATAGGTCAACCAGAGTGCTCAACAGATATAGCCCGACCGTGTTCCCTCTATCGGCAAACAGAGTAGTCCCGAAGAGGAACATAAGGAAACCACGAGCATACTGCTCTGTCTTCTCAGGAGTCTCAGGCTTCATCTCCGCCCGCCGAAAGTGGGAAGAGAACCAGGTATATCGGACTCTCCCAGAAGCCCTGTCAACAGGCGGGCGAGCCCCCAGTAGGTATATCCAGGCGGCCTCCCACTCGCCCATGTCCTCGTCATAGGGAATGGACCAACCTCCTATGTCCAGGCCGGTCAACACAGCAAAGTCCAAAGGCGTCATAGTCATGTCCCCGGTGGCAGAGAAATGAAAGGAGTTGGTGGTGTCCCACCATCTCTCCACCAATGCCGCCATCAGTGTCCTCCTGGCAGGACAACGTGATAATCCAGCGCAGAAGGCCCCGAACCCTGCCAAGTCTACTAAATCCCGGACGGCCTCCGGGAGCTCAACGTACCAATCCCTCGCGGCGGTCGAGCCATATCCCCGTACACCGCGAGAACCAACCTGCATTCAGAATGAATACATGTTTCAGTATGAAATGAATGGGCTGTGTGCCAATGAAATGAATGGGCTGTGTGCCAATGAAATGAATGAGCTGTGTGCCAATGAAATGTGTGGGCTGCGTGTTCACTATTTTAATCTGGGCTGCGTGTTCAGAAAATTAGAAGTTTGGGCTGCGTGTTCAACTTTCAATCAATGTGGGCTGCGTGTTCACTATTTTAATCTGGGCTGCATGTTCAGAAAATTAGAAGTTTGGGCTGCGTGTTCAACTTTCAATCAATGTGGGCTGCGTGTTCACTATTTTAATCTGGGCTGCGTGTTTAGAAAATCAGAGTTTGGGCTGCGTGTTCAACTTTCAATCAGTGTGGGCTGCGTGTTCACCATTTTAATCTGGGCTGCGTGTTCAGAAAATTAGAAGTTTGGGCTGCGTGTTCAACTTTCAATCAGTGTGGGCTGCGTGTTCACTATATCAATCTGGGCTGCGTGTTCAGAAAATTTAAAGTTTGGGCTGCGTGTTCAACTTTCAATCAATGTGGGTTGCGTGTTCACTATTTTAATCTGGGCTGCGTGTTCAGAAAATTAGAAGTTTGGGCTGCGTGTTCAACTTTCAATCAGTGTGGGCTGCGTGTTCACTATATCAATCTGGGCTGCGTGTTCAGAAAATTTAAAGTTTGGGCTGCGTGTTCAACTTTCAATCAATGTGGGCTGCGTGTTCACTATTTTAATCTTGGCTGCGTGTTCAGAAAATTAGAAGTTTGGGTTGCGTGCTCAACTTTCAATCAGTGTGGGCTGCGTGTTCACTATTTTAATCTGGGCTGCGTGTTCAGAAAATTAGAAGTTTGGGCTGCGTGTTCAATTTTCAACCAATGTGGGCTGCGTGTTCACTATTTTAATCTGGGCTGCGTGTTCAGAAAATTAGAAGTTTGGGCTGCGTGTTCAACTTTCAATTAATGTGGGCTGCGTGTTCACTATTTTAATCTGGGCTGCGTGTTCAGAAAATTAAAAAGTTTGGGGCTGCGTGTTCTACTCCTAATCAGTGTGGGCTGTGTGTTCACTTTCAAATTCGGGCTGTGTGTTCGACAAATCAGTGTTTGAGCCGTGTGTTCACCTCTTAACTAATGTGTACTGTGCGTTCGCAATAAATTAATGAGCCGAGTGTTCAGAAATTCAAGTGTTTAAACTACATGTTCAGGATGCAGGCAAAGTACTATGTCATAAGCTAAACTGTGTGTTCAAGCATGGCAAAAGCATGGAATGCACGAAAAAATGCAGAAAATGAAGTAAATACCTCTCGAGCCTCATGAGAGAGGTGATGCTCTGGCTCTCGGAGAAGTAGATCCCCGGGTGCCCGATCATCAAAGTCAGTGAAATGACGAAAAACGGCACGGGAAAGGACGTGTGCTGGCGGAGCGTGCCTCCCGGGAATAAAAGGTTGGACCTCGGGGGCAAAGTCATGGGATCAAAATCGTCCCCGGCACCCGGAAAACCTCCACCATGAGGAGAGTTACCCGCCATTTTCAGAAAATCTGCAAAAGGAGCACAAATGAGCAAAAATGAGCCAAAATTGGAAAAAGTCAACAAAAGTCAACTCTCAGGAAATGATAAAGTCAACAAAAGTCAACTCCCGAGAAAATCTTTCAAATATTGAGACAAACTCACCTCAAGTGGCGAAAATGAGAAAAGAAGCTCCGAAACCAAAATGTAATCAATTCAAAGTGCTTGAAACTGAATATTTTCGCGAAAACAACTTGCGTGGGACGTTGGAAAACGCGTATGGAACTCAGATCTGGAGAAGAAAATGGTGTAGGAGACAAGAGAAGAAGACCTCTCGGCTGCATTTATAGGCTTAAAGTCTTTGGATGAGGGAGCATGAAGAAAGGAGGTGAAAGGACCAAATTGCCCTCGGATTTGGGCAGATGGCCGGCCGGCCACCTTTTCCAGCCGCCCAGCCATTTCCGTTTTGGAAAACCAGCCGGCCACATCCCACCCTCCATAAAACTAGCCGGCCATGTCCCCCACATGCTCACCTAGCTCTCTGCAAATTTTGAGGAAGATCGGAGTTCCCGGGACCTGAAAAAGTTCAAGAAAAGTGCATTTTCTGTCGCGAAATTGTTCCGCCGGAACTTCAGCTTCAAATTCTGACATGTGTCTCATCATCAATCATCGGAACCAAAGCGTATCCTTTTTGAATGTGTTGTAGCTTTTCCAGGAAGTGAATTGGAGACCGTGATCGAGTCGCCTTCACCGAAACACGCGTTTCTGTGCTCGTTATTTCGTAACGAACGGGCACCTTGATTTATGCTTGTTTTGCACTATCATGCACATAACTTGCATTCTCATGAGCATATTTGCATTGTTATGCACATTTTTTGATATTGCCATACCTTTGTGCTTGAGCATGCGTTGTCACGCACGTTCCTTTCTTGCATTGCGGTGCATTCACTCGCCGGCACTGCGTGTGTCAAACTTTCAGAATCACATTGAATATATGTTGGTAGCATATTGTGCTTGTTGAATTTCTCTCTTTTGCAGGCATGATATTGTATGTACGGTTCATTTGAGGCTGGTGCGACCAGACGAATCGCGCAGGTATTGTATCTTCTCCGTGTGAGACGTGGCGAGGATTGAATAATTCTCCGCATTCTAAACTGCATGAAATGTAGTTGTTGCTTTGCATTCTTGCTTAAAACTGTTGCATCTATTTGCGAATACTTGTTTCATTACAGCTTGCTGCATTTGCATGATCATTAAGTTACTTCCGGCTTCTTGCATTGTCAGTTACATTTTGCCCCTGCCTGCGGGCATGCCTGCGGGCACATCTCTATTTATCTTGTACGTTTGTCTAAGTCTTCGGCCTTGTCAAAAATGGGTCGTCTCTGGGCTTTGACATTCACTCCCGTCACTTGTGACTTCCGAGTTCTGTCAAAGAGGGGCAACTGTAGACACCCCATTTTTGACCGACCTTGAGACTCAGACGTCACCAGTTGAGCACTCGGTGATATTGCATGTTGTGCTTGTTCAGAAGTCTCAGAGTCGCGGCTGCGAGCCCTGCCTCCAGACTTCTGAACCCTCTTCTGTGCCTCGCCTCGGTTTGCGAACCAGGCTCGGTTTTCTCTGTTTCTTTTCCTGAGGGGAGGGAGAGGTCCCGTAGACCATCTCTCAGGGGCCGTGGGCTACATTTTGTGGCTGTAGGCCATTTTGCCCATTTCGGAGTCCGGTTTTCGGTTTTTTGGGACCGTTGGCCGTGTGCCTCGGTTCGGGACCGCCTAACCATCTCCATTTGCTCTGATTTTTGGCATACTTCTTATTTGCTCCCTTTTGAGGGACACTGAGGTCTGAGAGACCCACTTCGTGGTCGAATGCCACTTTCGGTGCTTAACAGCCCATTTTCGGGACCCCGAACTGCGTGTTTTGGCCCCCGAACATTCGTTTTGCATCAATTTTCGTTCATTTTTGACAGGTACCTCTGTTTTATCACCGAGAAGGCCATAGAAGGGTGGGAGGCCAGCAATTGTTGCAGCAACTATTTATATATCCTCCGGCGCCCTCCGACGCCCGTTTTTCTAACTTCCGGGCCAATGTTGAACACCCTTGAGCCATTTTCTTGAAGTTTCAACCACATATTTGTGATGTACACACATGGGAGGATCCTAAAAGTTGGTGGCCGGCCACTAATGTTGCCTGACCCTTTTGACCCCCCCTAGAAATGGCTTGTTGTCCCTCCTGTTTTACAGTTGCCAATTTTGAACCACAGGGTTGTGTTGTACACACATGGGAGGACAGCAATGTGAAGTGGCCGGCCACTAATTCAACTTGACCTTTTTAACCCCTAGCCGGCCGGCTAGGGGAGGTGGCCGGCCGGCCACCTAAAGCCTTGAAAACCAGCCGGCCATGATCCTCTCAATACACACTTTACAGCTGTATAGCTGTATCCCCCAGAAAATATCTCAATCCGGGGGATATTTTGTGGGGGAAAACTTACCTCCTTTTCCCCCACCTTTGCTTTCCCTTTGCTCTCCCTTTTTGGTCCATATAACCAGCAGGAAGCATTGCATTAAGGGGTTAGAAAAATTGGTCTTCAAGCCTTGATACACAAATCCTCCCTCTATCTCTCTCTTTCAAGCAAAAAACCCCCAAGTCCTACACCACCATTTCTTCTACACCACCAACCCCCACCCTTCCATCCTCCATTCCAGAAGTTTGAAGGTGTTCTCCAAGGCCTAAGGGTGCTACAAACTCAAGCCAAGAGTTTCTAAAGACTTGTCTTCAAGGGTGAGTTTCATTTCCCCCTTTTTTGGTCCATTTCTTGTTTCATTTATAGGCCATACATGCTTGCTGTTTTGAGCTCCGGCCATAACTGAAAGTAGTGTTATTTTGAGCTTTATTTCATGTTTCATTAAGGGACTTTTGTCATTTGAGGTTCATATCTTGCACTTGCTTCAATGTCCTCCTTGAATGTCATTTTCTTGCATGATATTTTTAGCTTGTGTGTAATCTGTTTTGGAGCATGGTGTAAGCTGTAAGTAGGCTTATTTTGAGCCCCTCTTCAACATTGAAGAAGGGCTCATCACTGTTTGGGACCTCCATGTGCCACTTGCCATTATATCCATCTTTGGTCCCCATTTTTGCATGACTTGGCAGCCCCTTGTGCTTCTGTTTTTGGTCATTTTACAGAGCTAGAAAAGGCCTTATTTTGGTCCATTCTTCATGTTTCATTAAGGGTCCTTCATTGTTTGAGGCACCCTTCCTATACTTTGTGTTGTATCTCTCTTTTAATCCCCATTTTTGCATGATTTATTAGCCTATTGTGCTTCTGTTTTTGGTCATTTTACAGAGCTAGAAAAGGTCTTATTTTGGTCCATTCTTCATGTTTCATAAGGGCCTTTCATGATTTGAGGCATATTTTATACACTTCATGTTATATCTCTCTTTTGGACCTCATTTTGCATAGCATTTTTGACATATTTTCATATTGTTTTGGGTCCGACCCTCAACTGTAAAATGCCTTATTTTTGGTCCCTCATCAGTATTGTAGAAGAGTCTTTTTCTGTTTGGGCTTTGCATCTATCACTTCCTTCTTTGGCCACCTTTTGGCCCTTTTCTTGCATGGGAGTGCAGCCATACCTGTGTTTGTTTTTGGGGTTTTTGCAGTTCTGAAAAAGATCATATTTTGGGCCCCTCTTCAATTTTGTTGAAGGGCCCTAATCTTTTTGGGGACAGAAACCGTGAGTTGCTTCTTTATCTCTCTTTTAATCCCCATTTTTGCATGCTAGTTTTGCCCTATTTTTGTCTGCTGTTTGGCCATGCTTTGAACTGTAAAAGTGCTTATTTTGGGGCTGCCTTGCTTCTGTCTTTTCATTCCATGTGCCAATTATGCATGCTTTGTATAGCTGTAGGCCACTTCGGGTGCCAAAATTCATGTTTCGGGACTATTCCATGCATCGGGTGTACGTTCGCCTCATTTTGGGGCTGTTTTCCCCCACATTTCAGTGCTGAAATTCCATTAGCATGTTTGCATATCATTTTCCATGCCATTGCATTGCATATGCCATTGCCTCGGTTTGCGTGCCCGTGTGCACGCGTTTCGAGGCACTTCATTTTCATCCACCGGCCTCTTATGTGAGTGTGTCTGAGGCTCTCTCATGTTAGTATAAGTCCATGTTGCATTCTATATGCCACTTTAGCCACATTGCATTGCGTATGCCATTGCCTCGGTTTGCGTGCCCGTGTGCACGTGTTTCGAGGCACTTCATTTTCATCCACCGGCCTCTTATGTGAGTGTGGCTGAGGCTCTCTCATGTTAGTATAAGTCCATGTTGCATTCTATATGCCATTTTAGTCATATTGCATTGCGTATGCCATTGTCTCGGTTTGCGTGCCCGTGTGCACGCATTTCGAGGCACTTCATTTTCATCCATCGGCCTCTTATGTGAGTGTGGCTGAGGCTCTCTCATGTTAGTATAAGTCCATGTTGCATTCTATATGCCATTTTAGTCATATTGCATTGCGTATGCCATTGCCCCGGTTTGCGTGCCCGTGTGCACGCATTTCGAGGCACTTCATTTTCATCCATCGGCCTCTTATGTTAGTGTGGCTGAGGCTCTCTCATGTTAGTATAAGTCCATGTTGCATTCTATATGCCATTTTAGCCATATTGCATTGCGTATGCCTTTGCCTCGGTTTGCGTGCCCGTGTGCACGCATCTCGAGGCATCTCATTTTCACAGCATAGTGCATACTAGGTTGTATCTTAGATCGCATTCATGCATTTTCTCGGTTTGCGCGCCCGTGTG
The DNA here is from genome assembly GCF_055761805.1 of Camellia sinensis. Classification (NCBI taxonomy): domain Eukaryota; kingdom Viridiplantae; phylum Streptophyta; class Magnoliopsida; order Ericales; family Theaceae; genus Camellia; species Camellia sinensis. The sequence goes on along the minus strand of NC_138969.1, from coordinate 163,913,314 downwards.
CACGCATTTCGAGGCATCTCATCTTCACAGCATAGTGCATACTAGGTTGTATCTTAGATCGCATTCATGCATTTCTTCGGTTTGCGTGCCCGTGTGCACGCATTTCGAGGCATCTCATTTTCATAGCATTGTGCATGCTAGGCTGTATCTTAGTTACATTCATACATGTCATGCATATTGCATCGTGTTCGGAATAGGAGTTAGCCCGGGCACGGGAAACGAGGCACATTTCGTACTCCGAGTGACAGAATGTATCTCAATTCCCCAGTCACCGACACTCCGGATCATCCATGATGGAGTTAGGTCTTGTTGTGTTTTTCATGTGCATTCATTCTATATCGAATTGTGCATTCGACTCCTCGGCCATCATGCCTCTGTATGCTTGATTGGTGGCACGAGGATCGAGGCATGCATATATTTGTGAAAATACATTGCTATGCCCCTTTCCTGCTCTCTGTTGCAGCAAAATGAAGAATCAGCAACTTTTCGGGCTTGGCACGCATTTCAAGAAAAGGTGTAAACAGAGGCTAATTGGGGCATCCCAGTGGATTTCCACGCAAGACAACCCGGACATGCATCATCCATCAGAAGCAAGGCAGTCCCTGGCTTGCATGCCAGTTTTATTTATTTTCTTAGTTAATTCGTTAATTAATTAGGAATTTGTATATTATTTGGACTGTAATATTTGGACTGTAATATTCTTTTATTTGGGACTGTATATTTATTCGGACCCTCCGAGTGAGGGCACAACTGTAATAAGTGTGCGTGAGTGTGTTGTATGTCTTCCAACCCCACATCTTTCTCCCTTTTATTTGTCCGCTTATGATGGTTAGATTAGGGCATATTTCAATTAGCATACAGTATGACAGCATGTTTGCATTCATTCATCTGTATTGCATGCACCGGGCTCGACGCACCATACTAACTGCATTGTACTTTCAATTCCAAATTAAATACATGTTAGTTGTCGCATTTCATATGCCATGTTTAGAATAGCCGAGCCTACTATAGTTGCATTTTGCATGTGTTGCATTAGGCATTTCTATATACTTAGGATCATGCATGATTTGTAATGTAATATCTGTTTTGGCTTGGAGTACTCGGTAAGTTTTATGCTTTAGCATCCTTGCATGCGTGTGAGTGACTGCCATGATAGCATGCTTACCATGAGGCTAATTGTTTATGTGATATAACTGCCTGAATGCCTGTGGGTGAAGGTTGGGTTATTTGGATTGGAACAATTCATTAAATGCGAGTTTTAAGCCCACTTGAGAGTGGCAAATCATCATGTTTTTTAAGCCCGCCTGAGGGTGGCAAATCCACGTCTTAGCCTACTTGCGAGTAGCACCATCAAACCATTTTCAAACGAACAAACATGAAATGTTTTGTTCCAATTCAGGCGATCCAGTCTATACTTGTATGCTGTGCGCATCACATAGTAACCTAGGCTAATAGCCGGAATAAGAACTCACAATGTTTTCAAAAATAGATATCATGGTTAGTAGAGGCCGATCTTTGATCGGGCGAGCGGGGGTGCTCACGAAGTGACCTTCCCCAATCGTACCCAAGTTCCCGAGCCGAGGCAACTTTGGTGATGACGGACACGTGGCCTTAGGCAACGAGTCAGGGTTTCCTAAATTTCCCAAAAATAAAACATTTAGGTGGCGACTCTGTATCTGGCAAAGCAGTCCATGTTTGGCACTTCTTTTCTAAAAATCTGTTTTCTCAAAAAACGATTTGCCGGATTTGGACTCTTTGGTTCAGACTTAGAACCGTGACAACGAATCAAGTCCGAGCTGTAGCGAGGTTCCCCGCGGGCTTGTTACAGGGACACGTGGCACTTTCAGCCTGGTGGTTCAAGGCAGAATATTCCATGTGATCCTCTAGGACACATGTCTTCTCTCTATTTGGCCGCTTGGTGTCCTCTTAGTACCAAGGAAAAGCCTATAAATAGGACCCATTTCCCAAGGTTCATGAGGAAGAATTTTGGAGATTTGGGGAAGATGCTGCCCATTTTGGTACTGTCATACATTTCTCCGTGAACTGCTTGCTTCATCCTCACCCGGTTACACACTCTTCAACTCCCAGATAGTTGTTGCTACTCATTCTCCAGTCACTTCCACCATTATTGGACCATTAGCATAGTTTTGCCTCTCTAATCACCTCTCTAACCTTGAACCCCCCTACACTTTAATTTTAACTTATCAAAATGCAACTATGTCTAGCACTTAATATCAAACTAAAAAAACAAAACTATTTTTTATTACCGAATGGCTTTAAGTAATTGATTTCAATTTACTAAATTTCTCTACAACCCAATTCACCATTTGGATATTGAACTTGTTTGGTCTTAATATTCTCTCTATATGACTTCAAATTTTGTATCATTTCAAATTCTACTTCATTATTTGTTAACTTTACTTAAAAATTAAAATCTTTAGTATTGAATTAACTGTTGCTTATTGAATTATGAAATGAATTATTTATTTAATCATATTTTTTAGAAAGAATAGAAGAATTAAGAAAAATTCTAAAAAAATATAAAATTCATACAAAAAGCTTAACAAGAATGACGTGGCATTGTCATTATTGTAAATATATCCATCTTCAGTGGTGTTTTGTTTTTGAAATAAAAGGTCCACAATAAACCACATCATTATATATGAAAATTATGTATGAATTTTTTATTTAGATAGCATTACTCAAGAATTAATTGAATTTCAAGCAAGAGCTCTTGGTTCAATTTAGAACTATTAATGCAAGAAAAAGTAATATTTAGGTGACACTGCATTCAATTTTCTTTAATGTTATTACTCTAGATTTTTGTGGGAAAAGTTACCCAAAAGTCCAGAATCTTGTATACCCGTAAGGGCCTATTTGGGAAGAAAAAGCCCCAGGTTTTTTTTAGCTAACCAGGTTTTTTTTAGCTAAAATAATCGCAAAAAATAAAATAAGTTTTTTAGCTCAATAAAATAAAACATCACATTTAACCCATATTCATTATATTGTTTCTCTCACAAAAGTCAAAAAAGTCAAAAAACTCATCCCCAACAAGGCTTTTTAACTCTAGGCTAAAATTGCCAAAAAATCAACTTACATCCCAAACGAACCCCAAGTCTTTTTTTGTTTTGTTTGTTAGTTTTTTTTTTTTTTTTTGGATCACATAAGTCCTATTATTTTCAAAAGGAATTCCATGAGATCCTTTTAGATTTATTTTAGATTATATCAAGACTTTTTTTTACCTTTTTATGATGTGATACCAAAAAACTCTTTAGTATAGTTTTTCTACTGTAATGTGACAGATATGATGTAATACTGGGTACATTTAGAAGATTTGCTAAAAACTTCTTAGTTTATTTTTTTCAAATGTAACATTTCAATGTAGCGGATATGATGTAGTATATCTAGAAGGTCTGCTAAAAACTTCTTAGTATATTTTTTCTAAATGTAACATTCCAATGTGACGGATATGATGTGACACTAAAATCCTGGTTACCTATATCATCGAATAATAGCAAATGAGTCATTACACATTCCAAATGATTAAATGGATTACACACACACACACACAAAAGGAGATTATATGAATCACAAGTCTAAAATATGATATGTATTGGTCAATCCCTCATTTTTGTGTACTATTTTTTTCTTGTGTAGATGGTTACAAAACAATAATACTAGATTTTATCTTTTTAAAATTGTCTAATAACTCTCTTAATTTGATTTTATCTTTTTAAGTGATATATAGAAATATAGGACCCCAAATAACCAAATGCATTGTTGACATGATATTCCAAATTTGGTTAATATACCAATTTTGTTAGAGGTATAATTTCATTAAGGATTGGGCTCCCTCTATGATCTAGATTGGAGGATGTTATTCTAGTATGTGCGATCGACTATGAATTCTATTTCGATAATTTGAATTATTTATTTTGTAGATTTTTTTGTGTATATCATCCACACACAAAAAATAGATTGATTTAATATTCATAATCTATTTGATTTCTTGTGTTTATTACAAAAAAAAAAAAAAAAAAAGAGTTTATTTTTAAAAGCATATTTACCATTTATTTATTTTTGGACAAATACAATAGATTGAATAGATTACAATTATCAAATTGATCTAATTATTTTTCTATTTTTCATATTTTAGTTTTTTATAAATGATGTATATGAAAAATCTTTTAAAAAAAAATTGAATTATTTAAATCATTAAACTAGGATCGGATGAGCTCCACAAATCTGGAGAATACCATCCAATCTAGATAATGGACCAGGTGTTATAACATTGCCAATTGTGAATTATTCGAAATCAATCCTCATATCACTTATTATTCATATTACAAAAGGATAAACAACAACTATAGTTCCTAAAGTTTAACACTTTTTCATTTAAGTCTCTAAATTTTAATTGTCAATTTAGTTTTTAAAGTATTCAATTTGAATCAATTTAGTCCTATACATAATATAAAAATAAAATATAAGCCCAAATGTTATATAAATTGTTTTACGGCTCGTGTTTTAATTTTTGTTAACTTAATTATCCTTCGTATGTGTGTTTTATAATTGGTATCGGAGCCTGATGCCTCAGTCTTGGCAATATTAATATATGAATATTCAATACATTGAAAAAATCGAATAAAATAATTTAAATAATAGTATTGTACTACAAATAATTATTGAACAAAATAATATTATAATATAATTTATTAAAAGAACTTAACGAAAATCTTAAGGAAAACAAATAAAAATTATATATGAAGTTTGATACGTATTATTAGATAAAGGTAAACAGTTAACTCTTGTAGAAAATAATACAAATAGTTATACTTATTCTTACCGGGGAACACTCTAAGGAGATCTTTTTTTTTTTTGATCGGCAAAGAAAACTTTATTGATGAAGCACGTACATGGTACAATGGGAAACATCAATAAAGAGGAGCTAAGAGCTAAATGAAGCTCAAACCTCCAGTTGGTGAGAGACCAACAAGAGAGAAAAAGGAAAAACAAACAACAAAGCAAGGGGCAAAACTGCAGCAGAAACAGGGCACTACAAAGCATTGCAAACAACAAAGCTAACACTGCACTTTACTGAACAAAACCAACCACCACCCAGGGCATTTCCAAAACACTATGCCAAGCATACCATCCCAGTCTCAACCTTTGCACAGCAATCATCTAGCAGACCCAGCACCCACAGAGATGCACTGCAGCACCACAGATAGAGCCTAGTGCATCAAGCAAACCAGCAACAGATAAGTCCTAGTGCAGACCAGCAACACACCAGATAGAGCCTGAGCAGCATAAAGAACAGCAACCGCGCACTAGGCAGTGCAGACCCCAAGACTGAGCAGGACCCCGTAGGACTGTTGCATTGAGGCACTACTGCTGCAGACCATAGAATAGAATTCAGCCAGAACACATCCTCCATGCAGCGGCAAACAGATCTGCAGAGCTCCTCAGACCAGCAGGCCAGAACCACAGGCCAGAACCACAAATAGAATTCAGTAATCACCTAGCAGACCCAGCACCAACAGGAATGCGCCCAAGCACTCAAGCAACCCAGCAACATGCAGCAACCTATGCAGCTTTAATGATGGAGGAGCTTGATCCTGACCTCTTGGGATATATTAGTGTGAACTTATCAAAACTCTTCTTGTTATTCTTCTTCAATTCAATTCACCTTCTCTTGGATTGCTTTATAGGTAACACCAGCACTCAAATAGACCTGAGCAGCATGCGAGCACCAGAGCTGTAACGCTTTCACAGAACTACCTTGGACCCCCCACACACTTTCTAACCTGCCTCAAATTGAAGACAAAATCATGCACTGAATAATGTAAATCTGAAAGATGTGGTTTTACCCAAAAAGCAATCCTGTGCTTTATTAGATCACAGATGTCCTCCAGATTTGGGATGGTTGCTCTAAACAGACACTCGTTTCTGCACTTCCAGATTGACCACATCACCACCAATGGTATTGCTCTCCAAATCTTCTTTTCTATCTTCCTCCACTTCCCTCCAGCCCACCACAGGAGGAGGCTCTCCACAGAGCCTGGAATAACAGCTTGAACATCCCACCAATTTAGCATTTCAGCCCATATCTTCCACACAAAGGGACACCAAAGTAGTACATGATTCATTGATTCACCCTCACTGCCACAGAATACACAAGCTGTAGATACACCTTGGTTAATCACACCCAGCTTCAGTAAGAACTCCTTGGTCTTCAATCTCTTTTTCCATGCAAACCAACCAAAGGCCTGGACCTTAGGAGGGATATACTTGAGCCATATCAGCCTAGTTATGCTCAGAGAGACTCCAGCAGTGGCCACAACAAACTTATACAGATCTGATGACATCAGACTCCCAGAAGAAGAGGCTGCCCAGACAGGCTGATCAGGGCACTCTGGACACAGTACTGGGGCTGCCAGGAGCATAGTAACTAATCTGTCCAGCTCCAGCTTCTCCCAATCATATAGCTCCCTTCTAAAGACCAAGGACCAGCCTCCTGCTGAAATTTTCTTTTCAACCATACCATTCAAAGACTCCTGCTTGTCCAAAGACAACCTAAACAGTGTTGGGAATTCATCCTTCAAGCACACAGAATGGCACCATATATCAGTCCAAAAACGAATCCTCACCCCATCCCCAACCTTCAAGTGAAAATTATTCAGATAAAACACCTTCAAGCTAGAACACTGCTCAGCAACAGAGATGATCCCCTTCCACACTGCTGAGTGACTCATGGATGGAGTGAGAGACGAAATCCAACCACCCGCCTCCATCTTGTATTTGCTACATATAACTCTTTTCCATAAAGCATCCTTTTCCTTACCAAACCTCCACCACCATTTAATAAGTAGACAGTTATTTGCAACCCTCAACTGCCTAATACCCAAACCACCTTGATCCACTCTTTTAGACAACTCCTCCCATTTGATCATATGGATTTTCCTCCCCTGTTCAGAACTACCCCATAAGAATTTAGCTTGAATCTTATCCAATTCTGAAGCAACCCCTTCAGGCATCTTGAATAAAGATAAGTAATATACTGGCAAGGCTGAAGTTACTGATTTAATCAATATAAGTCTCCCCGCAAAAGACAACATCTTCCTTTTCCACCCAGCTAGCTTGCTTTTGACTTTGTCCACAACTGGTTTCCAAGTCGCCTTCTTTCTTGGATTAGCACCTAAGGGCAACCCTAAATAGGTAATTGGCAATGCTTTAGTTTTGCAATTCAAAATTGTGGCCATATCATTCAACATCTCCACAGAGACACCCACCCCACAAACAACGCTCTTATGAAAATTTATTTTTAGGCCAGATAAAACTTCGAAACATCTTAGCACCCTCTTTAATTTCCTGACCTCCTCCACCTCTGCTTCACAGAACAAGAGTGAATCATCTGCAAACTGTAAATGAGTCAACAACACTCCCTCACGGCCTACCTTTACCCCTTTAATTAGGTTTAACCCACAAGCTCTGCTCAACAAAAGATGCAAGCCTTCTGCAACCAGATTAAACAGAAAGGGAGATAGCGGATCACCTTGTCTTAGGCCTCTTTGGGGGCTAAACTCTTCAGTGGGAGATCCATTAACAAGCATTGAAACTCTTGCCATAGTTACACACTCCTTCATCCAGTTGATCCACTTAGCACCAAAACCGAACTTAGATAGCATAGAGAACAGAAAACCCTAACTAACGGAATCATATGCCTTTGCAAAATCCAACTTAATGAGGACTCCCTTCCTCTTGTCTTTCTTCCAGCCTTCAACAACCTCATTTGCAATCAACACTCCATCTAAAATATTTCTACCACTAAGAAACGCAGATTGAGGCTCACTAATGATATGTGGCATAACAGATTTTAGTCTCTTTGCCAAAAGTTTTGCTATGATTTTGAAGAGTGAGCCCACCAAACTTATGGGTCTACAGTCAGAAAGCCCCGAAGGATTGTCCCGCTTGGGGATGAGGGTTATAAAGGAACTGTTAATGCCTTTTACCAATCTGCCATTCCTATGAAATTCTTTCACAAAAGTAACAACCTCACCCTTCATGACCTTCCAAAACTTCTGAAAACACAACATATTAAAGCCATCAGGTCCGAGTGCTTTATTACCATCACACTCCATCACTACTAGTTTAATCTCTGCTTCTGAAAACTCTGTTTCTAACAGATCAAACCTCACACTACCATCTGCTGATGGGAAATGACCCCCCAATTCAGGTTTGTATGGCCAGAGTTCCGTATACTGGTTTTTAAAGTATTCCATCACCTTGTTCTTCACTTGGCTCGGCTCTTCATACACCACGTCCCCTTCTGTAATGGAATGTAATTCATTTCTTATTGTTCTGCACTTTGTGACCACATGGAAGAACCTTGTATTCTTGTCCCCTTTCATCGCCCAGTTAAGCCTAGACTTTTGCAGCCATAGCCACTCCACCATCCTACTCAAACTCCACATTTCAGCTCTAACTTCACGTCTCCTGCCTTTTTCATCATCATCAAGGACTCTAGCCTCAGCCAGTAGATCAATTTTGTGAAGTTCACCCTCTACAGTCTTCAATTTGTTTACAATATTACCAAAAACCTCCACATTCCAGCTTCTCAGGCCATTCTTCAAGATCTTCAACTTCTGAATAAGAATAAACCCAGCCCAACCATCAACCCTAGACTCCGTCCACTTTGACTCCCAGAAGCTTCGAAAATTTTTATGCAAAAACCAAGCGTTCAGGACCCTAAAGGGATTTGGACCCCAGTCCCTCTCATCCTCCATCATAAGAAGAGGGCAGTGATCAGAGACCAGTCTTGGTAAACCCCATAGCTTCAGGTTAAATATCTCAAGCCATCTAGGATCTACAAAAATTCGATCAATTTTGCTCCATTTTTCCCCACCAAATGAATTACACCAAGTGAATCTCCTCTCAAGTAGTGGTAAATCAGATACCTCACACTTATCAATGAACTCATTAAATTCTTTCATGCCCCTATCTCTCCTAGAGCATCCTCTCCTATCCGCAATCTGCCTAATCTCATTGAAGTCTCCTCCTAAGCACCAAGGATTTGGGAATTCCTCCTTTAATTTCAATAGACAGTCCCACAGATGCCCTCTTGCTCCGACATCATTAGGGGCATAAATATTTAAAATAGCACAATTAAATTGGTTAAAGATGGTACCTGATAATAAGATGAATCTTCTATTGCTACAACATTCTGTTAGTTGGAAGACATCTGGGTCCCATATGCATAGTAATCCCCCAGCCGAGCCTGCGGCATCCACCACCATAAATTCCATTTTGTCTCGGACCCACACAGATCTAACTTCAGCCTCTGTTAATTCAGCCTTTTTAGTTTCTTGGAGCAACACAATATCTATATTCCTCTCCTTCAGGAGCTTCTTAACTTTGCCTCTTTTCTCCTTCCTCCCCAACCCTCTAACATTCCATGAGAGAATCTTCATAAATAACCATGAGAGCTCTAATACATTCCCCCAGCTAGTGTCCATCAGACCCCACCTCTCACCCCCCCTTCAATTTGTTCCTTGTCCTTCAATTCAAGGTTCACAATCTTCTCCAACACAGCAGCTCGCTTACCATTGAACTGCACACCAAGAGCTTCCCCCATCTTGAGAGTTTCTTCAGCTTCGATGAGGGCGAACCTCCCCTTAACAGTTCCACCCTCTATTGATGCAGATGAGGACCTTGCCGCCACTGCTGCCCGCCATACTGCAGCCCTGGGCATTGCTCTACTGGTTGAAGCCCCTTTGCTCCCATACTTCCTTAACAGGTCGAAGGACTTTTTCCCCAGAAAAGTGTGGTTTGATTTTCTCCTACTTCTTGTCTTCTCCTTCCCTTGTATCGGCCTTGAAAGACTGCTGCTGGGCTCCTTGTCATGGGCCTCAGAAAGGCTTGACACTCTCCCATCTGGCCCACCCACAACATCCTTCTCTGTAGTGATTAGCTCCTGGGGGTCCAAGACTGGAGCCTCATCCGATCCATAGCATTCATGGGTCGATTTCAAATCCATAATTAACTTAAGCCCACAGTCCATGTTATCAGGCCCAGATAGAGTTTTAATCAATCCAGAAATTTGAATTCCATCTTCACCATCATCAACGGCTCTCCTCTTGGGACTCGCCAGCAGTCTTGCAGAACTCTCCTGACATACGTAGCCGATTTCTTCTGACATGCCTTTCTGCGGATCTGATTCAGCCACCTTCGAAGTGTCTCTAAGCTGGTCATCTTCCACCATGGTGTTGCTGCTATCATGCGCTTGCACTGTTACATGATGAACCCCTTCTATGTGCTTGCTCCCTCTATCTACAATCTGTTTGCCCACTGCTGCAAGAGTACTAGTTCTGATTCCACCGAGATGTTCTTCAGATGAGTGGCTGAAACCGGGCATCTTCATATCTTGGATGATAATGATTTGTTCCTCGCACACCCTAACTGGGTAAAGGACTCCCTTGCATTCTAATATGAGGAATTGATTAATAGGATCCATAAAGTTTGTCGCAATCTGCACTTTTCCACATTGGAAATGATTTAAATTACGAGTATCCTCATCCAGAGCAGTCACCATATCCCACATCTTACCAATGTTAATGAAGGTGTTACAACTCCAGAGATTTAGTGGGACTCCATAGCAACTGAGCCAAACCTTCCTCTCTTGGGTAAATGACATCCCCTGTTCCCATTCAAGAACTGAATCACACCATTCATCTAGCCAGCTCCTCATTAACAGAAGTTTTTCCTTCATAATTTCCTTAGATTGAAATGTTAAGACCAAATCTCTTCCACCACCTACCCTCACTTGAACTTCCCTCAGATCTTTCCTTGCTAGTTCTTCCTTGAAGTCTTCCACAGCATAGATTGGTTTCAACCTGGCTATGGCACTCTCATGTAGCCATCCATTACCTTCCTCGTAGGCTTTGATAATGCAGGAGGAGTTATAACCTGATGCCTTGCCACTCACCACTTCCGCAAAAGATCTCATACCTTGGTGACCCACATGCATTCTGTTTAGTTCCCTTGCATACTTTCTAGGCTGCACTGCTGGCCCAGCCTGTTGTTTCATACCATCTTCCTTACCATAATCTGCTTTTTTAACCTTCAAAGCTTTATCATCACACCAGAGCCCATTGGCTTTCTGAACAGCCATATCCGCTGCAACAGGACACCTGTATCTGACAAACCCAAACCGGGATCTCGTCATTTTCCTCCTCTTGTTTGGAATAAAGGAATCAATCACAACCCCATAGTTGGAGAAGAGTGAGTACAGCCCTTTAGCTCGCATGGTTTCGGGTAGATTATCCACGAAAACAGAGTGGATAGACCCAGTCGTCCAGCTATTCCGGCCTCCTCTTCCGCTATGTCTTCGAACCATCGGCTGCCATCCTCCATCCTCCATTACCTATTATATACCCAGCTAGGGAATATCACTCTAAGGAGATCTTAATATCACCGGAAAAACAAAAAAATAGATCTAAATAATTATAGTTTAGAAGAATTATAATTAATGGTGGAACAAGAAAAACATAATAAAATGAAATATAAAATAATATTAGAAATAGCCAAAATAAAATTAGATAAAATGAATAATTATGTATTAGAAGAAATAAATAATAGTAGAATTGAAATAGAGAAAGACTTATACAAGCAATTATGATTAATTATTCTGGGAGAACTATACCAATTCTAAAAACACACTCGTTGAGAATAATTAAATTAACAATAAATTAAAATCTGGGCCTTATAATAATTTTATGTAACCTTTAGGCTTATGTTCTATTTTTAGACTGTCATCAGGATTAAATTGATTTAAATTTAATATTTTAGGGATTTAATTGAAAATTAAAACTTTAAGCACTTAAACAAAAAAGATGTTAAATTTTTTGGATTATAGTTTTAATTTATCCTATTACAAAATGAGGACCGCTCCATACCAATTAAATTTTTTTTTTTTGAAAATTTATTACTTTCTATGCCTTTTTTACATGATATGATAAATTGCATTATTTTTTTAAGAGTAAATTGCAAATACACTTCTTCATGTTTACTTACGTTGTGTTTGGTTGGACGATTTAAAGAGGGATTTGAAACGAGAAAGGGAAAAATTTGGTGAAATGTGAATAAAATATACCTACATTTCACCTAGTTTCACACACCTTTTCCCTTTCCCTTTCCAAATCCCTCTCCAATTCCCTCAACCAAACACAGCATTAAAGTACAAATTACTCTTTGTTATCTGAAAAATTACCAATACCCAATTGTTAAATTTTTTTATTTAACAGAATTAACTAAAAAAAAGAAATTCATAATTGCTTTTCTATACGATAATAATATTACCTACACTATTAATTGAAACATATTTCTAACATCATTACCAATTGTTAATTAACTTGATGATTTATTTTAAAAAGGACGATTTGTTACGAAATTAGAAATCTTAGGGGGTAAAATGTAATTTCTAAAACCATAGAAAATAATTCGTAATTAAATCTCAAAGAGTGTATTTATAATTTATTTTTTTTTTAAATATAATAAGTCTCACATATAATATACCCCTAATATATATTGCCTGAATACAGTTGGAAGGTGAAGTAAACGACTATATAAATGCAGTGATAAATAGTATTTGATTTTCAAAATACATACCACATTTCTTATAAATAATAAATAAAAATACAAACAACCATAATCAAAACATTAATCATCCCGTGTGCGTTAAAGCTGGCCCACACCCCGTGATTTTTTTTATTTAAAAAAAAAAAAAAAAAAAAACATTAATCATCATCTTGATGGATGAGAAGGGTTTACAGGAGGTCAACGTTTTGCCTTCTCTTCTTGGATTAATCGGCGTGTTTTGGGAGTCTTGGAGGCACATCTGGCATCGACGTCGTAATTGCAGTCTTCGCAACGATAATGAGAGACATAATAATCCGAAGAGCTGCAATCGTGACAATCCATTAAACTCAGCGGCACCAGGGTGAGAGCATGATCATGAATTCCGTCTTTGAAAGTTGCTAATGATGACTTGGTTGGGGGAATCAGTTGCCATGGTAACGTGACATCACATGATGTATGAGCAACAAACTGACACACTTTGCAGCAATAGAACCATCCATTTGGGTTTCGCAAATTTTCACAGGCATCACAATAGTACTTCTTATCAGAGTCGTCCTCGGAATGCAAAAGGGTAAGTTGGAGTGGATGCCTGTGGTAATTGTGTTTTATTTTGGCTAGCAAAAGAGCACAATCAAAGTCGAGAGTCGTGGGGGCGATGGAGGAGAGGCTGCAATCGGGCACGGTACACTCATAGAAGATACCGGTTTTAGTCTTGCAAGAAACACAAGTTTTATAAAATTTGGAGAAGACAAGTGACAAAGGGTGTTCGTGAGCATCATGTTGAATTGTGAATGGTATGTGGAGGGCACAGCGGGAGTCGAGGGCGAAATGGCACTCGGCACAGTAAAAGGAAAAGCCATCGCGGATATTTAAGCACAATTCGCAAACGAAGATTCCGTTGAAGGAAGGCGGAGAAGGCGGGTATGAGAGAGTTAGAGGGTGATCGCGATGACGTGGGTGATGAATCTGAGAGGGCAATTCAGCACACGATTTGTGGATGAAGAATTTGCAGGGCGTGCAAGTAAAAGCAGGGACTGAGATTTGAAGGCCGCACTCATTGCAGCGCTCGCCGGCAGTCAACTCATCATCTAACGGAGTTAAAGGATGCTGCGGATGGAAGAATCTTTCGAGGTTTAATATCTCTCCTTTTTCTTCTTGTCCAGACATGTTTCTCTCTATTGGTTGCTCTGTATGTGTTTGAATAATTGAGCTGCTTTACGTAGAAGACGGATCAGGGACAATTCAAGATAAAAATAATAATAATAATTAAAAAAGACTCCGCGCTCAAGTAATTATATATATTGCAATTTTATAATATAAAACTCGAAAGTATCTCCCTCCATATGCGTGGTCAATGTTTTCTCTCTTCTGAGGTATCTACCTCCACATAGAGCCTTGGCTGACCCGAATGAAAAGCTATAGTTTGAAAATTATATTTCGGCACTTGAAGGTTTTAATTTCATAATAAATTATTTTTTTTATTAATAAATTATTAAATTAATTAATAATTTTTAATAATATCAAAAATATATTTTAATTATTCATTTATATAATCTTATTATTGCATAGGAGAGCAATTATGAATTTTATTTTTTTAGTTAATTTGTTAAATAAAAAATTCTGACAATGAGGTATTTGTAATTTTTCAAATTATAAGGAGCAATTTGTACTTTAAGTAAATTTCAGAGAGTGTATTTGTAATTTACCTATATAATAAATAATGATCTAGACTGTCTCTAGTCAGATTTCGGACTGGACAGTGTAATTTGGCCCATTGGGCCCATTATTTTGGTTTCATTCGATAATTTGAAATGTTTATATTTTAAGATTCGTCGAGTATATTATATTTAAAAAAACCAAATCGATTGGATAACAGAAATCACATAGTCGGAAAAATTTTGTATGAACTGTTAATTTTTTCAACGTCTAATTTTTTATTTTATTTTCATACAAAATTGATTCTAACACATTATTATTGTTATATGATTGACTTGATTTTTTGAAGGATGATGTACTCGACGAACCCTGAAATGTGAACAGTTTGAATTATCAAAATGGAGCTCAGAAATGGACCCAATGGGATAGATAACACCTCTTCTGTCCGATTTCATATTGAAGAGAAGCCAGTCCCAATAAGTAATTAAAAAAAGTATTTGAGAAAAAAAAATTAATTGTATTTTATTTTTGAAAAATTTAGTCATACGATTGTATAATGTTAAAAGGACAAGAAAATATTTTTTAATGTATAAAGTTCCTCAAAATTTATTTCTTATATATTTAGGACAAAAAATGCATGCATTTTCATTTTAGATGATTTTGTCATTTTTATTTTTCATTACTTCTCTTTTCTTTTCTTTTTTTTTTATTTTTTATTTTTTATTTTTTTATTTTTATTTCAATCATCAACGTGATAAACACAAACTCTCTCTACTCATATATATATATATATATATATATATAGTTTTGACTTTTTAAGTTAAAAATTTCTATAAAATTGCAAGAGATAGTTTCATAATCGAATTATAAAATTGTGATAATTGCTCTATTTTGAATTTTGTTCGTTGTATTTCGATAATTGTTTTGATTGAAACTTGCAATTAAGCCGTACAAGAGATATGTATTTCGCTTGTTTCGTAGAATGAAAGAGTGAATAATTATTGAATGTTTTTCAAGTGAGATTGAAAATTGAATAATTTGTTGAAAAAAATGGATTTTTTTGGTAACTTTAATGTGAATTAAAGTAGGTCCCAACTATTAGTTGATGTGGGATTAAATGAGTTTAGATTCTTTGCAAAAAGGCCTTTACACCACAAAAAGAATGACAAAAAACCATTGAAAATTGAATGAGAAATTATCTCATAAAGATAGCCTCATGAATGAGGTATTGTGAATTGTGTATAACTACTAATCTCACATTGATTGTAGAGGAAAGCTTTTATGGGTATTTAAACCTCAAGATTTTGATAAGAGCATGAGCCCCTTGGGGCATCCAAATTTTTTGAAGGAATGAAGTTATGGATGCTTCAAGGATGGACTTGGGCCAAGGCTATGGTCCAAGTTGGTTATGACAAAATTGCCACACGTGCGCGGGCTGCCCATCCAAACGGACCGGGTCCGGGTCTGTGGTCTGTGATCCGTGGGTCGTGGGTCTTGGGCTTGCGGCTTGAGGCTCCACCAACCTAATCTTTTTAGGCCAAGTCTGCTACAGATATACACACTTGTGTATACAAATTATATATCTCAGATATTTTTCCCATTAGTTTTGGTCCATTACTCCGCAGTTTTGCAGAAATAATGGCCATCAGTTGCCAGCCTTCATGACTAGAGGCTCCTCCTCTCTCTCCCATGGTGTATAAAAGGAGACCCATTCCCTTTAGTTTTGCTACAGAATTTTTTGCTCTCAGATTATAGTCAAGTTAGTCTCCTCCTACAATATATTCTTTCTGTGTGAGAGAGTGTTGCCATTGTTAAGTTCTCCAAAGCTAACAGAAAGTGTTGTTGCGTTAATCTGTCTAACCCATCTTATCTTGAGAGACAGAAGTCGACGTTCCTCCAGTACCCACAGTGAGGCGGACGCTGTGGAATCACACAAAATTTGGTTTGATTCATTGTTTTCAGTATTTCGGCTCCGTATGTATTTATGTTAATCATGTTTCATGTTTCATGTTATGTAATTTAATTGATTAAATATGAATCTATTTGTTTTAGTTAATTCACAAATTTGTACAATAAGTTTAAAATAGATTAAATGTGTTTCCCACGAATTATGATAAATAGATTCATAAGTAATGTGTAATAATTTTTCCCTGCACGTTTTGATTTGGTTACATTCCTGTTTAGTAGTCATGACTAGAATATTAGCTTTATATATATGCATGCTATTGGTTGGTTTGTTCTAGTCAATCTGTAGCATATAGGAGGCCACTGTTTTGGTTCTAATTTATGTAACTAAATTATACATAATTTTATTCGATTTTTGTTTAGCAAATTCAGGCTTCATGTGCTATTTTTTTATTGGGAAAATGGCACTGATTTACATCATAAACTGCATGGCTCTTTATTTGGTTTCTGATTTAGTACATAAATGGATGTCCTATGGTGGTTGGTCTGAGTATTGCATATAATTTAATTTTATGAGTATGATTTTATTTTATAGATTCTGAATGTAATTTTCATACTCAAGAGTCTGTTTAGTTAAAATTGACATGTTCTAAATTGTTCTAGATTTTGAATCATGTTTTACATGTTTATTATTTCTAGAATTATTTACATGAGATGTTAATACATTTCCATGCAAATTAGTTTCTATGGTTCGAATATGATATACATGTTCATTGTTTCAATTTTCCTAATAAATTCACATGTTTATTAGATCTTAGATTTTTAGGCTAATTCACATATTTTAAAATTTCTAGAGTTGTGTGAAGAAGTGGTTTGGAAATACTTTTCTGATCCTAGGGGACGCTCGTTATCCTCAGCTAGCCACCTGAAAAAGAATTAACACTCCGGTCGGGGGTGTCGGAATTAGCACTCCGACGGGCAAGTCAGTCTCAACCCTCTGAATTACTTGTATTTTAAGTTAAGTGCAATGGTTCTCACCTCCCTTTCTCTGATGGGTGATCCCGTATTTACAGTATTCTCTTTGGGCCTTTGGGCTGGGCCCATTCTTGATCCATTACATGTACCTCTATCCGGCCTTTGTTCTACTGGCTGGGGTACCGGTTATTTTTTCGGCTCTTCGATTGACTAGGGTATGTGCCGAATATAAGTTACATGTCCAGACCGGACACGCTCATTCGTCCCTATGGATCCGATGGAATTCGGCTCCCACAATTGCCCCCCAAACACCCTACTAGCACCAGTTAATCGGCGTGTTTGGCTTCTAGCCTGGGAAGTCAAAAATTTGACGATTAACCCTCTTCCCAATGTGTGTCAGAACGCGTACACGCTTCTTGGTCATTGTAACGCATTCCCGCCCCTTCGTACACTGCCTCCATTTAATATGATTTGAAATTGTCTCTTCGAATGTATGTTCTGAATGTTCAAAGATATCTTGCTTGCCCTCTAGTGCAACTCCTTCTCTTCACGGCTTCCACAACTCCTTGTTTCTCGTTTCTCCCTTCGCCTCCTGTAAGTCTTCTCCTCCTTCATTTTTGATCCCGCTTCCTTATTTGCTTTTAATTTTTCATAATTCTAGGGTGTGGCTAAAAAATGGCAAAACATCTGAAGGAGCTTCTTTCGGCGGATCGAATCTCTGGTTTTTGACACCATTTTTCCATCCCCGATGACGTCCATCTGTCACTTTTAGTAGACAGCACCACTGATATGGAGAGGGAAAATGAGAGCACAATCGTCTTTCCTCTCCTATCAATTGCTGAGGGCGGAGTCCGCTTTCCTCTTCACCCACTTTTGAGGGCCGTTCTTAGATACTGGGGTCTAATCCCTTCCCAGCCCAACGTGAATTTCTTTCGTATCATAATGGGGATCATAGAACTAAATCGTCGTCTTAGGATCAGTTTAGGTATACCCTCTATTCGGCACTGTTACGTCCTAGCCAAATCTACTGGCTGACTAGGGCGCTACTTTCTTAGAGCTAAGGATACTGATCATCACTTAGTGACTATGCTTGCCAGCTCTGGCAAGCGTGTCGACGACGTGATGGTCGTTGTCTGCGGCAATTGGGAGTTCTGCGAAGGCGAAGATCACCTAGACCCAGTGCCTAGGCGAAAAGGCGAACCAGGTGGCCGATTAGATCAATTGTTTCTATTATTTCCATATCTATATTTGTATTCGGCACTATATACATCTAATCATTTTATTTGTGCAGGTAGCGACTTGAAGAGAGTGTTGGTTTCAGACGACGACACTGTTCTTGCAGAAATCAAAACCGTGCTACAGTTCGTCGATCGTCCAAAACTTCAAAAACAGGGGAGGGCGGCCCACATTCTACTTTGATACGAGCCGACTTATACTACATTCTCGATGGTGGGCAACATTCCGATCGCGCGAGGCGACAGTCATCTTACAGCCCTCATCTTCTCCAGTTTCAAGAACTTGAGACAGATTGGTTTAGAAACATCCGATTTCGAACACGTAGAAGAACAAGAGGCCGAGCCAATTGTTGAGGACCCGGACCGGTTGGTAGCAAAAGTTGACGAAGCTGTTAACTCGGCCTTTGAGGAAGCCGGGTTGAACTCGTCTGATCCTTCATCTACATCAGGCCAAGGGGACGCCTTTGGAGATATTTTTACAAATTTGGGAGACCTTCCCGACGATTATTCTGAGGATATGGCTAAGGAAAATCTCACGCAAATGGCATGAAGGAAAAACACCGAACGAATGGTTGCCCGACAGAAAGCCGAGGCCATCCGTGCCGGACTTGTCCCGATTGAATCTGCCGTACCTATTGTTGTAGAAGAAACGGCTCACGTTGGCGTGGCCGAGGTGGAGAAGGCAGCCGATCTTCCGAATCCAGAAGAACGGCTGATTCTAGATCGGGGAGAGAAACGTGTCGCCGAGGAAGAGACCGGCTCTGAGGAGAACCCTGTCGATAAATGGCTGCGCTTAGAGGAATCAGATGTGGTTGTTCCTTTCATTGATCAACCAAATATAAAAAACACGCCGATCTCCTCTAAAGCGTCGGCCATGAAAGATCCCGCTATAGCTTTGAGCTTGGCTGCCTCGGTTTCATTGCTAGCTGACAAGGCAACCTTTCGGGAGGAGTTGGATTTGGTAGCGATAGCATTAGCTATCCAGTCGGCCCTCCTGGTATGTAACTTCATTCCAACTCCTTGTTTTGATTTTGTTTGCAAGCGGTATTTCTTGGTATGTGACGATCCCAACTTGTTTTGCAGACGGTCGGAAGGATCTCCAAATTGGGCCGTCGCCAGCACGCTGCCGTTGAAAGGATTGGCCGTTTGCAGTCGGAAGTGGAGGGCCAGCGGAGTAAGGCTGAGTTTGAGGCGATGAGAGCGACAATGGAAAGTGCGCAGGCCGAGGCAGAGAAGGAAAGGGCGCGAACTGTCGACCAATTCAGAGCGAAAGCCGAGGAGAGGGCCAACGCGAACAAGGAATCGCTCAACTTGGCCAAGGAGGCGCTTGCCAAGTTGGAGGCCAAGTTGTCAGAGTTGAAGGCAGCGAAGGAGAAAGCCGACTCCGAGGCGTTTGAAGCATTTGAGGCTGGGAAGAGTGCCGCTCTTGAAAACTATGTAGAAGAGGTCCCCAAATTCGAGAATCGGGGATTCAAACATGGTTGGCTCAAAGCCCTTGCTGCCGTTGGAGTGACATTGGACATGTCGATTCCATACGAGCAAGTGGATGTTGAGCCGTTTGAGTCTGATGCCGAGGATTGATTTGGGGTTTTCAATGTATCTTTTTGCAATCATGTTTTGTTTTCTTAGCAGACAACTATTTGCTTGGGATAATTTTCACGTATAAAATGATGACTATTCTGTACTCAATTTATGAATGAAAATTTTCTATGTTCTCAGGTTATTGCTTGTATGGTTTGATGTATGAGTGCATAATTAAAAAAATCAGCAATTAGAATAGAATGTGACAACTACGTGAGACGGAAAATTTAATAGCCAACTAAATTAATGAATTTGATTTAATCATAAATAAAATGAATTTATGACGTGCCGATAGGTCAGCCTTTGGCTGGCTCATTAAGAAGAACGCCGAATAAAACGATTAGATTAATGAACGCTGATCAAGTCAATTCGTGGAATGACTGGGGCACTCGAGCCGACTAGATTGATGAATCTGCCCTTGCCCCAGCTGGTTCATGAACGTAAAACGCCGAATAAAATGAACTTATGAATACTGTACTGATGAATCGATTCGTTGAACGGCTGGGACACTAGAGCCGACTAGATTGATGAATCTGCTCTTGCCCCAACTGGTTCATGAACGTAAAATGCCGAATAAAATGAACTTACGAATACTGTACTGATGAATCGATTCGTGGAACGGCTGGGGCACTAGAGCCGACTAGATTGATGAATCAGCCCTTGCCACAGCTGGTTCATGAATGTAAAACGCCGAATAAAATAAATTTACGAATACTGTACTGATGAATCGATTCGTGGAACGGCTAGGGCACTCGAGCCAACTAGATTGATGAATCTGCCCTTGCCCCAGCTGGTTCATAAACATAGAACGCCGAATAACAGAGGTTGACGGGGCGATTGGGGCATGACTCAGTTGGCGTCGGGCTGTTGAGGTTTCGATATTAATGAGATTGCCTCGGAGGTGCTGCCTTTGTAGGGAATAAATAGGCGTGTACTTCGTGAACGACGGTCCTATTTATATGCTCTGACAGCAACTCAGTTCAGTTCTTAGAGGAAAATTAAACAAGTGCAAATGTCAAATAGACTTTTCTTCAACAGCAGAGGGGAAGCGAAGACGCTAGCTGAGCTGGAAGGAGACATGAGTTGAAGTGGTGAACCTTCGCGCACGGGCAGTAGAATTTTGAGAGATCAGGAGAGACACCAATCTCCTCATCGTTGAAGTAGGTCGCCCAGGAGGGACAAGCGGCCACAACGTAAGTCTCCTCAACCCCATCCTGGAAGGGAACCTCACGCCACTCCTCACCCATTGAGTTTTGCGGTCTTTGTGGGTAATGGACCAATGACAGAGGCAGATTCCATCGTTCGAGATCCAAATGTGGCGGTCGAATTCGCTCGATAGATTTTTCCACCTGAAGTCCAGCAGTCGATGGTAGGTCGGCAGGACTTCGAGGTGTTTCGTGAAGGTGTTCACGGGGCGATGAAAGGATTGTACACCTCTTATGAAATTGGCATGCGTCTCCGCGCCGCTCGTCGGAATATAGAACAGAGAGACGAGCGCATTCGGAAGTTAGAAGCTCGCGCCGAGAAGGCTGAGCGTGAGCTAAGGAAAATCAAGTTTGCCGAGCCTCACTCAGCCAGCCACCCCAACCCGATTGTGGAAGAGAGGGTTACTTAAAGGCTGATTAGTGATGCAATCGCCGATCAGAACACGGCTAGCATGTTCGCGATTGAGACTGCGAGGGCCGCGACCTATGAAAAAGGCTTCTATGACGGTCGAAAGGTTGGAATTCAGAATACCAAAGAGAAACTCGCCAAAGAAGTTTGCCGATGTGAAAATCATGGATTTAAGCACGGCTGGATCACGGCACTTCAGCAAGCTGAGGCTCTCCGGGCAGCAGGGTTGGATTCTGCATTGCCGTTGTACCAGCAGAATGATTTCCCCTTCTCGGCTTTCGAAATTGAGAAAAGTGATGATGAAGGAGCCGCCAAATAGAATAAGACCTTGTAATTCTTATGTAGATAGAAAACGAAATTATGTATTTATTGGTTGATTTTAATAAAACGCTTAGTTTTCAATTTGTAGCGTACTTGTTTATATTAGTACACATTTTATTCTGAATGTTCGCACGTTTTAGATTATGTTTATGCAGCTTGAACAACCTCATTTTCAATATTTACATTTTTCGACCTTTGTTTATACGGTCTGTAATCGGCCATACTTTAATCGGCCCAAAGGTGTCACGCGCCGATGGGGCTTCGAATTCGGAGTCTTTGATTGGCCAATCGTGATATCCACGAAGGGGCTCCGAATCCGGAGGCTTTATCGACCCAAAGGTGTCATACGTCGATGGGACTCTAAATCCGGAGGCTTTATCGGCCCAAAGGCGTCTTGCGCCGATGGGGCTCCGAATCCAGAGTCTATTTAGCCAATCGTGATATCCACAAAGGGCGCTCCGAATCTGGAGGCTTTATCCGCTCAAATGCGTCTTGCCTCGATAGGGATCCGAATCCGGAGTCTTTGATTAGCCAATCGTGATATCCACGAAGAGCGCTTCGAATCTGGAGGCTTTATCGGCCCAAAGGCATCTTGCGCCGATGGGGCTCCGAATTCGGAGTCTTTGATTGACTAATCGTGATATCTACGATGTGCGCTCTGAATCCGGAGGCTTTATCAGCCCAAAGGTGTCATGCACCGATGGGGCTCCGAATCTGGAGGCTTTATCGGCCCAAAGGCGTCATGCGCCGATGGGGTTCCGAATCTGGAGGCTTTGATTGGCCAATCGCGATATCCACGAAGGGCGCTCCGAATCCAGAGGCTTTATCGGCCCAAAGGGGTCATGCGCCGATGGGGCTCCGAATTCGGAGGCTTTATCGGCCCAAAGGCGTCATGCGCTGATGGGGCTTCAAATCCGGAGTCTTTGTTTGGCCAATCGTGATATCCATGAAGGGCACTCTGAATCTGGAG
The DNA here is from genome assembly GCF_055761805.1 of Camellia sinensis. Lineage (NCBI taxonomy): Eukaryota > Viridiplantae > Streptophyta > Magnoliopsida > Ericales > Theaceae > Camellia > Camellia sinensis. The sequence goes on along the minus strand of NC_138969.1, from coordinate 163,890,424 downwards.
GCTTTATCGGCCCAAAGGCATCATACGCCGATGGGGCTCTGAATCCGGAGTCTTTGTTTGGCCAATCGTGATATCCACGAAGGGCGCTCCAAATTCGGAGGCTTTATCGGCCCAAAGGCATCTTGCGCCATCCGAATCCGGAGTCATTGATTAGCCAATCGTGATATCCACGAAGGGCGCTCCGAATCCGGAGGATTTATCAGCCCAAAGGCGTCATGCGCCGATGGGGCTTCGAATCTGGAGGCTTTATCGGCCCAAAGGCGTCTTGCGCCGATGGGGCTCCGAATCCGGAGGCTTTGATTGGCCAATCACGATATCCACGAAGGGCGCTCCGAATCCGAAGGCTTTATCAGCCCAAAGGTGTCATGCGCCGATAGGGCTCTGAATCTGGAGGCTTTATCGACCCAAAGGCGTCATGCGCCGATGGGGCTCCGAATTCGGAGGCTTTGATTGGGCAATCGCGATATCCACGAAGGGTGCTCCGAATCCAGAGGCTTTATCGGTCCAAAGGCGTCATGTGCCGATGGGGCTTCGAATCCTGAGGCCTTATCGGCCCAAAGGCGTCATGCGCTGATGGGGCACCGAATCCGGAGTCTTTGTTTGGCCAATCGTGATATCTATGAAGGGCGCTTTGAATCCGGAGGCTTTATCGGTCCAAAGGCATCATGCGCCGATGGGGCTCCGAATCCGAAGTCTTTGTTTGGCCAATCGTGATATCCACGAAGGGCGCTCCGAATCCGGAGGCTTTATCGGCCCAAAGGCGTCTTGCCCCGATGGGGCTCCGAATCCAGAGTCTTTGATTAGCCAATCGCGATATCCACGAAGGGCGCTCCGAATCCGGAGGCTTTATCGGCCCAAAGGCGTCATGCGCCGATGGGGCTTCGAATCCGGAGTCTTTGTTTGGTCACTTGTGATATCCACGAAGGGCGCTCCGAATCCGGAGGCTTTATCGTCCCAAAGGCGTCTTGCGCCGATGGGGCTCCGAATCTAGAGTCTTTGTTTGGCCAATCGTGATATTCACGAAGGGCGCTCCGAATCCGGAGGCTTTATCGGTCCAAATGCGTCTTGTGCCGATGGGGCTCCGAATCCAGAGTCTTTGATTGGCCAATCGTAATATCCACAAAGGGCGCTCCAAATTCGGATTCTTTGATTGGCCAATCGTGATATCCACGAAAGGCGCTTTGAATCCAGAGGCTTTTAAACTGAATTGCGCGATTGAGAAATGAGAAACTTTGCATTGAAAAAGTGAGATATGTACAAGTATCAAGCACCACAAGTCGGGTCAATGATAGAATTTACGCAAATGCGTTGAATTCCAAGGCCGTGGAAGGCTTCGTCCAGACATGTCTTTTAGCCGATATGCACCTACTCTCGCGGTCGAGTCGACCTGATAGGGGCCGTCCCAGTTAGGACCCAACTTTCCATCGGCCGATTTTCTGACAGCAGGAAGTACTTTCTTGAGGACCAACTCTCCAGGTGTGTAGCGGTGCAGCTGAACACGTTGATTATACGACTTAGTAAGCTGCTGTTAATACCGTGCCATGGATGCAAGGGCACGGTCTCTTCGTTCTTCAATTAGAACTAAATCCAAGGCAAGCATCATGTCGTTTTGGCCTATATCAAAAACTTTCAATTTCAAGGTTGGGGTGCTGATTTCCAGGGGTATGATTGCCTGGGTTCCAAAGCATAGAGGGAATGGCGTTTCCCCAGTGGATTTCTCAGCGTAGTTCGATGAGCCCACAACACACTCGGCAATTCTTCGACCCATTTGCCTTTAGCTTTCTCTAGCCTCTTTTTTATGCCGTCCAAGATGGATTTGTTAGAGGCTTCGGCTGGACCGTTGCTTTGGGGGTAAGCCGGCATGAAAAAGTAGGGCCGGATACCATACTTGCTGCACAGCTCTCGGTAGACGCCACAATCAAACTGGGTGCCGTTGTCTGAGATGAGAGCTCTCGGAATGCCGAATCGTGTTATGATATTTCTCCATACAAAGCGCTTGACATCGGCATCTTGAATGTGCGTTAATGCCTCCGCTTTAACCCATTTCGTGAAGTAATCTATGGCGACAATCAAGTACCGCTTGTTCCCTGGGGCCCTCGGCAATGGTCCTACGATATCAAGCCCCCACTAGGCAAACGGCCAGGGACTGGTGATAGAGCTTAACTCTTCAACAGGTAGATGGGTTAACGGGGATAACTTTTGGCACTGCTCACATTTTTTCACATAGCATTCGATATAAGATCTCATTGTCGGCCAATAATACCCCTGTGTTATAGCTCGATGGGCCAAAGAGCGCCCGCCAGAATGTGTGCCACAACTGCCTTCATGTATTTCAATCAGAAGCTCTTCCACTTTGTCCGGATGCACGCATTCTAGATATGGACCAGAAAGGGGCTTTTATAAAGCTTTCCTTGCGGATCCAAGTAGTAACGCAGGTGTAGACACCCCATTTTTGACCGTCCTCAAGACTTGGATGTCACCGTTTGTACACCCGGTGATTATCCATGTTTGTGTTCGTTTGGAGTTCCCGGAGGTCTCGGCTACGCGTCTTGCCTCAGGGTCTCCGAACTCGACTGTTTAGTGTTTGGTTTTGCACCAAACACTTGTGTTTTGCCTTGGAGGGGCAGGGAATGCCTTGTGAGGCATCCCCACACATCACCGGCCATGGCCAGAGGCCACCGGCTGGTGTTTTGTTGCCATCGGCAATGTATATTGCCGGTCGGCATTCTTTGTTGCCGGTCGGCAGTCCATTTTGTCAAAATGGCAATTTTGAGCAGCCGACTACTGTTCATCTACTTTTACAGATATTTTAATACAGCTGGCTTGCATTTTGTTCCCCTCCATACACGTGTATGGAGGGATGACTTCCTTGTTAGCTTCTTGAGTAAGCTTTACAAGATTGGCTTCTCTATAAGAGGAGCCCTCCTCTCTTGGCTTTAGGGTTAGACAAAAAGGTTAGAAAAGTTAGGAGAGAAGCTCTGGTTCTAGGTTTAGGGTTTTGTATCTATCCTATATCTATATCTCTCATTCTCTTGTATTGTGTGTGTTTTAGGCTTACTATTGCACACAAACACATAGTGTTACACCTTTTCTTGGTTCTTGAAGGGCTAGAGGTTTGTTCTTGAAGCTTTGGAGCTGTTTTGAGCTCAAGGAAGGGGCTGGTCCACCATTTGTGAAGAAGGTCAACAAGGGTAACAATCTTACCCCTTTTTACCCTATTCTTGCATACTATTTTTTCCTATCTTAGAACTATTTTTGAGCTTAGTGTATAATATAAAAAAGTTCTATTTTTGGGCCCTCTAAATAGTTTGTTTAGAGTGTTTTGTGGTTTGGAGGTGTTTGACCCCTCTTAAGCCTTGAGGGGCTCCTTTTTGTGCTATTTTGAGTGAGCTCCGGGACTTTGGTGTGTGGGCCTCCTCACCACTGAAATCTTGAGGGATTTCAGTGGTAAGGATGGTGCCTTGAAGTCCCAAGAAGGAGAGGGCCACCCCCTCTCCTTGTTGTCCTTGAAAAGGGGCATTTTTGGCCTCTTGAGGGAGCACCTAGCTTAGGCTCATGTTGACCATGCCTTAGTTGTTTTTTGTGCTTATTATGTCATAATATGCCTCTATTTTTAGTTGGTTTTGGTACACCATGCTTGCTTAGCATACATGCCTTGTAATGCCACTTTGTTGCCTTAACATGCCTTAGGTTGTAAACCATTGTTCTAGCATGTTTTAGGCTTGGCTTTGTGAAGCTTTTGTGCTTATTTTGCTATGTTTGAGGTCTGTCCTTAGTTGTTTGGGTCGACTTTGGCATGCTTAGTATAGCCCCTTTGCATTTTTGGTTTGTTCGCCTTAAGTGTGTGAATGTATAACATGCATCCTTGCCTTAATTTAGTGGGTTGGGACCATTTGCCATGTTATTTTAGTCCCTTTAACATGCTTGTATGCTTGCCTTGGATGCCTCTTTGAAGCTTTGAAAGCTTGTCTTGCATGCTCCATGTTTTGGTCATTGTGCATTGCTTTCGAATTTGAGCCACTTAGATGCCATCTAGGTGTCCCTTGGGTGTTGTTTAGGTTCGTATTAGACCTATTTTAAGTCCTCTTAGCCTTGTGAGGCTAGGTTGACTTAGTCTTGGTTTAAGCCTCTTGGCTTGTCTTGGGTTTTTGGCTTTGTTTGCATGCCTTGTTTATCTTGTTTAATTGGCTTAGCACCTTTTGTAACATGATTTTCAATGCTTACCTTGCATGCCATTAGTCCATGTTATGCCTCTTTCAAGTGTGCTTGAGAGTTGCCCTTTTGTGCTTGAGTGTTAGCCCTTTAACATGTGCATGTGTGTATGTGTGTTTAGTCCTCATTTCATAGCACTTATGGCCACTGTTTTGGGCCTAATTAGAGCTGCCTAAATCATGCTTAAGTCCATCCTTTACTTGCTTGCATGCTTACCTTGCATGTTTGTTTGCATGCTTGCATGTACATCTTGCATTCCCATGTTGCATCCTTAGCTTGCATGCCTAGGTTGCATTGCATCTAACATGCATGTCTTGTTCCTTGATCTAGTGATAGGAATTGGGCTTTGGTTTGTTGGTTTGCATTGCATTTGACATCAAAATGTGCACACTTGGTCCCTTGGGCCATCACGCATGGAAATACGCGATTGATGGTCTGAGAACCAAGGAGCATGTCCCTTTGACTCACTCACATGATAAGGGACATGATTGGTGCATATATGGCTTGAATCGCATTGCCATGCAAAGTTCTGTCCTCTGCTGCTGTCAAACGGGTTCTGCAAGAACTTCTTGCCGATCGACTGCATAGAGTGCCGACCGGCAATAAATCGGTGGCCGATGGATTCATTGTGTGCCGATGGACACCAAATCACAGCCGGTGATGATTCCCTCCAGCCGGTGGCACTCCTCAACATCCAGTAAGCACATCCTGAGACTTTGGCAGTCTTCAGAGGAGTATAGCAGGGAAAACAGAGGCAGCTTGCGCATGGCAGTGTACTTCTGAGCAGGACCGAGCATGCATTGCATTGCATTGGGCTCTCTTCCCGAGGCGGCTTATCTATTTTCCCTAGATTAGTTAATTTGCTTAGCTAATTAGATGGCCTGTAATATTTAATTAGCTTGTAGGTTAATTATCTGTAATATTTATTTGGTCCCTCCGGGCGAGGGCGAATCTGTAATAAGTGTGGGTGCGTGTGTGTGCAGGTCTTCCAATCCTCACTTCTTTCTTCCCTTTTATTTACGTGCTTATGAAGGTAGATTAGGGCATGTTTAAATTAGCATACCTTATGCTATGCATGCGTGCATCCATACATTTGCCTTGCATGCACCGGGCTCAGTACATCGTGCTAACTGCATTTGCACTTCAATTCCAAATTGAATACGTGCATCAACTGATTGCATTTCACATGCCATGTTTAGGTTAGCCGAGCCTGCTCTAATTGCATCTTGTATGTGTTGCATTAGTCAATTTGACATGAACTAGGACCATGCATGTTGGCTAACTAGTTTATTGTTTTGGCACGGAGTACGATGTAAGTATTTTCATGCTTTAGCATATCGCATGCGCGTGAATGCTATCATGACAGCATGCTTACCATGTGGCTAGATGCTTATGTGATAAACTGTTTGAATGCCTGTGGGTGAAGGTTGGATTGTCTGAGTTGGAAAAACTCATTGAAATCCGTATTTTAGCCTACTTGCGAGTAGCAAATTCCAAAGTGTTTTTCAAGACAAACGGATATGCAATGCTTATGTCCAAATTAGGCAATCTAGTCTATACTTGTTTGCTGTGCGCATAACATAGTAATTCTAGGCTAATAACTGGATTAAGAACACATAACGTTTTCAAAAACGGATATCACGGTTAGTAGAGGCCGGTCTTCGGATCGGGCGAGAGGGGGTGCTCATAGCTGACCTTCCCCGATCGTACCCAAGTTCCCGAGCCGAGGCAACTTTGGTGATGACGGACACGTGGCCTTTGGCACCGAGTCAGGGTTTCCTAAATTTTCCCATTAAAATATTTAGGTGGCGACTCTGTATCTGGCAAAGCAGTCCATGTTTGGCACTTCTTTTCAAAAATCTGTTTTCTCAAAATGATTTGCCGGATTTGGACTCTTTGGTTCAGATTTAGAACCACAAACAAAATCGAGTCTGAACTGTAGTGTGTAGCGCCGGGGTCCCTCGTGGGCGCGTGCTACAGCAGGGCTTCGTTTCGCAGCTTGTGCGCTTCTTTCTTTTCCTCTGGGAGCTGTTCAGAAAATAGGAATGTGGCAATGGGATCCATCCAACTTGGTCCAGATTCTATGACATTGACTTGGACTTCCTCCGAAGTACCAATGCTTGGCTCCGGGATGAAACCCACTTCGATGGTTCGTTTGATCTCTGAGTTAATGGCAGAGGCTAGGCAGGCCAAGGCGTCTGCATGCGTATTCTGATCACGCATTATCTGATTCAATTCATGATGGTCAAACTTTGTCAGCAAGGAGTTAGCCATTTTCATGTAAGCCGCCATACAGTCATTTCTTGCCGCGTACTCCCTCTTCAGCTAATTAATCACCAGTTTTGAATCGCAAAATACAAGCAGATGCCGATCACCCAGAAGATGTGTATCCCGCAAACCAGTCAGAAGGGCTTCATATTCAGCTTCGTTATTTGATTCTTCGAAGTCGAGTTTGACGGCCTGCTCAATTACTGCGCCGTCAGGAGCCATGATTACTACTCCGGCTCCACTGCCCCATTGATTGGATGACCCATCGCAATACAACTGCCAAATGTCCCCAACATAGATTCTCTAGTTCGGCTTAGGTTGAATTTCATCAGACTTGAAATTGGCAAGACCCCCAGTAAATTCAGTTACAAAGTCGGCAAGTACCTGCCTGTAGACACCCCATTTTTGACCGACCTTAAGACTCAGACGTCACCAATTGAGCGCTCGGTGATATTGCATATTGTGCTCGTTCAGAAGTTCCAGAGTCTCGGCTGCGAGCCTTGCCTCCGGACTTCCGGACTCTTTCGTGCCTTGCCTCGGTTTGTGAACCAGGCTCTGTTTTCTCTTCCCGAAGGGAGGGAGAGGTCTCGTGGACCATATCTCAGTGGCCGTAGGCTACGTTTCGCGGTCGTAGGCCATTTTTCTCATTTGGAGCCCGGTTTCTGGTTTTTCGGAGCCGACGGTCGTGTGCCTCGGTTCGGGACCACCTAACCACCTCCGTTTGCTCCAATTTTTGGTATACATCTTATTTCCTCCCTCTTGAGGGACACTGGGGTCCGAGAGACCAATTTCGTGGTCAAACGCCACCTCCAGTGCTTAACAGCCCATTTTCGGGGCCTCCGGGCCGCGCGTTTCGGTCCTGGAACCTCTGTTTTGCATCCGTTTTGGTTCATTTTTGGTGGAGACCTTATTTTCATTGTTAGGAAGCTTGTAGGAGGGTGGGAGGCCGGCCATTGTTCTGAAAAACCAGCTTTATTTCTCCATCACTCTCTAACGCCCGTTTTCTTCACTTGAAAGCCAATGTTGACCACCCCGGGACCACTTTCTTGAACCCCAAACCCCATATTTATGATGTACACACCTGGGAGGCCACCAATATTTGGTGGCCGACCAGTAATTGTTCCTGACCCTTTTGACCCCCTCTAAAAAATGGTCTTTTCTCTCTCTTGGTTCACTTTTTTTGGGTTTCAATCACATAGCTGTGTTGTGCACACATGGGAGACCACCAATATGAGGTGGCCGACCAGTAATTTTGCTTGACCCTTTTGACCCTTGGTCGGCCGGCCATGGGAGGTGGTCGGCCGACCACCTGAACCCCCAAAACCTGGCCGGCCATGACCCCCACTCCCTGTTCCTTCCAGCTGTGACCTCTTTTTCCCCCCAGATCCTGTATCCGGGGGGTTGCCCTTTTGGGGGGAAATTTGAATTCATTTTCTTCCCTTTTTCCTCCCCTCCTTTGCCTATATAACCAGCCCCTCAGCTGCATTTTGAGGGTTTACAAAATTGGTTTAAGGCCATTGCATACAACTCTCCCTCTCCCTCACTTCCAAGCCTCAAAACACCCTTAGCCCCACACCATTTACCCTACACCTCATAGCACAAGGCCTCCATCCTCCATTCCAGAAAGTTGAGGAAGCTTTCCAGAGGTGAAGAACTCCCAAACTTGGCTCAAAAGTTGTTGGAGCATTGGTCTACAAGGGTGAGTCACTTTCTTCCCTTTTCTAGTCTTTTTTTGCTTTGTATATAAGCCTTAGTTTCTTGCATTTTTTGGCTCTGACCCTAACTGTAAATAGTCATATTTTGAGGCCTTTTCATGTTTGATTAAGGGTCTTTCTCTGTTTGAGGCCTCCTTCTATCACTTTCTTCTTTAACTCTCTTTTAGGCCTTATTTTTGCATAGTATTTTTGGCCTGTTTGTGAGCTGTTTTGGACTTTTCTATAAACTATACAATAGCTTTTTTTGAGCCCCTCTTCAATATTGTTGAAGGGCTCTTCTCTGTTTGAGACCAGAAGCTATCACTTGCTTCTTTAACTCTCTTTTAAGCCTTATTTTTGCATAGTATTTTTGGCCTATTTGTGTGTTATTTCGGACTTTTCAATAAACTGTAAAATATCTTTTTTTGAGCCCCTCTTCAACATTGTTGAACATCTCTCCTCTGTTTGAGGCCTCCTTCTATCACTTGCTTCTCTATCTCTCTTTTAGGCCAATTTTCGCATAGTACTTTAGGCCTATTTGTGAGCTGTTTTGAATCTTTCCATAAACTGTAAAACCTCTTGTTTTGAGCTCCTCTCCAATATTGTTGAAGGGCTCTCCTCTGTTTTAGAACAGAATCTGCCACTTGTCCCTTTATCCCTATTTTAGGCCTTTTCTTGCATGATAGTTTGGCCTTACTTGTGATTATTTTCGTGGCTTGTTGTAAACTATAAAGTGCCTTGTTTTGAACCCTTATTCAACTTTGTTGAAGGGCTCTTTGCCATTTGGGGCCAGATACTGTCCTTTCGTGTTTAATCTCTATTTTAGGGCCTTTTTTGCATGATAGATTAGCCCTATTTGCATTCATTTTTGGGACTTGTTATAAACTGGAAATATGCATGTTTTGGGACTTTCTTGAATCTGTCTTCATGATTCATGATCAAATAATGCGTGTTTTGTATAGCTATAGGCCAATGCGTATGCCTAGTTTTGTGCTTCGGGACCACTCCATGCATCGGGTGCCATGTTTCCATGTTTCGGGGTCATTTTGCATCACATTTTAGTGCTGAAACTTGCATGTTTGTATGCCATATTTCGTGCCTTGCCATGCCTTGTTAGAGTGGCATTTGTGCCTTAGGATCGGTCATCAGTTTTGCGTGCATACGTGCACGTATTTCGAGAGTCTCATTTTTCATCTCATGGCTACTGATTTGAGTGTGGCCGAGGTCCACTCATGTTGGTGTAAGCCCATTGTGCATTGTGTATGCCATTTCATTTCATAGCATTGCGTATGCTAGGTCGTATGTTAGAGCATTCTGTATGCCTTGTTACATCGTGTATTGTGTATGCCATCTCATAGCATTGTGCATGCTAGGTTGTATATTTGTCGCATTCATACATGTCATGCATATTGCATTGTGTTTGGGATAGGGGTTAGCCCGAGCACGGGAAACGAGGGACGTTTCGTACTTCGAGTGACGGAACGTGTCTCAATTCCCAGTCACCGACACTCCGGATAATCCATGATGGAGTTTAGGTCTTGTTGTGTTCATATGTGCATTCATTTCATATTGAGTCGTGCAATTCGACTCCTCGGCCATCAGGCATCGATATGCATGATTGGTGGCACGAGAATCGAGGACTACACTCCCCGAAGAGTAGTCATGCATACATATGTGAAAATACTTTGCCATGCCCCTTTGTTGCTCTCTGTTGCAGCAAATCAAAAATCGGCAGCCTTCCGGAGCTTGGCACGCATTCCAAGAACAATTGCAAACAGAGGCAAACCGGGGCATTGCGAAGGATTCTCCACACAAGGCAACCCGAGCATGCATCATTCATCATCCGGAGCAGATTTGAGGCAGTCCCTGGCTTGCATGCCAATTTATTGCTTTCCTAATTTAATTTGTTAATTAATTAGGATTTTGTACATATTTGGACTGTAATTATTCATTTGGGACTGTATATTATTTATTCGGACCCTCTGCGCGAGGGCACAACTGTAATAAGTGTGCATGTGTGTGATGTATGTCTTCCAACCCCACGTCTTTCTCCCTTTTATTTACCCGCTTATGATGGTTAGATTAGGGCATGTTTCTATTAGCATACAGTATGATAGCATGTTTGCATTCATTCATCTGTTTTGCATGCACCGGGCTCGGCGTATCATACTAACTGCATTGTATTTTCAATTCCAAGTTGAATACATGTTAGCTATAGCATTTCATATGCCATGTCTAGAATAGCCGAGCCTGCTATAGTTGCACTTTTGCATGTGTTGCATTAGGCATTTCTGTATAATTAGGATCATGCATGGATTTCTAATTAGCTTCTGTTTTGGCTTGGAATACTCGGTAAGTTTTATGCTTTAGCATCCTTGCATGCGTGTGAGTGACTGCCATGATAGCATGCTTACCATGAGGCTAATTGCTTATGTGATATATCTGCCTGAATGCCTGTGGGTGAAGGTTGGGTTATTTGGATTGGAACAATTCATCAAATGTGTGTTTTAAGCCCACTAGATAGTGGCAAAATCATGTTTTTCTAAGCCCACCTGAGGGTGGCAAATCCACGTCTTAGCCTACTTGTAGGTAGCACCATCAAACCATTTTCAAAACAAACAAACATGAAATGTTTTGTTCCAATTCAGGCGATCCAGTCTATACTTGTATGCTGTGCGCATCACATAGTAAATCTAGGCTAATAACCGGAATAAAAACGCATAATGTTTTCAAAAATAGATATCATGGTTAGTAGAGGCCGATCTTTGATCGGGCGAGCGGGGGTGCTCACGAAGTGACCTTCCCCAATCGTACCCAAGTTCCTGAGCCGAGGCAACTTTGGTGATGACGGACACGTGGCCTTAGGAGAACTAGTCAGGGTTTCCTAAATTTCTCCAAAATAAAATATTTAGGTGGCGACTCTGTATCTGGCAAAGCAGTCCATGTTTGGCACTTCTTTCAAAATCTGTTTTCTCAAAACGATTTGCCGGATTTGGACTCTTTGGTTCAAATTGAGAACCGTGACAATTTGAGTCCGAGCTGTAGTGAGCCCAAATGAACAGAACAGGACCTCATCCTCCCGGGGCGTTCGGGGACGTCTACAGTTTCTGGCGACTCTGCTGGGGAGTTTAGAGAACTTGACTCAAACCCATGATATCTTGTTTTGACTACACTTGTGTGTTTCTTTACATTGCATGTGCATTGGTGCGCCTTGGACACCGTGTTTGCCATCTGCTATTCCTGAACGGTTTGCCGGAGGCTTGTCTTGTCAAGGCATGACCATAAGGCTGACCGGTTATGGGCTCTGCCAGTATGGGAACACAAACCCCAGTTTTACCGAGGCGCCCTTTTTGACCATTCGACCTAGTGCATATTCGGAATCCATAGTGACCATTCCAAGCTAGGACAGGTTGCTTACCCGATTTAGGTTGTTCGAAACCGCTGCGTGCGTAGTGAAACCCTAGCTCCTGACAAAGTAGGACAGGGAAACCCTACCCCAACATAGGGGTGTTTTGGCTCTCACTTTCTTGCTATGTGCTTTTAGGGTGTGTCCCTACAGGAATGCATGTAACAGTTTGCAAGTCTGGGTATCAGGCCTGAGGGCATCAGTATTTGGGAATCAGTTTTACCTGAGGGTATCAGTTCACTGGCAGAATTTTGGGCAGAATTCAGTAGAGAGCACACTCATTCAACTATGCTCATATCTGTTCAGGTGAAATCAGGTTGCGATGCTGCATGTTTTCTCTTTTGCTAGGGGTAGTCTTGGAACCATAGCTTCAGAAGGCTCTGATATCCCCCGGGTACATTGGACTTGTGCTGATAGACTTTGTCAGGTCAGAGATTCAGTTCGAGGACAAATCAGTGTTCCTCCGCTAGAGGCAGGGTAAAAGGGGCCAGTTAGGCACAGATCACCAGTTCAGCAGTTACCAGATCAGTGGCCTTTATCCACCCCACCAATGAATAGCCAGGCTGAGGCCTCAGTTTTTATCAGTTTTTAGTCGCCCCACCAGTCAGTCAGTCGGAACAGCAGAACATGGCAGGAATGGAGGAAATGATGCGTCAACTCCAAGAGAGCATGAAAACCATGCAGCAAGAGGCTGCTTGTCAAGCAGAATTTGCCAAACAGCAGGCTGAGATCATGGCTCAACAGGCAGACTTAATTGCCCGGCTGCAGCAGCAAACAGGAGCATCTGCTCCTCCCCCGCCAGGAATTCCAACCCCCGGGGAGACAGCTAATGTCCAGGAAGATACGGACATTCCAACAGGGCCACCTCCGCCCCCGATCCTACCCCAGCTATCTAAAGCACCGATCAATCCACCGGACTCTCCCTTTGAGTCCGAGACAGACCCCACAGCATTGAAGTTGAGCGAGCTCGAAAAGCTGTTCAAGAGATCCCAAGGAGTCAAGACTATCCCTGACATCGAAGATGGATATACCGACGCAGCTGTGACGCTGCCTGACAGGTTCAAAATGCCGCACATTGATCGATTTGATGGGTCCGGGGACCCCATGGTGCACCTGAGACTGTTTTCAGACATCTTAAGGCCAATGGGCCTCAGTAGACTTCAGAAGCTATCTCTGTTTGGCCGAACCCTGTCGGGTGTGGCGGCCATATGGTATGCCAAATTAGAAGATGATGTCAAGAGAAACTGGGACGAGATGGCCGAGGCCTTCATTACGCAATACTCATACAATACACAAATCGAGATTACAACCTGTGATCTCGAGACAACAAGGCAAGAGCCTAAAGAGAGTTTCTCAGAATTCGTGACCAGATGGAGGGCCAAGGCTTCGATGATGACCATTAGGCCAACGGACAAGGATCAAATACGGATGGTTGTGCGTAACCTCCAGCCCAAACTAATGCAGAAAATGATCGTGCTCCCTTTCCCTACCTTTTCAGATTTGCATGAGATGGGAGTACAGATCGAGGATGCTATGAAGCAGGGCCTCATTGACCAGGAGAATGAGCAGCCCAGGAGGGCATTTTCCCGCAGTTCGAATGCGACCACCAGTGGTGATGCAGCTACAAGATCTTCTGAAGTGGGCATGGTTACCACCACCGCATCAAAAACAGCTACCCCATTCACCGGTGCATCTAGAAGTAGCTCACAAGAAACCAAATATCCACCTCGGGTCAAGAGGGTTTTCACCCGACTTCATATGCCTTTGTCAAAGGCTCTAGAGGTCTTAATTCAGAAAGGACATCTGAAACCATTGGAACAACGGCCCTTACCCGATCCTATCCCTGCAAAGCATGATCAGACTAAATACTGTGCCTACCATCAACAAACCGGTCATGACACCGACAGTTGCTTTCGTCTACGCCATGATGTACAAGATCTGTTTGACAACGGGGTCATTACTGCACCAGGTCCTGCAAAGTCTATCGGCACTTGATCAGTGAACTTGTGGGGGATAATGTGATTTTGTGATCGGGGGATGAACTAGCTGTGGGTGGAGCTCGATTTACTCCAGATGTGGCGTATGGCACGTACTGTTTTGAGCATTTGCGAATGCCAGTTTCTGACTTGGGTATTGGGTCAGTCTTGTCGTTTTGTATTGAGTCAGTCTTTTCATACTGAGTCAGTCGGGTCTGTCTTGTTATATCGAGTCAGTCCTGTTTTGTTGGAGTCTGGTGATTTCGGGGGTGTTACCTCGGATATCACTTGCTTGTTTTGAGCTTGTCTTTTTTTGGCTTTCTTTTGAGTCTGTTTCTGCCGAGGAGCTAGTTACGCCAACAGATTTGAATGGAACAGCAGTGATTTTCACACTCTTGTGTTTGCTTCTGCCGTGTACCAGTTGTGCTAGAAATTCTAAATGAGATGGCAGTATTTGACTAGAAGCAGTGTCTTTTCTATGCCTTGAACTCATTGCATTGACCTAAGTTTTTTAAAAACTTTTTCTAACACTGTGGTGAAACACAAAGAGGAAGGAATTCCTCAGAATTTGCAAAAATTTGATCAACTGAGAGAAAGAGAGGCATGCTAAGCCCTTAACGAATGAGATCATGCTTGTTAATGTGAAATATGGAAGGATCCTGGCTTGATCCAGATTGGTTCTACATTGTCTTCAGCGCAAGCGACTAGTCGTTTTCTTAAAAGATTTCAAAAAAATGTTTTGCGCGGTCCTGCGAAGACCTGTGTGGAATCGCTCTTGAGATTGTGCAGCCTAGGATCGCTCTCAGCCTCGGGACTCGACCCCTTGCTTTCAAACCTCGAACTCGGACTCAGAAAGTTCAAAAGTCAACCATAATGTGAGGCCTGCGTGGCCAAATTCGAAGTAACCCTCGAACTAGGGACAAGAAAAGTCAGATCAAGAAGATCAAGTGTTTTCAAAGGAAGCTTGCGAAGCTAGATCAAAAGCCCTTAAACTAGGAGCAAAACTGTCAGATGTGCTCGAAGAGTCAAAAAAATTGGGATGTTTCTCAAGCTAACAAAGATCGGCAAGAATGCCAAATCCTAGAGGGGAAGAGAGAAGAAAGTATTGCTAAAGAAAAACTGAGTTCCGATTTACAACACTAGGGGCAAGTTCAGCCTCCACGGGATGGACTCCTGCATCGTCAGCGAACAGCAGCCACTCTCTTGGATTCAAACGGATTCGAGATCTCGGAACCATTTGACATGGACCAAGCTACACTTTTACCCTTGGGAGGCTCGCTGGGCTGAAAACTCGGAAGGGCGACCCAGGCAAAAGTTAGAGCAAGAAAAAGAACAAAAAAAAAAAAAAAGAGAAGAAGAAAAATGCAAAGAACAAAAAAAAAAAAAAAAAAAAAAGAAGAAAAAGAAAAAAGATGAAAAGAAAAGAAAAGAAGAACATAGCTTGCAAGGTCGAAAACCCGGAAGGGTGGCCTTGGCAAAAGTTAGAGCGCAAAAGGAGAGGTTAAAATACCCGAGTGTACCTTCACCCCGAACTACGTAAGGCTTGATTCCCATGTTTGGGATACGTAGGCAACTTCATTCTGAAGTCCAGCCGTAAAACACTTCAAATTGACTGTGCCCATGTAATGGTTTTGATCATCTTCGCTTTCTCTGTATCCGAGAATTTGGTTATGTTCGTCACTCTGAGGACTGACTACAATGCGCTGCGGGGTTATTTAGACAAGGGGCAATTTTCCGTTACCATTCAATGCGCTGTGGTGCCGTTCAAACAAGGGGCAACTTTCCGTTGCCATTCAATGCGCTGCAATGCCGTTCAAACAAGGGGCCACTATCCGTTGCCATGCAGCTCCCCTCAAGCAAGGAGCAATTTTCCTTCGAATCTGAGGTTGTGCATCTCGAGAGTGGGTTCTATGCTTGTTGAGCAGTGGTCGTTTGAAAAAATAGTTTTTGAGAATTTTTACTAAGGTTGACTGATCTTCTCTCGAAAACTATTCCATTTTTCCAAAACTGGACCTTTTTCTTGGACCCAAAAAAAGAAAGTTTTCAGTGCTCATAACCTAACTTGCATGATTTTGAATCAGAAAATCGAACAAGCGTGTTAATCTAACTCTCATTTTGGTTAAAATTGTTTTAGTAGAAAGGCAAAAACAAAAAATGGTTAAAATGATGAACTAGTGGCACAGTTGAGTCAGGTGTTCTGTCTTTTCCCATTGTCAACATACATGCCAGAAAAGGCGCCATACTTGCCAATAAGGGCACTCTACCTGCCAGAAAAGGCACAACTAAAGGCGACAGCGAAAGGGCTAAAAGCTCTCTCATCCTCCAAACAACGAGGTATCAAGCCAAGTGTGAAGCACGAACTGAAATGGATCAAGATATCCCACTCCCTCATCTGGACAGATCTAACCACGTCCAAACTCCCCGGCAGAGCATCGACAGCCGATGTCTGCTGCAGATTCGCTACACGCTTAGTTGTAGCGCAACCCCTCTGTGGGAGGAACTCACTAGCTGCGCGCAGAAAAAGAAGAATCTAGCTGAGTACTAGGGGCAAGAGCCCGCAACTTCCTGTTTATCCATCGACCACCCAGGGGAGGGATTAAAAATGAGAGATTGAAGAATAGAGAGATGTGCGTTGAGAGAAAAAGTGAGGAAAAGGGCTTTTTCAGAAAAACAGAGACTGAGGGCCGAGTGATGTGAGAATCACAAATGAGAAAGGGTGGGAAACAATACCCAGAGAAACAGGCTCCCTGTGCACGTCTGAGTGTCGTGTCTTTTTGTTTTACCTCGATTCTTGTCTTGAGTCATTTTTTTTGAGTGTCTGTATTTGTGTTTTGGTTGTTTACCTTTTGTTTTCCATTGTTGAGTCGTAGTGCGCTGTGTTCAGCCGTAGGATCAATACTCGGGTCGAGAACTCATTTATCAATTTCAAAATAAAATCGTTTTGCGCTCCGAGTGCCGTGCCGTTCTCCACATCTGTGCAAAACAAGATTCGTTCTTTCATAAAACCGCAGGGTTCAACCCAGGTCACGTCAGAACAGCAAAACCAGGGCCTATTTGAAGTTATATGGGTTCCAGACTACAAGGCAAAAGAAAAGAGGAAATGTCGGGTATCTGAGTTTGTTTCAACTTCAGTAAGTTCCGAGACTGCATTCCGTGTGTACCTCTTCGGGTCTTGCCATCGCTCTGAAGTATGAGTATGCCTCTACCTCAAGCTCAAGATCAAGTCTGCTTTAAGCCAGAATGGCAATCAGAAGTGCTCTCCTCGAGTATCGTTTCATGCCAGGGACATCTCGGTTGTGTTTGCAATAAGTTCCTAAGAGACCAACGTAGTCTGTTACCCCGTTGGAGAATAGGGAAAGTTGTGCATATGATCAGGAAGAAAGGCAACATCCAAAGTGTTCTATGTGAAGAACCCTTGTCAATATTTCAGAGCCTTTGTACTGTAAGATTGAAGGTAAGTGTTCGAAGAGCACAAGGGGAGATCCCCGTCGGAGAAGAGCGGTTCACCGCCACTCACCTCATGAGGTGCTTTCTAAAGCGCCACTGTGCTTGTTTATTGCGTTCCTTAAACATCATGCATTGTATTGCACTGTACCTATCAAGTTTCTTTCTCATTCATGCACGATATTGTATGTATGGTTCATTCAAAGAAGTTCCATTTGAGATCCTTTATTTAGTGTATCAATCACACTTCATTCAGTTAGTGTATCAATCACACTTCATTTCTTTAGTGTATCAATCACACCTCATTCACCCTTTGTGTATCTATCACACTTTCTTCATTTATTTAGTGTATCAATCACACTTCATTCATTTAGTGTATCAATCACACTTCTTTCATTTTGTGTATCTATCACATACATTCTCGTTTTGTGTATCACTCACACTTCACTTCATTCACTTAGTGTATCAATCACACTTCATTCACTTTCACTTTTGTGTATCTATCACACACATTCTCATTTTGTGTATCTATCATACTCTGTTCACACAGTGCATCTATCACACTTTGTGTTCATTTTCAGTATATCAATCATACTCTGTTCACATAGTGCATCTATCACACTTTGTGTTCATTTTCAGTATATCAATCATACTTTGTTCACATAGTGCATCTATCACACTTTGTGTTCATTTTCAGTATATCAATCATACTCTGTTCACATAGTGCATCTATCACACTTTGTGTTCATTTTTAGTATATTAATCATACTCTGTTCACTAAGTGCATCTATCACACTTCGTGTTCACATTTAGTATATCAATCATACTCTGTTCACATAGTGCATCTATCACACTTTGTGTTCATTTTTAGTATATCAATCATACTCTGTTCACTAAGTGCATCTATCACACTTCGTGTTCACATTTAGTATATCAATCATACTCTGTTCACATAGTGCATCTATCACACTTTGTGTTCATTTTCAGTATATCAATCATACTCTATTCACATAGTGCATCTATCACACTTTGTGTTCATTTTCAGTATATCTATCATACTCTGTTCACTAAGTGCATCTATCACACTTTGTATTCACATTTAGTATATCAATCATACTCTGTTCACATAGTGCATCTATCACACTTTGTGTTAATTTTCAGTATATCTATCATACTCTGTTCACTTAGTGCATCTATCACACTTTGTGTTCATCCTTTAGTGTATCAATCACACTCTGTTCACTTGGTGCATCTATCACACTTTGTGTTCGCTTTTAGTGTGTCAATCACACTCTGTTCACATAGTGCATCTATCACACTTTGTGTTCACCTTCAATGTATCAATTACACTCTGTTCACTTAGTGCATCTATCACACTTTGCGTTCACTTTTTTTATATCCATCATGCTTTGCTTCACATAGTGCTTCTATCATACTTTGTATTCACTTTTAGTGTCTATCACACTTTGCTTCATATAGTGTATCCATCACACTCGCTTCACATTATGCTCATTTTGTGTATCTATCATGCGTTCACTTTGTGTATCCATCACACACATTCGCTTAGTGTATCAATCACACTTTATTCATATAGTGTATCCATCACACTCTCTTTACGTTTGTGTATCTATCACACATGCTCGCTAAGATTGCATCATAACTGCATGAAATGTAGTTTGATTTGCCTTCCTGCTTAAAACTGTCGCATTTATTGTGAATATTTGCTTCGTTACAGCTTTATTTACATGATCCTTACTGTATGAAATGTAGTTAGATTTGTATATGCTTGCTGCATTTGCATGATCATTGAGATACCTTCGGCTTCTTGCATTGTCGGTTGCATTTTGCCCCTGCCTGCGGGCACATCTCTGTTTATCACGCCTGTTTGTCTAAGTCTTCGGCCTTGTCAAAAATGGGTCGTCTCTGGGCTTTGACATTCACTCCCGTCACTCATGACTTCCGAGTTCTGTCAAAGAGGGGCAACTGTAGACACCCCATTTTTGACCGACCTTAAGACTCAGACGTCACCAGTTGAGCGCTCGGTGATATTGCATATTGTGCTCGTTCAGAAGTTCCAAAGTCTCGGCTGCGAGCCTTGCCTCCGGACTTTCGGACTCTTTCGTGCCTTGTCTCGGTTTGCGAACCAGGCTCTGTTTTCTCTGTTTTCTCTGTTTTCTCTTTCCAAAGGGAGGGAGAGGTCTCGTAGACCATCTCTCAGTGGCCGTAGGCTACGTTTCGCGATCGTAGGCCATTTTTCTCATTTGGAGCCCGGTTTTCAATTTTTCGGAGCCGACGGCCGTGTGCCTCGGTTCGGGACCACCTAACCACCTCCATTTGCTCCAATTTTTGGTATACATCTTATTTCCTCCCTTTTGAGGGACACTGGGGTCCGAGAGACCAACTTCGTGGTCAAACGCCACCTCCAATGCTTAACAGCCCATTTTCGGGGCCCCTGGCCGCGCGTTTTGGTCCCCGAACCTCCGTTTTGCATCCGTTTTGGTTCATTTTTGGTGGAGACCTTATTTTCATAGTTAGGAAGCTTGTAGGAGGGTGCAAGGCCAGCCATTGTTCTGAAAAACCAGCTTTATTTCTCCATCACTCTCCAACGCCCGTTTTCCTCACTTGAAAGCCAATGTTGACCACCCCGGGACCACTTTCTTGAACCCCAAACCCCATATTTGTGATGTACACACCTGGGAGGCCACCAATATTTGGTGGCCGACGAGTAATTATTCCTGATCCTTTTGACCCCCTCTAAAAAAGGGTCTTTTCTCTCTCTTGGTTCACTTTTTTTGGGTTTCAATCACATAGCTGTGTTGTGTACACATGGGAGACCACCAATATGAGGTGGCCGACCAGTAA
The DNA here is from genome assembly GCF_055761805.1 of Camellia sinensis. Lineage (NCBI taxonomy): Eukaryota > Viridiplantae > Streptophyta > Magnoliopsida > Ericales > Theaceae > Camellia > Camellia sinensis. Next base: position 163,870,562 of record NC_138969.1, on the reverse strand, counting down.
TTTTGCTTGACCCCTTTGACCCTTGGTCGGTCGGCCATGGGAGGTGGTCGGCCGACCACCTGAACCCCCAAAACCTGGCCGGCCATGACCCCCACTCCCTGTTCCTTCCAGCTGTGACCTCTTTTTCCCCCCAGATCCTATATCCGGGGGGGTGCCCTTTTGAGGGGAAATTTGAATTCATTTTCCCCCCTTTTTCCTCTCCTCCTTTGCCTATATAACCAGCCCCTCAGCTGCATTTTGAGGGGTTACAAAATTGGTTTAAGGCCATTGCATACAACTCTCCCTCTCCCTCTCCCTCACTTCCAAGCCTCAAAACACCCTTAGCCCCACACCATTTACCCTACACCTCATAGCACAAGGCCCCCATCCTCCATTCCAGCAAGTTGAGGCTGCTTTCCAGAGGTGAAGAACTCCCAAACTTGGCTCAAAAGTTGTTGGAGCATTGGTCTACGAGGGTGAGTCACTTTCTTCCCTTTTCTAGTCTTTTTTTGCTTTGTATATAAGCCTTAGTTGCTTGCATTTTTGGGCTCCGATCCTAACTGTAAATAGTCATATTTTGAGCCTCTTTTCATGTTTGATTAAAGGCCTTTCTCTTTTTGAGGCCTCCTGCTATCACTTGCTTCTTTAACTCTCTTTTAGGCCTTATTTTTGCATAGTATTTTTGGCCTGTTTTTGAGCTGTTTTGGACTTTTCCATAAACTGTAAAATGGCTTATTTTGAGCCCCTCTTCAACATTTTTGAAGGGCACTTCTCTGTTTGAGGCCAGCAGATATCACTTGCTTCTTTAACTCTCTTTTAGGCCTTATTTTTGCATAGTATTTTTGGCCTATTTGTGAGTTGTTTCGAACTTTCCCATAAACTGTAAAATAGCTTATTTTGAGTCCCTCTTCAACATTGTTGAAGAGATCTCCTCTGTTTGAGGCCTCATGCTATCACTTGCTTCTCTATCTCTCTTTTAGGCCAATTTTCGCATAGTACTTTAGGCCTATTTGTGAGCTGTTTTGAATCTTTCCATAAACTGTAAAACCTCTTGTTTTCAGTCCCTCTACAACATTGTTGAAGGGATCTCATCTTTTTGAGAACAGAAGCTGCCACTTGTCTCTTTTTCCCTATTTTAGGCCTTTTCTTGCATGATAGTTTGGCCTTACTTGTGATTACTTTCGCGGCTTGTTGTAAACTGTAAAGTGCCTTGTTTTGAGCCCCTCTTCAAATTTTTTGAAGGGATATTTTCCATTTGGGGCCAGCTTCTATCCCTTTGTGTTTAATCTCTATTTTAGGGCCTTTTTTGCATGATAGATTAGCCCTATTTGCGTTCATTTTTGGGACTTGTAATATGCATGTTTTGGGACTTTTTTGCATCTTTCTTCATGCTTTATGATGAAATATTGCGTGTTTTGTATAGCTATAGGCCAATGCGTATGCCTAGTTTTGTGCTTCGGGACCACTCCATGCATCGGGTGCCATGTTTCCATGTTTCGGGGTCATTTTGCATCACATTTAAGTGCTGAAACTTGCATGTTTGTATGCCATATTTCGTGCCTTGCCATGCCTTGTCAGAGTGGCATTTGTGCCTTAGGATCGGTTCTCGGTTTGCGTGCATACGTGCACGTATTCCGAGAGTCTCATTTTTCATCTCATGGCTACTGATTTGAGTGTGGCTGAGGTCCACTCATGTTGGTGTAAGCCCATTGTGCATTGTGTATGCCATTTCATTTCATAGCATTGTGTATGCTAGGTTGTATGTTAGAGCATTGTGTATGCCTTGTTACATCGTGCATTGTGTATGCCATCTCATAGCATTGTGCATGCTAGGTAGTATATTAGTCGCATTCATGCATGTCATGCATATTGCATTGTGTTTGGGATAGGGGTTAGCCCGAGCACGGGAAACGAGGGACATTTCGTACTTCGAGTGACGGAACGTGTCTCAATTCCCAGTCACCGACACTCTGGATAATCCATGATGGAGTTTAGGTCTTGTTGTGTTCATATGTGCATTCATTTCATATTGAGTCGTGCAATTCGACTCCTCGGCCATCAGGCATCGATATGCGTGATTAGTGGCACGAGGATCGAGGACTACACTCCCCGAAGAGTAGTCATGCATACATATGTGAAAATACTTTGCCATGCCCCTTTGTTGCTCTCTGTTGCAGCAAATTAGAAATCGACAGCCTTTTGGAGCTTGGCACGCATTCCGAGAACAATTGCAAACAGAGGCAAACCGGGGCATTGCGAGGGATTCTCCGCACAAGGCAACCCGAGCATGCATCATTCATCATCCGGAGCAGATTTGAGGCAGTCCCTGGCTTGCATGCCAATTTATTGCTTTCCTAATTTAATTTGTTAATTAATTAGGGTTTTGTACATATTTGGACTGTAATTATTCATTTGGGACAGTATATTATTTATTCGGACCCTCTGCGCGAGGGCACAACTGTAATAAGTATGCGTGTGTGTGATGTATGTCTTCCAACCCCACGTCTTTCTCCCTTTTATTTACTCGCTTATGATGGTTAGATTAGGGCATGTTTCAATTAGCATACAGTATGATAACATGTTTGTATTCATTCATCTGTTTTGCATGCACCGGGCTCGGCGCATCATACTAACTGCATTGTATTTTCAATTCCAAGTTGAATGCATGTTAGCTGTAGCATTTCATATGCCATGTCGAGAATAGCCGAGCCTGCTATAGTTGCACTTTTGCATGTGTTGCATTAGGCATTTCTGTATAATTAGGATCATGCATGGATTTCTAATTAGCTTCTGTTTTGGCTTTGAGTACTCGGTAAGTTTTATGCTTTAGCATCCTTGCATGTGTGTGAGTGACTGCCATGATAGCATGCTTACCATGAGGCTAATTGCTTATGTGATATATCTGCCTGAATGCCTGTGGGTGAAGGTTGGGTTATTTGGATTGGAACAATTCATCAAATGTGTGTTTTAAGCCCACTAGATAGTGGCAAAATCATGTTTTTCTAAGCCCACCTGAGGGTGGCAAATCCACGTCTTAGCCTACTTGCGGGTAGCACCATCAAACCATTTTCAAAACAAACAAACATGAAATGTTTTGTTCCAATTCAGGCGATCCAGTCTATACTTGTATGCTGTGCGCATCACATAGTAAATCTAGGCTAATAATCGGAATAAGAACACATAATGTTTTCAAAAATAGATATCATGGTTAGTAGAGGCCGATCTTTGATCGGGCGAGCGGGGGTACTCACGAAGTGACCTTCCCCAATCGTACCCAAGTTCCCGAGCTGAGGCAACTTTGGTGATGACGGACACGTGGCCTTAGGCAAACGAGTCAGGGTTTCCTAAATTTCTCCAAAATAAAATATTTAGGTGGCGACTTTGTATCTGGCAAAGCAGTCCATGTTTGGCACTTCTTTCAAAATCTATTTTCTCAAAACGATTTGCCGGATTTGGACTCTTTGGTTCAGCTTGAGAACCGTGACAATTTGAGTCCGAGCTGTAGTGAGCCCAAATGAACAGAACGGGACCTCATCCTCCCGGGGCGTTCGGGGACGTCTACACTGCCCCTTGATTGAGGTTCTAGGTAGAAACTGAATGTCGTACTGGCCGAGTTCAAGAGCCCACTTTGAAACGCATCCTGATGCTTTCACACTGCATAGTACTGATCGGAGGGGGTAATTTGTTAGCACCCCGATGCTGTGCCCCTGGAAGTAATGCATCAGTTTTCTTGCCGCCATGACTAAGGCTAAGATGAGTTTCTCCAGCGGTAGGTAGCGTGTTTCGGCATCGACCATTGCCTTGCTCACATAGTACACTGGCCGCTACTCCCCCAGCTCTTCCTTAATTAGTATGGCACTGATGGCCCAGTAAAAAACTGCTAGATACAAGATGAGCGGGTCACTTGCCGAAGGTGTTGTTAGGAGGGGAACGGATCGAAGGTAGGTTTTGAGACCGTTGAAAGCGGCTTCGCACTCGGCGGACCATTCAAACGACTTGCCCTACCGTAGTGTATGGAAGAAGTGTCGGCAGCGATCTGTAGACCGACTGATGAACCTATTGCGTATGGCGACCATCAAACGACTTGCCCTACCGTAGTGTATGGAAGAAGTGTCGGCAGCGATCTGTAGACCGACTGATGAACCTGTTGCGTATGGCGACCATCCCCATCAACTTTTGAACCTCTTTAACCGAACGAGGGGAGCCGTGTTCCAAGATTGCTATGATTTGCCTCGGGTTGGCCTCGATTCCTCGGTGGTTGACAATGTAACCCCAAAACTTGCTAGAGTTGATCCCAAACGCACATTTGGAAGCATTCAGCTTCATTTTGTATTTGCATAGAATGCCGAATGTCTCCTCCAGATCGGCTTTATGATTCTGCTCTTTCTTGGATTTGACCACCATGTCATCAATGTATACTTCCATAGTGTGGCCGAGTTGCTCTTTGAACATGGTAGTGACTAGTCTCTGGTAAGTTGCCCCTGCATTCTTCAGCCCAAAAAGCATAACCTTGTAGCAATAGGTTCCTCTTGGGGTGAGGAATGCCGTCTTGTCTTGGTCCTCCGGATGCAAGGCAATTTGATGGTAGCCTCTGTAGGCATCGAGGAAGCTCATGTGCTGATAACGTGCTGTAGCATCTATCAGTTGGTCTATCCTTGGGAGAGGAAAATAATCTTTGGGGCAGGCTTTGTTTAGGTCCGTGAAATCAACGCAGACTCGCCTGGTCCCATTCTTCTTCTTCACAACCACAGTATTAGAGAGCCATGTAGGGTGGATCACTTCCCTGATCGCCCCGGCGTCAAGCAACTGGTCAACCTCTTTAATAACTGCTGCAGTGTGCTCTACGGCTGATCGCCGACTTTTCTGAATGATCGGCTTGCATTTACGGTCAACATTTAAATGGTGTTGCGAAACAAACGGATCTACACCCGGCATCTCATATGGAGTCCACGCAAATACATCAAGGTTGCCGAGCGGGAAGGAAATTAGCTGCTGTCTGTTGGCTTGATTGAGGGAGGTGCCGACCACGAAGAACCTATCTGGGTTGCCGTTGATTTCAACTCGATCTGGGTCTTCCGTGGCCTTTTCATTTGGGAGCCACCCAACGTCGTTGAGGCTCTCCCGATCTGTTACCTCAATAGAATTCACTTGCAACTCTTTTGGCATCTTTTGAGCAAGGAGATAACATGCTTGTGCCGATTTCTGAGAGCCACAAATTTGCTCAATGCCGCGTTTTGTGGGGAAGCGTAGCAGCTGATGATAGGTGCTTGGCACGGCCTACATAACATGCAACCAGGATCGCCCCATGATAAGATTATACGGCGATGGCCGCCTGACGACTAAGAATTCCACATCCACTGTTCGGGAGCCCGCTCGGACAGGTAGTGTGATTTTTTTCAACAGGTATTCTGGATTGGCGTTGAAGCTGAGTTTGGTGAATATCTTGTAATACATAACCTCTGATGTGCTCCCAGGATCAATGAGTATGCGCTCAACGGTGAATCAGTTTACGCGTAACTCAACTACCAAGGGATCGATGTGAGGAAGTGTCACTTCGGCGAGATCTGAATCATCAAAGGAAATGCTTGCAGCTTCATGGGGCCGTTTAGCCGGATTGAGTTGATTTTGGGGGTCGGGATTCGACTAAATCATATACACCGCGGATGAAATTGGCAGGCTGTATATCATGTATCATGCCGAGTGGAGGGAAATCCTGTCTTAAGGCTATTGCTTTGGTTGAGTTTCCCTTTCGGACGTACTGTTGTAGCCGACCATCCTGTACCAATTTCTCCTGGTGATCCTTCAATGCATAACAACTCTCAGTTTCACGACCATGATCGTTGTGATACTCGCACCGCCTATCCCATCTTCGAGTGTCGGGAGGTCCCACCATCTTTGACGGCCACTTGAAGAACGGAAGATGTTGAATTTTGGACATGACCGTGCTGATCGGTTCTGACAACTCAGTATATTTCTTGTCGGTGTGCCTTGTGTGCCTGCTGTCGATTTGCAGCTGTTCATTCGCTCGGCGGGAGCATTGGTCACTTGATCGACGAGAATCTTGTCTCTTATCTCGTTTCGCCCGATGCCATGATTCAGGGCTCTGAGGTGCTATAGAATTTAACGGCTGAGCAATTTCAGCAGGAGCCGTCTTGTTGGTCGCATTTCCAGCTTTAACCTGCAAGGCATCATCTTCCACTTTACAGTATTCTTCAACTTTCTTCATCAACGACCAAACTGTTTTGGGGGCCCGTTTGGTCAAAGAGCTGCGGAGGGCACTACCGGGATGCAGTCTCATTTTGAAGGTGGTGATGGCCATGGAGTCATTGCAAGCATCGTCTACCAGATTGAAACATTCCCAATACCGCGCCGAATACGCACGAAGGGTTTCCCCCGGTTGAATCTGCATTGCCCAGAGGGAATCGGCTTGCTTTGGCTGGACCTCATTAGTGATAAACCTTGCCCTGAAGGATTTTTGGAGTTTGTGGAAGCTTTTAATCGAAGCCGGCTCCAGTTTATAATACCACCTGACAGCTAGTGGTCCCAAACTGCTCGGAAATATTCTGCACATGAGAGCCTCGTCATCTGCATACAGCATCATGGCTTGCTTGTAATGGTAGATGTGATCAGTGGGGTCTGATTTACCGTCATACAAGGTGAATGACGGTGCTTTGAATTTCTTGGGTAGCACTGCCTTTGCAATCAGTCGTACAAAGGGATCGTGCTGGTCTTCATCTGAACTGTTTCTTCTTCGCTTATGCCCTATACGGGGACTCTCTTCAGAAGAACTGGTAGTTTCAGGTCGCCCCTTCTTCTTGGGCTCCGGGGATAATGAGTCGGAGTCGCTATCAGTGTCGTCTTGTCGGGCTCGAGGTCGTCGACCACCTGCCTTCGGAGGTCATTTTGGATCTAGACGTACAGCTTGTTTGGACTTCGCCACTTCCAAGGCCAAATCTTGACGGAGACATTCGTTCTCAGCGATCATGTTCTCCAACCTCTGTTCGTTTTTCTTTGCTTGTTCCATGATTGCTTGCATTGTCTCATGCTCCAAAGTCAAGGGTGAGGCAAAGTTCAAGGCACGTCTTGCGGCGATAGTCTCCGATCGAAGCATGTTTGTTAGAGTGAGGTCGTCTCTTTGTATGGTTTCGTTAGTGACTATCGGAGGGTCTTCGTTTACACCCGCCATGGATGTATTTGAGTATTCCCACAGACGGCGCCAATTGTGGAGAAGTGGTTTGGAAATACTCTTCTGATCATGGGGGACGCTCGTTATCCTCAGCTAGCCACCTGAAAAAGAATTAACACTCCAGTCGGGGGTGCCGGAATTAGCACTCCGACGGGCAAGTCAGTCTCAACCCTCTGAATTACTTGTATTTTAAGTTAAGTGTAATGATTCTCACCTCCCTTTCTCTGATGGGTGATCCCGTATTTATAGTATTCTCTTTGGGCCTTTGGGCTGGGCCCATCCTTGATCCATTGCATGTACCTCTACTCGGCCTCTATTCTACTGGCTGGGGTACCGGTTATTTTATTTGGCTCTTCGATTGACTAGGGTATGTGTCGAATATAGGTTACGTGTCCGGACCGGACACGCTCATTCGTCCCTATGGATCCGATGGAATTCGTCTTCCACAAGTTGTAATATGATTTGCATGCTAATGGGTGTATAATGTCTATAAGTAATTTTTGCATGGTTATTGTTTTGTAACACTTTCATATAACTCTTGCCTATTAAACTTTTAGTTAAGTATTTAGAGTTATAAAAATATTTTGTAACTTGTAGATATTTATTTGCATGATTATTGTGTAATAATTTCCTTTAACTCTTATCAATTAATTTTTTAATTTAATTTTAAAGTTATAAGGTTTGTAATTTATTTGGAACTTATAATTTTAATTGTATAACTTGTTTAACATTTTAATTTTATTTAATTTGGCTATTAAACTAATTAATTCCTTTAAAGTTTCTTTAGATTAGTTGGTCTGTATTATGTTGTGGTTTTCTACTAACTTTCTTTGTAAGAATATCTATGCGAAAGGAAATGGAATGTATATATATATATATATATATATAAATCCAAATGGAAAGGAATTTTTGAACTACTTACAATCCTCAATTTGATTGGTTTACTCGTCTTATTTTGAAGCAATTTTTGCTTGAGATTTTGTTATGATTTTTTACCATTATGTAAAAGCAAGTTTTATTTGCTTATAATTGTTATAAAATTTTTTTACATTGCTTGTAATTGGGTTAGCAATTTTAAATTGCTTGTAAGTGTTGGACATTGGTTTGTTTTAACCTGGTTCATCCCTTGAAAAAACTTAATTCTAAAAATTATTTTCCATGGATTAGGAGTGAACATACTCTTGAAAGTTTTGCCAAAAGGTTAACTGGATTTTAAGTGGGAATGATGTGACTCCTCCAGTCTTCCTAGAAACATTCTTAACCATGTGCGATTCTAGGTTAAGTGGTGAGACTAATTTTGAATTAAATTTCCAACTATGGGATTTTCTAGTGTTAAGTTTAATTTATGAAAATACAGAAAATGAAAGTCCGTTGTATTTTTCAGAAATGACAACTATCACCGATGCTGCTGAAGCCCGGGGCACTGGCTTGCCAATCCTAACTATGACCTCTGTGGTCAACCCTGGTGTTACTTTGGTTGTTCCGGGTGGACTGCTCAGTCACCATGAGCGCCCAAAGAAATTTGCTGGGGTGAACTTCAAGAGATGGTAGCAAAAGATGCAGTTCTACTTGACCACGCTAAACCTTGCAAAGGTTTTGAGCGACGATCCTCCAGTCGTGGTAGAGAATGAGCAAGACAGGCAAAAGGTCATGACGCTTGACACATGGAAGCAGACAGACTATATTTGCCAGAACTATGTGTTCAACAGCTTGGTAGACTTACTCTATAGTGTGTTTTGTGCCAAGAGCTCAGCAAAGGAGTTATGAGAATCTCTGGACAAGAAATACAGGACTGAGGATGCTGCGACAAAGAAATTTGTCATTGGCCAGTTCCTGGACTTTAAAATGATAGATTCAAAAACTGTGATGAGCCCAGTCCAGGAGTTCCAAGTGATCTTGCATGAAATTCATACTGAGGAGATGCCTTTGAACGAGTCATTCTAAGTTGTTGTGATCATTGAGAAACTTTCCAATGGTTGGAAGGACTTCAAGATTTACTTGAAGCACAAGCTCAAGGAAATGTTTGTTAAAGACCTGATTGTCCAACTCCAAATTGAAGAGGATAATAGAAAGAAAGGAGGGAGTACCTCCTCTGTGAAGGCCAATGTCATTGAGCATGGCAAATCTTCTGGGGTGAGGAAAAAGCCCCCTGTGAACAAGGGCTCGAAGCTGGGGCCAAGGGATAGTGTTGCAAAGAAGCCGACATATAAGTAGTAGGAACTTGTTTATTGGTTCTTGGGAAAGTGCGATAACTATGGTAGCGAGGGGCATCCGACTAGTGACTGCCGCAAGCAGAGGAAGCCATACAAAACTAAACCCCATGCTCACATGGTAGATATGCAAAAGCACTCCTATGATGAGGATGACATGCACTTGTCTGCCGTTGTCTCTGAGGTGAATATGGTGGGTTCAAACCCAAGAGAATAGTAGATTGATACTGGGGCTACACGCCACATCTGCTCCGAAAGGAAATTGTTTACAACTTTCGAGCCGGTTACAAACGGTGAGAAGTTGTTTATAGGGAATTCTGTTACCTCAATTGTTGAGGGGAAAGGAAAGGTGGTCCTGAAGTTGACCTCAGGAAATGAGCTAACCTTGAATGAAGTCCTGTATGTTTCGGACATTCGTAAGAATCTTGTCTCGAGGTCTCTTCTCAGCAAACATGGTTTTTGCATGGTCTTTGCATCCGACAGAGTCGTTCTGACCAAGAGCAGAGTGTATGTGGGTAAGGGATATATGTTGGGGGGTATGTTTAAACTAAATGTAATGACTCTTATCCCAAAGATGAATAAAGATGCATCTTCTTTTGCTTATATGTTTGAGTGTTCTAATTTGTGGCATGGTAGACTAGGACATGTGAACTTTGAATCTTTATGTAGATTAATCAAGTTAGATCACATAAAATCTTTTAAGATTAATCTGAAACACAAGTGTGAAACTTGTGTTGAAGCGAAGTTGACAAGATCTTTGTTTCATTCTATTGAAAGAAGTTTAGAGCCGTTGGACTTAGTGTATAGTGATGTGTGTGACTTACAAGTTTATACAGTCATGTGGTGGCAATAAGTACTTCATCACTTTTGTTGATAATTGCACTAAGTATTGTTATGTGTATTTGCTCAAAAGCAAAGATGAATGCTATTGACAAGTTTGTTCTTTATAAGAATAAAGTTGAGAATCAATTAGGCTGCAAGATTAAGGCTTTCAGAAGTGATCATGGTGGTGAGTATGAATCATCGTTTATTAAGATTTGTGCTCAATTTGGGACTATCCACCAAACCACGGTGCCTTAATCTTCTCAGTGAAATAGGATTGCTGGGCGAAAAAATATGATGAAGGAGATGATGAATGCAATGTTAATAAGTTCTAGATTGCCACAGAACTTGTGGGGTAAGCAATTTTCTTTGCGAATTACATTCTAAATAGAATCCCTTGGAAGAAAATAGACAAGACTCTATATGAATTATGAAAAGGCTGAAATCCTTCTTATAATTTCCTACGAATGTGGGGTGTCTTGCAAAAATGGCGGTACCTACACCCAAGCGGGTTAGGATAGGTTCAAAAATCGTGAATCGTACATTCATTGGTTATGCACAGAATAATAGTGCATATAGGTTTTTTGTGCACAAGTATGATATTTCAGATATCCACAAGAATACCACAATGGAGTCAAGGAACGCGTCTTTCTCTGAGAAGGAACTTGAAGATAATCAAGTGGATGATCAAGTAAATGATCAAGATGAGGAAATAGATGAGCCAAGAAGGAGTAAGACAGCTAGGACTGCCAAGTCCTTTGGTCCGGACTTCTTGACTTACATGTTAGAAGGAGAACCTCGAACTTTCTATGAAACTGTGACTTCACCTGAAAGTCCTATATGGAAAGAAGCAATTAAGAGTGAAATTGACTCTATCTTACAGAACCATACTTGGGAGTTGGTTAATTTACCCCCAGGTAGTAAGACCTTGGGAAGTAAGTGGATCTTTAGAAGAAAGATGAAAGCGGATGGGTCAATTGATAAGTATAAAGCTAGGCTAGTTATCAAAAAAAAAAAAAAAAAAACAAGCAGCAAGAAGGCCAGTATTACTTTGATACGTATTCACCTGTGACAAGGATTACTTCCGCTCGCATGGTGATTGCAATAGCCACTTTACATAGTCTAGAGATACATCAGATGGATGTAAAGACAACTTTCTTAAACGGAGATTTAGATGAAGAAATCTACATGGAACATCTGTAAGCTTGTCAAGTCATTATATGATTTAAAACAAGTGCCTAAGCAACGGCATGAGAAGTTTGACAACGCTATATTGTCAAATGGGTTTAGAGTCAATGAGTGTGACAAGTGCATATATGTTAAAGACATTGACAGAGGTTATGTCATTTTGTGTCTATACGTAGATGACATACTCATTGTTGGTAATAATGATGAAATGATTCAAACTACCAAGAGATTGTTAAACTCTAAGTTTAACATGAAAGATATGGACCTTGCAGATGTCATTCTGGATATCAAGATTACTAGAACATCTAGTGGGATTGTACTTTCTCAGTTTCACTATGTTGAGAAGATAATTGTGAAATTTGGTAAATCAGATACAAGTGTGTCTAGGACATCGGTAGACGTAAGTCTATATTTGACCAAGAATAATGGTGAGAGTGTCTCTCAGCTAGAATATTCTCGGGTCATTGGCAGTTTGATGTATCTGATGAGTTGTACAAGGCCGGATATGACCTACTCTATTAGCAGGCTCAGTAGATACATGAGTAATCCGAATGCCACTCATTTGAGAGGCATGATGCAGGTGTTAGGTTATTTGCGCTACACTTGGGAATATGGGTTGCATTATACCTGTCACGACCCAAACCCGTCCCTATGGTTTAGAGTCGTAATCGACCAGTAATCCTTGGATTACCAAAGGCCTCTGAACAGGATAACATAAGATAAGGGCTGCGAAAACAAATATACAAAATTAACATAGTCCATAGAGCTGTGCAGACATACATGGGATTGAAATTTTCAAAACAAACGTATATATATACAGATATGACGTCAAAAATACATTAGTCTTACGTCACCCAATTACACAGATAGGGTCAAAGGGTACTTAGCCCAAGTACAGATATACAAAACAAGCTCAACTAAAGCCTTGACATAATCCTCTCAAAAGGAACCTCCTCAGGAGGCACGGTAGTTGGCTGACAAAACAGAAACATAGGCCGTCAACTCTGGGCCTAGTCACGTGCCTGCTCACCTACATACATAATATAAATAGTGAGCTGGAGCCCAGTGAATAATAACAGAGTAAAGAGGTTTAATGAATGTTGTCTATAACAGTTACAGAAAACAGAATTCAATAGTTGTCAGAAATGAATTCGTAATTATGTTCAGAAATCATAGTACATAACAGATATAGTTTCAGAGTCATATTCATAATTAGAACTTGCAGTTAATCATACGTGGCACATTCATTAACACTACCAGAAATAGTTGACCCATAAAGGGATGGTCATAAAGGCATACAGTTGACCCATAAAGGGATGGCCATAAAGGCATACAGTTGACCCATAAAGGGACGGCCATAAAGGCATACAGTTGACTCTCGTGCACGAAGACGGTGTAGTTGGCTCATGTGACGTACAGTTGGCTCATAAAAGGACGTACACATAAGGATCCATAATAGTTGGCTCATGAGACGTACAGTTGACCCATAATTAGGACATAACAAAACAGATAACATATGTCATTTGAAGCTAAGAATGCCACGAATACATTTCAGAAACATTGGACAACCATTCATTCATGCAGAAAATAATATAAATAGAAACAGATCATCTTATATCATTCAGAAAATACATATAATTGAACATAGCTTTACAAAGTTATTACTCACAGATAACTGGTGGCTCCAAATAGATGGGTAAAGTGGGCAATTCACAAAATTTGAGGCATGTAACCTACATAACATGACAGATACATACATTGAAACACATGCTCGGATTGTACATAATTTATTTCATTTGTGCCTAGTGTGTTTCTAGCCTTTATCCTCATTATGGTGTCTTAATCTTGGTCTAGGAATTCCTAGAATGGAATGAGGATGCAAAAATGTACTTGAAAACATTTTTCAAAACTTGCTGAAAACAGGGTCCACACTCGAGCGTGGCTTTCCTCGCTCAAGCGGACTTGCAAAATGTGAGGGCTCGCTCGAGCCTAACTTTCTTCGCTTGAGTAGTCTGTAAACTTTGAAAAAGTACTAGTTGCTAGACTTTAACGCTCGACGGACGCTCGATCCTCGCTCGAGTGTGAGACTCAAACCCTCGCTCAAGCGTGACTTTTGTCGCTCGATCTATCTGCAAAAACACATGAAATTCTAGGAGCATGCATTTCACGCTTGAGCGTATATCAGGTCACTCGAGCAGAGGTTCAAAAACAAAGGTGGTCGCGCAAGCGTATAATACTTCGCTCGAGCAGATGGTGGAAATTCTGGAATTTCCAGCTTTGTTTCCCAAGTTCAAAACTCAATCTTAAAGCATCAAAACTCGATTTTTCAGGGCCAAACTTGAGGGAACACTTAGGAACTCATAAAACATCAAGAATTAATGATCATTTCAAGAAATCATAGCCCAATAGCTTGCCAATTGTGCAAAAATTTAACTTAAAATTTATGAATGTTCTATGAACATGACATGCGTGAATTTCTTTGAACTTAAGCTTCTCAAAACATGATCAAATGCTACAAAACAACATGAAACTTGATCCTTTCCCAAAATAAAGGTGAATTCAAGACATGCATGAGGGAATTCTTGGAAATTAAACTCAAAATGTGAGAAGATATACCTGCATGCATGGTATGGCTCAATACTCTTCGTTTCTAACTCAATTCTTGCATCAATCAACATAATTCTCTTGTGTTCATGCATTATAGTCTAGATTTCAAGGCTTAAGGAAAAAATTCTTACCTAGAGACTTGAGTTCACAAGTGTTGAAGTTGAAACTCTCAAATCCTTTTCACTCTCAACAATTTCTTGCAAGTTACCCCTTCTCCATTGTTGAACTCACTCTCACTTTTGGTCTCTCTCTCTTTTCTCACGTTTGTAGCTCAAAAAGAATGAAATGAGAGTGTACGGGTGCATATAAGAGTTCACTAGTGCCTTGGTTAGGCTTGGATTTAAGGAATTCATTAATTAGTCTTAATTTAGCACTAATTACTCTAATTTAATCGTTCCGAAACGAATTGCAATTAAACCCACCATAAAATTCTAATTAACACATAAATCAAGTCAATTTCTGAATCGGATTCCGATAAGGCCTTCAATTTGCAAACCAAAATGAAAACATGAACAGATCTTTCTATGTTAAACAGATAGATACACACATATAAGACAACATATGATGCAACATTTCACTTCAATTATTTATTAGGTGTAATTAAGCATGAATTAACGTTAATCATGGGTCAAGGTTGTTACAGTCTTCTCCCTTTAAAGAGTTTGGTCCTCCAAACTCGAATTACCTTCATTCTGGAAGAATACCAGGTCCAAAGGGAACAGTTCAGGATATCTTTTCATCATGTCTTCTTCTGTTTCCCAAGTTGCATAGGTTCCTCCATGATTCTGTCAATCTACCTTCACTAACGAAATTTCCTTGTTTCTTAATCTTTTGATTCGGTGATTTACAATTTGCATTGGCCTCTCCTCGTATGTATAGTCATCTTTTAGAAGTACACAAGTCAGCTCAATCACATGTAGTGGATCTCTTAAATAATCCCGAAGCATAGAGATATGAAATATATTGTGCATATGTTCCATGACTGGTGGTAAAGCTACTCAATATGTCACGGAATTAATCTTTTCAAGGATTTCATAGGGTCCAACATATCTTGGTGCCAATTTGCCTTTTACGCCAAACAGTGTTTGGCCTTTCATTGGAGTCACTTTGATAAATACGTGATCCCCGACTTCATATTCCCTATCTCGCTTTCGGACATCTGCATAACTCTATTGGCGACTTTGTGCAGTTTTCAACCTCTGTCGAATCAATTTCACATTTTTAGTTGTTTTTTGCATAAGTTCTGGTCCCAACAATGGTCTGTCACCTACTTCAGCCCAATAGATAGGCGAACGACATTTCCTTCCATACAAAGCCTCATAAGGAGCCATCCTAATACTTGAATGATAGCTGTTGTTATACACAAATTCGGCTAATGGTAAATAGGTCTCTCAATTTCCTTGGAAGTCTAAGACACACATCCTTAACATGTCTTCCAAAGTTTGATTTGTTCGTTCAGTTTGGCCATCTGTTTGTGGGTGGTAGGCACTACTCAATCGCAATTCAATCTCCAAAGCTAGTTGTAAACTCTGCCAAAATCTTGATACAAACTTAGAATCTCTGTCAGACACTATAGATATTAGTACACCATGTAATCTAATGATTTCATTTATATATATGTTAGCTAATTTGTCTGCATTATAAATAGATTTGACAGGTAGAAAATGAGTAGACTTAGTTAAACAGTCAACAATAGAATCCATACATCGGGAGGAGCGAGGCAATCCCACAATGAAATCCATGATAATGTGCTCCCATTTCCATTCCGGTATTGAAAGCGGTTGTAATAAATCAGGGGGTCGTTAATGTTCAGCTTTAACTTATTGGCAGTGTAAATATCTAGCCACAAAATCTGCAATACCCTTTTTCATTCCTGGCCACCAGAAATTCTGCTTCAAATCATGATACATTTTCATATTTCCTGGATGCATAGCAAATTTGGAATTGTGGGCCTCAGTCAGAATGCGTTTCCCCAAATCATCATAGTCTGACACACAGAGGCGACCCTGAAATTTCAACACATTGTTCTCAAGTACAAACCTGGGCCTTGGTTTTGAGTCAATTTCATCCATGATCTTTTTCAGGAATTCATTTTGCGATTGTTTCTCTGACAGCTAAGATTCCACCATGTTCACGCATCACAATCTCAATTTCATTTTTTTTCCAGGTCACATAATAATTCCTTCTGGCCCGTGAGCAAACACAGCAAATTCCCAATGGATTTTCGGCTTAATGCATCTGCAACGGTATTTGCCCTCCCTGGATGGTACAAAATTGCAGGTCATAATCTTTAATCAATTCTAGCTACCTTCTTTGTCTCATGTTCAGTTCTTTTTGGGTAAAGAAGTATTTTAAGCTTTTATGATCTGTGTATACTTCACAAGTCACTCCATAAAAATAATGGCGCCAAATTTTTAAAGCAAAAATTACGGCGGCTAATTAAATGTCATGGGTTGGATAGTTCTTTTCATGAGGGCAGAGTTGCCGAGAAGCATAAGCAATCATTTCCCATTTTGCATTAACACACACCCCAAACCTTTGTAGGAAGTATCACTGTAAATTTGAAACCCATCAGTACCATTAGGCAGAGTCAAAATTAGTGTAATTACTAACCTGGTTTTCAACTCGTAGAAGGCAGACTTTCTTCGATTATTCCAATCAAATGAGACATTTTTCTGGGTTAACTGGGTCAATGGCATAGCAAGTTTTGAAAAGTCTTTCACAAATCTTCTATAATAACCAGCAAGTTCTAGAAAACTTCTAACTTCGGTCATGTTGGTTGGTCTTGGCCAGTCGACAATAGCTTCAATTTTCAGTGGGTCTACTAATACACCATTCTTGTTAATCACATGTCCTAGAAATGCTACACTGTTGATCCAGAATTCACATTTGGACAATTTTGCATATAGCTTCTTTTCTCTCAGAGTTTGTAACACAGTTCTCAAGTGATTCTCATGATTTTCTCTGCCTTTGGAGTAAATCAAGATATCATCAATAAATACAACAACAAATTCATCCAGATATGATTTAAACATCCTGTTCATAAGGTCCATGAAGGCATCAGGTGCATTAGTCACCCCAAACGGCATTACCAAAAATTCATAGTGACCGTAGCTAGTTCTGAATGTAGTTTTCTCTACGTCTTTTGCCTTAACCTTTAATTGGTGATACCCGGATCTAAGATCAATTTTTGAAAACAATTGGGCTTCCTGAAGTTGATCAAACAGGTCATCTATTCGGGGTAGTGGGTCCTTGTTTTTGACGGTTACTTTGTTCAATTCACGGTAGTCAATACATAGCCTTGAAGACCCGTCTTTCTTTTTGACAAATAACACTGGAGCACCCCATGGTGAAGTGCTCGAGCAAATAAACTTCTTGTCTAACAGTTCTTGAAGTTGGACTTTTAACTCTTTAAGTTCAGATGTTGACATTCTATATGGGGTTTTAGAAATAGGTTGTGTTCCAGGTACTATATCAATTGTAAACTCAATTTCTCTGTCAATTAAATCCCCAGGCAGGTCATTAGGAAACACATCGGGAAAGTCACAAACTACCGGAATAGTTCCCACATTGGTACTATCCGAAGACACAGTCAACACACTACACAAATAGCCTCGACACCTTTTTCTCAACAATGTCTTGGCTTTCATAAATGAAATCAAGTATGGTGGAAGAACTACTCCACTTCCAATAAAAGTAAAGTCAGGCATACCAGGTGGTCTAAACACAATGGATTTACTTGCATAATAAATGGTGGCACAGTATTTAGTTAACCAGTCCATACCTAGAATACAATCGAAATGATTAATACTTAAGGGCAGCAAGTCAACATACAATGTCATATCACCAATCATAATATCACATGCCAAACAAACATAAGCACATGTCATAAAATCCTTAGACGGTGTAGACACATATAATAAACAATTCATAGGTTCTAGTGGTCTAGTTAACTTCCGTGAAAAAGCATGCGATACAAATGAATGTGTAAAGCCAGAATCTATCAACACATGAGCATTTTGAGAATAGATAGAGAGTATACCTAACACCACGGATTCGGTATTCTGTACGTGGCCAGGCACAAGTGCAAAAACTCTACCCTACCTCAAGGGTTCTTTTCCTGTATTAAGTTTAGCATTTGCTTTTGATCCAGAAGCAGATCCTGCTGAACTTGCCATAGGACAATTGGCATTTTCTAACCCGATTAGACAATCCCTTATCATGTGGCCCGTCTTGCCACACTAAAAACAAGCACTCGATATCCGATGGCAAACTCCTCTATGTCTCCTCCCACATTGAGTACAAAACAGGCGTAGACCCACTGTTTTAACTTGAGCTGCTAGAAGATCCCATATTTTGTTTTTTATTCATGGCAATTGAACGGTTCTTCTTAAAACTGAATCCAAATCTTTTGTCTTTCCATTCAGTTGTTGGTGCTGGAGCTTGCCTTTTTGCTGCCAAAATGGCTTCTGCCATCAATGCTCTATCCAATACATTCACATACGTAGGTAGGTTGAGGACTCCCACCTAATCTAGTATATCTAAATCCAATCCACCCTCAAATTTGCGGGCTTTCTTATAGTCTGTGTCCACCATGTGAGGAGCAAATCTGGCTAACTCAGTAAACTTTGCCTCATACTCAGCTACAGACATTCTGCCTGGTTTGAGTTCTTGAAATTCTGAAACCTTTCGATCCCGGAAGCATTGTGGAAAGTACTTGTCATAAAAGATTGTATTAAATTGAACCCACGACATATTTCCTTTACTGTTTCGGACCAATAACCACCATCTCCGAGCTTTGTCTTTCAGAGTGTAGGTGGCCAAAAGAACTTTCTGAACCTTAAAACAGGGAAACACTTCAAACAACTTCTCTATCTCCAACAACCATGTTTCAGCCTTTAACAGTTCAATTCCACCAAGAAAGGTTGGCGGTTTCATTTTCATGAACTTCTAAGTCAAATTGATAATATCGTTGTTGTCCGGTTCAACTCAGGCCGGCGGAGATGGAGGAGGTAAAGGTTGTTGCCTCTGTTGTTGTGTTATTGCATCAGTTAGGGCCGTGATCATTTGCCCCATTAAGCTCATTCGAGCCTCTGAAGACACTGCTGTATCATCACTTCTTGTATTTTCCATTGCTATAGGGAAATAGAAAGGCAATAAACATAGGCAAATAGTCATTTTCATAATGTTCAGAACATTCATTCTCAGTTTAGTCAAATCAATTTCATGTGTTTATGTTCAGATGAAATTTTCGTATGTACAAAAATTATTACATACTCACACATGCAGATGGAATGTCCCTAATTCTTTCCTTGGACATCCTATAGCTCGTATGGACTCGTGCGTACGGTATAACATGTGCTCTGATACCACTCTACCACAACCCAATCTCGGCCCTATGGATTTCGCGTCGTAACCGGTCAGTAATCCTTACCAAAGGCCTCTGAATAGGATAACATAAGCTAGGGGCTGCAGAAGCAAATATACAAAATTAACATAGTCCATAGAGCTGTGCAGACATGCATGAGACTGGAATTTTCAAAACAAACTTATATATATACAGATATGGCGTCAAAAATACATTAGTCTTACGTCACCCAATTACATAGATAGGGTCAAAGGGTACTTAACCCAGGTATAGATATACAAAACAAGCTCAACTAAGGCCTTGACATAATCCTCTCAAAAGGAACCTCCTTAGGAGGCACGGTAGTTGGCTGACAAAACAGAAACATAGGCAGTCAACTCTGGGCCTGGTCACGTGCCTGCTCACCTATATACATAATATAGCTAGTGAGCTGGAGCCTAGTGAATAATAACAGAGTAGAGGTTTAATGAATGTTGTCCATAATAGTTACAGAAAATAGAATTCAATAGTTGTCAGAAATGAATTCGTAATTATGTTCAGAAATCATAGTACATAACAGATACAGCCTCAGAGTCGTATTCATAATTAGAACTTGCAATTAATCATAAGTGGCACATTCATTAGCACTAGCAAAAATAGTTGACCCATAAAGGGACAACCATAAAGGCATACAGTTGACTCTCATGCACGGAGACGGTACAGTTGGCTCATGAGACGTACAGTTGGCCCATAAAGGGACTATACATAATGATCCATAACAGTTGGCTCATGAGACGTACAGTTGACCCATAATTGGGACGTAGCATAACACATAACAGATGTCATTTGAAACTAAGAATGCCACGAATACATTTCAGAAACATTGGACAACCATTCATTCATGCAAAAAATGATATAAATAGAAACTAATCATCTTATATCATTCAGAAAATACTTATAATTGAACACAGCTTTACAAAGTTATTACTTACAGATAACCGGTGGCTCCAAATAGACGGGTAGAGTGGGCAATTCACTAAACTTGAGTCACATAACCTACATAACATGACAGATACATGCATTGAAACATACGCTCGGATTGTACATAATTTATTTTATTTGTTCCTAGTGTGTTTCTAGCTTTATCCTCATTATGGTGTCTTAATCTTGGTCTAGGAATGCCTAGGATGGAATGAGGATGCAAAAATGTACTTGAAAACATTTTTCAAAACTTGTTGAAAAAAGGGTCCACGCTCAAGCATGGCTTTCCTCGCTCGAGCGGACTTGCAAAATGTGAGGGCTCGTTTGAGCGCAACTTCCTTCGCTCGAGCGGTCTGCAAACTTTGAAAAAGTACTGGTTGCTAGATTTTCATGCTCGATCCTCGCTCGAGCGTGAGACTCAGACCCTCGCTCGAGCGTGACTTTTGTCGCTCGAGCGATTTGCAAAAATACATGAACTCCTGGGAGCATGCATTTCATGCTCGAGCATACATCAAGTCGCTCGAGCGAAGGTTCAAAAACAAAGGTGGTCGCTCGAGCGTATAATACTTCGCATGAGCAGAGGGTGCAAATTTTGGAATTTCCAATTTGTTCCCCAAGTTCAAAACTCAATCTTAAAGCATTAAAACTCGATTTTTTTGGGCCAAACTTGAGGAAACACTTAGAAACTCATAAAACATCAAGAATTAAGGGTCATTTCAAGAAATCATGGCCCAATAGCTTGCCAATTGTGCAAAAATTCAACTTAAAATTTATAAATGTTCCATGAACATGACATGCGTGAATTTCTTTGAACTTAAGCTTCTCAAAACATGATCAAATGCTACAAAACAACATGAAACTTGATCCTTTCCCAAAATAAAGGTGAATTCAAGACATGCATGAGGGAATTCTTGGAAATTAAACTCAAAATGTGAGAAGATATACATGCATGCATGGTATGGCTCAATACTCTTTGTTTCTAACTCAATTCTTGCATCAATCAACATAATTCTCTTGTGTCCATGCATTATAGTCTAGATTTCAAGGCTTAAGGAAAAAATTCTTACCTAGAGACTTGAGTTCACAAGTGTTGAAGTTGAAACTCTCAAATCCTTTTCACTCTCAACAATTTCTTGCAAGTTACCCCTTCTCCATTGTTGAACTCACTCTCACTTTTGGTCTCTCTCTCTTTCCTCACATTTGTAGCTCAAAAAGAATGAAATGAGAGTGTACGGGTGCATATAAGAGTCCACTAGTGCCTTAGTTAGGCTTGGATTTAAGGAATTCATTAATTAGTCTTAATTGAGCACTAATTACTCTAATTTCATCGTTCCGAAACGAATTTCAATTAAACCCACCATAAAATTCTAAAAATTTCAATTAACACATAAATCAAGTCAATTTCTAAATCGGATGCTGATAAGGCCTTCAGTTCGCAAACCGAAATGAAAACAGGAACAGATCTTTCTATGTTAAATAGATATATACACACACATATGGCAACATATTGTGCAACATTTCACTTCAATTATTTATTAGGTGTAATTAAGCTTGAATTAACGTTAATCATGGGTCAAGGTTGCTACAATACCAGATACCCAGCGGTACTAGAAGGGTATAGTGCCGCTAATTGGGTATCTGATATAAAGGACTCCAAAATCCACTAGTGGTTATGTGTTTACACTCGGAGGGGCAACCGTGTCTTGGAAATCTTCCAAATAAATGTATATGTCGAGATCAACGATGGAATCTGAGTTTATTGCTTTGGATAAACCAACTGAAGAAGCTGAATGGCTTCACCAGTTTGTTGAGTATATTCCACGTTGGTCGAAACCTGTGCTTGCTATCAGTATCCATTTTGATAGCCAATTAGCAATTGGACGGCATAGAGTCATATATATAATGGAAAGTCTAGACGTATTTATTGTAGACATAATTCCATACGACAACTACTCTATAATGGAGTTGTCTCTCTAGACTATGTGAAGTCTAAAGACAACATTGCGGATCCGCTAACCAAAGGGTTAACTCAAGAGTTAGTAGAAACGTCGTCAAAATGAATGGGGTTAAGGTCATTAGTATGTTACTGGAACAAAACCCAACCTAATTGACTGGAGATCCCAAGATCTAGGTTCAAAGAGACAACCTAATTTCGTGTAACGGGTGAGTCACTGAATAGGTAAATCCTCTTGCCCATTCCTTTTTACAGTAATATCTTGTAGGGGTAGAAGGTTGTTACCCAAAAAACAACCTAAGATGGGGTGAATTAGGTTTTTATAATTAAAATTAATAATACTCTAATAAAAATTATGACTACCACAATAGATAAATATAATTAATGAAATAAAAAAAATTAAAACAAGTGTCTTAACAACTATGTCAGTTAATGATTTTTGCATAGTAAAATTGTGAAATATAGCTATGGCAATTTAAAATAAAATAAAGAGATAAGGGAGAGAGAAACAAACAAATTTATAGTGGTTCGGCTTCAACTCAGTCTACGTCCACTCCTCAAGCTTCATTTGAGATTTTCCACTATCTTATAGCTTCACAGGGGTGCTAGCAACCTCTTCACAAATGGAGCAATCCTCCATGGATTTTACACAAACTTCACAAGTCCAAACCCTTGCAAATCTTAGGTGATTCACAATCACTCTCAAGATTTCAAGAACACAGTGTTTGAAACACTTTTACAAGATGAAATGGTATTTTTTTCTTTCAAAGAAAGCTTACAATAAATATCTCTCAAAGATAGATATATAAAATGAAATTTTGATTTTTCTACAAATCTCATACAGGAAAGATGAGCTTAATGCTATAAGGCTCAGTGTATAATTTCTGAGATAGGATGTAAACAATAATTGAAGAACACTTCTCAGAGAATTTTTCAGAGAATAGATGCGAGCGATTATAGATTAAAGAATATTTTCAAGTTTTTTGTCACTTGTTTACATTAGAGGCTTTGGTATATATAATGAAAATTATAGCCGTTTATAGCCGATGTATTCATTTGAATTTATAACCATTTATAGCCGTTGTAGTCATTTGAATTTATAGCCATTGTACTTCCATCATTACCAATTTGAATATTTTCCACTCCATCATTACAAATTTGAATATCTTTCACTTGAACTTTTTGAACCTTTTGGCTTGCTGTTGTTCTGGGCTGTTTGAACCTTTGTTTTGGGCTGTTTGAACTCCTGATTTAATCAAATATTAAATACATTCTAACAACATTTAGGATAAAGGTTTTGGTGAGAAATAATGGGACAAAATAAATTTTGATTCTATTTTTCTCTTTCAAATAAATCATCAAAATAAATTTTGGATTTCATTTTTCTCTTTCAAATAAATTAAAAAATAATTAAATAAATCATCAAAATAAATAAGTCTAACAATCTCCCGCTTTTTGATGATGGCACACAATGATGTTTTGATTTGATTTGGGAGTAAGAAAGGCTCCCCCTCAAGTCATGCTCCCTGAATTCATTTCTAAATACATAAGTTAGCACATGTGTAATAAATAAGTTTTAATTTGAGACATGATATGAGACTAAGATATCAAATTATAAATACATAATCATCAGATTAGTTTTCAAATAATACCATAATTTGAAAATAATACCATAATACATAACATCATATAATTTCTCCCCCTGTGACATTATCAAAAGGAAATCATGGGTCAGAATCTGGAGAAGGAGGATGAAAATGATAGTGATAAATGGCATCAAAAAATAGATAATCAAAACATAGATCTATATATATGCATACACATATAACTCGCCTGCATCTCTCTCGTTTTTCACAAAACGCGGTTGCCACACGGCCTAGGTTTTGCTTCATTGGCCGACAAAAGTAGCTCTCCTCGATTGCCGCTCACCTCGACTATCTCTCCCTCCTTGTCTTCTTCTCTTCAACCTTCTTCTTAATCACACTCGACTGTTTCTTTTTCTTCACCACACTCTCTTGTATCTCGTTTTCATCACTCTTTTCGATCTTCGTCTTCCTCGAGAGACATAACAGGGAGATTGAGCATAGCAGAAAGGCTGCCAAAAACTACCCCCTTGCGATTACACCTTGTTCTATGACCACATGGCCTCGTCCCGTCCGCTTACTCTCTTTCCGGACCTAAATGATCCTATAAGGGCTACTGAGCCGAGTGCCCTAGCTCCTACTCTTCCCAACCTTCCTATGATGTCGATTGAGCAAATAATGGAAGCGCAATCAGACATTGAAGCCAATCATTTTACACTGACGTCTTGTATGGAGACGGTGACGACAGTCACAAAATTGGCTCACCGATTGCAGAACAGGATGAGTGAGCTCCATCAGGTCAACGCTAAACTCTCTTTGCTCCAGCGCATGTACAAGGATGCGCGAGCAGAAATAGGCGCACTGAAGGCCGAAAATAAAGAGCTTAAACGGAAGACCACCTCTGTGGCTCGATTTAGAGCAACGTCGTTCTTAGCCTTTGATAGTCAGCGAGGAGTCGTCGCTCTCAATGAAAGCACGGGGACAAGGGTGTCAAGGGTCGCCCAAGGTAATAAAAAGAAGAAGAAAACGATGGAAGAGGCGAGTAAGTAAGATCGGCGTATGGCCGGAAAAAAATGAAGGGGTTTTTTTTTTTAATGTTTATTTTGATCGGCGTGTGGCCGTAAAAAAAAATGAAGGGTGTTTTTTTTTTTTATATTTATTTTGATCGGCGTATGGCCATAAAAAAAATGAAGTGTGTTTTGTTTTGTTTTTTTTTATCTAAATATTTATATTTTGATTTTTTTTTTATGTTTAAGTACTGAAAAATGAAATTAAAAAGAAAAAAAAGAAAATTAAGCCCAAACAAAAAATAATAATGAGAAAAAAATAAAAATAAAAGAAATTAAGCCTAATAGCAAAATAAAAAAAATAAAAATAAAATAATACCAGCAGAAATTAAACTTAATAGGACGTTGGTGTTGCTGGAATGGTAATGTAAAAAAAATACCAGGAGGGTTTAAAAAAAATCAATGTATGCAAAATTAATTTTACCTCAAGATGCAGAACCCAAAAAAAATTACTCAGTTGAGAATATTAAACTGTTAAGGAGAATAAATGTATGAATGACTCGAGAGCATTCAACTGATATAAATGTTTCCATATCAATGTAGCAATACACATATATCATTTTAACAAAAATACAAGTTTCACAGTCATAACAAAACTTTTTAAGTAGAAATTGACATTCCAAGCTCGCCACGAATAAAATTAAAGCGATCATCGTTTAGGGGTTTTGTGAAAATATCCGTCAATTGCTTGTCGGTGTTTACAAATTCAAGTACAATATCCCCCTTTTTGAACATGATCTCTTAAAAAATGATGTCGAAAGTCAATATGTTTTGTTCATGAGTGTTGAACCGGATTTTTGCTTAAATTGATGGCACTAGTATTATCACATTTAATAGGGATACGATCATAATGCAAATCAAAATCCTCTAATTGTTGTTTCATCCAAAGTATTTGGGTACAACAACTTTTGGAAGCTATATATTCAGCTTCGGTCGTTGATAAAGCAATTAAACCAAGATACTAATGAGTTACCAAGAAAGTGACAAGTGCAACTGGTACTTTTTCTATCAAGTTTGCATCCGGTAAAGTCGGCATCCGAGTAACTAATTAAATCAAATGCAACACCTCTAGGAAAAAACAGTCTCAAATTTTGA
Source organism: Camellia sinensis (assembly GCF_055761805.1). Classification (NCBI taxonomy): domain Eukaryota; kingdom Viridiplantae; phylum Streptophyta; class Magnoliopsida; order Ericales; family Theaceae; genus Camellia; species Camellia sinensis. The sequence goes on along the minus strand of NC_138969.1, from coordinate 163,844,543 downwards.
GTGCCAACAAGATATCTAAAAATTCTTTTAACAGCACTAAGATGTGATTCCTTAGGATTTGATTGATATCTAGCACATATATAAACACTAAACATAATATCGAGTCTACTTGCAGTTAAATAAAGAAGTTAGCCGATCATACCTAGATATTTTGTTTGATCAATGGACTTACTTTTTTCATCCTTGTCTAGCTTAATGGATGTGCTCATAGGTGTTCCAGCTATGTTTAAGTCATACATACCAAACTTTTTGAGTAGTTCTTTTGTGTACTTAGTTTGGTTGATAAAAATTCCTTCCTTACATTGTTTGATTTGAAGCCCAATAAAATAATTTAGTTCTCCCATCATGCTCATCTCAAACTCACCTTGCATACACTTAGCAAATTCCTTACACAAGGTTTCATTAGTAGCACCAAATATAATGTCATCCACATATATTTGCACAATAAGTAAATTATCATTTTTAGTTCTAACAAAAAGTGTTGTGTCAATCGTTCCTTTAGAAAAATTATTTTCAATCAAAAATTTACTTAATCGTTCATACCATGCACTAGGTGCTTGTTTCAAACCATATAAAGCTTTTGATAGTTTAAAAACATGATTTGGAAAAGCATGATCTTCAAAACCTGAGGGTTCTTTAACATAAACTTCCTCATTTATAAAACTATTAAGAAATGCACATTTTACATCCATTTGATAAAGTTTGAAATCTCTAAAACATGCAAATGGCTTCTAATCTAGCAACCGGAGCAAAAGTTTCATCGAAATCAATACCTTCTTCTTAATTGTATCCTTGTGCAACAAGTCTAGCCTTGTTTCTTATAATTGTGCCGGATTCATCAAGCTTGTTTCAAAAAATCCATTTGGTACCAATAATGGTATGATCTTTAGGTTTTGACACAAGTTCCCACACTTTGTTTCTCTCAAATTGGTTAAGCTCTTCATGCATAGCTATCATCCAATGTTCATCGAATTTGGCTTCTTGAAAGTTTTTAGGCTCAATCTGTAAGACAAAAGTCAAGTTACTACAAATATTTCTAAGTGAAGAGCGAGTTTCAATACCTTTTGTAGGGTCACCTAGGATTAAATCCTTAGGGTGATTATGAACAAACTTCCATTCTCTTGGAAAATCATCATTGTTTCCTCCTTCTTCTTGAGGTGGGAGAATAGGTTGTTCAATCTCTTTGTTCAACTTACATGGTTGGTTCTCTTCTTTGTATATACTTGAATCTTCTACATTTGATTCCAAATCTATATTATCACTAACAATTTGCTTTTGAGCAGAGATGTTAGTTTCATCAAATGCCACATGTATAGATTCTTCCACAACAAGAGTTTTTTTATTAAAAACACGATAAGCTTTGCTAGTTAAGGAATAGCTAAGAAAAATTACTTCATCAGATTTAGAATCAAATTTACCTAAGTTAGCTTTACCATTATTATGCACAAAACATTTACAATCAAAAACATGCAAGTGACTAATGTTGTGCTTCTTATCATGCCAAAGCTCGTAAGGAGTCTTTTTGAGAATATGTCTAATTAATGCACGGTTAAAATATAGCATGCGGTGTGAACGGCTTCGGCCCAAAAATATTTACGAAGATTATTTTCGCAAAGCATTGTTCTACTCATCTCTTCTAAAGTTCTATTTTTCCTTTCTACTAAACCATTTTGTTGAGAGGTTCTAGGTGCTAAAAAATTATGTCCAATATCACAAAACGATTCAAATTTCTCATTTTCAAGTTCTCTACCGTGGTCGGTTCGAATATTAGTAATAAGAAAGCCTTTTTCATTTTGAATTCCACGACAGAGTTTTGTGAAAGAAGAAAATGTTTCATCTTTGTGTGCTAAAAACATAACCCATGTAAATTTTGAATAATCATCAACAATAACAAGACAATAACGTTTACCACCTAAACTAGATGTCCTTGAGGGACCAAATAAATCCATATGCAATAGTTGTAAAGGTCTAGTTGTGGAAATATGAGATTTTGATTTAAATGATGTTTTAGTTTGTTTTCCTTGTTGACAGGCACTACAAAGATAATCTTTTTCAAATTTAATTTTTGGAAGTTCAATGACCAAATCCTTTCTCAAAAGTTTAGCAATTAAATCCATATGAGCATGACCAAGCCTTCTATGCTATAACCAACTATTTTCATTATTAACATATAAACATTTAACATCACTAGCATAGAGATCATTAAGATAAAAAAACATAAACATTATCATGGCAATTACCAACGAATAAAGGTTTATGATCATTTGTGCTTTCAATTTTGCAATGTGATTTATCAAAAATAGCTCGATTACCTTTATCATATAATTGACTAATACTAAGTAGGTTATGCTTAAGTCCATCAACAAGTAAAACATTTTCAATAGAAGGGTTAGGAGAAATACCGATGCTACCAATACCGATGATTTTTCCTTTCTTGTTGTCTCCAAAAATAAGAAGGCCTCAATCTTTGGATGACAGTGTAGTAAAGAAGGATTTATCTCCGGTCATGTGTCTGGAACATCCACTATCAAGGTACCACTTCCATTCTTTAGTTTTGGACTTAAGGCAAACCTACAAGATGACAATCAAGTGTTGGTTTTTGGTACCCATAGTTTCTTGGGTCCTTCTTGGTTAGTTTTGTTAGATCCCTTAATAATCCAAATCTTTTTAAATCCCATGTTCATATTCTTTTTGAATGGACAATAAGATATATAATGGCTTGTCTTTCTACAATAATGACAAGTAATATGAGGGTGTGTCATGAGAGGTGCCTTTTCAAAAATTGTATTGAGATTCTTTTGTTTCTTAATAGGGTCATATCCAATGCCCGCTTTATCGAAAACACGTCTTTGATTTCCAAGAAGCATGTTGAGATTATTTCTACCTTTTACAAAATTTTTAAGTGTTTTTGTTAAATCATCAACATTGTATTTTAAAGAAATTTTCTTATTAGAGATGGTGTCAAAATCATTTTTCAAAATAATTTTTTCTTTATTTAATTCTTCTACATTACTAGATAAAGATGCAACAGATTTTTTTAACATATTATTTTTGGCACAAACTTTTCTAAATTCATCTTTTAGTTCATGAAATGCACTTTCAAGTTCTTCATAAAGAGTAGTTACCTCTTCTTGAGTAAAGTCGTCATCTTCAAGAGCCATGAGACACAAGTTGACTTCTTTATTTTCAATTTCATCACTTGAGCTTTCATCTTCATTTTCTCCCCAAGCTGCTACCATGGCCTTCTTGTTTCTTTTGTAGTCTTTTCCATGATTTTTCAATTTTGGACAATCCATCTTCATATCTCTAGGATTTTTACACTCATAGCAGATAATAGGTTCTTTCTTGTTATCTTTGTTGTACTCCTTTTTGGAAGGTCTTCTTTCTCCATAATTGTTTTTCTTGAAGTGTTTTTTGAGATTTCTACTAAACATGGCATAGCTTTTATCCTCACTGGAGTTTTAATGTTCTTCTTCATTTGATGATGCTTTGAATGCAATTCCACTTTCTTTTTCTTTTCTTTTTTTTGTCTTCAACATCCTCATGTCCTTTCATGGTGATCTCATGAGTCATAAGGGAACCCATAAGCTCATCCAATCCAAGTGTGGAGAGATCTTTGGCTTCTATAATGGCGGTGACCTTTGCTTCCCAATTCTTTGGTAGACACCTAAGAATTTTTCTTACCAACTCACTGTTAGCATAAATTTTGCCAAGAGATTTCAAAGATTTCACAATTTCAGTAAATCTAGTAAACATATTTGAAATAGATTCATCAGAGTTCATTTTAAACAATTCATAACTATGAACAAGCATATCAATACGAGATTTCTTCACTTGGTTTGTACCTTCATACGTTACCTCAAGTTTGTCCCAAATTTTTTTTGCCGAATCATAACTTGAAATTCTATTATACTCCTTAGAGTTTAATCCACAAACAAGGGTGAGTTTGGCTTTAGTATTGGCTTGCAATAATTTATGATCTCTCTCATCACATTCATCTTCAGTTTTAGGTACACTAATATTGTCTACTAATTTGGTAGGCATTTTTGGACCTTTGGTGACAATAATCTACATGGCATAATCAGTGGCTTGTAAGTATAGGGTCATCTTATCCTTCCAATGACTATAGTTGTTTCCGTCAAACTATGGTGGCCTATTTGTGGTTTGTCCTTCAGCTAAGGTTGCCATGGATCGAAACTCCTAAATGGTTAAATCTAAAACAAGAGTCTAGGCTCTGATACCAATTGTTACACAAAAAACAACCTAAGAGGACAGGGGGGTGAATTAGGTTTTTACAATTAAAATTAATAATACCCTAATAAAAATTATGACTAGCATAATAAATAAATATAATTAGTGAAATAAAAATAATTAAAACAAGTATCTTAACAATTATGTCAGTTAATGATTTTTGCACAGTAAAATTGTGAAATATAGCTATGGCAATTTAAAATAAAATAAAGAGATAAGGGAGAGAGGCAAACAAAATCATAGTGGTTCGGCTTCAACTCGGCCTACGTCCACTCCTCAAGCTTCACTTGAGATTTTCCAATATCTTCTAGCTTCACATGGGTGCTAGTAACCTCTTTACAAATGGAGCAATCCTCCACAGATTTTACACAGACTTCACAAGTCCAAACCCTTGCAAATCTTAGGTGATTCATAATCACTCTCAAGATTTCAATAACACAATGTTCACAACACTTTTACAAGATGAAATGATATTTTTCGCTTTCAATTAAAGCTTACAATAAATGTCTCTCAAAGATAGATATATAAAATGAAACTTTGATTTTTCTGTAAATCTCACACAGGAAAGATAAGCTTAATGCTATAAGACTCAGTGTATAATTTCTGAGAGAGGATATAAACAATAATTGAAGAACACTTCTCAGAGAATTTTTCAAAGAATAGATGCGAGTGATTATAGATTAAAGAATATTTTCAAGTTTTTTGTCACTTGTTTACATTAGAGGCCTTGGTATATATAATCAAAATTATAGCCATTTATAGCCGTTGTATTCATTTGAATTTATAACCGTTTATAGCCGTTGTAGTCATTTGAATTTATAGCCATTGTACTTCCATCATTACCAATTTGAATATCTTCCACTCCATCATTACAAATTTGAATATCTTTCACTTGAACCTTTTGGCCTGCTGTTGTGCTGGGCTGTTTGAACCTTTATTTTGGGCTTTTTGAACTCCTGATTTAATCAAATATTAAATACATACTAACAACATTTAGGATAAAGGTTTAGGTGAAAAATAATGGGACAAAATAAATTTTGATTCTATTTTTCTTTTTCAAATAAATTAAAACATAATTAAATAAATCATCAAAATAAATAAGTCTAACAATGGTTAAGCTAATGCTTTTAATGAACTAAGTGATATGAATAGTCAATCGTGGTATAATGAGATACCTTATATAGGTCACCTATGTGAGTGCGAAGTGTGGCCGCTTTTTAAGAATTGGTAAGGCCAAATTCTTTAAAGCCACTCACTGAATCAGGCTAGTGTTCCAAGGCCATACCGGCCACACCAGTGAGAATAAGAACAATGGTTGGACTAACTTCTGTGTGAGGTCTATTGTCTCAGTTTATACTTTATACAAACGACAGAACAGTTCAAGACATCACGTTCACTGGTCAGCCAGTAAATCTGATAGGCTTTCACTATGAAAGGTTCAAGGCCAACAACTACCTTTTTTGATGCTGGGTTAGTCTGTGTGCTCTCTCTCCGAGTCTTTGTTGTAAACGTTGTCTGTTTTCTTTATTCGGTCAATTTTTATTCATGTGGGGGATTGTTGGAAAAAATGGATTTTTTGGTAACTTTAATGTGAAATTAGAGTAGGTCCCAACCATTGGTTGAGGTGGGATTAAATGGGTTTAGATTCTTTGTAACAAAGTCTTTACACCACAAAAAGAATGACCAAAAATCATTGAGAATTGAATGAGAAATTGTCTCATAAAGATGGCCTCATGAATGAGGTATTGGGAATTATGTATAACTACCAATCTCACATTGATTGTAGAGGAAAGCTTTGATGGGTATTTAAACCTCAAGATTTTGATAAGGGCATAAGCCTTTTGGGACATCCAAATTTTCTGAAGGAATGGAGTTATGGATGCTTCAAGGATGGACTTGGGCCAAACTTATGGTCCAAGTTGGTTATGGAAAAATTACCACACGTGCATTCGTGCTCGCGTCGCTTGCTTGCCCGCCCGGACCGGACCGAATCGGACCGGGGCTGAGGTTGGGTCTGGGTCTGGGTCTCGGTCCAGGTCTGTGGTCTATGATCTGTGGGTCGTGGATCTTGGGCTTAAGGCTTGAGATTTGGTTGGGTTGGATTAGTGGTCCACCAACCTAATCTTTTTGGGCCAAGTTTGCTACAGATATACACACTTGTGCATATAGAAAATATATTTTAGATATTTTTCCCATCAGTTTTGGTCCATTACTCCAGCAATTTTGCAGAAGTAATAGCTATTAGTTGCCAGCCTTCATTTGCATTAGTTGCTAGCTTTCATGGCTGGAGGCTCCTCCTTTCTCCCCCCATGGTGTATAAAAGGAGACCCATCCCTCTTGGTTTTGGTACAAAATTTTTTGCTCTCAGATTATAGTCAAGTTAGTCCCCTCCAATAATATATTCTTCTTGTGTGAGAGAGTGGTGCCATTGTCAAGTTCGCCAAAACTAACAGAAGGTGCTTATGCGTTAGCTGGTCTAAACTATCTTATCCTGGGAGACAAAAGTCAACGTTCCTCCAGCACCCACGGTGAGACGGCTAATCTGTTTTAAGGACACTGTGGTATCACACAGAATTTGGTTTAATTCCTTATTTTCAATATTTCGGTTCCATATATATTTCTGTTAATCATGTTTTATGTTATTTAATTTAACTGATTAAATATGAATATATTTGTTTTAGTTAATTCACAAATTTGTATAACATAATGTATATTTTATTTGTTATGATTATTATTTTTTTAATTGAATTGAATGGAATAATGGTGTTTGTCTTTGGGGATTGAATTCTACATGGTTGTCCCATAAAGGCTAAATTTGCGGACAGCCAATCAAATGCATGCCTATACATATTGTGGGGCCGAATATTGGGGGTCGTAAATAGGCGGAGTATATGAACTTGGAAAGCTGGAATACATGTATAGTATTCGGCTTCGTCCCACATCCTAATCCTACCCCATTCGGTCAAATAGCCGAATACGTAAAGGGCTGAGTGAAAAGGAATCTACTACAAAGAAAGCCGAGTAATGAACAGAAAATGGACCAAATCCCGAGGCCTAAGAAAGGATATAAATAGAAGAATATCGTCCAGTAAGAGGTATGTGAGAACTATTGCATTTAACTTAGAAAACAAGTAATCTTGAGTGTCTAGACTGACTTGTCCGTCGGAGTGCTAATTCCGGCACCCCCGACTGGAGCGTTTATTCCTTTTCAAGTGACTCGAAGCGGATCACGAGCGTCCCCCAGGATCAGAAGAGTATTTCCAAACCACTTCTCCACAATTGGCGCCGTCTGTGGGAAACTCAAACATTTCCATGGCGGGCGTACCAGAAGACCCCTCCGATAGTCACCGATGAAACCACGCAGAGAGACGACCCCACTCCAACAAACATGCATGGACCGGAGGTTATCCCTGCAAGACACGCTTTGAACTTCGCCTCTCCTTCGACTCCGGAGCATGAGGCAATGCAAGCGATCATGGAAAAAGCAAAGCAAAACGAACAGAGATTGGAGAACCTGATCGCTTAGAACGAACGTCTCCGTCAGGATTTGGCCTTGGAGGTGGAAAAGTCCAAACAAGTTGTACGCCAAGGTCTGGAACAACCTGTGAGGGCAGGTGGTCGACGATCTCGAGCCCGACAACACGACAATGATAACGACTCTGACTCATTATCCCTGGAGCCCAAGAAGAAAGAACGATCTGAAGTTCTCAGTTCCTCTGCAGTTAGTCCGCATATAAGGTTGGCCCTCTCGTTCTTTAAATGGCCGTAAAAAATGGTGGGACCTCCCGATACTCGAAGAAGGGATCGGCGGTGCGAGTATCGAAAGGATCATGGCCATAAAACCGAGAGCTGTTATGCATTGACAGATCACTTGGAGGAACCAGAGCAGGGTGGTTGGCCACAACACTATGGCCACAAAGCCAACCCAACCAAAGCAATGGCCCCAAGACAGGATTCTCCTCCACCCAGCGTCATCCGCATGATCTACAGCCTATCAATTTCATCATCGGTGCATACGATTCAGTCGAATCCCGGCCCTCAAAATCGACTCACTCCATCTAAATGGCCCCTTGAAGATGCGAGCATTTCTTTTGATGATTCAAATTTGGCCGGTGTGTCATTTCCCCACATCGATCCCCTGGTAATCGAGTTACGCGTAAATCGATTCACAGTTAAGCGCGTACTCATTGACCCGGGAAGCACATCGGAGGTTATGTACTACAAAACTTTCACCAAACTTGGCTTCTCTGAATCGGACCTCTCCCCGGCCCCTTACCCACTATTCGACTTTAACGCCAATCCAGAGTACCCGTTGGGAAAGATCACACTACCCGTTCGGGCAGGCTCCCGAACAGTGGATGTGGAGTTCTTGGTCGTAAAGCTGCCGTCGTCGTATAATCTCATTATGTTGCATACTATGCGGGTCGTGCCAAGCACCTATCATCAGCTGCTCCGCTTCCCGACAGCACGCGGCATTGAGCAAATCCGAGGTTCTCAGAAGTCTACGAGGGCATGTTATGTCCTCGCTGGAAAGACGCCGAAGGAGTTGCAAGTGAATTCTATTGAGGTACCAGATCGGGAGAGCCTCGATGATGTCAGACGACTCCCGAGCGAAAAGGCCACGGAAGACCTAGATCGAGTTGAAATCAACGGCAACCCAGACAGATTCTTCATGGTCAGCGCCTCCCTGAAACAAGTCGACAGGCAGCAGCTAATTTCCTTCCTCCTCGAAAACCTTGATGTATTTGCTTGGACTCCATATGAAATGCCTGGTGTAGATCTGTCTGTTTCGTAACACTGCTTAAATATTGACCCTAAATGCAAGCTGATCATTCAGAAAAGCCGCCGATCAGCCGCAAAGCACACTGCCGCAGTTGTTGAAGAGGTCGATCGGTTGTTTGACGCCGGGGCAATCAGGGAAGTGACCTACCCTACATGGCTCTCTAATACTGTGGTTGTGAAGAAGAAGAATGGAACCTGGCGAGTCTGCGTTGATTTTACAGACCTAAACAAAGCCTACCCAAAGATTGTTTTCCTCTCCCAAGGATAGACCAACTGGTAGATGCTACAGCACGTCACCAGCGCATGAGCTTTCTCGATGCCTACAGAGGTTACCATCAAATTGCAATAACTCCCGATGACCAAGACAAAACTGCATTCCTCACCCCAAGAGGAACCTATTGTTATAAGGTTATGCCTTTTAGACTGAAGAATGCAGGGGCAACTACCAGAGACTAGTCACCACCATGTTCAAAGAACAAATCGGCAAAACAATGGAAGTGTACATTGACGATATAGTAGTCAAGTCTAAGGAAGAGCAAAATCACATCGCCGATCTGGAAGAAACATTCAGCATCCTACGCAAATATGGAATAAAGCTGAACGTTTCCAAATGTGCGTTTGGTATCGGCTCTGGCAAATTCTTGGGATACATCGTAAACCACCGAGGAATCGAAGCCAACCCAAGACAAATCACAGCAATCCTGGAGCTCACATCCCCTCATTCAGTAAAAGATGTTCAAAAGTTGATGGGAATGGCTGCCGCACTGAACAGATTCATCAGTCGGTCGACAGATTGCTGTCGACAATTCTTTCATACACTGCGGTAGGGCAAGGCTTTTGAATGGTCCCCCGAATGCGAAGCGGCTTTCAACGGCCTCAAGACCTATCTCCGCTCAGGACCACTCTTGATAACACCTGCTGCGGGTGACCCACTCATTCTGTACCTGGCAGTTTTTGACAAGGCCGTCAGCGCCATACTATTAAAGGAAGATCTTGGCGAGCAGCGGCCAGTGTATTACGTGAGCAAAGTAATGGTTGATGCCGAAACATGCTACCTTCCGCTGGAAAAACTCATCTTAGCGCTAGTCATGTTGACAAGAAAACTGATTCATTACTTCCAGGGACACAGCATTGGGGTGCTAACAGATTATCCCCTCCGATCAGTACTACTAAGTGCAGAAGCATCAGGCCGTGTTTCAAAGTGGGCACTTGAACTCGGCTAGTACGACATTCAGTTTCTACCAAGAACCACAATCAAAGGACAAGTGCTTGCCGACTTCGTTGTCGAATTCACTGGGATTCCGACGTGAAGTGCTTTGTTTGGAAAAACATCATAACGCGATTCGGAATTCCAAGAGCACTTATCTCAGACAATGGCACCCAGTTCGATTGCAGCGTCTATCGAGAATTGTGCAGCAAATATGGTATACGGCCTTATTTTTCCACGCCGGCTTATCCTCAAAGCAATGGTCAGGCTGAAGCCACTAACAAATCTATCTTGGATGGCATCAAGAAGAGGCTGGAGAAGGCTAAAGACAAATGGGTTGAAGAATTGCCGAGTGTGTTGTGGGCTCATCGAACTACGCCGAGGCGATCTACTAGGGAAACGCCGTTCGCTCTGTACTTCGGAACCCAGGAAATCATACCGCTGGAAATCGGCCTCCCGACCGTGAAGTCGACAGTTTTTGATATGGGCCAAAACGACATGATGCTGGCTTTGGATTTGATTCTGATTGAAGAGCGAAGAGATCGTGCCCTCGCATCCATGGCGCAGTATGAACAGCTGCTTGCTAAGTTGTATAATCAACGTATTTAGCTACGCCGTTACATACCAGGAGAGTTGGTCCTGAAGAAGGTGCTCCCAGCTGCCAAGAAACCGGCGGATGGAAAATTAGGTCCAAACTGGGACGGCCCCTACTAGATTGATTTAATCGCAGGAGTGGGGGCATATCGGCTTAAAGACATATCTGGAAGGAGCTTGCCACGGCCTTGGAATTCGACGCACTTGCGCAAATTCTATCATTAAACCCAATCTGTGGGGAATGATATCGGTTCTGAATGGCTCACCATGTACACTTTCCGCTTTTATAATGCAAAGACTCTTGTTTGCTCGTTGTGCAATTTAGTTCAAAAGTATTCCAAAGCCTCCGGATTCAGAGCCTCATCGGCGCATGACGCCTTTGAGCCGATTAAGCCTCCGGATTTGGAGCGCCCATCGTGGATATCACGATTGGCCAAATGAAGTCTCCGGATTCGGAGCCTCATCGGCGCATGATGCCTTTGAGCCGATAAAGCCTCCGGATTCGGAGCGCCTTTCGTGGATATCACGATTGGCCAAATGAAGTTTCCGGATTCGGAGCCTCGTCGGCGCATGATGCCTTTGAGCCGATAAAGCCTCTATATTCGGAGCGCCCTTCGTGGATATCACGATTGGCCCAATGAAGTCTCCAGATTCGAAGCCTTAAGGCGCATGACGCCTTTGAGCCGATAAAGCCTCCGGATTCGGAGCTTCATCGGTGCATGATGCCTTTAAGCCGTTAAAGCCTCTGGATCCTGATCCCCATCGGCGCTTGACATCTTTGGCCCGATTAAACTTCCGCATATGTTGCCAATGTCATCTAACACGTTCGCTGAATAAATATTTAATGAAGCGACAAACTGGCAAAAATCGTTTATTCCGACACTATGGCGTATATACATTTGAAGGGAACTCTAGACGGATAGTGTCTACCCAATAAAGTGCAAAACTTGCAAATATAGATGTGCCAAACAAAAGTTATAAAGAAACACGAACATTGAAAATGAAACATTTTATTCAATCAGCCAATGACTACATAGTTTTTAATGCAATCTGCGTTATGAGCATTACAATGTGTTTGCACGATTTTTATCCGGCGTCTCCCTCATCATCACTCTTTTCGATTTCAAAAGCGAAAAAGGGCAAACGCTCACACTGGTACAGCGGCAACGCCGAATCAAAACCCTTTGCTCAGAGAGTTTCCGCGGCCTGAAGCGCCTCGATCCAACCGTCCCTAAACCCCCGGTTCTCACATCGGCAGACCTCCTCCGCAAGCTTCTCCTTGGTTTTCTTGATCCCAATCTTCTGGCCCGCATGAAAGCCTTGTTCATACCCCATTGCCCTTGCATTTTCCATGGCAAACATGTTTGTCGTTTCCCTGTCGGTTATCGTGTGACTTAACAGTCCTTGGGTCACCCTTTCGTCCACGACCAGGTTAGAAGAACCCGTCGCGCGAGGCTCGACGGTTTGAGACCTCCTAAGTTCCCTGAGCTCGCGCTTAGCTTTTTTCGTGCGAACCTCTAAACTACGTATTCGTTCATCCTTCTTCTCTATGTCTCGGCGCGTAGCACGTAGGCGCATGCTGACTTCATAGGCGGTATATAGCCCTTTCACCGCCCCGTGGATGCCCTCCCAGAATGCGTCAAAATCCTGTCGACCAACCATCGACCGCTGAACCTCCGGTGGAAAAATCTGTCGAGCGAACTCAATCGCCACGCCTGGGTCCTTGATAATGGAGTCCGCCTCCATGATCGGTTTATTCCCCACGAAAACTGCAAAACTCAACGGTCGCGGCGCCACGTCGGCCTCATTTCTCGTTCGCGGTCGCGGAGAACTTCCCCATTGTAGTTTCTCCCTTCGGGGTGATCTGCTTCGACAATTTTAAAGCTGACGCTTTTCCCGTTCTTTGGACGCCTTACCTCCCGCACGGATGGGTTCGCTGCTGCGATTCATTGCAGTGTCAAGTTTCGCCAATGTTCGCGCTTCTCCTTTGCTGTTGAAGAACACTCTATTTGACATTCCCACTTATCCAATAAGCGAACACTTTATTGAAGGAAACTTGAGGATGAACACAATAAATGGAGTCACTGGCGCAAAGAGTCCACACCATTTATTCCTCATGTATACAGCGAACCCGAGGCGACATCATTAATGCTAAACTGCATGAACCTAGTGCCGATCGATTCATGCCGCAACCATTCCATGAACTAGTCATATTCGGCTTCTGAAGCTCATGCTTTGGCTGGGGCAAGGGCAGATTTATTAATCTGATCGGCCAAGTATTTGGAACTTCAGGAATTCGGCTTTAGATTTATTAATCTGATCGGCCAGGTACCCGAACCCAGTGCCAATCGATTCGTGCCGTAGCCATTCCATGAACGAGTCATATTCGGCTTCTAAAGCTCATGCTCTGGCTGGGGCAATGGTAGATTTATTAATCTAATCGGCCAAGTATCTGGAACTTCAGGAATTCGGCTTTAGATTTATTAATTTGATCGGCCGGGTACCCGAACCCAGTGCCGATCGATTCGTGTCGCAGCCATTCCATGAACGAGTCATATTCGGCCTCTGAAGCTCATGCTCTGACTGGGGCAAAGGCAGATTTATTAATCTGATCGACCAGGTACCTGAACCCAGTGCCGATCAATTCGTTTTATTCAAAATAACAACAACACAATACCGTTCATCAATAACACAATTTAGCACAAAGAACAGCAAAGTACAAAAGGAATTTTCATTAAGTAAACTGGGCACAAACTGTAGCCATTCTACATATGAAAACTACTATATAAAAAGTTGAAAAAATACATGAACATACTAAAACAAAAAATTAGAGTCGCCCAAATTAATCTTCAAAATCAGACTCCAGCGGCTCAACATCCACTTGCTCAAATGGAATTGGCATAGCCAACGTCACATTGGCAGCAACAAGGGCTTTGAGCCAGCCATGTTTGAATCCCCAATTTTCAAATTTGGGGACTTCGTCGACATATTCGGCTAGGGCAGCACTTTTCCCGGCCTCTAGTGCCTTAGAAGCCTCCAAGTTGGCCGCCTCCTTCGCCTTCTTTACTTTTTCCAACTCAGCCTCCAGTTGGGAGACCGCCTCCCGGGCCAGTTTCAGCGCCTTCTCGCTTTCGTCCGCCTTCTTCTCGATGGCTAACCTCAGTTCACCCGCATTTCGTGCCCTCTCCATCTCGGCTTCGGCCTGTGCGGCTTCTGTCTTTGCCTTAAAGCCTCAAACTCGGCCTTGCTCCTTTGGCCCTCAACTTCCGTTTGAAGATGACTGAGCTGGTCGATGGCATCATGATGGCAACGGCCCATCTCCACTATCCTTCCGACGGTCTGCAAAATAGGAAGTTAAGACCAAAATAGTATTTGCATAAAGTAAAAAAAAAAAAAAAAAAACAAACAAACAAAAAAACAAAGTCAAGATTTGTAACAAAAGTGTCGATTGCATGGCCAATGCTATCAAAACCAAATCCGACTCAGCTCGGAAAGCCGCCTTATCAGACGGTAGTGAAACAGACGTGGCCATGCTGAGCGCGACCGCCGGATCTTTAATTATCGAAGCATCAAAAGGGATCGGCGTATTTTTTATCTTCGGTTGAATAACGAAAGGCACGATCACATCCGATTCCTCTAAACGAGGTCATTTTTCGGTGCGATTATCTTCTAAGCTGGCCTCAACCTCGGAAGAGCATTTATGTGCCGTTTGCTCTGCTTCTTGGTCGGCCTGCACAACCAACTCGGGCTTGGCACTTTTGTTTGCTGTCGTTCCCTCAGTAACAGGCAATGAGGGCTGAGATTCGTTAACAGGCAGGGAGGGCTGAGATTTGGTAGCAGGAGGCACTCCAGCTCGAATGGCCTCTGTCATTCGCCCAGCTGCCAGCCTTTTCGCGTTTGCCTTTTTAGCAAGTTGTGTGAGGTTTAACCCAGCCATATCTTCGGAGTATGCGCCGGGAAGGTCCTCTAGGCCGTGAAAAATGTCGTGGTGTCAAAGGTCCTCTCGGCCAGAACTTGACGGAGGGTTGGCTGAGTTGAGATCGGCTTCCTCAAAGGCTAACGGCAAAGCCTCTTCTTCGTTTCCGGATTGATCGGACTCGGCAACCTCAGCTACTTCTGGTCGTTCTGAATCGGACCCCTCGAGACCGACTTGCCTCAAATTTTTGAAATCGGTCAAGATAAGGGCGGTAAGAAACTCCTCACCCTTCGGAACTGGGATGTTCTCTGCCGCCGAGAAGGTCGTGTAGGTCGGCTCGTAGTAGAGAAGAACGTGAGCCGCCCTCTCTTTTTTTTGAAGACTCGGCCGGCCAAAATATCTGAGCGCAACCTTGATTTCCGAAAGAACGGCATCGTCAGTTGAAGTTAGGACTTTCTTCAAATCGTTCCCTGCACAAGCAAAACCATGAGGTCTCAAAAACGAAGCTTCATGAACATAGAAATAAGATAAATAAAAGCTACACAGCCACCTAGTTCGCCCCTCCGTCTAGGAATAGGATGGAGGCAATCCTCGCCTTCGTCCAATTCCCAATTACCTTGAACAACGACCGTAACATTATCGACTCACTTCCCAGAGCTGGAAAGCATAGTCACTAGTTGATGGTCGGTGTCCTTGGCCCTAAGGAAGTAACGCCTTGCTGACCAGAAGACTTGGCCAAGGCATAACAATGCTGAATAGCAGGAACACCGAGGTTAATGCCAAGGTGACGGTTTAGTGCAATAATCCCTGTTACGATTCTAAAAAAATTAACATTGGGTTGGGAAGGGATTAAACCCCATTGGCCGAGCACAGCCCTAAGAAATGGATGAAGTGGAATCAGACGCCACCCTCTGCGATTGATAGGAGAGGGAAGACGATCGTGGATTCATCAGCCCGCTCTATATCGAGGGTGCCGTCCGCCACGAATAACAGACGGACGTCATCAGGAATTAAAAAATGGCGTCGGAAGCCAGAAATTCGATCTAAAGAGAGGAGATCTTTGAGGTGTTTACCAATTTCCTACAGTTTACACGAATGCTCGAAACCAAAAACAAACCAGGCAAAAGGACTTAGAGCACAGAGGGAGAGAACTTACAAGGAACGAAGAGGATGGTGAAGGAAAGGAAGTTGCAGAGATAATGCAAAAACCAGTCCAGCGGCAAATATCTGAAAGTGTATGTTTCTGAAAAGACATTAGAATTTTAAATCATAATAAGTAAGAGAGTACGAAGGGGCAGGAAGTTGAAATGATAACCGAGAAGCGTGTGTTCAGACATCTGCATTGGAATGGGGTCAACCATCGAATTTCGGCTCTGACTTTTCGAGTTCGAAACCAATCACTCCAACCAACTGTCATTAGTGGATTGCTTGGGGGGCAATTGTGCGGGCCGATTATTAGGGGTCGTAAATAGGCCGAGTATATGAACTTGGAAAGGTGGAATACATGTATAGTATTCAGCTTCGTCCCACATTCTAATCCTACCCCATTCGGTCAAATAGCCGAATAGGTAAATGGCCGAGTGAAAAGGAATCTGCTACAAAGAAAGTCGAGTAATGAATAGAAAATGGGCCAAATCCCGAGGCCCAAGAAAGGATATAAATAGAAGAATATCGTCCAGTAAGAGGCATGCGAGAACTATTGCATTTAACTTAGAAAACAAGTAATCTTGAGTGTCTAGACTGACTTGTCTGTCGAAGTGCTAATTATGGCACCCCCGACCGGAGCGTTTATTCCTTTTCAGGTGACTCGAAGCGGATCACGAGCGTCCCTTAGGATCAGAAGAGTATTTCCAAACCACTTCTCCACACATATGTATGGAGAGAGGGGCTGTGGTCTTACTAATGGTGGTTAGGCGTAAGTGGGAAGTGGAGAAACAAATGGGAAGAGAGGTGATAGGCCCTTAGGCTGGGGGCCGAAAAGCGGTGGCGCGTTGATTTTCAGTGGTCGACAGTCGCTGGTTGCAAGAACAAGAAGAAACATAGATGATTTGCACAGAGATAAGGAGAAGGGGAAGGGAGATGATTCGATGTATGTGTGAATGTTACAACTTTGATAAAATTCAATTCCTTTATTTTATATTTCTACTTGAGGCAACAACCGTTATAGTACTCACAATGGTGTTTAGTGATGATGATGATGATGATATTTCACTATTTAAATATTTGAATTTCATAACAAAGTTTACTATGATAGTAAATTTTTATTGTACAATAGAGTAAAATTTCATTGTTGACATTAGTTTTGATAGTAAGAATTTTAGAATTTTACTATTTAAAAAAAAAAAAACATTTATAGCTAATGTGGATCTCGTTTGCAAATCTCGATGAGAGGATTCGAAAAATATTAATTTTATTAAAAATTGACATTTAGATCAAAAATCATATTATTTTAAAATTTAAAATATGAAATTAATTACTAAAGATATTTTGATAATAGTGATGTGCGTTGGCATTTTCATGGCAAAATTTATGTGACTGACCTTAATGCATGAATGTTTTGTTACGAGAGAGTTTTGATCAAATTTCTCTTAATTTATTTATTTACTTTTTGTTTTAATTTGGAAAACATTAGGGGGTGTCAAAGTCTTAAGAACAGTCAAAATAAAGTGTCTATAATGATAATATTTACACTAATAGATAAATGCTATTGTCCCAAAAAACTCAACCCAGATTGTTTTGTGTATTATGGTTGCGTCGTGTAAATTACGCTTGTGTTGTGAGAGTTTAAGAATAAAATGAATTTGAGTTATAAATTGATATTTTTAGATAAAATTTGAGATATTGTGATTGTGTGGTAGAGATTAAATTAACACTATGTGTGTTAAATATAAAATAAATTTGAGCTATAAATTCATATTTCTAAATAAAATTCAGGATACAATTTGTAAGATTGTAATATTGGTTATGCCGTAATATTTGGATTATTCATGGAGGTTAAAATTGATTATATGATAATAATATTTGGATCATTACCTGCACTTAAAACTACGCAACATAATAACATTTGAGGTAGTTTCCGACACCGTTAATTGAAAAAAATCATCGTAATATTCATGGCAATTTTTTTTTTAATACTAATTTTCAAATCCAAAATTGGGAAAACACGATAAATCTCATGTCTATGACGCACAAGAATGAAATTTTACTCTAAAAGACAATAAAATTTTACTCTATTGTCTTTCAGAATAAAATTTTACTCAAAATCTTTACTTCTACTGAACAAGCTCTATTATAAATTCTTTTGCATGAAACTAATCAAGAACATTAAAAAAAAAAAACATATTAAAGGGTCAAGTTGAATTACAAAGCAACTCAGTGAATTGGATAGACAATTGTTCAACAACACAGTAAAAATAGACTGTTATTGCAAAAACACTACATTATTTTTATACTTTTATTACAAAACAATAATGTCTTTCATGACAATGTCTCCTCGCAAATTTTCCTGTTATGAACATACTTCTTGCATCTACCAGACTATACTCGTCTTATATTTTCAACCCCAGATGGAATCATATTCTTTCTTGACCTATCAGGTAACTTCTTACAAATTAGATGAAAGACAACAAGATCATCCACAACTATCCGTACTCTCTGTATCAACAATACCAATTGTAAGAGGAAAAAAATCAAAAAGAGAGAACATTTCACAATTAGTAAGTATAATACACAAAAGGCCAAAAAAGTAAAAGAGTAAAATGTTACTATAATTAAAAGTAAAAGTTTACTCTGAAAATAAGTAAAATGTTACTCTGAAATTAAGTAAAATTTTACTTTGTAAGACACTAACAGTAGTATCTACCTTGATCCCCATCCTTCGTTGTACTTGATAACAATGTGCCCTTATATTTGCCATTCAGGAAAGTACTATCAATAAACATTAAAAATCGGTTAAATCCTTCAATGTGCAGTTTGACACAACCTTGAATGCAATGGTACGATCACCACATTTGCATAACAAAAAAAGAGGTGGAACCATTTTTCAGATTTGCAATCAGTTGAGTGTAAAAATTTATTATCAATCAAAGTAAAATTTTACTGTCACTACGAATCCAAAAACAATCACAGAAGTACACAGTACTAGAATAAAATTTTACTGTCATTCTATCATACAAAAATAGAACACATAATACCAGAGTAAAATTCTACTCTCATTTTATCAAACAAAAATAGAGCACATAAAACCAAAATAAAATTTTACTCCCAAACAAAAACAGAGCACATAGTACCTGATTAAAATTTTACTCTCTTTCGATCAAACAAAAATAGAGCACATAGTACCTGAGTAAAATTTTATTCTCATTCTATTAAACAAAATCATATCATACACAATAAAAATAAATTTAAAAAAAAACTAATCAACATACCTGATTAAACTTGAACAATAATCAAACACCTGATCGAAGTAAAACCTGTAAAACTCGATCAACACTCTAAATCTTGATGAAACTCTCAAAATCTAATATAAATTAGTACAGATTTGAAATATAAGCTCTCGTTAATACAAATTTTGAGATTATCAGAGAACATTCCAAACAAATTTGGTGAGATCATTAGCGGCGAATCGTCTATTGCTAACAGACGGCGAGATCGTTGGTGGGCGAAATCTTCAGATTTCGAGATTGTCTTCATTGATTTTGGATCGTCTTTACTAATTGGATTTTCAAATATATGAAATCAGTATATATATCAATCAGATTTTCAAATATATGATATATATACGTACATGGAAGGGCAATATTGTCCCCAAAAAAGAAAAAATTATGGTGTGTCCTTATTGAGCTACACACTTTTTTCTCAGGGACTTTTTGAAGATAAACTAGTTAAAGCTGTCATTTATCCTAAAAAAAAAGTCCGAAAAAGAGAGTTTTACCAAAAATCTCATATTAATTTTCTTATATATATATATGTTGGGTATACCTCCTTATTGGAGTGTGGGACCCAATTGATTTATTAAAAGAGTTTTAATTTGGCTTGGTTTAGTATAATATATTTTTATATATTATATTTGAGGAGACCCAATTCAATTTGGATACAATTAGGATTTTAATAAAATAAGTCCTAGATTTAACAATATATATATATATATATATATTGTTTATGGTTTTTTGCTCGGGGCGTGAGGAGAAAACAGCAGCCGTTTTTGTGAAACACTTCATTGATCAATTTGTTTTGTGAGATAGTGCATATGGAAAAGTCAATCCAGTGGCTTATTTGATTAAGGTATGGAATCTTCGGTTGGCTTCTTCGGTTTCGGCTTCATAAGTTGGATGATTTAGTTCGTTATTTTGGGTCTTCTTCAATTTTGGTTCAGAAGATTTTGGTTCTTCTATTTGGTGAGGTCTTTCCTCTTTGTTTATTTGTGATTATTTGGAATTCACCTAAGGGTGTTTTGTGAGACCATTAGTGTCTCGTTTGTAATCGTTTGGAATTATTTGGTTGATAGTGGAATCGGATTTCGATCCCGTGGACGTACCTCACATTGAGGGAACCACGTAAAAATTCTTGTGTTGCCTTTGATTTAATTTTTCCGCATTAGTTTTTATTCCCATTGATTGATTTACTTGTGGAGAATCACATTGATTTTCCCTAACAACTGGTATCAGAGCTTACGGTTTATTTGGGTCTATTTATTTGTGTAAATCAATGGAGGGGAATGTGGGTCGTATGTCTAGCTTCAATGGAAGCAATTGGGTAACTTGGAAAACTAAAATGGAGGACCTATTATTTTGTAAAGATTTATATGGAACCATTGAGGGTGATTCTGGCAAACCCGAGGGTATGAAAGATGATGAATGGAATAGGCTTAATCGAAAAGCCGTTGGTGTTATTCGTCAATGGATTGATGACAGTGTGTTTCATCATGTTGCTACTGAAACTTCAGCACATGATTTATGGAAAAAATTAGAAGGCCTTTATGATAGGAAATCAGCCACAAATAAAGCTTTTCTGTTTCGTAAGTTGGTTAATTTAAAATATAAAGAGGACAGCCCTATTCCGGAACATCTGAATGAAATAAAGAGTATTGTTAACCAACTTGCTTCTATGAAAATTGTTTTTGATGATGAGTTGCAGGCTTTGATGCTACTTAGTTCTTTACCCGAAAGTTGGGAGACTTTGGTTGTGACCGTCAGTAATTCGGCGCCCGATGGAGTTGTCACAATGGGCCAAGTCACTAGTAGCCTGTTGAATGAAGAAACTAGAAGAAAATCAGCGGGTTCCTCTCATTCAGAAGCATTTGTTGTGAGAGGCCGAAGCAAATCAAGGGGGAGGAGTAAGACTCCTCATGGTCGTGATCAAAGCCGTGACAAATCAAAAGATGGTTCTTTTTCAAAGAAAGACATTGAGTGCTATTATTGCCATGAGAAAGGACACATGAAGCGAGAATGCCGAAAGCTCAAGAATAAGGAGAAAAGGCGTGATAAAAGTGTGGATAAGAAGCAAGAAGACACAACAGCAGTTACTACCAATGGTGATCTCATGGTCGTTTGTGAAGATGATTGTATCAATTTTGTGGGCCAAGAGAGCAATTGGGTGATTGATTCTGGTGCTTCTTTTCATGTGACTTCTCGAGTTGATTTCTTCACTACCTACACTGCAGGAGATTATGGTTCTGTTCGAATGGGTAATGAAGGTTTGTCCAAGATTATTGGCATGGGTGATGTTTGCTTGGAAACAAATTTGGGCTGCAAGTTGTTGCTTAAGGATGTGAGGCATGTTCCCGACATTCGCCTCAATTTGATCTCTACCGGGAAGCTAGATGATGAAGGCTTCAACAACAAATTTGGTGATGGAATATGGAAGCTCACAAAGGGTTCCTTGGTGGTGGCTAAGTGTAAGAAGACTCATACACTTTATTCGATGCAAGGAAAAATTTGTAAAGGTATTGTCAATGCACTTCAAGATGATACTTCTACCGAATTGTGGCACAAGCGGCTTGGCCATATGAGTGAAAAGGGGCTGCAAGTTTTGTTCAAGAAAGAGCTTCTACCCGGTTTGAAAGGTACACATCTTAAAACTTGTGTTCATTGTTTGGCGGGTAAACAACATAGAGTTTCTTTTCATAAAAATGTTGTTTCTAGAAAAGAAAATGTTTTGGAATTGATTCATTCTGATGTTTGTGGTCCTTTAAAAGTTAGAACACATAGTGGTGCACTTTATTTTATTACTTTCATTGATGATTATTCAAGGAAAGTTTGGGCTTTTCTACTAAAAACTAAAGATCAAGTTCTAGAAGTATTTAAGCATTTTCAGGCCATGGTTGAAAGAGAAACAGGGCAGAAATTGAAGTGCATCCGATCAGACAATGGTGGTGAATACATTGGGCCATTTGATGAGTATTGTCGCAGTCAAGGTATTCGACACCAAAAGACAGTTAAGAAGACTCCTCAACAAAATGGCGTTGCCGAGAGGATGAACCGCACAATTGTGGAAAGAACAAGGTGTTTGCTTTCACAAGCTAAATTGCCAAGATCCTTTTGGGGTGAGGCATTGAAGACGGCGGTTGACGTGATCAATTTGTCTCCTTCCTATCCATTGAATAGTGATGTTCCAGAAAGAGTTTGGACCGGCAAAGATGTGTCTTATGAGCACTTGAGAGTGTTTGGTTGTCGAGCCTTTGTTCACATTCCAAAAGATGAGAGGTCCAAGCTTGATAGCAAGTCAAGACAATGTATTTTTCTTGGCTATGGGCGTGATGAATTTGGGTATAGATTGTGGGATCCGGTCGACAAGAAAGTCATTCGAAGCCGTGATGTTGTGTTTCTTGAAGACCAAACAATTGAAGACTTTGGCAAAGGTGATCAACCGGAGCCAAAAACTAGTGATCTCATTGACATGGATTCATCTCCTTCATCTTCAGTTGATGATGAAAACGGGAGAGATGTGCAACCACCTATTGAAAATGTAGAGGATGATGCTAATCCTAATGAAGTTGAGCCAGAAATTGAGGAAGAACATCCAACTCAAGTACCGTCACCACAACTTGAGTTGAGGAAATCTACAAGGGACCGACAACCTTCAAGAAAGTATCCTCCTAATGAATTTGTGTTGATTTCTGATCAAGGGGAGCCTGAGAGCTACCAAGAAGCAATTGAGCATACAAAGAAAGGTGATTGGAAAAAGGCCATGGAAGAGGAGATGAATTCCTTACTTGAAAACCAGACTTATGATTTAGTGAAATTGCCTAAAGGGAGGAAAATTCTGAAAAATAAGTGGGTCTTCAAATTGAAGAATGATGGCAAGAATCTGAGGTACAAGGCACGTCTTGTTGTGAAAGGCTTTGGGCAAAAGAAAGGTATTGACTTTGACGAGATTTTCTCGCCGGTTGTGAAGATGTCTTCTATTCGGGTTGTACTTGGCATGGCTGCAAGTATGAACCTTGAAGTTGAGCAACTTGATGTGAAGACCGCATTTCTACATGGTGATCTTGAAGAAGAAATTTACATGGAGCAACCGGAAGGCTTTGTGGAAAAAGGGAAAGAGAAATTTGTTTGCAAATTGAAGAAAAGTTTGTATGGTCTCAAGCAAGCCCCGCGGCAATGGTACAAAAAATTTGACTCTTTCATGATGAATAATGGTTTTACTAAAACCACTTCGGACCATTGTGTGTTTGTGAAAAATTTTCCAGATGGTAAATTTATTATTCTTTTGCTTTATGTTGATGACATGTTAATTGTGGGTCAAGATTCTACCATGATAAACAGGTTGAAATTGGAGTTAAGCAAGTCTTTTGCTATGAAAGATTTGGGACTGACAAAGCAAATTCTTGGTATGAAAATTGTTCGTGATCGCAAAGAGGGGCTGATTTGGTTGTCTCAAGAAAGTTACATCGAGAAAGTTCTTGAGAGGTTTAATATGGATAAAGCAAAGCCGGTTGGTTGTCCACTTGCGGGTCACTTCAAGCTTAGTTCGAATCAATGTCCTACAAGTGAGAAAGACAAAGAAGAGATGTTGAAAGTTCCTTATGCTTCAGCAGTTGGTTCTTTGATGTACGCCATGGTTTGTACAAGGCCGGATATTGCTCACGCTGTTGGTGTGGTGAGTCGTTTTCTCTCTAATCCGGGTAAAGAACATTGGGCAGCGGTGAAATGGATTCTAAGGTATCTTCGAGGGACTTCGAAGGTGTGTTTGTGTTTTGGAGATGGTAAGCCGATGCTTGATGGGTTCACTGATTCTGACATGGCCGGTGATGTTGATTCTAGGAAATCTACTTCGGGGTATTTGATGACTTTTGCAGGGGGAGCTGTGGCATGGCAATCTAAATTACAAAAATGTGTTGCTCTCTCAACTACCGAAGCTGAATTTATTGCTATTACAGAAGCTTGCAAAGAAGAGTTATGGTTAAAGAAATTTTTGCAAGAGTTGGGTTTGAAGCAAGAAAAGTATGTGCTTTATTGTGATAGTCAAAGTGCTATTCACTTGAGTAAAAATTCTACTTTTCATTCGAGATCGAAACACATTGATGTGAGATACCATTGGATTCGTGATGTGTTAGATTCGAAATTGTTACAACTCGAAAAGGTTCACACAGATGATAATATTTCAGATATGTTGACGAAGACTTTGTCGAGGGACAAACATTTAAAGTGTCGAACTTTGGCGGGTATGGTTGATGTCTCCACCTAAGTCGGTAGGGGGAGAATTGTTGGGTATACCTCCTTATTGGAGTGTGGGACCCAATTGATTTATTAAAAGAGTTTTAATTTGGCTTGGTTTAGTATAATATATTTTTATATATTATATTTGAGGAGACCCAATTCAATTTGGATACAATTAGGATTTTAATAAAATAAGTCCTAGATTTAACAATATATATATATATATATATTGTTTATGGTTTTTTGCTCGGGGCGTGAGGAGAAAACAGCAGCCGTTTTTGTGAAACACTTCATTGATCAATTTGTTTTGTGAGATAGTGCATATGGAAAAGTCAATCCAGTGGCTTATTTGATTAAGGTATGGAATCTTCGGTTGGCTTCTTCGGTTTCGGCTTCATAAGTTGGATGATTTAGTTCGTTATTTTGGGTCTTCTTCAATTTTGGTTCAGAAGATTTTGGTTCTTCTATTTGGTGAGGTCTTTCCTCTTTGTTTATTTGTGATTATTTGGAATTCACCTAAGGGTGTTTTGTGAGACCATTAGTGTCTCGTTTGTAATCGTTTGGAATTATTTGGTTGATAGTGGAATCGGATTTCGATCCCGTGGACGTACCTCACATTGAGGGAACCACGTAAAAATTCTTGTGTTGCCTTTGATTTAATTTTTCCGCATTAGTTTTTATTCCCATTGATTGATTTACTTGTGGAGAATCACATCGATTTTCCCTAACAATATATAACACAGTAACCAACAAAACATAGACCTGTGATGTATATAATTTCTATACTGTGCAATGTGCAGAGGAGTGATCATCATTTAAAGTTTATTTTATTTTATTTGGGGGAAATTTCAGTGCAGTGTAATTTTAAAAAAATAATTATAAATAAATAGTAAATTTTATAAATATTAATAATTAAAATCATTTTTTTCATTAATCGGTAATAATTTTTTAAAATTATACTAAATGATTTTTTTTTTTTCCCTTCTCTCTCTAATATGAAGCTATTTAATTTAGTTCGTCACCTATGCGACATATTTTTTCTAACACTACAGCCTCAGTTATCTCTGTTGAATTTGTAAATTGTGAGTGACCAGAGGCTGGCCAAATCCATCTCTTACAAAAAGTAATGATGTTACTAGCTTACAATTTATTCTGAACATAAAAATCAACAGATAAGATGAAAATACAAGAAATTCTCAACCCAAAAAAAAAAAAAAAAAAAAAATTACTTACTGCGAATGTAAAAATATGCTGAGGAAACGGCCAAATGCCTAAAGAATTCGTTATGCAAATGTTCTTACATCTAATTTGAGTTGGACAACTTCTTTATCCACACTCCACTTCCATCGCATGGAAAGAGACTGAGGTTTGGACAACCTACTTTTTCCAAGTACGTTAAGTGTGGAAATGAATTCTGCAATTTTTCCCAACTCATCCCCACTTTAAGCAAATATTTTAGGCACAAAATTTCGACACACCAAGGGGTATCCATATGTTGCAGAGAGCGAAGTTCTCCTCCCCTGATGTACAATTTCTTCAGTCTTGTCAATTTATTAGATTCCAGAAAGCCATCCATCCGAGGCCAAGGGAAGCACCGGAGGTCCAATTTCTCTAAATTCTCGAGTGACTTGATAACATTATTTGTGGTGGTGGAAACATTTACTTTTAATCTTCCCTTACTTCGTGGCTTCCTAGTATCAAATCCTTTCGACACAGGAGGCCTTGGGGTCACCAGTAAGGGATCTCCTACCCATGTTATAGTTAGGGAAAGAAGTGCCATAAAGTGTGGCAAACTATCAAAAAGCTCACTCTTTGTGTCTTTAGGCTCCCCGCTGATATAGAGACTCAATTTTCTCAATTTCTTCAGATGTGATAATTCAATAAGCCTACAGACATCATGTTCGACACTTTTGAGGTCACAAATGACAAACCCCTTAAGGACTTGGAGTTGCGTGAGCAAAGCAAGTTCCTGCGGCATATGGACTATCAAGTAGCACTCGGAGATGTCCAAGTGTGTTAGATTCTTGAGCTTTCCTATTCCATCTGGGAGCTTTTGCAAATTGTGACATGCCCTAAGGTTTAGGACCTTCATGTTGGTGAGGTTGGAGAACGAATCTGGAAGCTCTGGAATTCTAGAGATTCCTTGCAGGCTCAAGTACCTAAGATATTTCATATTACTCAAACTTTTTAAGAAGTCCGTGTTACTTACTTCGATGTGATGCTTGATAGAGCTTTGCCACCTCCCTAGCTGAAGAATTCTGACAACTTCTAACTTCGCGAACCAGTGGCTTTGGAGATCTAGGTAAGATTCATTGACATTGAAC
The DNA here is from genome assembly GCF_055761805.1 of Camellia sinensis. NCBI lineage: Eukaryota > Viridiplantae > Streptophyta > Magnoliopsida > Ericales > Theaceae > Camellia > Camellia sinensis. The sequence continues at coordinate 163,817,810 of NC_138969.1, read as the reverse complement.
AATGTGTCCAGTTTCTTCAGTGTAAGACTGTCCCCCAGCATATGCTGGGAAGATCCTTCTTCAGTTCTTACCAAGCATGCCTTGAGAGACGCCTTAGAAACGTCTGTGTTTGTGACAAAACACCCTGCGTCATCTATATCAAAGAATTTTGCTTTTCGGGCAAGCACAACCACCATAAAACGGATTAAAGGGTGCATTCTGTATCTATTGACTACTGGGTGCCTCTTTCTATAGACAGGCTCGATGAAGCCCTTCGCCACGAGTGCATTCAAAATCTCATTTGCAGTGCTTTCTGCAGTCTTTCCTCTCCTATCAAGAGACTCTATGAAGCCCTCTCCGATCCACCAATAGATCAAGACCCTCTTGTTTATAACAGAATTATCAGGGAATGCGGAGAAACATAACAAACATAGTTTCAATATGTCATCTAGGCTATCATAAAGTATCTGAAAGTCTTTAAAAATATAAAGAAGTGGCATTGTCGAATGTAGAGAAGTATCTAGGGAGTTCACAAAACTTGCAAAATTGGTGGTTCCCTCTATTGCTTCTAAGGGGTGTTGAACATTGGCAACATTAGCTGAAGGTGAAACTTGGAGGATGTGGGCTGAAGGTAAAACTCCGGGGATCAAAGTCAAGGTATGTCTCAATTTGGGAAGAGTATTGTGGAGTTGATAGAGTTCGTTTTGGATTTGGTCGGGGTGGATGGTAAGCTCAGGGGATTTAGGATTGTCAAGCGAATAAGAAATTCCACCTGATTTTGATTTCACGGATTCTTCTTCAGAGGGTTCAGCTTCAGAATCATCATCCCAATCAAAAAACTCATTATATTCCGATCCCATGAATTCTATGAGCGCAGCACTTTGTCTTCCTTCCACGGTAGCATTTATTTCGTTAGAGATGTCGTCCAGGTTGATGCACACTAACTCTTTCATCCGATCATTCACAAGGCGCTCTGCTTCATTGAGCTTTCCAATGGCGTCTCTGGCATCAAGAAGATCGTTCCTGAACCCATCCAAATCCTTCAGTTCTTCCCTGCGGGTTTCGGGGATGGAGCTCTTGAGCTTAGACACGTGATTTAGCACAACCGGCATGAGTTCACGGTCAATCTTATGGATTGCCAACATCTCATCCTTGGACTCCACGTACGAGTGAAGATTGAAACTGCCATTCAAATTCACCGTCTCCTTCAATTTGGTAACAACCTTTTCCAGTTTAGAGACTTCTTTTTTCATTTGGCGTTGTCCAATGGACTGTTCAGACTCCAATCTCATGGAATCCATGCCAGCCTTGGTTTTGGAGATATCATTCAAGACACAGACTAACTCCTTCATCTGAACGTTGAGAAGTAGCTCCGTCTCCTTGAGCCTACGAAGAGCGCCATTGACATCAACCAGATCGTTGTTGATCCAGTCAATGAATTTGCGTACACTTTTGTCCGCCTCAAAGATTTTGAGTTTGGACATGTGATATACCACGGCCGGCATGAGGTTATCGTGGATTTTATGAATAGGGAACATCTCATCCTCCTCTGTCGCCATCTATGAACGAAGATCAAAACTGAAAGTTTACAGTTTTTCTTCGAAGATGGAGAGGAAAGACAAACAGGTTGTGATGTTCAGAGCAACCCTTTCTCAAACACTGTTAACATAACCACTTGGGAGGGTAATTATTGAGCAGTTTCACCTAAGGCTCCACTCTACCTAACAAAATAATCAAAAACTTTACTATTATGGCAATGGATGTTAATCCATTTAGTTTGGACATAAAGCATTACTCTGAAACATAATATAATATCTAAATTCACCCTTACTGATTTTACAATGAGTTGGGTTTGAGGAGTTAAAATTCTAAGGGTACGTGGATTGGAGCGTACTGTTAGGCCTGTGAGCTTCACCATGTGTTTCATTTTGATGATCCAAATCGTTTAATGTGTAAAATCCGTCGAGTATTTTATTTTTGTAAAAATCATGCCGCCATGTATACATAGAAGAAAAAATAGAGAATTATTATTGGATGGTGATACTGTATTACTAGTATCAGTGTGATATTGAATTTTTTTTTTATTTTTTGGTTTTAAGGTATCTCTGTCAAATTAGTTATTTTTTTTTAGCTAAAATAGTGAGTAAATCATTAAATTTTAATTCCATCAAACACTATCAAGTTAGCTATTTTAGTTTAGTTAGTTTTGGCTCGACAAATATCACTACAAGAAAAAACACATTTGGCGACTAAATTTTTAGTCGCCAAAAGTCAATTTTTAGTTGCCAAAAGTCAATTTTTTAGTTTCCCCGACTAAATTTTTTAGTCGCCGGTTTGGTCGCCAGAAAACGGTCGGGAAAGGTATTGGCGACCAAAAAACTTTTTGTCGCCAAAAAGCAAGTCTTTAGCGACCAAAACTTTGGTCACTAATAGTCAATTATATTTTTTAAATTACACATTTACCGACTAATGTTTTAGTCGCCAATAGTCAATTATATTTTTTAAAATTATACATTTACCGATTATTTTTTAATCACCAATACTCAAGCTTTTGACGACCAAACATTTTAGTCACCAAAAGCTTATTTGTGAAAAAATAATATTACCACTCTGTTCTTGCGGAGATTCGAACCATCAACCTTCCACACCATAAACCTTATACAACACACTTTTTCCACTACACCTCCGTAACACCATATGATTATGATTATATATGCAACATATATTATTTATATAGTACATAAACCCGTATTAATATAAAAGTATATATATAAGCATAATTATTTTTTATTAAACATAATTTATTTAAAAATAAATTATTTAGTAGAAAAAAAAGAGGCCACTTTTGGCGACTAAACATAATTTTAGTCGCCAATTCTATACTTTTGGCTACTAATTAGTTTTTAGTCGTTAAAAAATAAAATTCCCAAGCTAAAATTACCACTTTTGGCGACTAAACTTCTTTTTAGTCGCCAAAAAGCTCACTTTTGGCTACTAAACATGTTTTTAGTCGTCAAATGCCTCACTTTAGGCTACTGAATTCTTTTTAGTCGCCAAAGGGCCTTACCTTTGGCTACTAAAATGTTTGTAGTCGGTAAAAGCCTCACTTTTGGCTACTAAACATGTTTTTAGTCGCCAAATGCCTCACTTTAGGCTACTAATTTTTTTTTAGTCGCCAAAGGTCCTTATTTTTTGCTACTAAAATTTTTTTAGGTTGTAAAAGGCATATATTGGCGACCAAATAGATTTTTAGTCGCCAAAACCTATACATTTGGCTACTAAATTTTTTTAGTTGCCAAAAGTCTTCACTTTTGGCTACTAATGCTTTTTTAGTCGCCGAAAATGCTACTTTCAGCGACCAAAGGTGATTTTTTAGTCGCCGAAAATGCTTTTTCTTGTAGTGAATATAGGTAGTAGTATTTTTTATTTATAAAAATTAATTTTAAATAAAAATAATATTTAAATACTATAAGAAAGAATAGAGAGTTTTTTTTTTTTTTGGAGTGTTTATTAAAAATGTGTATGGTCAAAATAGAAAAAATAATTTTTTAAGCAAAAATTTGACAAAAATTTAACTAGTTTTGTGGAGATTTGTTGCGTTTGATTTTTTATATTAATCAATAATTAATATGGACTAGTTTACATGATTGTAGATAAATTTATAAATACGTATAAATTTATGTTCTGTTTGCATCATGGATTTAAATAGAGACAAAAGAAGATGAAATGAAAAATATGAATAAAATGTGGGTGAAATATAATAATATTTTATTTATATTTTACAATTTTTTTTTCTCTTTTTTCATCCAATTTCATAATTCAGAAATATTAAAATTAAGAAATTAAGATTATAACACTACAAAAAATTAAGATTTTAGAGACTAAAATTTAGGAATAAAATTATTTTTTAGAGACCAAATATTTTTGTTGCGAAAAGTATGGTTATTATAATTTTAGCATTGAAAATTAGATATTAGTGATTAATTATTATCCTTTTGAGACCAAATTTTTTGTCTCAAAAAATAAACTCTTTTGAGATCAAATTATTTTATCCCTAAAAGTATATTTATTAGTGGCATTTTAAAAAATGTATCGCTAAAATTCTTAATTTTTTACTTTTTGGGATGACCTTTTCGCGACTATTTTCACGACGATAGAAATTGGTCCTTAAATATTTTTTGCAACAAAATTGTCACTTTTAGAGACCAAAAAATTAGTTTCTAAAACTCTTATATATTGTAGTGTAACAATCAAATTAACGTAAGTAAAGATTATCACTACACTGCTAGAAACAATTACTGCATCTTTACCACCATCGCCCATTATGTCATTACCATATCTGACTATTTTTACCACTCCAATTCCATTGAAGTTCTCTTTTTGGCTGCAACAGTATCTGAAATTTATCATATATACAAGTTCAGTCGGGTATAAAAAATTTTAAATAAAAAAATTAGGCCTAACTTAATTAACCATCATGACTTTTTTATGAGTTAGAGGGAGGTCATTGGTTCAACTCTCCTTAAAGAGAGTTGAATTAAGGAGGTAAGCATTTAGTGCTTTGTAAAGAATGAAGAGGCTAAATCCCATAAGTACTAACAACTAACGATTGACTTTTGCTGATAGAAGAAAAAAAAGTATATTCATACCCCAAAATTAGATCAATTTTTTAATTCAATGATGTGTTAAGAAGATGATGACACATCATTAGATCTAAAAAGTAGACTTGTATATCATTTTTCAAAAAAAAAAAAAAAAAAAAAAGAACGATTTTGAATCTCATCAATATCATTAGGAACAATTTTAGTCAGTAAACAGTAATTTACCCCCAATGTCCAAATTATTGTTTGGTAAGGAAGATGTATGCACGTCTGGCAAATTTATTTTTGAGACAAAATAAACAAATAAATAAAATTCATATTCACATTAGTTGTTACTATTATAATATTTTAAAATCTAATAATTGGCCAACAATTCCCGTGATGTAGTGATTTGGTAGGGAGGCTCAGGTTTTGATCTTTGTTGGTGATAAAGACACCTGTATAGCACTTTCTGATAAGTAAGTCTAAACATGTTGTAAGGATATAATTCTTAAAAATTTTGCCTTGTTATGAATTTTTTGTGTGCCAAATTTTTTTAAATGATATACTTTAACTATATAAATCTGTTTTTAATAAATTTGATATTTTTGGAGTCGCCTTTCCGAAATGATTAGAATAAGATTATTGAATATGAAATTTATTTTTTTAAAAAAATTATTGAGTAGATAGATTTTTTCAGTCTTATCACTACTAAAAAAAACATTTTTTTGTGACCGCTACAAGCTGTAGCAAATAATAGAAATACAGTTGCAAAAGACCGACAGCCCATGCGACGGCAAATGGGGGACGCGAATTTGGGGATGGCAAATACTTTTTGCGACCGCAAAACAGCAGTCGCAAACTATTTGTGACCGCCTAACCTACTTATAGCGACTAATGTTTTGTCGTCGCAAAAAAATAAAAAAAAAATGCCTACAATATATTAGCAACTTTCTTGTTGCCGTCGCAATTAGTTTCAAGGACATTTTTTTAAAAATTATTGAGTAGATAGATTTTTTCAGTCTTATCACTACTAAAAAAAACATTTTTTGCGACCGCAAAATAGCTTGCTGATGAATATTTTGAGACAAATCTACCAAATAAGATCCCGCTGAAAACAATAGCACAAAACCATTTATTTGAGACAAATATGGCAAAACCATCTTTAGTCTTAGGCTTTAAAAAATGCTACTCAAGCAGCAATTCCTTGTAAAATTACATAATCTTAAAGCTAGCTAAAGCAAGAACAAGTGTCAATTCTTAACACAATACAAGTGGAATACATGCAAGAAACTCACTGTGGTGCAAAATTGGAACCATCGCTATTGTAATCATCCCCATTTGAGACAACAATAGGGTTGAGTGGAGGAGATTCATATCCATTACTAGAGGTGAATGGTGACCTACGTACTCTAAAACTTTGTGCCATAACTGGTGGCATATTAGGTGTCTTTGCACAAAAAATAACCCAAATTATCTCAAATTGTTCTACTTCACTTTCACAAATGAAACTCTTCTAGTCCTTAAACCCCCTTTGAGCTATTCAACCATGTCATTAAACTGATTTGAAACAAAAACAAAAAATAAATTTTCATGTACTGTTAGCTGCAAAGAGAAGAAAGTGTATATGCTTAAGATCAATCACAAACAATCTACCAATTCTTCCAACACAGATAGCTTATTCACTTAAAAAAAATCAAGAAATCATAGCATTAAGGCCTAGTTAAAGAGATAATAGTAAAAGTAAAACAATGATTCCAAGGCTTCTCAAACTCATCATATAAAAGGAACACAACTCACCGGAAGAGCAATTTAAATGTATGTTCCAAGGGGTTGACATTATTGGTAAGAAATCATCTTGAAAACATTAAGTTGAGGTGGAATTGTTGGAACACTAAATTGGAGCAACCAAATAAAATTTTATGTATGACATGCAGGTTCCAAAAATAGTCAGATGAAGGTAAACTAATAAGAGTGCAAGATTTTTCTAACCATGGATAGGCAAATGACATATGGTAGTAGAAAGTAGAACCAAAACTAAAAAAAAAAAAAAAACTAAAAAGGCAAGAAAAAAAACATATAAAACAAAGAAAAATCAAGGAAACCATTCTCTCAAGCACTAAACTTCCAAAGGTCCTATCACAAATAAGGATATATTTGATATAAAAACAAGCTTCAAGTCACAATAGTACAATCAAGGTCTTGTTTGAAGTCATTCTCCTAGAAAACTAATTAGAGCACATCATTATCCTGATAAGTATATCACAAGAGGACCAACAAAGGACTGCAAACTTGGAGGCTATGGCATCCCTGCAAGCATAGGAACTCAGAATGAATGTCCAAGCAATCAAAAGGGGTCCATACAACTGAAAAATCCACTAGTAAATCAGATAATTTGCAATGCTAATTCAAAACCCTGCCAATTACCAGTGAATCAAACCACCAGTTATTGATTTATCATATTAATTAACCAAATTTATGTAGGTTCAGAATTTCTTTTCACACATAACCTAAGTAACATAGGAAAAGAACATACCTCTATCATCAAACCATAACGGAAATGAGAGGGAAAGAGACAAAGATAAGAGCATAGTTGCCAATAGACTTGCAGAAATCGCAAACTTCCATTGAATGAAGATCAAACATTTGAAAAGTCACCATTCCATATTAGAAAAGAAGTTCATAAACATTTATCAGCCATTAAACCACTATAGATTTACATCACTCCCCTAAACCCTAACCAATAGAACCCACCATTCAATATTTTTCTAAGAAAACATTTAATGTTTCCCTGGGAAGTACTTCACTCAGATTAAAATGTCTCCACAATCAGGCAAGTATTAGCACAACAATTAAATACGAATGAAAGGGAACTAAGTAGAAACTAATGACATGATATAACAGAAGTGCCTGATGCCAAATGGAACTTGAGCTGCCCATATTAAATTAACATTTTCAAATCTAATGAGAGCATGTTATATCAATTTGATTGCCTTATTCAAAATGTGAACTAAGCATCTCCCAGAACGATCTCAAGTAGGCTAAGAATTTCTTATTTCATTAAATTGAAAAAAATTAAATTAAAGTAGATGAGTAGCATTTGTAACATATTACTGTAGAAAACACAAAATCATACATAAATCACCAATGGATCAAACTCCATTATGCACAGAAAATTAATAATTTCAATTTCACTAAATATATATGCATTAATTGCTGCAAAATACAAAGAATATATATTATATAGAGAGAGAGAGAGAGACAGAGAGGGAAAAAGAACATGCCAGAGATTAATCGAAGGAAATACTTAAAAATGTTGATTTTGTGTTGCTCCAGAGAGACCAATTTGGACAATCCAAGGGGCGATATGAGTGATAATGAATGAAAAATAGAGATTTCAAAAGAACCATAAAGAGAGAGCGGGAGATTGAGAAACACAGAGAGAGAGAGAGAGAGAGAGAGAGAGAGAGAGAGAGAGAGAGATAGAGAACAAGACTGAGAGATCGAGAGAGTTCATATCGCCATTTCCTTGTTTAATCTCAAAAGTGAGCTGTAGATTACCTTATTCTTTTTTTACTTTTCTGCTAAGGTGACTGTTCCCATGTCCTGTGGTCTTGTTTGGATATGAATATACAAATAAAATAAATAATTATTTTACAAACCTCAAATATTTTACTTGTGAATCTTAAGGTGTAAATTAAATATTATTGAACGATCTTTTAATTAATTTGAAACTTAAAATAAATTTATGGTGAAAGTATTTAATTTAGAGGTAAGATTTATTATTAAAAAAAATAGGGGACAAATTAGTTAGTATATTTTGATCTAGTAATAGTTGTGTTTTATTTAAATTAATGGAGAAAGAAAATAAAATAAAACAAAAGATAATAATTTAGAGCATTTTGTTTATATATATATATATATATATATATACAGGAACCCTAGGTTGCCTAATACAATATATGGCGGCAGTAGCAGCCACAGGAGAGAAAGAGTTTGAGAAGAAAAAAAAAAAGTTGCAAACAAGGAAGGATTTTTGGGTGTGTGGTAGGTCTCTATCTTTCTTCTTTATCCTTATTCTATTATTATTTAGCTCATTGATGGAGAGGTTGTAGGTTTATGTATTTTGTATATATATACACTGTTAAGAAACCTGAGGAAATAATTCATATGTAAAGAATGTGTGTAATTCTTAGTTTAAAAATTCTGTACATAACAACAAACTTTAAAAATTGAGGAATCATATTAAACAGATGAATTTTGAACTGAAATTTTTAAAGCAGATTAATTACATATTGAATTGCATATCAGAATTTTCTCATAAGTTTCGGGAGTCAAAATCTTTATTAACTGGTGCGCTCAAATCTGTCCAGAAAACTAGTGTAAAACAGTAACTTCGAAAGTGTTGTTCTCTTTCTGTATAAATCCGAAAATTATCAAATTAGTGTCATTAGAACCGGTTACGAGTCTAGTTTCTTAAATGTTTGGCCTTGTGTTGATTTCTTGTGTATACTAAGGGAACCATTAATTTCTTTAAAGTGTTGCAGAAAGCGACCTGTTTGGATATAATTAATTGTAAATAATTATTTTGATAAGCAAATCAAGTAAAACCAATTGGGTTTGAAATTTAGGATATATTAGTTGATATCTAGAGGGTTTTGAAATTTTTCGAACAACGTGGAGTGTGTTTTTAATTTTCAAAATTAGCGAATAGATTGGGCAAACTTGTTTAAAATTCTGTTTTATCTTAGAATTACTTTTAATTAAGTTTCAATATGAACCCATGTCATGAGTAATTCTAGACCTTGAAGAACATGAACTTAGGTATTGTTTAAGAGTAACAGTGAGTTGGATTGAGCTGTGTTAGTGAGCTTTAGTTTGGGGTTACTTAGTTTATAATTCCTTTTAGTATGTTTGAATTAGTAGTGACATGTAGTTTTAATACTTTGTTCAGGGCACTAGTTGGGCTTTCATACTTTATTCGAGGATTATATTCTACTATGTTCGGGTGAGTAGTTGCATGCTACATATTTTTATAAATGTTCCCCTACCCTGAACTGTTGGAAAATTTAATTGTTGCTTCAGGACTAAACTGTTTGATAAATTAATATATTATCAATTGAGTTAAATTATTTCTGAAACATGTGTAAACTTGGCATATTGTAAACTATTTGTTATGGTCTTATGTTTATAATGGTGAATTACCATGTTTCGCGAAACTGAATTGTATTGATTATCGGGACCATCTGTATATTTTAGTGTAGGGAAATTATTTCACTGTGTGTGGTGACTCTGGCCACTAGGGAACAGATCTGGGTTGGGCCGTGATAACTCTAGTGCTCAGCGATTGTAAGGAAAAGACCTAGGCTAGGCTAGGTGACCTTCAATCAGATCGTCTTAGAGAAAAGGCCTGAGTTGCCACCCCGAGGATGACTCTTGGTTCGATATTGGATCCAACGGGCTTATTGCCTTGAGAACTGTGTGGCATGTTACTTGTTATTCTTAGTACCCAGAAAACTTGTAATCTATTTTAAGTGGGAAATGTCATTTATCATGTTCTTGAGAGATATGAGTATTTTAACTGTTAAATTGTGGGACCTTCTTGTTGAAGTAGATTATCTTATCAAAACTATATGCCAATCTATTTTCTATGATATAGATCTTATTTTGGAATTGAACCTTGTTTTCAAAACTGTATTTACTATCTATGTTGCTACTCACTGAGCTATCAGCTAACTTAGTTGTTTATCATTTCTAGGTGTTAGAAGAACTTAGAGTGGACTCATGGCGTAGCGGGGACTCAATTGCATGGACCTCTAGGACATTCATTTATTTTGTTTTAGATTGTTATATGAAGTTTGTGCATATTTCTTTTATTTTTATTGAGGTTCATTTAGGATTATTTTGATATGTGGGCTGTTTACATCCCATATGTTTGGATGGTATTGATTACGGTTGGTTTTGCCATTTATTCTTGTGGCATGTCACTGGATTGAATTGGTTATTTATTATCGGACTGTTCTATAGTTGTTCAATGTGATTATGGATTTGTGTTCAGGCTTACGTGTGCCTTGGGCAAAGGCTCTGTGGGCCACAACCGATCATACCCGAGTTTAGGGTGTGACACTATTTGTCTCCATTTTTCACTTAAAATGGACATATAAACTTTACAAATTGACAAATAAATCTATCTATCTTTTTTTTTCTTACTTAAATGGACCTATAGATTTAAAAAATGGATAAATAGCTTTATCTGTCCCTTAAAAATAGACACAGGCCTTAAAAATGGATAGATATGTCAATTTGTCCCCATTGTTTTTATTCATTAAAGATAGTTAGGCCTTGAAAATGGACAACTAGGCATATTTGTCCCAATTTTTTACTTAAAAATGGCAAAATAGGCTATACAAATAGACATATAGGTCTGTCAGTTCCCAATCTGAACCAATATGTCCCGATATTTGGACTATTGTCCTCATTTTTTAAATTTAAAATTAGACAGAGAGACCTATATATCTGGTCCTATTTGTCCTCATATTTTAATTCTTTAGATTATATTTTGGGTGTCAACTAAAATTTATGGTTATTAGATTAGTGAACATGATACATTTGGGTTCTCTATTTAAGAATTCTCTTTAGTTGTTTGTACTATCAATGACTTAAGAAGAACACAACCATATGTGTAGTGGTTTCCAGTAGGGATGATAATGGTTTTGGTGGGGGTAGTAAGTTAACAGATCATTAAAAAATATTATTCTCAGAGTCTTGGTCAGTAGCAGTGAGATGGGTTATGCAAAGTGGTAGTAGAGGGATGTCGTTGGAGCTTGAAAAGAGGATACGGAAGAGAATGCAAGGTTGGATCCAAGATTGGAAAGGGAGGGACTCATCATCAAGCTCTTGAGGAGACGAAGAGTTATTAAGGATGAATTAACAGAGAAGTGATGTTGATGAAAAGAAAATTAGGACAGATGATCCCAATCCACATGGTGCTGTTGATAAAAAGAAAATCGCAACTTACATTAAGTGTAAGAGTGCAAAGTGTCCAATCAATTCCTTCTCTCTTGTTTACCAACAAAGGTGAGTCACTATATCCTACTCGTAAAATTTTATGATACATCATTGGTTTGAACTGAGGAAACTATTGAATATTCATCTTGATTAAAGAATCACATTGCAGCTCAATCAGTACTTATACAGATATATAACAACCTTCTAACTAACTAACAATCCACCTAACAAACTCAGTTACAACAGCTATACCAGCATACTATAGAAGTGTATTACTTATGATACACATGCACTATCTAATGGCTTAGATACATCAGACGGTATATCTTTATCAGGCCCCCTCAAACTAAAGGGAGAAGAAGCAACATTAAGTTGGAAGTGAGAAAAAAGAACCGAGCAGTAGACAAGGGCTTGGTAAAAATGTTTGCTAGCTAATTTGAAGCAGGAACATGTCTGAGAAGCAATTTGTGAGCCATAACCTTTTCTCGAACAAAGTGATAGTCAACTTCAATATGCTTAGACCTGCTATGAAAAATAGGATTGGCTGCCAAAGCAAGAGCAGATTGATTATCACACCAGACAATTGGAAGAGAAGATTGAATAATGGAAAACTCTTGAAGAAGCATTTGAAGCCAAGTGAGTTCTGCAGTGGTGTTAGCAAGTGATCTATATTCAGCTTCAGTAGAGGATCTAGACACAATGGGTTATTTCTTTGAAGACTAAGAGATAAGATTAGCACCTAAAAAGATACAATAACCTGAAGTTAATCTCCAATTAGATGGATCTCCAGCCTAGTTAGAATCAATGTAAGCATGAAGCTGAAAAGAACTAGGAGTGAAGAGAAGACCATGAGATAAAGTTCCTTTAATATATCTCAAAATTATTTTGACAGTAGAAAAATGTCTAACTGTAGGAGACTAGATGCACTAACAAGCCTGGTACACTACATAGGGGATCTCAAGTCTGGTGATGGTAAGATATTGAAGTGCACCCACAATGCTTCTATATAAGAATAGATGAGGACAAGGCAAAGAATCAGAGGCAGTTAGTGAAGATTTAGAAGAAACTGGTGTGGAGCAGGGCTAATAACCAACCATACCTGCTTTGATAAGTAGATCAGAGGCATACTTGTGTTGATTGAGAAAGAAACCATTGTAGTGAGGCTACACAGAAATGCCCTAGAAGTAAGAAATATCACCCAGCTCCTTCATGGAGAAAGCAAGATGCATATGAGCCAAAAGAATTCGGGTGTAGGATTCATTTGTACCAGTAAGGAAAATATCATCTACATAGATCAAAATATAGGAACCAGAGGAAGAGGTCTTGTGAACAAACAAAGAAGTATCACATTTGCTGTTGGTAAACCCCTGAGATAGAAGAAAAGAGGAAAAAGTAGAATATTAAGCTCTGGATGCTTGTTTGAGGACATATAGAGCTTTGTGAAGCTTACAAACAAGAGAGGGATGAGAAGGATCAATAAACCCAGGTGGTTGTTCCATATAGACCTCTTCTTCAAGCTTTCCATGCAAGAAAGCATTAGAGATATATCTAATTTCTTAATGGGCCAATGATGATGTAAGACCATGTGAAGGAAAATTCTCATTGTTGGCTGCTTGGCAACAAGGCTAAAGGTCTCCTGAAAATCCACTCCATGTTGTTGGAGAAACCCTTTAGCCACAAGCCTGGCTTTGTGTCTAGCTACAATGCCATCTGAATTCCTCTTAAGCTTAAACACCCATTTACAACCAATTACCTATTTGGAAGAGGGAAGAGGAGCTAAGGACCAAGTGCCTTGTTGTTGAAGAGCAGAGTATTCATCCATCATAGCCTTAAACCATAAAGAAGAAGCAAGAGCAGAAGAGATAGAAAGAGGCTTAGTGGACCCATCAGCAGAAATAGAACTAGTGGACTGAGTAGTGAAAACATGATTTTTGGCTTTGGATTTGGTTTGCATAGAGTGGGTGTTTAGAATTAATTGGTGTGGGAAGGATAGACTGAAGAGAAACAGATGGGACAACTGAATCAGATGGAGTGTAAACAGGAGAACAGGATTGATGTGGTGCAGACAGAGCTGAAGTAGGCTGAACTAGAGCAGGAGCAGACTGAACTGGTGCAGACTGAGTAGGAGCAGACTGAATTGAGGTAGACTGAGCCTGAGCAAACTGAGGTGGAGTAGGTTGAGCTGAAGTAGGAGGGATGGGGAATGAACTAGTCTGTAAGTGCTGCAAGTCAGACAAAGTAGAAGGAACATTAGTAGCTGTAGAAGAAACAAAAGGAAAAATAGTTTCTTCAAACTTGACATGCCTAGAAAGAATGATAGCCTTTAATAGTAGGATGATATCCAAGAAAGATACGAGGAGTAAACTTAGGAGCCAATTTGTGAGAAGAATAGGACTGAAGCCATGGAAAACACAAACAACCAAAAACTTTGAAAAAGGAACAGTCAGGTGGCTTATGAAAAAGTTTCTCAAAAGGAGAACAATTAGAAATGGCCACACCAGGAAGTCAATTAATGAGAAATGTAGCAACAGCCACAACATCAAGTGAGAGGTAAAACAGAGTGATGTAATAAGGCAATATCAATTTCAATAATATAGAGATGCTTGCGTTCTGTAACACCATTTTGAGATGGTGTATGAGGGCAGGAAGATTGATGAAGAATGCCATTTGTAGTCATGAAATGGTGCATAGAATGATTGTGAAACTCCTTACCTCCATTAGATCTTAATATTTTGAGAAAATAGCCAAATTGTTTTTTAACAAATACCTTAAATTCAGTAAATTTGGCATACACTTCACTTTGCAAGCTAAAGGATAAAGCCATGTAAAATGACTTAAATCATCAACAAATACAACATAATACTTATAATTAGAAGTAGAACAAGTAAAGGGACCCCAAACATCAGTGTGAATCAAAGCTAAAGGTTGATCAATAGTAGAATTAGAAAGTTTAAACGATAGTGTATAGGATTTAGACATAACACAATCAACACAGGAAAGAGAAGCTTTATTATTATTCAAAGACAAATGTTTCTTTAGTAATTGAAACATAAAAATAGATGGATGATCCAATCTCTTGTGCCATGTATCAGCAAAAGCATTAGAATTAATAGTAGAACTATGGAAAACATGATGGGAAGGAGGATGTGAAGCATGAGTTAACAGAACAAGGAAATGGTACAAGCCTTGGAATGATTGTCTTGAATAGAGAAAGAACACTGATCAGATCTAATGGAACAATTGTTATCGTTAGCTAGTTGATACACAAAAACTAGGTTAGAAGAAATATAAGGCACATGAAGCACTTTATTCAACCGAAAATAATGGTGAGGAGTAGCAAGTATACCTTGACTAGTATGAGTAATTGGAAGAGAAGAGCTATTACCAATAGTGACTTGTTCAGGACCATAATAGGGCTGATAGGAAGTCAGATGATTAAAATCCTAAGTAATGTGATCAGACACTGCAGATTCGAGAAACGAAAGAGTTGATTGTTGAGAAGTAAGTTCATCAGTAGCAGATGCAACAAAGGCTCTAGATGCGTGAGGTGCAGATGAAGATGAAGAAAAACCAGTTTGTGGAGGAGTGTAAGATGGTTGAAATTGAGTATCCATCCTATGCCAACATCCTAAAGCCAAATGGTTGGATTTTCCACAAATCTGACAGATTGTGCTAGAGCTAGGCTTGCCTCGACCTTGAGAGTATGGAAATCTACCACAAAAATGAGTAGAAGTAGATCTCCCAGAGTGCGATCGATTGTCTCTGGAATATCCTCTGCCAACATGATAGGCTTGAAATCCTCTTGAAGAATTAGATTCTTTTACTATAGCATATGCAATAGTTAGACCAGATGATTGCTTGAGCTTTCTTTTAATGTAAAGTGCTTTAGAACACAATAAAGATGAGATGTTTGCCATTGAAATACTTTCGGATCGAGTGCGAATAGCTATCTTCACAGCACCATACTCACTAGGGAGTCCATTCAATGTTATAAGAACAACATCTTCATCATCAACATGAGAAGATGCAAGACTTAATTGATCTACAAGATTCTTAATCTGATTGAGGTAGACCTCCATGGATTCTGCCTTTTTTTTGAGATTGAATTTAATTCATATTTGAGTTGATGTATGTGCGAACGAGACAATGATGTAAATCTTTTGTCAAGAAATTGCCAAACTTGAGCACTAGTTTGGAGATGAATCACATATGTGAATATAGCAGGCGACAATGTGGCTGTAACACAGCTGAGCAAGTGAGCATCTAATAGTCGCCATTGAATAGCTTTAGGATTTGGAACTTCAATTCCAGATGAGTTTCGAATTTTCTCATCGGGACATGGAAAGGATCCATCAACAATCTTCAAGAGAGCTGTTGCTCTAAGAATATTCTATATTTGACCTTTCCAAACTATGAAGTTTGTACCATCTAATTTCATTGGAACCAAGTGAGCTAAGATTGGAGATTAACAAGCTCAGATTCGAAAGAATCAATGGAGCTAAAGAAGATAATGATGAAAGGAAAGAAGCCATTGTTTCTTGTTAGAGCTTGCTGCTGCTCTGATACCATGAAGAAACTATTGAATATTCATCTTTCTTAAAGAATCACAATATAGCTCAATCAGTACTTATACAGATATATAACAACCTTCTAACTAACTAACAATCCACCTAGCAAACTCAGTTACAACAGCTATACTAGCATACTACTGAAGTGTATTACTCATGATACACTTGCACTATCTAATGCCTTAGATACATCAGATGGTATATCCTTATCATGAACCACAACATAAGCAATGCCACATGGTATTTCAAAAGTTTCCATTAATTACAGTAAACTCATTTTGTAACTTTTAGTAATTTGCATAACATTTCCTTTCTCTTTCTGGACTTCGAAAATAAGAGGTATATGCCTTATCTCTAAAAATGAAATTGACTACAAGCTGGTTTGGATACTTAGTTTAAAAAAAAAGAAGAAAAAAAAAATTGGGGAATGATAGGAAAAAAATAAATAGATAAACAAGCAAACCAAATAAAAGAAACCAACACAAATGGATGAACGAAAATAAACATAAAGAAAATACAACACATAATCTTGTTTTTACCACATTTTCCCAGGTATAGGAACAAGTCAGTGAGTCACTGTGAGAATATTATTATGTAATTATGGTAATATATTAATTAGGTTGATTGTGCATATTCGATTAATTGTATATGATTATTTCCTATTATAGATTAGGTTTAGGATTGCCTTAAATATTGGCTATAAGCTTTGTATTTTAGACAATTGAATATACGAGTTTGTTACCCAAAAAGCAACCTAAGAGGGGAGTGAATTAGGTTTCTACAAATTAAAATTAATAATATCCTAATAAAATTAACTACTAGTATAACAAATTATTAATAAACACAATGATGAACTTAGCAGTAAATAATCAAGAAAAATAACAATGAAGTATAACTAACATACAGGGTAAATCAAATGATTAACACATGAATATTAGATAGTTATAGCAGTAGTAGGAAAGTAAAGAGATTAGGGAAGAGGAGACAAACTGATTTATAGTGGTTCGGCTTCAACCAAGCCTACATCCACTCCTCAAGCTTCACTTGAGATTTTTCACTATTTTCTAGCTTCATAGGGGTGCTAGCAACCTCTTTATAAATGGAACAATCCTCCACGGATTTTACACAGACTTCACAAGCCCAAACCCTTGTAAATCATAGGTGATTCGCAATCACTCTCAAGATTTCAAGAACACAATGTTTGCAACACTTTTACAAGATGAAATGATATTTTTGCTTTCAAAGAAAGCTTACAATAAATATCTCTCAAAGATAGATATATAAAATGAAGCTTTGATTTTTCTGTAAATCTCACGCAGGAAAGATGAGCTTAATGCTATAACACTTAGTGTATAATTTCTGAGAATAGATGTGAGTGATTATAGATCAAAGAATATTTTCAGGTTTTTGTATTAACTTGTTTACATTAGAGGCTTTGGTATATATAATGAAAATTATACCCGTTGTAGTCATTTGAATTTATAGCTGTTTATAACCGTTTATAGCCGTTGTACTTCTATCATTACTAATTTGAATTTATAGCCGTTGTACTTCCATCATTACCAATTTGAATATCTTCCACTCCATCATTACAAATTTGAATATCTTCTACTTGAACCTTTTGGCCTTTTGAACCTTTATAGCCGTTTTATAGCTGTTGTACTTCCATCATTACTAATTTGAATATCTTTCACTTTAACCTTTTGAACCTTTGGCTTGCTGCTGTGCTAAGCTGTTTGAACCTTTGTTTTGGGCTGTATGAACTCCTGATTTAATCAAATATTAAATATATTCTAACAACATTTAGGATAAAGGTTTATGTGAGAAATAATAGGACAAAATAAATTTTGATTTTCTTAAAACATAAAATCATCAAAATAAATGTTGACTCTATTTTTATCTTTCAAAATAAAATATCAAAATAAATTTTGATTCTATTTTTCTCCTCCAAATAAATTAAAACACAATTAAATAAATCATCAAAATAAATAAGTCTAACAATCTCTCCCTTTTTGATGATGGCACACAATGATGTTTTGATTTGATTTGGGAGTAAGAAATGCTCCCCTTCAAGTCATGCTCCCTGAAATTATAAATACATAATTATCAGATTAGTTTTCAAATAATACCATAATACATAACATCATATAATTTCTCCCCTTGTGACATTATCAAAAGGAAATCATGGGTCAGAATCTGAAGGAGGAGGAGGAAAATGATAGGGATAAATGGCATCAAGAAATAGATAATCATAACATATATATATAGATAGATATATATGAATCGCCCGCGCCTCTCTTTTTCGTTGAAAATTGCGTCGAACACGCGGCCTCGCTTTTGCATCAGCTGACCGACAAAAGCAGCTCTCCTTGATTGCCGCTCACCTCGACTATCGCTCCCTCATTGTCTTCTTCTCTTCAGCCTTCTTCTTAATCACACTCGTCTGCGTCTTCTTCCTCACCTCACTCTCTTCTATCTCTTCTGTTCTTCATCCTCATCGAGAGACCAAAAAAACTGAACGGAGGAGGCCAAACCTCAGTCTGTTCTCTTCTATTTCTCTACAACTCATTTCTTCTACACCTCTCACCTCTAAACTATGGCTTCCTCATCCCGTCCCCTCAATCTATTTCCAAACCTGAATGATCCCATAAGCTCTGCTAGATCGAGTGCCTTTACTCCTACTCTTCATGTCATTCCTCTGCCTAACCTTCCTATGATGTCGATTGAGCAAATCATGGCAACTCAATCTGACATAGAAGCTAATCATTTCACACTGACGTCCTATATGGAGACGGTGACTGCAATCACAAATTGGCTCACCGATTGCAGAACAGAACGAGTGAGCTCCATCAGGTCAACGCCTAACTAGCCCTGCTCCAGTGCATGTACAAGGATGCGCGGGTAGAAATAGGCGCACTAAAGGCCGAAAATAAAGAGCTTAAACGGAAGACCACCTCCATGGCCCGATTTGGAGCAACGTCATTCTGGGCCTTTGATAGTCAGTGGGGAGTCGTCGCTCTCGACGAAAACAAGGGGACAGGGGCGTCAAGGGTTGCCCAAGGTGATAAAAAGAAGAAGAGGCACGTAAGTAAGATCGGCGTATGGCCGGAAAAAAATGAAGGGTTTTTTTTTTTATGTTTATTTTGATCGGCATGTGGTCGTAAAAAAATGAATGGTGTTTTTTTTTTATATGTAAATATTTGTATTTTGATTTGTTTTTGTTTGTATGTTTAAGTACGAAAAAATGAAATTAAAAAGCAAAAAAAAAAAAAGAAAAGTAAGCCCAAACAAAAAATAATAATGAGAAAAAAAATAAAAATGAAAGAAATTAAACCTAATAGCAAAATAAAATAAAATAAAATAAAATAAAATAAAATAAAATAATACCAACAGATATTAAACTTAATGGAACATTGGTGTTGCTGGAATGTAGCAATATAATATGCAACAATGAATCAACGAGCTTATCCATTATGAAGAATTCATATTATTTCAATCTATTTTCAAGTAAGAGCCAAGGAGATACCAAATTGGTAAAACTATATGTGAAGCAGTTGAGCATGATCTAATCGATTTGAGCAAGAGTGTGCAGATTTTATACAAGATAATTAAAAAAAAATATGTGAGGTACAAGCTCATAAGTGTGATATCAAAAATAGAATAGAATCTTAGGGGATTTTTTTATAAAAAAAAATAATTTAGTTTAAATTCTTCCCCTTGTTTCATTTGGCAAAATCAATAGGAGATATGATAAATGAAAGCTTATAACTGAAACGTTCTCCTCAATAATATCAAATAGGATGCCAAATATTACCAATAAGGATGTCAAAATTATACCAACATGCAATCTACTAAGGATACTAATATGCAATCTAGAAGATTTAACAATCATAGCTCAAGCATTATGTAGAATACCAAATATTGCTCATAATCGGGTAAAACTCAATATAATCTCATGGAGCTAATGTAATTCCAAAAAAATGAAGCATGTTCAAGGTATAACAATCCATATGCCAAGAAAAATCCTAAATTTCAATATGTACCACACATTTAAGCATAGGCATGATTTTTAGGCAAGAGCATCATCAAAGAGTATACATTGCAAATCATATGATGCACAATCAATCTTTTTCATATCAAAGTAATAACAGTATTAGCTCAAAGGATATAAGATAGAATTTTTACCTCAAAAGCTTAAGAGAGTATATGAGGCATACGTTAAGTTCAAGAGATGGAAGCTTTTCAATCTTCAATTTTCTTTCATGAGGAGTTCATCTCAAAAGGGTTTAACAAGTATGTTAGCAAAATGATTTCTCCCCCTAAGTTGGTGCTACCCTTTTCTATTTTGTATAAATATAGCATTCATAGAACAATCACTATTACGCAATAAAAATATACAACACAAATCACTTTTTATTACAAACTAAAAAGGTGAAAAATAATTCAATGATCAAACAAGAGTTTGGAATGCTATTTTTCAGAATTTTCAAGTTGTAACGCATAGCATAATATGCATAAGAAAATAGTTTTATACTCTTTGTTTTATTAAGAAATGATGCAACAATTTCATTTAATCACATAACATTATCAAGAGGCATTTTCATCAATTCAATCCACATACTCAAGTGTGATAAAACATTTTACTTAATGTGGAATACAACATGAATGTTATAAACAATTAATTCAACAATTTATCAATCAAAAGCATTTCATGAGATGTATGCCAATATAATCCATATTCAAAAGATATTCAATAGGATAGATGCAATGTCTCTACAAACGTATGATACTTCTTTTCATTTAGACATTGTTAATGGATCATAATCAAGGAATTTCACAACTCTTTCAAATATTCCAATGTAAAGCATATAAGCATGAAATTTCATATTGAGCATATTCTTGCGATCACAAATGTAGAATTCAAAATATAGATTGTATACATCTCAAAAACATGCTATGACATCAAAATTGATTCTACAAAGATATGACTCAAAAAGGAATTGACATATTAGTATGAAGTCATATATAAGATGTGAAAAGTATGCTCACAAAAAAATTTATCACTTCTTATCTCTTTTTCATAGCAATGGATGACATGATATAAAATGTTAATGAATACATGAATCATTCATATTCTAATAAGCATTTATAAAAATAATATAATTTTCATTTTTGAGTTTAATGAATGTTTGAAAGAAACTAGCAGAACATGACTTAACAAACTTAGTACAATTAGGTTACATGGAAGCAATGATTAGACACGATCTATTGTACACAAATCGCACCTTAAACAATATAGAACTTTAAGCTTAAAGGTGTGTTAGGAGTTATACCTTCATTTACCTCTTTGGAATCTTCAACCATACATTACCTCTATTGTTCATATTGGTGATTTTCATTTCATCATTCTTCTTTTTGTAAGAGCTGATTTTGCTCTTTAGAATGAACACTCTTGTTGTGCATTTCCTCTCGAAGTCCTTGGTGTTCTTTGAGATTCCACCTACAAAATATTTTGATTTCTTTCTTAGTACCCATATTTTCTTGGATCCATAGGGATTAGTCTCAAGAACATTTAATCTCATAAAAGATTTAGGAGGATCAAAACCAATGCCTACTTTGTCAAAAAGCCATCTTTTATTTCCAAGAAGCTTGTTGAGGTTTTCTTTTCCTTTTACAAAATTTTCAAGAGTTTTGTTTAAATTCTCAACATTGTTTTTCAAAATATTTTTCTCATTGGCAATAGACGTAAAGTCATTTTTCAAAGTAGAATTTTCCATTTTTAAAACACCCACATCATTTAAAAGAGAAGTAATTAATTAATTTAATTTAGAATTCTTAACACAAACGTTTCTAAATATGTCATGTAATTCATTGAAAGCACTTTCAAGTTCTACATAATTAGAAATTTCCTCATCTTGAGTGGATTCTTCTTCTCCAAGAGCCATGAGACACAGGTTGGCTACTCCATCATTTTCTCCCCAAATGGCTTCCTTTTGCTGCCATCCATCATTGAAAGTTCATGAGCCATGAGTGAGTCTAGGAGTTCTTCAATGCCTAATTTTGTTAGGTCTTTTGCTTCTTGGATAGCTATAACCTTAGCTTCCCATTCATTTGGCAAAGACCCAAGTATTTTTCTTACAAGCTCATCATTAGCATAAGATTTACGAAGAGATTTTAGAGCATTAATAATATTGGTAAATTTATAAAACATCTCAGAAATATATTCAAATGATTCCACAGTAAAGAGTTCACAATCATGAATAAGCATGTCAATCCGAGACTCTTTTATTTGGCAAATTCCTTCATAGGTGATTTCAAGTTTATCCTAAATCTTTTTAGTAGTAATACACCCAGAAATTCTATTGTACTCATTTGCATCTAGTCCACACACAAGAATAAGCTTGGCTTTAACATTAGCTTGAAGGAGTTTATAATCATGCTCATCAAATTCATTCTCAAGTTTAGGCACACTAATATGGTCTACTACCTTGGTAGGGATTTTAGGACCTTTAGTTATAATGAGCCACAAAGCATAATTGGTAGCTTGAAGATACAAAGTCATTTTTTCTTTCCAATGAATGTAATTACTACCATCAAAGAGAGATGGCCTATTGCTAGCTTGTCCTACATCAGAGTAAGTAGAATACATGGTTGCTATGGATCAAAAACTCAAGATTGTTAAATCTAAACAAGAGTCCCAAGCTCTGATACCAATTGTTACCCAAAAAGAAACCTAAGAGGGGGTGAATTAGGTTTCTACAAATTAAAATTAATATACCCTAATAAAATTAACTACTAGTACAACAAATTATTAATAAGCACAATGATGAACTTAGCAGTAAATAATCAAGAAAAATAACAATGAAGTATAACTAACATACAGGGTAAATCAAATGATTAACACATGAATATTAGATAGTTATAGCAGTAGTAGGAAAGTAAAAAGATTAGGGAAGATGAGACAAACTGATTTATAGTGGTTCGGCTTCAACCAAGCCTACATCCACTCCTCAAGCTTCACTTGAGATTTTTCACTATTTTCTAGCTTCATAGGGGTGCTAGCAACCTCTTTATAAATGGAGCAATCATCCACGGATTTTACACAGACTTCACAAGCCCAAACCCTTGTAAATCTTAGGTGATTCGCAATCACTCTCAAGATTTCAAGAACACAATGTTTGCAACACTTTTAAAAGATGAAATGATATTTTTTCTTTCAAAGAAAGCTTACAATAAATATCTCTCAAAGATAGATATATAAAATGAAGCTTTGATTTTTCTGTAAATCTCACACAGGAAAGATGAGCTTAATGCTATAAGGCTCAGTGTATAATTTCTGAGAATAGATGTGAGTGATTATAGATCAAAGAATATTTTCAGGTTTTTGTGTTAACTTATTTACATTAGAGACTTTGGTATATATAATAAAAATTATACCCGTTGTAGTCCTTTGAATTTATAGCCGTTTATAACCGTTTATAGCTGTTGTACTTCTATTATTGCCAATTTGAATTTATAGCCGTTTATAGCCGTTGTACTTCCATCATTACCAATTTGAATATCTTTCACTCCATCATTACAAATTTGAATATCTTTCACTTGAACCTTTTGAACCTTTTGGCCTTTTGAACCTTTATAGACGTTTATAGCCGTTGTACTTCCATTATTACTAATTTGAATATCTTTCACTTTAACCTTTTGAACCTTTGGCTTGCTGCTGTGCTAAGCTCTTTGAACCTTTGTTTTGGGCTGTATGAACTCCTGATTTAATCAAATATTAAATACATTCTAACAACATTTAGGATAAAGGTCTAGGCGAGAAATAATAGGACAAAATAAATTTTGATTTTATTAAAACATAAAATCATCAAAATAAATGTTGACTCTATTTTTATTTTTCAAAATGAAATATCAAAATAAATTTTGATTATATTTTTCTCTTCCAAATAAATCATCAAAATAAATTTTGATTCTATTTTTCTCTTCCAAATAAATTAAAACATAATTAAATAAATCATCAAAATAAATAAGTATAACAGAGTTTATTCAAAAATTCTTACATGGTATCAGAGCCGCCTCTGAGCCCAAACCCTAGACGCAGTCTCTGAATCGTCTTCATCATTGAGTCGTGATCATAGGTCATCTCCTTTGTTGTGATTATCACTTGGAAAATAGCCCTCTGGTTTCATCTCTCTTTGAGTCACAAGTCGTGACTCCCTCTGTCTTCGTTTGGTTTGATCGAAGGTCACGAGTGTCTCGCGTGACTCAACTGGTTCCTCAACTGCTTCGGAAAGAGGACTTTGTGCTCCGTCTTCACTGGTTGAAGGAGCGTTATGTTGGCTTTTTCTCTCTAGGTTAAGTTTGACGTGACCCTCCTTTGGATTTCTTTGGTTCGTGATCATCAAACCTCTCTCTGGTCTCTGCCTCTATTTCTATTTCAGTCGAAAAACCAGGTTGCCCTATGAACTAGGTCGCCAGTTGTTGCTTCAGTATCGCTTTCTCTGTGTGTGTGTGTGTGTGTGTATGTGATTCTGGCCTATTTTGGGAAGTGGGTTAAAAGCCACCTCCCAGCTTTTAACCTACTTCACTCTCTCACAAAAAAATCAAAAAAAGCTAAAATGTAGCTTTTAATCATCTTTCCAAAACACCCCATTATTGGGAATATTTGTGGGTTGGGTCAAGAATCTGGTTATTATAAAGTGACACCACTTGGTCACTATACATTTCATTCATGACCTTGTTAATTTATGGGTTTGTTGGATAAATTTTTTACTTATTACAGTTTGATCCCTCTGGTCTTAATTTTGGGTTCTTACACTTGAACCCCTTAGCTTTCTGGTTATTATGATGTCTCTAGCTTCGGATGAATGTGCCTTATGCCATTAGAGGCGCCATTGGAAGTATCACGGTCTCAAGAATGGATGTTTGTCTGGCTCGTATTCTCAGCAGTCTTGGATCCAGTTTTGCCCTTCTTCTTCGAGTAATTTTCAGGCTCCCGCCAGTTCTACTACATCTTCTCTAGCTCCTGATCCTGACTTGGTTTCCTTGAGTACTCAGATTAGTTAAGTTCAGCATATACTATCTACCTGCCAACCATCCCCGTTTGCCTCAATTGTTTCCTCTCTTCATTCAGGTTTGCTTGGTTCTTCTTCAGGTGTCACTTCGTCTGTCTGGATTTTTGACTCTGATGCCTCTCATCATATGACTCCCCATCTCTTCTTACTTCAAAATTGTACTTCCCCTCCTTTTCCTGTTACTATTAATACTGTTAATGGATCTGGTATGTCTGTTATATCTGTTGGGTCTATTTTACCATCTGTTATGTCTGCTGTCTCTATTCTATCTGTCCTTTATGTTCCTCAATTATCTGTCAGTTTATTATCTATCAGTCAGCTTGATACCTCCAGTTTTGATGTTATCTTTTCTTTTTCTATCTGTTCTGCGCAGGATCGGATGTCCAAGTAGCAGATTGAGACTGGCCGTAAAGTTGGGGACTTCTATGTGGTGGAGAGCTTGCATCTACCTATGACAACTTCTCCAATTGCTTTTTCCTCTTTTCTATTAGATTCTCTATCCAATCCTTTCTACTTGTGGCATTCTAGATTAGGACATTTGTCTGTTGATCGCTTACGGTCTTTAGCTCAGTCTGGTATACTGGGTAAAGTTTCTTCTAGTGAACTTACTGAATGTCGGGGGTGTAAACTTGCAAAAATGACATCCTTATCTTTTTGTAAAATTACTTCTATATCTGATACACCGTTTTCTTTAGTTCATACTGATGTTTGGGGCCCTTCTCCTGTTCTCACCAAAAGGGATTCTGCATACTATGTGTCATTTGTTGATTACTGCACCCGTTACACTTGGGTTTATCTTATGACTCATAAGTCCAATTTTTATCAGATATATCGTACCTTTCAGTCTATGATTACTATTCAGTTTGGGTCTACAATTAAAGTGTTATGGTCTAACTTGGGTGGGGAATATTTTGAAAATGAGTTCTGTGAGTATTTGGCCAATTTGGGTACCATTCACCAGACTTCCTGTACAGATACACCTGTCCAAAATGGTCGAGCCAAGCGTAAACACTGTCATCTCCTTGAGACAGCTAGGTCTCTTTTTCTTTCTGCTTCAGTTTCGGCTCTGTCTTGGGAGGAGGCAGTTCTTACTGTTACTTTTCTTCTTAACCGCATGCATACTCCCTTTATTTTTAGTCGGTCTCCTTATAAGGCTTTGTTCTCCTACATTTCTAACTACTCACTCATTCGTGTGTTTGGGTTTGCTTGTTTTGTCCTTCTTTCCCGCAAAGATAGGACAAAACTTAGTGCCCGGTCTATCCTCTATGTCTTTTGGGTTATAGTCCTACTCATAAAGGCTGTCGGTATTATGACCCTGTTTCCCATCGTCTTTATGTCTCCCGTCATGTTTCTTTTCTCAAACGTCTACCTTAGTTTCAACTTCCTCCTCTCACCGCTCCAGTTTCCAAAGAGGATTTGATTAATATTGATCTGTTTCCTTCTGAGGTCCTGTTTGATGAGTACATCTCATAGTCCCTCCTGAGCTTGTTCCATCTTCTTCTCCTACTTCACCTTTGGCTACTTCTCATTCTTCGATTTCTTCTCCTCCTCCGTTGTTAGTTTATTCTCATCGCAAGGCTCCCCCTCCATCAGTTGTCTTTACCCCTACTATTGATCCTTTTACTTTTGACGACTTTGATCTTGCTGCACATCGATATCCTACTCGAGCGCGTCATCCTCCAAACAGGTTGGGTTGGTCTAATACATGTTTTTCTGCTTGCTATCGTACTTTATTGTATACTATTCACTCTTTTTCAGAACCTCAATCCTATAAGGAGGCTTGTTAGGATCCTCATTGGGTTCAAGCTATGGAGGATGAGTTGTCTGCTTTACAGAAAACTAGTACTTGGGAGTTGGTTCCTTTGCCTGCTGGTAAGAATCTGGTTGGTTGCAAATGGGTCTACAAAGTGAAGACTCATTCTGATGTTTCTCTAGAGCGCTACAAAACTCGTCTGGTTGCCAAAGGTTTCTCACAAGTGCATGGTACTGATTATGAGGAAACCTTTGCTCCTGTTGCCAAGATGACTACTGTCCATACTTTGATCTCTGTCGCTGCTATTCGTTCTTGGCCTCTTTATCAGATGGATGTCAAGAATGCTTTTCTTAATGATCATCTCACTGAGGAGGTTTATATGCGTCATTACCTTGGCCTTCACCATTTCTCTGGACAGGTTTGTCGCCTTTGGCGTGCTCTGTATGGTCTGAAATAGCCTCCTCGTGCTTGGTATGATCGCTTTCAAACTATTGTTACTGGGCTTAGGTTTCATCCTTGTGCCGAGGACTCTACTTTATTTGTTTTCCACACCTCTGTTAGATTTGTTGCGTTATTACTGCATGTGGACAATATGATCATCACTGGTTCTGACTCTTTTGCTATATTTGAGCTCAAGAAGCATCTTTTCCGCACCTTTGAAATGAAGGATCTGGGCCCATTAAGGTATTTTCTTGGTCTTGAGGTAGCTTCTTCTCCCAAGGGCTACTTTCTCTCTCAGGCCAAGTATGCCAATGAGGTTATTCATCGTGCTGGTCTTACTGACACTGCGGTTGTTAGGATCCTCATTGGGTTCAACACTAAGATTATGTTGTTTATGTGGTTAGCCAGTTTGTCTCTGCTCCTCGCTCCCCACATTGGGCTACATTAGTTCGGATTCTTCGCTATCTCCCGGGTACTACCTTTTAGGGTTTACAGTTGTCTTCTACTTCCTCTTTGGACTTGGTAGCTTATGTTGATTCTGATTGGGGTGGTGATGTCACTGATCACAAGTCCACTTATGGCTTCTGCATGTTTCTTGGTGATTCCTTGATTTCTTGGAAGAGCAAGAAACAGACTGTTGTTGCGGGTTCCACTACTGAGGTTGAGTACCGTGCTATGGCTCATGCCACTGCTGAGATTGTTTAGCTTCGTCGTCTCTTGACTGATTTAGGTGTCCCCTCAGTCTTCTTCGACCTCCCTTTACTGTGACAACTGCAGTGCTATTTAGATTGCACATAACATTGTCTTTCATGAGCGGACGAAGCACATTGAGATTGATTGTCATTTTGTCCGTCAGCATCTGCAGTCTGGTTCCATCTCGCTTCCTTTCGTCTCTTTGGCATTGCAACTTGTTGATTTATTTACGAAGATTCAAACCACTGCTCGATTTCAATTTCTTCTTGGCAAACTCTCAGTGTTTTCTGCTAAAACACCTTGAGTTTGAGCGGGGGTGTGAGAATATTATTATGTAATTATGGTAATATATTAATTACGTTGATTGTGCATATTCGATTGATTGTATAGGATTATTTTCTATTATAGATTAGGTTTAGGATTGCTATAAATATTGCTTGTAATCTTTGTATTTTAGACAATTGAATATACGAATTTATTCAAAAATTCTTATAGTCACTTGTGCATTTATTATTGTGAGTCTCATTACTTTGTATCTAAGTGAGAAAATGATGTAAGAGATGCAATTATCTATAACATTACTCTAAAAATAAAAATTAACAACATAACACAAGGTGCGGTCATCAATTGTGACACAACGCTGATAAATTTTCCTGTCTCTAATCTGCCCTTACTTCTTCACAATAAATTTGATTCTAGCCGCATTAGCTTCATAGAACTGAATTCCCAAGCCAAAATGATTCATAAGTAACCATATGAGGGTGATTAGTTCTCCACCCTTACTTGGTTGCTGTGCATGAACATTGGCTCTACAATGAACTGCAGCATAACACAACAATTCCAGCCACACTTTGCTCATTAGCTTCCATTGATTTTGCTCCTCTAACTTTGAAAGCTGTTTTGCAAGTCTACAGGCATCAAACAACACAGATTTGCTAACATCTCCCTTCACAGCACCCGGTTTGATATCTGAATTGATCTTGAGGATCTCCACACATGCTCCTGACGGCTCTGAACAAGAATTATTGCGAAAAAATCGCTTAGCCTCTGCACATGTATCTTGGAATACCATTTTCCAATTGCCTGATACAGCGGCCATTATTGTGGGCTGCATCAGTAGTAGATATAATGCATAATCTGAAAGCAGCTTCGATAATTTTTTGTGGACAAATATTGCAGGCTGAACTGACAATTCTTTGTTATCGTCAACATTGAAGCGGAGTTCAGTAGCTATGTGCCACAGTAAAAGGCTTTCTGGGTATTCAACCTCCTGGACACTCCAATTGAATTCGTCCTGAACACTCCGCTTGAGTTCACTATCAACAGATAAGTGCCCAAGAACCCAATCACCTCTGCTGGAGCATATTTTTGCAATTTCACTTGCGTTGTCAGCAGCCAAAGATTTTTCCCTTAGTTCCTCGAAAATGAATTTCTTCAAGTCTTCATTGAATTGCTCGGAGGACAAGGATTGCATGATTTTCAGTCTGTCTAACAAAATCCCCGCCCAGAAAAGGTTTGCCAGATGGGTAATCCATTTTGGAAAATCTTTAAGACAATATGTCAAAAAATCGCAGCGGTAAAAAGTTTCAGACCACCTGCGATTCTTGATGATGGTATGAGCGATAAATTCAGCCCACCAATTTTCAAGGGCAGCAACTGTCCTATCAAGAAACATGAGCTTGATTACTGATAACGCGTCTAGAATCAAGGCCCCAATGAACAAGACATAGGTAAGGTGGACATCAAACTTACGGAACCCTCGCTTGTCAACAAAAACAAAAGTCAGTAACGCCACCACCACCGAGATGGAACTAATGGAGCGGAAAATAAATCCAGCCCAGCATCGCACCACCGCTACCTTGGTGTGAAGAACCTCATACATGAGGCTGAGTTCGATTTCTATTAGTTTGTATGTGTCGTTTTGAGTTCTGTTGAGAAAGAAATCACGGCTCAGTTGGCGATCTTGGGAACTAAGAAGAAGCCCCGGAATGAGTCCCTTGAAGGTTTCGAAGAATCCAAACGCATAACGCAATAAAGACTTCTTGTCATCTAGATCATTTAAGTCTTTCACATCCTTGTATTTCATGCCCCGGAGTCGCTCATCAGGTCCTCTTACCACCTGTGCACGTGCCGGTAAGTGGTTGAATCTCATTGCATTGTACATCTGCTGAACCCTTTCGTATACAGGACCGGGATTCGGTTTCCTGCAAACTGAATCCCCAAAACGGTCCAAACTCGCAAGAAAAAGAGCACGCGTACGCTCTGCATACTTGATGGTTCCGGCAACAAGTACAAGTGCTGTTGCGATCCATATCTCATTCTTTGGGAGCGATTGTAAGAAGATATAAATAGCAGCTCCTACCTGGAGGACGACACCCAGCAAGTGCCTTAGCCACAACTGATTGTCCTCCAGGGAGAAAGAAGTAATGGTGTCGGGGCCGCCAAGGTGCAACAGAAGAAAAGGAGCCCAAATGGCATAGAGGTCACCGTTATTGTTGCCAGGGTCGGAGTTGTGGCATTGGCCGCTGGAGATGAGTCCCACAGTGACAGCAGCAACCCAGTCGGCCAACAAATATGCCGACCAGACCGACATAATAACCCATTTGGCAGCAGATCTTTTTCGGAATGTTGCAAATAGAACTAGAAAGGCCTGAAGTGAGAGGCTTATTAGAATAAGCAGACGAAAATCCCATGTCTCCCATAGCTTTTTTAACTTTTCAAGGATGATTTGTAACATTTTTTTCTTTTTTCTTTTTTCTTTTTATGGGTCAGCTCCAAATCTCTTTCTTGGATGGCATCGAATCCTTTGTTGGAAGTACAGTACTCGGTATGGTATTAAAATCCGAATGAACATGTTGACAAGTTGAAGTTGGTAGTATTTTGCTGTAGCGCTGAAGTCATTCCATGGTTTTGTTATTTTTTGTCTGTTTGCTAAAAATACAATACTCCATAAAATAAATAAAAATGTTAAAAGATTTTAAATTTTTTACCAAATATTCACACGTGAGTCTTGTATAGGTGTGGGTGCCACGTCCATTTGAGTGTATAATAGAAATTTTAGTACTTCTTCCTCAATGGCCGTTGTTTCAAAATGGCATCATTTTGGATTTTTTTTTCTTTACTTTTGCCTTTTCCCTTGTTTTCTTCTTCTCTCAGCTGCTCTGTTGTAGCCATTTTTCTTTATACTGTCTTCTCCAAAACCCTCCATTTATCACCACCATCCAAAAGAACACCAACATTAACAAATTTAAGGTTCAAAAATGATAAAATGATAAATCAAAATTGACTAAAAAATAGATGAATACAAACAAAAGCAAAGAACAAACAATCAAACATTAGATCTAGGCTCTAGCAAAGTGTATGAGAATAGTTCATATCTTAGATACAGATCAAGTACAAAAACCCAAAAAAACTACTCCAGATTAAGAAACTTTTGTAAGAATTAGATCCAGGCTCGAACAAATTGTATGAGAATAGTTCATATCTTAGATACAGATCATTCCATTCTGATCCTTCATCTCCTACTGCTAACCCACCACCAATCTCTACCACTGCAGATCATTTCATCCAATCTCTTTTCAATGGGGGTGTTGATGATGGGTTTTGAATGGTTAGAGGAGAGAGACAACTCAACACTGTCGTGGCCTCGCCATCGCTGTAGTCTTGCCACCACCACCATTGTGCTCCTCTTCATCTTCAATCGTTCGTGCTTAAGGTTCTCGTTGTTTGAGAGCTTAGAGAGGTAAGAAAACAACAGAAAAGGAAAAAGTTAAAAAAAAAAAAAAAAAACCAAAACGATGCCGTTTTGGAACAACGGCAGGGATTCTATAGGGTGTCTCGGCAAAAGATCCGGACTCGTCCCAAAATATAAGAGCATCTCCAATGGAGCTACCAAAGGAGCTATCAAAGTTATAATTTGGCAAGAGTGACAAAAAAGAGGTCTCTAATGGCCTACTATTCTTCTTACCAAATATAGTAGATGCCATTTTTGTTGTCAAATTTGGCACGAATAAAAGCAAGTGCCAAACATGCCACATCATAAAAAATAACAGATTTTTTGCTCCAAATCAGTTGAAGAAACATAATTCATTCACCATGAAAACCTCCCAAAATCTTTGTTTTTCTTGCAAAGTTCACTATTTTTGTGCAAAAAAAAAAAAAGAATTCCTTTATCTACAAAGTTCACCATTCGTTTATTTTTGCAAAGTTCACCAGAATTGAGAAAAAAAAAAGAAGAGAATTCTTAAACAAAAATGTATTCACAATTTTAGAATGATCATTCAAGAACTAGTTTCACAAATTTCAATCAAGAACAAATCACAAATTTCAGAATTAATTTAGAACAAATCAAACCCAAATTTCACAAATTTATATAAATTTCTAAAACGAATTTAGAAAATAAATACCTGGATTCCAACATGATTGATGAAGTTGTTCTTCATCTCAACCTTCATCGACCTCTTGGGCTTGTTTTTCATCGACTTGTAGGGCTCATTTCCAGACCGATCGAGCTCCATCAAAGTCCAAATAGTTGTGTTTCAAACACTGGTGTTCTATCGAACTTCGTGATCGACGATGGGTGATCAACGCTGGTGGCGGTGATGGAAATCAGAGAGAGAAAGAGATAGATGAAGGACTAGTTTTGGCGATCGCGTCTGTAGGATGCTTTTGGGGTTTCTCAAGTTCGCCCTACACAACCTTCAATCAAGCACTTAGCCACATGGTAGGATGCTATACATAGTAAAATAACATACACAACTAGAATGCTAAAACTATAAATGCTCACCTAGTACTACTCTGTGCCAAACAAAAAAAAAAAAAATGTTATATACATATGCATGATCTTATATGTAAACAGTTAATGCAATACACACATGAGTGAAACTATAGATTTGGCTACTAAGTATATGACATATGAATCATTTCAAGGCATGAATTAGCACACAAAGGCACATAAGAATTGATAAAAATCTACAGATGCAAATTAGATGACTCTCAATGCATGAAAGATATGCAAAACATGGATATGATAAATAAAACATGTTGCTATACAGAAAGCACATCAATAAAAGGGATAGAAATACGTGGGGTTGGAAGTTATTATAACAATTGTTGGGTTGGAGGAGTTATTACAACAATAAATAGGTTCAGCTAAATTAATGATGAATCTAACAAATCATGTTAAATAAAGTAGAATAAATCAGCCAGTAGCTCCAGAACCACCCATCAGCCTACCCCTTTGAAGTTGTTTGCTCTATTCTTGTGGGAATTTAGCCAGCCATGGGAAAAAGTGACCGGCTGAGCAGAATATGGGACGATCGAACCTGTCCTTTGAGCAAAATTTGGATATGTGCAAGGATTCCAGAACAGAAGCCATGTACACCTTCAAAGGGGCATTTATCCCTTCTTCCTCCTCCACTCACAGAAACCACCCAAGGACGAGGTAGATGGGCTACAACTTCCAACAATGATACAAATAAATATGTACAACAGAAATTTTGCTAAAAGAAAACAAATTGAAAAGATTAAATCAAGAACAAATTAAAGCCCAAGAAATGAATAGAAACTTACATATTCTCTTTGTGAATAAGGGCAAATCAATACCCAGAACCATGCTATTAAGTGGAGAGCATAGATTAATGCAAATCATTTCTTGGTGGAAGTTTTGCTTCAAAGTAAGAGATTCATTAAAGGATATTGATAACTCCTCTCCTAGTCAATAAAAGCAAGGGTGTTTCCACCCTTTTTATGTTCACAAATGATTGAGAAGGGAGTATTCAACACTTTTGACATAAAACCTCACTTTACTTCCAAGGAAAATCAATAAAAATGAAAACTAACCACTTTTTCAGCATCAAATTCCAAAAATCATCCAACTAACCCCAGGAAACAACCTCCACTACTCATTAAGATTGAGCATGGGTTGACGTATATAGGCCAGTATCTTAAGATGATAAGATATGTGATGAAAAAGTGTATAACATGAAAGAAATTACATTACATAATCAAACTTGTGTACGGGTGGCTACTTTCTACTCCATCCACACCCACAAGGTTCCAAATATCACATCTATATACAACAACAAGGAACCAAAGCACTAGAAATCAAAAAAAGAGTACAAAAGCATACGGAAATAAAAAGAACAATCAACTCAATGGATGGGTGGCTACATCCTAGTTCCCTTCACATCCATAAGGACCCACCACAAGATTACAATAAGCCAATAATGAAGCACAAAACTTAATGATGCAGAACAATAGAGAAAATATGAGAAAATGTTCAAAAGTTTCACCTCTTGAAAGATGGTGAACTTCTTGGTTGTCAAACTCTTTCTTGGTCCTTTATGTCACAACCCAAAGCCGTACCTATAGGTTTAGCATTGTAATCGACCAAGAATCCTTGGATTACCAAAGGCCTCTGAACAGAATCACAAAATATAAGGGGGCTGCGGAAGCAAATATACAAAATACAATGTCTATAGAGCTGTGTAGACATACATGGGACAACAAATTTAAAACATACATATATATAGATAGCGTCAACTTTCATACGTCATGTGTCACCATTTAGGTAGTATCATAAGGGACTTAGCCCTATGTACAGATAAACAAAAACAAAATAACAAAACATCCTGAAACGATTCACAAAACTTGACTGTTCAACAGGGAACCTCCCTGGGAGGCATGGTAGCTGGCTGACCAAAACTCTCCAAGTAGCAGCTTAGGCTTGGTCACACGCTTGCTCACCTACATACATAATATAAATAGTGAGCGAAAGCCTAGTGAATAATAACTTAGTAAAGGGTTGAATGAATGATATCCTATAACAAGTCAAAAAACATAAACAAATTTACATTCATATTCTTGATCGAATTATATACAGAAATCAGAGTTCATGCTTGATCATATATGGTACATCCAATAACGCTAACAGATCAAATTTAGAGCATTAAGGGTCATACTTGTCAGTTCCATAAAGGAACCTCTGGTACTGGGAACTTGTAACATACTTGAGCCATGGTATTGTTACTTCCGAGCAAGGGCCATGAGACCACAGTATTATTATCTCCGGGCAAGGGCCTTGTGCTCATAGACCACGGTATTGTTACCCTCGGGCTTGGGCCTTG
This sequence comes from Camellia sinensis, assembly GCF_055761805.1. Lineage (NCBI taxonomy): Eukaryota > Viridiplantae > Streptophyta > Magnoliopsida > Ericales > Theaceae > Camellia > Camellia sinensis. The sequence goes on along the minus strand of NC_138969.1, from coordinate 163,782,587 downwards.
TGCTAAGGATGCCACAAATACTTTTCAATATATAGACAATCATTCATTGATTCAGAACATAACATGTCAGAATACAAAGCATTTCTTGTCATATCATATCATATAAGAAATTACTTAAATGTAAACATAGCTTTACAAAGTTATTATTCACAGATGGCTTCACTTGCAGAACAGACAGAGCAAACGAATCAGATAACTTGTGGCGCGTGACCCACATAAACATAATAGGCACACACACATTGAAACTCACACTCGAAATTCGTTAACTTATTCTATTTCGTTCTTAGTGTGTTTTTAGTCATCATCCTCATTATTATGACTTAAATATGGCCTAGGAATGCCTAGGGTGCAATGAGAATGCCAAAATGCCCTTGAAAACACTTAGGCAAATATGTTGAAAAAACATGAGCCTCGCTCAAGCGCAACTTCATTCACTCGAGTGGAAGGTCAAAAATGTGAGTGGTCGCTTGAGCGGTTTGCAAAACATGTAAACTTCTAGGACCATGCATTTTATGCTTGAGCAGAGGTGCAAAATACAGAGTGGTCGCTCGAGTGCAGGATCTGTCGCTCGAGCGGAAAGGCAAGTTCCTAGAATTTCCAAATTGCTGTTCAAGGTGCAAACCACAAGTTTAAAACTTCAAACTTGTTTCGTTGGGCCAAAAACTTGAGAAAACATGTCTAAACTTGGAAAACATTGTGAATTCAAGATCATTTCATTAAATCAAGGCCCAAAAGCTTGCCAATTGTATAAAACCAAACTTGAAACTCATGATATATTATGCACATGTGTGTAATCTCTTCAAACTTAAACCTTCCAAAACATGCTCAAACAAGGGAAATTGATGCAAAACATGATAAACTCTCAAAACGAAGGTGGAATTGAAGCATGAATGTGAGAATACTTGGCAATTCAACTCAAAATGTAAAAAAATGTGCATGCATGCATGATATGGCTCAAGTCTCTTCATTTCTAGCTCAATTGTTATACTTGTTCACAATATATCCTTAGGTTCTCTTCATTAATGACTTAGATACAAAGATGAGGAGCTAATTACTCACCTAAGACCTCCAATTGAGTTCTAACCACCAATTTTTTAGACTTCTAAACCATGTTTTCCAGCCTTTTTAAGATATGAAAATCAGTTTGAAAACCAAGAAAAAAAAGTGACAAAACAAAGGGGATGAGCTATGAAATAGGGGGCAAGAAAGGGTGTCAACCCTCTCTACCTTTGGTAGCTATTCAAACCCAAGTTTTAACACTTGAAATGGTTTCAAACAATACCAAAAACACAAGAAATTGATAGAAAGGGATAGAAATGAAAGAAAACATGAAGGTGGTAAGCTTATACACTTGAATGGAATAAGCTCTTGTTGTCAAACAAACTCAATCCAAAGGCCCTCTCAAGTTTGAATTGTGATTCACAAGTCTCAACCAAGGTTCTAAGACTTTGTTCTAAAGTTGTATATGGTGTATAGACATTGTCACACCCCAAACCTGGGCATGACCGGCTGTGGCCCAGAGGGACTTAGCCCAAGGCACACGTAAGCCTATACATAAACCCAAAATCACAAAGAATAAATGTGATGATAGCCCAGAAATAAATAAATCAAAACCCACCAGTGACAAGTCACAAGTATAAATAGCAAAGCCAACCGTAATCAATACCATCTAAACTTATGAGATATAAACAGCCCACATATCAGAATAATCCTAAATGGACCTCAATAAGAATAAAAAGAAGTATGCACAAACTTGACATAACAATCTAAAACAAAATAAATGAATGTCCTAGAGGTCCATGCAATTGCAGTCCCCGCTACACCATGAGTCCACTCTAAGTCCTTCTAACACCTGAAAATGATAAACAACTAAGTCAGCTGATAGCTCAGTGAGTAGCAACATGGATAGTAAATACAATTTTGAAAATAGGGTTCAATTCCAAAATAAGATATATATCACAGAAACTAGATTGGCATACAATTTGGTAAAGAGAATCTGTTTCAAAAAGAAGGTTCCATAGTTCAACAGTTAAAATACTCATGTCTCCCATGAACATGATAAATGACATTTTCCACTTAAAACAGATTACAACGTGAACACCAATAATTTTCTGGATACCAAGAAATAACAAGTAACATGCCACACAGTTCTCAAGGCTATAAGCCTCGTTGGATCCAATACTGAACTAAGAGTCATCCTCAGGGTGGCAACTCGGGCCTTTTCTCTAAGACGATCCGATTGAAGGTCACCTAGCCTAACCTAGGTCTTTTCCTTACAATCATTGAGCACTAGAGTCATCACGGCCCAACCCAGATCTGTTCCCTTGTGGCCAGAGTCATCACACACAGTGGAATAATTTCCCTAGACTAAAATATACAGATGGTCCCAATAATCAATACACATCAGTTTCGCAAAATATGGTAGTTCACCATTATAAACATGAGACCAAAACAAATAGTTTACAGTATGCCAAGTTCACACACATTTCCGAAATAATTTAATTCCATTGATAATATAATAATTTATCGAAACAGTTTAGTCCTGAAATAACAATTAAATTTTCCAATAGTTCAGGGTAGGGGAACATTTATAAAAATATGTAGCATGAAACTACTCGCCTGAAAATGAAATAATATAATCCTCGAATAGAGTATGAAAGTCCAACTAGTGCCCTGAACCAAGTATGAAGATTACACGTCACTACTAATTTAAAAATACTAAAGGGAATAATAAACTAAGTACCCCACACTAAAGCGCACTAACACAGCTCAACCCCACTCATCGTTAGTCTTAAATAATACCTAAGTTCATGTTCTTCGAGGTCTAAAATTACCCAAGACATGGGTTCCGATCGAAACTTAACTAAAAGTAACTTTAAGATAAAACAGAGTTTTACACAAGTTTTCCCAATCTATTCGCTAACTTTGAAAATTAAAAACCCACTCCATGCTGTTTGAAAAATTCCAAAACCCTCAAAATATCAACCAATATATGCTAAGTTTCAAACCCAATTGGTTTCACTTGATTTGCTTATCCAAATAATTATCTACAATTTATTATATCCAAACAGATCGTTTTCTACGGCACTTTAAAGAAATTGACGGTTCTCTTAGTATACAGAACAATCAACACAAGGCCAAAAATGTAAGAAACTAGACTCATAACCGGTTCTAATGACGTTGATTTCATAATTTTTGGATTTATACCCAAAGAGAACAACACTTCCAAAATTATTTTTTAACACAAGTTTTCTGGACAGATTTGAACGCACCAGTTAATATAGATTTTGACCCCAAAAAATTATAAGAAAATTCTGATATGAAATTCAATATGTAATTAATCTACTATAAAAATTTCAGTTCAAAATTCATCTGTTTGATATGGTTTCTTGATTTTTAAAGTTTGTGGTTCTGTACAAAATTTTTTGGATTAAGAATCACATCCATTATTTCTTATCACCAATCACTGACTTGGCACCCAAACAACACACCCGTTTCTCTTATTCCTTCCCGACAATAAGCAGATTACACATATGAACCATCACAATATATAGATACAATAAAATAGAACAATACCTTAGAGTTGTTGACCACCAATGTTGCCAAAAGTTTCTCTCAAATCTCCACTCTCTCTCTCTCTCTCCCTCACGGCTACAGTGAAGAACAAATAAGAAAGTAGGGTTTTGTGTATATTTTATTTAATACTAGTGGTTGGGTACACTTAAAGCATGTGTTGGTCAAATAAATAAATAATATACAAAATGTTTAAATATGTTGTAAGCAACTCAAATGGTAAGACCATTATTTATCAAATTGTGGTCTAGAGTTCAAGTCACATCCTCTTCACTAATTTTTTTTTTATTTAATAATAAATCTTGCCTCCAAATTAAAGACTTTCACCATAAATTTATTTTAGGTTTAAAATTAATTAAAAGACCCTCCAAATATTTAATTTGCACTTTAGGATTCACCATCAAAACATTTGAGATTGTAAAATAATTATTATTTAATTATTTACTTAATTTGTATATTCGGGTTCTCACAGATATGGTGTAAGGATGATAAGCTTGCTCAAAGATAGCTTGCACAAGAAGAAGGAGCTCTCAAGGGTAATTTTGCTTCTTTGAAATTTTTCTAACCCTCTAGATAGTGGGATTAGCTCGTATTTATAGAATTTGAGCAAAATAGGTTGAAAATATCTTCAAAAATAGACAACTGGCTGATTTCCACCCAGAACAGTGTTTCTCGCCAAAGAGGCATGGCCGGCCCCAAATGGCCACGGTCGGGCCCCAATGTGCTCCCTTGTTCCTCTATTTCAAGCTTAGTGTAGGGTGGCACAATGTTGAAAAATAAACCTCTGAGGTAAGAATAGTGTAAAAATGAAAGGTCTGGGATTGTTTTAGAGCTTGAACTTAAATTCCTTCATTGAAAATTCAAACCACACACAACGCAACTTTCATCATCGAGTGCTCAGGACAAAGCGCCAAAGTCTTGCGAGCGGTCAAAAATGGGGTGTCTACAACCTCCATCCATCAGTAACCAATAAAGTCAACATTTAAACCACATTCTATCCCATTACCCATTGCGCAAGTACAACCAAAACATTAAGTCTCCTATTCTATCTACCAGCTACTAATACTTACTGAACAATTACCCTGAATCAAGCCCCGACACATACACACGACATTTACAAGGTTTTCAAAGTCACACTATCCTAACTCCATAGAAGAACAAAAGAAGTTCTCAACCTCCTCTACCCATGTCATAGAACTACATTCCCAACTACTCTCTTAACCAACCTGAATGCTACGTAAGCCAAAACACAGCCCATCTTCGAAAATAATCACCTCCTTACCTTCATTTCAAACCTTGACCAATAAACACTAAACCACTATGACCCTACACATAGGTCACACACCAGCCATGGATTACATACCCGGCCAACCCTTTCGAAAACATCCCTTAACTTAACCCAAATTGAGGTACACATCCCTCACACCAAAATACAATAAATAAATTCTAGACCTTAGGAAACGTTCGCAGTACCACTGCCCGAAGTACAACACAAGGTGTTCAAAACACACCACTCACCAAACACTAACAACCAATACTACGATAATGGACTAACATCCCTTCACAAGAAACAACCAACTAGATAATACCAAGATCCTCTAACATTACCTACCATTAAGGTACAAGTCAAAACCAAACGAAACCATACGCTATTCTCAAAACACGTGTAATCCTAAGTCTCTCTATATCTAGAGTAAAGGAATATTCCATCTTTGCATAGATCCCTACACTACATCGTACCGGTTTACTAGGTCAATCCTAGGCCAACCTACAACGACAACCCGTCGCTAAAACACCAACTCAAAACTAATCACACCATCCACGATCTCCTAAGACACGTCATGCCTTACTGAATTGCCCATAACAACGGTAACTCTACTTGGTATTCAACCAATTGCATCACCCAACTACAGGAAACAACCATACCTATTCCAACCAATCATATATCATCTACAATGAACAACTCATGGCCGAGATGGCCCAACTAACTTCACCAACCCCGAGGGGAGCCAAACCACAACAGTACGTCCCAATCAACCTCACTCCACAACATGGACTTCTAGGTTACTAACACTGAAGTTGGAACCTGTGGACTCGCCTTTTTCGTGCCCCCTTTCGAAAGGTTTGAAAGAAAGGCCTCACAGTACGGACTCTCGCGGTTCTGAATCTAGTCTTACAAGTGCAATGTGAAACTGATAAACACCAAAGAGTCCAAATCCGGCAAATCTTTTTGGAAATTTGATTTTAAATCAAATAATGCCAAAATTGGACTGCTTTGCCAGATTACAGAGTCGCCACCTAAATATTTTATTTTTGGGGAAATTTAGGAAACCCTGACTGGTGCCAAAGGCCACGTGTCCGTCATCACTAAAGTTGCTTCGGCTTGGGAACTTAGGTACGAGGGGGGAAGGTCGTGAATTGAGATCCCCCTACTCGCCCGATCAAAGATCGGCCTCTACTAATCATGATATGGTTTTTTTTTTATAAAAATTATGTGTTCTTATTTCGGTTATTAAACTAACTTTACTATATGATGCACACAATCAAGTATAGACTAGTTTGCTCAAATTGGAACAACTCAACTCATGTTTGTTTGCGAAAAATGGTTTGAAGTTGCCACCTCAAGTGGGCTTAAAGATGCAAATTTGCCACCAAACATAGAGGGCTTAAAACATGATTTTGCCACAACAAAGTGGGCTTAAAACTTACATCTATTGAATCGTTTCAATTCAAACAATCAAGCCTTCATCCACAGGCACTCATGCAGTTTATCATTTGAGCACATAGCTTCATGGCAAGCATGCTAATCATGGCAACACTCACACTCATGCAAGTATGCTAAAGTGTAAAACTCACCTAGTACTCCTAGTTAGGAAAATATGAATTAGGAAATAATCCATGTTTCCTAACCATGTTAAGTGTCTAATGCAACACATGTAATAATACAACTAAATAGGCTCGGCTACCTAATCATGGTATTTGCAACACTTTGATAGCATGCTTTGAAACACGTATTCAATGAAGTATTGAAATGACAATGCAGTTTGAATGATGCGCCGAGCCTCGGTGCATGCAAGACAAATGAATGGATGCACACATGCGTGCATAAGGTATGCTAATTGAAAATGTCCCTAATCTAACCATCAAAAGCGATTAAATGAAAGGGAGAAAGATGTGGGGTTGGAAGACATACACACACGCACGCACACTTATTACAACATTATGCCCTCGCGAAGGAGGGTCTGAATGAATAAGAGCTAAGCTAATCTAGGCTAAGCTAATTTAGACTAATTATTACAAATCAAATGAATAAGTAGTAAACTAATTACTAATTATTACAACACTTTAAGTAACTAGTAAACTAATTAATTAAAACAAATGCACACTAACTAAGCATGCAAGGCATTAAACTACGCTGCCACTGCTCCGTCTCAGGAAGTGGAATATGCACATGCTCGGTTTTCGCCCCAAAAAGACCTCTGTTTTGCTCTTGAGAGGCTCTGTTTACAGGATTGAGCATACTTCAGAACCTTTCTGCTCTAACTTACCAAATCTTTGCTGAGGGTTACACTAGTGGTCTGCCGGCCATCTGCCGTCTAGAAATGAACCCTAGCTGGCCATTGATGAGGCACTGTTGGCCACTGATACTCTGAGTCACCATATTGCAATAGAGCACAAACAGAGCAAAATGAAGGTTTTTCTAGGGGTATGTTTGTACTGTATCCCTCCTTATCACCTCAAAATCTCAAAGGAGTGACACACTTGGATCCAAAACCACCAATCAAGCAATTTCATTGCATGATAGCCAAAGATCCAAGTTGTATACTTTCAGTAAATGCACAAATATGACCAATAAGAGCCACCACCTTATCATGCATGATCAAGGGCAATGGAGACCAAGGAAAATGGCACATTTCATCACTATTGAGTATGAAATGTCCCATTTGTCTTGTGTTCAAATTAACATTCGATTTGAACACATGCAATGCAACACAAAGGGATGCTTATCTCGTCACTTTTACTTGTCAATTTTGTTTACACATTTTAATTACCAAATCATTCCTTAATCCATTCAGTCCATTGGGTGAGTGTCCTCTAAATGGAAAGATGGCTCAAACCACAAGTTGCTTTGGGCATGAAAGAGGCATTACACTGTTGGTAATAAACCCCCTAAGGGATTAAACCATTAGGTGTAGCACCTCCATTTCACACTTAGGTAAACAAGTGGTTTAAAACCACTTTCAAAGCAAATCCAAAAGTGAAGAAATGAGGGAGATTGCAGAGATTATAAGTTTTGAAATTAAGTCATAAAAAGCACTAAAACATGTAACCAACTCACACCAATGAGAGTTAAAGCCTTAAAACAACAAGCTAGTGTAAGGACTTACGCTACAAATACACAAAACAAGTCTCAACTGACCCAAATAGCCCAAAACAGAGCTAAAGCAGTCTAAAACAAAGGCAAAAACGTGCTGGACTTGAGCTAAAACAGGCTAGATTAATAGGCTAAAACATAGAGCATGATAGGCTAGTAAACAAAACACAAGGAGGGGAGGCTACCCCCTCCATTTTTGGACTTCAAAACATGTTTTTAACCACTGAAATAACTCTAAAAAGTAGTGTTTAAAAGCTTAGAAAAAGATAGTAAAAGGATGGAAAACACAAGGGCAAAGGCCTCAAAAACAAGGTACAAAGAAGGGTGAACCACCCCTCAACCTTTATTGGCCTTAAACCACAAGTTTCAGCCAAAAAATGCGGAGTTTTTACAGTACAAAAATGTGTTGGAATGAAAACTACAACATGGAATAATTTAAGCTAGTAAACAAGCCAAAGGAGGGGTGGCTAACCCCTCCACTTTTGGGGCTTCAAAACCAATTTTTTTAGCCTCTGAAAACCTCTGAAAATCAATGGTTAAAAGGCCCAAAAAAGTTGGTTTGAAAGTGGCGAACAAAGGTTCAAAAAGCTTGACAAGCAAATGAGCAAGAAGGGTGAACCACCCCTCAAATGAAAATGGCCTCAAACCACCATTTTTAGGTCACAAAAACAAAACTTCTGACAGTTCAAAACTAGCCCTAAAACAGTTCAAAAACAATAGAAGAAAATGGCCAAGGAAGTGTGCAAAACAAGTATAAAAGGAGGGTGTTATACCTCTTCAAGGGAAGACACAAATGAGGTAATAAACCAAGCCAAGACCACCTTCTAGAGCTCAAAGAGGGTCTCAAGCAACCTCAGCCCAAAGATAAGCAACTTTGGTTCAGGGTTGATAGGCAAACTTGAAGTGTATCCACACTTGTATGCACAAAAGTTCAAGAGAGAGAAATCTAGAGAGATAGACTCCCAAAATTTTTCCAACCTTGAAAACAATAGAGAAGGTCCTCTATATATAGAAAACCATGAGCTTTGGTCAAAAATATTCATTAAAAAACAGCTAGAGCAGTGTGGAGACAGCTGGAGGTAAATATCTACAAAAAACCTAATTTTTTTACACCAATGGCCGGCAAGGCATCATTGATGGCCGGCAAGCTTCATTTGTGGCCGGAAAAAATCATCAATGGCTGGAACATGGCCGGCACATGGCCCGCAAGGCTCATTCAGTGGCTGGACAGAAAATCTGCTTTTTGGGCCGACTTCAAACAGACATATCTCCTTCTTTCGGACTCCTTTGTAGGTCATTCTTGAGTCTAAATTGAAGCCCCGTAAGTTTTCTTTCCAGTGGTGGAAGCCTCAATCAAAATTCCAAGTTTGCAAAAGGATATGCCTATTTTAGTGAAGACTGCTTAGTTTTGGTCCTAATCGAATTGATGCCTAACTTCACACAGCCATGCCTCCCTCATCCGGACTCAGCTTTAGGAGATTCTTGGGTCTAAAATGAAGCCCCAAAAGTCCAATTTCCAATGGTGGTGGCCTCATAACTAAATTCCAACTATACAGAAGGATAGGCCTGATTTAGTGAGGCTGCCCGTGTTTCTCTCTTAACGATTCATGCCCAACTTCTTCCCTAACTAGGTTTCTTCCCTCCACTCTTATTTTCTTCAAATCCAAACCTCTAAATAAGATGTTTTGAAAGATTTTTCAAAGATTTCACCTCTCTTTCATTCATTTTCACTTTTTCCTTGCTCGGTTTACTAAAAAGCGCAATATTTAACGAAATGCGAGCCTCGGAACATCATAAAAACTTATTTCCAAAAATATTTGAAAGAGAGGGTTTTAGGGTCTAAAAATCATTTTGGTCAAAAATAGTGTTGGTCCAAAATGGGGTGTAAGGTTTGGATTTGAAGCTCTCGTTGCCGAAGAAATCAAACCTTCGCATAGCATAACCTTCATCCTCGAGTGATCAACCTGAGGCGCCCAAGTCTGAAAGGCGGTCAAAAATAGGGTGTTTACAGAACCATACACCACTACCACCAACACATACAAGTTTAAACCTAACTCTTCGTGTTTTAGAAACTCTAACACCACCAGCATCCCTTCCACAAGTCACAAAACTTAAAACAACACATTCAATTGGAGAACACACCCCACACTACACCTCACACCTCTGACCACTCAAGGTCATAACTAACTTTAACACATACTAGTCCATAGACTAACAACCAACACCAAACATACACGATACCACCCAAGTGAGCATCAGAACTCTACCCTCACACGTCGTCACGAAGGACTCAAAAACACTACCGTCTATCAAAGATGTACCAATCGCCACCAAGGCAACCAATGTTAACTCACCACAAACGCTAATACATAACCGATATAGCACACACCGAGGTACCCATTCTGAGTTCACTACTTCTTTCCATACGTCTCTATAAAAGAGAGAATAGGCAACCTAGGACACGCAACACAAGTACCTTTTGCCGAAATATTAATGCAGTACCATCATATAAGCAAATACTCAAACAACCGCATTTAGACTCCAATAAACTCACACATCAGGTATACATAACACATAACACATAATTGTGTTAATTCAACAAAGATAGTTATTTGTTCCAGCAGTTGCTTAGATTTCCCATTAGAAACAACGTTGATCAAGCGCGTTTCCAACAAGACCTCCAAGCTAGTCAACTAGACACCAAATAATATCTATGAGTCCCAACACCATACCCACAAAAAATGCAACACATAAGCATGTTATCACTTAGCACACAACATACAAATGTCCTCACCAAGCATGATAAACCCACTATGGCTAACTACTTCCCACGAGCCAAAGGCTTTCAAACTTGGTCAGCTCTGATACCAAGTTGTCACACCTCGGATTTACACGGTCTGGCTCATGTGAATAAACCACCCAACGATAAACAATAGATAACAACTCTCACACAAATGAATATAATAAAGTTACACAATACATGTGTTTATCCAATTTTATGCATTCCTAGATATAACATCTAAGTCAAATGGATGCTCTATAACTAAAACATACACAAATGTTTGCCTGAGGCTTACATCATACACAAGGGTGTAACCCTTACAAGAATGGCACACGACCAGTAAATAACATAAATGGCCCTTGGCCTACAAATAACAGAACCACCCTACATGGCTCCGAACACAGATTCATGTCATAGTCCACATCCACACATGTCCACCTGAAAAACATTTCAGCCACGTAGGGTGAGCATAAAGCCTAGTAGAGAATATTTCCAAAACTAAACATGCTCCACCAGCACAAATGATCATGATGCAATACATATTTACAATATGCCCAAATGCATTCTCAAAATTCATTACATTAGTCAACAAAATGCTTTCTTTCCAATTACTAAACCCTTACGTTTAATTAAAATGTTTTTTTGAGTTCAAATTATCTGTTTGATATAAAATTCATTTCCCCAAAAAAACCAATCTCGGTATCTCAATACTAATCAGCAAATACATTGTTAAATCAAATGCGAATGCATTACTAAACAATATCAAATATCTTGTTAAAACCATATTCCAAACATCCTGTTCTGGAACCAACATAATAGTAAATAAATGGGTGAATCTCCAAAACAAACATAACCTTTCCCAGAAATTTCGTCCGGAGGAAATCATAAGCCGGGACCCATGTAAACGTAGGCTGTACAAGTACTACTATTGCCATTTCACGAAAATTTCGTTTGCGGGATCGGAACCTATGTATATGCGCGGTTTTTGGGACTTTCACCCTGGACACACATGCCAACTTATTTGATGTAACAATAACTTTCTCCCAAATTCACCATTTGATTTACCCTTTTCAATAGTACCATACATGTAACTCAAAATATTATTTTTCCAAAACAATGCAAATGTTCCAAAACATAGTGTAAGAATTTCCAAAACCTCTTTTCAAAACATATAGTTTCAATTTCCAAAATCCATTACATGCTCCACGATATGAATGATTTCAAATTGCCTACACGGCAATGCTATCTTCCACCGATAGCCAAAACAGTTATCTCTAATGCAATAATCAAAAGATGACAATACAAATATATTTTCACAAAAGAGTAATAACACCCATTGTTTCAAAACCCGACAATCATTCCCTTTTTATCCTTTTTCAACCAAACCACTTGCCAAAAATAATTCCAACTCCCAAAACAATACCATTTAGGGTTTTTCTACAAATTGGGGCTTTTCCACTTTTAGGAATCCATATGCAATTTTTGATTACCAAAAATAACTATAGAAGCAAAATCATAGCCCAATGTAGACACCCCATTTTTGATCAACTGCAAGACTTGGGTGCTTTGTCCTGAGCACTAGATGATGAAGTTACATTATCAATGGTTTGAATTCTCAACGAAGGAATTTGGTTTTTAGCTCTTTAAAATCTTAACCTTCCATACCCAGTTTGTTCCTATACCAATATACCACAAAAATCCTTTTTTTAGCACGATGCCAACCTACACTGAGCCTGAATCAGAGGAACATGGGAGCCACATTGGGGCCTGACCGTGCTTCATTGGGGGCCGGCCGTGCCTTTTTGGCGAGAAACACTGTTTTGGGTGGGAATCAACCAGTTGTCTATTTTTGAAGATATTTATGACTTATTTGGCTCAAATTCTATAAATATGAGTTGATGCCTCAATGTTAGGGGTTTTAAAAATTTAAAAGAAGCCAAAACATCATTGAGAGCTCCTTATTCATTTGCAAGCTAGCTTTGAGATATTATATCATCCTTGAACTATATCTATACATCTTATACACCCTTAGAGATGAACCTTGGGGCGTTGGTTGAGCCTTGTGAATCATAATTCAACCTGGTGAGTGTGCTAGGATCAAGTTTGGTTTACAACCAAAGCTTGCTCTCTTCAAGAGGTAGAAGTTTATCGGATTTTCCTTTCTTTCATTTCAGTATTTCTCTATCCATTTCTTGTGTTTTTATACTATTTTGGATAACTTGGGGTTGAATAGCTACCAGAGGTAGAGAGGCTTAACACCCTTTCTTGCACCTTACTTCATAGCTCACTCCCTTTGTTTCACCACTATTTCTCTTGGCTTACAAATTGGTCTGTAGAGTTTAAAAGGGCTAAAAAACATGGTTTAGAAGTCTCAAAAGTGGAGGGGTTAGCCACCTCTCCTTGCTCTTGTTTACTAGTCTTGTATCTCTTTGTTTTTGGCTATGTTTTGTACTCTTTTAAACATACTTTTAGCTACTATTTTTTTATGTTTTAGGGGCTGTTTAGGGCTATTTTAATTCATTTAATTAGTTTGGGCTTTGAATACTTTGCTTGTTTTGTTGTACATCCTCATGGCTTCGATTGTTTAGGCCTTAGACAACGAGTCATTCGAGTCGATAACTTTCTTCATTTAATTTCTATGTAAAGAGTTCCATTTTTGGAAATAATTAACTTCGCATAATAATTTATGTGCCTTTCCTCTTTTCTTGGTTTTCATTGTTTGAGAGTTGTTTCAAGCTATTGATTGTTATTCGAGGCATGAGAAAGAGACCTCCTATGCTTAATGGCTTAATCTCTTCGGAGGTTCATCGTCAAGGCATAGTCTCTCTTTCATGCTAACAATCACTTCATGTTTGATATTCCTCCTCATTTAGTGGACTTAAATATCACTTTGGGACAAATTTACTAAAGAATGGAAAGGTAAGTCAAAAAGGACTAATAAAGTTGGCTTAAAATCAAATCAACCGACATAAGGAAGATTAATAAAATTGGTTGGATTCGGTTGAACATTATGCCGAGTCCATTGCATCAAGAATCATCACATATCACTTCATGATATTTTGATGAATTTTGGGGCATATTTACCTCTCTCTTTGAGCCTTCGTGATAAGAGGGAGGGGTGGTCATCTTACATTACATTTATTATTATTTTTTCTAAACGTGTTCGAAATCATTAAGCCATCAACTTGTGCCTTTTGATGATTTTGGAACCAAATCTGATCTTCTCTTGAAGGGATAAGAATGTTTTAACACTGCTCTGTCTGCACTGTTTTTACCTCAGAGCATAAAAATGTTTTTTGTAAGAAAATAGGGCACGGCCGGCGTTGTTTGGACTCGGCCAGGTTCCAATGTTTGGTAAATAGAGCACTTTGGTAGAAACAGAGGGCAGTGACTGAGGGTGATATGAGAACCCGCATTTAATTATTCTTAAAAGAAAATAAATTAATTAATTAATTTTACCCAAAGCCTATCTAAAATACATATATTAGTGTATAAGTTAATTTCAAATTAACCCAATTCAATCACTAACAAAGATATTATTAAGAATAATAATTTTGTGGATGTTCAATATTTGTTGTTTATAAATTATTTTAATAAGGATTTGACATGATAATTATTCTTACTAAATACCTTAGTTAAAAATCTTAGTATATAATTTTAAGAAAACCCACACAAATTAAAAAAAAAATTAGAATTTGATTTTCGGTGGCAGTAGAATGCCACTTGTTTGTTTGCATGTCAATACAGGGAATAAGACCCCATTATGCTTCTTGGATTTGGAAGATTGGATTAGACCTGTAATGCCCTAACCCTTCACATGTCATCGATATTGTCCGCTTTGGGTCACGCATGCACGGGTTTGTTCTTTCCAGTGGGTCAACCATCCCAGAACTACTCTAGCCTAAGCACACTTAAGTGGGGAGTTCTAATAAGGATTTCACCACTTGGGAAAAAGCCTCGATGCTATATAAGGGCCTAGGTTTTTACTTTTATAGCCCAGGCACTCCCCATCCATTCTGGATGTGGGACACTGGGACCTTACAAGACCTAAGAGAATGATGTGAGAGAGAGAGAGAGAGAGAGAGAGGGAGGCTTAGCATGTAATCCATGCATATATATATGCATAATACTCCTCTTATCAGAGAAGTAAAGGAAATCTGTGAGCAAGCTAAGCAGAAGGGAGAAGAAGAAGAGTAGGAGATTAAAGAAGCTAAAAATTTCTACCATTTCATCATTCTATTATTAATTAAGAAAAATCCTCTCAACGCTCTCATTTTTTTTAATTGTTGAAAATTTCAGATTGTATTCATATGATAAAATGATTAAACTTGCAGATAGAATTTTATTTATAGTTGTATGTAAATTTGTGATTTGTATATCAAATATTTGAAGATATTGGTAGCCTTAAAATCATGATTTTATTGTGGAATTTAGACTTGCATGTGTAGTTTATACCATTAAAGAGAGGATTGAAGATTTTATTTGGCCCTTAAATCTGCCAAACAGTTGTATGAATTTTTAGACAATTTTATACTCAAAATTTGGAGATCATTTCTTCTATAAAGTTGTTGAGAATGATATCTAATTCATCTACGAAGTTTTGCAACAATTATTGAGTTTTGTATGAATTTATATAAATTTTTAACCAAATCTGGAACTGTAAGACAAATTTTAGAAAAATCATTAAAACTTCTATATTAAACCAAATCTAGTAATTTGTAATAAATTTTTAAAAAGGAAATTTGAGAAGTCTAGTTTCATAATAAATTTTTAGATTATGGAATTGATTTATAAATTTAAGTACGGAATTAATTTAAGAAAATGTGATAAATCTGTATCATAAACTTTCTGGGAATTTTTCAAAATTATTTATAATTTATTTTTGGAAATTTCTTTCTGAAAAATGACCATAACATGTTTATTGAGTATTCTATAGATTTATATGAATTTCATAGTTGTACAAGTAATTTATTTATAATTTAATTACGAGATATACATTTTGAAAAATTCTGACAGATTGAGGAGGAATAAAAAATTATCTCTTAAATTGTTAATTTTGACTAAAATTTAATATTGTGCTAGTCTAATCTTGTAAATTTAAAAACCATGCATGTGTGTGATTATGGTTTATTTCTTTTGTATCTACATTATTATTTCATACCATGGTTTAAATTAATGGTTTATTTAAATTTTGTACATTGATTTATTATTGTGTGGCATGTGTAATATTTTATGCTGGGAATTTTAATGAGTTGGTATAACATTATTGGTCATTGAAATTTGAATTATTTGTGATTAATATAAAAACTACCCTTGGCAGACTGTTCAGTTAGGGCAGGCCACGGATGCCACGGCTTGGATATATAACTCCGGGCTTGGGCATTTTTGGTAGTTCTTGAATATTTGACCAAGGGGGGGATATCAAATTAACTGTGGCCATGGCTTAGTGGTTGGTAAGAAAATCTCTTTGGTGAGATTTTGAGTGTCACCTAAACTATTAAAAATTGTTGAAATTATTATAATGGTTGTTACAACTATCATGCTGTTAATTTTGTTATGATTTTAATTGTCATGATCTTATTATTTTCGCTTAAAAAAAATGGTAGGCTGGTTATGTTTTCTTACTGTGTTGCAAAACTCATGGCATATATTTTGTTGCCTTGTCATTTTATGAAAGATTATGACGAGGAATGGACTAAAGCCGAAATTGGGGCCACTGTTGATATAGAACCGTGGCTAACTTGAAATCAAGAATTTAGCAAAATAAAATTTTATTATCTTTTGTATTAGTAATTACGAATATTATAAAGTTGTTGTAATATTGTATGAGGACTCATAATTTTGTTTTAAGCTTTGACTATGTGAGAATTTAAATTTTCCTTATTGGTTGTTAAAATTTTTATTTAGCAAGTTATTTGTTATATTTTGTGATGGTCCAAAAAAAATTGGGGTGTCACAGTTTGGTATCAGAGCCTAGATTTGAACTTTTGGCCCATGGGTAGCAATTTTTTATTTTTTTACGTTGAAGAAAACATTACGTTAACTTGTAATTTTTTGTGACTTAACTAAGTTAGAAACTTTTTAATTGTAGGATGCTAGGGTCATCATATATTAACTCTAATGAGGAATAATCGGTGGGAAACTATGACATAGAATCTAACCCAAGTGAGGAAGTGGAGTCGCTTGTAGAAGACTATGAGCCTAAGTCAGAACCCAAAAAAATTGCACCAATAGAAGACTACGAACCTGAGCCTGAGCCTGAACTTGAACCTGAACCTGAAGAGATTGCATCAATGTATAACCCACTGGAGATAATTGTGATTGAGTCTGACACCGAAGAGGAATCTGTAGAGGGCAATACTGATGAGAGCACTGGAGATATTGGGCCATGTTTGAGAATTGGGATGTTTAAAATGGGCTGCAAATCGGTTCATTTGTATATGTTAGAATTTATCCCCTAGGAGGTTGTGCTTGGAAATCTGAGAGTTGGGTAGGTGCCTACATAGGACCTGTCCAAATTTTAAGGCAAGAGACTCCCTGGTTATATCAGCTAGGCCCTTTCCTAGATGGTCTCACTGATAGGATGGACAACCTTTTTGACATTTGGAACCTTCAGTATACCATGTCCAATCCAAGCAAAATTGTGAAGAGAGATGGGTCAGTGGACTTCAAAGACTGGAGGATCTATCGGGAGGAGCCGGTGCAGTTGCTAGGGCATTGTGTGCAGGAAACTGTTATCTTTGTGAGGGTATTGTGGCGATTGATAGGGCTTTTCCAAGCCACATGGAAGCCGGAAACCCTTGTGAGCAGAGACTTTCCTTGGCTGTTTTAGAGGTTTTAAGAGAATTACAAACTAGGCTAACAAATTGTTTTGTATGCTTACTATGTAAAATTGCCTAGTTTAGAATTGTTGGTGTAGAAGTTAACTTGGATTTGTAGGGTCTATCTTTTGCCCATAGTATCTTATTTTTTATTTTAATTTTTTTTTGTTCAATTTGTATTTTGCTAATTGTAGCTTGTTTAATCTAAGTTTCCCAAGATGGGTCAAGAATAGCAGACGACAAACACGGTGTCCTAGGCGCACCAATGCAAATGCAATGCAAAGACACACATAAGTGTAAACAAAACAACATATCATGAGTTCGAGTCAAGTTCTCTAAATCCCTAGCAGAGTCACCAGAAACTGTAGACCGCCTGAACTTCCTCCGCGCACAAGGGCGCGAATTGTAGTTCTAGCTACTACAGTTCGGACTCCTCTCACGGTTCTGAATCTAATCTCACAAAGTGCAATGTAAGACTGATAAATCACCAAAGAGTCCAAATCCGACAAATCGTTTTGGAAAATTAATTTTAATCAAAAAGTGCCAAACATGGACTGCTTTGATAGATTTCAGAGTCGCCACGTAAATATTTTGTTTTGGGAAATTTAGGAAACCTTGACTCGTGCCTAAGGCCACATGTCCGTCATCACCAAAGTTGCCTCGGCTCGGGAACTCGGGTATGAGAGGGGAAGGTCCTGAAATGACCACCCTCGCTCGCCCGATCAAAGATCGGCCTCTACTACCATGATATGTTGTTTTTGAAAACACGTGTATTCTTTTTCCGGTTTATTAGTATAGACACCCAATTTTGGACTGTCTTCAAGACTTGGACGTCATCGTTTGAACACTCGATGATCATTCATGTTCGTGTTCGTTTTGAATTCCCGAAGGTCTCGGCTGCGCGCATTGCCTTAGGATCTCTCCACTTGTTTGTTTTGTGCTTAGTTATGGACCAAGGACTTGTGGTTTTGCTTCTGAGGGAAGGGGGTGGCTTGTTGGCCATCCCTACAACCCATCGGCCAAGGCATGGTGCCATCGGCCTTGTTTTCTTGACATCAGCCATAAGTGGTGGCCGATCGGCACTCTTTTTGGTCGATCGGCCATATTTCTTGGCCGAGACCTTTCCACCTGCTTTTGTAGATATTTTTGTGCTAGCTGTGCCAGCTGGTGAGCACAATTATCATCCTCCATACACGTGTATGGAGGGATTGAATCAAGACTAAAGCTTGTTCAACAAGCTTGAGAATTGAATTTCTATAAGAAAGGAGACCCCTCTCCCTTTCCAGAGGTTCTAAAAGTTTGATATACAAAACATATATCACTCTCTCTCTATATTTTACCTCTCTCTCTCCTTTTACCCTTGTTTATGTTCAAAAGTGTGATTTCTTCATACTATTGCACACAAACACCTACTAGAACACCATTCTTTTGTTGCTGAGGTACTGAGGAGTTGGTATTAGTGTTTTTGGGTTGGTTTGAACTCAGAAAAGCTGCTAGAGTTGTGTTCTTGTAGGTGTTCTTCAAGGGTGAGAAACTAACCTTTTAATCCCTTGTTTTGGCTTAAGCTTTTAGACTTATTTTCATGTTGATTTATGCTTAACTTTCTATTGTAAAAAGTTCTAATTTTTCATGCTTGTAATGTTTGTTTGAGGTCAATTTTGTGTTGGGGGTAGTCTACCCCCTCTTAGGCCTTGTTTTGTGCCTTCCTCTTTGAGCTATTGGGACCACCTTGTTTTGGCCTTCTCACCATTGAAACTCAGAGGATTTTCAGTGGTGGAAATGGTGTTTTGAGGTCCCAAATAGGAGAGGGTCATCCCCTCTCCTTTTGTCTCATATGCTTGTATTGATGGCTCATAAAAGTAACATGATTGTTAAGCTCATTTTGGCTCCATCTTAGCATGTATTAGGCCTTATTTCAGTATGTTATACCTCTGTGTAAGGTTGGTTTGATAGCCTCTTGCATGCACCATACACTTGTAGTGCAATCCTCTCTATTGCCTTAACATGCATCTTGTGTTTGGACCATCGTTCTTGCATGTTTTGGCTCAACTCAAAGAAGCTTTCCCTCATGTTTTACCATGCTTGAGCTTTGTTTGATATTGTTTTAGTCATGCATGCATTGTTTTGTATAGCCATGGTTCAATCTAGCTTGTTAGCTTTGTGTATCAAGTCCACTAGCATGCATTGCTTAGGCTATTCCCATGATTTGGCATCATTTCAAATGTTATTTTAGTGCATGTTTCATGGTCATACACTTGTGCTTGTCACTCTTTTAATGCCTAGGAGGTTTGGCTCTTTATGCCTCAAGAATGGATCATTTTGTATGCCTCCATGCTTAGGCCTTTGGGCTATCATCTCAGTGCTTTTTTGGTCTTGTTTTACCATGATATAACTCTAATTTTTGTGGTTAAAGTCATGCCATGTTTGGTTTTGATAGGTGTAGTGTAATACCCCTTTATAGCCTTGCGTGCTTCATGGTTTTGGTATTTTGTTCTAGCTTGTGTTGGCTAGGTTCAAGCATGCTTTTGGTCTTGTATTGACCTGCCTTGGGACTATTTTGGTTGCCCTTGGCCCTTTGGGGCTTGCTTTCTATGGCCATGGTGTAAATCCCTTTGCTAGCCTTAGGCCTTGAGCTTCATGTATGCTATGCTTGTGTTATGTGTGTGATTTGGCATCATTCCTGACATCATTTCAAAGCATGTAGTGTTGTCACACTTGCATGCTTTTCACTCTTTAAGTGCTCTTGAGAGTTTTCCTCTTTATGCCTTAATTCTTGGGCCAATTAGCATGCATGCTTGTTTTGCATTTCATGTCATCAATTCATCATTTTGGTCACTGTTTTGGACATGGCCAAGGTCTGTCCATTTTAGTTTATGACCATTTTTCATGTTGTTGCATGCTTGGTATATTGCATTTTTGCATGTTTAGGTCGCATTGCATTTTGCATGCTTGGTACATTGCATGTTTGCATGTTTAGGTTGCATTGCATGACATTGTTGTTGGCATACCCATGTTGCATTAGCTTTACTTGTATGCTTAGGTTGCATTGCATTGAGTTGGCATGCCTTTAGTTTTGATAAGTCAATCATGTTGCATTGCATAACATCTCCATGTTGCATGCATTGCATTGTGTTTGGTTTGGGTGTTAAGCCAAACACGAGGAACGAGGGACGTTTCATACTTGAAGCAATGAAACGTGCCTCAATTCTCGGTCGCCTTGCCTCTTGATCAAACATGATAGAGGTTAAGGTCCCTTATGTGTTTTTGTACATTTCATTCACATTGAATTGTGCGACTCGGCCTCTTTGGCCATCATGCATCGAAATACGTGATTGATGGCTCGAGAGTCGAGCACTACACTCCTTTGAGCTTCAAACATGATAAGGGGTGTAGTTGCACAACATTTTCTTGCAAATGTATTGCCATGCCTCTGTTTGTACTCTGCTACAGCAAAAGGAGCAGTTTGCAGGAAGAGATGGCCGATTGGCTATCTAGTGATCGGGCTATCAGTATTTGGCCGATGGACTCAAAAGTGGCCGATGACCCTTATCCCTTGGCCGATGGCCATACCATTTGGCCGATGGCCTCTCAGCATATCCCTGAGGTGGATCAGAAGTGTTTTAGAAGTTAGCACAGTTTTCAGAAGTCTAAAACAGTGCAAACAGAGGCAATATGAGACATGGCAACGGATTTTCGAGCGAAGCCGACGGAACATGCATGTATCCCTTGTCACGAGGCCATTTCAGTGCTTTTGTTAACTTAGAATAGTTATTTGTTTCAATTTGTTGTGTAATAATTAATTAGCTAGGATAGTTAGTTAATTAGTTGGTTTGTATTATTCATTCGAACCCTCCGTCGAGAGGGCGAATTTTGTAATAAGTGTGCGTGAGTGTGTGAATGTTTTCCAACCCCACGTCTTTCTCCCTTTTACTTAACCACTTACGATGGTTAGTTCTAGGTCATGTTTTGATTGGCATCCTTATGCTTGCATGTGCGCATCCATTCATTTGTCTTGCATGCACCGGGCTCGGTGCATCATACTAACTGCATTGTGTTTCAATTCCAAGTTGAATACATGTATCGAGTTGCATTTCACATGACATCTTAGAATAGCCGAGCCTATTTTAGTTGCATTTTGCATGTGTTGCAGTAGCCATCTTAACATGAACTAGGATCATGCATGATTTCTAACTAGTTCTCTGTTTTGGCTCGGAGTACACTGTGAGTGTTTATGCTTTAGCATACTGCATGTGTGTTATTGATTGCCATATTAGCATGCTTGCCATGAGGCTATTTGCTTAAGTGTTTAACAGCATGAATGCCTGTGGATGAAGGTTGGATTATTTGAATTGGAACAATTCATCGAAATGCGAGTTTTAAGCCCACTTGAGAGTGGCAAAATCATGTTTTCTAAGCCTACTTGAGGGTGGAAAATCCACGTCTTAGCTTACTTGCAAGTAGCACCTTCAAACCATTTTCAAACAAACATGAGATGTTTTGTTCCAATTTAGGCGATCTAGTCTATACTTGCTTGTTGTGCGCATCACATAGTAAGATTATCTAATAACCGAAATAAGAGCACATCTGTTTTCAAAAATAACATATCATGTTAGTAAAGGCCGATCTTTGATCGAGTGAGCGGGGGTGCTCATTACATGACCTTTCCCTCTCGTACCCAAGTTCCCGAGCCGAGGCAACTTTGGTGATGACGAACACGTGGCCTTAAGCACGAGTCAGGGTTTTCTAAATTTCCCAAAAACAAATCATTTAGGTGGCGACTCTGTATCTGGCAAAGCAGTCCATGTTTGACACTTCTTTATAAAAATTAGTTTTCCAAAACGATTTGCCGGATTTGGACTCTTTGATGATTTATCGATCTTGCATTGCACTTTGCGAGATTAGATTCAGAACCGTGACATTGAGTCCGAATTGTAGTAGCTAAGAACAACGATTCGCGCCCTGGCACGCGGAGTTCCGGGCGGTCTACAATTAGCTATCCTTACTATGTGATGCACACAGCATACATGTATAGACTAAATCACTTGACTTGGAACAAAACATCTCATGTTTGTTTTTCAAAAAATGGTTTGGAAGTGCCACTCACAAGTAGGCTAAAACGCGGATTTGCCAACCTCAAGTGGGCTTAGAAAAACATGATTTTGCCACTTCAAGTGGGCTTAAAACTCATATTTGATGAATTGTTCCAATTCAAGTAATAAAGCCTTCATCCACAGGCATTCATGCAGTTATATCAAATAAGCACATAGCCTCATGGCAAGCATGCTGTCATGGCAACACTCACACTCATGCAAGGATGCTAAAGCATAAACACTTACAGTGTACTCTAAGCCAAAACAGAAGCTAGTTAGTAATCAATGCATGATCCTAGCTATGTCAAGATGCCTAATGCAACACATGCAAAATGCAGCTAAGTAGGCTCGGCTATCTAAGATGGCATATGAATGCAACACTTGATAACATGTTGTTAAACACGTATTCAAGTAAGTATTGAAATACAATGCAGTTTGAGTGATGCGCCGAGCCCTGTGCATGCAAGACAAATGAATGATGCACGCATGCAAAGCATAAGGATGCTAATTGAAATATGCCCTAAAACTAACCATCAAAAGCTGGTAAATAAAAGGGAGAAAGACGTGGGGTTGGAAGACATGCATTACACATACGCACACTTATTACAAAATTTGCCCTCTCGATGGAGGGTCCGAATAAATCAACTAACTAGCTATGCTAAGCTCATTAATTACAAACCGAATTGAAACTAGCTATACTAAGCTAATTAGAATATTACAAAGATGAAATAAATTAGCTAAAGACATTAACTAATTAATTACAAAATCAGCAAATTAACTAGCTAAACAAAGCAGTTAAAATGGCCTCTAGGGGAGGGAGATATGAATGCTCGATTGCTTCGCTCGGAAATCCATTGCCATGCCACAAATTGCCTCTATTTGCACTCTTTTGGACTTCTAAAAATTGTGCCAACTCCTAAGATGCTTCTGACCCACCTTAGGAACATGCTGAGGGATGGTCGGCCCAGAGGGATGACCATCGGCCACTTCTGATAGCCGATCGGCAGCCTTGGTGGCCGGTCAACAGCTTTGATGGCCGATCGGCCACTGCTTCCTGCAATTTCTCCTTTTGCTGCAACAGAGCATAAACAGGGGCATGACAGTGTATCTGCAAGGAAATATGTGTATCCCCACACTCCTTATCATATCTCAAGCTCAAAGGAGTATGGTACTCAACTCTCGGGCCATTAATCATGCATCTCAATGCATGATGGCCAATGAGTCAAGCTTGCACAATGTTGATGAATGCATAAACAAGACTCAATGAAACTTCCACCCTATCATGCACGATCAAGGGTGTCGGTGACTAAGAAATGAGGCATGTTTCATCACTTCAAGTATGAAACGTCTCTCATTTCTTGTGCTTGGATTAACGTTCGATCCAAACACATGCAATGCAATACAAACATGTTATCTTGGCATGTTTTACTTTGACTCATTTTGTTTACACATTTTACATTACCGATTAACGCTTTAACCGATTTAGTCCAATGTGAAAGTCCTCTAATGAGAAAGATGGCCTCAGCCACAAGCACCTTGAGCATGAAAGAAGCCTCATGCTTTTCGTTAGTAGAAACCCTCAAGAGAAGGCTAAAACCATTAGGCATGAGAGCCTCAATTCCATGCTCAAGCCAACAAGGGGCTTAAGACCTTTTTCAAAGTGATACAACAAATGAAAGATGGCATGCGATGACATACATTCCAGTACTAAAATAGTATCCTAAATGATATCAAAACAAGAAAATGATGCATGCAAGATATGCTTAGAGCTGAGAACGCCAAAGCTAGTGAAGTGCATTACACTAGAAGCATGCCATACAATGCTCAAATGATTAAACTAGCCCAAAAAAGAGGTATAGCAGGCCAAAACAGTGGCTAAAATGAATCGAGAAGATAGCATGAAAATCAAAAAAATGATGCTCATGCAATAGCTCACATACAAGGCATAAGGTACAACTCTCAAGAGCACTTAAAGAGTGAAAAAAATGAAAGTGTGACAACACTATATGCTCTGAAATAACATACCAAATGATGCCAAGACATGCAAATACCTCAAACCAAGCATGCAAGATACCTCAAAACTCAAAATTAGTCAAGGCTATTGCACTACAATCATGCACAAAAAGCATCATACGACCAAGAAGGCTCAAAACAGAGCTAAAGCATGCCAAAATATGAATAAAAGCATGCTAGAGTATAGCCAAAATGAGATAGAATAATAGGCTAAAGAGACAAGCATGCAAGGCTAGCTAGCAAGGATTACACTACAAGTGTACAAAGAATGCAAGAGGTGAGTCCACCAATCAAAATTAGAGTTATAACATGCCAAAATAACACCAAAAACATACTTGAACTAAGCTAATTCAAACCACAAGAGCATGCTACTTTGTAAGGCTAACAAGGCTAGTGAGCAAGATTGCACTACAAGTGCAAGAAACATGCAAGAGGTGGCCAAGCTGACCAAAAATAGAGTTATGGTAGGTCCCAAAATTCAAAAAAATGTGCTCAAACTAAGCCACAAAAAGAGAGAAACATATGCTCATTTGGTGGGCCAACAACATCAGTAAACAAGACAAGAGGAGAGGGGACTACCCCCTCCTATTTAGGACCTCATAATAGGATTTCTACCACTGAAAATTCTCTGGATTTCAGTGGTTAAG
The DNA here is from genome assembly GCF_055761805.1 of Camellia sinensis. Classification (NCBI taxonomy): domain Eukaryota; kingdom Viridiplantae; phylum Streptophyta; class Magnoliopsida; order Ericales; family Theaceae; genus Camellia; species Camellia sinensis. Next base: position 163,757,286 of record NC_138969.1, on the reverse strand, counting down.
AGGCCACGAAAATTTGTTTTGAAAGGCCTTGAAAGATAGCTCAAAAGGCTTTACAAGCCAAGGAGCAAAATGGAGAGACAACCCCCTAGCCAAACAAGGCTTAAACCACCATTTTAGAACCTCAAAATCAGAGTTTTTTATGGTTCAAAACCAGCCACAAAATGGTACAAAACAATGGGAAAATGGGGATAAAGCAAGTGTGCAAAAACAAGCTTGAAAGGAGGAAATGCTTACCCTTGAAGCACAATAGCAAAATGGCCAAAATTCTGAGTTTAAACCAGCTTTGAGGGCTCAAAATAGGCTCCAAGGGATCTCAGCCCAATGGTAATCAAGTTTGATCAAAGATGCCTAGGCCAAGGAGAGGTGTATCTCCAAGTATACCTCTTGTATGCATACAGGGTAAGAGAGAGAGAGAGAAAACTTGAGAGAGGGGCAGAGATTTAGCTCTGAAAATTTCCGCAGACATTTGTGGCCAACTGCAAATTCTGCTCTGCAGGTCCAACTTCAAATGGGCATATCTCCTTCACCTGGACTCCTTTTCAGGTCATTCTTGTGTCTACAATGAAGCCCCTGAAGTAATCTCTCTAATGGTGGAAACCTCACATTAAAATTCCAACTGTGAAAAAAGGTATACCTCTTTTAGTGAAGACTGCCCAGTTTTGATCATAACCGATTGATGCCCAACTTCCAACAACCATATCTCCCCCATCCGGACTCGGCTTTATGAAATTCTTGAGTGAAAAATGAAGCCCGGAAGTCTTCTTTCCAATGGTGGTAGCCTCATAGCTGAGATCCAAGTGTGCAAATAGATAGACCTGATTTAGCGAGGACCGCTCAACTCTCTCTTAGCGATTCATGCCCATCTTCTTCTCCAACTTGGTTTCTTCCCTCTCCTCCAATTTTCTTCAACTCCAAACCCCTAAACAAGGTGTTTTGAAAGATTTTTTTAAAGATTTCATCTCTCTTTCATTCATTTCCACTTTGTCCTTGCTCGGTTTACCGAAAAGCGCAACATTTAACAAATACGAGCGTCGGAACATCGTAGGAACTTTATTTCAAACATATTTTCAAAGAGAGGGTTTTAAGGTCTAAAAACCATTCAAAATAGTTTTGGTCCAAAAAATGGGGTGTGAGGTTTGGATTTGACTCTCCTTTTGCTGAAGAAATTGAATCTTTGCACTGCACACCTTTCACCACCAAGCAAGCAATTAGTGACGCCCAAGTCTTAAGGGCAGTCAAAAATGGGGTGTCTATAACTGGTCCTTACGTCATCAAATCAATCTGGTCGGGAGGGGCGATTATCCTTATGGATCTAGATGGCTTGGAGTTTTCACAACCGATCAATATGGACAAGAAGAAGAAATATTATCCCTGAGAGGCTCCCTAGGCTGAAAACTTGAAAGGGAAACCTAGGCAAAAGTTAGAGCATAAAAAATTAGAAACAAAGAAAAATTGAGCTCACAAGGTTGAAAACTTGAAAGGGCGGCTTTGGCAAAAGTTAGAGCGCAAAAGGAGAGTGTTAATACTCGAGTGAACCTGAACCGAACTACGTAAGGCTTGGTTCCCATCTTTGGGATATGTAGGCAACTTCATCCTGAAGTTCGGCCATAATCATCTCCAACTCAACTATCTTGTCCATTTGTTTGATTAGGCCGTATTTGTCCATCGTTTTCTAGCTTGGTTGTGTTACCTCTGTTCTGGCAGAAAGGTCAGTTGCAAAGTCAAAACAGTGACGATGCTAAATGTAGTCACTGGCAGTGATGATCTTTTGATTTGGGGTTGTACACCTTAAGGACTGATTCTGTGTGTGTCAGGTGGTGATCATTTCTGAAAATCATTTTGAAAAGTTTTAATGAACTGATTTTTCTCAAAATTTTACCCTTTTACAACTTAGACCATTTTGGGGACCACATACGAAAATTTTTAGTGCTCATAACTTTAATTTTATTAATTTCAACACAAGTACATTCTCCAACTTTTGATTAAACCAAAGTTGCTTTTACATTGAAAATAGAAAAAACTTGAAAAGAAAGATAAAGCAATAAAACTAGGGGCACAGATAAGTCAGGTGGTCCTACGTCCTCTGCTCACGCTCGTGGACTTTTTTGCTACCAAAGTTAGCCCAACCTATGTCTCCTCCTCAAGCCAAGCAAAGCACTCACCAGAAAGGGTGTAACTGAAGCTAGGGGCAGGGGCTAGAAGTTCTCTCATCCTCCAAGCAACAAGGTACAGGGGCAAGTTGTAGACACCCCATTTTTGACCGACCTCAAGACTCAGACGTCACCGATTGAGCGCTTGGTGATGTTGCATAATGTGCTCGTTCAGAAGTTTCAGAGTCGCGGCCGTGAGCCCTGCCTCCGGGCTTCCGAACCCTCTTCTGTGCCTTGTCTCGGTTTGCGAACCAGACTCGGTTTTCTCTGTTTCTTTTCCTGAGGGGAAGGAGAAGTCCCGTAGACTATCTCTCAATGTCCGTAGGCTACGTTTGGTGGCCGTAGGCCATTTTGCCCATTTCGGAGTCCGGTTCCCGGTTTTCGGAGCCGTCAGGCCGTGTGCCTCGGTTCGGGACCGCTTAACCATCTCCTATTGCTTTGATTTTTGGCATACATCTTATTTCATCCCTTTTGAGGGACACTGGGGGCTAAGAAACCCACTTCGAGGTCGAATACCATTTTCGGTGCTTAACAGCCCATTTTCGAGACCCCGAACTGCGTGTGTTTGGCCCCGGAACATTCGTTTTGCAACGGTTTTCGTTCATTTTTGACAAGTACCTCTGTTTTATCACTAGGAAGGTCACTAAAGGGCGGGAGGCCAGCAATTGTTGCAGCAACCAGTTATCTCTCCTCCGGAGCCTCCCGGCGCCCGTTTTTCCAACTTCCGGGCTAATGTTGAACACCCTAGGGTTAGTGTTGCCAACTTTCAACCACATATCTGTGATCTACACACTTGGGAGGCCACTAAAAGTTGGTGGCCGGCCATTAAGGTTACCTGACCCTTTTGACCCCTTTCTTCCGGGCTAATGTTGAACCCCTTGGACCTTTTTTCTCGAACTTTCAACCACATATCTGTGATGTACACACATGGGAGGCCACTAAAAGTTCATGGCCGGCCAGTAATTCAACTTGACCCTTTTGACCCCCTCTTTCCGAGCCAATGTTGAACCCCTTAGACCCACTTTCTTGGACTTTTAACCACATGGTTGTGTTGTACACACATAGGGGTACCTCTCCATTAGCTGGCCGGCCAGAAAATCTCATTGACCCTTTTGACCCCTAGCCGGCCGGCTAGGGGGTGTGGCCGGCCGGCCACCTCCAACAAAAGTGATAGGCCGGCCGTGTTCCTTGCACTGTGCACTTTACAGCTGTGGGGCAATATCCCCCAGATATTTTCTGTGTCCGGGGGATATTTTGTGGGGGAGTTTTGCTCTCCTTTTCCCCCACCTTTACACCCCCTTTTGAACCCTTATAACCAGCTGGTGGCCTCACTTACAAGGGTTAGAAAAACTCTCCTTCAAGCTTCCATAGCCAACTCCATCTTCTTCCCTCTCAATTCTTCAAAAAACCCTAAGTCCCTAACCATCATTCCTTCTACACCACCAAGCTCTACCACCACCATCTCATTTCCAGCAACAAGGAAGGATTCTTGAAGGCTAAAGAAGCTGCAAATCCATCCAAGAAGCAACAAAAGTTTGATTCTTCAAGGGTAAGTAATACTTTTACCCTTTTGAACCTTTTTCTTGATCTATTTCTAAGCCCCACTTCTTTTTGGTTTCAAGCTCCGGCCCTAACTGAAAAGGGCAATCTTTTGAGCTCATATTCACTTTTCATTAAGGGCTCAACCTTATTTGAGCCCTCCATAACACACTTGCTTCATTGATCCTCTTGTATGTCATAGTTTTGCATGCTATTTTTGACCCATGAGAAATTTATTTTTGAGCATGTTGTAAACTGACATTAAGCTTATTTTGAGCCCCTCTTCAACATTGGAGAAGGGCTAAACATTGTTTGGTATCTCTATGTATCACTTGTAGTTATATCCCTTATTTGGCCCCATTTTTGCATAAATTGGCAGCCCCCTTTGCTTCTGTTTTTGGACCTTGGTCCGAACTGAAAGTGGCCTTATTTTGGCCTATACTTAATGTTTTATTCACACTTTTTTTCTGTTTGGTGAATATTTTACATACTTCATGTTATAGCACCTTTTGAGCCTTGTTTTGCATCACTTTTTTAGCATATTTGTATACTGATTTTGAGGCTTCCATATACTGTAAATGTTCATATTTTTGGTCCATCTTCAGTGTTGTAGAAGGAAATTTTTCAGTTTGGGTTTTGCTTGTATCACTTGCTTCATTACCCCTCTTTTGGCCCCTATTATTGCATGCTATTTTTGCCATACCTATGCTTGCTTTTTGGCCATGTTTATAACTGTGAAAGTGCATTTTTTGGGACTGTCTAGCTTCTTTCTTTGCATTGCATGTCCATATTGTGCATGTTTGGCATAGCTGTAGGCCATTTCGGGTGCCTAATGTTGCATTTCGGGACATTTCCTTGCATTTCATGTCATTTCGCTTCATTTCGGGACTGTTTTCCCCCGTATTTTGTTGCTGAAATTCCATTAGCATGCTTGCATATCATTTCCATGCCATTTCATTGCATTTTATCATTGCCTCGGTTTGCGTGCCAGTGTGCACGCATTTCGAGGCACTCCATTTTTATCCGACGGCATCCTATGTGAGTGTGGCTGAGGCTCACTCATGTTAGTATAAGCCCATTTGTCATTTCCATGCCATTTCATTGCATTTTATCATTGCCTCGGTTTGCGTGCCAGTGTGCACGCATTTCGAGGCACTCCATTTTTATCCGACGGCATCCTATGTGAGTGTGGCTGAGGCTCACTCATGTTGGTATAAGCCCATTTGTCATTTCCATGCCATTTCATTGCATTTTATCATTGCCTCGATTTGTGTGCCAGTGTGCACGCATTTCGAGGCACTCCATTTTTATCCGACGGCATCCTATGTGAGTGTGGCTGAGGCTCACTCATGTTGGTATAAGCCCATTTGTCATTTCCAAGCCATTTCGAGACACATATCATCGCCTCGGTTTGCGTGCCCGCGTGTACGTATTTCGAGACACATATCATCGCCTCGGTTTGCGTGCCCGCGTGCACGTATTTTGAGACACATATCATCGCCTCGGTTTGTTTGCCCGCGTGCATGCATTTCGAGACACATATCATTGCCTCGGTTTGCGTGCCCGCGTGCACACATTTCGAGACACATATCATTGCCTCGGTTTGCGTGCCCACGTGTACGCATTTCGAGACACATATCATCGCCTTGGTTTGCGTGCCCGCGTGCACATATTTCAAGACACATATCATCGCCTCGGTTTGCGTGCCCGCGTGCACGTATTTCGAGACACATTTATCATTGCCTCAGTTTGCGTGCCCGTGTGCTCGCATTTCGAGGCACCTCATTTTCATAGCATTCTGTCATTTTCTCGGTTTGCGTGCCCGTGTGCACGTACTTCGAGGCATTTCACTTCCATAGCATTGTGTATGTTAGGATTATATCTTAGTTGCATTTCATGCATGTCATGCATATTACATCGTGTCCGGAATAGGAGTTAGCCCGGGCATGGGAAACGAGGTGCATTTCGTACTCCGAGTGACGGAATGTGTCTCAATTCCCCAGTCACCGACACTCCGGATTATCCATGATGGAGTTAGGTTTTAGCTGTAGTTTCATGTGCATTGATCCTATATTGAGTCGTGCATTTCGACTCCTCGGCCATCATGCCTCGGTATGCATGATTGGTGGCACGAGGATCGAGACATGCATATATCTGTGCAAATACATTGCTATGCCCCTTTCCTGCTCTCTGTTGCAGCAAAACGGAGAATCAACAACCTTTTGGGGCTTGGCACACATTTCAAGAACAGGTGTAAACAGAGGCTAATTGGGGCATTCCGGTGGATTTCCGCGCAAGACAATCCGGACATGCATCATCCATCAGAAGCCAGGCGGTCCCCGGCTTGCACGCCAGTTTTATTTGCTTTCATAGTTAATTTATTAATTAGAATTTTGTAATATTTCGGACTGTAATATTCTTTTATTCGGGACTGTAATATTTGGACTGTATATTTATTCGGACCCTCTGAGTGAGGGCACAACTGTAATAAGTGTGTGTGAGTGTGATGTATGTCTTCCAACCCCACGTCTTTCTCCCTTTTATTTATCCGCTTTTGATGGTTAGATTAGGGCATGTTTAAATTAGCATACAGTATGACAGCATGTTCGCGTTCATTCATCTGTATTGCATGCACCGGGCTCAGCGCACCATACTAACTGCATCGCACTTTCAATTCCAAGTTGAATACATGGTAGTTGTAGCATTTCATATACCATCTTAGAATAGCCGAGCCTGCTATAGTTGCACTTTGCATGTGTTGCATTAGGCATTTCTGTATACTTAGGATCATGCATGATTTCTAATGTAGTTTCTATTTTGGCTCGGAGTACTCGGTGAGTTTTATGCTTTAGCATCCTTGCATGTGTGTGAGTGCTGCCATGAATAGCATGTTTACCATGAGGCTATGTGCTTATCTGATATAACTGCCTGAATGCCTGTGGGTGAAGGTTGGGTTATCTGAATTGGAATAAATCATCAATTGTTTTAAGCCTACCTGCGGGTAGCAAACCATTTTCAAAAACAAGCATGAAATGTTTTGTTCCAATTCGGGTGATCTGGTCTATACTTGTATGCTGTGAGCATCACATAGTAACCTAGGCTAATAACCGGTTTAAGGACATACAAAGTTTTCAAAAATTGATATCATGGTTAGTAGAGGCCGGTCTATGACCGGGCGAGCGGGGGTGCTCACGAAGTGACCTTCCCCAATCGTACCCAAGTTCCCGAGCCGAGGCAACTTTGGTGATGACGGACATGTGGCCTTTTGGCACCGAGTCAGGGTTTCCTAAATTTCCCAAAATAAAATATTTAGGTGGCGACTCTGTATCTGGCAAAGCAGTCCATGTTTGGCACTTCTTTCAAAAATCAGTTTTTCTCAAAACGATTTGCCGGATTTGGACTCTTTGGTTCAGACTTAGAACCGTGACTACGAAAAGTCAAGTCCGAGCTGTAGTGAGGTCCCCCGCGGGCTTGTTACAGTTTCTGGCGACTCTGCTGGGGATTTAGAGAACTTGACTCGAACTCATGATATCTGTTTTTGACTACACTTGTGTGTTTCTTTGCATTGCATTTGCATTGGTGCGCCTAGGACACCGTGTTTGCCATCTGCTATTCCTGAACGGTTTGCTGGAGGCTTGTCTTGTCAAGGCATGACCACAAGGCTGACCGGTTGTGGGCTCTGCCAGTATGGGAACACAAACCCCGGTTTTACCGGGGCACCCTCTTTGACCATTCGACCTAGTGCATATTCGGATCCATAGTGACCATCTCAAATTAGGACAGGTTGCTTACCCGTTTATAGGTTGTTTGAAACCGTTGCGTGCATAGTGAAATCCTAGTTCCTGACACAATAGGACAGGGAAACCCTACCCCAACATAGGGGTGTTTTGGCTCTCACTTATCTGCTATGTGCTTTAGAGTGCGTCTCTACAGGAATGCATGTATCAGTATATGAGTTTGGGCATTAAGCCTGCGGGCTTCAGTTCAGTATTGTCAGTATCGAGCCTGCGGGCATCAGTTCAGAATTGTCAGTATCAGGCATGCGGGCATCAGTTCAGTATTGTCGACATCAGGCCTGCGGGCATCAGTTTGGTATTGCGGGTATCAAGCCTGCAGGCATCAGCCAGTATTTGAGGATTAGTTATCTGCGGATATCAGATTCTGTTTTAGGGGACAGTGATACAGGGATAATAATCAGTGATTGAGAACAGTGTGTTATTCAGCTTATTGACTGTGTGTTGTTATGCCCGACTGCGTGTCATGCATTTTATTTTAAGCTGTTACGCTGTCCGTTTATCTGTTTATTTATTTTCTTTTCGCTTTATTTATCTTTTGCTAGGTTAGTTTTAGCACGATTGCTTCTGACCCAGCAGGCATTCCCCAAGCACGTTGGACACGAGGTCGTCGACTCCATCGATCTGAGGATCTAATCGACGGACAGCCAGTGTTCTATTCTCTACCCCCTGTTACCAGAAGGAAGCCGAAAAGGCGCAGTGTGTCAGAACAGAGGTTGTCAGAACAGTGGGTTACCCCATCAGAGGACAACAGAGGTGAAGTCCTGATTAGTGCTATAAGAGTAGATATACCAGTCAGTCGAATGGAGCAGCAAAATACAACAGGGATGGAGGCCCTAATGCGTCAGATGCAGGAGAGCATGAAACAGATGCACGATGATGCCGCCCGTCAAGCAGAATTCTCCAAACAGCAGGCCGCAGTCATGGCCCAACAGGCTGAGCTGATTACCAGATTGCAACAGCAGAATACAGCATCTGCTTCACAACAAATCCCTCCTCCGGCGGGAGCCCCAATACCTGAGCAGGCACCTGTTGTTCAAAACGCTCCTCCGAACGCCCAAAATACTGTACCGACTGTCCAAAATGTACAAGAGGACACGAGTCTTCCAATGGGGCCAACTCCGCCCCCGCTTCCACCACAACTGTCCAAGGTCCATACATCCAATCACCCGGACTCTCCATCCGAGGTCGAGGTTGATCATACAGCTCTGAAATTGAGCAAACTGGAAAAGCTCTTCAAAAAATCCCAAGGGGCCAAGGCTATGCCGGATATCGGAGACGGATATACCGAGGAGGCCGTAACACTCCCCGATAGGTTCAAAATGCCACAAATCGACCGTTTTGACGGGACCGGCGATCCCATGGTCCATATCCGACTGTTTGCGGATGTCTTGCGGCCAATGGGCCTAACACGACAACAGAAGCTCTCACTATTCGGCCGAACCCTGTCGGGTGTGGCCTCCCATTGGTACGCAAGATTACAAGACGAAGTGAAGAAGAATTGGGATGAGATGGCTGAGGCCTTTGTCACACAATATTCATACAACACTCAGATCGAGGTCACAACCCGTGATCTTGAAACGACAAGGCAAGAGCCCAAGGAATCTTTCTCGGACTTTGTGATCCGATGGAGGGCAAAGACGTCAACAATGACCTTAAGGCCCACTGACAAAGATCAGATTCGGATGATTGTGCGCAATCTCCACCCAAAGCTAATGCAGAGGATGATTGTAGTCCCCTTCCCTACTTTCGCAGATTTACATGATATGGGGGTGCAAATCGAAGATGCAATGAAACAAGGTCTGTTTGACCAAGACAGAGAACAACCGAGGAGGACCTTCAACCGCAACAACAATGCAGGCCCGAGTGGCGCTGCAAATACGAGAGCCTCGGAAGTTGGCATGGTCACCACCACTCCCCCTCCCCCTCCAAGGCCCATGACTGCCACACCATTCTCCGGCGCGTCCGGAAGCAACGCACAAAACAGATTCCAACCGCGTGGCCAAAGAACCTTTACCCCACTATATATGCCTCTGACCAAGGTTCTGGGAATACTGATCAGAAAAAATCATTTAAAACCCCTGGAACCAAAGCCATTACCGAATCCACTCCCCCCCTCATACAACCCGTCAAAGTATTGCGCTTACCACCAACAACACGGTCATGACACCGACCGTTGTTACAGATTGCGTCATGAGATCCAAGATCTTATTGACAAACAGGTGATCGCGCCCCCTGATAAACCCAATGTCACAACCAACCCTCTCCCACCACATAACCAACCTCCCCCTCCCAACAGAATTAATTTTATCCAAATCGGGGTCGCATCTTACGATCCTAGCATCTATATTACGCCCACCCACCTACCCAAGCCGGAGGTGCTCCTCCCCAATTGCACTGATTTCTTGTGCATGATGGACATCTCCGAAACCCAACCAGAACCGGTGGTGGTGACCGTCGAAGACGGAGCAGGGCAGATTTTTGGAAGAAATGAGATTGTTGAATCTGAAACTGGGCAGAATTTTGCTGGGGGAGCCTATGATCCAAGCAAGTACATCCTATCAACGAGCCGAATTGGGCTAAGTGTAGAATTGCCAGAGACAGGAGAACTATGCATGATCCGAGGGGATGGATCTGGGCTATGGGCAGATGAGCTGACAGCCGTAGAGGAAGACTTTGCTAACTTGCAATTTCTCGACGACCAGGAACTGGGGGACGCGTCGATTAACTGGTATGATTATGAGGGATCAGAGGAGGCCACAGGATGGCTCGAAGATCAGCCGGATGCAGCGGGCGAAGCCCAATCAGAACAGAGCCCGGCAGGGGCAGAAATATTAGTTGTGGCCGGAATGGCCGAAAATCAAGTTTTACCGCCGGAGAGCGCCGGTGTAAAGAATTCCGCTCAGGACATGGGCATTATGGATGCAGGAATTGTTAAACAACCAGCTGTACTGACGCAGTTGGAACAAGAACAGTTTGAGGCTACTGAGAGAGCCAGGAAGGCTAAAGGCCCTGAGGGGACCGAAAGTGCTGCGTGCACGGAAACGGAAAAGGCTACGAGCATATGGACAGGGAATATTGAGAGTACAACTAAACCGGAGCCAGACAGGTGTCTGTTGGCTGCCAGTGGAATGTGGTGGGAAGATTACGATTTGTGTCTTGCCCACACCGATGAAGACTGGGGGAATAACCAGCCGGATGATACTTGGTACCTCGATGAGGTTGACCATATGACAAGAAGTGGGCGGTACTTCAAGCCCCCACACCTGGACCAACCCGAGGCATCCGAGAAGGACAGAGAAATGGAGAAACAGAAGGAGAAGCAGATTGAAGAGGAAGCTGTGCTGAAGCAATTAAAGAAGATACAAGCAGACATCTCCATCTGGGGACTGCTAATGGCATCACGAGTGCACAGAGAAGCTGTCCTATCTGCTATGGACAAGTCCAAACTCTCCATAGACACCACGCCTGAATAGTTGGTTGGGCTGGTTTTTCCGGGAGGAGGTTCCCCGGCATTAACCTTTTCGGACAAGGAGCTACCGCCTGAAGGCACAGGTCATAACAAACCCCTCTATATTTCTGTCGAATGTAGAGATAAGTGGATACCGGTGGTACTTGTTGATACCGGGTCTGCGATTAATGTCTGCCCAACCAGAACGGCGTATGCAATCGGGTTGAAGCCTGTGGACTTCGTCCCAACCACCCAAGTGATCAGAGCATACGATAATACCAGCAGAGAGGTGATGGGGACTGTTAAAATTCAAACCAAGGTTGGTCCAGGACAACACAACATCGAATTTCATATCCTGGACGTTCCCGCAACCTTTAACCTACTTTTGGGGCGACCGTGGTTGCACCAGGTCAAAGCAGTCTCTTCCACTCTACATCAAATGCTAAAGTACCCCCACGGGAAAGGGGTAGCGATAGTTTTCAGAAATTCATCAATCCATCCGCCGCCGGAAGTGTCTACACCTGTCTTGGAGATTGAGCATGGCACGGAGGATGTGTTTTTGTCGGGGTTCACTTTGGCCGAGGCTCAAGTGGTTCAGAATGTCATGGCTGTGAATGAGGGCATGTATGTTAGCGCACAATCTATCTACCTCATGAACAAGCTAAAACATACCCCCGGGATGGGATTAGGGAGAAGCGGCCGGAAGGGCGTCTCAGTATTGGCCGAAGTGCCACACAACCCCCACGCCTTTGGACTGGGTTATCTGCCCACCAAGGAGGATTGGGTGAGGAAAGGGAAAGAAATGGCCGGAAGGGCCAGAGCAAAGAAGGCCGGGAAGCCATTTGATTTAATGCACAGGCACATCTGGGGTACCCTAAATGGACGTTTCGTCCGGGAGGGGGAAGATTTTCCATTCTGCGGCTTCCCGGAGCCATGGCTAAACGCGAAGGGGGAGCGCGTACCTGGTTTTGAAATCTTCTTCGACATACAACTATCTGGGGATGACGTTGCCGAAGCGCAAACAGACCCACCAACTGAGGTTGAGCAATGTGAAACAGTGGATCCTGAGAGCACAGAGCTTGAAATGGGGGTAGCACTGGCGAGTCTACTATCAGATCCTCCGATCGGCCAAGAGTGCTTGGGGGATAACTCTTTGATTTCTGTGATTGGAGATGAAATAGCTGCGGGCTTTCCAGCGCCGATCTTGGATGCATCTATCGCACCTTCTCTCATCTGGCAATTTGAAGAAGGCTTTTTATCTAGCAGTTCCGGGTCAGGTAGTGAGCCGGAATCTGATTCTTCCGAATCTTGCACGTCGGAATCAGATTCCAGCTCGACTGAGTCTGAGTCCGGTATTCCTGGGGGTGATAACCCGGATACCACAGTCCTGTCTAGGTCGTCTTTTTCATTTTCTTTTGAGTCTGTTGTAACAGAGGAATCTGACGGCTTGGAAGTATTTAATGAGAATGATGTGGATGTGGTTTCTGAGTATTTTTCTGTGCCTTTGATTTATTGCTTAAATCAGGATTTTCAAAATTTTGATGAAAACAGCAAGGAAGAAATTCCCCCAGTTTTGCAACGATTAATTGATCAAGAGCAGGAAAGATTTGTTAAACCTTTAATGGATGAAATCACTACTGTGAATGTTGGTACTGAGAAGGACACGCGGCTGGTCCAGATCGGGTCCACGTTGTCTTCAGAGGAGCGCGAGCGCTTAGTCGCTTTATTAAAAGATTTCAAAGATGTTTTCGCGTGGTCCTATGAAGACATGCCTGGAATCGATCCTGAGATTGTACAGCACCGGATCCCTCTTGACCCCGAGGCCCGACCTGTCAAACAGAAACTCAGAAGGATTCGCCCGGACTGGGCCCTCAAGATTAAGGAAGAGGTCACCAAGCAAATTGACGCAGGGTTCCTGCTGGTATCTGAATATCCAACTTGGTTGGCCAACATAGTTCCGGTGCCAAAGAAGGACGGCAGAATTCGGGTCTGTGTAGACTTCAGAGATTTGAACAGGGCCAGTCCGAAGGACGACTTCCCCTTGCCGCACATTGACGAATTGGTGGATTTCACAGCAGGACATGCCTTGCTTTTGTTTATGGATGGTTTCTCAGGCTATAATCAGATAGTGATGGCACCCGAAGACCGGGAGAAGACTGCGTTCACTACCCCGTGGGGTACATATTGTTATCGAGTGATGCCATTCGGGTTGAAAATTGCAGGAGCTACGTATCAACGGGCAGCAACTACAATATTGCATGATATGATCCATAAAGAGGTCGAGGTGTATGTGGACGACATGATTGTCAAGTCCAAAGATAGAGAGGGCCACTACACCGCCTTACAAAAATTCTTTCAAAGGATCAAGGAGTTTCGGTTGCGACTGAATCCCCAGAAATGCACGTTTGGTGTTACAGCAGGGAAGATGCTAGGGTTTCTGATCACACAAAGGGGCATCGAGGTCGACCCTTCCAAAATCAAGGCCATCTTAGAAATGCCACCACCAAGGACTGAAAAGGAGGTGCGAGGCTTTCTGGGTAAAGTGCAATTCATAAGACGGTTTATTTCTAAATTAACCTTGACTTGTGAACCACTTTTTGGTCTCCTGAAGAAAGGAAAGAAATTCCAATGGGACGGCCGATGTCAAGCAGCTTTTGAGCAGATCAAAGAGTATCTACAGAACCCACCCGTGTTGTCACCGCCAGAGCCGGGGAGACCGTTGATACTGTACCTTTCGGTAACTGAGACCACCATGGGCTGTATGCTTGCGCAGGAGTCAGAAGACAAAGTGGAAAGAGCCATATACTATCTGAGCAAAAAGATGCTGGATTACGAGACCCGCTATACACCACTGGAGAAGGCTTGTCTGGCCTTGGTATGGGCAACCAGGAAGCTGCGGCACTACCTGTTAGCCCACTCTGTAATGTTGGTTTCGCGTTTGGATCCCATCAAATATCTTTTCGAGAAACCAGCACTTACGGGCAGGCTAGCTCGCTGGCTGCTGTTGCTCTCCGAATTTGATTTGAAGTATGTAACGCGCAAGTCAATAAAAGGTAGAGCGGTAGCGGAGTTCCTTGCCGACCACCCGGTTGAGGGGGATGAAGCGGTTGAGTATCTATTCCCAGATGAAGCTATTCTGCACGTCGAAGATGAAACTTGGATGATGTACTTTGACGGAGCGTCAAACCAATATGGGTATGGGATAGGGGTGTTGCTGATAGCGCCTGACGATTCCCGTATCCCTCTAGCATTCAAGCTCCGGTTCAAAGTTTCCAATAATGAGGCAGAGTATGAGGCATGTATTACTGGCATGGAAGCAGCCCTGGAACTAGGGGCAAGACGGTTGGACGTCATTGGGGACTCGAACCTTGTTGTGTCTCAAGCAAAAGGAGATTGGAAAGTCAAGGAGGAAAGGATGATAATCTACCACCAAACCTTGGATTTGCTGATTCCTCGATTTGAGAAGCTAAATTTCACCCACCTCATAAGAGAGAACAACAGGTTTGCAGATTCATTAGCAACTCTATCTTCTATGATAGACATCCCGTCCGGAGTCCGGATGCGTCCAGTCATTATTGATCAGAAGTTCGTGCTGGCATACGAGTCAATTTCCGTCATAGATGAGGTTCAAGACGGCAACCCCTGGTATTACGACATCTGGAACTTCTTGGAAAAGGAGACATATCCACTAGGGGCAAATGCCAAGGATAAGAGGGCTGTCAGAAGAATGGCTGCTCAGTTTAGCATCTGCGGGGGTAAGCTGTACAAAAGGGGCCATCTGGGAATGCATAAGCTCTGTGTCGAAGCTGAAGAGTCAAAACGCCTGATGGAAGCCATCCATGGGGGAGAGTGCGGTGCACACATGAATGGAGTAATGCTGGCCAGAAAGATCCTTAGACAGGGCTACTACTGGTCAACCATGGAGGAGGATTGTATTAGCTTTGTTCGGCGATGCCACAAGTGTCAAATTCATGCAAACCGCATGAACATCCCGCCGTCAAAACTGTACAACATGACTTCGCCGTGGCCTTTTTCAGTCTGGGGAATTGATGTGATCGGAGCTGTTACCCCGAAGGGGTCAAACGGGCATGAGTTTATCCTAGTAGCGATAAATTATTTCACAAAGTGGGTCGAGGCCCAATCATACGCGGTGTTGAAAGCGTCGCATGTCGCAAAGTTCATCAGAAACAGCATCATCTGTCGCTACGGGGTGCCAAACGAGATAATTTCAGATAATGGTTCCCACTTCAAGAAAGAAGTGATAGACTTGTTGGAGAAATACAATGTGGCTTTTCATAAGTCATCTACATACAGGCCGCAGACCAACGGAGCGGTTGAGGCCGCCAACAAGAATATCAAGCATATACTACAGAAGATGGTAGAAACCTATCGGGATTGGCCAGACAAGCTGCCATTTGCTCTGTGGGGCTACAGGACTTCAATCAGAACTTCTACTGGAGCAACTCCATATTCATTGGTCTATGGAATGGAGGCTGTTCTACCCATTGAGATTGAGGTCCCATCGTTACGAGTATTGGCTGAATGCCAGATAGCAGAAGCAGATTGGCAACAAAGCAGATTCGAAGAACTCATGCTATTTGATGAAAGAAGACTGAAAGCACTGTATCACATCCAAGGCTATCAACGCAGAATCGCCCGGGCTTTCAACAAGAAGGTTAAGTCCAGGAATCTGAAAGAAGGAGATTTGGTGCTCAAAGACAACCGAGCTCCCATCCACGACCCAAGGGGCAAGTTCAAACCTAATTGGACTGGTCCTTACATTATCAAAGCTATCTGGTCAGGTGGAGCTGTGGTTCTGATGGATCTAGATGGCTTGGAGTTCTCACAACCGATCAATATGGACAAGTTGAAGAAATACTATCCTTGAGAGGCTCGCTAGGCCGAAAACCCGAAAGGGCGACCTAGGCAAAAGTCAGAGCACAAAAAAATAGAAAATATAAAAACTGAGCTCGCAAGGTTGAAAACCCGCAAAGGGCGGCCTTGGCAAAAGTTAGAGCGCAAAAGGAGAGTGAAAATACTCGAGCGAACCTTAGCCTGAACTATGTAAGGCTTGATTCCCATCTTTGGGATACGTAGGCAACTTCACCTCGAAGTTCAGCCATAAACTTTTCCCCGATCAACTCTGTCCATTTTTGATCATCTCAGTCATCTTTATCCGTCAGCATTTATCGTGATCTCCGGTACAGTGCTGTTCAAACTAGGGGCAACTTTCCGTTGCCGCGACGGTGCAAAGTTACTCAGACAAGGGGTAACTTTCCGTTGCCGTGGAGTGCCGCATTGTTCTTCAGACTAGGGGCAACTTTCCAGTTGCGGGGATCTGGGGTTGTGCATCTCAGTGACAGATTTCCGGTGTGTCCAGTTCTGATCCACATCGAAAATAGTTTTGAAAAGTTTTAATAAAAAGTTGACTTTGTTCAAATCAATCTTTTTACGACTTAGACCATTTTTGGACCAAAAGCGAAAATTTTCAGTACCACAACTTTCAATTTCATTGATTTCAAAATAGAGCTCTCCTGCTCTTGCATTACAATCGAGGTTGTTTTTTTTTAATACATTCAGAAAGAAAACTTGAAAATGCTAAATAAGCAATAAATTTGGGGCATAGTTGAATCAAGTATCTCTACGTCCCCTCCCAGAGTTGGACGAAGCATCTGGCGCCAAGCTGGGCCCAACCTGTGCCTCCTCATTGAGCCAATCCACGCACTCATCAGACAAGGTGCAACTGAAAGTTGAAGCAGGGGCCAGGAGCTCTCTAGTCCTCCATGCCGTGGCGTATCGGGCAAGCTGTGCACCCCGGACCAAGAAAGCGGCTGGATACTCAATCCCCTCCGGTGGACAGGTCTGATCGTGGCCAAACTGACGCAGGAACCGGAACGGAAAATAGAATACGCAGTGGGTTAGACCAACCAATTGGATCCCAATCAGCCGGGACATGCTATAGCTCATCGCCGGGAGGTTGAGCCAAGGGCAACGCCAAGCAATGCTGTCTGCGGACAAATTACACATCCAATCGAACCACCACCTTTCGTCAAGAGCATTGACTAGGCGCTGCCGAAAGAAGTAGCCTCGAGCTGAATAGGCCGGGCAAGAGTCCACGACCTGCAACTTATCCATCAACCATACCTAGGGGAGGGATGGAAAATGAGAGAATAAATAACAGAGAGATGTACGATGAGAGAAAAGTAAGACAAGGGTTTTGTGAGAAAAACCAAGCCCGAGGGTCGAGTGATGTGAGCAAATATATATGTGAGGTAGGGTGGGAAACATTACCTGCAGCAGCAGCGGACTCCCAGCAAACCTAGTCGCCTCCCGGCGATAGACAGAATCTAACCCCATCAGAGTCTCGGCCAAGGTCATGGCAATACAGCTCTTTCCTTCTCTCAAACCTTGGGCGACTTCAATCAGGCGAATGCTAGCCCCGCCGAAGCCCGAGGAAAGCAGAAAATGAGACAACAAACATAAGCAGAGGGCATGTTGCCGGAAACCCTGCCAATAATGGTTACTGCGGTCACCAGCGTCGGAAAAACGATGGATCAAGCCGAGGATGTCCAGTTCCCCACTGCAGATCAGAGATCGAGCATCATGCGCCGTGAGCCCACACATCCGCCCTAAAGCCTGGGCATGACCAAAACGGAGCTGGGGCAAGATCACTTCAGAACACTCAAACTCCATCAAAACCTGAAAATCTTCGAAAGTGGGACACACCTCTTGGCCGCCAAAGCTAAAAACGTGCGTCACTGGATTCCAGAACCTTGCCGTGGCATGGAGAAAAGGAAGCTGTAGCGGAGTACGGCTCAGCGTGAATAGTGCATTCAAGCCGAAACCCCGGAAATTCAGCTTTTCCGAGCCATCTAGAGAAGAGATCCAAGATGTGATATTTTCTGCGAGAAACACCTCCATCTTTGGCTAAAATTAAGATGAAGTGAATGTTCCCAAAGTTGAGGCTTTTATAGAAAGAAAAACGCTATTCACGGGGACAAGTGTCAAAAATCTGGTGGCTGCAGGACTGAATGGCCGGCCAGCCACTTTTTCTGGCTGGCCAGCCATTTACTTTTTCAAAACTAGCTGGCCAGCCATTCTCTTTTTTCAAAAATGGCCGGCCGGCTCCCGGGGATGGCCAGCAATGCAGCAGTGTATCTCCCTGGCCCTGTTTTACCCTTCGGGGGAGAATTCCAAGTGTTTCCATGCAACGGGAGAGTCAAAGGCCTCCGTTTCGGATGCGTTCCGATGCCCAGATCGTCAGAAGTACACTTTGTTGTTGTTGAGTTTTGTTTATCGAGTTGTTGCATTTTGCTTACCGAGTTGTTTGTCGAGCGGACGTGTTTGTGTTTTTGAGTCATTGCGCTCTGTTTAAGCAATTTTTTTTAAAGTCTGGTTTATTTGTGTTGTTGCATTTTGCTTATCGAGTTGTAAACTTTCTAAGGTCCTGTTATATCATAGTAAGTTGAGTTGTTTAGTTTGTTGCGTCGGTTCACTACCTGACTTAGGGATTGAACATTGCGCATTACCATTCAATTTCATTCTTGTGCAAAATAAAATGATGCGATACGATGCTAAAAATACAAACACCTTTTCAAAAGCTATTTCATTTCATCATGCTTTACAACAAACAAAGGTACAAGTTGTACAAAAAATAAAACTGCCTAACAATGTGCAAAGTGCTACAAACTACTAGTAAAAAAAAAAAAAAAGAAAAATAAAGCAGGAAATAGCAGCATCAAAATCCTCGGGAGCGGGAACGAGAAGCACGCCTCATCCTCTTTTGCGGGATAATCTCCGCACCACCATCTGAGTCAGAGCTGTCATCCTCAGGATCCCCCTCAGCCTCCTCCTCTTCCTCCCCGGCAGACGTCTCGAACTGACGATCGGTAGCCTCCTCCTCCTCCTCAGCATCCTCCTCCTCCTCATCAGGATCCACCTCCACAATATGAGCCCTGCGTCTGCGGACAGGCCCCACTCGAGCTCCTCGAAAAGGCCTAGATGGCCCGGCTCCTCGGGAAGGCCTAGATGGCCCCGCCCCCTGAAAAGGCCCAGATGGCCCAACTCCCCAATGAGGCCCAGATGGCCTGGCCTGCGGCTGACCTGACCATGAAGGCATCTGAAAACAAAGAGTTCAATTCAAATACATCAGTCCAAATACATACATCAGATGCAGATACAGGCAAAGGCTGCATGAAGTGGGTGCATGTAAATACAGTATACAAGTGGGGTGTGTGTCAGATGTGCTCTACACAAATAGTCTATCGATGCAGTAGAAATCAGCATGTCATCAGAAGTATGATAAATGCCAGAAAACTGAAGGGTACCTGGATGCCCGCGACAGACAACTGTGCCTCCCTACGCAGGACCATGCCCTCGAGTGTGGCCACCAGCCCAACCACCTCCTCTATGTATCCTCGCGATGGCTGCAAAAATGAGCTCATAATCGTCAGTGAACAGAAGAGTGTCTAAACATCTGAATGATGAATGAAAAAGTGGAGCATACCGGCGGTGAGTCCAGATCAATGGCATATCGATCACTGGGCATCGGAGGCTCTAGCGGGATCGGGGTCGGAGAACTAGCCCCATACTGCCACGCCATCAACTCAGTAGGCATATCTGGCCATCCGACATGAGGATGAACCGACGGAGCCGGAGGAACCGGTCTACTCCCACCTCTAGATGTACCGGCCCTGCTAGAAGAAGGGGCGTCTGCAGCCCGAGCCCGAGCCTGGTCCGAGGATGACGTGCCGGCAGGCCTCATCATCGGGATACGAGCTTCCGTCAATGGAGGCATCAAATATATATGACGGTAAGTGGCGTAGTCCCCCTCCTCAATGTATAGTAAAGCATCAGTACCCAGCATGGCGCCGACTACCTCTGAGTAAGAGAGTCTGTCAGCGGTCCGCATACTGGCTGGGGGTACTGCGGGAATATCCTGAGAAAGATACCCCCATACCTGGCGCAGAAAGCGCTCCCCCAGGAACCATGCCCTGCCAACCGGCCCTTCGAGCAGGACCCTATACTGGGAGATGCCCGATGCTCCGGTATACTGAAGTTGGAGACCATCACCCAGGGACACCCATGGCTGCCATGTAATCTGCGGATGATGAATGCATAAACCAATCAGAAATTGAGAATATACAGAGCAAATCAAAGATGAGAATGAAAAGAACTGAAAGTTCTGAAGTGCCTCTGAATGTCGCACAGTGTCGAAGTACTGTCGCAGACGAAGGAGGGTCTCTCGAGGCCTCGGCCGGTGCGGGCCCTCGAATATCAATGAATATGGGGTCACGGGAATCCCTACCACCTCCAGCTCTGGAGCTAATGATGGGAAGTATACATAGACCCATAACTGAGAAAAGCAATGCAGAATGTAAGTACGAAATGCTGAGAGCAAAATACAGACTGAAAAAGTGCGCTGTGTGTGCAATGTACAAGTAATGAGAAGCAGAAATGTAAATCAAGGGGACAAAGAGGTACCTCCCAAGCTCTCCAGTAGCCGCCAAGTAAATCGCCCCGCCCGCGGGAGGTCGCGCTCATATAAAAGTAAAGGGTAGCCAGGCCGGCGCCACCCCAATCATATCTATGGACCTGTGATAGGTCGACTAGAGCGCTCAGCAGGTATAGCCCAACGGTGTTCCCTCTGTCGGCGAACAGGGTAGTCCCAAAGAGGAACATCAGGAAACCACGGGCATACTGCTCCGTCTCCTCGGGAGTCTCAGGCACCATCTCCGCCCGCCGGAAATGGGAAGAGAACCAAGTGTATCGGACTCTCCCTGAAACCCTATCAACAGGCGGGCGAGCCCCCAACAGATACATCCATGCGGCCTCCCACTCGCCCATATCCTCATCGTAAGGGATGGACCAGCCTCCGACGTCAAGGCCGGTCAATACAGCGAAGTCAAAAGGGGTCATGGTCATGTCCCCGGTAGCAGAGAAATAAAAGGAATTGGTGGTGTCCCACCATCTCTCTACCAGGGCTGCCATCAATGTCCTCCTGGCAGGACAACGTGACAACCCGACGCAAAAGGGGCCGAACCCCGCCAAGTCTACTAAGTCTCTGACGCCCTCCGGGAGCTCAGCATACCAATCCCGCGCCATGGTGGAACCATATCCCCGCACACTGCGGGAACAAACCTGCATTCAGAATGAATACACGTGTCAAACAATGAAATGAAATGGGCTGTGTGCCAATAAGATTGAAATGGGCTGTGTGCTAATGAGATGAATTGGGCTGTGTGCCAATGGAATGAAATGGGCTGTGTGCCGATGAAGTGAAATAAATTACATGCAAATCCATCTACCTGGGCTGCGTGTTCAGAAAATTTGAATTTTGGGCTGCGTGTTCAACTTTCAGTTAATCGTGGGCTGCGTGTTCACTATCTATCTGAGCTGCGTGTTCAGAAAATTTGAATTTTGGGCTGCGTGTTCAATTTTCAGTTAATTTGTGGGCTGCGTGTTCACTATCTATCTGGGCTGCGTGTTCAGAAAATTTGAATTTTGGGCTGCGTGTTCAATTTTCAATTAATTTGTGGGCTGCGGGTTCACTATCTATCTGGGCTGCGTGTTCAGAAAATTTGAATTTTGGGCTGTGTGTTCAATTTTCAGTTAATTTGTGGGTTGCGTGTTCACTATCTACCTGGGCTGCGTGTTCAGAAAATTTGAATTTTGGGCTGCGTGTTCAATTTTCAGTTAATTTGTGGGCTGCGTGTTCACTATCTATCTGGGCTGCGTGTTCAGAAAATTTGAATTTTGGGCTGCGTGTTCAACTTTCAGTTAATCGTGGGCTGCGTGTTCACTATCTATCTGGGCTGCGTGTTCAGAAAATTTGAATTTTGGGCTGCGCGTTCAATTTTCAATTAATTTGTGGGCTGCGTGTTCACTATCTATCTGGGCTGCGTGTTCAGAAAATTTGAATTTTGGGCTGCGTGTTCAATTTTCAGTTAATTTATGGGCTGCGTGTTCACTATCTACCTGGGCTGCGTGTTCAGAAAATTTGAATTTTGGGCTGCGTGTTCAATTTTCAGTTAATTTGTGGGCTGCGTGTTCACTATCTATCTGGGCTGCGTGTTCAGAAAATTTGAATTTTGGGCTGCGTGTTCAACTTTCAGTTAATCGTGGGCTGCGTGTTCACTATCTATCTGGGCTGCGTGTTCAGAAAATTTGAATTTTGGGCTGCGTGTTCAATTTTCAGTTAATTTGTGGGCTGCATGTTCACTATCTATCTGGGCTGCGTGTTCAGAAAATTTGAATTTTGGGCTGCGTGTTCAATTTTCAATTAATTTGTGGGCTGCGTGTCAATTATCTACCTGGGCTGCGTGTTCAGAAAATTTGAATTTTGGGCGGCGTGTTCAATTTTTAGTTAATTCGTGGGCTGCGTGTTCACTATCTACCTGGGCTGCGTGTTCACTATCTACCTGGGCTGCGTGTTCAGAAAATTTGAATTTTGGGCTGCGTGTTCAATTCTCAGTTAATTTGTGGGCTGCGTGTTCACTATCTATCTGGGCTGCGTGTTCAGAAAATTTGAATTTTGGGCTGCGTGTTCAACTTTCAGTTAATCGTGAGCTGCGTATTCACTATCTATCTGGGCTGCGTGTTCAGAAAATTTGAATTTTGGGCTGCGTGTTCAATTTTCAGTTAATTTGTGGGCTGCGTGTTCACTATCTATCTGGGCTGCGTGTTCAGAAAATTTGAATTTTGGGCTGCGTGTTCAATTTTCAATTAATTTGTGGGCTGCGTGTTCACTATCTATCTGGGCTGCGTGTTCAGAAAATTTGAATTTTGGGCTGCGTGTTCAATTTTCAGTTAATTTGTGGGCTGCGTGTTCACTATCTACCTGGGCTGCGTGTTCAGAAAATTTGAATTTTGGGCTGCGTGTTCAATTTTCAGTTAATTTGTGGGCTGCGTGTTCACTATCTATCTGGGCTGCGTGTTCAGAAAATTTGAATTTTGGGCTACGTGTTCAACTTTCAGTTAATCGTGGGCTGCGTGTTCACTATCTATCTGGGCTGCGTGTTCAGAAAATTTGAATTTTGGGCTGCGTGTTCAATTTTCAGTTAATTTGTGGGCTGCGTGTTCACTATCTATCTGGGCTGCGTGTTCAGAAAATTTGAATTTTGGGCTGCGTGTTCAATTTTCAATTAATTTGTGGGCTTCGTGTTCACTATCTACCTGGGCTGCGTGTTCAGAAAATTTGAATTTTGGGCTGCGTGTTCAATTTTCAGTTAATTTGTGGGCTGCGTGTTCACTATCTATCTGGGTTGCGTGTTCAGAAAATTTGAATTTTGGGCTGCGTGTTCAACTTTCAGTTAATCGTGGGCTGCGTGTTCACTATCTATCTAGGCTGCGTGTTCAGAAAATTTGAATTTTGGGCTGCGTGTTCAATTTTCAGTTAATTTGTGGGCTGCGTGTTCACTATCTATCTGGGCTGCGTGTTCAGAAAATTTGAATTTTGGGCTGCGTGTTCAATTTTCAATTAATTTGTGGGCTGCGTGTTCACTATCTATCTGGGCTGCGTGTTCAGAAAATTTGAATTTTGGGCTGCGTGTTCAATTTTCAGTTAATTTGTGGGCTGCGTGTTCGCTATCTACCTGGGCTGCATGTTCAGAAAATTTGAAATTTGGGCTGCGTGTTCAACTTTCAGTTAATTTGTGGGCTGCGTGTTCACTATCTATCTGGGCTGCGTGTTCAGAAAATTTGAAGTGTGGGCTGCGTGTTCACTATTCAACTGGGCTGCGTGTTCAGAAAATTAAGCTTGGGCTGCGTGTTCAACTTTCTATCAGTGTGGGCTGCGTGTTCACTATTCAACTGGGCTGCGTGTTCAGAAAATTTAAAGTTTGGGCTGCGTGTTCAAATTTCAACTAGTGTGGGCTGCGTGTTCACTATTCCAAATCTGGGCTGCGTGTTCAGAAAATTTAAAGTGTGGGCTGTGTGTTCGACAAATCAGTGATTGAGCCAAATGTTCAGAAATTCGAATGTTTAAACTACATGTTCGGGATGCAAGCAAAGTACTATGTCATAAGCTAAAACTGCGTGTTCAAGCATGGCAAAGGTGCGAAATGTATGAAAAATACAGAAGATGAGGTAAATACCTCTCGGGCCTCGTGAGAGAGATGTTGCTCCGGCTCTCTGAGAAGCAGATCCCCGGGTGCTCGCTCGTCAAAACTGGTAAAGTGACGGAAAACAGCGCGCGGAAGAACGTGTGCTGCCGGACGGTACCTCCCGGGAATAAATGGTCGGGTCCTCGGGGGTAGAGTCATAGGATCGAAATCATCGCCGGCACCCGGAAAACCTCCGCCGTGGGGAGAATTGCCCGCCATTTTCAAAGAATCTGCAAAAGGGAGCAAAAATGAGCAAAATGAGCCAAAATTGGAAAAAAGTCAACAAAAGTCAACTCTCGGGAAACGAAAAGTCAACAAAAGTCAACTCCCGAGAAAATATTCCAAATATTAAGATAAACTTACCTCAAGTGGTGAAAATACAAAAAGAAGCTCCGAAGCCGGAATTTAATCGCTCCAAAGTGCTTAAAACTGAATGTTTTTGCGAAAACAATTTGCGCGGGGCGTTGGAAAACGCGCGTAAAACTCAGATCTGGAGAGGAAAGCGTTCAAAGAGGCAAGAAATGAAGTGGGGCTCGGCTGCCTTTTATAAGCCTCAAACCTTGGTTGAAGAGGCATGCAAAAGGAGGGAAAAAGACCGAAATGCCCCCGGAAAAAGGCCATGGCCGGCCGGCCCCTTTTTCTAGCTGGCCAGCCATCTGCTTTTTACAGAAATGGCCGGCCAGCCATTAGCTTTTGTGGAAACCGGTTGGCCACCTCCCCTTGGGAAGATAAACGGCCGGCCATCATCCCCACATGCTCACCTAGCTCTCTGCAAATTTCGAGGAAGATCGGAGTTCCCGGGACCTGAAAAAGTTCAAGAAAAGTACACTTCCGGTCGCGAAATAGCTCCGTCGGGACTTCGGCTTCAAGTTCTGACATGTGTCTCATCATCATTCATCGAAATCAAAGTGTATCCTTTTTGAATGAGTTGTAACCCTTCAGGGAAGCATATCGGAGGCCGTGGTCGAGTCGCCTTCGCCAAAACGCACATTTCTGTACTCGTTGTTTCGTAACAAACGGGCGCCCTGATTCATGCTCGTGTCACATTATCTTGCATTCTCATGAGCATACTCACATTGTCATGTACATTTCTTGATATTTGTATACCTCTGTGTTTGAGCATGCGTTGTCACGCATATTCTGTTCTTGCATTGCGATGCATTCACTCACTGGCACTGCGTGTGTCGAACTTTCGAAATCACATTAAATACATGTTGTTAGCATATTGTGCTTGTTGCAATTTCTCTCTTTTGCAGGCACGATATTGTATGTACGGTTCAATTGAGGTTGGTGCGACCAGACGAATCGCGCAGGTATCGTATCTTCTCCGTGTGAGACGTGGTGGGGATTGAATAATCCTCCGCATTCTTAACTGCATGAAATGTAGTTGTTGCTTTGCATTCTTGCTTAAAACTGTTGCATCTATTTGCGAATACTTGCTTCATTACAGCTTGCTGCATTTGCACGATCATTGGGTTACCTTCGGCTTCTTGCATATCATTTGCATTTTGCCCCCTGCCTGCGGGCACATCTCTGTTTATCCTATATGTTTGTCTAAGTCTTCGGCCTTGTCAAAAATGGGTCGTCTCTGGGCTTTGACATTCACTCCCGTCACTTGTGACTTCCGAGTTCTGTCAAAGAGGGGCAACTGTAGACACCCCATTTTTGACCGACCTCAAGACTCAGACGTCACCGATTGAGCGCTTGGTGATGTTGCATAATGTGCTCGTTCAGAAGTTTTAGAGTCGCGGCCGTGAGCCCTGCCTCCGGGCTTCCGAACCCTCTTCTGTGCCTTGTCTCGGTTTGCGAACCAGACTCGGTTTTCTCTGTTTCTTTTCCTGAGGGGAAGGAGAAGTCCCGTAGACTATCTCTCAATGTCCGTAGGCTACGTTTGGTGGCCGTAGGCCATTTTGCCCATTTCGGAGTCCGGTTCCCGGTTTTCGGAGCCGTCAGGCCGTGTGCCTCGGTTCGGGACCGCTTAACCATCTCCTATTGCTTTGATTTTTGGCATACATCTTATTTCATCCCTTTTGAGGGACACTGGGGGCTAAGAAACCCACTTCGAGGTCGAATACCATTTTCGGTGCTTAACAGCCCATTTTCGGGACCCCGAACTGCGTGTTTTGGCCCCGGAACATTCGTTTTGCAACGGTTTTCATTCATTTTTGACAGGTACCTCTGTTTTATCACTAGGAAGGTCACTGAAGGGCGGGAGGCCAGCAATTGTTGCAGCAACCAGTTATCTCTCCTCCGGAGCCTCCCGGCGCCCGTTTTTCCAACTTCCAGGCTAATGTTGAACACCCTAGGGTTAGTGTTGCCAACTTTCAACCACATATCTGTGATCTACACACTTGGGAGGCCACTAAAAGTTGGTGGCCGGCCATTAAGGTTACCTGACCCTTTGACCCCTTTCTTCCGGGCTAATGTTGAACCCCTTGGACCTTTTTTCTCGAACTTTCAACCACATATCTGTGATGTACACACATGGGAGGCCACTAAAAGTTCATGGCCGGCCAGTAATTCAACTTGACCCTTTTGACCCCCTCTTTCCGAGCCAATGTTGAACCCCTTAGACCCACTTTCTTGGACTTTTAACCACATGGTTGTGTTATACACACATAGGGGTACCTCTCCATTAGCTGGCCGGCCAGAAAATCTCATTGACCCTTTTGACCCCTAGCCGGCCGGCTAGGGGGTGTGGCCGGCCGGCCACCTCCAACAAAAGTGATAGGCCGGCCGTGTTCCTTGCACTGTGCACTTTACAGCTGTGGGGCAATATCCCCCAGATATTTTCTATGTCCGGGGGATATTTTGTGGGGGAGTTTTGCTCTCCTTTTCCCCCACCTTTACACCCCCTTTTGAACCCTTATAACCAGCTGGTGGCCTCACTTACAAGGGTTAGAAAAACTCTCCTTCAAGCTTCCATAGCCAACTCCATCTTCTTCCCTCTCAATTCTTCAAAAAACCCTAAGTCCCTAACCATCATTCCTTCTACACCACCAAGCTCTACCACCACCATCTCATTTCCAGCAACAAGGAAGGATTCTTGAAGGCTAAAGAAGCTGTAAATCCATCCAAGAAGCAACAAAAGTTTGATTCTTCAAGGGTAAGTAATACTTTTACCCTTTTGAACCTTTTTCTTGATCTATTTCTAAGCCCCACTTCTTTTTGGTTTCAAGCTCCGGCCCTAACTGAAAAGGGCCATATTTTGAGCTCATCTTCACTTTTCATTAAGGGCTCAACCTTATTTGAGCCCTCCATAACACACTTGCTTCATTGATCCTCTTGTATGTCATAGTTTTGCATGCTATTTTTAACCCATGAGCAATTTATTTTTGAGCATGTTGTAAACTGACATTAAGCTTATTTTGAGCCCCTCTTCAACATTGGAGAAGGGCTCAACATTGTTTGGTATCTCTATGTATCACTTGTAGTTATATCCCTTATTTGGCCCCATTTTTGCATAAATTGGCAGCCCCCTTTGCTTCTGTTTTTGGACCTTGGTCCGAACTGAAAGTGGCCTTATTTTGGCCTATACTTCATGTTTCATTCACACTTTTTTTCTGTTTGGTGAATATTTTACATACTTCATGTTATAGCACCTTTTGAGCCTTGTTTTGCATCACTTTTTTAGCATATTTGTATACTGATTTTGAGGCTGCCATATACTGTAAATGTTCATATTTTTGGTCCATATTCAGTGTTGTAGAAGGAAATTTTTCAGTTTGGGTTTTGCTTGTATCACTTGCTTCATTACCCCTCTTTTGGCCCCTATTCTTGCATGCTATTTTTGCCATACCTATGCTTGCTGTTTGGCCATGTTTATAACTGTGAAAGTGCATTTTTTGGGACTGTCTAGCTTCTTTCTTTGCATTGCATGTCCATATTGTGCATGTTTGGCATAGCTGTAGGCCATTTCGAGTGCCTAATGTTGCATTTCGGGACATTTCCTTGCATTTCATGTCATTTCGCTTCATTTCGGGACTGTTTTCCCCCGTATTTTGTTGCTGAAATTCCATTAGCATGCTTGCATATCATTTCCATGCCATTTCATTGCATTTTATCATTGCCTCGGTTTGCGTGCCAGTGTGCACGCATTTCGACGCACTCCATTTTTATCCGACGACATCCTATGTGAGTGTGGTTGAGGCTCACTCATGTTGGTATAAGCCCATTTGTCATTTCCATGCCATTTCATTGCATTTTATCATTGCCTCGGTTTGCGTGCCAGTGTGCACGCATTTCGAGGCACTCCATTTTTATCCGACGGCATCCTATGTGAGTGTGGCTGAGGCTCACTCATGTTGGTATAAGCCCATTTGTCATTTCCATGCCATTTCATTGCATTTTATCATTGCCTCGGTTTGCGTGCCAGTGTGCACGCATTTCGAGGCACTCCATTTTTATCCGACGGCATCCTATGTGAGTGTGGCTGAGGCTCACTCATGTTGGTATAAGCCCATTTGTCATTTTCATGCCATTTCGAGACACATATCATCGCCTCGGTTTGCGTGCCCGCGTGCACGTATTTCGAGACACATATCATCGCCTCGGTTTGCGTGCCCGCGTGTACGTATTTCGAGACACATATCATCCCCTCGGTTTGTGTGTCCGCGTGCACGTATTTCGAGACACATATCATTGCCTCGGTTTGCGTGCCCGCGTGCACGCATTTCAAGACACATATCATTGCCTCGGTTTGCGTGCCCGCGTGCACGCATTTCGAGACATATATCATTGCCTCGGTTTGCGTGCCCGCGTGCACGTATTTTGAGACACATATCATTGCCTCGGTTTGTGTGCCCGCGTGCACGTATTTCGAGACCATATCATCGCCTCGGTTTGCGTGCCCGTGTGCACGCATTTCGAGACACATATCACCGCCTCAGTTTGCGTGCCCGCGTGCACGTATTTCGAGACACATTTATCATTGCCTCGGTTTGCGTGCCCGTGTGCACGCATTTCGAGGTACCTCATTTTCATAGCATTCTGTCATTTTCTCGGTTTGCGTGCCCGTGTGCACGTACTTCGAGGCATTTCACTTCCATAGCATTGTGTATGTTAGGATTATATCTTAGTTGCATTTCATGCATGTCATGCATATTACATCGTGTCCGGAATAGGAGTTAGCCCGGGCACGGGAAACGAGGTACATTTCGTACTCCGAGTGACGGAATGTGTCTCAATTCCCCAGTCACCGACACTCCGGATTATCCATGATGGAGTTAGGTTTTAGCTGTAGTTTCATGTGCATTCATCCTATATTGAGTCGTGCATTTCGACTCCTCGGCCATCATGCCTCGGTATGCGTGATTGGTGGCACGAGGATCGAGACATGCATATATCTGTGCAAATACATTGCTATGCCCCTTTCCTGCTCTCTGTTGCAGCAAAACGGAGAATCAACAACCTTTTGGGGCTTGGCACACATTTCAAGAACAGGTGTAAACAGAGGCTAATTGGGGCATTCCGGTGGATTTCCGCGCAAGACAATCCGGACATGCATCATCCATCAGAAGCAAGGCGGTCCCCAGCTTGCATGCCAGTTTTATTTGCTTTCATAGTTAATTTATTAATTAGAATTTTGTAATATTTCGGACTGTAATATTCTTTTATTCGGGACTGTAATATTTGGACTGTATATTTATTCGGACCCTCCGAGTGAGGGCACAACTGTAATAAGTGTGTGTGAGTGTGATGTATGTCTTCCAACCCCACGTCTTTCTCCCTTTTATTTATCCGCTTTTGATGGTTAGATTAGGGCATGTTTAAATTAGCATACAGTATGACAGCATGTTCGCGTTCATTCATCTGTATTGCATGCACCGGGCTCAGCGCACCATACTAACTGCATCACACTTTCAATTCCAAGTTGAATACATGGTAGTTGTAGCATTTCATATACCATCTTAGAATAGCCGAGCCTGCTATAGTTGCACTTTGCATGTGTTGCATTAGGCATTTCTGTATACTTAGGATCATGCATGATTTCTAATGTAGTTTCTATTTTGGCTCGGAGTACTCGGTGAGTTTTATGCTTTAGCATCCTTGCATGTGTGTGAGTGCTGCCATGAATAGCATGTTTACCATGAGGCTATGTGCTTATCTGATATAACTGCCTGAATGCCTGTGGGTGAAGGTTGGGTTATCTGAATTGGAATAAATCATCAATTGTTTTAAGCCTACCTGCGGGTAGCAAACCATTTTCAAAAACAAGCATGAAATGTTTTGTTCCAATTCGGGTGATCTGGTCTATACTTGTATGCTGTGAGCATCACATAGTAACCTAGGCTAATAACCGGTTTAAGGACATACAAAGTTTTCAAAAATTGATATCATGGTTAGTAGAGGCCGGTCTATGACCGGGCGAGCGGAGGTGCTCACGAAGTGACCTTCCCCAATCATACCCAAGTTCCCGAGCCGAGGCAACTTTGGTGATGACGGACACGTGGCCTTTTGGCACCGAGTCAAGGTTTCCTAAATTTCCCAAAATAAAATATTTAGGTGGCGACTCTGTATCTGGCAAAGCAGTCCATGTTTGGCACTTCTTTCAAAAATCAGTTTTTCTCAAAACGATTTGCCGGATTTGGACTCTTTGGTTCAGACTTAGAACCGTGACTACGAAAAGTCAAGTCCGAGCTGTAGCGAGGTCCCTCGCGGGCTTGTTACACAAGTGTGAACCACAAATGGGAAATGGAGCAGGGTATTCCACTTCCTCTTTTGGGCAAGTCTGATCATGTCCAAACTGACATTTGAACTAGAAAGGGAAATAGAGTACACAGTGCGTGAGGCCAATCAACTGTATACCTAGCTGTCGGGACATGTTATAGCTCATCTCCATCAAATTCAGCCAGGGGCAACACCAAGCTATGTCAGCCGCAGATCTATTGCACATCCAGTAGCACACCTATCCCTCCGAAGGGAAGTCCACTAGCTGCTGGCGGAAGAAGTAGGCTCTGGCCGAATATACAAGACAAGGGTCCCTTACTTTCAGCTTATCCATCAGCCACACCTGGGAAGGGATAAAAAATAAGTGAGATTAAAGAATAGAGAGATGAGCGTTGAGAGAAAAGTAAGAAAAAGGTTTTTGAGAAAAATAAGGAGTGAGTGCCGAGTGACGCGAGGAATTATAAATAAGAAATGGTAGGAAACAATACTCAAAAAGGCAGTGGACTCCTTGCAAATTGAGTAGTCTCTCTCTGATAAAAGGCATCTAACTCCATTAAGTTCTTGGCCAGTGCCAAACCCATGCAACTCTGACCCCCTTTCAGGCATTGGGCCACTTCAGTTAACCTAATGCTAGCTTCACCATAACTAGGGACAAGTATGCATAAACAGAGAGCATATTGGCGATAGCCTCACCAGAGAAGGTCACTCCTATTTCCAATGGCAAAAAACTGATGAATCAAAACGGGGATGTCCAACTCCCCATCGTGGGCCAAGGATTGAGCCTCGTGTAAAAAGAGTCCACACATCCGTTCCAAAGCTTTTGTGTGACCAAAGCGAGGCTGGGGAATAATTTTCTCATCATGTCCGGACTCCATCAAAGCTTGAGAACAGCATGAGAGCACCTTTTATAGAGTTCGAGGAAGAGGCAGTGCATGACTGCTGGACTGCATCCACCAACATCATTTTTGGGCCCGGCTGTGATTCATTGGGGCCCGACCGTGCCTATTTGGACCCAGCCCGGTTTAAATGTTGGCCCAGGCAGAGCAGGTTGCAGGAAAGGGAAAGTTCTTGCCTTGGTGTACTGTGGCTGTATTTTGAGTTTTGTTTCCTTTGTATCAAGTGTTTTTTAGCATTTTTAGGTTATTTTCATTAGGTTTTTCCGTTATCGAGTTGTATTTTACATTTTGTCATGTTGTAGATTATTATTCGGTTCAAGAATAAGTTCAAGAGCAAAGTATTCACAGTTTTAAGGTCTTGTACAAGGTTGTTATGCACGGTTGCGCCATTCATCACATATTATGCAAGGGAAATCATCCAAAATCTTTCTTTTCATAAATCGGTGGGTCTAACCCCAATCACTGTTTAACAAAAACCAAAAACAAAAGAAAAGTCTTCAAAAATGAAATACAAAGGTTTATCTAAAGCTGCATAGTTCCTAACTACAAAGTAAAAAGAAAAGAAAAGTAAAAATCAACCCATCCTCGCCCTCTTCCTCCTCGGCTGCGGAGGAGATACGTTACTATCATCACTGGGACTATTGGACTGGATGTCGGCCTCATCCCCCTCATCCTTAGGGGTCATGTCCTTGTCAAAGGAATCCTTAGAGGGTGAGCACTGTCTCACTCTGCCTCTCCCCCGATTAGCCCATCCTCCATCTCTCTCTTTGCTCTTTCTCCCTCTCCTCCTTCTAATTGGGAGAGGTCCTACAGGTGCTGCTGTCGCTGACTCAAGCTGAAAATAGTACAGATATCAGGATAGACTCAACAGAATTGTGGGCAAGCTTGCAACAACAGTAAACTATGGGAAAAAATGTACCTCAATCCCGTGAGAGACCAGAGTAATTTGTCTCCTCCACACCATCAGAAGCAATCGATCAACTGTTCGGAGGAGATCATCAACATACCCCGTAGGCACCTGCAAAAGTGAAAGGACTTGAGAATGTGGGCAGACATAATAAAGCACAGTGGAACAAAACATAAATTACAGTGGGCAAAAATAGTGTGTACCTGCTCGACGCTGGGAGTGACCGCCAACCTGTGGTCTCTCTCCTTAATAAGCTCAAGGGAGATCTGCTCGATCACCCTATCTAGTTGCATGTATACAACCTCCGTCGGTATTGCAGGAAGCTCGGGAATGGAAGGGGCAATAGGAACACCTAAAGCAGTAGCAACAGCCTTAGGAAGTGCACGGACCACACCCCTGTTAAGAGGGGCCATCACCTTAGTCTGTGAAAAGGTGATAAAGTCGCCAGCCCTGTGGTACCAGTCACCGTCCTTGCCCTAAATCAGGTGATTAATCAAGGGCCCGTCATAAAGATCATCGGCTATCCTCATACTGGGAGGAGGTGGATGTGGAATGTCAGGATCATCTCGACACTGGGTTTGGCTAATGAATCGCTCTCCTAAGTGATACGACCTGCCGAAAGGACCCTCAAGAAGAATTCGCATGGTAGAGGCCTCCCATGCAGCAACATAAGTTATCCTCGCTGCCTAAGGGATGCCCGCCCAAGGGTGCTAGTCAACTTGTGAACAAAATGTGTGCAAGGTAAGAATCAGATATCAAAGGTTGAATCGTATGGAAATAGCAATATAGAAATAATAAAAAGAGTAAAAGATCAAGACTAGTGTCAGATTTTTTGTTACCCTATCTGCGGTGATAGTGTCGAATAAGTGGCATAAGTAAGGGAAGTCTCGGTCTACGCGTTGGTGGCACTCAAATCGGGAGTTATAGTACTAAGAGCGTGGTAGTGACAACTCAATCGGCCTCATTGTGACTGGAGCAAGAGAAGTGAAATACGTGTAAACCCATAGCTGAACGAATAAGAAAGATGAGCAGATATAAGCAGTAAATGTAAAGCAGAACAAAAAAGGAAAGTGTGAGGTGTACCTCCCAAACTCTCCAGTAGCCGCCAAGTGAATCAGCCTTACGGCGGGATACGGAGCTCATATAACAGTACAGGGTGGCAAAGCCGACACCACCCTAGTCATACTCCATCACCTGTGGGAGATGCACTAGCGCACCCAAGATATATAGCCCCACGGTATTTTCCCTATTCGCAAATAAGGTAGTACCAAAGAGATACTCGAGAAATCCGCTGGTGTACTGAGCAACCTTCTTTGGAGTTGCTGGTTGAAGGCCAGAGAAATGATCCAGGAACCAACTGTATTGCACCATCCCGTGATCGGTAGCGTCTAGGATTGCCCTAAGAAGATGAAGTTGTGTAGCTCTCCACTGCGCCATGTCAAGATCGAAAGAGATTGGGCCACCAACCCCGACCCGCAGGCATGTGAGCATCGCAAAATCGTACATGGTCAGAGTCAACTCCCTGATCGATTAAAAGTGAAATGAGTCAGTGGTGTCCCACCACCTCTCCACCAGGGCCCCGTATAGCAATTGCTCAGCCCTCATCTGTACCAATCCTGAGCAGAACGACCCAAAGATGGCAGCATCAACTAGCGTGTGGACCTCTGTAGAGAGCCTCTCATACCAATGCCTAGGGCCAAAGATAGACCCATATCCCCCAATCCTCCTGGCTATCACCTGTGATGTAAGAATGTTGTCAATATTCACATTGCGGAATATTTACTTATGCGATTCAAATATGTTCAAAACAAAGAAAAGATTGCTTATCGTGGAGGCATCGGCGGACAAGTGCTCTATGGGCTCTCGTAGCAAGATGTCCTTGTTAATCCCTGGGATGAGGCCCTTGAATCTCAAGATGCCGCTAGGGGTCACAGCGTTCGTGCGGTGCTGGTAGATGGCTGCCTCAAAAGGCCTATCGGGAAGGGGAAACAACTTCGGCTTAGGGATAGGAGGGAGGACATCCTTGGCCTCCATGTCCTCACCAAGGACAACACCAATACCCACAACGGAGTTTGGGATTAGCCATAGAGGAAAAATAAGGGAAGGTGAGGAAATATGAAGAAAAGTGAGTAGGTGAGTGAGTTTGAGTGAAAATCCCTAAAACCCAAAACCCTAGGAGAGAGAAAATAAAGAGAGAGTGGAAAATCGATGAGGAAAAAAAATAAAAAAATAAAAAAGAACAAGAGATGGTATGTAAAACCCCGAACAAATATGTGAGAAATCAAGGAAAACCAAGAGAAATCTCAAAACTCCACCAAAACCAATTTTAATCGGTTCAAAATGAAGAGGGGTGAAAGGGTTTCAAGGAAAAAAATGTGAGGTTTGTTGGGCAACGCTAATGAGATGGAAATCTTGAGAGAGGAGAGGTGTAGAGAGAGAGAGAGGGAGTGATTTTGAGTGAGGAGAGGGGCGAAATAAGGGTTGGAGTGTATGTAAGTGAACCATGGCATGTGTTTTTACCGTGCTGCCCTTGGGCGCTGTCACGACCCAGCCGGCTCTATTGGAGCCTGGCCGTGCTTCATTGAAACCGGACTGGCCCCAGGTGCAACCCTGTTTGTTATTTTGTTTTTATTTCACTTAATGTGTGGTTTTGTTCTAAACCTGGGTTGGCCACAGTCCAAAACAGAAGAGAAAAAAACAGAACACAGAGATGAGTAAAAGAAAAAAAAGCAAAAAAGAAGAAGCAAAAAAAAGCAGAGAGCAGAAGAGCAAAAAGAAAGAATAAAGAAAAAACAACAACAACAGAAAGCAGAAAAATAGAGAAGAGAAAAGAAAAAAAAAAAGAAAAATAAGGAGTCTTGTTCTTCTTGTTTTTATTTCATTACTTTAATTCATGATTTGTTCCATTAATTCATGATTTGTTATTCATAATTTGTTCCGTTATTTCATAAGTTATTTCGAATTTCATGTATTGCGGAATCAAAATCCAAATGGCATCTTTATATCATTTTCTTGAGGTGTGTTCCATTCAAATTAAGCCCGTGTTCAAAAAATCTACAAACTTGACGTCAAATAACTAATATGAACATTGTTTTGATTTGTACATCATTTTGATTTGTTAATTCATGATCAAAACTTCGCTATCTCTATAAGCTTCATTCTCCACGGCCTTCTCGGGATGGGTTACTAGTTGTATCGAGTCCTGAAATATTTTGTTTGCACTTTCGTTGATTTTATTTCCTCTTTTCACATGAGACACGTTAGGATCTCGATTTCCTCGGTTAAAAACAGTAGGTGTGCCTGTTGTTCACACCATCTTTCCTCCTTTCTCATGAGATGCGTTAGGATCTCGATTTCCTTGGTTAAAAACATCAGGTGTGCTTGGTTTTCACAGCATCTTTCCTCCTTTCACGTGAGACGCGTTAGGATCTCAATTTCCTCGGTTAAAAACATCAGGTGCGCCTAGTGTTCACACCATCTTTGCTCATTTCACATGAGACGCATTAGGATCTCGATTTCCTCGATTAAAAATAACAGGTGTGCTTGTTGTTCACACTATCTTTCCTCATTTCACATGCATTAGGATCTCGATTTCCTCGGTTAAAAACATCAGGTGCCCCTGGTATTCGTACTATCTTTTCTCCTTTCGCGTGAGATACGTTAGGATCTCGATTTCCTTGGTTAAAATATCAGGTGCGCCTAGTGTTCATACCATCTTTCCTCCTTTTGCGTGAGATGCATTAGGATCTCAATTTCCTCGGTTAAAAACAGCAGGTGTGCTTGTTGTTCAGACCATCTTTCCTCCTTTCACATGAGACGCGTTAGGATCTCGATTTCCTTGGTTAAAAACAACAAGTGTGCTTGTTGTTCACACCATCTTTCCTCCTTTCACGTGAGACGTGTTAGGATCTTGATTTCCTTGGTTAAAAACATCAGGTGCACCTGGTGTTCACACCATCTTTCCTCCTTTCGCGTGAGATGTGCTAGGATCTCGATTTCCTCAGTTAAAAACATCAGGTGCACCTGGTGTTCACACAATCTTTCCTTCTTTCGCATGAGATGCATTAGGATCTCTGTTTCACTCGGTTAAAAATAGCAGGTGTGCATGTTGTTCACACCATCTTTCCTCCTTTCTGTGAGACGCATTAGGATCTCGATTTCACTCTGTTAAAAACATCAGGTGTGCTAGTTGTTCACAACACCTTATCTCCTTTCACGTGAGACGTGTTAGGTTGTTGATTTCTCTTGTTTCTAATCTTCCCTTTTCTCTCTGTATGCAATGTAGAAAGACGTGTCTGTTGGTTGCACCGTCTTGTTAATTGCTTCCTCCTTTCTGTGTCAGGCACGATTGGATTTATTTTGGAGCATTTCATTTGTGTTGTTATTTTGCTATTGCTTATTGCATTGTTTTGCATGCTCATAAGTTTTTCAAAAGTAATTGGCTTCATGCAGCGTGTAAGTCCAGCTTTCAAATTGCATCACTTTTTTTATGTCTTGGTGTACTTTTGCCCCTGAACTACATAGGTTTGATTCCTTGCAAAGGGATACGTAGGCAACGCTCGGGTTCAACCAATTGTATTTTCATTTATTTCCTTGCCCATGTCTTACGGCCTCGTCAAATGGGTCGTCTCTGGGCTTTGACATTCAGTCACATCATTTCATCACTATTTGAGCTCTGTCAAAGAGGGGCAGCTGTAGACACCGGGTTTTTGACCACCCGCGAGACTTGGGTGCTTTGTCCTGAGCACTCAATAATGAAGTTATGTTGTTAATGGTTCGGATTCTCAACGAAAGAATCTGATTTTTAGCTCTCAAAAATCTCATCCTTCCATACCCAAGCTGTTCCTATACCTATATACCACAAAAATCCATTTTTTAGCACCATGCCAACCTACACTGAGCTTGAATCAGAGGAACAAGGGAGCCACATTAGGGCCTGGCCGTGTCTCATTGGGGGCCGGCCGTGGCCATTTGGGGCCGGGTGTGCCTTTTTAACGAGAAACACTGTTCTGGGTGAGAATCAGCCAGCTATCTACTTTTGAAGATATTTATGACTTATTTGGCTCAAATTCAATAAATACGAGCTGATGCCTTAGTGTTGGGGGTTAGAAAAATTTAAAAGAAGCCAAAACACCTTTGAGAGCTATTTCTTCCTTTGCAGGCTAGATTTGAGATATTATATCATCCTTGAACTATATCTATACATTATATACACCCTTAGAGCTAAACCTTCGAGCTTTGGTTAAGCCTTGTGAATCATAACTCAACATTGAGAGTGTGCTAGGATCAAGTTTGGTTTACAACCAAAGCTTGCTCTCTTCAAGAAGTAGAAGCTTATCACCTTTTCCTAGCTTTCATTTCAGTATTTCTTTATCCATTTCTTGTGTTTTTATACTGTTTTGGATCCATTTTAAGTGTTGGAACTTGGGGTTGAATAATTACCAAAGGTAGAGAGGCTTAACACCGTTTCTTGCACCTTACTTCATAGCACACTCTCTTTGTTTCACCACTATTTTTCTTGGCTTACAAACTAATTTTCAGAGTTTAAAAGGGCTGAAAAACATGGTTTAGAAGTCTCAAAAGTGGAGGGGTTAGCCACCTCTCCTTGCTCTTGTTTACTAGTTTTGTATTTATTTGTTTTTGGCTATGTTTTGTACTCTTTTAAACATACTTTTAGCTACTGTTTTTTTATGTTTTAGGGGCTATTTAGGACTATTTTAATTCATTTAATTAGTTTATGCTTTGAATACTTTGCTTGTTGTGTTGTTTGTCCTCATGGCTTTAGTTGTTTAGGCCTTAAACACCGAGTCATTCGAGTCGATATCTTTCTTTATTTAATTTTTATGTAAAGAGTTCCATTTTTGGAAATAATTAACTTTGCATAATCATTTATGCGCCCTCCCTCCTTTCTTGGTTTTCTTTGTTTGAGAATTGTTTCAGGCGATTGATTGTTATTTGAGGCATGAGAAAGAGACCTCCTATGCTCAATGGCTTAATCTCTTCGGAAGTTCATCGTCAAGGCATAGTCTCTCTTTCATGCTAATAATCACTTCTCGTTTGATATTTCTCTTTATTTAGTGGACTTAAATATCACTTTGGGACAAATTGACTAAAGAATGGAAACGTAAGTCAAAAAGGACTAATAAAATTGGCTTAAAATCAATTCAACCTGTCATGACCCGAACCCTCCCCCGTGGGTTAAGGACACAACCGCCCAGTAATCAAGGGATTACCTACGACCTCAAACCATTTCAGTCATAACTTAACAGAGTAAAGAGGGCCAAACGGAAGCAATTTAAACTTTGTCCGTAGAGCTGTGCTTATATAGCACGCCATAACAATCCATACATATACATGTTAATAACTCACATCAAAATATGCACTAACACAAAGTTCTGTACATACAGGATCATTCAAGTCTAAGTCAGCCAACCAAAACCATATACAAACGTGTCCAAAGTCCTCGCCAACATGACAAAATAAAACGAGATAACAAAAGGGCGAAGACGAGTCTCGTGCGGGAGACGTAGGGGCTGACTCTTCAAAACCTTGGTTATTCCACACAAACTTCACTGTGGCTGGGTTTTGGCCTCTCTTGGCCCACCTACAAACACATGAATAAGCGTGAGCGAAAGCCCAGTGAATAATATCAGATAAAGAAGATACATTAGAACAATATGCATTAGACGGCCTTGGGCCCAATTCATATTTCTATCTAATATATATATATGTCAAGTAACTGTGGTTCCAGACACATCAAACGGCCTCAGGCCCGATTCATTCATGTCAAACTGGCCTCTGGCCCATTCATTCTATCACTCAAGTCAAACTACCCTCTGGCCCATTCATTCTATCATTCATGTCAAACTCCATTCATTCTATCATTCATGTTAGACTGGCCTCTAGCCCATTCATTCTATCATTTGAGTCAAACTGGCCTTTGACCCATTCATTTTATTATTCATGTCAAACTAGCCTCTAGCCCATTCATTCTATCATTCATGTCAAACTGGCCTCTGGCCCATTCATTCTATCATTCATGTCAGACTGGCCTCTGGCCCATTCATTCTATAGCAAACATTTGTCCATAATTCGATTCAACAAACTCATACGACTTATAGAGAAATAAGTAATTGGATGAATAACATACTTTAAAATATCTTTATTAAGATATTACTCACAGTGGTCAGCTGGATGATTTGCCCTGGAGCTCGACCCTACACATTCCATGAACACAATGGGTCACAAACAATTCAATCCATTCTTAATCCACATATTCCTCTTTAGGCTTCATTCTTATCCTTTAACTCATTTACAATGCTTAATGCATGCCTAAGAGTACTTAGAAGTGAAAGAGAACGGAAAACGAAGCACATAATGCATTTTCAAAATTTCAGAAACAGGGGTCCCTGCTCGAGCGTGGACTTCCTCGCTCGAGCGGACCCATAAGGTCTGCAAAAGTACTGGTTGCCTCGTTTTTACACTCGAGCGTGAATTCGGGCGCTCAAGCTAAAGGTCATTCCACATAGCTCCCCACTCGAGCGTGAACTTCCCCGCTCGTGCGGACATCATGTCTGCAAAAAGTCCTGGGAGCTCGTATTTCCCGCTCGAGTGGCGCCTTCCCCGCTCGAGCGGACATCCCAAATTCTGGAAAATCCAGAATTGTTCTTCAAGTTCGAATTCGACCTCCAAAGGTTCAAAACTCATAATTTTGGTTCCAAAACATGCAAACACATTGTATATCATGAGTATACAAGCAAGATGAGGTCAATTGTTCAAAATCATGATCACATTCTCAAATTATTCAACACTTCTTTTGTATAATTCAAACTCAAGCCTTCAAATCTCATGTAGGCTCCATATTTCCAACAACCAAACATACATGTAATTTTTTGACCTCAATTCCCTTTCAAATAGCACCAATGATGCTCATAATCATGAAAATCAACAAAATTATACTTGCTTGTAGGTTTCAATGCTCATAATCCCATATTCAACTCAATACATGCTTGAACATACAAAATTACAACAATTATACACATACATGCTCATACAAGCTCCAATTCCAACAAATTCAAGTCAAGTTATGTTCTTGATCATCATCAAGCCTTAAATTCACAAAATTACAACATTAAACTTATGAATTTACTCACCTAGGAGCTTTAATCTTCACAAATTCTAGTTGAATCTTGAGTCCAACCTTCAAATTCCACAAACTTGAGCCAAACACACAATTTCCCTCTTCCTCTCTCTCTAGAGCCCACCCTCTCTCACTTTAAGGTGTAGAATTAGATTTTTGATCTCCAAACCACCAAATGAGGGTGTAATTGGCCCATTATATAAGCTCTCATAAGCACAATTAATTAAGATTAAATAATTGAGCAGTAAAACACCAATTTAATGTATTTAATTTGTTTCGAATCAATTTTCAATTAAATTTCACCGTAGGCTCTAAAAATTATGCCAATCACAATGACGTAATCAATTTCGGGTTCCGTGGCCGATAGGGCCTTCAATTTAAATTTCAAAGCAGATAATCAAACAGATATTCCTACGGTGAACAGATAGAAATTCAAAACCACATATTTTCACATAAATGGCACACAGAATCATATCAACCACATAATCACATTTATAATAAGGACCAATTAGCATAATATGGAACAGGGTTATCACACATCCGACATGAGGAAGATTAATAAAATTGGGTAGATTCGATCGAACGTTATGTCGAGTCCATCGCATCAGGAGTCATCACATATCACTTCATGATATTTTGTTGAATTTTGGGACATGTCTACCTCCCTCTTTGTGTCTTCATGATAAGAGGGAGGGGTGGTCAACTTTCATTACATTTATTAATTTTTGTCCAAATGTGTTTGAAATCATCAAGCCATCAACTTGTGCCTATTGATGATTTTAGAACCAAATCTGTCATGATCCGAACCCGCCCCTATTATGAGACTACCTATGGCCTCAGACAGAAATCAATTAAAATTTAATAATATGGGGCCAAATACGGGAGCTGAACAATAAATTATGTCCAATGAGCTGTGCATATATGGCAAAATAAAAACTTTCCATTTATATAATAACTCACACCCAATAGAACATAAAAGATTATACATGTCCAAGACCATTCAGAAACTGGCAAACTAAGAAGCGAGGTTTATATACAGGCCTGGTCTTACATGACCATCGAAAGTAAGCACAAGAAAATCAAACAAATGCCTCGTGCATGAGGCAACCTTGGCTGACTCCAAAATCTCGAGAATCTTTCACAATCTCACTAAGGCGAGGCTAGACATCCCACTGCTCACCTACAAAACATATAAATATAGAGTGAGCTAATGCCCAGTGAATAATACTATAGTAAAGAGGTTAATGAATGACATTCGTACATAAATAAATCATACTTATAATTTAAAAATTTGAATTACTATCCTCATTCATGCCAGATTTATAGATCATAACAAAGCAAAATGACCTCGGGTCCAATACATCATATCCATATACAAAACGACCTTAGGTCCAACTCATATACAAAACAACCTTAAGTCCATTGTATGCAAAATGACCTTGGGTCCATCTATACAAAATGACCTCTGGTCCAATACTCATTCATAGACCGACCTCAGGTCCAATGGATCCATATACAAATGACCACCGGTCCTTCATATCATGATACCAAACGACCTTGGGTCCAACATTCTTATATTCATAACTATGGAAATAGTCACGTTCATGATAATGATCACATCCGTATTCATATTCAAAACGACCTTTGGTCCAATTGGTTCCTTATTGAAAATGACCTTTGGTCCAATCTTATCATTTTGTGCTTATCAATTTCGTTTCAAGTCTTTTACGAATTAGACAGATAGAATACTCATTCATAATACAAATTCAAGAGTTTGAAAACTTACCACATAGGTAGCATTTAGAAAAGAACATACATGAAAATATCTTTACTAAAATATTACTCACAGTGTTCGGAGTGTTGATTCGTCCTCGTGGATGCTCCTACACAATTCATAAACATACACAAATCGGATCACAATGCTATTTAATCCGCTTCTTTACTTGTTTAATTCTCTTAGGCTCCTTTCTAAACCTTTAATTCATTTAGAATGCACAATGTATGCCTAAGAGTGTTCAAATCATGAACTTGTGTGGCTTATCCACAACTTCAGATAATACTTAAAAATTCTTTCAAAAACATGGATTACAAGGTTCATGCTCCAAGGATAAAACTCAACGTTCAAACTAAATGAATCTTTTCTCTCTTTCCTAATCATTTACTTATGTTGTTTCTTAACTTATTAGTCCTTAATAAGTCATAATTCATGCCTAGGAATGCTCGGAAAGAGATGGGAGCGAAGATATAAACTTAAAACATCTTTTGAAAACATGCTGAAAATAAGTTGGTGGCTAGAGCCAACTTTTGGTCCCTAAAGCCAGCTGAAAGAAAAAATTGAGCTCACTTGAGACACCATTTGGTCGCTCGAGCCAGCTTCTACAGAATGCAAAAGACTAGGAGCATGCAATGTTGGCTTGATCCATCACTTGGTCGCTCGAGCCAGTTGTGAATTTTGTGGGTTTCAAGATACCAAATTTGAGTTCCAAAAATGCATTTTAACATGTAAAAGCTTGCATGGCCATTCCAAACTCATGAAAAAACTTTTGATAATCATAAAAACATTTTAGAAAACTCAAATACAA
The DNA here is from genome assembly GCF_055761805.1 of Camellia sinensis. NCBI lineage: Eukaryota > Viridiplantae > Streptophyta > Magnoliopsida > Ericales > Theaceae > Camellia > Camellia sinensis. Next base: position 163,714,055 of record NC_138969.1, on the reverse strand, counting down.
GATCATCCATAAATCATTTGCTCAAAACCTCATGAATTTACCAAAATTTAACTCAAATCTTCATGCATGTGAGGATTAATTTCAAAACTCTTTTCATGACTTTCCAAACATAAAATTAAGCTTCCAAGACTTATGAAACAATGACGCATTTGCAATATAACTTCTGTTAGACTTATTTATTTTGATAATTTATTTAATTATGTTTTAATTTATTTGAAAGAGAAAATAGAATCCAAAATTTATTTTGATGATTTATTTAATTATATTTTAATCAAACTTTATTTTGATGATTTATTTGAAAGAGAAAAATAGAATCAAAGTCTATTTTGTCCCATAATTTCTCACCTAAACCTTTATCCTAAATGTTGTTAGAATGTATTTAATATTTGATTAAATCAGGAGTTCAAACAACGGCTATAAAGGTTCAAAAGGCCAAAAGGTTCAAGTGGAAGATATTCATATTTGTAATGACAGAGGGGAAGATATTCAAATTGGTAATGATGGAAGTATAACGGCTATAAACACTATAAATTCAAATGACTACAACGGCTATAAACGGTTATAAATTCAAATGAATACAACGGTTATAAACGGCTATAATTTTCATAATATATACCAAAGCCTCTAATGTAAACATGTTTCAAAAACATGAAAATATTCTTTGATCTATAATCACTCACATCTATTCTCAGAAATTATACACTGAGCCTTATAGCTTTAAGCCCATCTTTCCCGTGTGAGATTTATAGAAAAATCAAAGCGTCATTTTATATATCTATCTTTGAGAGATATTTATTGTAAACTTTCTTTGAAAGAAAAAATACCATTTCATCTTGTAAAAATGTTGCAAACACTGTGTTCTTGAAATCTTGAGAGTGATTGTGAATCACCTAAGATTTGCAAGGGTTTGGGCTTGTGAAGTCTATGTAAAATCCATGGAGGATTGCTCCATTTGTTAAGAGGTTGCTAGCACCCATGTGAAGCTAGAAGATAGTGAAAAATCTCAAGTGAAGCTTGAGGAGTGGATGTAGGCTTGGTTGAAGCTGAGCCACTATAAATCTGTTTGTCTCCTCTTCCCTAATCTCTTTAGTTTCCTACTACTGCCATAGCTATCTAATATTCATGTGTTAATCATTTGATTTACCCTATATATTAGTTATACTTCATTATTATTTTGCTTGATCATTTACTGTTAAGTTCATCATTGTGCTTGTTAATAATTTGTTGTACTAGTAGTTAATTTTATTGGGGTATTATTAATTTTAATTTGTAAAAACCTAATTCACCCCCCTCTTAGGTTGCTTTTTGGGTAACAATTGGTATCAGAGCATGGGGCTCTTGTTTAGATTTAACAATCTTGAGTTTTTGACCATAGCAACCATGTATTCTACTTACTCAGAAGTAGGACAAGCTAGCAATAGGCCACCTCTCTTTGATGGTTGTAATTGCATTCATTGGAAAGAAAAAATGACTTTGTATTTTCAAGCTACCAATTATGCTTTGTGGCTCATTATCACTAAAGGTCCTAAAATCCCTTCCAAGGTTGTAGACCATATCAGTGTACCTAAACTTGAGGATGAATTTGATGAGCTTGATTATAAACTCCTTCAAGCTAATGCTAAAGCCAAGCTTATTCTTGTGTGTGGATTAGATGCAAATGAGTACAATAGAATTTCTAGGTGTATTACTGCTAAAGAGATTTGGGATAAACTTGAAATCACCTATGAAGGAACTAGCCAAATAAAAGAGTCTCGGATTGACATGTTTATTCATGATTATGAACTCTTTACTATGGAATCATTTGAATCTATATCTAACATGTTTTATAAATTTACCAATATTATTAATGCTCTAAAATCTCTTGGTAAATCTTATACTAATGGTGAGCTTGTGAGAAAAATACTTAGGTCTTTGCCAAATAAATGGGAAGCTAAGGTTACAGCTATCCAAGAAGCAAAAGACCTAACAAAATTAGGCATTAAAGAACTCCTAGGCTCACTCATGGCTCATGAACTTTCAATGATGGATGGCAGCAAAAAGGAAGCCATTTGGGGAGAAAATGATAGAGTAGCCAACCTGTGTCTCATGGCTCTTGGAGAAGAAGAATTCACTCAAGATGAGATAATTTCTAATTATGTAGAACTTGAAAGTGCTTTCAATGAATTACATGACATATTTAGAAATGTTTGTGTTGAGAATTCTAAATTAAAGAAATTAGTTACTTCTCTTTCAAATGATGTGGATGTTTTAAAAATAGAAAATGCTACTTTGAAAAATGACTTTACGTTTATTGCCAACGAGAAAAACATTTTGAAAAACAATGTTGAGGATTTAAACAAAACTCTTGAAAATTTTGTAAAAGGAAAAGAAAACCTCAACAAGCTTCTTGGAAATAAAAAATATGTTTTTGACAAAGTAGGCATTGGTTTTGATCCTCCTAAACCTTTTATGAGATTAAATGTTCTTGAGACTAATCCCTATGGACCTAAGAAAGTATGGGTACCAAGAAAGAAATCAAGATATTTTGTAGGTAGATCTCAAAGAATATCAAGGATTTCGAGAGGAAATGCACAACAAGAGTGTTCAATCTAAAGAGCAAAATCAGCTCCTACAAGAAAAAGAATGATGAAATGAAAATCACCAAGATGAACAATAGAGGTAATGTATGGGTGAAGATTCCAAAGAGGTAAATGAAGGTATACCTCCTAACACACCTTTAAGCTTAAAGTTCTATATTCTTTAAGGTGTGATTTGTGTACAATAGGTTGTGTCTAGTCATTGCTTCCATGTAACCTAATTGTACTAAGCTTGTGAGCATACTTTTCACATCTTATATATGACTTCATACTAATATGTTAATTCCTTTTTTAGTCATATCTTTGTAGAATCAATTTTGATGTCATAGCATTTTTTTAGATATATACTATCTATATTTTGAATTGTACATTTATGATCTCAAGAATATGCTCAATATGAAAATTTCATGCTTATATGCTTTACATTGGAATATTTGAATGAGTTATGAAATTCGTTGATTATGATCCATCAACAATGTCTAAATGAAAAGAAGTATCATACATTTGTAGAGTCATTGCATCTATCCTATTGAATATGTTTTGAATATGGATTATATTGGCATATATCTCATGAAATGCTTTTGAGTGATAAATTGTTGAACTAATTGTTTATAGCATTCATGTTGTGTTCCACATTGTGTAAAATGTTTTATCACACTTGAGCATGTGGATTGAATTGATGAAAATGCCTCTTAATTATTTTATATGTCGCATCAATTCTTGATAGAACAAAGAGCATAAAACAATATTTTCTCATGCATATTATGCTATGTGCTACAATTTAAAAATTTTGAAGAATAGCATCTCAAGCTCTTGATTGATCATGGTTCATACTGAAATATTTCCCATCTTTTGAGTTTGTTTACCATGCTTGCTTCATGAGTTTAAATGTGATTGTGCTATACAATTGCCATATCTCTACAAGATTACAATAGAAAACAGAAGCACCAATTTAGGGGGAGAAATCATTTTTGCTAACATACTTGTTAAACCCTTTTGAGATGAACTCCTCATGAAAGAAAATTGAAGATTGAAAAGTTTTCATCTCTTGAACCTTAGGTATGCCTCATATACTCTCTTAAGCTTTTGAGATAAAAATTCTATCTTATATCCCTTGAGCTAATACTGTTATTACTTTGATATGAAAAAGATTGATTATGCTTCATATGATTTGCAATGTATACTCTTTGATGATGCTCTTACCTAAAAATCATGCCTATGTTTAAATGTGTGGTACATATTGAAATTCATGATTTTTCTTAGCATATGGATTGCTATACCATGAACATACTTCATTTTTTTTTTTTTTTTGAATTACATTAGCTCCATGAGATTATATTGAGTTTAACCTATTATGAGCAATATTTGGTATTCTACATAATGCTTGAGCTATGATTGTTAAGTCTTCTAGATTGCATATTAGTATCCTTGGTAGATTGCATGTTGGTATTATTTTGGCATCCTATTTGATATTATTGACGAGAACATTTTAGTTATGAGCTTTCATTGATCATATCTCTTATTGATTTTGCCAAATGAAGCAAGGGAAAGAATTTAAACTTGATTATTTTTTAAAATCCCCTCAGTTTCTATTCTATTTTTTATATCAAACTTATAGGCTTGCACCTTCACATGTTACTATTTTTTTTTTACCCATTATTGTCAAATGGTATGAGCTTCAATTTTATGATCATTATGTGCTATCACTTTTTTGGTATCATAGAGCTACCTTGATATGGATGATTATTTGTGCTATAATGAGACTTACATTCTTTCATCCTATATACTGTATCATACTCCCTCCTTGTGCTTGATTTTGTTAAAAATGTCATCGAGGGAGAAAAAGAGACTTGATTGTTTTAGTATCTCTGATTATTTTGATATCTCTATGCTTTTGGTATCTTAATTCTTATAACATGACCTTTGAACTGATTAGTTGTTAATAATGTAAGAGGAAGATCGTTTTCCTCAAGGAAGAGTGACTTGAACTTTAACTCTATATTTATGCTCTTGTTTGGCAACCTTATTTGATCTATGCACTGTTATGTCTATTATAGTCTTGAGATTGGTATGCTCTTGCTAAGAAATTGAGAATTAGATCATGCTCAAATGCTTCTCATATACTCATTAACAATTTGGTCTCTCATTATTATTATTTTTTTGGGCTTAATTTTCTTATTTTTCCTCTGCTTTTTAATTTCATTTTTCAATACTTAAACATAAACATAACAACAAATCAAAATACAAATATTTACATAAAAAAAACACCCTTCATTTTTTTACAGCCGCACGTCGATCAAAATAAACATAAAAAAAAAAACAACCTTCCTTTTTTTTTGGCCATACGCCGATCTTACTTGCTCGCCTCTTCCATTGTTTTCTTCTTATTTTTATCACCTTGGGCGACCCTTGACCCCCCTGCCCCTGTACTTTCGTCAAGAGCGACGACTCCCTACTGACTATCAAAAGCCAAGAACGACGCTACTCCAAATCGGGCCATGGAGTTGGCCTTCTGTTTAAGCTCTTTATTTTTAGCCTTCAATGCACCTATTTCTGCTCGCGCATCCTTGTACATGCGCTGGAGCAGAGCGAGTTGGGCGTTGACCTGATGGAGTTCACTCGTGCTGTTCTGTAGTCGATGAGCCAATTTTGTGACTGCAATCACCGTCTCCATATAGGACGTCAGTGTGAAATGATTGGCTTCAATGTCTGATTAAGCTGTCATTATTTGCTCAATCGACATCATAGGAAGGTTGGGAAGAGTGGAATCCGGGGAACTCGGCCCAACAGTGCTTACGGGATCATTTAGGTCCGGAAAGAGAGTAAGGGGACGGGACGATGCCATGTAGTAAGAGAGAGAGATGTAATCGAAAGGAGAGTAGTTTTTGGCAACCTTTCTGCTCTGCTCAGTCTCTCTGTTCTATCTCTCTCACGAAGCGAATGAGGAAGAAGAAGGCGAAGAGAGTGATTAAGAAGAAAATGGAGGAGAAGACGACAAGAGAGAGAGAGAGAGAGCTGAGACAGCTGATTGACTGATTGACCCGTCTCGCTTTTGTCAGTTGGCTGACCCAAAAGTGAGGACGCGTGTCCGACGCGATTTTCAACGAACAAAAAAGAGATGCAGGCGAATCCTATATCTATATATATATATATCTGTTTTGATTATCTACTTTTTGATGCCATTTATCACTATCATTTTCCTCCTCCTCATCTAGATTCTGAGCCATAATTTCCTTTTGATAATGTCACATGAGGAGAAAATTATATGATGTTATGTATTATGGTCTTATTTTCAAACTAATGTTGATGTTATGTATTTCTAGTTTGATATCTTAATCTTATATCATGTTGTTGATTAAAGCTTATTTATTACACATATGTTAACTTATGTATTTAGAAATGAATTCAGGGAGCATGACTTGAGGGGGAGCTTTTCTTACTCCCAATTCAAATCAAAACATCATTGTGTGCCATCATCAAAAAGGGGGAGATTGTTAGACTTATTTATTTTGATGATTTATTTTATTATGTTTTAATTTATTTCAAAGAGAAAAATAGAATCCAAAATTTATTTTGATGATTTATTTAATTATATTTTAATCAAACTTTATTTTGATAATTTTTTTGAAAGAGAAAAATAAAATCATAATTTATTTTGATGATTTCTTTGAAAGAGAAAAATAGAATCAAAATTTATTTTGTTCCATTATTTCTCACCTAAACCTTTATCCTAAATGTTATTAGAATGTATTTAATATTTGATAAAATCAGGAGTTCAAACAATGGCTATAAAGGTTCAAAAGGCCAAAAGGTTCAAGTGGAAGATATTCAAATTTGTAATGATGGAGTGGAAGATATTCATATTGGTAATGATGGAAGTACAACGGCTATAAACGCTATAAATTCAAATGACTACAACGACTATAAACGGTTATAAATTCAAATGAATACAACGGCTATAAATGGCTATAATTTTCATTATATATACCAAAGCTTCTAATGTAAACATGTTACAAAAACTTGAAAATATTCTTTGATCTATAATCACTCACATCTATTCTTAGAAGTTATACACTGAACCTTATAGCTTTAAACCCATCTTTCCTGTGTGAGAATTACAAAAAAATCAAAGCTTCATTTTATATATCTATCTTTGAGAGATATTTATTGTAAGCTTTCTTTGAAAGAAAAAATACCATTTCATCTTGTAAAAGTGTTGCAAACACTGTGTTTTTGAAATCTTAAGAGTGCTTGTGAATCACCTAAGATTTGCAAGGGTTTGGGCTTGTGAAGTCTATGTAAAATCCGTGGAGGATTGCTCCATTTGTAAAGAGGTTGCTAGCACCCCTGTGAAGCTAGAAGATAGTGAAAAATCTCAAGTGAAGCTTGAAGAGTGGATGTAGACTTGGTTGAAGCCGAACCACTATAAATCTGTTTGTCTCATCTTCCCTAATCTCTTTACTTTCCTACTACTGCTATAGCTATCTAATATTCATATGTTAATCATTTGATTTACCCTGTATGTTAGTTATACTTCATTATTATTTTGCTAGATCATTTACTGCTAAGTTCATCATTGTGCTTGTTAATAATTTGTTGTACTAGTAGTTAATTTTGTTGGGATATTATTAATTTTAATTTGTAAAAACCTAATTCACCCCCCCCCCTCTTAGGTTGCTTTTTGGGTAACAACTTCCAATTTCATCATGGATGATAGAATTCAAACCCAAAATGATAAAATTATACATATTCATCTTCTAAATTCAACATGGATGACACGGATCATATTCATGAGTATGAAACTCTTCCAATTGATGAATTCATGTATTTCAAACCTTCAAGACTAAGAAAACATGAATGCATGTAGGTGACAACTCCCAATTCAACATGATTATCAAAGTTCATGCTCAAAACTTGAAGAATTGAACCAAATACTTGCATGTATGTACAATTTCATCTTAATTCCTACAATCTTTGTTCAACCCACACATTTAATCTCATTATCTTCTTAAATCCACAATTTAAGTGACTTAACTCCCAAATTGAGGTTTAAACTCTTACCTACTATATTCAATGAGGCTAGGTTTAGCAATTTCTTGAGCTTAGCTTCCAAATTCTTCAATCCTCCAAGCCAATTCCTCAAGATTGAGGCTTCTCTCTCTCTAAGATGAAGATTTCTCTCTCTCTCTCTGTATAGCTTAATCTTAGCAAAATGGTGAAAATGAGCTCAAAATTATGAGCCTAGGCACTAACTCAACATATTTATAGTGGGTGATTAGCTTAAGCTAATAAAGCATGATTAAGACTAATCAACCCTACTTAATTTAATTCAATTTAATCTAATTAATTTGATCCGAATCAATTTTTAATTAAATTTCACCATAGGCTCTAAAAATTATGCTGAACACAATAAATTAATTAAGTTTGGTTTTTGATGCCTCCATAGCCCTCAATTCTGGATTATAGCTGAAATTGTAACATATATGACAACAATCAATATATAGGCATTCAAAAATCACATAAAACACATAATTCACATCAAATTTCATATCAAGCACATTAACACTTATATAATTAATGAGTTAACAGTATAATACAGAATGGAGTTGTCACCAAATATGTTCTTCTCTTGAAGTTCCCAATGATAGAGAAGTGCAGAAGGGACAAACATGATTTAACACTGCCCTATCTGCACTGTTTTCACCTCAGGGCACAAAAGTGTTTTTTGCAAGAAAATAGGGCACGGTTGGCCTTGTTTGGACCCAACCGGGCCTCATTATGGGCCGGCCAGGCTCCAATGTTTGGTAAATAGAGCACTTTGGCAAAAATAGTGGGCAGTGACTGAGGGTGAAACAGAGCAGTGGCACAGAAGGCAGACAGAGCAGCTTTTTAAAACCGTCTTCATTGATGCGCATGCAATCCTTGTGCATCTTTAGTTGTTGTAATCAATGTTCATATTATTATTGTTGTAATTTTCATATTATTGTTGTAAGTATTCTTGTTATAATTATTACTATTGTAATTATTCCTTGTTGTAATAAGTTGAATAGCTAGTTGTTCATTTCTTATTTATTCATTCGGATTTGTAATATTTAGTTTAATTCGGACACTTAGACATTTGGACCCTCTTGCACGAGGGCAAAATATGTAATAATTGTGTATGTCTTCCAACCCCCATTTCTTTCTCCTTTTTATTTATCCACTTATAATAGTAGCATCGTGTTTACTTAGCATTTTCCATGACTTGTATGCATTCGTCTTGCACGCATAAGGGTTTGGCTCATCATTCTAACAAACGTCAATTTCAACTTCCTTAAATCGAATACGTACTTTATCCCATACTTTGGATTGAATTAAATAAAATGCTAGTAGTCGAACTTATTATTTGCATAATGTGTGCATTGTATTAGTCATATTGCATTGCATTGTTTGGGAGCATGTATTTCTTCTAATAATTTTGTTTTATTTGGCTTGCCTTGGAGTAATAGGCGAGCATTTCTCACTTTAGCATTTTGCATTGTATGTTGGTGTTGCAATATCAAGCATATTCCATGAGGCTAAGTGCTTAAATGATATACTTGTTTGGATGCCGGTGGATGAAGGCCTTTTTACTTAAGTTGGAATAATTTGATTAAATGTAAATACGAGCTCACTTTTTCAAGTGACATGTATTCAAAACACTTTTTTCAAAACAAACATAAAATCAATGCATTCCAAATTTTGTGAATTGGTCTATACTTATGTGCATCACCCAGTAAAATTAGCCTATTAACCGGAACAAGAGCATATAACATAAATAAAAATCACATCATGATTAGTAGAGGCCGATCTTTGATCGGGTGCGTAGAGTGCTCAATTAATGACCTTCCCCTCTTATAACTATGTTCTCAAGCCATGACATTTTGGTGATGACGGGCTAATGGCCTTTTTGGCATGAGTCACGGGTTTCCTAAATTTTTCAAAAATATTTAGGTGGCGACTCTAAAATCTGGAAATGCAATCCATTTTTGGCATTTTTGATTAAAACTTAATTTTCTAAAAAGGTTTGCCACATTTGGACTCTTTTGTGTTTCTTCATTTCACATTGCAGTTGTGAAACCAGATTCAGAACCATGGGAGTTTGAACTGTAGGGCTAATCATATCTGAAAGGAGCACAAAAATCAAGCTACATCCAACAATCTCCCAATTTCATGAAACCTTATTTTTTTTTCAAAATCACATTTGAGTAAAAGAAAGCACCATGTCAACATATCTCAACACCAATACCAAATCGTCACTTGTTTTAAGAACTCATTTGAAAATCTCTCTTTTACATTTCAAGTCTAAACCCCAAGTTTATCCTAAAACACCAAATCCATAGATCTTTTGAAATAACAAATAAGTAAGGTAAAAATCATACCCAATGACTGCCAAATATCACTACAACAAAAATAGTCTTTAGAGACGAAAACTAATGACGAAATTTTTTTTGTCACGAAATACGTATCTTTTAATGACGAAAATCATATTTCGTCTCCAAATGTACCATTTTTGGAGACAAAAATAAAATTTCATCACCAATCTAAATCATAATAAAAAAATTAGGTGACGAAATTATTTTTCGTCATTATTTATATTTGTTGTCACCAAATATTTTCCTGCTAATATTTTCGGAGGGTGCCAAAATTTTGAGACTTTTGGTGACGAAAAAATTGGTCACCAATTATAAAATTATTAATGACGAATATATTTTTGTCACCAATAATTTTTAATATTTTAATATCATTTAGTGCCAAAACTATTTTTGTGGCCAATATTTTTACCTTTGGTGAAGAAATAATTTAGTCACTAAATATTTTAGGGGGGAAATAAAAATGTTTTGGCACAATTGGTTCTTCTTCTCAAACACACACAATAATTTCTCGGTTCAAACCTATTTCACACACACACGCCCGTTATACTTATTCACACACAGACTTCCCTCATCGCCACTGCTACCATTGCATCAACCCACTGTCGTTGCTACCATTTCATTGACTCACCGCCGATAGCCCTCACCGGCGCCGTTGGTTTCTCCTTCCCTTGCTGCCGATCGTTAGCCCCTCCTTTCCTCACCGCCGCTGTTGTGCCGATCGAAGAACACCACCGCTGTTAGTCTCTCTCTCTCTCTCTCTCTCTCTCGATGCTCTCTCTGATTTATTTGTCTGATGTATATGCTCTGCATACATATGAAATATGCTCTGTACACATATAAAATATGCTCTGTATAATGCTTTGTATACATATAAAATATATATATATAACTTCAGCAACCGATTACACCACTTCTTAATTTTTTTCTTTTTCGGTTGATCCCTACCTTTCATGCCTCAGTTTCTCTCTCACTGGTTGCAGATTATTTTACATATAAAATATATATATATACAACCTGTTATTTTTCTATTGTTACTTCTTTTTCCATACAACTATTCTTCAATCCCACTCAGCATTTTGACTTCAATTTCAATCCCATCTGCTGCATATATATAGGCTGCATATTTTAGGCCTTTTGACAGTGGCAGTTCATTACATGTATTAGAGGCCATGCCTCTTTGGTCTCTGTAGTAGTAGTAGTAGTAATGTTATGTTTAGGTAGTATCAAGTATGCTCTTGCACTAGCTAGTATGTTTTTAGTAGTGTTTGATGTTGCCTTTTTTATCAACTATGAATAGTTTGAACCATTTTGCATAATTCTTGTGACTGGTGTTTGATGTTTATTTTATACCCACATTGCTTGCGAAGTACTTGTATTGAAAATCAAAATGTGTTGCAATGTCAAATATTATTAAAGATGAAGTGAAGTCGTATGTCTAACACCAAATGGTTTGAAACAAGATTGTAGAACTCAATTCAACAAGTGGTAACATAATTATATAATTATGGTTTAAATTGTGGGATCGCCATAATGAGGAAGGGAATTACATAATCATGGTTGAAATCATGGGATCGTCACCATGAGGAAGGGATTATTCATCATGAGGAAGGGATTATTCATGTACACGCCCCTCTAAAGATAAGTCCACATAATTTAACGTCAAATGCCATAAAAGAAATATTTTGCCCTAATTAATTTTAGGTAAGATGGCTTTGTATGAAGATAGGCATATTAGTCATACTCTTAATCATTACTTATAAAAGGAGGATATATTTCATATGGAAATTATGTCAATTGTAAATTTGATTATAAGAAATAACATAACTCAATACTATAAGGATCGTAACTTAAAAACAAAAAAAAGAAGTTATAATTAAATATCACATGAGGTATAACTAAGAACTATTGTTGGAATGTTATGTTCAGAAGTGGTTGTCATTTTTGGTTTTGTGTTTGTGGGATTTCTGTTCTGGTTAGAAGGGGCCTAGGTTAGTAGGTGCAACATCAGTAGCCTTCAGTGTGGGAGTTCTGCTACTAGAGTATTTTGGTGTTATAATGGTGGAGTATTTTGCTTTTGTATTGCAGTAGGAATGGTGTTAGAATGGTGGCGTTAGAATGTTAAAATCAATAATGACCATTTTTGTTAGTTTTTATTCCTTACTTGCATATAACATTAGAACTTGTATAAGAATCTTCATTAAAGATCTGGACATATATTTGGTGAAGTTGTTATTGAATTTTTCAATTTAATTTGTTCATAAATACACAAGTCTACATTATACTATATTGTTCCTAATCTTTCATTTGTGATCAGACATGGATAAAAGTTGGATTGCCCTAGGTAGGATGGCTGATGGAAGGATGAGTAAACCATATAATGATGGGGTCAAGTTATTTCATCAATTTGCAATGGGGGTTATAGACTAGAATGGTAATCTGTTGTGCCCATGTATAAAGTGTGTGAATGTTTGTAGACAAAATCTTCAAAATGTGGAAATTCATTTGCTCCAATATGGGATTATGCAAACTTACACTGTATGGCACCAGCGCGGGGAACCCCGTGTTTCAAACGAGGCTTACCATGATGATGAGATGCGACTTGATGGTGATGAAATTGTAGGTGGTATTGAAGCCTTAGTGGAAGATCGAATAAGAGGGGAATCAACTGATATAACCTAAGGGGAGGAAGTGAGAACTTTTGATCAATTCTTGACTGATGCCAAGCGTGAACTATTCCCAAATTGTACAAATTATACTTTGTTGAAGTTTGTGATTGAGGTGCTTAATATGAAGGTAACAAATCATTGGAGCAATAAGTAAGTTGATATGATGCTAGAGTTTCTAAGTAGACTTTTACCGAAAGAAAATTTGGTTCCAAAGTCAACTTATGAAGGTAAGAAAATACTACGTGACTTGGGCTTGTCATATGAGCTCATTCATGCTTGCATAAATGATTGTGTATTATTTTGGAAGGAGAATGCAACACTAGATAAATGTCCGACTTGTAAGACATCTAGATACAAGATCAATCATGGAAGGGGTAAGAAGATCCCTCATAAAGTATTGCGGTACTTTCCTTTGACACCAAGGTTGAAAAGATTGTACATGTCAAGGAAGAGGGCTGAGGACATGAGATGGTACAAAGACAAACGAGTGGACGACGAGTTATTGAGGCATCCCGCTGACAGTGATGTGTGGAAGGAATTTGATGCACAACATCCCGAGTTTGCCTTGAAACCTTGAAATGTGAGGCTAGGGTTGGCCGTTGATGGTTTAACCCTTTTGGGAACATGAACAACTCTTATAGTTTGTGGCCTGTCATACTCATTCCATACAACTTGCCACCTTTGTTGGTTATGAAGGATCCATTTTCTTTGATGTCATTACTTACTCCTGGAGAATCTCAACCAGGGATTGATATTGACGTCTACGTGCGACCATTGGTGGATGAGTTGAATGATTTATGGACAAATGGTGCATTGACTTACGATGCCTCCACCAATGAGACTTTTCGAATGCATGCAACTTTGTTGTGGACAATACATGATTGGCTTGCATTTGGTGACATATCTGGGTGGAGAACAAAGGGTCATTATTCTTGTTACACTTGCAATGATGAACCGTATTTTGAATCTCTGAGAAGTAAGACAGGGTACACTAACCATCGATGTTACTTGCCTGAGGACCACCCAGAAAGGCGAAAGAGTAGGGCATACAATGGTAAGATTGAGAAACGGAAGAGATCTTTGGAGATGCCAGCAGAAAAAATACAAGACCAGTTGGACAACGTGACAGGTGTCATATATGGAAAGCATCCAACTAATAGATAAAGGCCCCGTCAAGCACCTAATTGGACAAAGGTAAGCATCTTGTATGAGTTACCCTATTGGAAGATACGAAAACTTCGACACAACATTGATGTCATGCATGTGGAGAAAAATTTTAGTGAAAATGTTTTTGGAACTATGTTAGGCATTGATGAAAAGAACAAGGACACAGACAAGGCACGGTTGCACTTGGAAGATATGGGTATAAGAAAAGAGCTATGGCTAACACAACGACCTGATGGATTTTATGTCAAGCCTTGAGCAATCTTTTCATTGACACCTGCAAAGAGGAAGGGTTTCTTTGAATTTTTAAAAACTGTCAAGTATCCAGATGGGTATGCGGCAAACATATCTAAATCAGTGAATGCAAGAAATGGTAGACTAACAGGCCTAAAAAGCCATGACTGCCATGTACTAATACAAAGAATTCTTCCCATTGGAATGCGTGGTTACGTGGATAAAGAAATTAGCACAACACTTTTTGAGTTAGGCAATTTATTCCAAGACATATGCTCTAGGACAATAAGGCGGAGCGAACTGGAGAAATTAGAGGAACGTATAATACACATTTTATGCAAGCTTGAAAAGATCTTTCCTCTAACCTTCTTCGATGTGATGATCCACTTGGCTGTTCATTTGCCTCGTGAGGCTATTTTTGGAGGACCCGTACAATATCGATGGATGTACCCAATTGAAAGGTATTTTTTACACTTATACTTGTAAATGAGATTTATGTAAGTGTGTTGCATATGTAATTATACTCCTAATTCGTTCTCTCTTGAAGGTTTCTTGGACCATTAAAAAAATATGTGACCAACCAAGGTCGACCAGAAGGTTTAATTGCCGAGGCTTACATTGTCAAAGAGTGCATTACTTTTTGTTCAATGTATGTTGATGGGATTGAAACCGTGCATAATCGACTAGAACAGAATGAAGATCGCGGTGAACGTCAACAAGGGTTGATAGTATTCACAGAAACTGCACGTCCAATTGGTCTAATCACACGAGATGCTGAAATGTCTCAAGAAATTCGTGATATTGCTCATTGGTTTGTGTTGTACAATAGCCCAAAGATTGAAAAGTATTTGGAGTATGTGTTTCATTGAATTATATTTATGCTTAGCTTTTTTATTAGTGGAACTACGTAGTAATCACTTCTTTTTTTTCGAGTAGGGAACACAAAAATCTATTACAAACTCAAGCTAGACATGACATAACCCACATACAACGACAAGAATTTCCCAAGTGGCTCAAAGAGAGGGTAAAACATTTATAATTTTTCGACATTTACAACTTCAACAAAATTAAAGTTTTATAAAATGTCATCATTCATAAATTATTTACTTATTGTTTGTTACATGTAATTGTAGATAAATAGATTGAGAATGGAAGAGTCATTAGAGGCAACTAATGAATGGTGGTCATTAGCAAATGATCCTAATTTGCTAGTGAAAGAGTACTCAGGTTGCATAATCAATAGCAGCCGGTTCCATACTTGAGATCTAGACAACCGTCGTACGAGTCAGAATAGTGGTGTGCTTACACACGGGGATCATGAAAGAAAATTGCATGACTTCTACGGTCACTTGTGCAAGGTTTTGGAATTTGACTACATATGTGGTAAAAAGGTTGTTTTGTTCCAATGTGAATGGTACAACACTGGTAACACTAGTAGAAACAAAACAATACGATTTGATACATATTACACAAGCATTGACGTCACAAGTCGGTGGTACCAATCTGACCCATTTATCCTACCTAGTCAAGCTAAGCAAGTCTTCTATCTGAATGATGCCAAATTGGGTGAACCTTGGAATGTCGTACAAAGGGTGCAACATAGGGGTGTCTTTGATGTTCCAAACACTAGTGATGGAGAATTGTTGGATCCTTTAGAAAATAATGATGTGTTCCAACAAGAAAACATTACTGATGTTGTTCCAATTGACATTGACCCAATTGTTCGATACTGTAGGGATGATGTTGAATTTAATGTTATTTCGGAAGTAGGGTCATCAGATGCGATAATGGAAGAGAATTGAGATAATGAAGGAGATGAAGAACATAACATTCCTGATGTTGATCCTGATATGGATTATGATATGTAATTTTTAGTATATCACTTTATTTTTGAACAGATGTTATTAATTAATGTAATTTTTATTTTATATGATTATGTTACTTTCTTTTTCTTCTTTATGTAATGGTGCATGATGACATTGTCTATATTTTTCAATTAAAGTTGAATTATGTTATATAGTTGTAGAAAATGATCCGAGGCAAAAAACAATGGTTGAAACCAAGTGATTTGAGAACTAAGAAGCTAACAGAATACGAGAAACAAAGAAATAAGCGAATCAAGGAGAACTGTGAGGTAATGAACAATCTTGGAGTGAAGAATATTACAAATTCATTAGGAAGTGCGGTTCATCCCAAATGTGCAACAGCAAGGGAAAAGGGAATTCGGGTTGAGGTAGATGATGATGTTAAGTATAACCCTTCAGAGAGTGAGGATGACAATGATGATGAGTCATTGGGTTCCTTTGACCGCGAGGTATTATACACATTATTTTATATTTGTGTGTGAACATGTCTTTTACTTTTTACATTTCTTCTTCATATATCTTACACATCATATCTTTTTTAAAATATATTTTAACTGTTTTAAATATCGTTTTCACTGTTTGGTTATGTTCTTTCAGGAACAACAGATGGCACCAGGACTCCGTTTACGGTCTCATTCAAGGCCATTAACTCCCACCCTAGAGGAAATGATGGATCCCCCAAGTGAGGAGGTCGGTACCCAACCCTTACCACCTCATAATGGGCAACCTGAGGACAAGGTGACTGCATCTACCATCGTTGGTAAGTTTGCAAAGTTGTTTCTAAGGTTTAACTTGCATTTGTTTACTTACTAACTCAATTAATATTATATCCTTACAGTATCACATGACAGACGTGGTCGTGGCCCAACACGCGGCATACAGGCCCATCGCATTGTCGAGAAGGATGGGAAGATGTTAGTTCCTATACCTGAACAGTTTCGTGCACCAGTAAGAGACAATGCCTCCAAGTTAGTCTCCAAGATTGGTATAGAGGTTTGAATGCAGTTACCAGACCTGAGCGTTCGTAGGTGGAAGAAGGTGAATGTTGCTGATAAGGAGCCAATGATCCAACGCTTAGCGGTAATTATTGACAAACTATTTTCATGTTTAGGCTTTGTTTCTTTCTAATTTTTTTTTTTTTTTTCATTTTGTAGGATTAGTTTGATCTACAAGGCAATCAGACTGATGTAGCAAAGGCTTTAGACACACAGTTTGGTCGACGATTGACTGGTTTCACCTATAAGTTGCACAAACAATACAAGCAACTTAAGGATGCAAGAGGGGAGGATTACCCGATAAGCCACCCACCTGCAAGAGTTACTCTCAATCAGTGGACATCTCTAATTGACAAGTGGAATAGTAAAAAATTCAAGGTAAAATGTTTTATGTATGTTAATTGTCAAAAATTAAGTTTTTTCTTACTAATATTATCTTTTCTTGTTTATATTGGTGTTTCAATTGTGTAGGAACAATCACTAGCTAATGTGAATAATAGGATGCAAATGAAAACAAAACATCGATGTGGATCAAAATCAATCCCGGTTAGGGTACACAGCTCGGCCCGTTCTACTAATTTATTTTATTGGATTCGTAGGCTTTGTTATTTAAATCATTGAATTAACATTGACAAACAAATGAAGCAGATAATTGCAAATGGCAAAGTGCCCGATTTAGCAAAATTTTACAAGTCCATCCACTACAATTCAAACACGCATGAATGGATTTCATCAGAGAGCCAAGTTAATTATGTATGTACAAGGCAATGCCTTTCAATTTTGATAATATTATTTAGTTTGCTATGTAGGGTAGAGTAACTAATACTTGTTTGATTTATTTCAAATTAATAGGACAACATGACACAGACGCAAGCAGAACACCTCTCGCAGACTAGAGCGATCCCTTTGACCCCAGAGGAGTTGTCAGTCCAGGTGCCTCAGCCAAGGCCAGGTTATGTGAAAGGACTCAGTATGAGGCCTTCTTCTTCTGTGAATACAACTGTTGCACCTGCTGAAAATAGTGACTATGTTCAACGCCTCGAGCTGCAAATAGCACAACAAAATGAACAAATTGCAAGGTTTGAAAAGTCAGAGAAGAAACAAAGTAAGAAGATACAAAGTATCATCGACTGTTTGAGGCAGAAAGGTATCACGAGAAATTTTGAGAGGGGGGAAAGTTAAGATTCTGATGGATAAGCTTCTTGGTTAGTATATTATGTTTTTATGTTAATTTAGTAGAAATTTCTTCTTCAACTAAGATAGTGAACTATGCATGTAAAAGCCCGAGAAACATCACAAACACTGAAATATGCACGTGGCTCCTAATTAGGAAACTACTTCGAAATTTGCACTATTCCAACATGTAGGCATGAAACTAAGTCGAAAACTATTCCAATATGTAAGCTTGAAAATAGGCCACCGGAGGCCAAAATCATGCAACAGCCACGAGACGCCCAGGGAACACCTCAAACACCTCAAGAGAGACCAATGTCAGTTGTGGAAACTTACGGAACTAGCACGGGACTCTCGGTTTGAAAACTAAGTCCAAAAAGGCACTTTTTCACACTTAAGTATGAAAATAGGCCACCGAAGGCCAAAATTGTGCAACAGCCACAAGACGGCCCAGGGAACACCTCAAACACCTCGAGAGGGACCAATGCAAGTTGTGGAAACTTACGGACCTAGCACGGGACTCCCGGTTTGAAAACTAAGTCCAAAAATGCACTTTCTCACACTTAAGCTTGAAAATAGACCTTCAGAATCCAAAATCGTGCAACAACCACAAGACAGCCTGGGGAAAACCTCAAACACCTCGGGCGGGACTAATGTGAGTTGTGAAAACTTACGGAACTAGCACGGGACTCCCGGTTTGAAAACTAAGTCCAAAAATGCACTTTCTCATAGTAAAGCTTGAAAATATGCCATCGGGGGTCAAAATCGTGCAACAGCCACGGGACGGCCCGGGAAACACCTCAAACACATCGGGAGGGACCAATGTGAGTTGTGAAAACTTACGGAACTAGCACGGGACTCCCGGTTTGAAAACTAAGTCCAAAAAGGCACTTTTTCACACTTATGCTTGAAAATAGGTCACCGGATGCCAAAATCGTGCAACATCCACGAGACGGCCTGGGGAACACCTCAAACACCTCATGAAGGGCTAATGTGAGTTGTGGAAACTTACAGAACTAGCATGGGCCTCTCGGTTTGAAAACTAAGTCCAAAAAGGCACTTTTTCACACTTCGGAAGGGACCAATGTGAGTTTTGGAAATTTACAAAACTAGCTCAGGATTTTCGGTTTGAAAACTAAGTCCAAAAATGCACTTTTTCATACATAAGCTTGAAAATTGGCCACCAGGGGCCAAAATCGTGCAACAGCCACGGGACGGTTAGGGGAACACCTTAAACACCTCGGGAGGAACCAATGTGAGTTGTGGAAACTTACAGAACTAGCACGGGACTCCCGGTTTGCAAACTAAGTACAAAAAGGCACTTTTCCACACTTAAGCTTGAAGATAGGCCGCCGGATGCCAAAATCGTGCAACAGCCATGAGACGTGCTGGGGAACACCTCAAACACCTCGGGAGGGACCAATGTGAGTTATGAAAACTTACGGAACTAGCACGGGACTCCCGGTTTGAAAACTAAGTCCAAAAATGCATTTTCTTACACTTAAGATTGAAAATAGGCCACCGGGGGCCAAAATCATGCAACAGCCAGGAGATGGCCTGGGAAACACCTCAAACACCTTGGGAGGGACCAATGTGAGTTGTGAAAACTTACGGAACTAGCACGGACTCCCAGTTTGAAAACTAAGTCCAAAAATGCACTTTTTCATACTTAAGCTTAAAAATAGGCCATCGGATGCCAAAATCGTGCAACAGCCATGGGACGGCCCGGGGAACACCTCAAACACCTCGGGAGAGACCAATGTGAGTTATGGAAACTTATGGAACTACCACGGGACTCCCGGTTTGAAAACAAATTCCAAAAATTCACTTTTCCACACTTAAGCTTCAAAATAGGCCACTAGGGACCAAAATCGTGCAACAGCCACGGGACGGCCCGGGGAACACCTCAAACCTCGCGAGGGACCAACGTGAGTTGTGGAAACTTACGGAACTAGCACGAGACTCCTGGTTTGAAAACTAAGTCCAAAAAGGCACTTTTTCACACTTAAGCTTGAAAATAGGCCACTGGAGGCCAAAACCATGCAACAGCCATGAGACAGCTAGGGGAACACCTCAAACACCTCAGGAGAGACCTATTTCAGTTGTGAAAACTTACGGAACTAGCATGGGACTCCCGGTTTGAAAACTAAGTCCGAAAATGAACTTTTTCACACTTAAGCTTAAAAATTGGCCACCGGATGCCAAAATCATGCAACTGCCTTGGGACGGCCCGGGGACACCTCAAACACCTTGGGAGAGACCAATGTGACTTGTGGAAACTTACGGAACTAGCACGGGACTCCCAGTTTGAAAACTAAGTCCAAAAATTCACTTTTGCACACTTAAGCTTCAAAATAGGCCACTGGGGGCCAAAATCGTGCAACATCCACGGGACGGCCCAGGGAACTCCTCAAACCTCGTGAGGGACCAATATTAGTTGTGGAAACTTACGGAACTAGCACGGGACTCCCGGTTTGAAAACTAAGTCCAAAAAGGCACTTTTTCACACTTAATCTTGAAAATAAGCCACTGGAAGCCAAAACTGTGCAACAGCCACGAGACGGGCTGGGGAACACCTCAAACACCTCAAGAGAGACCAATGTCAGTTGTGGAAACTTACGGAACTAGCACGGGACTCCCGGTTTGAAAACTAAGTCCAAAAATGCACTTTCTCACACTTTAGCTTGAAAATAGACCTTCGGGGGCCAAAATCGTGCAGCAGCCACAAGACGGCTCGGGAACACCTCAAACACCTCGGGAGGGACCAATATGAGTTGTGGAAACTTACGAAACTAGCACGGGACTCCCGGTTTGAAAACTAAGTCCAAAAACGCACCTTTTCACACTTAAGCTTGAAAATAGGCCACTGGAGGCCAAAATTGTGCAACAGCCACGAGACGGCCCGGGGAATACCTCAAACACCTCGGGAGGGGCCAATGTGAGTTGTGGAAACTTACGGAACTAGCACGGGACTCCCGGTTTGAAAACTATGTCCAAAAAGGCACTTTTTCACACTTAAGCTTCAAAATAGACCTTTGCGGGCCCAAATTGTGCAACAGCCACGGGACGGCCCGAGGAACACCTCAAACACCTCGGGAGGGACCAATGTGAGTTGTGGAAACTTACGGAACTAGTACGGGACTCCCAGTTTGAAAACTAAGTCCAAAAATGTACTTTTTCTGCACTTAAGCTTCAAAATAGGCCACCGGGGGCCAAAATCGTGCAACATCATGGGACGGCCCGGGGAACACCTCAAACACGTCGCGTGGGACCAATGTAAGTTGTGAAAACTTACAAAACTTGCACCAGACTACTGATTTGAAAACTAATTCAAAAAATGCATGTTACATTGTATATTTTATGGATAAGATAATAATCGTCTAACTTGCATTTTTTTTTTTTTTTTTTTTTTGCGTTTCATTTTTTTCCAGATTCGAGATTTGATATGGACATGTTTGGTAATTTGGAAGGCAGTTGGTAGCTCATTTTGTGTTTTTGTTCATATTACCTTACATGTATTTTGGTTGCGTTGTAAATTTTCTATTTTTGTTGATATTGCAGGGCATGTTGGGTAATCCACCCTTGATATTTTATTTTTGTTGATATTAGTAGACATGTTTTTTGTTTGATATTAGGAGATGTGTTTGGTAATCCGCATGCGGTTGATATTATATTTTTGTGGATATTAGTAGACGTTTTTTGCGGATATGAGGAGACATGTTTATAATCCGCATGCAGTTCATATTGTATTTTTGTGGATAGTGCTGAAATTCGATTGTGATGTTTATGAAAATGAACAGATTTTTGTCTTGATTTGTAATAGATATTTTATTGAATAGGTTATTGAAATGCGCGAGGAATTCTTACTGAAAAGAAAAAATTTCGGAAGAAAATAGTACCCCATTTTCAAAATTTTTAATTTTTATTAGTGACGAAATAAAAAATGTTGCTATTAGTTTTCAAAAAACATGATGAATAATTTTGTCACTAATGATACAATACCAAACAAATAATTTCATCACATTTGTTGAATATTTCGTCACTAAATTAAAATATTTGGTGACAAAATGTTTTTTGTCATTGAAGAATTTTCTTTTCTGCTCTTTTCAGTGACGAATTTTTTTGTCACCTTAATCCATATCGTTGGTGAGGAAAACTTTCGTCACTAAAAAGAGCAGAAAAGAACTGAAAAGAGCAGAAAAGTATTATTTAGTTTTGGTAACGAAATATTTCATTGCGAAAAACAATTAAAATAAAATATTATTTAGTTTTGGCTACGAAATTGATGTTATAGAGGACGAAAAATTCAACATTCGGAGACGAAACATTTTGTTGCCAAAAATAAAAAATAGACGACGAAACTATTTTTTGTCACCAGGTACTTTCAACGACGACGTATACGCCACGAACGTGGTGACAAATTATTTTCGTCGCAGATCACTTTAGTGACAAAAATTTGATGTTTGGAGACAAATTCAGTCTGTCACCAAAGGCCTTTTTTGTTGTAGTGTGAACAATAAAATAGGCCACAAGTATGCTACCAAACTCATTTGAGTTTAAAAAATAGACCCTACCTTTTGAAGTGAAGAGGAGAACTTGAAGAAAACCAAAGTCGATGAAACCGTGAAACTCTTGGATCAAAAGAAAGCCCTTGATGAGATCCATAACCTTTCTCAAAGGACTAAAGTGAAAAGATGCCTCTACGTAAGTAGATCTAGAGATCTAAGTGAAAAATGTGAGTTTCTAAAAGAGAGAGAGAGAGAGAGAGAGAGAGAGAGAGAGAGAAAAGTGAACGAAAAATTTGTGTTTGGGGCCTATTTTTAGTGGTAGAATAATAGCCCTAAAGTCAAAGAAAAGAATAAGTCAAACCCCCAAAAGTAGAGCCCCAAAACCAAACCAAAAATTTGAAATTTTACTCACAGGGGTCGACCCTTCTGACAGAGGTGTCGACCCTCAGAAAGAAAAGCTAAGAGACTAATGTGTGCAGAGGACAAGGGTCGACCATTGGAACCAGTGGTGTCGACCCTTTATTTTAGAATGTACCCAAAACAAAACAGCAAGGGAATGGTCGACCCCTGGAGCCCCTGGTGTCGACCCTAAAAACTAGCGAAGACACCAAGAGTAAGGCAACAAAGTGGTGTCAACCCCCATAAAGGCAAGTGTTGACCCCAGAACAAGTTTCCTAAGTTTCCAAAGAACTTTCCAATGTAAACAAGTGTGAACAAACAATCCCAACAAGTTTAAATCGAATCATACTCCTCCAAAACCAAAATACAACAACTCCAAAGACTCCCAAAACGAAAATAAAG
Source organism: Camellia sinensis (assembly GCF_055761805.1). Classification (NCBI taxonomy): domain Eukaryota; kingdom Viridiplantae; phylum Streptophyta; class Magnoliopsida; order Ericales; family Theaceae; genus Camellia; species Camellia sinensis. The sequence continues at coordinate 163,690,679 of NC_138969.1, read as the reverse complement.
GAATTAAATACACTCTCCAATAGTTTAAAGGACACAAGTGCTACAAATTAACACAAGTCAAGCTTTCTCACCCAAACTGCTTTAGTATGAACAACGTTGTGAGAATTGCAGTTCTTCGGCTATGTCTTGACGTTATGGTTCCCTTCCTCTTCAATGGGAGCCCGTCTCAACTCTTATTCCTAGGTATCGGCAGACACAACATCTCTTCATGTTTGGTCTGAAACAAATTAAAACAATGAGGTCTAATTTGACCCTTAACTTTATTACAACTAATGAAATGTCTTCTATCCCACGAGGTATTAGAATTTCTTCAACCTCTATGGAACTCATAACAATAAGGGCGAATATGACCATACATACCACAATGATGACAAATAAAAATAGGGTGTACCTTTTTTTCCTTGACCTAAACAACTCTAGGAAGATTGAGAAGTCCATCCTCATGTTGAATCGTTTGCTCTTTGTTTCCTTGATTTCTAGAATCATGAGATATAGATGCCCTCCATTTTTGCTCTTTGTCATCACAAAAGCCAGTGCCACTCTTGTCATAACACATTTGTTGAGACCCAATGATATTGTCCAAAGTCTTTAATCCTTTGTTCCAAAGACCAATGGTAGCCATATCACAATTGAGTTCTTCCTCTTTCTTGATGACTAGCTCTTCCAAGCCAACTTGAGACATCTTGAGAGTTTCAATCTTTTCTTCATATGTTGCATAGATTGCTGTAGCTCATTCCTTTTCCAAGTCAAGAGTTTTGCACAAAGAGCTTGTTGATCACTAGAAATCTTGATGGCTTCATTCCTAGCCTCGAAAATCTCATCCTTAGTTTGAAATTCTCACTTTCAACCGCTTTTAGTTTGATAGTGAATTTGTCATTCAATTTAGATAAGTTAAAACATCCTTATACAACTTTTCATAAGCTTGTTGAAGCTCTTCATCATCACTTCCCAAGGATTCAACATTAGTGACATTTTTAACCGGCCTCTTCAGATACTCCATTCGTCCTTTAATTCTGGAAACCGCCATGAAAGTAAGAAATTATTCATTCCCCTCTTCGCCTTAAGTCTCGTTGTCACTTTCATTCATATCAGACTCTGATTCATCATCTCAAGTGATAGCCAAAGCATTTTTCTTTCTTAGATGATTAGGCCTTTCTTGAGCAAAGTGGCCAAAACCTTGGCATTCATAGTATTGGACTCTTTGAGAATTCCCTTTATTTTTCCTTTCTTCTTCTCAGTTGTAGAATCAATTTTGAGTTCATCATTGCCTTTGGATTTATGAGTTGATTCCAAAAAATTAGGCTTCTTTTTCAGAAAAGACTTTTTAAATTGTTTTACAAAAACATTCGTAATCTTGGAATCAAACTCATAATCCTTATCAGAATCCTTTCCAACTTTATAAGCATTGCTACAAGCAAGTTCATCTTTTTGTTTCTTTTTGAAATTCATATAAGCCATATAGGTTTAGAGATTTTCAACCAAATGATCCAACTTGAGGTTGTCAATATCTTAAGCCTCCTCAACAGCTGTAACTTTTGTTGAAATCGATTGGGCAAGGACCTCAAATTTTTTTCCATAACCTTAGATTTCGGTATTTTTTTTACCTATATTGAAGCTGGAATTTACAATGTCACTCAACTTCACATAAAATTTATCAAAGGTCTCACTCTTTTTTATAGAAAGGTTTTCAAAACTAGAAGTGAGCATTTGAAGTTTTAAGCATTTAGCAAAAAGGGTGCCTTCATGAATAGTTTGTAAGCTATCCCAAGCCTTTTTTGCAACTTCACAATTACAAATACGATTAAACTCTTCATGTGTGATGTCACAAAAGAAAGAATTGATAGCTTTACTATTCCAGTTACTATTTTGGTAATCAGTTGTGTCCCATTGATCAATTGGTTTGGGGAATGTTACACTATCAGTGGTAATAGTTGGTTCGATCCACCCACACATGATGGATTGTCAAACTTTTTCATCAATAGATTTCAAAAATACTCTTATCCGAGCTTTCCAAAAAGAATAATTAGATGCGTCAAGTAGGGGTGGTCGAATTGTAGAATTCCCCTCACGAATTGAATCCATTATCACAAATCAAATAAGATCTCGCTACAATAGTTTTAAAAAACAAAGATTGAGCGACTCACTCTGATACTAATTGAAAAATCTAAAAAATTTTGAGATATTATTTGTGATTATATATCAATTTTTAAACAATAAATAACAATCACAATCAAACAACCAAAGATCAATTGACACAATGATTTAACGTGAAAAAATCACAATTGGGGTGCCTTCAATCGTGATAAAAAAAAAATCACGTGCAAAAGCCACAAAATAATCCACTAAGAAGACAAAAAGGAAAATTCACGCCCAAATTAAACTGACCCTGATGTGCCTCTTCCGCCACCGTCTTCACCTCGGAATTATTTTGCCCAATGTTGAATGCACAACACTGATGTCAAATCCACGACGACGAGCCACTCCGAAATCCACCAAAGTTTTAGGTCAAAGTTCCCAAGAATCCACCGAAGAACAACTCTCTCTTTCATGAATGAACTAACAAGAACAACCCTTGATATTTTACAATTTGAAGTTTGTTGATCAATCGATCACCTTCTATACACCAAGGAAACTCATATAAAATAGCCTCCAACAGAAACCATGTTTTCTTTTCTTTCTCTCTAAGATTTTGGATGGCTTTAACCCTAAAAATAGCAAACTGAGCACATTATAGTAAACTGAATCGCGAAGACTGCTTGAGCGCACATTTCACCATTTGAGGGGTGTGACTAAAGGCGGTATGAAACATATAGGTTGACTACTCAAGCACAACATTCACTGCTCAAGTGGTAAAACTTGTTTCCCAGAAGTTCAGACGCTTTACAAAAATACTAGATGATCATTTTCTCAGCTCGAGCACACAAATGATAGCTCGATCCTGTACATAGTTAGCGAAGTGGCAAACATGAAAGCCTCAAGATCACAAACTCCTGCATAAGCACAATTTGGGTTGGATTCGTATCTAAACACTCATATCCTGACTAAAACATAAGAGCGAATAAAATTACAACTGAAAGAAGTTTTGTCAAACATGATTGCCAATTACAAATACTTAACAATAGGGCTTATCTAAGAGAGATTAAGAGAGTAGTGAGGGGAAAAAATAGAGATCTAAGGGTTGAGGGAAAAAATATCGTGGGCACTGGGTGAGTAAGGGCTCAACTACCCATTAAGCATGGGTTTGGGTAGTGGTGTGGGTTTTGAGTGTTTTGGCCATCTCATATTTATTCTCTATTTTATTCATAGTGGAAGCTCTATCACCCACGGATGTAGGCAATTTAGGTCGAACCATGTAAATTTGTGTATGATTGTTCTTTCTCTTTGATATGTGTGTGGGTGTGCTTTTATTTGCTTTGGTGGGATGTGGTATAAATCCCATCAAGTAGTATCAAAGCTTATGGTTACCAATCGTAGGTATAGTTGGTAGAGGGTGTTGTTACTACACACGGAGGACTCGCATAGAAGATAAAGAAATCCCAGTAGTATAGAAAAAAAAAATCAAAATTTGATAAAGATAGGATGGTGGAGACATTGATTAATTGGAACACAGTGCATCATTGAGGGTTTGATTTCGTGGCTTTGGCTTATCAATGGATTATGATCATGTGTGACAAAAAGAATAAAATCAATGGCTTAGAATATTTATATTATACCTGTGTGAATAGATGATACAAAAATTCAAGGCGATGGCCATCTCCAAGGTTTTCAAGCACTGCAAATTCATCGGTATAGTCCGAATTTTTAGATTCTAAATAGGTTTAACGCGGTTGGATAGATTCAGCGGTGATCTAGGATAAGGTTTGACTGTGGATGATCAAGGGTGATCTAGGAGTAATTTAATTCAATCAACTAAGAAGTCCAGTCATTGCAAGGACAATCAGACGGTGCTTTCTGATTGGGCATCATCATTGGAACCTTGTACAGGATTGTAGAGTATGTTGTGACAAGAGGGGAGCTACTATCAAGCATCAGGTGAGTAGTATGAGTCGTGGGTTAATGTTGGTGAGCAACAGTTGCAAAGATATTTGGTGGCCACCAAGAGGGAGACAACGGGTTACCGGATGTTCACATAAGGAAGCTTTAGGCATAGAACGTGAGGCGGTTTCGCGACAAGATGGTGTACACTAAGGAAGGATGCGGATCTCTTTTCTATGAAGGTTTTGGTTTGTGGCAGTGGAGACATTATATGGAGGTGCGGTAGAACTCATTAGCTCAAGCATCAAGACAAAGAAAGCCACAAAGGACACCTTTGAGCACTATTGCGTAAGGTGCAAATAACATGGGCACTTGGTTCAAGGGGGTGCAACATCTTCTTGGTGAAAGTGAAGTGTGTTATGCAAACCAGGGCATCTTGGTTGGAGGGCGCTCATAACATTTACCCCATATGGATGGAGGGAGTGATTGTAAGGATTAGTCCACCTATGTGATGAAAGTATGTCTCATATAGCTATTACGTTGGTTTATACATATATTTGGATTGGGATAATAGAGTTTGAAATATGTTAGTAAACCTAATATGTGTAGGATTTTGGCTACCTAATTGTATGGAATTAGGATTCTCATCGGTAGACTATTATAAATAGTCATGTGGAGTATAGAGTTTCTTTGAGAGATTGAGAGAGCAGTTAGGGGATAAAATAGAGATGTAAGGGGTAAGAGAAAAAATATCATGGGCACCGGGGTGAGCAAGCACTCAATTATTCTTGAGCATGGATTCAGATAGTGGTATGGGTTTTGAGTGTTTTGGTCATCTCAAATATATTCTCTATTTTAGTTATAGTGGAAGTGCTCTCTCATATGGATGTAGACAGTTTGAACCAAACCATGTAAATCTATGTGTGATTATTTTCTTCTCTTTGGTGTGTGCGTGGGTGTGCTTTCATTTGCGTTGGTGGGATGTAGTATAAATTCCATCAATACACACACCTTATTACATATTTTTGTGGTAAACGTCATTTTTTTAGTAAGAGTTAAGACAATTTGTGGTTCAAAATAAAATTATGTTTTTTGTGGTAGTGTTACGTATTCTTGTCGTAATGTTACATATCTTTTTATCCAAATATCTTCTAACCACAAAATAAATCAAAATACCACAAGATACGTAACATTATCACAAAATTGCGTAACTTATTATCGTAATGTCTACCAGAAAAATATATAACTAAGGGTTTATACCATAGGATTTTCTCTTTTTATTGATATATTTTTAATACAACATATCCACCAACTAATAATATTACATCAATTAATTTATTCAATTCATTTTAATACTATATTTTTTATGAAATTAAAGACATTAAAGTTTTTTTTGAAAAATTAATGTTTTTGGTTTTTATTTTTTATAATAAGTTGCCACACCCGCGCCCATGTTATTTGTATGTTTGATTTGTATTTAAACATTAATATTCATTAACCAATCAATAACAAAAATTAATAAAATTATGAAAAACTAGTAATACCTACTTGATTATAAAGTCTAAATGAGTATGGCCCAATTTAAAAGTGTTTTGTAATTGAAGTTCTTAAAAAGTTGTGTTTCTTTGGGTGATTTAGGGAGTGAGTTTGAAATGGAAATGAAAAAAGTGTGTGAAACTAAATAAAATATAGGTATATTTTATTCTCATTTCACTTGTCTTTTCTCTTTTCTTTGCTGAATCCATTTCCAAATCTTCTAACCAAGCACAACATAAGTTTATAAATTTTGATAGTATATACTATCGTTTTTTCTTTCGAATTAACCATTAGCTCCATCAGTTTTAAGTCGTTACTTACCCCAGCACAAAGAAACAAAGAAAATAGTGACGATCATTCAAAACAAGAATGAGCATTTGAAGCATTGTGAAGTAGGGACTGCATTTGTACAGTATATATATAAGAATCAACATAAGGTTGATTTTTGAAAACAAAATTTGTCCTCACCTCGAATCCTTTACCGCATGATTCGCACTAACCTACCATTACAAACCTTGTATAATTTGGTGGAAGAATAGTATTAGGAACACAGGTATTAAATACAGAGAATGAGATACATATATCTCATATTAGATGAGATACTTTCAATTTGTTGAAATTCATCAAAGTTTACAATTTCCATATGCTTTCAATTTGTTGAAATTCATTAAAGTTTACAATTTCTTGTTTGTATTCTTTAGTCACTGTGAGCTCTTCTTTACTATAAAAATAAAAATAAAAAATAAAAAAAAAATCGCTGTATTTTGCTGTATCTAGTTCATTCTTTTTTTCTTTTTTTTTTTGGGGTTCTATAATTTATTGTATATTTCATTCTTTAATAATAATAATAATTGTTTTTCCATTTCTATTTAATTTATTTTAAATATATATATATATATATATATATATTTGTATTTTTATGAAAAAATACCAACAATGAAATCATTTGGTAACACATTCTTATTTCTTAATAATATTCTATGATCAAGATAATTGGTTGAATCGTGTAAAACCATTGCATAGAAGTTTATTGATATTTGATCGCTATCAAAATATTACGCATTTAACTCATTAATATACATTTTATTAATCTATTTATTTATAGAGTAAATTACAAATATACATTTTGAGATTTGTTTAAAATACGAATTGTCCCCTGTAGTTTAGAAAATTACAAATATATCATTGTTAGAATTTTTTATTTAACATAATTAATTGAAAAAGTGAAATTTTTAACTGTTCACCCATACAATAATAAAACTATCTAAATTATTAATTGAAATAAAAATGTAATATTATTAAAAACTGTTAATTAAATTGATAATTTATTAATAAAATGACGTATTTGTTATGAAATTAAAAACCTTAGGGGCATAATGTAATTTCCAAACACTACAAGGGATAATTTATAATTGAAGTAAATCTCACACTACAAGAAATAAGGGTTTTTGCGGCGTTCTTTTAGCGACGTTTTTTAAAACGTCATTTTTGTTAACATTTAACGACGTTTTAAAAACGTCGCATATTTTTTTTATTAAAACGACACAGTTTTGTAATTGAAGGCGTATAAAAACGCCTCCAAATGCGGTAGGCCACACGCGCCTATTTTAAATCTGAGAATAAAGCTTTTGTAAGGCCTTAGGCCTTCAGACATAAACCAACATTGAATCCTCACATCGCCCCTCTCTCAACCCTCTCTAAAAACCCTTATTTTGAATCTCACTTTCAAATCTCACAGATTCACCGAGTTCGAAGCTCCACCACCACGACCATCTGCACCGGCGAGGTAGCAAGATTCACCGATTCACCGATTTCACAGATTCAACGATTCAAATCTCACAGATTCACCGATTTTAGATCAGTCTGCACTGCCACCATGATTTCGATTCAGATCGGTTTGCACTGCCACCGCAATTTCGATTCTATCTCTAGATCTCTCTCTCAGAGATTTATCCTTGATTTCATCTCAGAGCGATTTCGATTTCTCTCTCCCTCTCTCTCTCTCTCTCTCTCTCTCTCTCTCTCTCTCTCTCTCTATTTCGAAGCTCCACCGCCACCACCATCTGCACCAGCGAGGTATCGATTTCTCTCTTGGCTCTGACGCTGGTTTCATTTATATTGTTAATTTTCATCGGCAATCGCTTCTTCTTCGTATTTTGTTTTGATTATCAATTTGCTATTTTAACTCTCCATTCTAAATTGTATTATTGAAGTTATTTGGAGAATGAGCGTCATTTATTTTGTGAATACGAAGCTGTGAAATTACATTTATGGTTTTATGATAGTTGTTAACTTCTATTAAGCTGTGAATTTACTTTCCAATTCCAATTCTAGTATGGTATTCTAGCAGCTTTAACTTTAATCTCATCAGCTCTATTTATTGGTCTAAGAGTAAGATGAGCTTTAGGCGTTTCTTGATTCCATTTAGTTAATTTGTTGGCTCTCTCATTTTCCTTAATTTTCCCACAGTTCCTCTCTCATTTTCTCTCACTTTCTCGCCCCAGCAAATTCCGACAAACAATCTCCAGCAAGAAAAGGAGTAGAACCCTAGTCTGGTTTTATCAGTTACCTATACCATCAATATCCATATCGTTAGATATTTTCTTGAATATGCTGAACATGTTCATTTGTCATCAATGTGAAGGATAATTTTCCATTGTTGTTTTGTGGAGAAGAATCTTTATTGTATAACATGATTTTGAAATTTTAGGTGTTAAGTATATTTTTTCTTAAAGTTAGATGACAACTGTTACGTTCAGTTTTCTTTTCCTTGTTTATCTGGAACATATGCCTTTCTCACTTATGCTTGGTGTCATTTCAATGTGTGGTGCTCATGCTTGTTAGATTGATGACTATGAAAAACAGAACTTATGTGCTCTTGATCTATGATATTAGGCTCTTCCTCTCAAATCAATTAATTCTTTGGTAGTCAATTTTGTTTCAGATTATTGAACCTTAGCATGAATTATATAAATAAGTCTTTTATTTTGTCCCGCTATTTGCTCAGCTGATTAAATGATCTAAGGCTTGTAATTCCACAGGGCATCATTTAGACCTAGTTCTAACCTTTGTTTAAGGCTCCATTCTCTATAAGAAAAAGAATTTCTTTGTATATGACAGAAATAGTTGAAGTCATTTCAATGAAATTGTAGTTTTTTGTCCCTCCTTTCTGCATTTTGTCAGGACTGAACTGCACAAATATGGTTATTTGAATGATCAATTTTTCTTAACTTCATCTGTATTTCCTTCTAAAATGCACCTCTTTTTCTATTTGATGGATTATTTTAAACTTTGTTCTGGCATTGTTCAATAATTATGCATATTCTGTCCTCTCATTGGTCATATATTTGAAAATAAGGGGTTGGAATTGATGTCTCATGTTGCATCTTCACTACTGAAGACAATGAGTAGCTGATGCCTGCTGCATTTATGCCAAAACATGTTACTAAGGAAAATATGTTTGTGACCCCTAAAAAGCCTCCCCTAATTTGACTCATAATGACATGTTATGTGTCAACTTTTGATTTGCCCCAAACTCAACCATAGAAGACCCAACTCCCTTGTCACGTTATTATGGGTGCATTTGAGGATTTGAATTGTGGGTCTCTATCATTTCTATGTTACTCAGTTTCTTAATTGAAAGATATATTCTTTTCTTTGATTCTTTGCTATGTTAATAATTTCAGTCCGAGCAAGATGGGTCAGATGTACAAGTGCACCTGAATGTTGAACATCATTATGAAGCAGATGTAATTCCCAACATGTCAAGGTCACCTAGGGTAAAGTACATAACCTATTATGAAGACTCTGACAGTCTTCCTGGAAAGAGAACAGCAGTTTGGGAGCTTGACAAGGGTATGTAAAATGTCTTACAAATCACGTTAACTGTTGTATGCAATTTTGGACAACAGTGGCTTCAAAGGATTTCAGGCTCAGTAAATACTTACACTTGGCTTAAAGGAAATGCTTAGCTGAGAATGAGTGAAAATTCTCTGTTATAAAATGTCTGGGTTTGCAATATTAGACTTTTAATTGTTTTATTTTATCTAATATCTAATATGTTATTTGTTAATAGAAAGTAAATGTATCTAGCAATCAATTATACACTTCACGCATATTTATCTGTTCACATGTATTGTATGTATCATTTCCCTTAAACAGGATGAATGAACCTTATAGCCAAATAAATGAGTTTTTGGTTTGTGCTCCAAGGGTAGTAAAATAGTAAGAAAAAATTATGGCTACATCTCAAGGTCACGGGTTGTGGAAAGCAAGTTTTGCATTTTAAGGTCAGATTCAACAAAAAAAAATATGAAATAATCTTTGCTGAAATAACATTAGCTCGCTTAAATTCCACAAGAACATGAAGTACAATTTATGCTGATATTCTCTTAGCATAGTGAAAAAAATGCTGTAAAGCTTCTCTGTCTTCCTTTCATCTGAGTAATAGCATTACAGATTATGCCACAGCCCACAAACATTTGACCATATTATAGTTTCCTCACAATTTTAAACATTAGGAAGGAACTAAGACCCATATAGATAGATCTAGTTCTTTTCTTGCTCTAGTTTGTTTCTTCTCTTTATCAATCATAATGGCACTTTAAAATTAGTTGGAACTGCTCTCATGTAGCAAATCACAGGCACATTGTTAGATCTCCAGTTCTAATGCGGGAATTGTGGCTTGAGATGTGGCATGATAGCCATCCTGATTCAAAATCAAAATTTGTTGCAAAAGGTGGATCTCTTCTTTCTTAGTTCTTTTTGTTTCATTAAATTGTTTTACCTCTTAAATTTTACATGGAACAGCTAAGTGTAGACCTTTGAGGGAAGAGGACTGTTATTGGGATTATGGAAAAGCTCGTTGTGCATGGCCTGAGCATTGTGAATATAGGTATTTTTCTTACATGTTTTTTAATTATTCTTTCGAATATTGTGGTCATCAGTTTCCCTTATTGCATGATGTACAGATACGTTTTTGGAGATGTTCACCTTGGGCAGAGCTGTAGATTGAGGAATTCTTCAGCTGATCTCCTCTTGCATTACTTATAAAATACGAGGTGCCTTTTGTTCTGCTGGCTATATTGTGTGGGCTTTAAACTAGATTTTTGAGTGATCGAAGGTTCACTTATTGAAAAATAACCACAAAAAAAGAGAGGGAGGTTTTTTCTTGAAGGCATTTTGGAAAATTTTCATACTCTTCTGGAGTGTCGGGGAAAGAAAGAAGTTAAAGAAACTTGTAAATGTAGTAGAGGCTAGTTGTCTGGTTATTTGTGAAGTATAGGAAGATGATAGCTGAACGTGATCATTCTATCAACTTTTGAAACAATCAAAGTTTTGGGGAAAGATTTTGAAAAACTGGGTGTGGATGGAATTTGCCATCATGTCCTTTAGAATGCTCTATGTATTTCTCAATTGAAGGAAAATGACAGATTGACGTAGCAGACCTAGTAAGAAATACAAGAGGGTGTATCCATTTTGGCCAGTGAGCTCATAGACTATGTATTGTTTTCAAAAGTTGGGATTCAACTACCTATTTTTAAAAACCATGTTATGGAACCTTTCCCAGAATTCATTAGTTTACATGTGTTTTTGATTGGGACCAATCCTTCTTTATTTTTGCTTTCTCAGGACTCTTCAGATGTTTCTTCAAGAGCTGGCATCTCACCACCATTTTGTTTCCATAGTTGTAGACATGTTGCATAGTGCCAATTGGAGGCACATGTGACAAATGTACACATATAGCTTCTCATTATCCTTATATTATATGCTCTATGGTAGAGGTGTTTTTATTATTATATTTTTTCTTTTTTTTTTAATTTCTGACATGCATAACTTGAATGCTGTATTGCAGTGTAAAGATCCTCACTTCTGAAAGTAAATGGCGACGATGTGCTTTGAAGTATTCACTCTACATGTAAGCAGGTGACGTTTTGCAAAAATTGCAGGTTGCCGAAAATGTTAAAGGTCTCTTTTTAGTATAAACTGATTTGTTTTTCATTACTTTGAGTTGTTGCTCAGTGTATTCAACCTCCATTGAACATGAACGGTTCAATAAAGGTTGTGGCTCAAATTTTTTTTTTTAATTTTATATTTTCTCATTTTTATAATTTTATTTAATATATAATTTAATTTTTTAACAACACTAAAAAAATTTAATTTATAAGGCCATAATTTTTAATTTATCTAAATCAAGATTCAAGAGAGTATGTGTTTTCTGCGGTAGCAGCCCCAGCTACCTGCTCGCCGCTATTTAGCTTGGAAACGAACTGGTAACCATTTACCACTTGTCAAAATATCCTGAAACAATTTGAATTTGAAAACAAGTCTCTTATTTTTCTTGTAATTAATTGATTAACAATTGTCAAGAAACACTCTTATTCTTGTTGTGATTCTTTTTACTTTAAAGTGGAATCGAATTTCAGAGACTAAAACAGAGAACAAAAGGGCTCTGTTTTTTTTTTTTTTTTGGAACCATTTGGTTCCAAAAGGGTTGACGGGTCTAATCTCCCAAGCTGTCTATGATGGTGGCCACCACGTCTTAGGGTAATTTCTCTCTCTTTTTCATCTTGTTGTTTCTTTTGTTTTATTGTTTTTAGTTAGGAGTTTTTGTTTTGTTTTTGAGATGTGAAGGTACTTTGAATAAGATATGGACAAATGTCTTGTTTGGAACTCCTAATTATTTGTGAGGAAAATAAGTTGGCTATCTTTATTTCTTAAGGGTGGACAATTGAGTGGTAAAAGGTTCCATGTAATAAAAGGTTCCAAAAGTATATAAGATTATCGTACAATCCACTGACCTCGGAGAAGTTACTGCACCCTGCATTCTGCCATGCCACTTTGCCCATTGGGTTTGAGTTGACATTTTATTTTACTGGACTTTTCCTTATGAATTACACAAGAATTTTGTTTTCTTCAACACAACGAAAATACACAAAAGAACAATCAATAAGAGGAATATAAAATTTTATTCTAGATGCTCTAGCAGTGCTTTGAATCTTGCAGTTTTCAAGGTTGGCACTCACACTCTTGCTTCTCAAACTGTGCATTGAGGAAGGATCTTGGGCAGTCTTCATTGTCCCCCATGGTCTTAGAAATTAAATCTGAACCATTTTATGTGAATTGTATGTTGGAATTAAAAAAGATAGCAAGAATATTTAAGTGAGTAATGCTCTCCGTTCATGTTCCAGGGTGTAGGGCATTCAATTTGACAGATTCTGCCCTCTGTATCATAGCAGTTCATGTTTGAGTATTTTTATTTGATTATTTGTGTTAGTCGTTGTGTCGTCCCTAAAGCCAACATATTGACCCTATGGATTAATTTCAAGTTTCAACAGCTCAAAAGAAATGGATTGACAAGTAACATGCGTTTTTTAGTTTTATCCAGGCCCGTGTGTCACCCAAATCATCAGACTTATCATATTTTGTTTTTATTAGATATGCCAGAGAAGACACATACTACCTGTTGCATATTTATGATTTAATGAGAATTAGGTTGCTTTCAGCATCCACTGAGTCTGAAAGTTCTGATGAACCGCTGGTGGAGGTATGACCTTTATAAGCTATGAACATTCCGTTCTCTATGCATATATATTGAAAGTACATAAGGTATTTTAATAACTATTTCACTTAGCTAATTGAAAGAATAACCTTTTTTAGCAATAAGATGTTTCGTTGTTGCTGCTTTTGATTCTTGGTTATTGTCAGTGATGGTTTCTTCTTGTTCGAAGCAGGGATTTGAAGTGATAGATATAATTTTTGATGTCAAGCACTGCTTACAGGTGCATTTTTCATAGCATATATGCTAAAGAAGAGCAAATTTTCTCTGGCAAGATTCATTTACATCATACTTGTAGTTCTTTGTGCTATAAATCTTGACAATAATTATGAATATGCATTGCAGGGATTTGTTGGGATGGCTAAGGATCTTAACGCTATTGTGATTGCTTTCAGAGGCACTCAGGAACGCAGGTTTGAAGACGCTTGTGGCCTTAAATTATTAGTTTTTTTGCTATCTCTTTGGAGCAATGTTTTCAACTAAGCATTCATCATTCAGATCTCCAGTTAACTACTTCTTGTTCTGTTACCAATTATGAGTCCTTCAAGTCTGATAATTCTTCCTCATGTCTTTCATGCATTATTCTGATCTTGGTGGCTTGGATTGTGTAATGTGTCTCATTAAGTTGTTATAAATGTTGATTACATGTCCTAATGTCTCAAGAGAGAGATTTTATAATGTTTCAAGATACAAAAAGCAATGTTAGTTTTACTTTATTACGGAAATCTTCTTCTTGCCATCAATGAACCTAATTACGGAAATCTTCTTCTTGCCATCAATGAACCTAATTACGGAAATTTCCTTTTTGCCTGCATAAATGAGGTGTGATTATATTCTTTTCATTATCTAACTTGTTGATGGTAACATTCTTATAATTTTTGTGCTTTTTTTTGTTTAACCCTTTTTTTAATCATAGGAGCAAATTAAGCATGCTGACAAGCAACTCATGTATCAATGCCGCTGTTCTTTTCTTGAGGTTAAGTAATTGGATTTATTACTTGACATAAATATGACAAGCAACTCATGTATCAATGCCGCTGTTTATTTTGGTGAATCTCATTACAGTTTATGTTATGACGCAGGCATGTAGACCAGTGAAGACTACAACTTTAATGCTAAGACATGATTTTTGGATATATGTTAGTTTGTGGTTAATACTAAGACATGATTTTTGGATATATGTTAGTTTGTGGTTAATGTTAAGACATGATTTTTGGATATATGTTAGTTTGTGGTTAACGTTTTGGATTTTGGATATGTTAATTTTGTGGGTAATGGTGATTGGATATTAATTGAATGAGAAAGTGAATTAATGCTTCATTACAACTATTTGAATGGGAGTTGTTATTTTATATTAGTGCTATTACAGATATTTTTTTAGTTCAATCAAATAAAATTAGTACAATTTCCAAAAAAAAAAAAAAAAAAAAAAAAGGATACGACGGCGTTTTTACAAACGCCTCTTAAACCTTACATATTAACGGTCATATCTGTTTAAAAAGATATGACGGCGTTTTTCAAAAAACGTCGCTAAATATCGTCAGTGACGTCAGCGTGTGTTTAGGAGGACATTTGGCGGCGTTTTTAAAAACGCCGCCTATACTAATATCACGACGTTTTTAAAATGCCATAAAGCTATAGCGACGGCCGCGTCCTCGGCGTTTGGTGCTAAGCGTCACAAAAAGAATTGGTGGCGTTTTTGGCACTTTTAGCGGCGTTTTTTAAACGCCACTAAAAGCTGAATTTCCTGCAGTGTCAAGGGTGAGTTTATAATTTATCCTAATTTATATTATTTTATAATTTTATGTATTCATACGTATTTTATATATTTGTACATAAATTATTATAAATAATATTATTAAAAGTTTTTATAAATACTAAATAAATAATAGCAATAAAAAATTACGGAGGTGGCGGAGAAAGCCCCCGTCCCCTCCATTCTTTCCTTTCTTTTATATATCATTTATTTATTTGTTTTGCTTTGCAGGTTGGCATCAATCACCCACTCCACTTGATTTGCTGATGAATCGGCACATGGACGATGACATTGCATTATTGAAGCATTGGAATATTTTAAGAGTTTGGTGATAATAATTGAAGTATTTAATAGAATTGATTGGTAAGTACTATTTTTTTATTTATTTTTATTTTTTAACCACTAATTCTTTGGCTTTTCTTGGGTTCACATGTAAGGTTGATTTTTAAAAACAAAATTTGTCCTCACCTCGATTCCTTTACCGCATGATTCACACTAACCTACCATTACAAACCTTGTCTAATTTGGTGGAAGAATAGTATTAGGAACACAGGTATCAAATACAGAGAATGGAATACATATATCTAACATGAGATGAGATACTTTCAATCTGTTGAAATTCATTAAAGATTACAATTTCTTGTTTGTCTTCTTTACTTATTGTGAGCTCTTTCTTACTAAAAAAAAAAAAAATCGTTGTATTTAGTTGGGGGATTTGGAAAGGAAAAGTAAAAAGATTTGTGAAACTAACACTCAGTTTAATTAGGAAATTTGGAAAGGAATTTTGAAAGGGAAAAAAAAAAGATATGTGAAATTAGGTGAAATATAAGTATATTTTATTCACATTTTACCTATATTCTCCCTTTCCCTTTTCAAATTCATTTCCAAATGACCCAACTTCAAATTCATTTAAAAAAATATAGGTATATTTATTTCACATTTTACTTACTTTTTTCTTTTTTCTTTCCAAACCCCTTACTAAATCCCCCAACTTAGGAAATTTAAAGTTCTGGCAAGCAAAGATTTATGCTGTGTTTGGTTAGGGGATTTGGGGTGGGATTTGGAAAGGGAAAGGGAAAGAGAAAGAGTGCGTGAAACTAGGTGAAATGTAGCTATATGCTATTTATATTTCACCTAACTTTTCCTTTTCCTTTTCCAAATCTCTCCTCAAATCCCTTAAGCAAACATAGCATTAAAGACATTTTTATTCTCTTCAACTTCACACATTCTCTTGTTTCAGAAGTTAGAAATCAGAAAATATTTCACACATGAACAACACTATGGTGGTGTTTGGTGTAGCTGTTAAAACAGATTATAGATTAAGCTTAACAGATTATAGATTATGACTTTAATCAGAAGCGGTTAATCTGTTTGGTATAGCTGTTGGATTATAGATTTAAGTTGCTGAGTAGTGTTTGTTAAATAAGCTGTGAAGTAGCTTTTTCAATTAATTTTTATTTTTTATTATTCACTATTTGTCTACATTTTTCATAAAAAATAATAATAATATTTAATACTCCATTTGAGTCTTTTCTATTTTTAAAAAAATAAAAAATAAAAAAATCTAAGAGTATAACCGTGAATTAACATGTCCACAGCAGAAGCTGATAATCAGAAGTAAGGGGTGAGCAGCTTCTCAGAATCAGCTTTTTTGACTTAAAATAAGTTGTTAGAATCAGAAGCTGTTTGAAATAAGTTTAACCAAACAGTCCACTACAACAAAAAACACCAACGGCGACTAAAAAAAAAAAATTCGTCGCTGAAAGTGCATGAAATGGCGACTAAAATGGAATTAGTCGCCGAAAAGCAAGGTTTTAGCGACTAAAAGAGTATAGTCGCCGAAAAGCAGGGTTTTAGCGACTAAAATGAAGTTTAGTCGCCGAATATAGGGTTCTTAGCGACTAAACTTTGTTTCGTAGCCAAAAGTCACAGTTTTTGGCGACTAAAATACTTTAGTAGCGAAAAGTTACGGTTTTGGCGACAAAAAACAGGTTTAGTCGCCGATTATAGCAGTTTTGGCGACTAAAAACAATTTAGTCGCTGAAAGTGGGGGTTTTGCCGACGAAAATCCATTTTAGTCGCCCAAAGTAGTGGTTTTGGCGACGAAATTTCTGGATAGTCGCCAAAAGTCCTGATTTTTAATTGAGAACTTGTTTTTTAGCGACAAATAAGTAATTAGTAGCCCAAAATAATACAATTAGCGACTAAAAAATGGTTTTAGTCGCCAAAAGTCGCATACTTTTTTTTTTAGCAAATAATTTATTTTTTTACAAAAATTATATTGAATTAAAAAAATTATATTTATAAATATTATTTTGTATTAATTGCGGTTAATATAGTATATAAATAATATATATTGCATATATGATCATATGATGATATAGTGGCAGAGTGGAGGGAGTGTTGTGCCAAAGGGTTTGGCGTGGGTTGGCGCAAGTTCGAAACCTGCTAGCAGCGGAGGCAAAAAAATTTTTTTCCTGAAAACACTTTCAGCGACTAAAGTGAATGGTCGCCAAAGGTATAAATAATAAAATAAAAAATGAACTATTGGCGACTAAACTGTTAGTCGCCAAAGGTATAAATAATAAAATAAAAAATGACTATTGGCGACGAAATCTTTAGTCGCTGAAGACATATATATTGGCGACTAACAGTATTTTAGTCGCCAAAGGCATCCGCGACGATTTATTGGCGACAACACGGGCGACTAAACTTTTTAGTCGGGAAAAGTGAAATTTTGACATTTGGCGACTAAAATGGGACCTTTGGCGACTAAAAATTTAGTCGCCAAAGGTGTTTTTTTTTGTAGTGGTCCAAAATAACTTTTTAAAAGCCAGAAGCCATAAGTTGGCTTAAAAAAGCTGCACCAAACACCCCCTATGTCCTGGAACGCTGACAATCCAATCTTCCTTCCTTCGCTAAATTTTTTGCAAACACATACCAAAGTGGATGACAAACTCATCCATACCAGAAAGCATTGCATGAAATCATTTGGTAACACATATTCTTATTTCTTAATAATATTCTATGTTCAAGACAATTGGCTGAATCGTGTAAAACCATTGCATAGAAGTTTATTGATATTTGATCGGTATTAAAATATTATACATTTAACTCATTAATATACATTTTATTAATCTATTTATATATATTATTTTATAATTTTATGTGATTTTATGTATTCGGACATATTTTATATATTTGTACATAAATTATTATAAATAATATTATTAAAAGTTTTTATAAATACTAAATAAATAATAACAATAAAAAATTACGGAGGTGGCGGACAAAGCCACCGTCCCCTCCATTCTTTCCTTTCTTTTATATATTATTTATTTATTAGTTTTGCTTTGCAGGTTGGCATCAATCACCCACTCCACTTGATTTGATGATGAATTGGCACATGGAGGATGACATTGCATTATTGATAATAAGTGAAGTATTTAATAAAATTAATTGATAAGTGCCCATTTATTTATTTATTTTTATTTTTTAACCTCTAATTCTTTGGCTTTTCTTCGGTTCACATGTAAGGTTGATTTTTAAAAACAAAATTTGTCCTCACCTCGATTCCTGAGCATGCCACACTTTTACTCGATGAAAATAGATAAATGATTTAGATTGAAAACAAATTAAAAGTTTAGAGTTTAAATTGATAAATTAATAACTGAAAGTTTATTTTGTTATAAGGGTCGAATTTTAGCATTTTTTTGTTGTTGTTGTTGTAATTTTCCTTTTAGTTCTTAATGTTTAAATTGTATCAATTTAATTATTAGGTTGTGTTTGAAGTATGGATTTGGATAGGAATTTGAAAAAAAAATAAAATTAAAGAAAAAGAATATAATATATGCATAAAATATAATTATATTTCACATGTATTTTTACTTTTCTTTTCTAAATTTATATTTTAATGTATTAAAATGTATTTCAATTTGATGACCCCAATCCGTAAGTTAGACCTAAACTTGCATGTTATATCTAAGGAGAATTATAACACAATAAGATAGAGAAAACAAATTATAAAAACAGGTAAAGTGTAAATGATTTTGTGATAGAATGTAATCATGTATCAAATATATTCATCCCTATCAATTTTCTACTAGCCGGTGACTAAAATGTACACATGCATTAGAGGACTAGAATACAAGGGAAACTGATCATCTACTTTCCATTTCCTTATCCCTAATAATTACCATAAGCAATGGAAACCTTGTAAACCTCTGCTTGTACGACATATTAATCAAAAAGCTTATTTCCAAAACAAATTAGAAAATAAAACTTAAATGGTCTTCATTGTCAAATCAAACCACCCCAGAAAAAGAAAACAATGGACCCAAAAAAAAAATGAGAAGACAAAAAGACATGTTTTAAACCAGATTAGGCAACATAAAAACATGGAGTGAGCAACATACCTTTGATTTCTTTGAACTGTCATCCTTCCATTTCTTTAAGCTAATTATATTCTTAAACCAATCTCCAAAACCCATTACTGATTAAATTGCAAAATTTAACTTAATAAACCCGTGCAGAGAATTCATATGGCAGACATGATCAGCATCAGGACTAAGTGGATTGTAGAAAATTAGTGAACAAAGTTGTTATACAGGTTTTGAGAATAACAATTAACAAACAAATCTGTATCATGCAATGATCAAGAAGGCAATGGCAAGATTAATATATGAAAATTGAACACAAAAGACAACAATCAAACAGAAACAAACATCCAACCAAAATAAAACCAGAATCTGTAAACTACAATCAGAATTCACCATTCATCATATGAAAACTTGAGCTTGGCTATCACTTTACAAGCCATAAAAACAATAATTAGTATCAAATAGATGAATTCCTTAAGTAAAGACCACTGGCTACCCACAATGGCCTCATTTGGGAAGTGGCTATTTTAGAGACTTTTTGGCTTTTTGGCTATTTTAGTAGCCTATTTTAGTTTTTGTGTTTGGGAAGATGAGATGCATTTTTAGTTGAGTTGTTGTATTGAAAAGTGTGTTGAAATGAAGTTTGAATTTAAAATGATAAATTTGTCCTTAAATTATAATTTTTTTAATTGATGTAAAGGGGTAAAATGGTAATTTAGCCGTTGACGATGACTTTTGAGGCTGTGACAGTGTAGGCACAGCCTACACTGTCCGACACTGAGCCTATTTTTTTTTTTTTTTTTTGAAAATCTTTGAATAGTTTTGCTTTTTAGTTTATTTCTCATTTAAGGCTATAATAGCCTCAACCCACCATTCCCAAAGAACGCCAATATTTATCACTCTAGGTCTCAATAGCACATTTTTCTTTTTCTCTCACTTTCTTGGTCTTTCTTTTTATCTATATATCATGTTATTACGAATCATGACAAAGCCCTACGAAATCAAACCACAATAACCAAACCCATTTCACAAATCAACACGAAATCAAATTGAATCAAGCATACAAAACCCTAGAGCAACAGTTAGAAAGGGGAAAATAGAGAGAGAGAGAGAGAGAGAGAGAGAGAGTCTGTGATCTACGGCAGTGGCGGTGTGCGTCGTACGATGAGCGACGGTGGTCTGCGGTGAGGTGAGGTGGGGTGAGGTTTGGTTGTGAAGGAGAATTAGAGAGAGAACAATCGTTTTGCTTAAACAGAGAATAGGCAGGCGCCATTTCCATCTAAAATTTTCACACCTTTGGCAACTAAAAATAAATTTGGTCGCCAATTAATTTGATAAATCCCTCCACAATTTGAAATGGGTCCCTCCAAATATTTAATTCTTTGGTGACAAAAATATTTTTTAGTCGCTGAAAGTAAATTTTTTGGACCAAATTTTTGGTTGCCAAAGATAAAAAATAAATTTGTGTTTTTCATTCGGCGACCAAATAATTTAAGTAGCCAAAACTAACTCTATAGCAACTAAAATATTTTTTAGTTACTGAAAATAAATATTTATCGACCAAACTTTTGGTCACCAAAGATAAAAGTAAATTTTTGTCTTTCAATTGGTGAGTAAATAATTTTAGTAGCCAAAACTAAGTCTACAGCGACAAAAATATTTTTTAGTCGCTGAAAATTAATTTTTGGCTGCCAAAAGTTTGGTTGTCGAAGATAAAAAGTAAATTTTTGTTTTTCATTCGACGACTAAATAATTTTATTAACCAAAACTAACTATACAACGATTAAAATATTTTTCTATAAGCAATATCATCTCTTTAATATTTTCTATCAAATAAAAATTAAATAAATTTTATAATAATTTGTGCTATAAATGATGTGTTTTTATTTTCTAAAATTAGGAATTTTGATCTTTAATTTTTTGTGCTAAAATTACTAACTTGCATCATCATCCTGCATCGAGTTATTACACACTATTATAGAATTTTGATTTGATCCTATTAATAATGATTTTTAATTTCTTATACTTAAATTTAGCTCATAAATTCTTATTATCTTAATATTAATCATGATTTTTTTAAATAAAAAATTATAATTAATAAATACTCTCTCTAACTTAATTTCCTGCCTCCGCCACTGGCTGCCACAACATGAAGCCCACCTCCAATGGAAGTGAACAAAGCGAAGAAGCTAGCAATGGAGGCTCCACCAGCTCCAATCCCCAGCCCAAGAAGATCAAGCATGGTCAACTTGTTCCCATAGAACGATGGTGGACCCACCATCAAATTAGTCAAACCGGTGGCGGCTCGATTAGTGTGGAGCCCTAACCCAACTGCTACTGATGAGTTGCTCTCTGGTATCACCACCACAAGGCTTACAGTCAGATGTGTCGGCAGAGACCGCCGGTGGTGTCGGCGATGGTGGCAAGGACATACAGAGCGGCTTGAGGGATTGAGATGAATGACCCACAGATAGGGAAGAGAGAGCTCCTTTAGATAAACAAATTCAATTTAGGAGAAAAAAAATGAGGAAAGAAGAATATATATATATATTTATATATACGGGATTATTGGCAACTAAAATATTTTTTAGTCGTTAAAATATTTTATAAATCCCTTCAAAATTTGAAATTTCTCGCTCCAAATATTTCAGTTATTTGGCGACTAAAAATTGTTTTAGTCGCTGAAAATAAATATTTTGCGACCGCACTTTTGGTCGTCAAAGATAAAAATTAAATTTTTGTTTTTCATTCGGCGACTAAATAATTTTAGAAGCCAAAACTAACTATACAACGACATAAATATTTTTCAGTCGCTGAAAATAAATATTTGTCGACCAAAAGATAAAAAGTAAATTTTTGTTTTTCATTTGGCGACTAAATAATTTTAATAGCCAAAACTAAGTATACAGCAACTAAAATATTTTTTAGCCGCTGAAAATAAATAGTTGGCAACCAAACTTTTGGTCGCCAAAGATAAAAAGTAAATTTTTGTTTTTCATTTGGTGACTAAATAATTTTAGTAGCCAAAACTAACTATACAACGACTAAAATATTTTTCAGCCGCAGAAAATAAATATTTGGCGACCAAACTTTTTGGTCGCCAAAAATAAAAAAGTAATTTTTGTTTGTCATTCGACGACTAAATAATTTTAGAAGCCAAAACTAACTATACAGCAACTAAAATATTTTTTTAGTTGCCAATTGTGGCAAGTTTAGTGACTAAATTTTTTTTAGTCGCCAATAATCAATGTACCCGGACTAAAAAATTTAGTAGCTAAATATTATACTTTTACCAACTAACATAATTTTTGGTAGCCAATTCCACAACTTTTGGCGATCAAAATATTTTTAGTCAGCAAAAATGGTCACCAAAAATGTATTTTCTTATAGTGACATTGAATCCTAGCATAACTCTGTTACTATTAAAAGCGAACACAAATAGTGGCATTTTGTTGAAAATGCAAATGCATTATTTTGTTAGATGCTAGTTGTTGAAAATTGTGCATTTTGTTGAAACCTGACAAAGGATGACTGTTAATATTGGTTTATTATGGGAAAATTACCAATTGGTCTTATTTTTTAGACTTGTTACCCATGAAATCCTATTGATAAATTTATCTTCAGCCTCTTGTTTCTATGAATAAATTTATCAGTCTATTTGATTTTATAGTAAATTTATAATTTATCAGTCTCTTATTTTTATAGTGACAAATTTATCAGTTAGAATCTGTAGATAAATAAATTTAGTTAATAAGATTGATTGGTAAGTGTCAATTTTTTTTTTATTTTTTTATTTTTTAACCTCTAATTCTTTGGCTTTTCTTCGGTTCACATGTAAGGTTGATATTTAAAAACAAAATTTGTCCTCACCTCGATTCCTTTACCGCATGATTCACACTAACCTACTATTACAAACCTTGTCTAATTTGGTGGAAGAATAGTATTCGGAACACAGGTATCACTGTGAGCTCTTCTTTACAATTTCAAACCTTGTCTAATTTGGTGGAAGAATATATCTAACATGAGATGAGATACTTTCAATCTGTTGAAATTAATTAAAGATTACAATTTCTTGTTTGTATTCTTTACTCACTGTGAGCTCTTCTTTACTAAAAAAAAAAAAATCGTTGTATTTGGTTGGGAGATTTGGAAAAAAAAAAGTGAAAAGATGTGTGAAACTAACACGTTGTTTAGTTAGGAAATTTGGGAAGGAATTTTGAAAAGGAAAAAAAAAAAGACATGTGAAACTACGTAAAATATAAGTATATTTTATTCACATTTCACCTATATTCTCCCTTTTCCTTTTCAAATTCATTTCCAAATGCCCCAACTTCAAATTTATTTGAAAAAATATAGGTATATTTATTTCACATTTTAATTACTTTTTTTTCTTTTCTTTCCAAACCCCTTACTAATTCCCCCAACTTGGGAAATTTGAAGTTCTGGCAAGCAAAGAATTAAGAGATTTTTATTCTCTTCAACTTCACACATTCTCTTGTTTCAGAAGTTAGAAATCAGAAAATATCTCACATATGGACAACACTATGTCCTGGAACGCTGACAATCCAATCTTCCTTCCTTCGCTAAATTTTTGGCAAACACATACCAAAGTGGATGACAAACTCATCCATACCAGAAAGCATTGCATGAAATCATTTGGTAACACATATTCTTATTTCTTAATAATATTCTATGTTCAAGACAATTGGCTGAATCGTGTAAAACCATTACATAGAAGTTTATTGATATTTGCCCGGTATTAAAATATTACACATTTAACACATTAATAAACATTTTACTAATCTATTTATGTATATTATTTTATGTGATTTTATGTATTGATACATATTTTATATATTTGTCCATAAATTATTATAAATAATATTATTAAAAATTTTTATAAATACTAAATAAATAATAACAATAAAAAATTACGGAGGTGGCGGACAAAGCCACCGTCCCCTCCATTCTTTCCTTTCTTTTATATATTATTTATTTATTTGTTTTGCTTTGCAGGTTGGCATCAATCACCCACTCCACTTGATTTGATGATGAATTGGCACATGGAGGATGACATTGCATTATTGGCGCATTGGGATATTTCAAGAGTTTGGTGATAATAATTGAAGTATTTAATCATGAATGATTGTCTAGTCTAATTGGTTGCTGAAGCTTATCTGACTTGGTTCAGGACGTCCAAGTTACATTTTTTATGAAAGCATTTCTACTAAAATATACGTTTTGGACAAAAGTAGTCAATCCAATTGTATCAAACCTTGATGTACTGGATAGAATTTCATGGCCGCATGTGCTGGAAGCTTGGAAAGTGAAGACGATGTACGTGTGCAAGATGATGAAGTTTGCTGGAAAGAAATGGCATCGGAAATCAGATGGATTGTGAGCTGGAACAACATGGGCTTAGAAAAGTAACAAATAAATGGTTTTCATTGTTATGATTTGAATATAGTTGTAAAACTCTCAGCTTATTTTGTATAATAAATATTTTATTCAAATAATGCTATATAATTATTTTTATTGCTATATATTAAAATTATTAGACAAGTCATACTTATTAACACGGGTCATGCATCGACTATAGTTCAGTGGTAACGGTCCGTGAAAAACAAACATGATTCGTGAGTTTTTTATTTTAATACACAAATTTCATTGACGATAGATTTCTGATCAACATACATCACAATTTTCAAATTAATGGTTTTTTAAAGATTAGATAAAATAATTGCTAATTATTAGGTTAGAGGTAGATTTGAAATCCTGGCAAATTTCTTATTTTATTCGACAATGCTACGTAGCTCAAATTTTGTGGCTCAAAAGTGGCTCAAATAGCCAAAACGACGTCGTTTTGAGTACAGAACAACATAAAATGGCCAAAACGACGTCGTTTTGGCCATTTGAGCCACTTTTGAGCCACAAAATTTGAGCTACGAGACATTTTCCTATTTTATTTTGTTTCTTTTCTGTTTTATTATCTTAAATAGTTTTAGTTTCAATAATTTAAAATTTTATCTTTGTAAATTATTTTAATTATTATCTTCATGGAAGCATTTCTACTAACATATACGTTTTTGACAAAAGAAGTCAATCCAATTGTACCAAACCTTGATGTACTGGATAGAATTTCCACTACAGGAAAAATGGCCTACTGCGACGTTTCTTTTATGGCATTTTTGGAAACGCCATTATAGATGGATGAAAGACAACGTTTTCAAAACGTTGTCTTAGAGCTCAGTTGAACGGCGTTGTATTGGGTGTATATGTTGACACCATCCATACTCCGTTTCTCACTTTCTCTGTGTCTCTTCCGTAGCTCGGTCTCTCTCCCTCTCTCTTTCTCTCTCTCTTCCAAAGCCCTCGACTGATATTCATCGAACCAGATCAAAGACACACACACTCTCTCTCTCTCTCTCGCTCGCTTGCTTGATTGCAGATTTTGCATTGTATATTCGTCGAACTCTCGATCTCTGTTGCTCTTCATCGATCTGTCGCTGGAGAGCTTCATCAGTCTCTTCATCGAACTTGAACTCAAACTCGATATGTTCTTCATCAAATCGTAGATCCAAAATCGATATCATTCTAGAACCAGATCGGTCTCTGTTGCTCTTATCTTAGGTACAATTTTCATTCTCTTAATCGGTGTTCGAGTTTGAACCAGATCGATCTCTATTGGTCTACTTTCTCATTGTCAAATCTGCTGATTAACTCTCTAATTGTTTCATTTTTAGATTAGATCAGATCAGATCGTTGAACCAGGTCATAACTTTACGCTAACAGCTAGTTTTGAAGGTTTAAACGCTTCAAGCTATGATAGTCCTGTGATCCCGGGAGGCAGAGCTCCAGAATACCTAGCATTGGATGAGTCAGTTATTAAATTGGTGAAGGAATTCATGGAGGTTGGAAAGCCAGTAGCATCAATCTGCCATGGACAGCAGATTTTGTCTGCTGCTGGTGCTCTCAAGGTAGATTATTAACATTTTTGTTGCTTTAATATGAAATTTTGTTTAGCATATTTCATTGATCCAACATTTATAGCAAGAAAATTCTATTTTGTGCTGAACTTATCATCCATAGTAATTACACTTTCAATTATTGCTTCATTAATTCTATTTTGTGATTTTTTTAAATTTCTTGATTAGTTTTTTTAAATTGATTATCATCCAACCCTTGCTTATACATGTACTCTAATTGAGTAGAAACTAGAGTAGAAGTTTAAATGAAAAGCTTCATTTGATATGAAGCACTCCAATGGATAAACTAAAATTTGAGTAAAATTCCCCATCTAAAAAATAAAAAATAAAAATAGAGCAAAACTGCCAAGAGTCAAGTTTTGAGCGGATGCTAGGAGTTGGGAGTAAAGGAGAATTTGGCAAATTTGGGTAAAAGCACCTGTCAAGATTTGATTGGATAGAAATTTGAGTGAAGGAAATGAGGGGGGGGGGGGGGGAGGGGGATTTTAGTGGTTTACCCAAATTTAAGTTTATACAATGGCTAGTTGGCCGTCTTTGAGATTTGCGGTAACAGGAGATAGTGTTCAAGGGCAGTTTGTAGATAGTGTTCTATAATTTAGTTATGATGTTTTGTATCAAAACTTCGCAATTTGAGCCTACCTTGGGTTTTTTTTTACAATTCAATATTCACGCCATCTTCCTCTGTGCTGATGAGGACATGCTTTTGTTCTCAAGCTCGATTGTGAATCTCTCCCTATAAGTAACATGAAAATGATAGATATTTAGTCCAGAATATAATATTGGCACCCAAACTTTTCCTCAATCTTACATCAGAAAAAATGTAAATGCTATGCCAACAGTGTCATAAAGTATCAATTCTTTGCCAGTGAAATGATAGTTATGGTCCGCACATTAGTTGCTGTGTGTGTGTTTTTTACTTTTGTTGAGAAAATGGAAGTTTGTCGGTGTCCTATTACTGTGTTCTAATTTAGCGATGGACTCTTTTGCAGGGCAAGAAATGTACTGCATACCCTGCAGTGAAACTCAACGTGGTCTTAGGTGGGGCAACATGGTTAGAACCTGATCCAAAAAGTCGAATCTGGTAACTGAGCAGCATGGCCAGGCCACCCTGAGTTCATTTCTCAGCTAATGGCGTTGCTTGGTGTCCAGGTATTGTTCTAGCTGTTTATCATGTTTCCAGTTTGTGTATGTACATTGTCTGCAGAAAAATATAGATAGTATTTTAAAAAATGTTAAAAGAGTCATTAGTGAACAAAGAAGATATCTAATATAAAGTAAAAGCCTGCTATGTTATGTTTAAACCTTTTTTCATTGATAAGGAACATACTGTTTACTCTTGTTTCTTGCATTTATAGATGACATATTTTGTAGACTGTTATCTGTGAACAATATACTTTGATTACTTTAAGAAGTTATGGAAAATACTTGTCTATCGAAAAAAAGAAAAGAAAAAGAAGTTATGGAAAATACTTGGAGTTGTAAACATCAAGGTAGCTTTTTTACATGGTATTACTCAGCTTGAAATAACTACATTTTATAATATATTTTATTATGCCCTCTTGGCCCCTATGTAGTTCCACCCCTGCTCACAAAGAGGTCTCTCCCTTCAAATCGTACTGATGTTGTGATCAAGAATTTAGTGCTTTGGTTCTTTGTCCACCAAGCTCTTGTGCCGAGGTTTCAACAACAATCCCCTTGTGTTTAGTGGGCATTGAAATTCCCCAAGTTCTTGAGAAAGTTCACGAGGCTGAACACCAAAGTAGAGCCAAGTTGTTTGAGCACTTGCTCCATTTCAATTACTATTAGTATTGGCCTACCATGGATGCCGATGCCATAACCTATGCAAAACTATACATCGAAACGAAGTTTTAATCCTTGCTTGACAACTTGGAGACTCTGGTTCAACACTTCTCTGGCCCACTGTTACTGCACTCTCTCTTTCTTTTCCTAAGACCATGTCAACTCTCACCCTGCCCACCTTAAGTGATTTCGTCATCTCAGTGCCTACCATGTCCAAGTGCTCCACAACCAACCCACTTGCTCTTTATCACCCACATAGTTTTCGACCTTAATGCAAGTAATGGTGTTATTCTAGCTTTCATACTGCCTCTATCATTTACATGGACAGGAGAATAGTGCGAACCCAAGTAATGGTGTGTTATTATAGGAGAGAAACTGGAACTGCCATCGGATTCACCCTAGATGCAAAGTATAGCTTTATACTAGGCATATTTTTCTTGTTGCAATGAAGTCAGGGCATCTCTTGATTATATTAATTTGGTAATTATTTGTAGTGATGATCATGGCCATTGAGGTTTTTCATTCTTTGACCTTTTGCTAAAATTATGAATGGTTTTGATAGGTTGAGTTTACTTATCTTTTACCTTTTATGGGTCTAATTCTTAGGTTAGGCCATGCTTAACAGGATAATTGTCACCGATTTGCTATCACCGTTGATTCTATAGACATCACTGGCTACAAAGACTAATTAACTGTTCCCATTTGGTGTGTTTGTGTGTTTCCTCCACCCAGCTTGGAGTATTTCCTTCTCTCTCTCTCTCTCTCTCTCTCTCTCTCTCTCTCTCTCTCTTATTTATTTTTTATGACTTATATATATTTCATAATGGCTATGGCATTTATGTTCACTTGATATATTCTATTGCAGGTTTACTACAGCTTCAACCCAATATTCATGCTCGCCGAGCCATTGATGTTGGCATCTGTGTTTTTCTTCTTTTTCATGGCTTGTGTAGCTTACCTGCACGTCGACCTTTCCATTCGGATGTGAAAAAGAAACACATATTGGGGATTCTTAAAAGGTATAGGAATTCAAACTCATTGATAATAATATACATATCTACACTGGAAATTATTATGCATTGAAACTTTGGAAATTATTATGCATTGAAACTTACTTTTTTCCATTGTAGCTTTATCAGAGAGTAACTTCGACTTTGGCTGTGTGACCTAGGCTAGCGGCCAAGAGTTCTTCAGTGCATCAACATGAGAAGAAATCTTGTGATACATTTAAAATTATGAAATTTTGTTTGGGTTTCAAATAGGAAATTGTTTGTACATTGTTCCCCATTTTATTGAGACTAAAGTAGGTCCCTGCAATCGAAAGGGGGAGGCATCAGATTGCTGGTAAAACGACTTAGGAGGTAATTTAGACATAACATGTTTTATTTCTCTTTTTTTCGCACGAGACCATTCTATCCTAAAGCACATGATGGTGTTTGTGCTGCCCTTAATAACATGATTGGTGCTCTTACATTCAGGTAAAATGGGCTGCAGAATACGTTAGGTCGGTCTTGTAAGTATGAAATAATATTTTTGTTTTTTAGAACTGAAATACAGTTTTATATCTAGCTTACTCCCCTTAACTCTGTATTTAGTTCACATATTTGGAAAGGGAAAGGAAAAAGATAAATGAAATGCGAATAAAATATAACTACATTTCACTTACGTTTGACACAATTTTTCCATTTCTCTTTCTACATATTTTCTTAAATTCATAAACTAAATACAGAGTCTAAGGGGGTATGGGGACAGGGGAGTCGCTAAGCAATGGGAACAGGTGACTCCGCAATAGGCGGGTGGAACAGATGGGGACTTCTGAAACTCTCACACCCAATCTCGCCTACTCCCAAACTCGGGTAATATGTATTATACAAACTCTAATTTTACTAAAGCCAATGAGCAATTTTTATGATTGCATATGTGCTGTAAAACATCAACTCCTTGATTTATTTAGCAATTTTTTTTATGCTTCCCTTCTGTTCAATTGTGTTTACTAGCTTGATTTATTTTTTGATTGCATATGTGCTGTAAAACATCAACTCCTTCAATAATCATGGATAGTTCTGCTTGAAAAGGTATGTTGATTCCACTGTAAACTCGTATGTATTTATTTATTTTGTTTATATAAATAACACATGCCTGATAAAAGTATATGATGTTTTCTTTGAGCAGTCAAGAGTGGTTCAGCTCGCTCATGGAGAAAGGTCATACCATATCTTTTACCAACTTTGTGCTGGTGCTCCGTCTGGCCTCAAACGTTGTTTGTATCCTATCATTATTTCATTCATGGAAGTTCAGTGAATCTAGAAATAGTTGTTGAAGTGATAGAATCTGAGATCCGTTCTGGGTTTCCAATAACATGATGTAGAAAATTATATTTTTTTGTTAAGAAGCTAGAGACATTTCTGATGAGATATATGATGTGGTTCTCTATATCAGCTATATAATTACAACCTAAGAAAATTTATGGTCTCTGACTTCGTGTCATATATTTCTTTACAGATAGACTAAATCTAAAATCGGCTGTTGAGTTCCATTATCTATGTCAGAGTGGCTGCTTGGCAATTGATGATGTTGATGATGCTAGGAAATTTCAAATGCTTATGGTAATTAGACTTCACTAAACAGTGAAATTTTCTCTCTGTTCTTTCTATGTCCTAATTATTTTTAATTTTATTTATTTTTTTCTACTTTGACAGGAAGCCTTAGATACTGTTCGACTTTGCAAAGAAGACCAAGACAATGCGTTTGAAATGCTTGCTGCAGTGTTGTGGCTGGGAAACATATCATTTCAAGTAATTGACAATGAAAATCATGTAGAGGTGGTGGCTGATGAAGGTAAGGTCTATATCTTGGTTTCTAGTTATTTTTTATTTATAAATAAAATAAAATTCAATTCTGGTGGTTTTCCTTTCCTTACTGTTGTTTCTACATAAACTTTGAATTTCTATTATTTTTTTTACTATCTTGGACATTTGTATTTGGTCATGGGTGAGGGCATTAGTTGTATATTTGCACTGTAGGAGCTACATGTTAATTTATATGGGTAAAATACTATCTATTAAGCATTTCATACTGGATATAGATTGAAAATGTCACCAACAAGTTATCTATGAAGTAGAATGAATCAGGTGATTTTTTTCTATCACCCTTGCTTCATGTCATGGTATCCTCTAGGTAGCTTGCTTAGTACATCATCGAGTACTGGTTCAACACATGACACTACTGCGGGTATGAATTATTTTATTCAGTTAACTTACTCCATTAGATTTCTTTGTTAATGTTCTTTTTTCTTTTGATGTTTTACATTTCTTTGTTAATGTTATTTGTTGATTGGCTTCAGGTTCAGTCTAGTTAGTTGAGTTCTATGATGTGCATGGTCATAAACATTTTAAGTCTTTGATTGACTTGGCTATTGCATATGGATTTAGATCATCATCAATTTATATTAAAATATTCAGCATTGGGAAGGTGTTCACCTGATATTTTGCTGCATTTATTTGCTTTCCCTTAGGTGGAATGGTGAGAGATGCTTTGTGGAGAGTGCTTTTGTCGCTGCTATTTTCAATATAATTGGTGTGAAATGCAATTAACTTGGAGTTTTCAGACTACAAGAGGTTGATAAACAATAGCATTGCGCTACAAAACATCAGATTTTGCAAAAATGTTTTTGCTGCTCGTTGCTTTCGGCTTAATAGCAAGTGACGAATATAGTGCACAGTGCACAACAGAATTGGGAGACGCAAAATCTGAAAATTGCTGCTCTTACCAAAGATATGATTTGCTTGCTCCCTAAGTCCGGAGTGATTTAGGAAACACAAACGATACTTTTTTTCATTTTTTTGTAAATCACAACTGTTTTGTTTTTCAAGTTACTTTGTAATTAGCTAGAAATGAACTACATGTTTTGGATAATAGAGTCAATGATACTGTGTTGTTATGGGGCATGACTTGAATTGCAGAGATCCAGATATACTTTGTTGTTGGGTATAATCACTGATGTTGAATAAGGGGTGAACAACCCATAGAGATCAAGAGATTGATGAATTGCTGGTTTTAAAATGTAGAACATTACTTGATTTGCAGGTTTTAAAATGCTACACACTTGGAAAAAATGACAGAATATAAAATGTGAACATATTCATTCTAGGTATACTTGCAACTGCACTAATTTAGAATCCCCCCTCCCCTCGCCAAAAAAAAAAAAGTGGCATTTTTTGAAAAAACGGCACAAAATGACGTCAAAGATTTTGGGACGGAGGGTGAGACGGTCGTTAAAGATTTTGCGGTTTTTTAAGAAACGCCGTATAATATTTTTAGCGACGTTTTTTAAACGTTGAGTAGCTATTGCGGTGGCCCTATTAGCGGCGAAAATTTTACACGTCACTATAAGAGATTACGGTGTTTTACAGGCTTTTCGCGGCGTTTTAAAAAACGAATTTCCTGTAGTGTTCATGGCTGCATGTGCTGGAATTAAAGTGAAGACAATGTCCACGTGCAAGATGATGAAGTTTGCTGGAAAGAAGTGGCAAAGGAAATATGATGGATTGTGAGATGAAACAACATGGGCTCTGAATAGTAACAAATAAATAGTTTTTACTGTTTCGATTTGCATACAGTTGTAAAATTCTTCAATCAGTTAGTGTAATAAATAATTTATTCAAATTATATTATATAATAATTTTTGTTGTTATGTGTCACGCCCTAAAAAAAATGACATAAATCAATTATTCATAAAATCCATAAACATAATATAAATGTTATATTTTCATTCATCAGAGTCTTCTTTACAAAGGATATTACATGCATTACATTTTCATAAATGTTCATTCTTGAAAGTACAACATGTAACTCTAATTGATAACAATAAAATAAATGCCCTAAGGGCTTACATATTTCTAAGAGATAACTTGGTTATAACAAAAGAGAGTTATAAGCTCTTTACATTTAAAGCCCTTGGCTTAAGAAGAAAACATATAAACATGGAAATAACAAAAATAGAGCCTTTAGCCTCGAAACCACCCAAGCTATGTCCTTGGAGACGGCATGTCACCTGTACCTAAAAATGATTTCCCAAGTAGGGTGACCCAAAACTCAGTAGAGATGTACTAACAAAATATATGAAGTTTAACTAAGATATATGCATTAGATAAAATTTCAACATTCAGGACCAATTTTACATACTATCCATCCAATATTAACATTATCATTAACATTTCAATCTATTTCCATTCATTCATTTCCAATCAATTCATGAGTGTAGATCATTATTATCAAATCAACCCAAGTTGAGACTACAACTCAATGATTCACCATTTAGTATATACATAGCATTTTAACACTTCTATCTTTGCCATTTTACGGAATTCTCATCCAAGGGAATCGGCACCCATATGCATAAGATTTTGGGACTTTCACCCTGGACACTCCGACCAACTTAATTTTAAATGGAGTCCATTCCCTATCTCCTCCCAAACAATAAAGTACATCTCCTATTTTCTCCCAAACAAAGATACATATACAATGTATTTAAAGACGTTGTCATATACAATGACTAACCAAATCACATATTCAATGGTTTAATCAAATCGTCATGTTTAATGACATAATTCACATGATTAGTTTCAATTCACATAATCCTCATGCAGTTTCTACAACAATTATAGCTATCCTCCACCGATAGCCTAAAACATATATTTCTAAACAGATATTAAATCCATCAACAGATAATTTATCAAATTTTTCATAGGTGAGCGTTTTATCAAATCCGACTACACCGTTTATTTACATAACCTCCCAATTTCATATTTCTCATATCAATTCCATTATTTATTCAAAATAATAATTCAACCCAACCTAGGGCAAATTTTCTCTTATTCCAAAATAAAAACCCATATGCCCAAATTCCACAATTTCAACATTAGGAAACCTCATACACAAAGCCCCATAGTTATTTTACAGGGTAACATAAAAACCCCTCTTTTAATTTAGAACCCAAACCCTAACTTTACCCAAATCACACCCAAATCCCTTAACATATTCAAAATGATAAATACCTAGGTTAAACATCATAACAAGATGTAGAATATCCCTACCTCAAATGTAGAAGCTCAAAGTAGATGATAAAGAACTTCAAAAAGCTCCAAATTCGGTTGGACTTGGATCAAAGGGAAGCTCTTGAGATGCTCTAACTCTTTAACAAAGGGGCAAGGGTTGAGAGGTGCTTAAATCTTGGAGTATTTGTAGAGAGAGGGAGTGTTTTAGAGAGAGGGACAGCCGATCTAGGATTTTGAGTGAGAAGGAGTGCAAAAAGTGATATAAGATATTGCTGCTGCGAACTGATATACGCGACCTTCACTCGAGCGAAGGAGTTATCGCTCGAGCGACCAGACACAATAGTAAACTCGCTCAAGCACAAGAAGCATCACTCGAGCATAGAATGCAAAACTTCAGGTCTACCATAGACGCACACGCACGCTTGAGCGCAAGAAATCTCGCTCGATCAAAGAAGAAATTTCACAAGACTTGCTTGAGTGCAAGAAGCCTCGCTCGGGTGAAGAACTACACCTTCCCAAAGAAGATGCGTTTGGGAAAGAAACCTGAAAACTCTCAATTCTCGCTTGAGCGAAGGAGTGCATTACACAAGGCTCGCTCGAGCGCAAGAAGCCTCACTCGAGCGAAAAGGCAAAAATCTGGGCAACAACTATTTATACTAACTAACAACCAACATGTTCCAAACTCGCCCAACAAGTCCCAAAACTCAAATTCAAAGAATTAAAAGAAGGAAACAAGACATAGACAACAACATACAATCACAGAACTCGAGTCCGGAACACAATAAAGGTCAGGGTAAAATCGGGATCGTTATATTATGTATTAAAATTGTTGGACGAGCCATCCCTAATAAAACGGGCCATGCATCAATTGTAATTTAGTGGTGATGGTCTGTGGTAAGCTAAGATGATTCGTGACTTTTTGATTTTAATATAAAAATTCTTTCAACGATATATTTTTGATCAACATATATCATAATACCCAAATTGAAAAATCTAGAAATCCCCTCGATATTGATTTGTGATTATGTAACAATTTTAAGCAGTATATAACAATTCCAATCGAACAATCAAGACAAATCAACACAACAATTTTAACGTGGAAAAATCACAATTGGACACCTCCAACTGTGATTAAAAAACCATGGGCAACAGCCACAAAACAATCCACTAAGAAGATTTAAAGGAATTACACAGGTATACTCTCAATTACCTAGCGAATCCACGCCTAATTGAACCAACCTCTATGTGCCTCTTCCAACCCCGTCTTCACCTCGGAATTGCCTTTACGATGAGCCACTACAGAATCCACCGAAGCTTCAGGCTCGAATTCTTCAGAACCCATCGAAGAACAACTCTCTCTCTCTTGTGTATAACAAACAAAACCTTTGATGTACTCCCTTTAAACCATGAGTTGAATACTCAATAAAACATCAAAGAAAACTAACAAAATATCCCCAGATATAAACCTTAAGAACCAAAAAGAAGATCTAGAGGAATTAAATAGTTTTGGGAGAAATCCAACTATTTATAGAAAATCCAAAAGTAATCCTAGTTTTGGAAGAAATCCAATTACTTATAGAAATCTAAAAGTAATCCTAGTTTTGGAAGAAAATCAACTTCTTAAAGAAATCCTTGTCAAACGGGATTGCCAATAATAAAACCTAACAATCTCCCCCTTTGGCAATGCCGTGACAAAACACACCTAACAAATAAAATCCTAATCACCCCAACCCATTACAACCAACAAACACAAACTTCTTTCTCAAGATTAAGATCTGCAAAATAGCTATGAGTGCCACAATCTCCAAAACAACTATTAGTCTCACAAGAATATATGAAAAAGCAATAAACATATGGCAAGATTATCTTGAAGCATTTGAAGCATGAGATGGAAAACATGAACAGATGCGACTTGGAGATTTTAAGAACATGTAATATAAAAACCTGAAAACTTTAAGAAAATGTAGCATGAAAACCTAAAAACTAAGACACATACTCCCCCTTTTTGGTCACGAATTGACAAAGGAAGCGCAATCAACTAAAGCCATATTATAGCGATTATGGTATTTTCCCTTTACTGTTCCGTTGTATTCCGGACTCAGTTCCGTGGAGTTGGTAGTTGTGTCTATCTTGTTGTCGTCCTTTAATTCCATTTATTTGAGTTTTAGGATGTGTTGGGCTTGGTTGTTACAGGTTGGTAGAGCTTTGGCTCCCATTGTTGTTGCCCAATTTTTGAGTGGTCCGCTCGAGCGGGTCATTTTACGCTCAAGCGGGGTTTACACCCTTCTAGCATTTCGAGTCCCTGCAAAACTTCTGCAGGTGTGTTTTCTACGCTCGAGCGGGTTTGTTGCGCTCGAGCGGGTTTGTTGGCGCTCGAGCGGGTAGTACCTCGAGCGGGTAGTACCTCGTTGGTGAAAGTTCTGGGAGATGAAAATCTACGCTCGAGCGGACTGGTTTTCGCGCTCGAGCGGATGTACTTTATTCTTGTGTCTTGGTGCTCGAGCGGGACTTCTTGCACTCGAGTGGATCTAGTTTTTTCGTTCTTGACGCTCGAGTGTTGTGTTTTTCGCTCGAGCGGGAATGTCGTATAACAGAGGGCAACTGGGCATTTTTGAATCACTTTCTACACTTTCTCTCTCTCTCTTACTTTTCCAAAACGCCATTTGAGAGCTTCTCTCTCTAGAAACTCCATTCTCTCTAGGGTTTGATCTTGTTAGAGTGCTTCCCTCCCCTTTGGCCTTTGTAAAAGTTGTATTGATCGTCGAGGGCTACATTTTTATCTGAGAAACTTGTGTTTTGGAGCATTTTGGTTTTCTTCATCCTCTTCTCTTGGGCTCCGAATTTGAGGTAGGGATTCCTGCTCACTACTATGGGTTTTGACCTAGATTTTTGGGCATTTTATTAAATGGTTGATTTTGGGACTTAGGGTTTCAAAAAGTATAAGTGGGGTTTTGTCATTTTGATTCTTAAATATGTATTTTGGGTTTCAAAATGGTGTTATTGATGTTGGTTGTTGATACATAGACCATTGGGTCAATATTGGGAAATGGGATAGAAAACCCTAATTGGTTGTATAAATTAATTAGTACGATTAATTTGAGAAAATTGTGGTTATATGGAATTAAGTTGGAAATAATGAAATTGGTTCATTATGTAGTAGAGTAGTGGAGTTGGATTTATTAATCGCTCACTTTTGAAAACATTGATATTTTATCTGTTGGAGTTTTTATTATCTGTTTAGAAATAATTGCTTGGCCTACCGGTGGAGGGTAGTTTTGATTGTTGTAGACAATGCATGATGATTAGGCAAACTAAAACTAATCAATTGGACATGTCATAGAGTATGACGGTTGATAGAATACATTAACGTTATGTATTGATTGATTGTGTATATGACCTTTGTGTATATACGTTGTGTGTGTGTGAGAGGAGATAGGGGATGTACTCCACGGTTTAGGGGAAGATAGGGGATGGACCTCTAAACCGGATGTTGTTTGGGAGGAGATAGGGGATGGACTCTACTGATACAGCTCATGTGCTTGTCAGTTAAAGTGTTGATATAGCTCATATGCTTATCTATGGAAGTGTTGATACAGCTCATATGCTTATCTTTGGAAGTGTTGATATAGCTAATATGCATATCTGTTGAAATATGGATACAGCTTGTATGCTTATCTGTTGAGATGTTGATACAACTATTATGTTTATCTATTATAAAATGGGAAACGTTTCATATGAGTCACTGTCTCATATAAATGGTTGGCCAGATTCTGAGCCGTTGATGTAAATTGTGAAATTGATAAGAAATGGAAACTGAAATGAAACATGAACATAGTGGTCATGAAATGGAAATGGGTCATGAATTGGTTTATGGAAATTGAACATTTATCAATTGCTAATGTCTTAGTTATTGCTCATACTATGTTTAGCATATCTCTACTGGGCGTTGGCTCACCCTATATGGGACATCATTTTCAGGTACAGGTAGTATGCCACCTCCAAGGACATAGCTTGGATGATGGTGAGAGTTGAAGACTCTTTTTGTTTGTTTTGTTTATATTACATGTATATCAAGCCAAGGGCTTATCTTGTATAGAGTTAGTACTCTTCTTTTGTGTAATCAGGTGTTGACTTGGAAAGCTGTAAATCCATAGGGCATTTGCTTTTGTTGTTAACATGTAATACTGTTGTAAGAACTACTCTGATGAATAGAAAAGATTAGTTTCTTTTATATCAATGCATGTCTAAAGTGATGGGTTTTATGTATTATTTTGAGGGCGTTACAACTTGGTATCAAAGCCTATCGGGTTCGAATACTTTGGGTACGTGGGAAGTGATTAGGATCACAATGGGTTTGTCTCACTTGATAGAGACTTAGATGTAGTGTTATGTGCTTATATGATAACACGTTTATGTGACTATGTGGGTATGGAATGTAATTTCTAGGATGTTGATTGGATCCTTGGGTTTCTGGGAGTCTTGTTGGAAAAGCACTCGATCAATGCTGTTTCTAACCGGAACTCTATTAACGCCTCGGGACTATCATTATCCGGAAATGAAATTCGTAATTGCTTATGTGATTATGTGCTTATGTGGAGTGAATTACAGTTATCCATGCATTAGGACGTGAGTGTTATAGCTTCGGCACATTTGTGAATGTGCTAATGGTCTTGGTTGCCTTTATTAGGATGTCAGGACGAGGACGTGGCAGGCGTGGTAGCAGGAGATGCCTTTACCGGATGATATTCCGGTACAGCAGGAGGGAGTTGGTCAGGCCAATGTGGTCGAGCCAGCGGGTCAGCAGGCTATGAGTGCCTTGGCCTGAGAGATAGCAGGAGCTTTGGGTATTCTCAGAGCAGGGAATCAGGAACAAGCCCACGCAGCTGAGGCAGGGCCTTCCTTCTTGAAGAGGGAATTCTTCCGGTCCAATCCGGACGAGTTTGTTGGGGATCCGAAGGAGCCACTTAAGGCTGACGAGTGGTTAGAGCAGATGGAGAAGACGTTCGAGATGTTGGGCATCGAGGACGGGGCTTTAAAGGTGACCTTGGCATCCTTCCAACTAAAGGGAGATGCGGGTCAATGGTGGAAGTACGAGAAGGGTAGTGTTGGTGGTGCATGGGAGGCGTTGTGAATACCTTCCAGGAGAAGTTTTTATCTTCAGCTGCTCGGGAGAAGCTGAGGGAGCAGTTTTGCCAGCTTAAACAGCAGGGCTTGTCAGTGGCCGAGTTTGAGGCTACTTTTACTAGTCTGTCCAGGTTTGCACCTGAACTTATGGCGTCCGAGGAACGCCGTTTCTTTGAGTTTGAACGGAAGTTGAGGCGGGGACTCAAGTTGAGGGTTGGAGGATCTTTTATCCGAGAGTACAGACGTTTGGTTGATGCTGCTGCTCATATGGAGATTATGATGCAGGAGGAAGATGAAGGGCAGAAAGGCCCCAAGAGGAGCCAAGAGGGTCAGGGTGACGGCAGGAGACAGAGGGGTTCTAACCCTCAATAGTCTCAGGGTGGTTTGGCTAGATCAACCTTTCCAGTGCCGAGTGCGGGCTCTGGGAGAGGTAGTCAGAGAGGCTTGACTTGTTTTGCGTGTGGCCAGCTGGGTCACAAGTCTTCGGTTTACCCGCAGAAATGAGGGGGTCAGCGAGCTGCTTCTTCTTCAGCTAGACCTTAGGGTCACAGTCAGGGCAGGGGCCAGCCTTTGTCTTGCTATCAGTGTGGTCAGCCTGGGCACCTGAAGAGATATTGCCCACAATTGAGTGCCACTTTAGGAGCATCTGGTTCAAGGCAGACGCAGAGTTATCAGCCGGCTCAGTCTGTGCAGGCCTCGAAAGCTAATCCGG
This sequence comes from Camellia sinensis, assembly GCF_055761805.1. NCBI lineage: Eukaryota > Viridiplantae > Streptophyta > Magnoliopsida > Ericales > Theaceae > Camellia > Camellia sinensis. Next base: position 163,650,797 of record NC_138969.1, on the reverse strand, counting down.
GAGCTTCGTCATCCCAGTCAGTGCAGCAGTCTTTTGCTCCTAGAGGTGAGCAGGTGGATCAGGGGCCTATAGGGCGCGTGTATGCTGTTACCGTGCAGGACCTAGTACCGGCTCCATCAGTAGTGAGAGGTACCTTTCTTTTTTGCAGCTCGGTTGCTAGTGTATTGATTGATACGGGTGCATCTCATTCTTTTGTATCTGCTGCATTCGCATCTGTGTTGGAGTTGGAGTTGGCACAGTTAACATCTTCTATTTGTGTTGTATCACCTGTTGAGGGTGAATTGATTTTGAAACATGGATGTAGAGGTTGGGATGTAGAGGTCGCCGACCATAGGCTTCCTTTTCCTTTCGTTGTCATGGCCATGAAGGGTTTTGATGTTATTTTGGGTATGGACTGGCTATCATCATACCGGGCTGTTATCGATTGCTACCGCCAGAGGGTCACAGTTTGTACCTTGAGCGGGGAGTGTTTCCATTTCTTGGGAGATCGGGTTGGTAATGTGTTGCCACCGATGTATTATCCGCGAGGGCAGGATAAGCTTAGTGGTCTACTTGCTAGCTTTATGAGTGGTGAGTGTGATGAGACCCAGATTGTATTACCGAGGGTGGTTTGTGAGTATTCGGATGTTTTTCCCGAGGATCTCGTTAGTTTGCCACCTTACCGAGAGATAGAGTTCTCTATTGATTTAGTGCCCGGCACAGTGCCGATTTCTATGGCACCTTATTATTTTGCCCCAGCCGAGTTGAGTGAGTTGAAGATTCAGCTCCAGGAATTGCTAGATAAGGGCTTTGTTCGCCCTAGTGTTTCGCCGTGGGAAGCACCGGCCCTCTTTGTTAAAAAGAAAGATGGTGCCTTGAGATTGTGTATCGACTACCAAAAGTTGAATCGGGCTACGGTTAAGAATAAGTACCCTATGCCCCGTATCGATGATTTGTTTGACCAGTTGAAGGGTTCCCGTTGTTTCTCTAAGATAGACTTGAGATGGGGTTACCACCAGTTAAGGGTCAGGGAGGAGGATATTCCTAAGACGGCATTCCGTACGTGGTATGGCCATTATGAGTTTTTGGTAATGCCATTCGGGCTTACCAATGCACCTGTAGTCTTTATGGACTTGATGAACCGGATCTTCCAGGAATTCTTAGATGGATTTGTGGTCATTTTCGTGGACGACATTTTTATCTATTCGCCTTCTGAGGAGGAGCACGAGGAACACTTGAGAGTGGTGCTTGAATTGCTTAGAGCCCATAGGATGTATGCCAAGTTTGGGAAGTGTGAGTTCTGGCTAGGAGAGGTCAAATTCTTAGGCCATGTGGTATCTAGGGAAGGGGTGTCTGTTAATAGATCCAAGGTAGAGGCAGTGCAAGATTGGGCACAGCCTAAGAGTGTGTTTGAGATCCGCAGTTTTCTGGGATTAGCTGGATATTACCGTCGTTTTGTGAAAGATTTCTCCAAGCTAGCTTCGCCGTTGACTAGATTGACGCGAAAAGGGGTCAAGTTTGTGTGGAGTGAAACTTGCGAAAAGTCATTCCAGGAGTTGAAAGTTAGATTGACCACCGCTCCGGCTTTGATTATTTCAGAGAGATGGTTGGGTTATGCAGTTTATTGTGATGCCTCACGAGAGGGTTTGGGTTGTGTGTTGATGCAGAAGGGGAAGGTGGTAGCTTATGGCTCACGTTAGTTGAAAATACACGAGAAGAATTACCCTATACACGACTTAGAGTTAGTAGCAGTGATTTTTGCCTTGAAGATTTGGAGGCACTACCTTTATGGTGAAAGGTTTGAGGTGTTCTCGGACCACAAGAGTTTGAAGTATCTATTTACACAAAGAGACTTAAATTTGAGGCAAAGAAGGTGGATGGAGTTCCTTGAGGACTATGATTTTGAGTTACACTATCAGCCGGAAAAGGCCAATGTTGTGGCCGATGCACTTAGTAGGAAACCCATTAGTGATGTAGCTTGTATAGCCATCCGGGAATGGGAGATGTTGGGGGCACTTGGTGAGTTCGATTTGCTTCTGGGCGAATCAATTGAGGCTGCGGCCTTGTTTTCTGTTGTTGCGCAGCCTACACTTGTGACCCGAGTATTAGAAGCACAGAGAGGTGACCTAGAGGTAGAATCCCTCCGAGAGAAGATCTCCAATGGAAAGGTTGAGAAGGGTTTGACGGTGTATCCCAACCAGAGTGTGAGATACCGAGACCATTTGTTTGTGTCGGAGTCTTGTCGAGAGGAAGTACTCCGAGAGTTCCATCATTCACGCCTTGTGGTGCATCCGGGAGGCACTAAGATGTATCCGGATTTAGGTCGCCAGTTTTGGTGGCGGGGTATGAAGAGAGATGTGGCTGTTTTCGTATCAAAGTGCCTTACTTGTCAACAAGTGAAGGCCGAGCATCAGAGGCCAGCGGGTTTGTTGCAACCCTTGCCTATTGCTGAGTGGAAGTGGGAGCATGTCACTATGGACTTCGTTGTAGGTCTTCCGAGGACTCAGCGGGGTAGTGATGCCATTTGGGTGGTTGTAGACCGGTTGACTAAGTCGGCGCACTTCATTCCTTTGCGCGTGAGAGATTCGGTAAATCATCTCGCCGACTTGTATATTCGGGACATGGTAAGATTGCACGGGGTCCCAGTGACGATCGTCTCAGATAGAGATCCTCATTTTACTGCTAGGTTGTGGCAGAGTTTGCAGAGTGCCTTGGGCACTAAGTTGACCTTTAGTACGGCTTATCATCCTCAGAATGACGAGCAATCCGAGCGTAGTACTCAGATCCTTGAGGATATGCTTCGAGGTTGTGTCCTTGACTTTAGTGGGACGTGGGAGAGGCACTTGTCCTTGTTGGAGTTTGCCTACAACAATAGTTTTCAGTCTAGCATCGGTATGGCACCGTTTGAGGCCTTGTATGGCCGACTGTGTAGGTCTCCAGTGTGTTGGGCCGAGGTGGGTGATGCACCTTTGTTGGGTCCGGAGTTGGTTAGGGAGACGACGGAGAAAGTTGAGCTTATCTGTAGGAGGCGTGTTACAGCCTAGAGTCGCCAAAAGAGTTATGCCGACCGTAGGAGGAGACCTTTGGCGTTTGAGGTAGATGATCATGTCTTCTTGAAAATATCACCTAGGCGAGGTTTGATGAGGTTCGGGAAGAGTGGGAAGTTATCCTCTCGGTTTATCGGTCCCTTTGAGGTCCTTGAGAGGATTGGGGAGGTTGCTTATCGTTTAGCTTTGCCACCGTAGTTGTCCGGGGTGCATGACGTGTTTCATGTTAGTATGCTTCGGAAGTATGAGCCGGATCCATCCCATGTGTTAGATTGGACCGACTTAGAGGTTGATGAGGATGCCTCGTATGAGGAGAGACCGGTTCGGGTCTTGGATAGGCGGGATCAAGTCTTGCGTGGCAAGACTATCCCCTTGGTAAAGGTTTTGTGGAAACATCATGGAGTGGAGGAAACCACTTGGGAACGTGAGTTGGAAGTCCGCGAGAAATATCCGAACCTGTTTGTTGATGTGTAACCATACATTGGTAATTTTGTAATATCGTTGAACTTTAAGAGCATTATATACGTCTTAAGTTGTAAAACATTGTGAATGTTTTGGTAAATGGAAATTTGTTATAACATTGCATATGTTCAATGTATTGTGCAAATGCAAGCATGATGTTAATGTTGCATGAATTATGGAATTGTGGAAAATGAGCTGAAATTGGTAAATTTCAAAAGAATGCATGTTGATAATGCAGGTTGTTATGTATAATATGATATGCCTCTTGAAAAGAGATGGGATTGACCGGTAACGGGTCTGATTGTTTAACATTGTGTTGTAATATTATTGGGAATGGAGAAAACTTGTTTTTGATAAACTTGTATTTAATTTCGGGGACGAAATTCTTTAAGGGGGGAAGGTTATAGAGATTCTGGTATTTTCCCTTTACTGTTCTGTTGTATTTCGGACTCGGTTCCGTGGAGTTGGTAGTTGTGTCTATCTTGTTGTCGTCCTTTAATTCCATTTGTTTGAGTTTTAGGATGTGTTGGGCTTGGTTGTTACAGGTTTGTAGAGCATTGGCTCCCATTGTTGTTGCCCAGTTTTTGAGTGGTCCGCTCGAGCGGGGTTTACACCCTTCCAACATTTCGAGTCCCTGCAAAACTTCTGCAGGTGCGTTTTCTACGCTTTGTTGCGCTTGAGCGTGTTGCGCTCGAGCGGGTAGTACCTCGTTGGTGAAAGTTCTGGGAGATGAAAATCTACGCTCGAATGGACTGGTTTTCGCGCTCGAGCGGATGTACTTTATTCTTGTGTCTTGGCGCTCGAGCGGGACTTCTTACGCTCGACCGGACCTAGTTTTTTTGTTCTTGACGCTCGAGCGTTGTGTTTTCTGCTCGAGCGGGAATGTCGTATAACAGAGGGCAGCTGGGCATTTTTGAATCACTTTCTACACTTTCTCTCTCTCTCTCTCTCTCTCTTACTTTTCCAAAACGCCATTTGAGAGCTTCTCTCTCTAGAAACTCCCTTCTCTCTAGGGTTTGATCTAGTTAGAGTGCTTCCCTCCCCTTTGGCCTTTGTAAAAGTTGTGTTGATCGTCGAGGGCTACATTTTGATCCGAGAAACTTGTGGTTTGGAGCATTTTGGTTTTCTTCATCCTCTTCTCTTGGGCTCCGAATTTGAGGTAGGGATTCCTATTCACTACTATGGGTTTTGACCTAGATTTTAGGGCATTTTGTTAAATGGTTGATTTTGGGACTTAGAGTTTCAAAAAGTATAAGTGGGGTTTTGTCATTTTGATTCTTAAATGTGTATTTTGGATTTCAAAATGGTGTTATTGATGTTGGTTGTTGATACATAGACCATTGGGTCAATATTGGGAAATGGGGTAGAAAACCCTAATTGGTTGTATAAATTAATTAGTTTGATTAATTTGGAAAAATTGTGGTTATATGGAATTAAGTTGGAAATAATGAAATTGGTTCATTATGTAGTAGAGTAGTGGAGTTGGATTTATTAATCGCTCACTTTTGAAAACATTGATATTTTATCTGTTGGAGCTTTTATTATCTGTTTAGAAATAATTGCTTGGGCTACCGGTGGAGGGTAGTTTTGATTGTTGTAGACAATGTATGATGATTAGGCAAACTAAAACTAATCAATTGGACATGTCATAAAGTATGACGGTTGATAGAATACATTAACGTTATGTATTGATTGATTGTGTATATGACCTTTGTGTATATACGTTGTGTATGTGTGGGAGGAGATAGAGGATGTACTCTACGGTTTAGGGGAAGATAGGGGATGGACCTCTAAACCGGATGTTGTTTGGGAGGAGATAGGGGATGGACTCCACTGATACAGCTCATGTGCTTGTCAATTAAAGTGTTGATATAGCTCATATGCTTATTTATAGAAGTGTTGATATAGCTCATATGCTTATCTTTGGAAGTATTGATATAGCTAATATGCATATCTGTTGAAATGTGGATACAACTTGTATGCTTATCTGTTGAGATGTTGATACAACTATTATGTTTATCTATTGTAAAATGGGAAACGTTTCATATGAGTCACTGTCTCATATAAGTGGTTGGCCTGGTTCTGAGCCGTTGATATAAATTGTGAAATTGATAAGAAATGGAAACTAAAATGAAACATGAACATAGTGGTCATGAAATGGAAATGGGTTATGAATTGGTTTATGAAAATTGAACATTTATCAATTGCTAATGTCTTAGTTATTGCTCATATTGTGTTTAGCATATCTCTACTGGGTGTTCGCTCACCCTATATGGGACATCATTTTCATGTACATGTAGTGTGCCACCTCCAAGGACATAGCTTGGATGATGATGAGAGTTGAAGACTCTTTTTGTTTGTTTTGTTTGTATTACATGTATATCAAGCCAAGGGCTTATCTTGTATAGAGTCAGTACTCTTCTTTTGTGTAACCAGGTGTTGACTTGGAAAGCTGTAAGCCCATAGGGCATTTGCTTTTGTTGTTAACAGGTAATACTGTTGTAAGAACTACTCTGATGAATAGAAAAGGTTGGTTTCTTTTATATCAATGCATGTCTAAAGTGATGGGTTTTATGTATTATTTTGAGGGCGTTACACATATCATAAATCACACAAGCAATGATATGATGATGTAAATATCAGGAGCATGCAAGAAGGAAATAATAAGCAAACAGTGCATAGCAACATGCAAAACAACTAAAGCCAATCTCCCTTACCAAACAAAACAAAGTGTTCATGCTAACAAACTCTTGTAATGATAAACCAAACTCCCCCTTACTAAAAATAATGAACAAGAAGAAAACGACAAAAAATAATATGGTGGAGCAAGCAAGGAATTTCTGATTTGTACCTTGAAACACACAAGATTATCCAAGAAGCACCACTACAAGAAAACACAATGTGCACAGCCTCTAGAAGATTCCTCATAAAAGAAAGTGATGCATTATGTGAAAAGCATAGATCCCATGATAAAAGTGTGTGTGTGACTCTTGGAGTTCGACAAACACTAGATCCAGTCCTAGTAGTGATCTAAAAGTTGAACCTCCGACAAGAGAATCTAAGCACAACAAAGGAAAGTCAAACCACTTGGAATCAAGGGGTATTTGGTGAGTAAAGGCGGAGGCTCCCCCTTAATCAATGAATCTGAATCCCTTTTCTCTTTTTTTTTGCACATTTTTTTTCCTTTTTCTTTTTCTTTTTCTTTTTCTTATTCTTTTGCACATTCATTGGTGGCCGACACGCTCAAGAGTATGGAAACCGAACTAGAGAAACATGAATATAATAAGGATGGCCTGGTTGGTGACTCTGAGGTGGCCTTTTCCTCATGGCTGGACTACAAAAAATAGAGGGGAAAGCCATGGAGATGCAAAAAGATGGTAGGTGGTTAAGAGACTCAACATCACCCATGATATGCTAGTATAGGTCAATTCCTCTAGAAACGCAAAAGATCAATGACAGAAGTCCATAGAAAAAAAATCACTAAGGCGGAAGACTCCAGAATTTGCTAATCCAAGAGTGTGTATAGAATGAAACATACTAATTAAAAAACACGCACTCCAAAATGAGTAATGACCACAGAAAGCACACATATATTAACATGTAATGGATATTCTCATCAATTCCAATATGCACCAAGGACCACTCAAAAATTTCAAGCTTGCAAAACAATACTAAGAAACAATTTTTTTTTATTTATTTTTTTATTTTTTTGGTTTTTTTTTTCTTAACCAAAGCAAGACAAAAACCGAATATGCACACATCTTTTTTTTTATTTATTAAAAACAACACACAAAAATCCAAAAGCTAAAACAAATAAACAAATTAACACAAGTCACATTTTCTCACCCAAACCGCTTTAGTATAAACAAAGTTGTGAGCATTGCGGTTCTTGGATGATGTCTTGACGTTGTGGTTCCCTTTGCTTTCAATGGGATCCCGTCTTGACTTGGTTTCCAACATCCTATTTTTAGGTCTAGGCAAATACACTCTCCCATGCAACTTATAACAATAAGGACGAATATGACCATGCATACCACAATGATGACAAATAAAAACAGGGTGTACAGGGTGTACCTTCTTTTCTTTTACCTTACCAACTCTAGGAAGATTGAGAAGTCCATCCTTATGTTGAATTTTTTGTTCTCTCTTTCCTTGAGTTCTTGTATCATGAAATGTAGATGCACTTTGTTTTTGCTCTTTCTTACCACCAAAGCCAATGCCACTCTTGTCATAACAAATTTGTTGAGACCCAATGATATTGTCCAAAGTCTTTGATCCTCTGTTCCAAAGACCAATGGTAGCCATAACACACTTGAGTTCTTCCTCTTTCTTGATCATTAGTTCTTCCAAAGCAACTTGTGACATCTCGAAAGATTCAATCTTTTCTTCATCCATGGCATGGGTTTCCTATAGCTCATTCCTCTCTGTCTCACAAGTCAATAGTTTTTCACAAAGAGCTTGTCGATCATCAGCTATCTTGATGGCATCAATCCTGGCCTCGGAAATCTCCTCCTTAAGTTTGACATTCTCACTTGCACATGCTTTGAGTTTCTTTGTGAGTTTGTCATTTAATTTGAATAAGTTAAGAGAGTTCTTATACAACTTTTCATAAGCTTGCTCAAGCTCTTCATCATCACTCTCCATGGATTCGTCAAGTAGGGGTGGTCGAAACATAGAATTTCCCTCACGAATTGAATCCATTATCACAAATCAAACAAGATCTCGTTCTAAAAGAATTTTTTTTAAAAAAAAAAAAAAAATAGAACGACTTGCTTTGATACCAATTGAAAAATCTAGAAATCCTCTAGATATTGATTTGTGATTATGTAACAATTTTAAGCAGTATATAACAATCTCAATCAAACAATTAAGACAAATCAACACAGCGATTTTAACGTGGAAAAACCACAATTGGACACCTCCAACTGTGATTAAAAAACCACAGGCAACAGCCACAAAACAATCCACTAAGAAGATTTAAAGGAATTACACAGGTATACTCTTAATTACCTAGCGAATCCACGCCTAATTGAACCAACCTCTATGTGCCTCTTTCAACCCCGTCTTCACCTCGGAATTGTCTTTACGATGAGCCACTCCAGAATCCACCGAAGCTTCAAGCTCGAATTCTTCAGAATCCACCGAAGAACAACTCTCTCTCTCTCTTGTGTATAACAAACAAAACCTTTGATGTACTCTCTTTAAACCATGAGTTGAATACTCAATAAAATATCAAAGAAAACTAACAAAATATCCCCAGATATAAACCTTAAGAACCAAAAAGAAGATCTGGAGGAATTAAATAGTTTTGGGAGAAAACCAACTATTTGTAGAAAATCCAAAAGTAATCCTAGTTTGGAAGAAATCCAAAAGTAATCCTAGTTTTGGAAGAAAATCAACTTCTTAAGGGATTGCCAATAATAAAACCTAACACAAATTAATCATTTTCTAAAGACTAGATGCAATAACCCCCAATTATAAGGTTAGTCGTAGATTCGAAATCCTGATAAATTTCTTATTTTATTTTATTACTTTTTTATTTTATTATCTTAATTAGTTTTACTTTTAATAATTTAAAATCTATCTTTGTAAATTACTTTAGTTATTATTTTTGAATCAACACAACTTGATTAGTCCCTAAGAATCAACATCTAATCTTAACCACTATTTTACGGAGTAGTGGTTTTTACTTGATTTAAATAGAATATTTTGGTATGCAAACGATAACATCAATTTTTGGCGCCGTCGCTGGGGAATAAAAGTAGAATTATTTAATTTAGAGATTTATGTATAAAATTAAAAAAAGACGAACTTGAGTTTAGTTTCTTTTTGCATGAGAAATATATACTTAAAAAAAAAAAACAAAACAAAACAAAATTTTGATATCGTGACACAGAAAAGAGATACCGATACTGGACATATAACTCGTGGACTATTTACCTTTGCTGGACACTTGTGGATTAATTACCTCTACTGGACATATAACTTTGAGAATAAATAAAGACTACTGACTATTAACGTATGACTACTAACAATTACATTATTGCACTTTTTTTTTATTCTGTACATTAACTTTCTTTCCGGGAGGTCCTAAACCCTCTTTTATTTTTTCGCAATTTAGTTTATCGTATTTTTTTATTTTTTATTTTTTGTGTATATTTATACTAATTTACAGGTTTTATATTGTTAAGGGAAAAAAAAAAAGTGAGTTGAGCATACATGTAAAGTCCTTTTCACAGGAACAAAGGTCGGAGGAACTATTTAGTGTTTTGGAGCCTTGTGTATAGTGGAGTTATGGCGTATTTTGAAAATAATTTTTGGGGATATGAGAATCAGCCTGTCGATTATTTTAAAACCCCTTTTGATTATTTTCAATATAAACATTATACTCCACTACCTCACCAAAATTCCTATTTTGAAGAGAAAGTGTTGCAAATTCTTCGAAATATGGAATCTAGAACACAATTGTTTCGCTCCCAAATCCCACCTCAAGAAAATTCAGATTATGAGGACAAAGTGCTAACATTTCTTCAAAGCAACTTAGATTCCACCAATTTGTTGTTGCATATCCAGGGTCAATCGATTGCCAAAATGGAAGCCCATTTCGAGCAAATAGCTAATATTCTCGATAAGGAAGAAAAGATCGCCTCCCATTTTTGAATAGAAAATTTTTTAGGATAGTCTCTGGCTCATTTTGATTTTGATGACAGTGATATGGATGAGCCGTTGTCTACCCCTTTGAGAGAATCACATTTTTATTCTATTAAGGATGATCCAGTCGCAACCCCATCATTTTTACCTTGTGTGAAATACCGCATCAAGAGTCAGAGCCTTTGCCTTCAATTGATACTGAAGAGTTCTTAGACAGGGTCGAGACTATCTCCATGGATACTCCTCTACCTGCTTATCTAGTGCTTGAGAAAATAATTAGTGAGTTGAGTGGATTTGACAGTGATGTGGACTGGGACTTCGTGATTGGCAACGAACTTTCGATCTCTATTCCTAGGGTTTGTTTACATGACTTGATATTCAAAAATACATACCACAGGTTTGCATATATTACTTTTGTTTTGTTGAAGGATGAACTTTTAACTCACTTTTATCTACTTTTGGATGGGTTAAATAATTTTTGCTAGGGTAACCCATATCTCATAAATCATAAGAAGCGGAAAAAGTAGAATTGTTGTACTCAGGTAAAATAGATTATTTTATTTTATTTTATTTTATCTTATTTTATTTTGTGTTTTTTCAATATGGTATGTCGAAGCAAATTATAGGAGTATACCTTTGAAGGGAACCACTGAGTAGGACCAAGCAAATTTGGTTCGAGACATGTTACTTAAAGGAATATGAATTTTCATTCCTAAAACATTTTGGAATTTGATGATAAAAGACCAATTTTTATTTTTATTTTTATTTTATTGTGTTTTATTTTTCTCTATTTATTTTTTATTTATATCATGTATAAAGAAAAAAAATGTTATATTAATAAAAAAATACAAAAAAAAAATGTATATTTGTGTTTATTGTCTAAACGTACTGCAGGTATAGCTTCATTCAAGTTGGCAGACATCTTTCTCCTACATCTCCATGATATATATATTTTTTATTTTGCTATGTTTTTCTCTCCTTATACTATTCTCGTTAGTCCTTTGTGATATATACCATTGAGGACACTGTCAATTAAGTTGGGGGAAAGGGTTTGGTTTGTGTTTCTTTTGTGTGTTTATTTTTATTTTTATTTCTATTTTCGGTTGTGTTTTGAAAAAAAATATCATAATTTTTTTAAAAAAAATTGTGTTTTGTGGCGTTATGTTGTGTTAAAAAAAAAAAAAATTCATGCGATTTGTCACGCCCCACTTTTTATTACTCGAAATATTACCAATTTCATTTACTTAATTCTACTTCAGAGATAACATGCGGAAATAAACTCGTATATTCAACTTGTAGAAGTGAATAACATTGCTCTCATTCGTATGCAAGTAAATACAACATGAGAACACTAAATAAATTGCCCTTGGGCTTACATCATTAAAAAGTCAAGAAGAAGGGTATAACCCTTTTACATAAATGGCATTCCGCCAACACAAAAGAGGCCCCGTGGCCAACAAATAAGAAGATCCAAAACCTTGTAGCACATCCTGGCTATCACCTGAAAAAGATTCAACAACGTGGGATGAACATATAGTCCAGTAGAGATCTCAACATGATCCTCAACAATAACAAGTTACAGATAGCTATGATCATGAATGTTCAATCTCATACTAGAATAGTAATGTGGCAGTTTATACAAAATATACATAAGTATGAACTTTTCTCGAAAACAACCATTTCATTCAACGCTATAAGCGGTTCACCTTTTTTCCTTTTAATTACCCATTTTTCCAAACTTTCATGACTATAACAGTTTTAGAAAAAAAAACAATTTCACCAAGCCCATTACTCTTCTCCCATTTTCCGTACTTACAACAAAATGACCTTGTTTGAAAACATGTTCACAAATACCCCATTTTCCTTCACACTTTCCAAAATCTCAAAATGGCATTTTGGTTTGTTCCTAATACATTCATATCAATACATGCATGCCTTAAATAAAAGGGAAATAACAAATCATCAACATGTATATAATCCACAAATGAGGCAGCTCGGCCTTTCAAAACTGTAACCACCGCAACCCACAACATACTTAGATACACTGACGATAACAATTAAAACTCTGCTCTACCGGCTATATGCACAGTAAGCTAAGGATACGCCAAGCGAGAAGCGAGATAATAACTCATTTTAAACATTTCATACGTCAGAATAGACACACATTTTAGTATTGTATCAATCTCAGATAAAAACACTTCCACACTTCACAAATGATACACATTTTAGTGCTGTATCAATATCAAACAAAAACACTTCTATACTTCACAAATGATACACATTTTAGTGCTGTATCAACTACATGTAAAAACACTTCCAATATCAATAAGCACACATATAGTGGTGCTAATGGAGTCCATCCCCTATCTCCTCCCAAACAAAATCCGGTTTAGAGGTCCATCCCCTATCTTCCCCTAAACCGTGGAGTACATCCCCTATCTCCTCCCACACAAAACAATGTATATAAGCGATTATCATGTACAAATTCCTCAATACGACAAAGCGTAAATAACAAGTGTAATACATACACATAAGCTATTCAATAATGTTTACCCAACACAAGTGTAACGCATACATCACAATTCAACACAACAATGTCATCCTCCACCGATGACCAAGGACAAAACCTCTAGATGCATGTATTCAGTACACCTAATAAAAGAGACTCAACTCTCAAGCAATCCTTAAACCCAACAACGACACTAGTACGATAGGTAAGGATAAAACCCTCAAATGTGTGTAATCAACACTCATGATACAATAGTTCAATTCTCAAATTTATTTTCTGAGACTCACGTAGCGTTAACATTTCATTTACCATTTTCAAGATCAACTTTCATAATTTTTCAAGTCAACATATTCCATCACTTATTCCAAAAACACTTTTCCCTTTTCACAAAACCAATTACATTCTCTTCATTTTACAAAATCAATTCCATGGATAATAAGCCATAACCCAACTTGATTCAATACGTTCATTTCAAAATAACTCCAATACCATAATTAATCCTTTAACTGTTAACACCTTCTACACAACTCATATTAACAATAGAAATTTACCAACATTGTTCAACCATAAACCCTTTTTATTTTACCAAATCAAAATATAATTTAGGGCTTTCTCTTCTTTCAACAATAACATGCTAATTTTATTCTCTAATTAGTCCAAACCACAGTCAGTGATAACAAAACCATTCTCAAACAACCAACCCTAGGTTCCCCTTATGATTTTCAAACAAATCCAACACGGATATGATTTTCATGCAATACAAAATTACCACATGTCTATCTATAGACGGAGTATTGAAAAAGAACAAAGAAATCTCTACCTCAAATGGAGAACCCAAGGAGAAGAAGAGAGAAACTCGAAAGTGCTCCGAACCCAACCTTTCTCGGATCAAAACGAAGGCCACGCCAAACTCCACCTTTCTTACAAAGGAACTAGGCTAGAAACACACTAAAGCTAGATGGATTTTTATAGAGAAGTTATAGTCTAGAGTGAGAAGCTCTCAAGTTATTCATTCAATGAACTCCATTAAATAGATTAGTATATCTCATACATTCATGATACATAATGCATCTTCTATATTAATGAATTCATTAGATTGATTAATGTATCTTACATATTCATAATAGATACATAATGCATCTCTAAGATTCATTCATAATAAATCCATCACATTCAATGTATTAGCATTAGTCTTCTATACATTGTATAAATAGGTATCAATGATTAGTCACCATCTAATTGATGTACATGTATCTTACTAATGAGATGAATCTAGTATAATCATGCAAAATCTTTGAAAAGTTGCCATATATTACAATTAAACAATGAAGGTAAAATCGGGATCGCTATAACCTTCCCCCTTAAAGAATTTCGTCCTCGAAATTAAGAACACACCAGAAACACAAGGCCAACTAATCACATAGCACTCAACACCCGAGCACTTAGAAAAGAAACTATTCTCACCACAAACCATACCCAATAGCTAATAACACCACTAACTCATTTCACCCACACATAGTCACCAACCGATAACAAGTCACAGTACGAACACCACCCAAATACATAACTGATGGAATCACAACAAACTCATTAACTAGCAAAGCCCAAAACACTAATCAACACACCGGTACTATTCCCTCTAACCCAAGATACAAATCTCATGCTCCCTCGTGTAGACATCCTATAAAGTCCAAAAACAAAACCACACTTAGTGCACAACACAACAGCCTTTCCCGAGACATACACTTACTACCCTAAACATACATTTCTATTGCATATAAACATTTAAACATTTAAACACATAATCGAATCAAGTCCATAAAGATAGTCACTCATCCCGGAACTCTCAAGGAATTCCTATCAGAAACCACGTTGATCAGGCGTGTTTCCAAGAGGACCTCAAAGCAAGTTCACCGGCTACGAGTACTATCCAGAAAACCTAATCCCATGCCCACATAAATGCAACATACAAGTCCTAACATTCATGTTAACTATATGCAACGTCCTCACCATATGAAGCAAACCCACTGTAGTAAAAACTACTTCCCACGAGCCCCAAGTATTCAAACCCGGCTCGCTCTGATACCAAGTTGTCACGCCCCACTTTTTATTACTCGAAATATTACCAATTTCATTTACTTAATTCCATTTCAGAGATAACATGCGGAAATAAACTCGTATATTCAACTTGTAGAAGTGAATAACATTGCTCTCATTCGTATGCAAGTAAATACAACATGAGAACACTAAATAAATTGCCCTTGGGCTTACATCATTAAAAAGTCAAGAAGAAGGGTATAACCCTTTTACATAAATGGCATTCCGCCAACACAAAAGAGGCCCCGTGGCCAACAAATAAGAAGATCCAAAACCTTGTAGCACATCCTGGCTATCACCTGAAAAAGATTCAACAACGTGGGATGAACATATAGTCCAGTAGAGATCTCGACATGATCCTCAACAATAACAAGTTACAGATAGCTATGATCATGAATGTTCAATCTCATACTAGAATAGTAATGTGGCAGTTTATACAAAATATACATAAGTATGAACTTTTCTCGAAAACAACCATTTCATTCAACGCTATAAGCGGTTCACCTTCTTTCCTTTTAATTACCCATTTTTCCAAACTTTCATGACTATAACAGTTTTAGAAAAAAAAAACAATTTCACCAAGCCCATTACTCTTCTCCCATTTTCCGTACTTACAACAAAATGACCTTTTTTGAAAACATGTTCACAAATACCCCATTTTCCTTCACACTTTCCAAAATCTCAAAATGGCATTTTGGTTTGTTCCTAATACATTCATATCAATACATGCATGCCTTAAATAAAAGGGAAATAACAAATCATCAACATGTATATAATCCACAAATGAGGCAGCTCGGCCTCTCAAAACTGTAACCACCGCAACCCATAACATACTTAGATACACTGACGATAACAATTAAAACTCTGCTCTACCGGCTATATGCACAGTAAGCTATGAATACGCCAAGCGATAAGCGAGATAATAACTCATTTTAAACATTTCATACGTCATAATAGACACACATTTTAGTACTGTATCAATCTCAGATAAAAACACTTCCATACTTCACAAATGATACACATTTTAGTGCTGTATCAATATCAAACAAAAACACTTCTATACTTCACAAATGATACACATTTTAGTGCTGTATCAACAACATGTAAAAACACTTCCAATATCAATAAGCACACATATAGTGGTGCTAATGGAGTCCATCCCCTATCTCCTCCCAAACAAAATCCGGTTTAGAGGTCCATCCCCTATCTTCCCCTAAACCGTGGAGTACATCCCCTATCTCCTCCCACACAAAACAATGTATATAAGCGATTATCATGTACAAATTCCTCAATATAGCAAAGCATAAATAACAAGTGTAATACATACACATAAGCTATTCAATAATGTTTACCCAACACAAGTGTAACGCATACATCACAATTCAACACAACAATGTCATCCTCCACCGATAACCAAGGACAAAACCTCTAGATGCATGTATTCAGTACACCTAATAAAAGAGACTCAACTCTCAAGCAATCCTTAAACCCAACAACGACACTAGTACGATAGGTAAGGATAAAACCCTCAAATGTGTGTAATCAACACTCATGATACAATAGTTCAATTCTCAAATTTATTTTCTGAGACTCACGTAGAGTTAACATTTCATTTACCATTTTCAAGATCAACTTTCATAATTTTTCAAGTCAACATATTCCATCACTTATTCCAAAAACACTTTTCCCTTTTCACAAAACCAATTACATTCTCTTCATTTTACAAAATCAATTCCATGGATAATAAGCCATAACCCAACTTGATTCAATAAGTTCATTTCAAAATAACTCCAATACAATAATTAATCCTTTAGCTGTTAACACCTTCTACACAACTCATATTAACAATAGAAATTTACCAACATTGTTCAACCATAAACCCTTTTTATTTTACCAAATGAAAATATAATTTAGGGCTTTCTCTTCTTTCAACAATAACATGCTAATTTTATTCTCTAATTAGTCCAAACCACAGTCAGTGATAACAAAACCATTCTGAAACAACCAACCCTAGGTTCCCCTCATGATTTTCAAAGAAATCCAACACGGATATGATTTTCATGCAATACAAAATTACCACATGTCTATCTATAGACGGAGTATTGAAAAAGAACAAAGAAATCTCTACCTCAAATGGAGAACCCAAGGAGAAGAAGAGAGAAACTCGAAAGTGCTCCGAACCCAACCTTTCTCGGATCAAAACGAAGGCCACGCCAAACTCCACCTTTCTTACAAAGGAACTAGGCTAGAAACACACTAAAGCTAGATGGATTTTTATAGAGAAGTTATAGTCTAGAGTGAGAAGCTCTCAAGTTATTCATTCAATGAACTCCATTAAATAGATTAGTATATCTCATACATTCATGATACATAATGCATCTTCTATATTAATGAATTCATTAGATTGATTAATGTATCTTACATATTCATAATAGATACATAATGCATCTCTAAGATTCATTCATAATAAATTCATCACATTCAATGTATTAGCATTAGTCTTCTATACATTGTATAAATAGGTATCAATGATTAGTCACCATCTAATTGATGTACATGTATCTTACTAATGAGATGAATCTAGTATAATCATGCAAAATCTTTGAAAAGTTGTCATATATTACAATTAAACAATGAAGGTAAAATCGGGATCGCTATAACCTCCCCCCCCTTAAAGAATTTCGTCCCCGAAATTAAGAATACACCAGAAACACAAGGCCAACTAATCACATAGCACTCAACACCCGAGCACTTAAAAAAGAAACTATTCTCACCACAAACCATACCCAATAGCTAATAACACCACTAACTCATTTCACCCACACATAGTCACCAGCCGATAACAAGTCACAGTACGAACACCACCCAAATACATAACTGATGGAATCACAACAAACTCATTAACTAGCAAAGCCCAAAACACTAATCAACACACCGGTACTATTCCCTCTAACCCAAGATACAAATCTCATGCTCCCTCGTGTAGACATCCTATAAAGTCCAAAAACAAAACCACACTTAGTGCACAACACAACAGCCTTTCCCGAGGCATACACTTACTACCCTAAACATACATTTCTATTGCATATAAACATTTAAACATTTAAACACATAATCAAATCAAGTCCAGAAAGATAGTCACTCATCCCGGAACTATCAAGGAATTCCTATCAGAAACCACGTTGATCAGGCGTGTTTCCAAGAGGACCTCAAAGCAAGTTCACCGGCTACGAGTACTATCCAGAAAACCTAATCCCATGCCCACATAAATGCAACATGCAAGTCCTAACATTCATGTTAACTATATGCAACGTCCTCACCACATGAAGCAAACCCACTGTAGTAAAAACTACTTCCCACGAGCCCCAAGTATTCAAACCCGGCTCGCTCTGATACCAAGTTGTCATGCCCCACTTTTTATTACTCGAAATATTACCAATTTCATTTACTTAATTCCATTTCAGAGATAACATGCGGAAATAAACTCGTATATTCAACTTGTAGAAGTGAATAACATTGCTCTCATTCGTATGCAAGTAAATACAACATGAGAACACTAAATAAATTGTCCTTGGGCTTACATCATTAAAAGGTCAAGAAGAAGGGTATAACCCTTTTACATAAATGGCATTCCGCCAGCACAAAAGAGGCCCCGTGGCCAACAAATAAGAAGATCCAAAACCTAGTAGCACATCCTGGCTATCACCTGAAAAAGATTCAACAACGTGGGATGAACATATAGTCCAGTAAAGATCTCAACATGATCCTTAACAATAACAGCTTACAGATAGCTATGATCATGAATGTTCAATCTCATACTAGAATAGTAATGTGGCAGTTTATACAAAATATACATTAGTATGAACTTTTCTCGAAAACAACCATTTCATTCAACGCTATAAGCGGTTCACCTTCTTTCCTTTTAATTACCCGTTTTTCCAAACTTTCATGACTATAACAGTTTTAGAAAAAAAAACAATTTCACCAAGCCCATTACTCTTCTCCCATTTTCCGTACTTACAACAAAATGACCTTGTTTGAAAACATGTTCACAAATACCCCATTTTCCTTCACACTTTCCAAAATCTGAAAATGGCATTTTGGTTTGTTCCTAATACATTCATATCAATACATGCATGCCTTAAATAAAAGGGAAATAACAAATCATCAACATGTATATAATCCACAAATGAGGCAGCTCGGCCTTTCAAAACTGTAACCACCGCAACCCATAACATACTTAGATACACTGACGATAACAATTAAAACTCTGCTCTACCGGCTATATGCACAGTAAGCTAAGGATACGCCAAGCGAGAAGCGAGATAATAACTCATTTTAAACATTTCATACGTCATAATAGATACACATTTTAGTACTGTATCAATCTCAGATAAAAACACTTCCATACTTCACAAATGATACACATTTTAGTGCTGTATCAATATCAAACAAAAACACTTCTATACTTCACAAATGATACACATTTTAGTGCTGTATCAACAACATGTAAAAACACTTCCAATATCAATAAGCACACATATAGTGGTGCTAATGGAGTCCATCTCCTATCTCCTCCCAAACAAAATCCGGTTTAGAGGTCCATCCCCTATCTTCCCCTAAACCGTGGAGTACATCCCCTATCTCCTCCCACACAAAACAATGTATATAAACGATTATCATGTACAAATTCCTCAATACAACAAAGCATAAATAACAAGTGTAATACATATACATAAGCTATTCAATAATGTTTACCCAACACAAGTGTAACGCATACATCACAATTCAACACAACAATGTCATCCTCCACCGATGACCAAGGACAAAACCTCTAGATGCATGTATTCAGTACACCTTATAAAAGAGACTCAACTCTCAAGCAATCCTTAAACCCAACAAGGACACTAGTACGATAGGTAAGGATAAAACCCCCAAATGTGTGTAATCAACACTCATGATACAATAGTTCAATTCTCAAATTTATTTTCTGAAACTCACGTAGAGTTAACATTTCATTTACCATTTTCAAGATCAACTTTCATAATTTTTCAAGTCAACATATTCCATCACTTATTCCAAAAACACTTTTCCCTTTTCACAAAACCAATTACATTCTCTTCATTTTACAAAATCAATTCCATGGATAATAAGCCATAACCCTACTTGATTCAATACGTTCATTTCAAAATAACTCCAATACCATAATTAATCCTTTAACTGTTAACACCTTCTACACAACTCATATTAACAATAGAAATTTACCAACATTGTTCAACCATAAACCCTTTTTATTTTACCAAATCAAAATATAATTTAGGGCTTTCTCTTCTTTCAACAATAACATGCTAATTTTATTCTCTAATTAGTCCAAACCACAGTCAGTGATAACAAAACCATTCTCAAACAACCAACCCTAGGTTCCCCTCATGATTTTCAAACAAATCCAACACGGATATGATTTTCATGCAATACAAAATCACCACATGTCTATCTATAGACGGAGTATTGAAAAAGAACAAAGAAATCCCTACCTCAAATGGAGAACCCAAGGAGAAGAAGAGAGAAACTCGAAAGTGCTCCGAACCCAACCTTTCTCGGATCAAAACGAAGGCCACGCCAAACTCCACCTCTCTTACAAAGGAACTAGGCTAGAAACACACTAAAGCTAGATGGATTTTTATAGAGAAGTTATAGTCTAGAGTGAGAAGCTCTCAAGTTATTCATTCAATGAACTCCATTAAATAGATTAGTATATCTCATACATTCATGATACATAATGCATCTTCTATATTAATGAATTCATTAGATTGATTAAT
Source organism: Camellia sinensis (assembly GCF_055761805.1). NCBI lineage: Eukaryota > Viridiplantae > Streptophyta > Magnoliopsida > Ericales > Theaceae > Camellia > Camellia sinensis. Next base: position 163,630,233 of record NC_138969.1, on the reverse strand, counting down.
GTATCTTACATATTCATAATAGATACATAATGCATCTCTAAGATTCATTCATAATAAATCCATCACATTCAATGTATTAGCATTAGTCTTCTATACATTGTATAAATAGGTATCAATGATTAGTCACCATCTAATTGATGTACATGTATCTTACTAATGAGATGAATCTTGTGTAATCATGCAAAATCTTTGAAAAGTTTTCATATATTACAATTAAACAATGAAGGTAAAATCGGGATCGCTATACGATTAATTGTTAATTTTGTTACCTTAACATTTTAATTATATCTTAGTTTATTATACTATATTTTGGTTAGAAATAATTTTCAATCTCATCTCGGATGATCTCCACATGCACATAGCCGCTTAAATATTCTTTGATTAATTTTTGGACTTAGACTTGAACGTCTTTATGACTAATGTTGAGACTTTTTAATCCGTGTGAGGTTAGAGACATTCTTTTGTTGGAGTGTTATTAAATTTACACTTAACTATTCATTTGGAAGCGCACTACTTCTTTGTTCAATCTCATAATTTTCATTTTGGTTGAATGTTGGGAAATCATTTTGCATTTACACTAACTAAAAATCATGAATGTTTAAAAATTGCACCAAACCTTGGGAAATGATTGAGGCCATTTTTTCCTTTTATTATTTGAGCTTTAACATCTCTTTCTCTACACTAAAAAATCCTTAGAAACCAATTTGAGCCTACATTCCAAACCTTTCATTCAATAAACCCCTAGTTATAGCTGGCCATTGTCTTTAGGAGCAAAAGAATGGAGGAATCAATGAGGAAGAAAATAAAAAAGAATAGAGAAAAAACAATTCAAAAAAAAAAAAAAGAAAAAAAAGAAAAAAAAAAAGAGAATTAAGATTATGGAAATGAGTTTACACTGGTACATATTGTTAAAGAAAGAGAATGTCGAAAACATGAAATAATAATTTTGGCTGCTCTCTTACACTAAAAAAGGAGAGGATGATTCTTACCCATTTTCTTACATATCCCTAACCCTGTTTGACTAACCCAATAAAAGTCCTATTTGATCCTAGAGTTGGTGAAATTTAGATACAAAAACGATCGATAGATGTGTTAGTGTAATTTTTGCATTCTTTTGAAAAGAATGTGTTCTTTTATACTAGCATCTTTCCCCATTTATATGAGAAATATTTTAATTGGTTTGTATTAATTCTACTCACATATGTTGAGAGTACAAAAATTTACACCATATCTAGTGATTCATTTGTTAGTGCAATATCTGTGAGATTTCAGTCGAAGCATGCTTCTGATGGAACTAAAGTCTTCTTTCATTAAGAGCTTAAATAATATTTTTGTTGGTGAGAGAGTAATTTGTATAGCGCAAATTGGGCCGAGTTAGGTGGAAGTGGACTTAAGACTTGGGTCGTGTTGTCATACCGAACTACATAGTAGAGATAGCTAGATTTGGGCTGCGCATGGATCAAACTGGTCAAATGAGTTTTATTGGACTAGTAATGCCCATATTATTAGACCAAGCTATGTTTTAGGGGCGGTCAACGCTTTGAACACACAGTATGGGAAGGCAGTCAAACAGGACTGGCAATGAAGCTTTGACTGAGCTAGGAAAAGAGCCGCGCAATGTTAGTATGGCGGTGCACCGTGTTAGGCTTGCATGGCTGCAGACAGAGCAAAGTTAGTTTGGTTGCTCGGCTAGAAGCCGTACAAAGAGTTGCGCCATATCACTTGATGTGCAGTGGGACAAGTGTTAAAGTATAAGCATTATCCTTTAGGCATGTGATTCTTGGAAGGACTCTACAATGGTGAGTTAGAGTCCTACTAGGATTATGCCAAATGGAACTTACAAAAGGTCAAACCAAACCCTAATCTTAGGTATTGCAATTATTATTCCTGAATTCACAGAGCTTTTGTATCCTTATCCTATTTGCTAACTTAGGCATCAGAGGGGTTTCGGCACACACCCACCAGCTAGCTCGTGTTAGTGATTTTAGATGTTATGATGACATTTGAAAGAGTGCAAGCTTAATCAACAGGATTATACAAGTGACGATTATTTTATGCTCATACAATTGGCGCTGTCTCTGGGAATTTTTCCTAGAACAAACCTCTTGATCAAGTTTTCCTTCGACAAGCGTTAATGGTGCACAATGAAGATTTGCCACTTTTCGCCATTGATGGCTAGATGTTGGAAGCTAACAGGAGGCGTGAGGATTTGCCTCTAGCTCTGCCTATGGCAGATTTGGACCTTCACAATGGAATCCTCATAGGGGAGCGTAAGAAAAAAGGGGCTTGAGGCCTCGCCACTCCCAAAGCCTAGATAGACAGCGACGACAGACTGATACCCGGATTCTGGAAGATTGTATGAAATAGCAAGATGAATTAATCAGGAGGATGTCAGCGGACATGGAGACTTTGAAGCGCCAAGTAAAGGGCAAAGGCGTTGTTAGAGTGGAAATCCACGAAGGACGAACACGATCTCATTGTTTTAGAGATCAGGATGGACACGCCACGTCCACACATTTTGGGAGTAGAAACCTCAGGACAAGTGACTCCCAATTAAGGACTTCTAGAACTTGTTACTCTAGGTCTGAGAGGACGAGGTCTGAAAGATCATACATTGAGAGAAGCATCTATCGACCCTCACGAACTAATCAAACATCTCGTTGATACACGAAATTGCCTAGATCAAAAGACTTGCAAATTGTCCTTAAGGAGAAGGCATAGAGGAGAGAAGATGCCTAGGCGTTGGACCTCCAAAGGGTGTTTGCTTTGCGGAGATTGGCTTCTAGGACGTATGGAAGCGTTGAGGTTGCAATGCCATTGTCGCATCTTGTTTACAAGTCGGCGAACAGGGTGTTGGCAAGACCACAGAGTTCGCCGTTCATACCAGCGATAGAGAATGTGCTTTTGCCTGCAGGCTTTAACCAGCCTAAGTTCATGATCTATGATGGGAAGTCATATCCTTACGTGCATTTTAGCTACTTTCGACAAGTCATTGTTATTCACAGAAGGAACGATGTCTTGATATGCATCCTGTTTCCATCAAGCCTTAGAGACCTAGGCTTGACTTGGTTTGAGAGATTTCCAAAAGGCAGCATTTACTCATGGATGCAACTTATAGAGGCGTTTGTTACTAGGTTCAAAACAAACACCAAAACTTTTGTGGAGGTTGATCAGTTGCTCGCCATTATATGGACGAGAAGGAAACACTAAAGTCATACAACAATAGGTACTGGAAGACATTCAACCAAATTGGGGAATGCCCCACTAACCTAGTCATTGCCCACTACAAGTGCAGACTGCCAGCTAGGCACATATGGAGGGATTCAATGACCATGACACCACCTCTTGCCATGGAAGCTTCGATGGAAAGAGTGCACTGGCATATCAGGGTAGAGGAAGATGCTGCCCGCGCAAAGGCAAGGTCCAACACAACAGCGATGTCAGACAAAAAAGCTTCGACCAAGGTCAACACGATTGGTAAGAAAGGAAAATTGAACTACAATAACCGCAGTGATCCTCTCAAAAATAGTGAAGAGAGAAAGGCAAAGAAGTTGAAGGTTTGCACTACCATCACTACAGTGTTTAAGAAACCTATTTACCGCATCCTTAGCGATATTCGTGATGAACCCTTTGTTTGGCGGCCTGCCAAATTGGGGGAGGCCCATAGGGTTATGATGAAAGGTACCGGTGCACCTATCATCCTGAAGTTAGGCACCGAATTGAATTTTGCACGCCATTAAGGCATCAATTGGAAGAAATGGTGGCAGCAGTCCACCTGGACTAATACATCAAGGGAGGAGCTTGGCCAAACCCTCAAGATAAGAACATGGTTGACAAAATGCCCTTGGACGGCCCTCTTCAAGGCATAATTAATGTGATCCATGTGATCATTGATCCCAAGAGAGTTTGCAAGCTCAAATAGATAATAAAGAAGGTGGAACACATGATGGAGTTACATAGTGTTCAGCTGACTTTGAAGAAAGGGATGACAGAGGAGAGAAATGTGATTTCTTTCTCTGACAAAGACAGAGCAAAGTTGTAGAACCCCCATAATGATACACTAGTGGTCACTTTGCACGTGAAGAATTTTTACATCAAGAGGATCTTGATCGATAAAAGGAGTTCATAGCAAATCATGTATTACAAAACCTTTAAGCAATTGGAGCTGGATGACAAAGAATTAGCATCAGCCATATCTCCTTTGGTGGATTTCAATTCAATGCCTAAATGGCCGATTGACAAGATTATTTTGTCGGTCAAAGCAGGCTCGATGGCCAAACAAGTGAAGTTCTGGGTTTTGAAACTCCCCTCTACATACAACATCATTCTGGGAAGAGCATGGCTGCACACCATACGAGCTATGGCATCAGCCTACCATTAGGTAATGCGATTCCCAAGCGAAGCCAGGTGTAGACACCTATTTTGATTGCCCCTAAGACTTTGACGCTTTCTCTTGATTACCCAATGATGAAAATAAGACTGTGTTTCTTACAAAATTTTCAGTAAAATGGAACTTGTGCTTAATTTCCACACCTAAGCCTGTTTTGGCCAAGTATTTAAGTTCTGTTCTAAACTCTTTTTCAAAACGTTATTTCCACGCTTTGGTTCAAATATTTTTATAGTGTTCAAAGGCTCACTTTTAAACTTGAAAATGAAACTTTTTCTGAGGAAATTGAGCAAAGAACAGTGTAGAAAAAGGAGGAAATGATGAGAATTTTGTCAAAAAATCTTGTTTTGAGCAAAATTGCCAGCCACAACCAAATTTTTTGGTCGGTCGACCAATTAATTTGCCGGCCAGCCAAGTTTTTGGCTAGCCATGCCCAGGAGCAGGGTAGTTTCGATAGAATTCTTGATGAAAGCATGTGGGTTATGCCCATTTTAGATATCTCTTGTTAGATTAATACACGAGGTACACACCTACCCCTCCATGATCATCCTTTGGCCTCCATTGTCAAATGGGTGTTTGTCTCCTTCCCAAAAGAGAGCAATCATCCTTGTCACCCATGGTCCCTTGTCTCCCACCATTTTCCTTAATTGAGCCTGCCACCATTGTTGATATAGAGGATGAGGATGTATGTATCAAAGGAGGGAATTGAATTGAGAGGAAAAAAAAAAAGAAAAGAGAGAGAGAGAGAGAGAGAGAGAGAGAAAAGTGAAGTTTATGTTTTTGAGCCAAAATCTCCATACACACTAATATACCATCTTTCGATATATCAAACCAAGCCTAGATATTCTGATATAGTCATAATCAAGTAGCCTTGATCAGAAGAGAGTGGGTGTTCCTCAAAATAGAGAAAAACAGAGAGTTGTATAAGTCCCTCCCCCCCCCCCCACATACACATTGTTAAATATCCCAAAAACACCATTCCTACTGGAATTTCAAATTTTCAACCTGAGAATTAATAACACACTTCCTACATTTGAGGGTGATCAAAAAAAAGTTTAGAAATCAAATCCTTCATTGGAAGGTAAATTTTGCACACTTTCCATTTTCAATTACTTTCTTTTTTTCTTTTTTTCTTTTTGTATTGCTTTTCTTGCTTTAATTTAATGTTATAAACAAGTAATAAGCTAACTGGAAGTGGTTAGTTGAGTCACTTGCATATTTTTTGTTTGTTTTTCTAGTGTTTGAACTAAACAGAGCTTTCGGCCTGGCCTTATTGGCCAATTGGCCAATTTATTGGCTGTCGGGATAACTTTTTGGCTGGCCAGCCAGTTTCCTCCTAGACAGAACCCAGCAGCCTCCCGACGATGAGCAAAACAGTCTCTAACAGTCTCCAAGGCCCCCTGCAGCTTCTGTTTTTATTGTTTTTCTTTTAATTAGAGAGTGTTTGTGAGGATTTAATTTTGTTGTAATGTTTTTTGTCTCTCCTCCTATTCGGATTTGTAATATTCAAAGTTGTAATAATTCCCCGCCCCACTTCTTTCTATCATGTTCTTTATTTTGTTTTCCATATTCTATAAATATGTATGTCATTTAGCTTGTCATTATATCCATGCCTTGTATCCATGTCTTATGTCTTAAGATTCGGCTAAATTTACATCTACGAGTGTAATTGCTTATTATGTGATTTTGCGTGCTACCTCATGTTCTTGAGATGATTCACATGTCATACATTAGAAGCTGGGTCTTTAGTTGCATTCACGAGTAAATTGCATTAGGACCTTGTATATAGGATCATGCATGTTTACTATTTTTTTTTTTTGTGCCTATTTGCGAGACGCTGGTAAATATATAAGTTTTTGTGCTTTAGCATTCCGCCTGTGTGTGATTTTCTTACTATGTTTAGCATCCCACCATGCGGCTATGTGCTTATTTGATATAACTCTATGCATGCCAATGGGTGAAGGTTTTGTTGTTTAATTTGAAATAAAATTGATTTTCATGATTGCACTATTCAAAACATTTTCAAGATAATGAAAGGAATCGGTTCCAAAATGGACGACACAGTCTATATTTTTTTGCTTCACATAGTAAATTTTAGGATTTATTAATAATCGAAATATATACATTTGAATTTAATAAAAATCATATTATGACTTAGTAGAGGCCAATCTTTTGATCGGGTGAGTGGGGGTGCTCAATTAATAACATTCCCCCTTCAAATCTAAGGTTTTGAGCCAAGCATCCTTAGTTACGACGAATAGTGGCCTTGGCATGAGTCACGGGCTTCCTAATTCTCCCAAAATATTAAGTGGCGGCTCTGAGATCTGATGACGCAGTCCATTTCTGACAAATATTTTTGCAATAAAAAGGATTTTCTATAAAAGTTTCCAAATGTGGACTCTTATCTATGTTTCACATTTCACTCATGAGACTAGATCGAAGATACTAGGGGTCCGAACTATTCATGTGCGTGGGTACCCCCCGGGCGGTGTTATAGTTTCTGGCAACTCTGCTAGGGACACTAAGAAACCTTGACTCGGACTCTATGATATGATTTTTATTTTCAATTATATGTTCATTGCATTTCATGCATTGGTGCGCCTAAGGCCCGTGCTTATCACTTGTTATCCTAGACAACTATTCGTCTTCAGGCGAATAGACGAACATGGGCTCTATATGATGGGAGCACAAACCTTGGAATCGGGATCACCATGTACCACTTGATCCACCGGATTGGGCAGCTATGTCGGTGTCTTGTTAAGTTGCCCTTTTTGACCAAAGATTGACCTAGTGCATGTAATATGCTCTAGTAACATCTAACATTAGGCAGGATGCTACCCTATTCTAGAATGCATAATGCCACTTGTGTGAATAGTGAAACCCTAAATCATTTCAAAGCTAGGACAGGATAACCCTACCTCCTATGGGGGTGTTTGTTCTCTTTCCTACTATGTGCAATGTGTGGGATCTGGGGTTCTCAAATCTGATCAGTGGGTCAGGCATATCATTTTGAGGGGTTGAGTTCAGTGTGCATAATGATCAGTTCAGCCAAAATGTTGTCGAATTTCTGATTGGGAGTTCCGTTTTGTTTTTTCTAGGTAGTCGTAACACTATAGCTTTAAAATGGTCTAATGTCCCTCAAGTTTGGTGGACTCATGCTTGTAGACTTAGTAGAACCATAGATTTGGTTCAAAGAAAGCCAGTGTTAGTTTCTTTGCACCAATTATAAGGAGGAAGGTTAAAACCTCATTGTTAGAACCTCGCAAGCCAAAATTTCTAGGATCTATGACAGACCCACTTCCAGTAGTGACGGACCGACCTCCAGTAGTGACGAAACCACCTCCAATAGTGATGGACCAAAACCCAATAATAACGGACCAACCTCCGCTAGATATAGCAAACATGCTTTTGGTTATTCAACAAAGCATGGATGCTATTAATAACAAGGTTGGCGCCAGTAGGATGGCTCTCACCGAATTGTAACGCCCATCTGGGGCTTCCACATCTTGTCCACCTCCAGTGGTTCATCCAGATTTAGAACCACCACCACCAATTGAGGAGCTTCATAAACTGAATCTACAAATGGGAGGACTTTTCCCCACAAATATTGATGAAGTTGACCCGTCTATGCTTAAAATATCCATGTTAGAGAAAATGTTCAACAAATCACAAGGGATCAACTCTATTCCAGAGATCGAGGATGGGCTTACAGAAATAATTGTAAGGCAGCCTGAGCAGTTCAAAATGCCGCACATGGATATATTTGATGGCGTTGGTGACCCTATGGTTCATATTTGCCTCTCGGACATCCTGAAACCGATGGGCCTATCTCGAGCTCAAAAGCTTTTCTTGTTTGGGAGAACTTTATCTGGCATAGCTACCATCTGGTTTGCCAAGCTAGAGGACTCAATAAAACAGAGTTTAGAGAAGTTAGCTGAGGCTTTTGTCACCCAATATTCTTACAACACCCAGATAGAGGTAACCATTCATGAATTGGAGGTAACCCGACAAGAGCCCAACGAGAGCCTTGTGGCAATTCTCACTAGGTGGAGGGCAAAGACAACCATGATGACAAGTTGACCCTTAGAAAAAGATCAAGTCTGCATGGTTGTAAAAAATGTGCATGGAGGATTACTACAGAAAATGATAGTCCTTCCATTCTTGAACTTCAAGGACCTCCATGAGATTGGGGTTCAAATTGATGATGCTATCAAACAAGGGATCATTACAGAAGGAAATGAGCCCGTGAGAAAGATGTTCAATCGTAGTTCCAATGCTACTGTCGATGGTAGCACAACTGTCAATTTCATACCCTTAGCGATCAACATTGTCATAACTTTTGCCAAAATGGCCAACCTTTTTGCTGATATTGACCTACAACAAACCACGTCAACGCAACCTCAAAACCGAAGGTTTCACTCTCTCCATATGTCCCTAACCCGAGCCATGGAAATTTTGGTGAAAAAAGGGCACCTCAAGCTCCTTGATCCCCAATCCCTTTCTAATCCACTTCCACGTAGCCATGATCCCACCAAGTATTGTGCCTTCCACCAACAACGCAGTCATGATACGGACCGTTGTTTTCAACTTCATCATTGGTTTCAAGATCTTTTTGATAATAAGATCATAGCTACACCCCAAAAAGCCAAGACCACCAGCAACCCATTGTCACCCCATGACCAAGTCCCACTACCTTTCCATTTCAACCCTATCCATACTCTACCACCCACCTTCAACCCCAACATATACATCACACCTTCCCATCTACCCAAACCCGAGGTGCTTATTCTAGAGGGCATTGATTTATTCATGATATATGCACCTTGATTCCATGTAAAACCCTAACACCCTGTGGTGGAAGATGATTTGGAGCTAGAATTGGGCATTATGGCAAATAGTCTCACTAGCATACACTTCTCTCTTGATGTTTTTCTTGAGCCGTGGATTGATCAAGAGGCAAAGAAGCATTGGAGAAGTTCTGGGTCTGACACTAGCTAAATCTGTGATAGATTTTGAAACTAGCATAAGACTAATAAATTCAGGAGATATTATGACCATTTCTGTGATCGGGGATGGACCACCTGCTGATTGCACATATTTCATTCCAGATGAGGTAGATGGCAGGCATTGATATTAGCAATTTGGGAATGCTTTCATTTTACTTTCTGAATTGGGTATTGAGTCTAAACTTGATTCCGCCAAGTCTATGGAGCTGGAATCAGGATTGAGTTAGTCCTGTGAGTTAGGGTCTAGTGATTTTGGAGGTCATAACCTGGACATCGTTGTCCTATTTATGTCCATTGTCTTTTCACTTTCTTCTGAGTCTGTTTTGTTTCGACCATTGAGCCATAAGTTCTGAATAAAAATTCAGTAATTTTTGCCTACTTCTCTATGCTTGTAAATCATTGCGTTGACTAAAGTTTTCAAAACTTTTTTCCAAAACTTTCATAAAAATGAAGAGGAAGGAATTACTCGAGATTTGAATATTTTGATAAGCTGAGAGGAAGAGAGGTGTGCCAAACCCTTAATGGATGAGATCATGTTTGTTAATGTGGGCACTGAGAAGGATCTTGGCTCAGTCCAGAGTGGTTCTACATTGTCTTTAGAGGAGCATAACTGACTAGTCGCTTTATTAAAATATTTCAAAAATAGTTTTGCGTGGTCCCACGAAGACATGCCCGAAATTGATTTTGAGATTGTACAGCATAAGATCCCTCTTGACTTGAGACCCGACCCCTTAGCTTTAAAACTGTGATTCAGAATGTTCAAAAGTCAACCAAAATATGAAGCTTTTATAGCCAGATTGGATGAAACCCTTGAACTAGGGGCAAAAAGGTCGGATATGATTGAAGAAGGCTTACAAAGTCAGGTGGGAAGTAGCCCTTGAACCAGATCATGAAATAGAGGTTGTGAAATAATGATAAAAATTTATTATTATTTTTAATATAGAAAAAAAAAATTTAACAAATCCTTAGATAATGTAATGGAGATCATCCATTACAATATTAGAATAGAGAGGATCACTATCCGGCAAACACACACCCATAATAATAATAATAATAATAATAATAATAATAATAATAATAATAATAATAATAATAAATAACAAAACTAAGAACATTTCAATCTTTAACTAATCTGTTTTTATTTATTTATTTATTTTTATATCTAATTTGATTTTAAATTTGAATAAAAGAGTTGATTTGATATGAACTATTCCAATTGTTTCATCAAATTGTCATCAAAATCTTTTTAAGAACTTTCCTCTTAGTCCAAATTTAAAAAAGAGAAATTTGGGTTTAGAATGTTGGTCTAACCCAGTGAAATTTGGAAAAGAAGATGATGATATAAGTGTAACAGAAAATGACAAATATGGCTTTATCATCTTCTTCCCCAAATTAATATGAAAACCTGTTTGTACCCCTTTTGGAAAAAATTGTCACGTGACAATGGAAGATAAAAAGTCAAAGATTTCGTGGGACCCACCACCAAGGTTGAGTAAGTGGTGGATGGAGTTGATTTGTTTAAATTAATTAAATTAGCCAAGTTATTGGGTTAAATTTAGATTTGATAAGGTGAGCCTTAACTATTCCTAATAATTAGGAAGTTGTGGAGGTTTATCTCTTTATTGCTTATCTCTTGAGGTCTTATCTCCTACTATTGAGGCTTATCTTTTATCATGGTGCCTTGTCTAAGTTGATAAATGATAAGGCCTATAAGATTTGAAGATCTTCCATATTAGCTATAATCCTATAAAGGTGGAGCCATTTTTTCCAAGATCAAGGCAAATGGATTTTTCTTTGGGACACATGGCAGCTCAAGAAGGTGTGGAGGGTTAACACACTCTATAATCAAGGAGTTAGTTTTCCAAATAAGGCAAAGGTGATCTTTTGAATTCTTTGAGTATAGAGATGCATAACAAAGAAAGGAATATCCATGCAACAACAAACGAAATGTTTTCCACAAATCAAGCAAATTCAAATATAGAAGGACACATGGCAGCCTATGCTCAATGAACCAAGTCAAGATGATGAAGATAGGCTCTAACCTTTGAAGATCAAAATCATTCTTACTCTTGGGAAATAAGAATTAGCATCAAGGGCACATGTCACCAGGATAGGCTGCCACGTTTCTAGCAGTTAAGCAGGATTTGGGACTTTCCCAACACTATATAAAGGGCTCCAAGTGTAACATTAGAGGGGTCCCCGGCCAAACACTCTACCAAGAGTCTTGTAACACATGCTTTTCAACACATCTATGCTAGCTTCAATAGCCCATTTATCTTCATTGCCTTAGCTTAGCTTATAGCTTTCTTCTCATAGCTTCATAGCTTAGTTCATTCAGTTTCTTAACTTAGTTATCTTAATTACCAATTGTACTTCATTTCCAATCAATGCAAGTCACAATTTTAGTCTAATTATCTTTGGCATCTATAAATTTGTTACAAGTCCTCTAAATTAGGGCAAGATCCGAACCAGTGGGGGTTCCTTTTAGTCACACACAGTCATTTCTCTGTGTTAGAAGTCAGAAAAGTTCAACAATTCCTACACCTTGAACTAGGTTCACAAGTTCGGGCATGCTCGCATTGAATCAACAAATTTTCTTGTGTTCACACCTGCAGGATTTCATGAGTGGCAACATAAATTTCTGAGGAGTGGAAACAAAACCTTAATCCTAACCCTTCATCATTTGCCTACCACTTGCCACCATCCCTTCTCCTTTTCTCTATGGCCTTTCTGGCTACGTATGTCGCTTGACAAATAATAACGAAAATTGACTTTTTGAAGTGGTAATTTTTGAAAGAAAACACAATTAAAAAAAAACCCTAATATAAACACATTTCGTGAGGTAATAAAGCAATCGTCCTTTTGCATCTAACCCACCCAGTGATTTTGATTGGAAGTAAAACCTTGTGCTGGGTTGTTAATATAAATATATATATATATATATATATATATGTATACTAAGTTAGAAATCAACATATATGGGTTAAGCTATATATGTTAGCGTTAGTCCACCCATATGACAAAGGTGAATTCCATACAGTTATTAAGTTAATTTATACATATATTTTTGGGTTTGGAAAATAGAGTCTGGAAACTATTAGGAAACCTAATATGTGTAGGATTTTGGTTACCTAGTTGTATGAAATTAGAATTCACAGGAGTGGTAGGGGTGTGCACGGGTCGGATTGGGTAGGGTGTACTGTAAGGCCCTGGTGTCCCACATCGGGAATGGAGGGGGAGTTCCTATGCTATAAAAGTAAAAACCTAGACCCTTATATAGCATTGAGGCCTTTTCCTGGGTGGTGACATCCCTATTAGAACTCCCCAGTTAAGCGTGCTTAGGCTGGAGTAGTTCTAGGATGGGTGACCCACTGGGAAGAACAAATCCATACGGGCATGGCCCAAAGCGGACAATATCGATGGCATGTGGAGGGTTGGGGCGTTACAAATGGTATCAGAGCCGACTCTCCGGAGTACCGAGTGTGGGCCCCTAGCGTTTGTCGGTGCATGTGGGCGAGCTTGTGAGCTGGCAAGCTACTGCACAGGGACGTGCAGCCCTATGGGGAGGTGATTGTAAGGCCTGGTGTCCACATCGGGAATGGAGGGGGCGTTCCTAGGCTATAAAAGTAAAAACCTAGACCCTTATATTGCATCGAGGCCTTTTCCCGGGTGGTGAAATCCCTATTAGAACTCCCCAGTTAAGCGTGCTTACGCTGGAGTAGTTCTAGGATGGGTGACTCACTGGGAAGAACAAATCCATACGGGCGTGGCCCAAAGCGGACAATATCGATGGCATGTGAAGGGTTGGGGCGTTACATGTACCCTTAATCCGTCAGTCAAACCGAATGCATCGGGTTACAAGCTTGATTATCCGTTGTCTACCGATCTAGTTTTTGAAATTGACTGCAGCAACCCACTCAGTTTGATGGTTGGCTCGATCAATGGTGAGTTAGGAAGACAACTCGCTCCCATAAAACAAGTCTCAGATCAAACATGTCAATAACAAATTGATTCAAAGATTTAAATATGTGATTCAATCAAAATAATGAACAGGTTCAAACAAGAATGAGTTCAGATATAGAAATAGAATTAAGACCAATTTGAAAAAACAAAAGAAAACATTTTGTCATTTAGAACCACTACTACAATCGACCAACTTTGTCATAATGGCCATTGCTTTTGCTCTACTAATCTTCTAAACTTCATCACCATAGATGGCTATCACTTTGCCATCGTCACTTTACTCTATGGCCATTAGGGTTTCTATGAGAGGGAGATTGAATAAGGGAAATAGGGTTTGTGGAAGGTAATGAAGAATTGGGTTTGTGGGTAAGGGAGAATGAAGATAGGGGGTCTCATAGAAAATAGAGAGAGAGAGAGATAGAGAGAGAGAGAGAGAGAGAGAGAGAGAGAGAGAGAGAGAGAGTTTGTATTGAAGAAGAGAGACAAATCGGTAGAGAGAGAGAGTCTATGTTGGGGGAAAAAAAATAACATTGGTTAATGTGAAATAAAGAGAATTGAGAAGTTAGAGATGGGAACTAAAAAGACAAGTCTTTGGTTTTGGTGTATTATTGATAAGGTGTAGTCACGAGATACAACAAAAATAAGCCACTAGCAAATAAAATATTATTAATTAGTGAAATTTATCATTCGATTTGGATTTACACGGGTTTAAGTACCTAAACCGTCAATCGATCGCCAATTCGTGAAAATACACGTTGTACACCAGACTCCGATTGTTGTTATTTTCAAAATCAACCGTACACTTTTGGGTCAATTCAAATCGGTCTAGTTGAACGAGTTGGTTGGATCTGTGCTATCTCTAATGAGTAGACTATTATACAGAGTCATATCATGTAGATTATAGGTGAAAAATCTAAAAAATCCCGAGATATTGATTTGTGATTATGTTTCAATTTTTAAACAATAAATAACAATCCCAATCAAACAATCAAAGACAAATTGACACAACGATTTAACATAGAAAAATCACAATTTGAGCGCCTCCAATCGTGATTAAAAAAATCACGGGCAAAAGCCATAAAACAATCCACTAAGAAGACAAAAAGGAATTACACAAGCGTACCCTCAATTACCTAGCAAATCCACACCCGAATTAAATTGACTCGAATGTGCCTCTTCCATCATTTTCTTCACCTCAAAATTGTTTTGCCAATGTTGAATCCACAATGCTGATGTTGAATCCACGATGATGAGCCACTTCGGAATAAATCAAAACTTCAGGCCCAAGTTTCTTGGAATCTATCGAAGAACAACTCTCTCTTTTGTGAATGAAACAATAAGAATAACCCTTGATATTTGACAATTTGAAATTCGTTGATCAATCGATCACCTTCTATACACTAAGGAAATTCATATAAAATAGCCTCCAATAGAAAACACTTTTTCTTTTTTTTCTCTCTAAGATTTTGACCCGCTTCAACCCTAAAAACAGCAAACTAGGCACCTTATAGTAAGCTAAATTGTGAAGACTGCTCGAGCACACATTTCACTGCTCAAGCGATGTGGCTAAAGGCGGTGTGAAAGATATAGACTGACTGCTTGAGCACAACATTCATTGTTCGAGCGATAAAACTTGTTCCCCAAAAGTTCAGAAGCTCTGCAAAAATACTAGATGATCATTTTCTCCGCTCAAGTGCACAAATGATAGCTCAATCCCCGTACATAGTCAGCAAAGTGGCAAACATGAAAGTCTTAAGATCACAAACTCCTCTGCATAGGCACAATTTGGGTTGGATTCCCATCTAAACACTGAAACATAAGAGCGAATAAAATTAGAACTGAAAGGAGTTTTGTCAACGGGGATTTCCAATTACAAAAACCTAACAATCTCCCTATTTGGAAATTCAATGACAAAACACACCTAGAAAATAAAATCCTAATCACCCCAACCCATTATAACCAACAAAAACAACAAAAATAAACTTCTTTCTCAGCTATTAGTGCCACAAAAGTATATGAAAGCAATAGACATTAAAAAGATTATCTTCAAGCATGAATAAATAGAAAATTTAATAGCATGCCCTACACACTCAAAAATAACTCCCCCTCACAAAAAGCAACCACACGCAAAAAAATAAATAAATAAATAAAAACAAAAAATAAAAACAAAAAAATAAAAAGACAAAAATAATATGGTGGAGCAAGTAAGCAATTTCAAATATGTACCTTAAAGCACACAAGAATATTCAAGAAACACAATTACTTGAAACACAATGTGTATAACCTCTAGAAGATTCCTCATGAACAAATGTGATGCCACATGTGAAAAGCATAGATCCCATGATAAATGTGTGTGAGTGACTCTTGGAGTTCGAAAAATACTAGATTTAAATCGTAGTAGTGATCTGATGGCTGGACTTTCGACAAGAGAATATGCAAATGACTGAGAAAAGTCAAACCTCTAGTGATCAAATGATATTTGTTGAGTAAATGTGAATGCTCTCCCTCAAACAATGTATACAATTTTCTTGAGCACTCACCTGCGGCTTTCACACTCAAGAGTATGGAAACCAAACTAGAGAAGAATAGAAAAGATAGTGAAGCCTAGTTGGTGACTCTGAGGTAGCCTTTTTCTCATGCCGTGAGATATAAACAAAGGGGGGTTAGCAGTGGACATGTAAGTAGATGGTAGGTGGTTAAGAGACTCAACCTCACCCAAGATATGCTAACATTGGTCAATTTCTCAATAAAAACACATGAAACACTGCTTGTAATCCATAAAGAACATTGATCAGTTATGCAGAAGAGTCCGATATTTGCTAATCCAAGAGTGTGTATAGATTGAGACATACTACACACAATCCAAAATGAGTAATGACCATAGAAAGCATACACATATTAACATGTAATGTATATTCTCATTAATTCTAATATGCACCAAGAACTTCTCAAAAATTTCAAGCTTCCAAAACCATACTAGGAAAATCTTTATGGATTTTTTTTCTTTTTTTATTATATATATATATATGTAAAGCAAGAAAGAAACGAACAAGAACACACAAAAGACCCAAAAACAAACAAACAAAAAAATCAAAACTAAAAGTGAAAAAAAAAAAGAATAAACAAATTAACACAAGTCAAGCTTTGTTACCCAAACCGCTTTAGTATGAACAAGGTTCTGAGAATTGTTGTTCTTGGGCGGTGCCTTGACGTTATGGTTCCCTTTCCCTTCAATGGGAGCCCGTCTCGACTTGGTTTCTAACCTCCTATTCCTAGGTATAGACAAACACAACATCTCTTCATGGTTGGTCTGAAACAAATCAAAACAATGAGGTCTAATTTGACCCTTAAGCATATTATAACTAATGAAATGTCTCCTATCCCATGAGGTATTAGAATTTCTTTTACCTCTATGAGACACTTTCCCATGGAACTCATAACAATAAGGGCGAATATGACCATACAACCTAACGAACTCTAGGAAGATTGAGAAGTCCATCCTCATGTTGAATCGTTTGCTCTTCATTTCCCTGAGTTCTAGAATCATGAGATATGGATGCCCTCCATTTGTGCTCTTTTTCATCACAAAAGCCAGTGCCACTCTTGTCATAACACATTTGTTAAGACACAATGATATTGTCCAAAGTCTTTTATCCTTTGTTCCAAAGACCAATGGTATTAATAGCACACTTGAGCTCTTCTTCTTTCTTGATGACTAGCTCTTCTAAGGAAACTTGAGACATCTCGAGAGTTTCAATCCTTTCTTCATATGTTACATAGATTTCTTATAGCTTATTCCTCTCACAAGTCAAGAGTTTTGTACAAAGAGCTTGTTGATCACTAGAAATCTTGATGGCTTCATTCCTAGCCTCGGAAATCTCCTCCTTAGTTTGACATTCTCACTTTCAACCACTTTTAGTTTGATAGTGAGTTCGTCATTTAATTTAGAAAAGATAAGAGATTCCTTATATAATTTTTCATAAGCTTGCTAAAGCTCTTCATCATCACTCCCCAAGGATTCAACATTAGTGACATTTTCAACCGGCCTCTTCGGATACTCCATTCGTCCTTCAATTCTAGAAACTGCCATGAAAGCAAGAAATTGTTCATTTCCCTCTTTGTCTTAAGTCTCATTGTCACTTTCATTCTTATCAGACTCTGATTCATCATCCCAAGTGATAGCAAAAGCTTTTTTCTTTCTCAGACAATTAAGCCTTTCATGAGCAAAGTGGCCAAAACCTTGGCATTCATAGCATTGGACTCTTTGAGAATTTTCTTGTATTTTGCCTTTATTCTTCTCAGTTGTAGAATCAATTTGAGCTTATCTTTGCCTTTGGATTTATTAGTTGATTCCAAAATATTAGGCTTCTTTTTCATAAAAGACTTTTTAAATTGTTTTACAAAAACATCCGCAATCTTGGACTCAAACTCACAATCCTCATCGGAATCCTTTCCAACTTTTTAAGCACTGCTAAAAGCAAGTTCATCTGTTTGTTTCTTTTTAAAATTCATATGAGTCTTATAGGTTCGAGATTTTCAACCAAATGATCCAACTTGAGGTTGTCAATATCTTAAGCCTCCACAATAGCTATAACTTTTGTTGAAATTGATTGGGCAATGACCTCAAAATTTTTTCCATAACCTTAGATTTCGGTATTTTTTCACCTATATTGTTGCTAGGATTTTCAATGTCACTCAACTTTACATAAAATTCATCAAAGGTCTCACTATTTTTCATGGAAAAGTTTTCAAAACTAAAAGTAAGCCTTTGAAGTTTTGAGTTAGCAAAAAGAGTGCCTTCATGAATAGTTTGTAAGATATCCCAAGCCTCTTTTGCAGCTTCACAATTACAGATATGATTAAAATCTTCAGGTGTGATGGTGCAAAAGAGAGAATTGATAGCTTTACTATTGTAGCTACTATTTTGGAAATCAGTTGTGTCACATTCATCAATTGGTTTGGGGAATGTTACTCCATCAATGGTAATAGTTGGTTCGGTCCACCCACACATGGTGGATTGCCAAACTTTTTCATCAATAGATTTCAAAAACGTTCTTATCCGAGCTTTCCAAAAAGAATAGTTAGATGCGTCAAGTAGGGGTGGTCGAACCGTATAATTCCCATCACGAATTGAATCCATTATCACAAATCAAACAAGATCTCGCAATAATAATTTTAAAAAACAAAGGTAAAGCGACCAGCTCTGATACCAATTGAAAAATCTATAAATTTTATAGATATTGATTTGTGATTATATTTCAATTTTTAAACAATAAATAACAATCATAATCAAACAATCAAAGACAAATGGACACAAAGATTTATGTGGAAAAACCATAATTGAGGCTCCTTCAATCGTGATTAAAAAAAATAAAAATAAAAAAAACCATTGGTAAAAGCCACAAAATAATCTACTAAAAAAACAAAAAGGAAAATCCACACCTGAATTGAATTGAACCTGATGTGCCTCTTCCGCCATCGTCTTCACCTCGGAATTATTTTGCCCAATGTTGAATCCACAATGCTGATGTCAAATCCACGATGATGAGCCACTCTGAAATCCACCAAAGATTCAGGCCCAAGCTCCCAAGAATCCAACGAAGAACAACTCTCTCTTTTGTGAATGAAACAATAAGAACAACCCTTGATATTTTACTATCTAAAGTTCATTGATCAGTCGATCACCTTCTATACACCAAGGAAACTCATATAAAATAGCCTCCAATAGAAACCAACTTTTCTTTTCTTTCTCTCTAAGATTTTGGACGACTTCAACCCTAAAAATAGAAAACTGCGCACTTTATAGTAAACTGAATCGCGAAGACCGCTTGAGTGCACATTTCACCACTTGAGCGGTGTGACTAAAGGCGGTACGAAACATATAAGTTGACCCTCGAGCGCAACATTCACCGCTTAAGCGGTAAAACTTGTTTCCCAAAAGTTCAAACGCTTTGCAAAAATACTAGATGATCATTTTCTCTGTTCGAGCGCACAATGACAGCTTGATCCCCATACATAGTCAGCGAAGTCGCAAACATGAAAGCCCCAAGATCACAAACTCCTTTGCATGGGCACAATTTGGGTTGGATTCATATCTAAACACTCATATCTTCACTAAAACATAAGAGCGAATAAAATTACAACTGAAAGAAGTTTTGTCAAACAGGATTGCCAATTACAAATACCTAACAATAGGGTTTATCTAAGAGAGATTGAGAGAGTAGTAAGGGGAAAAAATAAAGATCTATGGGTTGAGAGAAAAAATATCATGGGCACTGGGTGAGTAAGGGCTCAACTACCCTTGAGCATGGGTTTGGGTAGTGGTGTGGGTTTTGAGTGTTTTGGCCATCTCATATGTATTCTCTATTTTATTCATAGTGGAAGCTCTCTCTCCCACAGATGTAGGCAACTTAGGTCGAACCACATAAATTTGTGTGTGATTGTTCTTTCTCTTTGATGTGTGTGTGGGTGTGCTCTCATTTGCGCTGGTGGAATGTGGTATAAATCCCATCAAGTAGTATGAAAGCTTATGGTTACTGATCCTAGGTACGGTTGGTAGCGGGTGTGGTTATTGCACACAGAGGACTCGCATAGAAGACAAACAAATCCCAATAGTATTGAAAAAAAAAAATCAAAATTTGATAAAGATAGGATGGTAGAGGCATTGATTAATTGGAACACAGTGCATAATTGAGGGTTTGATTTTGTGGCTTTGGCTTATCAACGGATTATGATCATGTGTGACAAAAAGAATAAAATCAACGGCTTAGAATATTTATGTTATACTGGTGTGTATAGATGATACAAAAATTCAAGGCGATGGCAATCTCCAAGGTTTTCAAGCACTGCAGATTCATCGGTATAGTCAGAATTTTCAGATTCTAAACAGGTTTAAAGGGGTTGGATAGATTCAGTAGTGATCTAGGTGATCGGGTTTGACCGTGGATGATCAAGGGTGATCTTGGAGTAATTTGATTCAATCAACTAAAATGTCCAGTCATTGCGAGGACAATCAGACAGTGCTTCCTGATTGGGCATTGTGATTGGCCGCTTGTACAGGCTTGTAGAGTTTGTTGTGACAAGAGGAGAGCTACTGTCAAGCATCAGACGAGTAGTATAAGTCGTGGGTGAATGTTGGTGAGCAATAGTTGCAAAGATATTTGGTGGTCACCAAGAGGGATACAACAGGTTATTGGATGTTCACATAAGGAAGCTTTAGGCATAGAACGTGAGACGGTTTCATGACAAGATGGTGTACACCAAGGAAGGATGCATATTTCTTTTCTATGAAGGTTTTGGTTCATGGCAATAGAGACACTATAGGGAGGTGCGGCAGAACTCATTAGCTCAAGCATTAAGACGAAGGAAGCCACAAAGGACACATTTGAACACTATTGCGTAAGGTGAAAATGACATGGGCACTTGGTTCAAGGGGGTGCAACATCTTCTTTGTGAAAGTGAAGTGTGTTACGGAAACCAGGGCATCTAGGTTGGAGGGTCCTCATAACATTTGCCGAATATGGGTGGAGGGAGTGATTGTTAAGATTACTCCACCTATATGATGAAAGTATGTCCTATATTGGGTTACACATATATTTGGGTTGGGATAATAGAGTTTGAAGTCTATTAATATTTTGGTTACCGGATTATTTGGAACTGGGATTCTCATCGGTAGACTATTATAAATAGTCATGTGGACTATACAGTTTCTCTGAGAGAGATTGAGAGAGCAGTTAGGGGATAAAATAGAGATGTAAGGGGTGAGAGAAAAAATATCATGGGCACTTGGGTGAGCAAGCGCTCAATTACTCTTGAGCATGGATTCAGGTAGTGGTATGGGTTTTGATTGTTTTGGCCATCTTACATGTATTCTCTATTTTATTTATAATGGAAGCTCTCTCTCTTGTGGATGCCGACAATTTGGGCCAAATCACGTAAATTTGTGTGTGATTATTTTTTCTCTCTCTGGTGTGTGCGTGGGTGTGCTTTCGTTTACGTTGGTGATGTAGTATAAATCCCATCAATGTAAGCACCATATTTCACATTTTTGTGGTAAATGTCATTTTTTTAAGTAAGAGTTATGACAATTTGTGGTTCAAAATAAAATTATGTTTTTTGCGGTAGTGTTACGTATTCTTGTCGTAAGGTTACATATCTTTTTATCCAAATATCTTCTTAGCCCAAAATTTATCAAAATACCATAAAATACGTAACATAATCACAAAACTGCGTAACTTATTGTCGTAATGTGTACCAGAAAAATATATAACTAAGGGTTTATACGATAGAATTTTATCTTTTTATTGATATATTTTTAATACAACATATCCACCAACTAATAATATTGCATCAATTAATTTATTCATTTCATTTTAATACATTTTTTTATTAAATTAAAGACATTAAAGTTTTTTTTTGAAAAATTAATGTTTTTGATTTTTAATTTTCATAATAAGTTGCCACACCCAAACCCAGACCCATACCCACACCCATGTTATTTGTATGTTTGATTTTTATTTAAACATTAATATTCATTAACCAATCGATTACAAAAATTAATAAAATTATAAAAAGCTAGTAATACCTACTTGATTATAAGTCTAAATGAGTATGGGCCCGATTTAAAAGTGTTTTGTAATTGAATTTTTTTAATGTTGTGCTAGTTTGGGTGATTTAGGGAGAGATTTAGAAATAGAAAAGGGAAAAAAGTGCGTGGAACTAGGTGAAATATAAGTATATTTTATTCTCATTTCACCTCACTTTTTTCTTTTCTTTTCCAAATATATTTCCAAATCTCCCAACCAAATACAATATAAGTGTACAAATTTGAAAGTATATACTTCCATTTTTTCTTTCGAATTAACCTTTAGCTCCATCAGTTTTAAGTCGTTACTTACCCCAGCACAAAGAAACAAAGAAAATAGTGACGATCATTCAAAACAAGAATGAGCATTTGAAGCATTGTGAAGTAGGGACTACATTAATATATATAAGAGTCGTTTTTTTTTTTTTGGATTTTATTTATTTATTTATTTTTAACCTCTAATTCTTTGTCTTTTCTTTGGTTCACATGTAAGGTTGATTTTTAAAAACAAAATTTGTCCTCACCTCAATTCCTTTACCGCACGATTCACACTAACCTACCATTACAAACCTTGTCTAATTTGGTGGAAGAATAGTATTAGGAGCACAGGTATCAAATATAGGGAATGGGAAACATATATCTCATATGAGATGAGATACTTTCAATCTGTTGAAATTCATTAAAGTTTACAATTTCTTGTTTGTATTCTTTACTCACTGTGAGCTCTTCTTTACATTCTTTTTTTTTTTTTTTTTTTTTTTTTTTAGAAAAAAAAAATCGTTGTATTTGGTTAGGGGATTTGAGAAGCGATTTGGAAAGGAAAAATGAAAAGGTGTGTGAAACTAACACTCTATTTGGTTAGGAAATTTGGAAAGGAATTTGGAAAGGAAAAGAAAAAAGATGTATGAAAGTAGGTAAAATATAAATATATTTTATTCACATTTCACTTACATTTTCATTTTCTCTTTTCAAATTCATTTCCAAATCCCCCAATCAAACACGAGCAAGGATCCTCTCCTTACCTTCTCTACTTGACTTCCTCTTTGCAATGGTCAAGATTCATCTTAAGAGAATTCAATGGTTTAGATCATTCCAAAAAAATTACTTTTTTAATTTTTATTTATTTTTTAATAAAGTGATCTGAGCCGTTAGATTATCTTTAGATGAATATTAATCGTTGCAAAGAGGGAGTTAAGTGGAGAATGCAAGGAGAGAATCCTTGCTCAACAAACACAGCGTAAGTGAAATGTAGGTATATTTACTTCACATTTCACTTACCTTTTCCCTTTTCCTTTCCAAAACCCTTACTAAATCCCCCAACTTAGGAAATTTGAAGTTCTGGCAAGCAAAGAATTAAGAGATTTTTCTTCTCTTCAACTTCACACATTCTCCTGCTTTAGAAGTTAGAAATCATAAAATATCTCACACATGGACAACACTTTGTCCTGGAATGCCGACAATCCAATCTTCCTTCCTTTGCTAAATTTTTTGCAAACAGATACCAATGTGGATGACTGACTTATCCATACCAGAAAGAATTGCATAAATGTTGGAAAATAATGGTTTTTCGGCAACTTTAGTTCGAAATTAAATGGGACATAACCGTCGGGTGAGGTGAATTTGAGTGGTTTTTTATTCTCTTAAGTGAGAAGATTGCAATACAAAAATAATGAGCCGAAACCATTAAGTTATGAATAAGAATTGTCTTATAAAGTGTGCATCAATAAAGTTGGCCTTAAATTTGGACTTAGTCTTAGTTTGGACTAGGCCTAGGCTTGTGCTTGTGCATATGTTGGGTTTGGTCTTAGACTTAGACTTGGACTAAATCTTGAGCTTAGGCTAAGCTATGTTATGTTGGGCTTAGCATGTGCATGTGTTTGAGAATTGGGCTTGGACCAGGTTGTAACCCAACATGAATATCCATTTTATGACCCATCTAGTTGGTTTATTCAACCATCATTATATACATATTTATTCGTATATTTTAAGCACATGGAAGGTTTAAACCTTTGTAACTCTCATCTTTTGATGATGGAGTTAATGACTATATTAGTGGCCATAGGTTTTCAATCTTTGTAACTCTAGCCCTAATGGTTAGAGTTGATGGCCTTGGATAATGGCATTTGATGTCCCTATTGATGTATTGCCTTCATGGTTAGGGATTCCCCTACTTGTATAAATAGAGGCCTTTCCCCTCCAACTTAGTAAGAGTTTTGGAGAGACTTTTGCTAGAAAATGGAGATGGTGTTTTGGGATAAAAAGTTGGAGATGTTTTTTTTTTTCCCGAAGAAATTTTTTCCTATCTTCTTTTGCTAGCCCCTTCTTTGGTTCTTGTTAGAGAGAGTGTAACCATTGTCAAGTTCGCCGAAGCTATTCAGAAGGTGCTTTTGCATTACCTGGTTTCGACCGTCGTATCTTGGGAGACAGACACTGGCGTACCTCCAGCACCCACCGGGTGGTGGTAAATCTGTTTTAAGGAAACTGTGGTATCACACAGGCTTTGGTTTGCATCCTTTATCTTTTGTTTTTCAAAGTTTTAAATTTAAATATTTTTTCATATATTATTTTATATGTACTTTTGAATCCATCTTGTAATTTGTTTCATGGTGTAATCTAGTTCATTATTGTGTTTTTTTTTCTATAGTTTATTGTATATTTCATTCTTTAATAATAAATAATAATGATAATAATAATTGTTTTGTCATTTCTATTTAATTCATTTTTTATATATATATTTTTTTTGTATTTTTATGGAAAAATACCAACAATCTTAAAACAGATTCATTTTAGATAATTTTTGAAAAAATAATTTAGCTTTTATTTTAATTTATTCTAGTAACTCTTGGAATTAAAATTAATTTAATTGCCTAGAGTTATTGGATTGTTTTGATTTGTTTATTTCTAATAATTTATTCATGAAATTTATTTCATGTTAATTAAGTTGGTAGGAGTTTATAAAAATAAATTTTTCATTATGTATGATTCTTACTATTTTATTTAATTTGTTTGATTTTTTATTTTTTATTTTATTATTATTATTATTTTTTTACAGGTTCACCTAAGTGAGCAATAATGTGATATAATATGAACAAATAAATAAATTGGAATTAGTAAATTGGACTACTAATTTTGCAACCTAAGCATGGATAAGAATTTTGGATCTTTATATTTTTGGACATAGTTTTGAATTTAATTATTCACTTTATAGTTCAGGTTAATTTCGGACTTATTCCGTATGTTGCTTTGAAAGTGTGGTAACAATTTTCAATTTAATTTGAATAACTAAATTCTGAAAAAAAAAAAACAAAAACAAAGAGTTAGATTTTTTTTGTTATGAGAATTTCAAAAGATTCGACTAGTCGAGAGGTTTCCAACGATATAAAAATCTCCAAACGGGTTTTGTTTTGGGAGAAAATTTAGCAAAACAGTTTCGGTTTTTCTAATATAATATTTATGTTGCATTATAAGGTGGATGGGTTCTAGGAGAGTATTAGTGCATGGTGGAATATTTTGCATTATAATGTCTTTACTTTGTATTCATTCTATTAATTAATTGTTGTATTGGTTGTGAGTTTTCTCGTGTCTTGATGTGTATAATCAAGTGAATTACTCCAAACATTATTGTGTATTGTTGGAATTTAACTCTAGTGTTTATAAGATTATTTGCTCATAGTTAGATTGTTGTAATGCCAGTGTTATGACCATAATGGTCTTATATATGTAATTATTTCATAGCTATGAAACTCATGATATTCTTGAAACTATAATACATCTATAGCTACTTGAATTACATAATGTAAGTGATAGTTTAAACTACTTATGTAATATGCATTATATGAGTTATTGGTTTATTAACTCATTTTGTATCCAAGTGTGTATATAAACAGTGAGCATGGAGGTTTAACGGCAAAATGGATAAAGTTTTGTACATATCTCCCTTACATGAAATAGAGCATTGAGTTTATTTTTTGTATTGTATTTTATACAAAGATAAGCTGGCAATCCGAAAGGATGGTTTCAAGTGAAGGAGTATGTTCTTGGCTAAACAGACCATTTCAGATGTAGCCAAGAACTTTGATTTTGCAGATTTAGATAATTTCTAGTTGTCACAGTTGCATTTCCTTTTGTAGTAGTTTTAATTTCTAATTTGTAATAGTTTCACCATAGTGAAAGGAAAGGGGGAAGGAAAGAAATTATAAACCTTCAGATTTATAGAAAGTCTTTGGGATTAATTTTATTATTCCCAAAAACTAAGATGGATTTGGTTTCAATCTTTTGTGGTTAGAGGAAATCTTTGGGTTTAAATCTTTTTATTCCCAAAGTGGTAGTAACCCAAGTTTTGAGAAAGTCTTTGGTTATAATCTGATTATTTCCAAAGTGTTATGGGAAAAGAAACCAAATTTTAGCATCAGCTAAAAATATTTCTGATTTTTATTCAAAAATAATGGGCTCAGTTTTGGAAGTACCGGTTAACTTTTATGAGTGGCGTAATTCTGATAGCAATTTTTAATTGTTTATAAGTTTTGTAAACTTGGTTTGTTTTATCTCTTGCAAAGCTTACTTCTAAATTTGTTTCTCATGAACTAGGCGTCAACATGCTCTTGAAAGTTTTGTCTAAGATTAATTGGGTCTTAAGTGGGACCGGTGTGACCCTTCCAGTCTTCATGGAAACTTTCCTGACCATGTTCGATTCTAGGGTAAGTGGTGAGATCAATTTTGAATTGCATTTCAAACTTTTGAATTTTCTAGTGTTAAGTTTAGTTTCTGGAAAAACAAAATAGTGAAATTCTGTTGTGATTTTCCGGAAATAGCTTCAATAGGTGACAACATGAAATGTTGTTCCACCTGAAAACCTTAAACCTTGCGAGGTTCTTAAAGGAAGATCAAGTGTGATTAAAGGAAATCATAAGATTGCATGATGATATCTCTGAATCTATCAGAGGCAACTAGTATGTTATCATTGTGTCAATTATAGCATGTATGATTGCTATGTGACTTTGCTTGAAAGTAAAGATGAGACAACCTGTTAGGGTAGGTGAATATATTTCTCAAATTTTTAAATTTTAAATATATTCTTAAATTGGTGGCTCGTAGTAAGTATAAGATCACTGATCACAGAGATAGAAAACTTGTGGTTCTTAGGAGGTATTAGACCACTTACTACACAGTTATGAGTTTGTGGTTCCTAGTAGTAAATAGATATTGCTTACATCTTAAGACATGATGGTTCCTAGTAGTAAAGAGGCTATTGATCATATGTCAAGATATGATGATTCTGAGTAATAAAAGTGACTACTGATCACATTTAAAACATTGTGGTTCCTAATAGTGGAAAGTCTACTAATCACATGATGAGAAATTAGCGATTCCTAATAATAAGACTACTGGCCATGTTATGAAGTTCCAAATAGTAAACTATTGATCACTAGGTTTGTAATTCCAAATAATAAGGCTATTGACTTCAGAGTGACATGTAGGACCAAATTTGTTTGGTGCCTTGAATTCTGAAGAGACATAATTCGGTTGATGACGGTCTGAGAATGTATTTTCTGTGATATGATTATGAGAGTCTCATAATTATTGTGGCACAAGGAATTGTTTGAAGACCCTACATGAATTTTTGAAAAGGCTGAACGATTTTGTATAAATTCTACAAATGTGGGGATGTCATGCAAAAAGTGACAATACCTAAACCCAAGCGAGTAGAATAGCGTTAAAGTTTACTTTGTATTCAACAATTTTGCACAATATAGTAGTGCATATCGGTTTTATTGTGCATAAATCTGATATTAAAATTTACACAAGAATGCCATCATGGAATTAAGGAAAAGATTTCATGAGAAAAAAAGATGAGCCTAGAAGATGTTAAAAGACTAGGACTTTAAAGTTCTTTTGTCTAATCTTCTTAAACCTATATGGTGGCTAGTAAGGCTAAAAGCTTCTTTGAAGCTGTGATTTCTCTAGCAATAAGTTATTAATTTAACTTTATCTTGCATAGGTAGTAAGCCTTGGGATGTAAGTGAATGAAAGCCAATGAGGCTGGCTTGTTATCAAAGGATACCGATAAAGAGAAGACATGGATTACTTTGATATGTGATCACCAGTTATGGTAAGTGTGATTGCAATTGTGCGACGCTAGAGATACATGAAGATGGATGTTTAGATAGCCTTCCTATATGAAGATTTAGCTGAATAAATCTTTATGGAACAACCTAAAGAGGTTTTTAGCTCCAGGACAATATGGGAAAGTCTATAAGCTTGAGAAATCATTACATGATTTGAAATAAGCACCGGCAGAAGAAATTTGACTACACTATGTTGTCAAGTGGGTTTTAAATAAACACGTATTGACAAATGTGTGGATGTCAAAGACACTGACAAATAGATATGTCATTTTGTGCCTGTACGGTTAGTAATTATGAGAAGATGTTCAGAATTACCAAGAAGTTGTAACTTTAAGTTTGACATGAAAGATATAGCCTTGTAGAAGTGATTCTATGTATTAAGATTACTAGAATATTTGGTAGTATTGTACTTTCTTAGTCTCGTTACGTTGATAAGATATTTGAGAAATTTAGTAAATCGGATACAAGTGTGTTAAGGACACCAGTAGACTTGAGTCTACATTTGGCCAAGAATAATGGTGAGAGTGTATTTCAACTAGAATATTCTCATATCATTGGAAGTTTAAAGTATCTGATATGGTGTACAAGGCCATGTATAGCCTACTTAGTAAGCAAGCTAAGTAGCTACACGAGTAATCCCCATGTCTATCATTAGAAGGCGTTTGTGCAAGTGTTAACGTACTTACGAGTAAGCCGAGATTTTGGGTTGCATAACACTTCATATCCAGTTGTACTTGAAGGGTACAAAGGCGCCTACTGGATATTTAATATAAAGACTACAAATCCATTAGTAGATATGTTTTCTTTAATTGGAGCTGTAACCCTGTCTTTGAGATCTTCCAAGCGTATATGTATCATGAGATCGAAGATGGAATTGGAATTCAGTTATTTAGATAAGGCTACTAAAGTAGCTGAATGGCTTTGCCGTTTTTAATATTCCATGTTGATCAAAACTTGTGCTAGCAATTTTGTATACTTTGCGACAACCAATCAAGTATTGGTAGGACAGAGATGGAAGGTTTAGACATTTTCATCGAAGACGTAGTTCCATACGACGATTACACTCGTTTGTTGTCACTATAGACTATATACAGTCTAAGGACAATATCATGGATCCGTTAACCAAAGGGTTAAATCGAGAGTTAGTAGGAAAGTCGTCGAAAGGAATGGGGTTAAGGCCTTTAGTGAATGCCACCGGAACGGAAAACCCAACCTAGTTGATTGGAGATCCCAAGATCTAGGTTCAAAGGGACAACCTAATTACGTGTAACGTATGAGTCACTGTGGAGGTAAATCCTCCCGTCCATTCCTTTATATAGTGATACCCTGTGGGGTGGGAGGATAAGCTGTGCTTTTAATGACCTAAGTGTTGTGAATAGTCAACCGTGGTATAACGAGATACCTTATGTAGATCACCTAAGTGAGTGCGAAGTGGAGCCAGTTCTTTAAGAATTGACGAGGCCGAATTCTTTAAAAACACTCTTTGGACCAGGCTAGGGTTCCAGGGCCAAACCAGACACACCAGTGAGAACAAGAACAATGATTAGAGTAACTCCTGTGTGAGGTCTATTGACTCGGTTTACACAAACAGCAGAACAATTCAAGACATCACGTTCACTAGTCAGCCAGTAAATCCGATAAGCCTTCACTACGAAAGATTCAGGGCCAACAACTACCTTTTCTGATGTAGAATTATTCTGTGTACTCTGTCTCCAAGTCTTTATTGTTAAGCGTTGTCCATGTTTATTTATTCTGCCAATTTTATTCATGTGGGGGATTGTTGAAAAATAATGGTTTTTTAACAACTTTAATTCAAAATTATAGTAGGACTTAACCGTCGGTTGAGGTGGATCTGAGTAGTTTTGTATTCTCTTAAATGAGAACATTGTAATACAAAAATAATGAGCCGAAACCATTGAGTTATGAATGAGAATTGTCTCATAAAGTGGGCATCAATAAATTTGGGTTTAAATTTGGACTTAGTCTTAGTTTGGACTGGGTCTAGGCTTGTGCTTGTGCATATGCTCGGTTTGGTCTTAGACTTAGACTTAGACTTTGACTTAATCTTGAGCTTGGGCTACGCTATGTTATGTTGGGCTTAGTTTGTGCATGTGTTTGAAAATTGGACTTGGATCAGGTTGTAACCCAACATTAATATTCATTTTGTGACCCATCTAGTTAGTTTATTCAACCATCATTATATACATATTTATTTGTATATTTTAAGCACATCGAAGGTTTAGACCTTTGTAACTTTCATTTTTTGATGATGGAGTTGATGACTATATTAGTGGTCATAAGTTTTCAACCTTTGTAACTCTAGCCCTAATGGCTAGAGTTGATGGCCTTGGATAATGGCATTTGATGGCCCTATTGATGTATAGCCTTCATGGTTAGGGATTCCCCAACTTGTATAAATAGAGGTCTTTCCCCTCCAACTTAGTAAAAGTTTTGGAGAGATTTTTGCTGGAAAATGGAGATCGTGTTTTGAGATAAAAAGTTGGAGATGTTTTTTTCCTCAAAGAAATTTTTTCCTATCTTCTTTTGGTAGCCCCTTCTTCGGTTCTTGTTAGAGAGAGTGCAGCCATTGTCAAGTTCGCCAAAGCTATTTAAAAGGTGCTTCTGCATTAGCTGGTTTCGATCGTCGTATTTTGGGAGATAGACGCCGGCGTACCTCCAACACCCACCAGGAGGCGGTGAATCTGTTTTAAAGAAACTGTGGTATCACACAGGCTTCGGTTTGCATCCTTTATCTTTTGTTCTTCAAATTTTTAAATTTAAATAATTTCTTGTATATTATTTTATATATACATTTGAATCCATCTTGTAATATGTTCCATGGTGTAATCTGGTTCATTCTTGTGTAATTTTTGTTTTTGTTTTTTTGTTCTATAGTTTATTGTATATTTCATTCTTTAATAATAAAAAATAATATTAATAATTGTTTTGTTATTTCTATTTAATTCATTTTAAATATATTTTTTTTGTATTATTATGAAAAAATTCCAACAATGATATCATTTCGTAACACATATTCTTATTTCTTAAGAATATTCTATGATCAAGATAATTGGCTGAATCATGTAAAACTATTGCATAGAAGTTTATTGATATTTGATCGGTATCAAAATATTACACATTTAACTCATTAATATACATTTTATTAATCTATTTATTGATAAAGTAAATTACAAATACACTTTTTGAGATTTGCTTAAAATATGAGTTGTTCCTTGTAATTCAGAAAATTACAAATACCTTTCTGTCAGAATTTTTTATATAACATAATTAATTGAAAAAGTGAAATTTTTAATTGTTCACCTATATAATAATAAAATTATCTAAATTATTAATTAAAATAAAATTTTACTAAAATGTATGTCCAAGTTCCATTTTTTATGAAAGCATTTATACTAAAATATACGTTTTGGACCAAAGTAGTCAATCCAATTGTACCAAACCTTGATGTACTGGATAGAATTTCATGGCCGCATGTGCTGGAAAGTGAAGAGGATGTACGTGTGCGAGATGATGAAGTTTGGTGGGAAGAAATGGCAACGGAAATCAGATGGATTGTGCGCTGGAACAACATAGGCTTAGAAAAGTAACAAATAAATGGTTTTCATTGTTTTGATTTGAATATAGTTGTATAACTCTCAGCTTATTTTGTGTAATTCAAATAATGTTATATAATTATTTTTATTGTTATATATTAAAATTATTAGACGAGTCATACCTATTAACACGGGTCATGCATCGACTATAATTCAGTGGTAACGGTGTGTGAAAAACGAACATGATTCGTGAGTTTTTGATTTTAATACAAAAATTTCATTGACGATAGATTTCTGATCAACATACATCACAGTATTCAAATTAATGATTTTCTATAGATTAGATAAAAGAACTGCTAATTATTAGGTTAGTGGTAGATTTGAAATCCTGATAAATTTTTTATTTTATTTTGTTTCTTTTCTGTTTTATTATCTTAATTAGTTTTAGTTTCAATAATTTAAAATTTTATCTTTGTAAATTATTTTAATTATTATCTTCATGGAAGCATTTCTACTAACATATACGTTGTTGACAAAAGAAGTCAATCCAATTGTACCAAACGTTGATGTACTGGATAGAATTTCATGGCTGCATGTGCTGGAAAGTGAAGACAATGTCCACGTGCAAGATGATGAAGTTTGCTGGGAAGAAATAGCAAAGGAAGTCTAATGGGTTGTGAGCTGGAACAACATGGGCTCCGAATAGTAACAAATAAATAGTTTTTACTGTTTCGATTTGCATACAGTTGTATAATTCTTCAATCATTTTGTGTAATAAATATTTTATTCAAATTATATTATATAATAATGTTTGTTGTTATGTATTAAAATTGTTACACGAGTCATTCCTAATAGAACGGGCCATGCATCACTTGTAATTTAGTGGTGATGGTCCGTGGTAAGCTAAGATGATTCGTGACTTTTTGGTTTTAATATACAAATTCTCTCGATAATATATTTCTGATCAACATGTATCATAATATCCAAATTAATGATTTTCTAAAGACTAGATACAATAACCACCAATTGTAAAGTTAGTCGTAGATTCGAAATCCTGAGAAATTTCTTACTTTATTTTATTACTTTTTTATTTTATTATCTCAATTAGTTATAATAATTTAAAATCTATCTTTGTAAATTACTTTAATTAATATTTTTGAATCAACACAACTTGATTAGTCCCTAAGAATCAACATCTCATCTTGACCACTATTTTACGGAGTAGATGTTTTTACTTGATTTTAAATAGAATATTTTAGTATGCAAACAATAACATCAATTTTTGGCGTCGTTGCCGGGGATTAAAAGTAGAATTATTTAATTTAGAGATTTATGTATAAAATTAAAAAAAAAAGAGAAGAAGTTGAGTTTAGTTTCTTTTTGCACGAGAAATATAAACTTGAAAGAAAAAAAAAACAAAAAAAAAAATAAAAAAAAAAACAAAATTTTGATATCGTGACACAGAAAAAGAGATACCCATACTGGATATATAACTTGTGGACTATTTACCTTTGCTGGACACTTGTGGATTAATTAAACTTTGAGAACAAATAAAGACCACTGACTATTAACTTATGACTACTAACATTTATTTTATTGCACTTCCTTTTATTCTGTACATTTATGTTCTTTGAGGTCCTAAACCCCCTTTTATTTTATTGCAATTTAGTTTATCACAATTTTTTTTTTTTTTTTTTTTTATATTTATACTAATATGCAGGTTTTATCTTGTTAAGAAACAAAAAATGTGAGTTGAGCATACATGTAAAATCCTTTTGATAGGAACAAAGGTAGGAACTATCTAGTGTTTTGGAGCCTTGTGTATAGTGGAGTTATGGTGTATTTTGAAAATAATTTTTGGGGATATGAGAATCAGCCTGTCGATTATTTTAAAACCCCTTTTGATTATTTTCAATATAAACATTATACTCCACCACCTCAACAAAATTCCTATTTTGAAGAGAGAGTGTTGCAAATTCTTTGAATTATGGAATCCAGTATACAATTGTTGTGCTTCCAAATCCCACCTCAACAAAATTCAGATTATAAGGACAAAGTGTTAACATTTCTTCAAAGGAATTTAGATTCCACCAATGTGTTGTTACATATCCAGGGTGAATCGATTGCCAAAATGGAAGCCCATTTAGAGCAAATAGCTAATATTCTTGACAGGGAAGAAAAGATTGTCTCCTATTTTCCAATAGAAATTTTTTTTAGGATAGTCTCTGGCTCATTTTGATTTTGATGATAGTGATATGGATGATCCGTTGTCTACCCCTGTAACGCCCTCAAAATAATAACATTAAACCCATCAATATAAACATGCATTTATATATAAAAGATCCACATTCTTCGATTCATCAGAGTATTTCATTACATAAGTATTACATGTTAACAACAAAAGCAAATGCCCTACGGGCTTACAGCTTTCCAAGTTAACACTTGGTTACAAAAGAGAGCACTAACTCAATTACACATTTAGCCCTTGGCTTGAATTTACATGTAATATATCAAAAAGAAATAAGACAACAAAAGTCTATCCGCCTCTAGCCTCCCAAACTATGTCCTTGGAGGTGACATACTACCTGTACCTGAAAATGATGTTCCCATATAGGGTGAGCCACAGCCTAGCAGAAATATACTAAACCGACTATGAACAATGACTAAAAGATTAGCAATTGATAGATGGCCAACACTGATACATCCACATATATCACATCACAATTTCATAACATACAAGTCTTTGTCGCTTTTCATTCTCCACCTTTATTTAATAGATAAGCATATTAGCTATATCAACACATCAACAGATAAGCATATTACACATCAACAAATAAGCATATTAGCTGTATCCACACTTCACTAGACAAGCATATGAGCTGTATCTACACTTCTCAAAGATAAGCCTATGAGCTGTATCTTCACTTCTCTAGACAAGCATATGAGCTGTATCTACGGAGTTCATCCCCCATCTCCTCCCAACACTATCCGGTTTAGAGGTTCATCCCCCATCTTCCCCTAAACCGCGGAGTACATCCCCCATCTCCTCCTCTACACACAATGCATATAAACACAAAGATTATATACACAATCAATCAATACATAAAATTAATGTATTCTATCCACCGTCATACTCTATGACGCATTCAATTGATTAGTTTTAGTTTGCCTAATCATCATGCATTGTCTACAACAATCAAGACTATCCTCCACCGATAGCCCAAAGTAGTTATTTCTAAACAGAAAATAAATGCACAAAATGGATATTAAATCAACATTTCAACTTGGTGAGCGACAAATGATCCAACTACACCCTCTAATCCCTTCCCTTTCCAATTTTCACAATCTCAATTCAATTCCTCATTGCCAACAATTAATTGTACAAATTAATTAATTAATGTAATTAGGGCATTTTTCATAATTAACATTTCCACCCCCACGGTTTCATTTTCATCAATGTTTCAACATTAATTTCATTCCTTCATGCCAACTATGCATTTAGGTTTTATATAATTAAAAACCCCAACTTTTGTAAAATTACACAAAGGTCCAAACTCTCTCAAAATTACCCAACAACCCCCAACATATCGAAATGCTAAAATTTAAAGACAAAGCTCATAAAGAGGAGTAGGATATCCCTACCTCGAAGTTAGAGCTCGGATGGAGAAGAGACCAAAACCAAAGTGCTCCAAAAACCAAGATTTTCGGATCAAAACGACGCCCTCGACGATCAACACAACTTTTACAAAGGCCGAAGAGAAGGAGGACACTCTAACTAGATCAAATCCTAGAGAGAAGGGAGTTTCTAGAGAGTGGGGCTCTCAAAAATGGGTTTTAGAAAAAGTAGGAGAGAGAAAGAAAAGTAAAAAGTGATTTAAAATCACCCAGCGGATAACTCATATACGCACGACCCGCTCGAGCGTAGAATAGAACGCTCGAGCGTAAAGCACAAACATCTAGTCCTGCTCGAGCGCATAGATGACCGCTCGAGCGCCAAGAAACAAAAGCAAAACACATCCGCTCAAGCGTGAAAAACCAGTCCGCTCGAGCGCAGATTTTCATCTCCCAGAACTTTTCAGGAAAAGAACTACCCGCTCGAGCGCCAACAATCCCGCTCGAGCGCGAGTCGCTCGAGCGCAAGAAACCCGTTCGAGCGTAGAAAACACACCTGCAGAAGTTTTGCAGGGCCACGAAATACTGGAAGTGTGTAAACCCCGCTCGAGCGGACAACCAAAAACCAAACTCCGCTCGAGCGCAGAATGACCCGCTCGAGCGTAACACCAAAAACCTGGACAACTAGATTTGAGACTAAGGTTCAACCAACCTGCAATCCACCTGCCCAAAACATCCTGAAACTCACACTGGTGGAATCAAAGGATAACAACAAGGTACACAACCACCAATTTCACGGAACCGAGTCCGGAATACAACAGAACAGTAGAGGGACAACCGGGATCGCTATAACCTTTGAGAGAATCACATTTTTATTCTATTGAGGACAATCCACTCTCAACCCCATCTTTTTTACCTTATGTGAAAATACATCATCAACAGTCCGAGCCTTTACCCTCAATTGATACTGAAGAGTTCTTAGATAGCGTCGAGACTATCTCCATGGATACTCCTCTGCCTGTTTATCTAGTGCGTGAGAAATTAATTAGTGAGTTGAGTGGATTTGACAGCGATTTGGACCGGGACTTCGTGATTGGCAACAAACTTTCGATCTCTGTTCCTAGGGTTTGTTTACATGACTTGTTATTCAAAAATACATACCATAGGTTTGCATATATTACTTTTGTTTTGTTGAAGGATTTAACTCACTTTTATCTACTTTTGGATGGGTTAAATAATTTTGCTGGGATAACCCATATCTCATAAATCAAAACAAGCGGAAAAAGTAGAATTGTTATACTAAGGTAAAATAGATTATTTTATTTTATTTTGTTTTTTGTTTTTTCAGTATGGTATGTCGAAGCAAA
Source organism: Camellia sinensis (assembly GCF_055761805.1). Classification (NCBI taxonomy): domain Eukaryota; kingdom Viridiplantae; phylum Streptophyta; class Magnoliopsida; order Ericales; family Theaceae; genus Camellia; species Camellia sinensis. Next base: position 163,593,635 of record NC_138969.1, on the reverse strand, counting down.
TTAGAGGAGTATACCTTTGAAGGGAACCACTGGGTAGGACCAAACAAATTTGGTTTGAGACATGTTACTTAAAGGAAGATGAATTTTCAATCGTAAAACATCTTGCAATCTAATGATAAAAGACCAATTTTTATTTTTATTTTTATTTTTATTTTAGTGTGTTTTATTTTTGTCTATTTATTTTCTATTTATATCATATATAAAGAAAAAAAATTTGTTTTATTAATAAATAAAAAAAACTGTATATTTGTATTTATTGTCTAACCCTGTTGCAAGTATAGCTTCATTCAAGTTGGCGAATATCTTTCTCCTATATCTCTGTGATATATATATATTTTATTTTGTTGTGTTTTTCTTTCCTTATGCTGTTCTTGTTAGTCCTTTGTGGTATGTACCATTGAGGACACTGTTAATTAAGTTGGGGGAAAGGGTTTGGTTTGTGTTTCTTTTGTGTGTTTGTTTTTATTATTATTTTTGGCTGTGTTCTAAAATAAAAAATAAAAAAAATCATAATTTCAAAAAAAAAAAAAAAAATTGTGTTTTGTGGCATTCATGTTGTGTTAAAAAAAAAAGTTTTAAAAAATTTCATGCGATTAATTGTTAATTTTGTTACCTTAACATTTTAATTATATCTTAGTTTATTATACTATCTTTTGATTAAAAATAATTTTCTATCTCATCTCCGATGATCTGCACATACACATAGCCGCTTAAATATTCTTTGATTAATTTTTGGACTTAGACTTGAACATCTTTATGACTAATGTGGAGACTTTTTAATCCTTGTGAGGTTAGAGCCATTCTTTTGTTGGAGTATTATTAAATTTACTCTTAACTACTCATTTGGAAGCGCACTACTTCGTTGTTCAGTCTCATATTTTTCATTTTGGTTGAATGTTGAGAAATCATTTTGCATTTATACTCACTAAAAATCATGAAAGTTTAAAAATTGTACCTAACTTTGGGAAATGATTGAGCCCGTTTTTTCCTTTTATTATTTGAACTTTAACATCTCTTTCTCTACACTAAAAAATCCGTAGAAACCAACTTGAGTGTACATTGCAAACCTTTCATTCAATAAATCCTTGGTTATAACTGGCCATTGTCTTCAGGAGCAAAAGAATGGAGGAATCAACAAGGAATAGAATAGAGAAAAAGAAAGAAAAAACAATTCAAAAAAAAAAAAAAAAACAGAAAATTAAGATTATGGAAATGAGTCTTCACTGCTACATACTGTTGAAGAAAGAAAATGTCGAAAACATGAAATACTAATTTTAGATATTCTCTTACACTCAAAAAAGAAAGGATGATTCTTACCCATTTTCTTACCTATCTCTAACCCTGTTTGACTAACTCAATAAAAGTCCTGTTTGATCCCAGAGTTGGTAAAATTTAGATACAAACACGATGGATAGATGTGTTAGTGTAATTTTTGCATTCTTTTGAAAACAATGTGTTCTTTTATGCTAGCATCTTTCACCATTTATATGAGAAATATTTTAATTAGTTTATATTAATTCTACTCGCATATGTTGAGAGTACAAAAATTTACACCATATCTAGTGATTCATTTGTTAGTGCAATATCTGTGAGATTTGAGTTGAAGCGTACTTCTGATAGAACTAAAGTCTTCTTTCATTAAGAGCTTAAATAATATTTTTGTTGGTGAGAGAGGAATTTGTGTAGCACAAATTGGGCCGAGTGAGGTGGAAGTGGACTTAAGACTTGGGTCGTGTTGTCACACTAAACTACATAGTAAAGATAGCTAGATTTGGGCCGCGCATGGATCAAACTAGTCAAATGAGTTTGACTGGACTAATACTGCCCATATTCTTAGACCAAGCTACGTTCTAAGGGTGGTCAATGCTTTGACCACACAGTATGGTAAGGCAATCAAACGGAACTGGCAATGAAGCTTGGACTGAGCTAGGAAAAGAGTCGCGTAATGTTAGTATGGCGGTGCACCGTGTTAGGCTTGCACCGCTGTGGACAGAACAAAGTTAGTTTGGTTGCTCGGCTGAAGCCGTACAAAGAGTTGTGCTATCTCACTTGACATGTAGTGAGACAAGTGTTAAAGTATAAGCATTACCCTTTAGGCATGTGATTCTTGGAAGGACTGTACAAAGGAGAGTTAGAGTACTATTAGGATTGTGCCCAACAGAACTTACAAAAGCTCAAACCGAACCCTATTCCTAGGTATTGCAATTATTATTCCTGAATTCACAAAGCTTTTTTATCAGTGGCCTATTTGGTAACTTAGGCATTAGAGGGGTTTCAGCACACACCCACCAGCTACCTCACGTTTGTAATTTTAGGTGTTACGACGACGATCGAAAGAGTGCAAGCTTGATCAACAAGATTATGCAAGTGACAGTTATTTTATGCTTGTATAATTGGCGCCCTCCGTGGGAACTTTTCCTAGAACAAACCTTTTGATCAAGTTATCCTTTGACAAGCATCAATGGTGCACAATGAAGATTTTGAGCTTTTCGCCAATGATGGCTAGATGCTGGAAGCTAACAAGAGTTGTGACGATATGCCTCTAGCTCTGCCTATTGTAGATTTGGACCCTCAACAACGGAATCCTCACAGCGGCGCGTAAGAGAAATGAGGCTTGAGCCCTCGCCACCCTCAAAACCTAGATGGACAGCGATGACAGACTGATACCCAGATTTTGGAAGATTGTATGAGGGAGCAAGATGAATTAATCAGGAGAATGTCAGTAGGCATGGAGACTTTGAAGCACCAAGTGAAGGGCGTGGGCGTTGTTAGAGTGGAAATCCACGAAGGACGAACATGCTCTCATTGTTCTAGAGATCAGGATAGACACGCCGCGTCCACACATTTTGGGAGTAAAAGCCTCAAGACAGATTACTCCCAATTGAGGACTTCCAGAACTTGTTACTTTAGGTCTGAGAGGACGAGGTCTGAAAGATCATACACTGAGGGAAACAATTATCGACCCTCACACACTCATCAAACATCTCTTCAATCCATGAAATTGCCCAGATCAAAAGACTTGCGGATTATCCTTAAGGAAAAAGCACAGAGGAGAGAAAATGCCTAGGTATAGGACCTCCAAAGGGTGTCTGCTTTGCGGAGATTGGCTTCTAGACGCATGGAAGTGTTGGGGTTGCAATGCCTATGCCGCATCTTGTTTACGAGCCGGCGAATGGGGTGCTTGCAAGACTATAGAGTTTGTCGTTCGTACTAGTGATAGAGAATGTGCCTTTGCCTGTAGGCTTTAACTAGCCTAAGTTCATGATCTACGATGGGAAGTCAAATCCTTACATACATTTTAGCCACTTTCGACAAGTCATCGTTATTCACAGAAGGAACAATGTCGTGTTATGCATCCTGTTTCCATCAAGCCTTAGAGATCTAGGCTTGACTTGGTTTGAGAGATTGCCTGAATGCAGCATTGTCTCATGGATGAAACTTGCAGAGGCATTTGTTACTAGGTTCAAAACAAACACCAAAATGTTTGTGGAGGTTGATCAGTTGCTCACCATTACATGGACTAGAAAGAAACACTAAAGTCATACAATAACAAGTATTGGAAGACATTCAACCAAATTGGTGACTGCCCTAGTAACCAAGTCATTGCCCAATACAAGCGCTGACTGCCAGTTGGGCACAGATTGAGGGATTTTATTGCCATGACACCACCTCTTACCATGGAAGCTTTGATGGAAAGAGTGCACCAGCATATTAGGGTGAAGGAAGATGTTGCCCGCGTAAAGGCAAGGTCAAACACAACAGCGACATCAAACAAAAAAGCTTTGACCAAGGTCAACACGGTTGGTACGAAGGGAAAACTGAACTATAATAACCGCAATAATCCTCTCAAAAATAGTGAAGAGAGAAAGGCAAGGAAGTTGAAGGTTCGCACTTCCATTACTACAGTATTTAAGAAACCTATTTACTGCCTCCTTAGCGATATTAGCGATGAACCCTTTGTTTGGCGGCCTGCCAAATTTGGAGAGACCTTATCACGACAAAGCTAGGCACCGAATTGAGGATTGCACGCCATTGAGGCATCATTTGGAAGAAATGATGGCAGCACTCTACCTGGACTAATACATTGAAGGAGGAGCTTGGCCAACCTATCAAGATAAGAACATGCCTGACAGAATGCCCTTGGACGACCCATCTTAAGGCATGATTAATGTGATCCATCTGATCATTGATCCCCAGCGAGTTTGCGAGCGCAAATGGATGATAAAGAAGGTGGAACACATGATGGAGGTACATAGTGTTTAGCGACTTTGAAGAAAGGGAAAACATAGGAGAGAAATGTGATTTCTTTCTCTAACAAAGACATAGTGCAGAACTCCCATAACGATACACTAGTGGTCACTTTGCGTGTCAAGAATTTTTAAATAAAGAAAGTTCATGGCAAATCATGTATTATGAAACCATTAAGCAATTGGAGCTAGATGACAAAGAATTAGCGTCAGCCACATCTCCTTTAGTGGGTTTCAATTCAATGCCTAAATGGTTGATCAACAAGATTATTTTGTCAGTCAAAGTAGTCCCGATGGCCAAACAAGTGGAGTTCTAGATTTTGAAACTCCCATCCACGTACGACATCATTCTGGGGAGAGCATGATTGCACACCATGCGAGTTTTGGCATTAGCCTACAATCAGGTAACGCGGTTCCCAAGCGAAGCCAGGTGTAGACACCCATTTTGATGGGCCCTAAGACTTGGACGCTTTCTTGTGATTACCCAATGATGAAAATAAGAGTGTGTTTCTCACAAAATTCTCAGTAAGAATGATGGAATTAATGTTTCATTTCCAAACCTAAGCCTATTTTGGCCAAGTGTTTAAGTTCCGTTCTAAACTCTTTTTCAAAACTTTCTTTCTGCACTTTGGTTCAAATATTTTCATAATGTTCCAAGGCTCACTTTTAAACTTCAAAATTAAACTTTTTCTGAGGAAATTGAGCAAAGAACATTGTGAAAATAAGAGGAAATGATGAGAATTCTGTCAAAAAATCCTTATTTGAGTAAAATAGTTAGCCACAACCAAATTTTTTGGCCGGCCCACCAATTAATTGGCCAGCCAGCCAAGTTTTTGGCTGGCCATGCTTAGGAGCAGGGCAGTTTCGGCAAAAATCTTGATGAAAGCATGTGGGTCATGCCCATTTTAGATCTTTCTTGTTAGACTCATGCACGAGGTACACACCTACCCCCTTCATGATTATCCTTTGGTCTCTATTGTCAAATGGGTGTTTGTTTCCTCCCCAAAAGGGAGCAATCATCCTTGTCACCCATGGTCCCTTGTCTCCCACCATTTTCTTGATTGAGCTTGCCATCATTGTTGATATAGAGGATGGGGATGTATGTATCAGATGAGGGAATTGAATTGAGAAAAAAAAAAAGAAAAGAGAGAGAGAGAGAGAGAGAGAGAGAGAGAGAGAGAGAGAGAGAGAGAGAAAAGAGTGAAGTTTGTGTTTTTAAGCCAAAATTTCCATACACACTGATATACTATCTTTCCATATATCAAACCAAGCCCAGATATTCTGATTTAGTCATAATCAAATAGCCTTGAAAGAGAGTGGGTGTTCCTCGAAAAGAGAAAAACAAAGAGCTGCATAAGTCCCTCCCCCCTCACACTATTAAATAACCCAAAAGCACCATTCCAAGTTTAGAAATCAAATTACTTTATTGCTTTTTTTTCTCCCCCCCCCCTTGTATTGCTTTTCTTGCTTCAATTTCATGTTATAAACATGTAATAAGCTAACATGAAGTGGTTTGTTGAGCCACTTGCATATTTTTTGTTCATTTTTCTGGTGCTTGAACAAAATAGAGCTTTCGGCCTAGCCTTTTTGGCCAACTAGCCAATTTATTAGCTGGCCAGCTAACTTTGTGGCTGGCCAGTCAGTTTCCTCCTAGACATAACCCAGTAGCCTCCCGGCGATGAGCAAAATAGTCTCCGATAGTCTCCATGGCCTCCTTCATCTTTTGTTTTTATTGTTTTTCTTTTAATTAGAGATTGTTTGTGAGGATTTAATTTTGTTGTAATGTTTTTTCTCTCTCTCTCTCTCCCTATTCAGACTTGTAATATTCAAAGTTGTAGTAATTCTCTGCCCCACTTCTTTCTATCCTGTTCTTTATTTTGTTTTCCATATTCTATAAATATGCATGTCATTTTGCTTGTCATCATATCCATGTCTTGCATCCATGTCTTATGTCGTAAGATTCCGCTAAATTTGTATCTATGAGTTTAGTTGTTTTTTATGTGATTTTGTGTGCTACCTCATATTCTTGAGATGATTCACATGTCATTTATTAGAAGCTGGGTCTTTAGTTGCATTTCATCAGTAAATTGCATTAGGACCTTGTATATAGGATCATGCATGTTTACTTATTTTGTTTTTGTGCCTATTTGCAAGACGTCGGTGTATATAAGTTTTTGTGCTTTAGTATTCCGCCTACGCGTGATCTTCTTACTATGTTCAGTATCCCACCATGAGGCTATGTGCTTATTTGATATAACACTATGCATGCCAGTGGGTGAAGGTTGTGTTATTTAATTTGGAATAAAATTGATTTTCATGATTGCAGTATTCAAAACATTTTCAAGATAATGAAATGAATATGCTCCAAAATGGACGACACAGTCTATATTTGTTTGCTTCACATAGTAAATTTTAGAATTTATTATTAATCGTTATATAAACATTTGAAGTTAATAAAATTCATATTATGACTTAGAGGCCGATCTTTTGATTGGATGAGCGGGGCTTCTCAATTAATGACCTTCCCCCTTCATATCTAACATTTCGAGCCAAGCATCCTTGGTTACGACGAATAGTGGCCTTGACACGAGTCATGGGTTTCCTAATTCTCCCAAAATATTAGGTGGCAACTCTGAGATCTGATGACACAGTCCATTTTTGGCAAATATTTTTGCAATAAAATGGATTTTCTATAAAAGTTTCAAAATGTGGACTCTCATCTATGTTTCACATTGCATTCGTGAGACTAGATCGAAGATACTGAGGGTCTGAACTATTAACGCGTGCGGGTACCCCCCGGGCGGTGTTACAGTTTCTAGCGACTCTGCTGGGGACACTTAGAAACCTTGACTCGGACTCTATGATATGATTTTTATTTTCAATTATATATTCATTACATTTCATGCATTGGTGAGCCTTAGTCCCGTGCTCATCACCTATTATCCTGGGCAACTATTCGGCTTTGGGCGGATAGACAGACATGGGCTCTATATAATGGGGGCACAAGCCTTGGAATTAGGATCACCACGTACCGCTTGATCTGCCGGATTGGGAAGGTATATTGGTGTCTTGTTGAGGTACCCTTTTTGACCAAAGACTAACCTAGTGCATGTAATATGCTCAAGCAACATCTAACATTAGGATAGGATGCTACCCTATTTTAGAATGTATGATGCCACTTGTGTGAATAGTGAAACCCTAGATCATTTCAAGGCTAGGACAGGATAACCCTACCTCCTTTAGGGGTGTTTGTTCTCTTTCCTACTATGTGCAATGTATGGGATTTGGGGTTCTCAAATCTGATCAGTGGGTCAGGTATATCATTTTGAGGGGTTGAGTTTAGTGTGCATAATGATCAGTTGAGCTGAAATGCTGTTGAATTTCTGATTGGGAGTTCTGTTTTGTTTTTGCTAGGTAGTCGTAGCACTATAGCTTCAGAATGGTCTAATATCCCTCAAGTTTTGTGGATTCGCAAGTAGAACCACATATTTGGTTCAAAGATAGCCAGTGTTAGTTTCTCTGCCACTAGTTACATGGAGGAAGGTTAAAACCTCATTGTTAGAACCTCGCCAGAAAAAATTTCATGGATTTATGATGGACCCACTTCCAGCAGTGACAGACCCACCTCTAGTAGTGACGGACCCACTTCCAGTAGTGACGAAACCACCTCAATAGTGACGGACCAAACCCTAACAGTAACGGACCAACCTCCGCTAGATATAGCAAACATGCTTTTGGCCATTCAACAAAGCATGGATGCTATTAATAAGAAGATTGCTGCCAGTAGGGAGGCTCTCACCGAATTGCAACGTCCATATGGGGCATCCATATCTTGTCCACCTCCAGTGGTCATTCGGATTTGGCACCACCTCCACCAATTGAGGAGCTTCATGAACCTAATCTACAAATGGGAGGACTTTTCCCCACATATATTGATGAAGTTGACCTGGTTATGCTGAAAATATCTGAATTAAAGAAAATGTACAACAAATCACAAGGGATCAACTATGTTCCAGACATTGAGGATGGGTTTATAGAAATAATTGTGAGGCTGCCTGAGTGGTTCAAAATGACGCACGTGGATAGATTTGATGGCATTGGTGACCCTATGGTTCACATCTGCCTCTTCTCGGACATCCTGAAACTAATGGGCGTAACTCGGGCTCAAAAGTTTTTCTTGTTTGGGAAAACTTTATCTAGTATAGTTGTCATCTGGTATGCCAAGCTGGAGGACTTAATAAATAGAGTTTGGAGAAGTTAGCCGAGGCTTTTGTCACCCAATATTCTTACAACACCCAGATTGAGGTAACCATTCAGGAATTTGAGGCAACCCGACAAGAGCCCAACGAGAGCTTCATGGCATTTCTCTCTAGGTGGAGGAAAAAAATAGCCATGATAACAAGTCGACCCTTGGAAAAAGATCAAGTCCGCATGGTTGTCAAAAATGTGCATGGAGGATTACAGCAAAAAATGATAGTTCTCCCACACTTTAACTTCAAGGACCTCCATGAGATTGGGGTTCAATTTGAGGATGCTATCAAACAAGGGATCAATACAGATGGAAATGAACCCGTGAGAAAGATGTTCAATCGAAGTTCCAATGCTACTGTCGATGGTAGCACAACTGTCAATTTCATACCCTTAGAGATCAACATTGTCACCACTTTTACCAAAATGGCCAACCTTCCACCAACAACACGGTCATGATACTGATCATTGTTTTAACTTCATCATTGGATTCAAGATCTTATTGATAATAAGATCATAGGTCCATCCGAAAAAGCCAAGACCACCACCAACCTATTGCCACCCCATGACCAAGTCTCACCGCCTTCCCATTTCAACCTTATCCATACACTACTGTAGACACCCCATTTTTGACCGCCCGCAAGGCTCGAGCACTTTGCCTGGTACACTCGATGATGAAAGTGCTGTTATGCGTAGTTCGAGGTCTCAACGAAGGGGAGCTCCAAAACAATCCCTAACCTTCCATATTTCCACTGATTATACCCTAGAAATCCATTTTTACACATTATACCACCCTATGCTGAGTCTAAAATAGAAAAACAGGGGATCACATTGAGACCCTGCTATGCCTCATTGAGGGCCGACTGTGGCTATTGATGGCCGGCCATGCCTTAGTAGCGAGAAACACTGTTTTGGGCGGGAGCCCGCTAGCTGTCCATTTTTGAAGATATTTATGACCCCTCTTGTTCAAATTCTATAAAAGCAAAGTTTTATCTCTGTTTTAAGGTTTGAAGAATTTCTAAAAAGCCTATACATCTTCTTGAGAGCTCCTTCTTCTTGTGCAAGCAATCCTTTGAGCAAGATTACCACCTTGAACCTATATCCGTACACCATATACACCTTCACACCTTAGCCTAGGAATCTTGGTTGAGCCTTGAGCATCACAATTCAAGCTTGAGAGTGTGTTTGGACTTAGTTTGATTCACAAACAAAGGGCTACCTTTGTCAAGAGGTATAAGCTTGCTATTTGCTCTCTTACTTTCATTTCTATCATTTACTATCTAGTTCTTGTAGTTTTGTGTTGTTTTGATCTCCTTTCAAGTGTCTAAGCTTGGGTTTGAAGAGCTACCAAAAGGGTAGAGAGAGTTAAGACTCTTTCTTATACCTTCACCTATATCTCAAACCCTTGCTTTTACACTCTTTTTCTTTGCATTCTAAATTGTTTTTCAGAGTTTAAAAGAGGCTAAAAATCATGCTTTGATGTTTCAAAAGTGAAGGGGTTAGCCACCCCTCCTTGTTCTTACTTACTAGTCTTGTTTTCTCTCTTTGTTGTTTAGCATTTTAGGCTCTTTTCATGCACTTTGAGCCACTATTTTTCATCTATTAAGGGATGTTTTAGAGCTATCCTAGGTTGTTTAATTAGTTCATGCTTTAATTAGTTTGGTTGTTGTCTCATGAGTTTGCACACATAGCTTGTTAAATATTGTTCTTGGCCTTTCTTTGCCTAATTTCCATGTTTAATAACCTCATTTTAATAATCAATTTACCATTCATTTCTTTCATTTGAGAGTTGCTTCAATCGGTTGACGGTTATTCAAAACATGAGCTAGAGATCTATGCTTAATGGCTTAATCTCTACGGAGGTTCATTGTCAACGGCGTAGTCTCTTTTTCATGTTGAGAATCACTTCCCGTTTGACATGTTTCTCACTTAGTGGTCGTAATCTTTAGTGGACGTAACAATCATCTTGGACTTAATGGATTAAAAGATGGCAAAGACTAATGAATTTGGCTTAAAATGAACCAAACCATATAAAGAAAATGAGTTATATTGCTTGGGCTCGGCCGGACGTTATGCCGAATCTATTGTGTCAAGGGTTGTCTTACATCAATTCATGATGTTTTGATGAGCCTTGAAGCGTCTCTACCTCCCTCTTTGAGTTAACTCTATGATAGGAAGGAGGGGTGGTTGTTGTTCACTGCATTTATTGATTTTTGTCCAAATTGTATCCGAAATCATCAAGCAATCAACTTGCTCATTGATAGTTTTGGAAACAATTATACCCTTCTCTCAAGGCTTTCCCATGATAGAGAAATGGGAGAGAGACAAACTGAGTTCAGAATAACTCAGTCTGCGTTGTTTTCACTTCAGATTAGAAAACAGGATTTTGCATAAAATTAATGCGCGGCCGGCCTTATTTAGGCCCGACCGGGCCTCATTGAGGGCTGACCATCAATGTTTGGTCAGCAGTATGTTTTACAGAAAACATAGGGCAGCGGCTGAAGGTGAAATAGAGCAGTTAGGCAGACAAATCAGTTCTTGGACACTATGCATGCGACCCTTGTGCATCCTTGTTTACATCAATGTTGTAGATTAATGCTCCGAGTATTGTTGTAATTATTATTATTATTATTATTATTATTATTATTATTATTATTATTATTATTATTGTTATAATTAGTCTTGTTACTTATTAGTGTTGTAATTATTATTGTAATTTTTATAGTTATTTACCTTCAATGGCTAGTTTATTCCTCATTATTATCCTTGTTGTAATAGAGTAGCTAGTTAGTTAATTCTTTAATTTATTCGTTCGTTTTTGTAATAATTAGTTTAATTCCGACTTTGATTCGGACCCTCTTGCATGAGGGCCAACATGTAATAAGCTGTATGTCTTCTAACCCCACGTCTTTCTCCTTTTTACTTATTTGCTTACGATGGTTAGTATAGAACATCATTTTTCAAATTAGCATTCTTATGCTTTGCATACATTGCCTTGCATGCATCCAAGGTCCGGCTCATCATGCTAATCCAATATCAATGTTCAAATTCATTGCTTGAATACGTGCTTTATCGCATGTCTTGAATGAAATCATATGCCATGCTCATCGTCGAGCCTATAAATTACATAATGTGTGTGTTGCATTTAGTTATATTGCATTAATTAGGAGCATGCATATTTTTCTAATTATTTTGCTTTGTTTTGGCTTGGAGTACTAGGTGAACAATTTTGAGTTTTAGCATCTTGCGTCGAATGTTCATGTTGCCATGCCAAGCATTCTTCCATGAGGCTAATTGCTTAAGTGATATACCTGTTTGAATGCCTGTGGATAAAGGCTAATTTCTTGAATTGGGATAGTTTGATTAATGTACATTTAAGCCAACTTTTTCAAGGGGCATATTCATAAACTCTTTTCAAATAAACAAACATGAAATCAAATGTTTCAATTCTTGCAAATTAGTCTATACTTGTGAGTGTCACATAGTAAAAATAGCTAATAAAATCGAAACAAGAGCATATAACGTGAATAAAAATTACATCATAGTTAATAGACGTCGATCTTTGATCTGGCGAGTGGGGTGCTCAATCCATGATCTTCCCCTCTCGTACCAAAGTTCCCGAGCTGAGACATTTTGGTGATGACGGATAAGTGGCCTTTGGCACGAGTCTCGGGTTTCCTAAATTTCCAAAAAATATTTAGGTGGTGACTCTGAAATCTGGCAAAGTAGTTGATTTTTGGCATTTGAGTCAAACATCGATTTTCCAAAAGAATTTCCGGATTTGGACTCTTTTGTGTTTTCACTAATTAGAATTAGAACCATGGGAGTCCGAACTATAGGGCTAGTCGTCTTTCGAAAGGAGCATGAAAAGTGAGCCACAACTACCACCCACCTTCAATCCCAGCATATACATCACACCTTACCATCTACCCAAACTTGAGGTGCTTATTCTAGAGGGCACTGATTTATTCATGATATATGCACCTCGATTCCGTCCAAAGCCCTAACACCCCGTGGTGGCAGATGATTTGGAGCTAGAATTGGGCATTATGGCAGATAATCTCAAAAGCATGCACTTCTCTCTTTATGGTTTTCTTGAGCCATGGATTGATCAAGAGGTAAAGAAATAGTGGAGAAGTTCTAGGTCTAACACTGGCTGAATCTGTGATAGGTTTTGAAACTAGCACAAGACCAAAAATTTAGGAGATATTATGACCATTTCTATGATCGGGGATGGACCACTTGCTGATTGCACATATTTCATTCCAAACATGGTGGATGGCGAGCACTGAAATTAGCAATTTAGGAAAGCTTTCATTCTACTTTATGAATTGGGTGTTGAGTCTAAACCTGATTCCGCCAAGTTTGTGGAGCTAGAATCAGGATTGAGTTAGTCTTGTGAGTCAAAGTCTAGTGATTTCGAGAGTGATAACCCAGACATGATTGTCCTGTTATGTCTATTGTCTTTTCACTTTTTTCTGAGTTTGTTTTGTTTTGACCATTAAGTCAGAAGTTCTGAATAAAAATGCAGTAATTTTTGCCTACTTCTCTATGCTTGTAAATCATCGTGTTGACTAAAGTTTTCAAAAAAAAATTCCAAAACTTTGACAAAGATGAAGAGGAAGGAATTCCTCTGAATTTGAAAATTTTGATCAGATGAGAGGAAAAGAGGTGTGCTAAGCCCTTAATGGATGAGATCATGTTTATTAATGTGGGTACTGAAAAGGATCTTGGCTCAGTCCAGATTGGTTTTACATTGTCTTTAGAGGAGCACGCGTGACTAGTCACTTTATTAAAAGATTTCAAAAAATGTTTTGCATGGTCCTACGAAGACATGCCCGAAATTGATTTTGAAATTGTACAGCAAAAGGTCTGTAATAACCCGACCCTTGTCTATGATTCTGGTATACTTTCAATTCCCTTATTCTGTATATTTATATGCTTATTGTGAAATTCCATGTGGAATTACGGTTAAGTAAGTAAATCCCATGTTTAAAGATGTCTATCTGTTGAACAAAAAAAGTATCTGTTACATGTAGAATGTTTGGATCAGAAATTGAAGGCCTTAAAGGCTTAATAATCCGGAATTGATTGTACAATTGAGATCAGTATAATTTTTAAGTCATAATAAGCATTTTTGTGAAAATTTGATTTGGAATGATTAAACTGATTAAATTTCGTCCTTATTCACTTTTTATATATATATTTGTCCCCTAGACATTTGACTTAGAATTTGGGGAACTCAAAATATCTTCTCAAGAGGGATAGGAAAGGAGAATTAGGGAGGAAGAGGAAGAACCCTTCAAGGAAGGAATTGGAAAAAAATTAGAAAGGTTTATAGAGATTTAAAGCTTAAGGTATGTAGATTCTACTTCAATTAACTCCTCTCTTGAAAATGGATGGGAATTCCTTGATGTTGTGTGATGTAGAGTTGTAATGGAATTCTTGTATGTGTGTGTTAGATGGTTAGCATGATAATCTTATCATTTATTTACTTTGATTTAACTTGAGTTATCTAGTAAGAAGTTATGCATTCTAATATCTCAATTTTAAGCTTGAATTTATCTATGTGAAGAGGTGGTGATACATGTGTGTGTGTGGGTGTATAGATGAGAAGATTATGGAATTGAATTGTGTTTATGAGCTTGAAGGATTGTAGGTTTAATTATAGTAGGATTGTTATGTGTTGTAATTTTATTAACATGAGTTTTAAACCTGCTTGGAGCCTTATAAACACTTACAAAAAAAATGGGATTTTGCTGCAAATTTCGGACTGAATCTGGGCAATCGCCGCACGTGCGGGAGTCACTGCCGCACGTGCGGGAAAGCTTGCCGCACGTGCGGGGCTCACAGCCGCACGTGCGGCCCATGCTGGAAAAAATGGTTTGCTCCGTTTTGCATGCTCGACCCTCGAATATTTTTAGAATTTATATTTGACACCTTTTTGATATATGTAAATTCATTTGAAGTGAAACGAGTCCGAAAATGATGGAATAAGGAAAGAAACTAATGTGTGAGTTATATATGTGTGCAGGGCACACTCCAGGAGGGACAAGTACCTCGTTGTAGCACTGTGAGTAGTATTACTATAGCCTCTCAAATAGTGTCAATGATTCTCATTGTTAACATTATGTTCTTTGCAAGTAATTAAGTTAACATGTTGATGATTGGAAAGTCTAGAGGCATTATTGAGCAGTACATTCTGTTTACTATTGACTATGAATACTAACGTTCTGTTATTTGCAAGATCGCTATAGTGATTCATGACGAACAAATGGAACGTATAAGCATTATGGAACTATGGTATCCGCGTATCTCCAGAATTATTCAATCTGTAAAATGTACTTACCCTTCGTTAATAATTATCAGGAACGTTCAGCTAAACTTAAGTTAACTATGAGAACTCATGTGAATGATGCAACGGTTATCATTAGTACTCTGTTAATTGCAGGTCAACTATGTTAACATATATGAACGAATAACAAAAGGGTATGCTTCTATATGCTACTGATCAATAGCTCAAGTGAACTACGCCATTTCTTACTTAATGAATAAGAGAATTTATGTTCATTCTTGAAGAATGGATTATGTGTAAATATGAGAGCGTGCTGTTTTGTGATTAATAGGCCACAGGCCATTTGGTTATAGGTTATCAAGTGTGGACACCTTCAAAGAGTCAAACTAATTGGAAAGCTATATGTACCCATATGAATCTGAAGTTATTTTGTTATGTTACACATGAACTTGAAGTTATTCAGAATCTACGACATAAATGCAAAAGTTTAACATTAGTATGTGACCCACATGAGAATGTGAATTATTCTATCTTTGTTAAGCATACGATAATAACATGATATGACAGGAAACGCCCTATTTTCTAACATGATACGTTTTGAATCACTGAATGATTGTTCATTTTTAGAAAGGTATTCAAGGCATCCTTAGCACAAGGCCCTTATCCGGGGGGTAATAATACCGTGGTTCACGTATGTTACAAGTTCAAGGACGTTACAAGTTCTTGGTACCGAGGAATTCCTTTATGGAACTAACAAGAATGCTATATATGGCTTTGTTAGCATTATCAGAGTGCCAAGTACAATCAAGTATGAATTCTAATTTCTATTTATGCTTCAAGTATAATGCATGTGTGAATTTGTTTCCGTTTATGGTATGACATGATATGTATGGTTTGGTCTGCAAGACCTATTAATTACTGGTATGGAACAAAGTGCTACTTGGAACTAAGTGCTACATTGTGAGCCACCTCTAGAGTCCATGTGAGACACCTCTTGAATCCATACATATATGAACTAGGCTTAAAGCCAATCTGGGCCTATGGCCATTCTGTATGATCTATTAGGCCAGAGGCCATTCTGCATTTTCGGTATGGAGCAAAGTGCTGTACGGAACTAAGTGCTGCAATGCGAGTCACCTCTAGAATCCGTACGAGCCACCTCTTGAGCCCATACATATGTTCAAGTTATGAGGCCTATGGCCATTCTGTATAAGTTGTTATGAAATGAAACAAAGTGCTACACGGAACTAAGTGCTACGATGTGAGTTACCTCTAGAGTCCGTGTGAGACGCCTCTTGAGTTCATATATGCATGTCCAAGGGCTTTAATGCCAATACGTTTTAAGGGCTTAATGCCATTCTGATAAGGGCTGTAATGCCAATCTGATGAGGGCTTATGCCATTCTAATATGAAACAAAGTGCTACACGGAACTAAGTGCTACAATGTGAGTCACCTCTAGAATCCGTGTGAGACACCTCTTGAGTTCATATATCTGTATGTTCAAGGGCTATATGCCGCCATGTTTAAGGGCTCCATGCCATATGTTCAAGGGCTATATGCCATTATGTTTAAAAGCTTAAGGTTAATGTGTTCAAGGGCTTAAAACCATTATGACTCACGATTGGGGCCTAAGGCCAATTAAAATGAAAACAGGAACAGATTAACTACATGATCTTCACATTTATTATGCATTGTTATGTATTATGTTTAAATCGTGCATTTATGTACCATACTATTCACTGAGCTTGGCTCACCCTATGTTATGTCTGTTTCTGTAGGTAACCAACCAAGTGGTCAGTCCTAAACCATGACGCTTGTCCTCTTTGGTCAACCTTTCCATGTCCAAGCCTAAGAGAAGCTGCTCTTATCTTCATGAAGTTTTGACGAACTTTGGTTTTGCGCTCTAGTTGTTGGCCTAAGGTTGAAATGTGTATAATACTTTCTTCCGAAACGTTTTTGGTGTATGCCCAATTATAGAGCTGGGCTTGTATATATGTGCGTATATATCCAATATTCAGGTGTATGTTTTAGATTTTATTTGTCTGTTTAAAGTTTGTGATCCTGGCATGATAGTAGTAGCTCAATGGAGTTTGTTTCTATTGTCAAATTTTGATATTTAATGCTTCCGTTCAGGCCCCATATATTATATATATAACAGGTTAAGTGTCCGTTTCTGAAGTGGTCATGCCCAAACTTTTAGGGGCGGGTTTGGGATGTGACAAGATCCCTCTTGACCTAAGACTCGACCCCTTAGCTTTAAAACCATGATTTAGAATGTTCGAAAATCAACCAAAATATGAGGCTTTTTATAGTTAGATTGGAAGCAACCGTTGAACTAAGGGAAAAAAGATAGAAGAAAGCTTACAAAGCCGAGTTGAAAGTAGCCTTTGAACTAGGTCCTGAAATAGTTCCATTACATCATTTAAAGGTTGTGAAATAATCATAAAAATTTATTATTATTTTAAATATTGAAAAAAAAAATGACAAATCCTTAGATAATGTAATGGAGATCATCCATTACAATTTTAGAATAAAGAGGATCACAATCCGGCAAACACACACCAATAATAATAAATAAATAAATAACAAAACTAAGACAATTTCAATCCTTAACTATTTTTTTTTATATCTAATTTGATTTTAAATTTGAATAAAAGAGTTGATTTGATATGAACTATTCCAATTGTTTCATCAAATTGTCATCAAAATCTTTTTAAGAACTTTCCTCTTATTGCAAATTTAACAAAGATAAATTTGGGTTTAGAAAGTGGGTCTAAACCAGTGAAACTGGGAAAAGAAGATGATGATAAAAGTGTAATGGAAAAAGACAAATATGGCTTTATCATCTTCTTCCCCAAACTAATATGAAAACCTTTTTGTACCCCTATTGGCAAAAATTGTCACTTGGCAATTTTTTCAATTATTGTACCATGTGATAATGGAAGATAAAAAGTCAAAGATTTCGTGGGACCCACCACCAAGGTTGAGTAAGTGGTGGATGAGGTTGATTTGTTTAAATTAATTAAATTAGCCAAGTTATTGGGTTAAATTTAGATTTGATAAGGTGAGCCTTAACTATTCCTAACAATTAGGAAGTTGTGGAGGTTTATCTCTTTATTGCTTATCTCTTGAGGTCTTATCTCCTACTATTGAGGCTTATCTTTTATCATGGTGCCTTGTCTAAGTTGATAAATGATGAGGCCTATAAGATTTGAAGATCTTCCATATTAGCTATAATCCTACAAAGGTGGAGCCATTTTTCCCAAGATCAAGGCAAATGGATTTTTCTTTGGGACACATGGCAGCTCAAGAAGGTGTGAAGGGTTAACACACTCTATAATCAAGGAGTTAGTTTTCAAAATAAGGCAAAGGTGATCTTTTGAATTCTTTGAGTATAGACATGCATAACAAAGAAAGGAAGATCCATGCAACAACAAATGAAATGTTTTCCACAAATCAAGCAAATTCAAATATAGAAGGACACATGGCAGCCTATGCTCAATGAACCAAGTCAAGATGATGAAGATAGGCTCTAGCCTTTGAAGATCAAAATCATTCTTACTCTTGGGAAATGAGAATTAGCATCAAGGGCACATGTCACCAGGATAGGCTGCCACGTTTCTAGCAGTTAAGCAGGATTTGGGACTTTCCCAACACTATATAAAGGGCTCCAAGTGTAACGTTAGAGGGGTCCTTGACCAAACACTCGACCAAGAGTCTTGCAACACATGCTTTTCAATACATTTATGCTAGCTTCAATAACCCATTTATCTTCATTACCTTACCTTAGCTTGTAGCTTTCTTCTCATACCTTCGTAGCTTCGTTCATTCAGTTTCTTAACTTAGTTATCTTAATTACCAATTGCACGTCATTTCCAATCAATGCAAGTCACAACTTTCGTCTAATTATCTTTGGTATCTATAAATTTGTTAAAAGTGCTCTTAATTGGGGTAAGATTCGAACCAATGGTGGTTCCTTTTAGCCACACACAGTCATTTCTCTGTGTTAGAAGTTAGAAAAGTTCAACAATCCCTATGCTTTGAACTATGTTCACAAGTTCTGGCATGCTTGCATTTAATCAAAAAATTTTCTTGTGTTCACACCTGCAGGATTTCTTGAGTGGCAATAGAAATTTCTAAGGAGTGCAAAACAAAACCCTAATCCTAACCCTTCATCATTTGCCTACCACTTGCCACCATCCCTTCTCTTTTTCTCTATGGCCTTTTCGGCTATGTATGTCACTCAACAAACAGTAATGAAAACCGACTTTTTGAAGTGGTAATTTTTGAAAGAAAACACATTTTTTATGAACCACAAAAAATAAAAGAAATAAACAAATAAACGCATTTCATGAGGTAATAAAGCAATCATCCTTTTGTATCTAACCCGCCCAGTGATTTGCTTGGAAGCAAAACTTTGTACTGGGTTGTCAATATATATATATATATATATATATATGTGTACTAAGTTAGAAATCTACATATTTGGGTTAAGCTATATATGTTAGCATTAGTCCACCCATATGATAAAGGTGAATTCCATACAGTTATTAGGTTAATTTACATATATATATTTGGGGTTGGATAATAGAGTTCGGAAACTATTATGAAACCTAATATGTGTAGGATTTTGGTTACCTAATTGCATGAAATTAGAATTCTCAAGAGTGGTAGGGGTGTGCACAGGTCGGATTGGGTAGGGTGTACCCTCAATCCATCAATCGAACCAAATGCATCGGGTTAAAAGCTTGATCATCCATTGTCGACCAATCTAGTTTTTGAAATTAACCTCTGTAACCCACTCAGTTTGATGGTCAGCTCGGTCAATGGTGTGTTAGAAAGACAACTCCCTTCCATAAAACAAGTCTCAGATTCCAACATGTGCCTAAACAAATTGATTCAAAGATTTAAATATGTGATTCAATCAAAATAATGAACAAGTTCAAACAAGAATGAGTTGAGATATAGAAATAAAATGAAGACCAATTTCAAAAAACAAAAGAAAACTTTTCGTTGTTTAGCACCACTACCATAATTGATCAACTCCGTCATAATCGCCATTGCTCTTGCTCCGTTGATCTTCTAAACTTTATCACCATAGATGGCTATCACATTGCCATCGTCACTCTCCTCTATGCCCATTAGGGTTTCTATGGGAGGGAGATTGAATAAGGGAAATAGGGTTTGTGGCAGGTAATGAAAGATTGGGTTTGTGGGTAAGGGAGAATAAAGATATGGGGTCTCATAGAAAATAGAGAGAGAGAGAGAGAGAGAGAGAGAGAGAGAGAGAGTCTGTATTGGGAAAACACATAACATTGGTTAATGGGAAATAGAGAGAATTGAGAAGTTAAAGATGGGAACTAAAACGACAAGTGTTTGGTTTTGGTGTATTATTGATAAGGTGTAGTTACGAGATATAACAAAATTAAGCCACCTGTAAATAAAATATTATAAATTAGTGATATATATTTTTCGATTTGGATTTACACGGGTTTAAGTACCTAAACCATCAATCTACCGTCAATTCGTGAAAATACACAGTGTACACCCTTGTCTTACTGTTGCTATTTTCAAAATCAACAGTACACATTCAGGTCAATTCAGATCGGTTGAGTTAAACGGGTTGGTTGAATTTGTGCGTACCTCTAATGAGTAGACTATTATATAGAGTCATGTAGATTATAGGTGAAAAATCTAAAAATTTCCAAGATATTGATTTGTGATTATGTTTCAATTTTTAAACAATAAATAACAATCTCAATCAAATAATCAAAGACAAATTGGCACAACAATTTAACATAGAAAAATCACAATTTGAGTGCCTCTAATCGTGATAAAAAAAAAATTACGACAAAATCCATAAAACAATCTACTAAGAAGACAAAAAGGGAATCACACAAGTGTACCCCCAATTACCTATCGAATCCACGACCGAATTAAACCGCCCCAATGTGCCTCTTCCACCACCGTCTTCACCTCGAAATTGTTTTGCCCAATGTTGAATCCACAAAGCTGATGTCGAATCGACAATGATGAGCCACTCCGGAATCAACCAAAACCTCAAGCCTAAGTTCCTCGAAATCTATCGAAGAACAACTCTCTCTTTTGTGAATGAAACAATAAGAATAACCCTTGATATTTTATAATCTGAAATTCGTTGATCAATCGATCACCTTCTATACACCAAGGAAACTCATATAAAACAGCCTCCAATAGAAAACACTTTTTCTTTTCTTTCTCTCTAAGATTCTGGACCACCTCAACCCTAAAAGTAGCAAACTACGCACTTTATAGTAAACTAAATCGCGAAGACCACTCGAGCACATATTTCACTGCTCAAGCAGTGTGACTAAAGGTGGTGCAAAACATATAGGCTGACTGGTCGAGCACAACATTCACCATTCGAGCGGTAAAACTTGTTTCCCAGAAGTTCAGAAGCTCTGCAAAAATAGTAGATGATCATTTTCTCCGCTTGAGCGCACAAATGATAGCTCGATCCTCGTACATAGTCAGCAAAGTAGCAAACATGAAAGTCTCAAGATCACAAACTCCTCTGCATAGGCACAATTTGGGTTGGATTCATATCTAAACACTCACATTCTCACTGAAACATAAGATCGAATAAAATTACCATTAAAAGGAGTTTTGTCAAACGGGATTGCCAATTACAAAAACCTAACAATCTCTCCCTTTGGCAATTCAGTGACAAAACACACCTAAAAAATTAAATCCTAATCACCCCAACCCATTATAACCAACAAAAACAACAAAAATAAACTTTTTTCTCAAGGTCATGATCTGCAAAACAGCTATTAGTGCCACAAGAGTTTATGAAAGCAATAGACATTAAAAAGATTATCTTTAAGCATGAATAAATGGAAATTTTAATAACATGCCCTACACACTCAAAAATAACTCCCCCTCACTAAAAGCAACCACAAAAAAAAAAAAAAAATAACAAAAACAAAGAAAAAAGACAAAAATAATATGGTGGAGCAAGTAAGCAATTTCAGATATGTACCTTATAGCACACAAGAATATCCAAGACACACAATTACTTGAAAACACAATGTGCACAACCTCTAGAAGATTCCTCATGAACAAATGTGATGCCACATGTGAAAAGCATAGATCCCATGATAAATGTGTCTGAGTGACTCTTGGAGGTCGTAAAATACTAGATTCAAATCCTAGTAGTGATCTGATGGCTGGACTTCCGACAAGAGAATATGCAAATGACTGAGAAAATTTAAACCTCTAGTGATCAAGTGATATTTGTTGAGTAAATGTGAATGCTCCCCCTCAAACAATGTATACAATTTTTTTGAGCACTCACATGTAGCTTTCACGCTCAAGAGTATGGAGACCAAACTAGAGAAGAATAAAAAAGATAGTGAAGCCTGGTTGGTGACTCTAAGGTAGCCTTTTTCTCATGCCATGAGATATAAACACAGAGGGGTAAGCAGTGGAAATGTAAGTAGATGGTAGGTGATTAAGAGACTCGGCATCACCCAAGATATGCTAGCATTGGTCAATTTCTCAATAAAAACACATGAAACACTGCTAGTAGTTCGTAGAGAACTTTGATCACTTATACAGAAGAGTCCGATATTTGCTAATCCAAGAGTGCGTATAGAATGAGACATACTACACACAATCCGAAATGAGTACTGACCACAAAAAGCATACACATATCAACATGTAATGGATATTCTCATCAATTCTAATATGCACAAAGAACTTCTCAAAAATTTCAAGCTTGCAAAACCAAACTAGGAAAATTTTTTTGGATTTTTTTTTTAATTTATATATATATATGTCAAAAAAGAAAGAAACGAACAAGCATACACAAAAGACCCAAAAACAAACGAACAAAAAACACAAAATTAAAAAAGAAAACAACAAAAAAATAAAAATGAATAAACAAATTAACACAAGTCAAGCTTTCTCACCCAAACTGCTTTAGTATGAACATGGTTGTGAGAAATGCAGTTCTTAGGTGGTGTCTTGATGTTATGGTTCCCTTCCCTTTCAATGGGAGCCCATCTCGACTTGGTTTCCAACCTCCTATTCCTAGGTATAGGCAAACACGACATCTCTTCATGTTTGGTCTGAAACAAATCAAAACAATGAGGTCTGATTTGACCCTTAACCTTATTACAACTAATGATATGTCTCATATCCCACGAGGTATTAGAATTTCTTCTATCTCTATGAGACACTCTCCCATGGAACTCATAACAATATGGGTGAATATGACCATACATATAACAACAATGACAAATAAAAATAAGGTGTTCCTTTTTTCCCTTGACTTAACCAACTCTAGGAAGATTGAGAAGTCCATTCTCATGTTGAATCGTTTGCTCTTCCTTTCCTTGAGTTCTAGAATCATGAGATATAGATGCCTTCCATTTTTGCTCTTTGTTATCACAAAAGCCAGTGCCACTCTTGCCATAACACATTTGTTGAGACATAATGATATTGTCCAAAGTCTTTAATCCTTTGTTCCGATGACCAATGGTAGCCATAGCACACTTGGCCTCTTCCTTTTTCTTGATGACTAGCTCTTCCAAGGCAACTTGAGACATCTTGAGAGTTTCAATCTTTTCTTCATATGTTGTATAGATTTGTTGTAGCTCATTCGTCTCACGGTCAAGAGTTTTGCACAAAGAGCTTGTCGATCATTAGAAATCTTGATGGCTCTATTCCTAGCCACGGAAATCTCTTCCTTAGTTTAACATTCTCACTTTCAACCACTTTTAGTTTGATAGTGAGTTTGTCATTCAATTTAGATAAGTTAAGAGATTCCTTATACAACTTTTCATAAGCTAGCTAAAGCTCTTCATCATCACTCCCCAGGGATTTAACATTAGTGACATTTTCAACTGGCCTCTTCGGATACTCCATTCGTCCTTCAATTTCGAAAGCCACCATGAAAGCAAGAAATTGTTCATGCCCCTCTTCACCATAAGTCTCGTTGTCACTTTTATTCTTATCTGACTCTGATTCATTATCCTAAGTGATAGCGAAAGCTTTTTTCTTTCTCAGACGATTAGGATTTTCTTGAGGAAAGTGGCCAAAACCATGGCATTCATAGCATTGGACTCTTTGAGAATTCCCTTGTATTTTTCCTTTCTTTTTCTCAATTGTAGAATCAATTTGAGCTTATCTTTGCCTTTGGATTTATAAGTTGATTCCAAAAGATTAGGTTCCTTTTTTAGAAAAGACTTTATAAATTGTTTTACAAAAACATCCGTAATCTTGGAATCAAACTCACAATCCTCATTGGAATCCTTTCCGACTTTATCAGCATTGCTAAAAGCAAGTTCACCTTTTCGTCTTTTTGTCTTTTTTTTTTTTTTTTTTAAATCCATATGAGCCATGTAGCTTTGGAGATTTTTAACTAAATGATGCAACTTGAAGTTGTCAATATCTTAAGCCTCCTCAACAGTTGTAACTTTTGTTGAAATCGATCGGGAAATATGACCCTCAATCAAAGGGTGTCAGCGGACATACTGAAGGGCAAGGGCGTTATTAGAGTGGAAATCCACAAAGGAGAACACGATCTCATTGTTCTGGAGATCAGGATGGACACGCCACACCCACGCATTTTGGGAGTAGAATCCTCAAGACAGGCGACTCCTAATTGAGGACTTCCAGAACCCGTTATTCTAGGTCTGAGAGGACGAGGTCTGAAAGATCATATTTTGAGGGAAGCAGCTATTGACCCTCACGCACTCATCAAACATCTCCTCGATACACGAAATTGCCCAGGTCAGGACCTCCAAAGGGAAGATGCCTAGGCACAGGACCTCCAAAGGGTGTCTGTTTTGCAGAGATTGGCTTCTAGGATGCATGGAAGCGTCGAGGTTGCAATGCCAATGTCCATCTTGTTTACCAGCCGGTGAACAAGGTGTTGGCAAGACTACAGAGTTCGTCGTTCATACCAGCGATAGAGAACGTGCCTTTTCCTACAGGCTTTAACAAGCCTAAGTTCCCGATCTGTGACGGCAAGTCAGATCCTTACATGTATTTTAGCCACTTTCAACAAGTCATCGTTAATCACAGAAGGAACGATGTCTTGATATGCATCCTGCTTCCATCAAGCCTTAGAGACCTATGCTTGACTTGGTTTAAGAGAGCAGGCTCAATGGCCAAGATTATTTTGTCAGTCAAAGCAGGCTCGATGGCCAAACAAGTGGGGTTTTGGGTTTTGAAACTCCCCTCTACGTACAACATTATTCTGGGAAGAGCATGGTTGCACACCATGTGAGCTGTGGCATCAGCCTACCATCAGGTAATGCGGTTCCGAAGCGAAGCCGAGTGTAGACATCCATTTTGACTGGCCCTAAGACTTGGGCGCTTTCTTTTGATTACCCGATGATGAAAATAAGAGTGTGTTTCTCACAAAATTCTCAGTAAAAAAGATGGAATTTGTGCTTCATTTCCAAACCTAAGTCGATTTTGGCCAAGTGTTTAAGTTCTGTTCAAAACTCTCTTTCAAAACTTTCTTTCTGTGCTTTGGTTCAAATATTTTCCTAGTGTTCCAAGGCTCACTTTTAAACTTCAAAATGAAACTTTTTCTGAGAAATTGAACAAAGAACAATGTGGAAATAGGAGGAAATGATGAGAATTCTGTCAAAAAATCATGTTTTGAGCAAAATAGTTAGTCACAACCTAATCATTTGGCTTGCCGACCAATTAATTGGCCAGCCAACCAGCCAGCCAAGTTTTTGGTTGGCCATGCCTAGGAGTAGGGAAGTTTTGACAGAATTCGAGATGAAAGCATGTGGGTAATGCCCATTTTAGATATTTCTTGTTAGATTCATGCACAAGGTACACACCTGTCTCCTACATGATCAGCTTTTGGCCTCCATTGTCAAATGGGTGCTTGTTTCCTTCCCAAAAGAGAGCAATCATCCTTGTCACCCATGGTCCCATGTCTCCCACCATTTTCCTTAATTAAGCCTGCCATCATTGTTGATATAGAGAATGAGGATGTATGTATTAGAGGAGAGAATTGAATTGAGGAAAAAAAAAAAGGAAAGAGAGAGAGAGAGTTAGAGAGAAAAAAAGAGTGAAGTTTTTGTTTTTAATCCAAAATTTCCATACACACTGATATACCATCTTTCCATATATCAAACCAAGCCTAGAAATTCTGATATAGTCATAATCAAGTAGCCTTGATCACAAGAGTGTGGGTGCTCATAAGTTCCCCCCCACCACCTCACACAAACACACATTGTTAATAGCCTAAAAACAACATTCCAACTAGAATTTCAACTTTTCAACTTGAGAATTAATAAAACACTTCCTACACTTGAGGGTGATCAAAAGGAAGTTTATAAATCAAATCCTTCCTTAGAAGGTATGTCACGCCCCCGAAATAAACCCAACATGAATAATACATCAATCACACACATTCCTCAATTACAATCATACTCCATTCTCTGTCTCAAAAATATCCAGGGTTTATACAAAGGTTCCACATGCAATTATACATTCAAAGATATGAAAACACCTGAATCTATAGCATGTGAAACATATAAACTTCCATGTGAAAGTAAAATAAAAGAAATGCCCTTATGGGCTTATATTTCCAAGGCAATAGCCTGGTTACACAAAAGTTGTCGCTCAGACCCATACCAAAAACAGCCCTTGGTTTTACAAATTTTCACGACGAAATAAAGAGCACACTGCTCTTCTCAAAACATTTCCACGCCCTCAATTCGGCGGGATCACCACATCTTTACTTGCACCAAATCTCATAGGAGTGAGCATAATGACCAGTAGAGAATTCTAACAAAGTATATACAGTTATGCTAAACTTCTCAACATCAGATGTAAATGTGTTACCATGCCATGCCATAATGAAGAAAAACGTCATTTTAATGCACCACTTGAAAATCACCATGTTTCAATGATAGTAGGCTATCTCATCCATTTCAAACTTCCAATTCTTTTAATCAAGGGACGGTAAATATGACACTAGTAATCCCTAGGCTGGTGTCTGCAAGTAGACTCTACGAGTACTACCAAACTGTCATTTTTGCTGGTATTAACTGGAAGGCTAGACACCTATCCACGCGGCTTTCGGGTCTTTCACCCTGGACACTCAGGCTAACTTATCAAATTCATCTACACCCCCTATCCGGACTTACCAACGTATTTACCCCATACACATTTCAATTAGTCCTCAATACGATATGATCCTTCTCAAGTAAACATGATGAGAATGCAACAAATGGTAATAATTCACTTCATAGACAATGGTGATATTAAATCAAATGGAAATGAGATGCAATAATTAATATCTCTTAACACTTCTCTATTTTCAAAATGCCCTAACAACAATAATAAACAATACCTTTCTCACTTTCACAAATACGTTTCTCATTTCGCAAAATAATCATGTGTCTTCAACACACCATCACAATCTCTCAACAATGATTCATCATGATTAACCCTTTCAATATGTCCAGCATGCCATGTTTCACTTTATTTTCCCATTACATAAATATCAAACATTTTAACATCATCTATGGCACTCAACAACTCGCCGTCTTATAACTCTACACATATATACATTTATCAATGGACTTTAAAAATGGACCTCCATTTTATACATACATCAAGAAATTGCTATTAGTAACTACATCATAAAATCAATGCTCATTCATCCTTCAATCACAGGAAAAGAAGAACTTCCATAGGCCATTCCACTTTTTAAGAAAATCCCAAATTTCTAGGGTTTTTATTAAAAACAAAACTCCATCATTTTCTTATAGGAACTCCATCACACCATTTTCCATGAGTTTAATAGATGCAAACCCACAAAATAATAGTAAAAGGTTGAAATACAAACTCACATTCAAAACCCTCTTCATTTTGAAATCAAAACCAAAGAAATCAACTCAAAACTTCAAAACCCTTTTTAAATTAACATTAATCTAGCAAAACTTGTATATATAACTCAAGAAATCCCTACCTCCAAGTAGAAGCCCAAGGAGAAGGGCTAGACAAAGGTGAAGCTTCCAAAAATGGCAAATCCCACTTCTTCTTAGATGGAAATGAAGATCTTGAAGAGCTCAATCTTTTTGTCTAAGGAAGGAGGGTGAGAAGAGCACTAGATCTAGGTCAAATATATATAGAGAGAGTATTTCTAGAGAGAGAAGCTCTCAACTTAGGGTTTGGATGAAAAAGAGATGAATATTTTTTGTAAAAAGTCGCTTTTACGATCTGATATATGCATAGTCCGCTCCAGTGGAGAGTTTCACGCTCCAGCGTCAGACACAACAACAACAACTCGCTCGAGCGAAAAGAGCACCGCTCGAGCGTGGATTACACCCGTCCAGTATTTCACAAAATGCAGACAGCCACTCGAGCGCCATGAGGGCCGCTCGAGCGTAAGAAACTCCGCTTGAGCGTGAAAAACACTCTTGCAGCACTTTTTCAAAGACACCAGATACTGAAAGATTACAAATTCCGCTCGAGCGCAAGAAGGCCTGCTTGAGCGGAAGACCGAAATTCTGGGCAATAAGATTCTAGACCGAAAGGCAACCAACCTATTCTAAACACGCTCAAGTCATTCCAAAACTCAAATTCAAGAGGTGTAAGGAAGAAAGACATAACCAGCAGCATCAAACAACAAGATTCGGATCCAGAATACCATGACAGTCGGGTAGAGACCCGGGGTCGCTATAACCTCCTCACCATAGGAAATTTCGTCCCCGAAATTTAATTAAACTCCCCAGAATGAGTGTTCCAGCAACATTAATCATTCTTAACAACACTAACACATTGCAATATTCATGTTCAATTAACATGTACCATTCTCCGCATTATCATTTTATCAAAGAAATAATTGCTCAAGTTAGATACGTGAGATAAAACAATTTACAATAAAACCTCACTTTTCTATAAGCTCACGCTCAATTTTAACAACACATACAATAACGTGTGATCAACTATTTACTAAGGAACATTACAAATCAAAATAAGCTATGCATTACCAAATAAATCCGGATACTTGGCGCGGATTTCCGCCTCCCTTTCCTAAGTTACTTCCTCAACCCCATGGTGCCTCCACAACACCTTCACTAATGGTATGGTTTTGCCTCGTAATACTTGTTCTAGGGTATCTAAGATTTGAACTAGCCGCTCTTGGTAAGAGGCATCCTCATCCACCTCCAATTCAACCAAATCTAACACATGAGAAGGGTCGGGTTCGTACTTCCTAAGCATGGACACATGAAACACATTGTGTACTCCCGAAAGTTGTGGCGGTAAAGCTAACCGATAAGCCACTTCCCCAATTCTCTCCAATATCTCAAAAGGTCCAATAAACCTCGGAGACAACTTCCCACTCTTTCCAAACCTCATTAAACCCTGCCTAGGTGAAACCTTAAGGAACCTGTGATTGCCCACTTCAAAGAACAAAGGTTGCCTCCTCCTATCGGCCAAACTTTCTATCGGCTTTGGGCCGTAACTACCCTCTTTTGGATAGGAGCAACTTTCTCGGTTTCCTCCCTAACAAACTTCGGACCCAACAATGGTGCATCCCCCACCTTGGCCCAACAAACTGGTGACCCACAAGGTTGGCCATACAAGGCCTCAAATGGTGCCACGGAAGACCTCCCAACCAACCAAAGAAACAGAACACCAACCCCCCAGCCACAACCAATTTGGAATACTACCCTGACTCTAGGAACATCAAGAATACCGTATTAGTCAAGAACACAAGAAAGGGGTCACAGACTTCCCTGTGATTCACACCACTCACTGGGTCTATGAGAGAAGACCAACGAACGACCACGACAACCATTAGCCCAAACACTCTCCACGCTTAGCACTCTAACAAGATGGACACTAGATCTCTACCACAAGATCCTTGATTACCTCATTTAAGGAAAAGGTCACTACAAAACTCGGCTCGAGACAAAACTCCGGTCTAACAAGTTCTTACAACGCCCAACCATCCACATAACCGAACGCACAAAACTCGAGATTTAGAAATACAATCAAAGTGGTTACACCATTACAACCGTAAGGGTACAATAATTAACAACTCAATTCCAAAAGAAGGTTTCATCTTTTTCTCAATTATGTGTAAAAGTCATCTCTTTACATACAAAACATGTCCTCAAAAGTGTTTCAAACACCCGCTGGTCACAAGTCAAAATGCATTTTCTTCCTTTTAAGCAAAAATTCAAAATTCATTCATTCTAATTTTCGCTCCACCGTATAAATCGACGGATCCCCGCCGTTAACCAACAACACCCATCACCCACATGGTGATGCCACAACCACAACAACAAAACATAGCTTTTCCACGATATTACTTAACATAATACAATAATTATACCATTCCGTTCAGTCAATAACGTTATTCTTACCACACAAATTATTTACACAAAATAACGACACGATCACGTAAACTAGTTAAAATAGGAATTGTTCTTGTCATCTTAAAAGAAAGAATATCCCTTTTTTTTTAATTTTAAATTTTATTTGACTTCGTACAATTTTCCAATAAAGGATTCGTGTTATAAACTTCGAGTAAAAACAATTCATTTTGTAATTATTTTCCCCAAAACAAGCTTTAAAATTTTACTCCAAGGGTTTTAGTTTACATAGAATTGCCAAGAAAGTTTTCAAAAACCAACAATCACATATCAATTTATCTTCTCAACAAAACCTGGTGAATCCCTACCATCACCCAATAACATCCATCACACTTACAGTGTTTTCACAATGAGACTACCACATCTTCCAATACAACAACAATTAGAAATAATCATGGTGTTAGATGGAACAATGCAACACACATAACTTTCCAGAAAGAGCAATAGTACCCAAAAGCCTATGAGTACTCCCAACCTTGAAGCTAACACTCTACCTCGATTCACGGCTTCAACAACTTACATAGAGATGCGCGCACCGATAACCACACACAAACGCAAGGCCCAAGGCCCTAGGCACAACCCACGGTACCATGCCGCCTACTAGCCAAAATGTACTAACTTTCCAAAGCTCAACCTTACAACCCACATTTAACCCATTCTAAAGTGACTATTTGTCACCCACCTTGATACTCCCAACTTAACTAATCGCCCGAGAGTTTCCGCTCCCGGTATTCAAACACCTACATACCATTCTCAAAGGGATTCAATTCACACGCCTAGATGACCAACACACTCTTATACACAACACAAGACCGAGTAGGTCAACGACAATCACACGATCCGGGTCACCCAAGACAATCTTACCAACAGTACACTCGTTACCTAAAACACCAACCATTCATCGCTCTAGTAATACTTCAAGTATCTACCCACCAAATTCTTTTCCCCACTCAAATCTCCACCAAAATCTAGCAACACTACAAGCTCATTCCAAACACCTTTATTAACTCACAATCAACCTTGACACAGCACTAACCCTATTCATGGTCGATAGGACCCCAATGAACTCACAAATCAAAAATTTTGAAACACTAAGCAGCACACACAAACACCATTCTCACTACCTGAGGTGTAAACCTCATATCCTCTTGGACATTCCTACATCACTTCCACCAATCTTCACAAAGCTCTTGGGTCTCATACTTCCTCAAACTTAATACTACGTTTGTTAAAAATTTCTCGCAGACTTCTTCATCCCCGTCAACAATTTCTAAATTGAACAAAAATCAAAGGACATCGCAAGGCCATCACAAAATTCCAAAATTGATATACAATAGTACTAGGATCACCAATTCCATTTACACATTTCATTACACATATATAACAAGGAAATTTAAGTTTCATTAGCGAGCCCCACACGTGAGGGTAACAAATAACAATACATAACTACGGCGCCTTAGCACCCTATGACACATCGATCAATCACAAAAGTTTCACAACTTATAACATAGATTTCTAAAACAAGAATCCCTCTCAAGGGTGATACTACTGTGCTGGTATAGAAGTCGACCCTCGCGAAGCTTTCGAAGCCTGGCCTCTTCGGGTTTGATACCGACAACGTCCTCGACTGGACTGATTGAACAAGGTCCGACTAGATTCTGAAACACCGGAAGGATCTACACGTAAAGGGCAAAAACGTTTAGCGTGGCCCCGCTGACCACAATCAAAACAAACAATGGACTTCCAATTTTGAACCTGATTTGGAGCTTGAACCTCATTGGGTCCCCCAACGGACGAGCTCGAAAGCCCCGAAGAAAACAAGGGCTGAGTCTGGGAGTGAGCATGCGCTCGCCTCCACCTCTTGCTAAGTCTAGGGTGTTTATGAACTGTAGGAGTTACGAATGTGGCCTCCTCTCTAACTCGACCAACATTGCTAACCACAGCCTCTCCATGGGTCGCCCCTTTTACTAGATCAAAATAATTCTTCCACCTAGATTCAACCACCTTTTGTCGAATATCATCACGCAACCGCCTCTCAAACTCATAACAACGACGCTCCTCTGTTGACACCAATTTTGGAACGAATCTCGACAAACTAGCAAACCTCCTCTCAAACTGAGCCAAAGGAGTAGCACCCTGGCGCAACTTGACAAACTGTTCCCTCAACCTTTCCCGAGCAGAAGGAGGGAAATACTTGGCCAAGAAGGCCTCGGTAAACGCAACCCAAGTGGTACCTATGGTACCCTTGACATACTTCCACCAATAATTCGCAGCCCCCTTTAATTGGAAGGTCGCCAAAGAAACCCTCAACCCCTCGTCCTCAACTCTGAGTATGTCGAGAGTCTTGGTAATCTGTTCCAACCAACTATCCACCTCCAGCGATCTTGCCTCTCCCAAAAACTCTGGTGGATTGGAGCAAAAAAAACCCCTTAGTAAGCTTGAGGGTACACCCGTTGTCCCCCTTATTGCGAGCTAGAGCATCCTGTACCGTAATTACAACCTTGCGTGCAACTTCCTTGCCGATAGTCGATGCTGTAACGACCGGCGCTAGGGGAACCGCCATGCCCCTACCGACACTCATATTACACATCCATCCTTTAGTTCCCTGTGTAGACATCCTACAAAATTCAAAAACAAAATCAACTAAGTGCCCGACGCAATAGCCTCCCCGAGGCACACACTCTCACCACCACGACTTTGAACTCTTCCCGACATCTTAATTAAGGAACAAAATGGATAACCTAGCACATAATCCCAAATGCGCTCGCAACTTGCCTCACACGTTGAGCTAGTACAATCATATTCATTCTAACACACAAACAATTCAATTCACTCCACATAAGCACGCAGTCACATAAGCACATATGAATTATCCTTTAGCGATGCGATTCGTCCCATGGGGAACCAAGAATTCTTAGTAGAATGAGTATTTATCAAGTACCCTTCTAATAAGACCTCAAGGAATCAAATAGGCGCAAATAGCATCCCAAAAGTTTAATCCCATACCCACATAGTCACATAAGCATGCTATCACATAATCACAAAAACAGCACATTTCCTAGTCATGCGAAATGAACCCATTGTGGTATAACTACCACTACTCGCGAGCCCCAAGTATTCAAACCAGGTAGCTCTGATACCAAGTTGTCACGCCCCGAAATAAACCCAACATGAATAATACATCAATCACACACATTTCTCAACTACAATCACACTCCATTCTCTGTCTGAAAAATATCCAGGTTTTATACAAAGGTTCCACATGCAATTATACATTCAAAGATATGAAAACACCTGAATCTATAGCATGTGAAACATATGAACTTCCATGTGAAAGTAAAATAAAAGAAATGCCCTTATGGGCTTACATCTTCCAAGGCAATAGCCTGGTTACACAAAAAGTGGTCACTCGGACCCATACCAAAAATAGCCCTTGGTTTTACAAATTTTCACGACAAAATAAAGAGCACACTACTCTTCTCAAAACATTTCCACGCCCTCAATTCGGCGGGATCACCACATCTTTACTTGCACCAAATCTCATAGGAGTGAGCATAATGCCCAGTAGAGAATTCTAACAAAGTATATACAGTTATGCTAAACTTCTCAACATCATATGTAAATGTGTTACCATGCCATGCCATAATGAAGAAAAATGTCATTTTAATGCACCACTTGAAAATCACCATGTTTCAATGATACTAGGCAATCTCATCCGTTTCAAACTTCCAATTCTTTTAATCAAGGGGTAGTAAATACGACACTGGTAATCCCTAGGCTGGTGTCTACAAGTAGACTCTATGAGTATTACCAAACTGTCATTTTTACCGGTATTAATCGAAAGGCTAGACACCTATCTGCGTGGCTTTCGGGTCTTCCACCGTGGACACTCAAGCCAACTTATCAAATTCATCTACACCCCTTATCTGGACTTACCAACGTATTTACCCTATACACATTTCCATTAGCCCTCATTACAATATGATCCTTCTCCAGTCATGATGAGAATGCAACAAATGGTAATAATTCACTTCATAGACAATGGTGATATTAAATCAAATGGAAATGAGATGCAATAATTAATATCTCTTAATACTTCTCTATTTTCAAAATGCCTTAACAACAATAATAAACAATACCTTTCTCACTTTCACAAATACGTTTCTCATTTCGCAAAATAATCATGTGTCTTCAACACACCATCACAATCTCTCAACAATGATTCATCATGATAAACCCTTTCAATATGTCCAGCATGCCATGTTTCACTTTATTTTCCCATTACATAAATATCAAACATTTTAACATCATCTATGGCACTCAACAACTCGCCGTCTTATAACTCTACACATATATACATTTACTAATGGACTTTAAAAATGGACCTCCATTTTATACATACATCAAGAAATTGCTATTAGCAACTACATCATAAAATCAATGCTCATTCATCCTTCAATCACAGGAAAAGAAGAACATCCATAGGCCTTTCCACTTTTTAAGAAAATCCCAAATTTCTATGGTTTTTATTAAAAACAAAACTCCATCATTTTCTTATAGGAACTCCATCACACCATTTTCCATGAGTTTAATAGAGGAAAAGCCACAAAATAATAGTAAAAGCTTGAAATACAAACTCACATTCAAAACCCTCTTCATTTTGAAATCAAAATCAAAGAAATCAACTCAAAACTTCAAAACCCTTTTTAAATCAACATTAATCTAGCAAAACTTGTATATATAACTCAAGCAATCCCTACCCCCAAGTAGAAGCCCAAGGAGAAGGGCTAGACAAAGGTGAAGCTTCAAAAAATGGCAAATCCCACTTTTTCTTGGATGGAAATGAAGATCTTGAAGAGCTCAATTTTTTTGTCTAAGGAAGGAGGGTGAGAAGACCACTAGATCTAGGTCAAATATAGAGAGAGAGTATTTCTAGAGAGAGAAGCTTTTAACTTAGGGTTTGGATGAAAAAGAGATGAAAAAGTTTTGTAAAAAGTCGCTTTTACGATCTGATATACGCATAGTTTGCTTGAGCGGAGAGTTTCACACTCGAGCGTCAGACACAACAACAACAACTTGCTCGAGCGCAAAGAGCACCGCTCGAGTGTGGATTACACCCATCTAGTATTTCACAAATTGTAGACAGCCGCTCGAGCGCCATGAAGGCCGCTCGAGCTCAGACACGCTCGAGCGTGAAAAACACTCTCACAACACTTTTTCGAAGACACCCGATAGTGAAAGATTACAAATTCTGCTCAAGCGCAAGAAGGCCCGCACGAGCGGAAGACCGAAATTCTGGGCAATAAGATTCTAGGCCGAAAGGCAACCAACCTATTCTAAACACGCTCAAGTCATTCCGAAATTCAAATTCAAGAGGTGTAAGGAAGAAAGACATAACCGGCAGCATCAAGCAACAAGATTCGGATCCAGAATACCATGACAGTCGAGTAGAGACCCGGGGTCGCTATAAGGTAAATTTTGCACAGTTTCCATTTTCTTTTACTTTCTTGTTTTTTTATTTTATTTTATTTTATTTTTATTTTTTTATTGATTCAATTTCATGTTGTAAATGTAATAAGCTAACTGGAAGTGGTTAGTGTAGACACCCCATTTTTTACCACCTGTAAGACTTGGACGCTTTGTCCTGTGCAATCGATGATGAAGTCATGTTGAGTGTGATTCGAAGTCTCAACAAAGGAACGTAAGCTTGTGCTTCAAAACCAATCCCAAATCCTTCATATTCTTATTGTCTTTTCCCCACAAATTCATTGTTGAACATCATGCCACCCTATTTTGAGTTTAAACCAGTGGAACAGGGGAAAACTTTGGGCGCTGGCCGAAACATATTAAGCGTCAGCCGTAGCCATCAGGAACCGGTCGGCACTCGATAGCAAGAAACATTGTTCTGGGTGGGAATGGGTCAGTTGTCCATTTTTGAAGATATTTTAGACCTATTTTGCTCGAATTTTATAAAAACGAGGTGATACACCTGTTTTGAGGACTGAAAAATTTCTAGAGAACCTATACACACAAGAGAGAGCTCCTTGTTCCTATACAAGTACTCTTTGTGCCAACCTATCTCTTTTGATCAATATCCATACACCATACATCACCTTAGATCATAACATTAAAACCTTCGTTGAGCTTTGTGAATCACAATTCAAGCTTGAGAGTGGGCTTGAACCAAGTTTGTGTTACAAACAAAGGCTTACTTCTTTGAGAGGTATAAGCTTGTCACCTCCTCTTTTACAGCTTGTTCTATCTATTGCTATCTATTTCTTGTCTTTTTATATTGTCTTGGACCCATTTCAAATGTCTAAGCTTGGGTTTGGAAAGCTACCAAAGGGTAGAGAGGGTGAACACTCTTTCTTGCACCTTCACCTATAGCTTAAACCCTTGTTTTACACCCTTTTCTTTGCTTTCCAAATTGATTTTCAGAGTTTAAAAGAGACTAAAAACCATGCTTTAAGGTTTCAAAGGTGGAGGGTTAGCCACCTCTCCTTGTTCTTACCTACTAGCCTTATTTTCTTTGCTTGTTGTTTAGCTTTTTGGGCTCTTTTCATGCACTTCGAGCCACTCTTTTTCACCTATTAAGGGATGTTTTAGGGCTATCCTAGGTTGTTTAATTGGTTCAAGCTTTGATTAGTTAATTTGCGGTATCATAAATTCTCATATATAGCTTGTTGTGTGTTGTTTTTAGCTTTTCTTTAATTGATTTTCATGTTAAAAGCCCCATTTTAATAAGAAATTTATCATCCATCTCTTTCGTTTGAGAGTTATTTCAACCGGTTGATGGTTATTCAAAACATGAGCTAGAGATCTATGCTTACTGGCTTAGTCTCTACGGAGATTCATCGTCAACAACATGGTCTCTCTTTCATGTTGAGAATCAATTCCCATTTGATATGCTTCTCATTTAGTGGATGTAATATTTAGTGGACGTAATCACCACCTTAGACAAATGGATTAAAGAATAGCGAAAACTAATGAATTTGGCTTAAAAAAAATCAACCAACATAAAGAACATGAGTTATATTGCTTGGGTTTAGCCAAACGTTATGCCAAATTCATTGAGTGGAGGGTAATCATACATCAATCAATGATGTCTTGTTGAAACTTGGACCTCTACCTTCCTCTTTGAGCTCATTTCATTATAGGAGGGAGGGGGGGTCATTGTTCATTGCATTCATTAATTTTTGTCCAAACTCATGTCCGAAATAATCAAGCAATCAACTTGCTCATTGATGGTCTTGGTAATGACTTTGTTCTTCTCTTGAGGATTTCTATGATAGAGAAGAGTAGAGAAGACAAATAGGGACTAGAAAGGCTCTGTCTGCACTGTTCTCACCATAGAGCACAAAACATTTTTTTGGCATAAAATTTAGTGCTGGCCGGTACTCTTTGGGTCTGGCTGCAGCTCATCTGGAGCCGGCCGACTCCCAATGCTTGGAAAAGAGAGTGTTTTGCAGAAAACAGAGGGCAGTGGTTGAAGGTGAAGCAGAGCAATCTGGGGAGACAGAGCAACTTCTGGGCATTGTGCATGCATTCATTGTATCTCATGGTTGCTTAGATTAATTTTTTTTAATTATTAGCTTTGTCTTAATTAATTGTTGTCGTAGTTATTATTGTTTACTTAGATTGCTCGTTTATTGCTCATTATCATAATGCCTTTGTTGTAATAAATTAGATAGGTTAGTTATTCATTTATTATTTGTTCCAACCTTGTAATAGGTAGGTAGTTTAGCTCTATTCATTCATTCGAATTTGTAATAATTAGTTTAAATCCGGACACTTGGACATTTATTCGCACTCTTGTGCACAACGGCGTGTACCCTCCTGCGCGAGGGTATGTATGTAATAAGCGTATATGTCTTCCAACCCCTATTTCTTTCTCCCTTTTATTTACCCGTTTACAATGGTAGTATAGAGCATAATGTTCACATAGCATTCCCATGTTTGCATGCACTCGTTTCATGTACATTTTGGTTCGGCTCATCATACTAACCAATGTTAATTTCAAATTCATTGCTTGAAGATGCGATTTAACACGTGCCTTGAAATTGGATTGTATACCATGCTCATAGCCGAGCCTATTAAAAAATTGCATAAATGTGTTCGTTGCATTAGTCACATTGTATCATTTAGGAACATGCATATTTTCTAATTATTTTGCTTTGTTTGGCTTGCCTTGGAGTACTAGGTGAGCGTTTATTGCTTTAGCATCTTGGATTGTGTGTGATTGTTGCAATGTCAAGCATGCTTTCCATGAGGCTAAATGCTTAAATGATATAACTCTTTTAAATACGGGTGGATGAAGGCTAATTGCAAAAATTAGGATAAAATTAATGTGCATACAAACTCACCTTTTTAAGTGATGTGTATTAAAATAATTTTTCAAATAAAACATGGAATCAAAGTGTTCCAACTTTTGCAAATTAGTCTATACTTGTGTGCATCACATAGTAAAAATAACTAATAATCAGAACAAGAGCATATAATGTAAATAAGAATCACATCATGATTAGTAGAGGCCGATCTTTGATCGGGTGAGTGGGGTGCTCAATTCATGACCTTCCCCTCTCGTACCAAAATTCCCAAGCTGAGACGCTTTGGTGACAACAGATAAGTGGTCTTTGGCACGAGTCTTGGGTTTCCTAAGTTTTCTAAAAATATTTAGGTGGCGACTTTGAAATTTGGCAAAGCAGTCCATTTTTGACATTTGATTCAAACATCGATTTTCCAAAAAAAATTACAGGATTTGGACTCCTTTTATGTTTTCACTGTTTCATATTGCACTTGTGAAATTAGATTCAGAACCACGAGAGTCCGAACTGTAGGGCTAGTCGTATCCGAAAGGAGCACGAAAAGCAAGCTACAGTTTTTGGCGACTCTGCTGGGGAATTAGAGAACTTGACTCGAACTTCATGATGTGACATTTTCTCTACACTTATATGTTCTTTTACATTGCATTTGCATGGTTACTTTAAATCACTGTGTTTTCTATCTGCTATTCCTGGACGGTTTGCCAGAGGCTTGTCTAAAAGGCTGACCGGTCATGGGCTCAGCGATGTTGGAAACACAACCCTTGGATCTGGATTACCACTGTACTGCTTGATCCTCCTTTTATTTCTCGGTGTTAGGTGTGAGAGGTATATTAGGTAAATCTTGCCGAGGTACCTTTTCGACCATTTGACCTAGTTTCCAGTAGTGAAGCTATAGTGACTATTCCAAATTAGGACAGGATGCCACCCATATGCAGGTGTAGACACCCCATTTTTGACCATCCTCAAGACTTGGACGTCACCTCTTGAACACTCGGTGATCATCCATGTTTGTGTTCGTCTTGAGTTCCAGGAAGTCTCGGCTACGCGCCTTGCCTCAGGACCTCTCGAGTCGACTGTTTTATGTCTGGTTTTGCACCAAACACTTGTGCTTTGCCTTGGAGGGGCAGGGAATGGCTTGTGAGCCATCCCCACACTCCACCGGCCGTGTCTTGAGGCCACCGGCTGTGTTTTGTTGCCACCGGCCAAATGTTTGGCCGGCCGGCACTATATATGGCCGGCCGGCTATCTTTTTTTGGTCAATTGCATTTTTTGGCCGGCCGACTACTGTACATCTGCTTTTGCAGATATTTTTGTGCAGCTGGCATACACTTTCACCCCCTCCATACACGTGTATGGAGGGATTGCCCTCTTGTTAGCTTCCTTTGGAAGCTTTACAAGACCATTTTGTCTACAAAAGAGAGGCTCTTCTCTTTTGTTTAAGGGTTAGACAAGTTAGGCATTATTTTTCAGAGCTTTGAGTTCTAGGGCTAGGGTTTGTATATATCGTATCTCTATATCTCTCTTTCTTGGTGTATTTGTGTGTGTTTTAGGCCTTAGTATTGCACACAAACACCCACTACTACACCATTCTCTTGGAACTGAGGTTCTAGAGGGTTGTTTTTGAAGTTTTGAAGCTGGTTTGGACCTAAGGAGACTGCTGGTCCACCATTTGTGAAGAGGGTCTACAAGGGTAAGAAACTTGTCCCTTTTCTCCCATCTTTGCATAGCTTATTTACCTATCTTGCATCTGTTTTTGAGCTTAGTGTATAACATATAAAAGTTGTGTTTTTACTTGCTCTAAGTAGTTGCTTAAGGGTGTTTCAAGTTTTGGGGTTGTTTGATCCCTCTTAAGCTTTGAAAGGCTCCATTTTGTGCCATTTTGGTTGAGCTCCGGGACCATTGTGTTTGGGCCTCCTCACCATTGAAATATTGAGGGATTTCAGAGGTGAGGATGGTGCCTTAAGGTCCCAAGAAGGATAGGGCCACCCCCTCTCCTTGTTGTCCTTGAAAAGGGCCATTTTTAGCCTCTTGAGGGAGCATATAGTTTGAGTATGCATTGACCATGCCTTGGCTGATTTTTAGGCTCATTATGTCATAATATAGCATTGTTGTATGTTGGTTTTGGTACACCATGCTTGTCTAGCATACATACCTTGTAATGCCATGATTTGCCTCAATACATGCATAGCATTTAGACTACCATGCTTTTGTGTTTTGGCCAAGCTTTGTGAACCTTATATGCATATTTTGATGTGCTAAGGGACTGTTTTAAGTCATTTGAGTCATCCATGCCTTGTTTTGTATAGCTACCATGTAACCCCTCTTGTATGCCTTAAGCTTTGGCCCTTCTAGCATGCCATCCTTGCTTTGTTTCAGTGGTTTGAAACCACTTGACATGTTATTTCAGACCTCATGATGTGCCCATATGCTTGCATTTGATTCCCCTTCAATGTGTTTAAAGGTTGTTGCCTTATGCCCCTTGTTTAGGCCTTGGAGTATGCTTGCATTTTTAGACCACTTAGATGCCATCTAAGTACATACTTAGCTTTGTTTAGGTCTGTATTAGACCTATTTTAAGTCCCTTTGGCCTTGTGAGGCTTGGTTGACCTAGCCTTGGTTTACCTCCCCTTTGGCTTGCCTTAAGTCTTAGACCATTGTTGCATGTTTGGCTTGCCTTGTTTAGTTGGTTTGGCACCATCCTTAACATGATTTTCAGAGCTTGTTATGTGCATGCCATTAATCCATGTTTTGTCACTTTTAAGTGTGCTTAAAGGTTGCATGTTTGACGCTTGAGTGTTGGCCCGTTAGCATGTACATGTGTGTGTGTGTGTTGGCCCTCATTTCCATAGCATTGGCCACTGTTTTAGGTTAGTTTGAGGGCTGCCTAAATTAGTGTAAGTCCATTCTTGCATGTTGTGACATGCTTACCTTGTGTGTTGATTGCATGCTTGGCCTATCACGTGTTGTGGCATGTTTAAGTGACTTTGCATTTGGCATGCATTTATCGTAGTTGGAATTGCCTAACATGTTGCATGCTTTGCATACTTGCATGCTTGAGTAACTAGCATAGTTGTCACATGCCTTGTATGCTTGTTTGCATTACCATGTTGCATGCCTAGTTAACATGCTTAGGTTGCATTGCATGCATGCTTTGCCTCTTGATTATCCATGATTGAGGTTGAGCTCCTCACTTGTTTGTTTTGGTTTGCATTGCATTTAAAATCAAAATGTATACTTGGTCTCTTGCGCCATAATGCATCGAAATGCGCGATTGATGGTCCGAGAATCGAGGAGCACACCCCTTTGAGTCATGAACATGATAAGAGGTGTGTTGGTGCATACATTTGCTTGAAATATCTTGCCATGCCATGTTCTGCCCTCTGCTGCTGTCAAAACAGGCTTTGCAGGAAGATTTGGCCGGTCGACTACACAGAGTGCCGATCAACCAAAAGTCTGTGGCCGATAGCTTCATTTGTGGCCGATGACCACAACCCACGGCCGGTGACCATTCCCCTTGGCCGGTGGGGTTCTACAGTGTTCAAACAGTGTACCTTGGAGTTTGTGCAATTTTCTGAGGTGCCAAACAGCAAGCAGAGGCATCTTGTGCATGGCAGTGGACTTCCGAGCAAGACCGAGCATGCATTGCATTGGGCTCTTTTCCCGAGGCCGTTTATTGCTTTCTTAGATTAGTTGATTTGCTTTACTAATTTAGTTGGTCTGTAATAATTAATTAGCTAGGATAGTTGGTTTGTTATTCGGACTGTATTATTCTTTTCGACCCTCCGAGCGAGGGCAATTGTGTAATAAGTGCGGGTGCGTGTATGCATGTCTTCCAACCCCCGCTTCTTTCTCCCTTTTACTTACCTGCTTTTGATGGTTAGTATTAGGACATGTTTACTTTAGCATACCTTATGCTATGCATGTGTGCATCATTCATTAGTCTTGCATGCACCGGGCTCGGCGCATCATGCTAACTGCATAAGTATTTCAAAATCTAACTTGAATACATGCTACTTGTGCATTTTCACATGTCATTCATAGACTAGCCGAGCCTACTCTAGTGACATTCCGTATGCGTTGCATTAGGCATTTAAACATGGACTTGGATCATACGTTGATTGCTAACAAGTTCTTTGTTTTGGCATGGAGTACGATGTAAGTATTTATGCTTTAGCATCTCGGATGAGTGTGAATGTTAACATGACAGTATGCTTGCCATGCAGCTATATGTTTACATGATATTACTGCTTGAATGCCTGTGGGTGAAGGTTGGATTGTTTGAGTTGGAACAACTCATTGAAATCTGTGTTTTTTTTTAGCCTACTTACGAGTAGCAAATTTCAAACTGTTTTCCCAACAAACGGATATGCAATGTTTTGTTCCAATCTAGGCGATTTGGTCTATACTTGTTTGCTGTGCGCATAACATAGTAATTCTAGGCTAATAAATAGAAAAAGAACACATAACATTTTCAAAAACGGATATCACGGTTAGTAGAGGCCGATCTTCGGATCGAGCGAGAGGGG
Organism: Camellia sinensis; assembly: GCF_055761805.1. Taxonomy (NCBI): domain Eukaryota; kingdom Viridiplantae; phylum Streptophyta; class Magnoliopsida; order Ericales; family Theaceae; genus Camellia; species Camellia sinensis. The sequence continues at coordinate 163,550,587 of NC_138969.1, read as the reverse complement.
GTGCTCAAAACTGACCTTCCCCAATCGTACCCTAGCTCCCGAGCCGAGGCAACTTTGGTGATGACGGACACGTGGCCTTTGGCACCGAGTCAGGGTTTCCTAAATTCCCCCTTAAAAAATATTTAGGTGGCGACTCTGTATCTGGCAAAGTAGTCCATGTTTGGCACTTCTTTTCTAAAAATCTGTTTTCTCAAAATGATTTGCTGGATTTGGACTCTTTGGTTCAGATTAAGAACCATGACACAAATTGAGTCCGAACTGTAGCACGAAGGCCTCACGCGGGCGCGTCTACAGCAGGATGTTGTGAAACTCGTTGTTTGAAATAGTGCAGCCTAGATCATGTCAAAAATCTAGGATAGGGTAACCTTACCCCTCTCATAGGGGTGGTTTGTTTCTTTTACTTGGTATATGATTTTGCAGTGAGACTGTACAGGATGGTTCATATCAAGTATGAGTTTGAGAACAGAGCTCAGTGGGGATTGTGGTTCTTCAACTGTGTTTTTATCTACTGTGAATTGGGCCGAAGTGCCATCCGATTTTGATCTATGGTTTTTTTATTTTCTGCCTTTCGCTAGGTAGTTTATCACCACAGATTCAGAAAGACCCAATATTCCCTAAGTTGTGTGGACTCGCTTTGGCAGGCTTTGTAAAGCGCAAGACCTTATTGGTGGTCAACCAGTGTTAGTCTCACTTCCGCCAGTTACTCGACGAAGAAGGAACAGACAATCAGCAACTGTAGACATCTCCGAACGCCCTGGGAGGACGAGTCCCCCCCGTTCTGTTCGTATAGGGCTCGCTACAGTTCGGACTCTCAAATTGTCACGGTTCTTAATCTGAACCAAAGAGTCCAAATCCGGCAAATCGTTTTGAGAAAACAGATTTTTAGAAAAGAAGTGCCAAACATGGACTGCTTTGCTAGATACAGAGCCGCCACCTAAATATTTTTTATGGGGGAATTTAGGAAACCCTGACTCGGTGCCAAATGCCACGTGTCCGTCATCACCAAAGTCGCCTCAGCTCGGGAGCTTGGGTACGATTGGGGAAGGTCAGCTATGAGCACCCCCTCTCGCCCAATCCGAAGATCGGCCTCTACTAACCATGATATCCGTTTTTGAAAACGTTATATGTTCTTATTCCCGTTATTAGCCTAGAATTACTATGTTATGTGCACAGCAAACAAGTATAGACCAAATTGCCTAAATTGGAACAAAACATTTCATGCTTGTTTTGAAAATGGTTTGCTACTCGCAAGTAGGATGAAATGCAGGTTTTGCCACCCTCAAGTGGGATTTAGAAAAGATGGTTTTGCCACTATCTAGTGGGCTTAAAACTCACAGTTTTAATGCATTATTCCAATTTAGGTAATTCGACCTCCACCCACAGGCACTCAAGCAATTTATATCACATAAGCAGCTAGCCTCATGGTAATCATGTTATTATGGCAACACTCACACGCATGCGGTATGCTAAAGTGTAAATGCTTACCTAGTGCTCCGAGCCAAATCAAAGCTAGTTAGTAATCAATGCATGATCCTAGCTCATGTTAAAATGGCTAATGCAAAACATACAAGATGCAACTGCAATAGGCTCGGCTATTCTAAGATGGCATGTGATGATGTTACAACTAACATGTATTCAACTTCGGAATTGAAATACAAATGCAGTTAGTATGATGCGCCGAGCCCCGTGCATGTAAGATAAATGCATGGATGCACGCATGCTATCATACTGTATGCTAATTGAAACATGCCCTAGGCTAACCATCGAAAGCTAGGAAATAAAGAAAAGAAAGACGTGGGGTTGGGAGACATACACCACACTCACGCACACTTATTACACAATTGCCCTCACTCGGAGGGTCCGAATAAATATTACAGTCCAAATAAATAATACTAAATTAATTATTACAGAATTTCTAATTAATTAACAAATTAAATGCAGAAAGAACGTGGCCATAGCCCCGCCTTGGGATACGTGAATGATGCATGCTTGACTCGTCTTGCCCGAAAATCCGTACCATGCCACTGTTGCCTCTGTTTACACTGCCTTGCCCCTCTGAGGATCACATAAATTTTCAGAACTGCTTTGAATCACTCCCTGAGTGCTCTGGAGTGTCACTGGCCAGAACAAAATGCCACCGGCCATGGGAATGGGATTATCGGCCAAATCTTATGCTCTCGGCCAAACATGTTTTGCCGGTCGACACCCAGAACTGCCGGCCGGCCAATTCTTCCTGCTGAAACCTGCAATTGACAGCAGCAGAGGGCAAGCAGTGTATGGCATGGAATTTTCAAACAAATGTGTGCATGGCCACACTCCCTATCACGCAATGGACTCAAGGGAGCATGGACCTCGACCCTCGGGCCATCAATTATGCATGATGGCCTAATAAGCCATGTTTGCAACTTGATGTAAAAATGCATGCAAACAAAACACAAGAATGCCAACACCCTATCATGTATGATCAAGTGTGTTGGCGACTAAGGGGATTAGCTCAATTCATCACTTTGAGTATGAAATGGACTAATCCGCCTTGTGTTCGATATAACGTCTGATCGAACACCTGACACATGCAATGCCAACTCATGTTATGCTTATCTTGCCATTTTACTTGGTCAATTTTATTTACTCATTTTAGCATTACCCATCCATCCTTTAATTGATTAAGTCCAAATGAGAGTCCTTTAATGGGAAAGAGGGCCTAAGCCTCAAGTGCCTTGAGCATGAAGAAAACCTCATGCCGTTGGCTAGTAGAAACCCTCAAGAGGGTTAAAACCATTAAGCATGAACGTCTCAACTTCATGCTCAAACCAACAAGAGACTCGAGGCTACTTTCAAAGCAATGAAAGTGAAACATGTAAGGAAATGACATGAATGGCATGAAGTATGCTCTGAAATTGTGTGCAAGACACTACTACAACATGCAAATGGTTCAAGCACTCATGCTCAAATGAACCAATCGACTAGGCATGCAAGAGCATTACACCGTAACCACACAAGGCAAGCCTTAAACAACAAAATCAACTCGAAACAGAGTTATGCAGCCTCAAAACAGTAGCTAAAGTGCATGGAACAAAGGCCAAAACAAGTCAATGAAGCATGCTCACGCAAGAGGCCAATGAAGCACATAAATCATAGCTGTATGGTACGATGCATGCAGGTCTCAACCACCTCAAAACAGTATTTCTACATGCCAAAACAGTGCTGAAAATGCTATGGACATGCACCAAAACAAAGCGATATAGTATACCAACTCATTGGGCTCTTGAAGCACATGAACTACAACTATGTAATGTAATGCATGAGAGTTGTATCCAGCTCAAAACAGAGTTTCTATATGTCAAGTATGAGCTAAAAACATGCTGGTCATGCACCAAAACAAACTCGCAAAGCATGCTTTCTTTTAGGCCATTCTAAGCGCTCAAAACACAACCATGCAAGGCCATACGCAAACCATCCAAACAAGTTGAAACATAGCTTAAATATGCCGAGATATGAACAATTGTAGGCCAAAGTTAAGCTAGCACATGTTAGGAAGTTAGGCTAAAACAAGAAGCATGTTAGGCTAGAAAGCGAGATTGCATTACAAGTGCAAGAAATAAGCAACAAGGGCCTTATCCACCCCAAAACAGATCTGAAACACGGCAAAATAGGGCCTACAACAAGCTGGGCTTAAGCTAAAACAACCAAAAAAAAAGATGCTCTTGTACAAAGCCAACAAGGCATGGCATGAGGAAACTAGGAGGGGAGGCTATCCCCTCCCATTTGGGACCTCAAAATGACTTTTCCACCACTGAAATTCCACTGGAATTCAGTGGTTTAAAGGCCAAAGAAAGGTTGTTTTAAAAGCTTTAGAACAAGGCTCAACACATCCAAAAAGCTACAAAAGTGGGTAGATCAACCTTAACTCAAAAAGGGCTTTAAACCATCATTTTTTATCCATAAAAACAAAGGTTTTTTTAGTTGAAAACCAGGCCAAAAGAAGCATGCAAAGATGGCTATACAAGTACACCAAGAATGAGCTCAAGAGGAGAAGAGTCTTACCCTTAAAGCTCAGCGCCAAAACAGGTCCTTCTTGGACCAAAATCAGCCTTAAGAGCTCCAACTACACCTCCAAGGATCACCTCCTCAAGGTAGACAAGTTTGATCAAGGGTGGAGGCTCAATAAATGGGAAGAACACCCACTTTTGGGCACTTATATGCTTCTATACACACAATATAGGAAGAGAGAGAGAGAGAGAGAGAGAGAGAGAGAGAGAGAGAGAGAGAGAGAGAGAGAGTTGAGAATTTTAGAGAGAGAGAAATTTTTTTTCTCCAAGTTGTATCTCTCTTTGTTGTTGTAAGAGAGTTTGATTGATATAGAAATATATCAATCTGCAACCCCTCAAAACTCCCACGTCCAGGCATGGGCTAGGGTATGGCCTAGAATGACAGCTGTCAGCTGTCTACAGAGATATCTGTTGGAAACCACATTTGGTCGGCCGGCCATCAAAGTGGTCGACCGGCAGTCAAACTGGCTGGCCGGCCATCACATTTGGCCAATTAAAAATCTAGGTGGCCGGTGGGCAGGAGACTTGGTCGACAGGCCATCCCCTTCCCTCAGGAACACATCCACAAGCTCTTGGTGCAAAACCAGACACAAAGCAGTCGAGCCGAGAGATTCTGAGGCAAGGCACGCAGCCGAGGCCTCCGGAAACTCAAGACGAACACAAACAAGGATGATCACCGAGTGTTCAAACGGTGTCGTCCAAGTCTTGAGGACGGTCAAAAATGGGGTGTCTACAGTTGCCCCTCTTTGACAGAACTCGAAAGTCATAAGATGACAGGAGTGAATGTCAAAGCCCGGAGACGACCCATTTTTGACAAGGCCGAAGACTTAGATAAACATACAAAACGGCCAAGGTATGCGCCCGCAGGCTGGGGCAAAATGCAAAAGGCAATGCAAAGAGCCGAACATAACTTATGATCATGCGAAGAAAGCTATAACGAAGCATAACATGCGACAGTTTTAAGCTAGCATACACCAAACTACACTACAATGCAGAAAGGATGTAAGAGAATTATGTAATTCTCGATACGTCTCACATGGAAAATACAATACCTGTGCGGTTCGTCTGGTTGCACCAGCTTCAAATGAACTGTACATACAATATCGTGCCTGAAAGAGAAAGAAAACTTAACAGGTACAGATATCGTTAGCAATATGCATAACATGCAATTGAAAGTGCCTGACAACGCAAGTTGAGTGGGACACATAACAATGCTGTGAAGGCACAAACACATGTAAGTAAAGAACACGTGACAACGTGCACAATGTGTATGAAGAAATTTGAACACATGTAAGCAAAGCATGCGGTCTACGCAAGCAATGTGTATAGAAACTTGAAATTGAACACATGTAAGTAAAGCGTGCGGTCTACGCAAGCAATGTGTAGAGAAAGGAACTTGAAATTGAACATATGTAAGTAAAGCATGCGGTCTACGCATGCAATGTGTAGAGAAAGGAACTTGAAATTGAACACATGTAAGTAAAGCATGCGGTCTACGCATGCAATGTGTAGAGAAAGGAACATGAAATTGAACACATGTAAGTAAAGCATGCGGTCTACGCATGCAATGTGTAGAGAAAGGAACTTGAAATTGAACACATGTAAGTAAAGCATGCGGTCTACGCAAGCAATGTGTATAAAAAGGAACTTGAAATTGAACACATGTAAGTAAAGCATGCGGTCTACGCAAGCAATGTGTATAAAAAGGAACTTGAAATTGAACACATGTAAGTAAAGCATGCGGTCTACGCAAGCAATGTGTATAAAAAGGAACTTGAACACATGTAAGTAAAGCATAACGCGACAACGCATGCAATGTGTAAAGAAAGGAACTTGAACACATGTAAGTAAAGCATAACGCGGCAACGCATGCAATGTGTATAGAAACTTGAAATATGGTAAGGACCAGTTATTCATGATGTTGAAATGCCAAGCACTGTAACATGGTATAATTGAAGCGATTTGTGGAATTCACAAGATACTAAAAGGATACGGGAAGGGACGTTCCTTGCACGTACCGAGCATCGCTCATAGAAGACACGGCTTGAGGTCAACTCGAAGGCCTACTAATGTTCCGAAAGTGTACTTCCTTGCACTGTCTCGAGTAATGAAGGCGCCAAACCACATAGTTGACCCGAACAAGGGCGCGGGAGGTGCATTGACCACATGGGGAGGTTACCAGTATCAATTCCGATACTTTGCTGCCCTGCTCTTCTTTTTGCTTTACTTTCCTTTTTACTAGTAGTTTAAACACATTGCACTGCCTTAGGCAGGTTTTACCTTTTCAAAAATGTGTATTTTGCAAAACACATAAGGGAAATGAAACAACCATTTTGTTCAAAATGATGTTACATTTGTGCTTCCTATGCATCGCATCGCATGGTATCACATAACAATGTGAATGAAATTGAACTTGGTTTGAAAATTGAGCACTCGCATCCTAATAATCAGGTAGTGAACTGACTTACAACTCGATAAACAAAGCAAGGAAACTCGATAAGCTAGCCAAGTGCGAGTACAACTCAACAATCAACAAAGACTTGAAAAGAGTGAAATACAACTCGATAAGCAAATTTACAACAACTCGATAAGCAAATGGGCGTGACACCGCAAAATCCATCATCGGAGGGCCTTGGAAGTGGTGGCATTCTCCAAATTCTCAGCATGTTTCAACATATAAACAGCTTAGGGAGCAAAGAGGAAGACCACCGTCCACGGGAGAAAGCCACCGGCCTCAAGAAACGACCATCGGCCAGAATCTTCGATCTATCGGCCAAAAGTGGTGGTCGGTCGGCACTATATTTGGCCGGCCGGCCATGAATGAAAGAATCACCAGAATGTTGACACCTGTCCTCCACTCAATCTTATCCCCTACAAAAGGCCCCAACTTCGTAGTTCTACTCATTTCAATACTGATTTGCTCGAAATGGAGGGATTTCTTGCCCAGAATCTCTCGTCCTGGATTAACAACTTGGATGGCTCGGAAAAGCTAAATTTTCGGGGTTTCGGCATAAATGCACTATTCACTCTGAGTCACACTCCGCTGCACTTTCCATTTCTTCATGCCGCAGCGAGGTTTTGGAACCCGGTGACTCATGTCTTTAGCTTTAGCGGGCAAGAGGTATGCCCTACCTTCAATGATTTTCAAGCTTTAATGGAATCCGAGCGTGACGAGGAGATCTTACCCCAGCTTAACTTTGGTCATGTTCAGACCTTAGGGCGAATGTGTGGACTCACTATGTATGACGCTCGATCTCTGATTTATGACGGAATGCTAGATATTCCGAGTTTGATTCATCGATTTTCGGATACCGGTGACCGCAGCGACCATCATTGGCAAGGCTTCTGGCGACATGCCCTCTGTTTGTGCATGCTATCTCATTTTCTATTTTCCTCAGGCTCCGGGGGATCTAGCGTCCAATTGATCGAGGTTGCCCTAGGCTTGAAGGAGGGCAAGAGCTGCATTGCCATGATTCTGGCAGAAACGTTGATGGGCTTAGACGCCTTTTATCATCAAGAGACGACCAGATTTGCGGGGAGTCCACTACTGCTGCAGGTAATGTTTTCCACCCAATCTTACATATGTATTGCTTACATCACTCGACCCTCAAGCTCGGTTTTTCTCACAAAATCCCTTTTCTCACTTTTCTCTCATCGTACTTCTCTCTATTCTTTATTCTCTTATTTCTCATCCCTTCCCAGGTGTGGTTGATGGACAAGTTGCAGGTTGTGGACTCTTGCCCAGCATATTCAGCTCGCGGCTACTTCTTCAGGCAACGTCTGGTTCACGCCCTTGATGAGGGTTGGTGGTTCGACTGGATGTGCAATTTATCTGCCGACGTCATTGCTTGGCGGTGCCCTTGGCTCAATCTACCGGCAATGGGCTACAGCATGTCCTAGCAGACTGGGATTCAATTGATTGGCTTTACTCACTGTGTGTTCTATTTCCCATTTTGGTTCCGACGCCAGTTCGGCCATGACCAGATTTGCCCCACAGAGGGGATAGAATATCCAGCTGCCTTTCCGTTTCGAGGTGCGCAGCTTGTTCGGCAGGCCACATCGTGGAGGACAAGAGAACTCCTGGCCCCCGCTCCTACTTTCAGTTGTACTTTGTCTGATGAGTGCTTGGATTGGCTCAATGAAGAGGCACAGGAAGGGCCCACTTTAGCATCAGAGGCTTCAACCAGCTCTGGGAGGGGGCGCAGGAACACCTGACATGACTATGCCCCAGATTTATTGCTTTATTTAGTACTTTCACGTTTTCCTTATGAATGTAATAAAAAAGCAATTTCAATTTGTATGTAAGAGCAGGAGGACTCTGTACTAAAATCAATGAACTTTGAAGGTTGTGGTACTGAAAATTTCCCGTTTTGGTCTAGAGACGGTCTTAGTTGTAAAAAGATTAATTTGAACAAAGTCAACTTTTATCAAAACTTCTCAAAACTATTTTCGATATGGATCAGAACTGGACACGCCTGGGATCTGTCACTGAGATGCACAAACCCTGGATCCCAGCAACTGGAAAGTTGCCCCTAGTCTGAATAGTACCGCAGCACTGCATGGCAACAGAAAGTTGCCCCTAGTCTGAAAAACACTGTACAAGAGATCATGACTGAACTCTTGAATGCTGAATATACGAAGATGACCTAGATGATCAAATGGACAAACCTGATCGGGGAAAAGTTTATGGCTGAACTTCAGGATGAAGCTACCTACGTATCCCAAAGATGGGAATCAAGCCTTACGTAGTTCAGGCTTAGGTTCACTCGAGTATTTTCACTCTCCTTTTACGCTCTAATTTTTGCCAAGGCTACCCTTTGCGGGTTTTCAACCTTGCGAGCTCGATTTTTGTAATTTCAAATTTTCTGTGCTCTAACTTTTGTCTAGGTCGCCCTTTTGGGTTTTCGGCCTAGCGAGCCTCTCAAGGGTAATATTTCTTCAACTTGTCCATGTTGATCGGTTGTGAGAACTCCAGGCCATCTAGATCTATCAGAACTATAGCTCCACCTGACCAGATAGACTTAATGATGTAGGGACCAGTCCAATTGGGTCTGACCTTGCCCCTTGGGTTGTGGATGGGAGTTCGGTTGTCCTTGAGCACCAAATCACCTTCCTTTAGATTCCTGGACTTAACTTTCTTGTTGAAAGCCCGGGCAATTCTGCGCTGATAACCTTGAACATGGTACAGTGCTTTCAGTCTTCTCTCATCAAAGAGCATGAGTTCCTCGAACCTGCTCTGCTGCCAATCTGCTTCGGCTATTTGACACTCAGCCAATACTCGCAAAGACGGAACCTCAATTTCGATAGGTAGAACGGCCTCCATCCCATAAACCAATGAATATGGAGTCGCCCCAGTAGAAGTTCTAATTGAAGTCCGGTAGCCCCACAGGGCAAACGGCAGCTTATCTAGCCAATCTCGGTAGGTTTCACCATTTTCTGCAGTATGTGCTTGATGTTCTTGTTGGTGGCCTCAACTGCTCCGTTGGTCTGCGGTCGGTATGTGGACGACTTATGAAAAGCCACATTGTATTTCTTTAACAAATCAATCACCTCCTTCTTGAAATGGGAACCATTGTCTGAAATAATCTCGTTTAGGACCCCATAGCGGCAGATGATGTTGTTTCTAATGAATTTCGCAACATGTGAAGCCTTCAACACCGCATGAGATTGTGTCTCGACCCACTTCGTAAAGTAATCTATCGCGACCAGAATGAACTCATGCCCATTGGACCCCTTTGGAGTAACAGCCCCGATCACATCAATTCCTCAAACTGAAAAATGGCCATGGCGAAGTCATATTGTACAGCTTCGACGGCGGAATGTTCATGCGATTTGCATGGATCTGGCATTTGTGGCATCGCCGAACAAAGCCGATACAATCCTCCTCCATGGTGGACCAGTAGTAACCCTGTCTGAGGATCTTCTGTGCAGCATTACCCCATTCATATGTGCCCCACATTCTCCTCCGTGGATGGCCTCCATCAGGCGCTTTGATTTCTCAGCTTCTACACACAGCTTATGCAATCCTAGATGACCTCTCTTATACAATTTACCTCCGCAGATGATGAACTGAACGGCCATTCTTCTGATTGCCCTTTTATCCTTGGCGTTTGCCTCCAGTGGATACATTTCATTCTCCAAGAAGTTCCAAATGTCGTAATACCAGGGGTTTTTGTCTTGAACCTCATCTATAGCAGCAATTGACTCGTATGCTGGCACAAATTTCTAGTCAATGATGACGAGACGCATCCGGACTCCGGACGGGATGTCTATCATGGAAGATAGAGTTGCTAAAGAATCTGCGAACCCGTTGTTCTCTCTTAGTAGATGAGCAAAATTTAGCTTCTCAAACCGAGGAATTAACAAGTCCAGGGTCCGGTGATACATCATCATCTTTTCTTCTTTGACTTTCCAGTCTCCTTTTGCTTGAACACAACAAGGTTCGAGCCCCCGATGACGTCCAAACGTCTTGCCCCTAGTTCCAGGGCTGCTTCTAGACTGGCAATGCATGCCTCATATTCTGCTTCATTGTTCGAGACTTTGAACCAGAGTTTGAATGCTAGAGGGATATGGGAATTGTCGGGTGCTATCAGTAACACCCCTATTCCACACCCGTACTGGTTTGACGCTCCATCAAAACACATCGTCCAAGTTTCATCTTCGATGTGCCAAATGGCCTCGTCTGGGAATAAGTACTCAACTGCTTCACCCCCTTCCATTGGATGATCGGCTAAGAACTCTGTCACTGCTCTTCCATTGACTAACTTGCGCGTCACATATTTTAGATCGAATTCGGAAAGCAACAGCAACCAACGAGCTAGCCTACCCGTAAGTGCCAGTTTCTCGAAAAGATATTTGATGGGATCGAGTCGTGAAACCAACATTACAGAGTGAGCTAACAAGTCGTGCCGCAGCTTCCCGGTAGCCCATACCAAAGCTAAGCAAGCCTTCTCCAACGGTGTGTAGCGAGTCTCATACTCTAGCATCTTCTTGCTCAGATAGTAGATGGCTCTTTCCACTTTGTCCTCTGATTCTTGCGTGAGCATGCAGCCCATTGTGGTCTCCGTTACCGAAAGATACAATATCAACAGTCTCCCCGGCTCTGGTGGTGACAACACAGGCGGGTTTTGTAAGTATTCCTTGATCTGTTTAAAAGCAGCTTGGCATCGGCCCTCCCATTAGAATTTCTTTCCTTTCTTCAGGAGACCAAAAAGTGGTTCACAAGTCAAGGTTAATTTTGAGATAAACCGTCTTATGAACTGCACTTTACCCAGAAAGCCTCGCACCTCCTTTTCAGTCCTTAGTGTTGGCATTTCTAGGATGGCCTTGATTTTGGAAGGGTCGACTTCGATGCCCCTTTGTGTAATCAGAAACCCTAGCATTTTTCCCGCCGTAGCACCGAACGTACACTTCTGAGGATTCAGCCGCAGCCGGAATTCTCTGATCCTTTGGAAGAACTTTTGCAAGGCGATGTAGTGGCATTCTCTTTCTTTGGACTTGACAATTATGTCATCCACGTACACCTCCACCTCTTTATGGATCATGTCATGCAATATCGTGGTCGCGGCCCGTTGATATGTAGCTCCAGCATTCTTCAACCCGAACGGCATCACTCTGTAGCAGTATGTCCCCCACGGGGTGGTGAAAGCAGTCTTTTCCCGGTCTTCGGGTGCCATCACTATCTGATTGTAACCTGAGAAGCCATCCATAAACGAAAGCAAAGCATGCCCTGCCGTGAAATCCACCAACTCATCAATATGTGGCAAGGGGAAGTCGTCCTTTGGACTAGCTCTGTTCAAATCCCTGAAGTCCACGCATACTCGGATCCTGCCATCTTTCTTCGGCACTGGAACAATGTTGGCCAACCAAGTCGGGTATTCGGATACCAGCAGGAAGCTTGCATCGATTTGCTTGGTGACCTCTTCCTTAATCTTGATGGCCCAGTCCGGACGAATCCTTATGAGTTTCTGTTTGATAGGTCGGGCCTCGGGGTCAAGAGGGATCCAGTGCTGTACAATCTCAGGATCGATTCCCGGCATGTCTTTGTAGGACCACGCGAAAACATCCTTGAAATCTTTTAATAAATCGACTAAGTGCTCGCGTTCCTCCGAAGACAACGTGGACCCGATTTGGACCAGCCGCGGGTCCTTCTCAGTGTCAATATTCACAGTAGTGATTTCATCAACTAAAGGTTTAACAAATCTTTCCTGCTCTTGATCAATTAATTGTTCCAAACCGGAGGAATTTCTCCCTCGTCGTTTTGGTCAAAATTTTGAAAGTCCTGATTTAAGCAATATATGAAAGGCACAGAAAAGTACTCGGAAACCACATCCACATTATTCTCATTAAGTACTTCCAAATCGTCCGATTCTTCTGTTACAACAGACTCAAAGGAGAAAGAAAAAGATGACCTGGACAGGACTGTGGCATCTGGGTTATCACCCCCAGGAATACCAGACTCAGACTCAGTTGAGCTGGAACCTAATTCCGACTCACAAGACTCGGTGGAATTAGATTCCGGCTCACTACCTGACCCGGAGCTGCTTGATAAAAATCCCTCTTCATATTGCCAAACGAGAGAGGGTGCGATGGATACATCCAAAATATAGGCCCGCAGCCATTTCATTCCCAATCATGGACACCGAGAAGTTATCCCCCAAGCACTTCTGTTCGATCGGAGGATCTGAAAGTAGACATGCCAGTGCTACCCCCATTTCAAGTTCGGTGTCCTCAGACTCCATTTCCCCACTATGCTCAGCCTCGACTGTTGGGTCAGTCTGCTCTTCGGCAACATCGTCCCCAGATAATTGTAGGTCAAAGAAAATCTTGAACCCCGGTACGCGCTTCCTCTCCGCGTTCAGCCACGGCTCCGAAAAACCACAGAATGGAAAATCCTCCCCCTCCCGGACGAAGCGTCTGTTTAGGGTACCCTGGATGGGCCGGTGCATCAACTCAAAAGGCATCCCCATCTGTTTCGCTCTAGCTCTTCCAGCCATTTCCTTTCCTTTCCTTACCCAATCCTCCTTGGTGGGCAGATAACCCAAGCCAAAGGTATGAGGGTTATGTGGCACTTCGGCCAATGCTGCGACGCCCTTCCGGCCGCTCTTTCCCAATCCCATCCCAGGGATGTGTTGAAGCTTGTTCATGAGGTACACTGATTGAGCACTGACATATACCCCCTCATTAATATCCAAGATGTTTTGCACGACCCGAGCCTCAGCAAGGGTGAAACCAGATAAGAATACATCCTCCATACCGTGCTCAATTTCCAAGACTGGTGTAGACACCTCCGGCGGTGGATGGATCGATGAATTCCTAAAAACGATGGCTATTCCCTTTCCATAGGGGTATTTCACCATCTGATGCAAGGTGGACGAAACTGCCTTCATCTGGTGCAACCATGGCCGCCCCAAAAGCAGATTGAAGGTCACAGGAACTTCCAAGACGTGAAAGTCAATCTCATGTTGTCCCGGCCCAACCTTGGTCTGAATCTTCACTGTCCCTATTACCTCTCTACTTGTGTTATCATACGCCCTTATCACCTGGGCTGTCGGCACAAAGTCCGCAGTCTTTAAACCGAATGCATATGCAGTTCTTGCCGGGCACACATTGATGGCAGACCCTGTGTCGACAAGTACCACGAGTGTCCATTTGTTTCTACACTCCACAGAGATGTAGAGTGTCTTGTTATGGCTCACACCCTCAGATGGCAATTCTTTGTCGGAGAAAGTCAACGTTGGGGTAGCTCCTCTCGAAAAAACTAAACCCACTAGCTGTTCAGGTGTGGTGTCTATAGAAAGCTTGGCCTTGTCCATAGCTGATAAGATAGCCTGTCTGTGCACTCGTGATGCCATAAGCAGTCCCTAGATGGAGATGTCTGTTTGTATCTTTTTTAACTATTTGAGCACAGCCTCTTCTTCAAGTTGTTTCTCTTTTTGCTTCTCAGCCTCCTTATCTTTCCCAGACGCCTCTGGTTGATCTAGGTGTGGAGGCTTGAAATACCGTCCACTCCTAGTCATGTGATCGACTTCACCGATGTACCAGGTATCGTTTGGTTGGTTGCTTCCCCAATCCTCGTCTGTGTGGGCAAGACATAGATCATCGTCCTCCCACCACATTCCATCAGCAGCCGACAGACACCTGTTCGGCTCTGGTATGACTGTTCTCGTACTCGCGATACCTTCCATCCCTATGCTCGTGGCATTCTCTATTCCTGGGCACACAGCAGTTTCAGTCCCCACATGGGCCTTTGCCTTTCTGATTCTCGTGGGATCTTCAAATCTTTCCTGTTCTGACTGTATCAACACAACTGGCTGCTCAATAATTCTTGTATTCAGAATACTCCAATCCTGAGCGAAATTCTTAACACCGGCGCTCCCCGGCGACACATTCTGATTTCCGACTCCCTCGACTGTCACCGACATTCGTGTCCCTGCCGAACCCTGTCCTGGTTGGAACTCTTCCACCACATCCGATTAATCATCCAACCACCCTGTAGCCTCTGCTGATTCCTCATAATCAAACTAGTTGACTGCTGCGCCCCCTGGATCTTGGTTACTGTAAAACTGGACATTGGCAAGGTCCTCTTCCACAGCCCTTAAATCATCTGTCCCCCGTCCCAGACTATCCCCTTGGATCACACACAGTTCTCCCCCTGTTGGCAATTCCATGTCTGGCCCATCCGGGCCTATTGATGAAATGTAGTCACCCGAACTATATGTCTTCTCAACACGACTCCCAGATTCTGCAGACTCTGACTCAACAACCTTCTTCTCCTTTGGGATCTCCTCTCTCCTGTTCTCGATAGTCACCACCGTTGGCTTAGGTCAGGTCATGGAGATGTCCATCATGCACAAGTCGGTGCAGTCGGGAAGGAATACCTCCGGCTTAGGCAGGTGGGAAGGAGTGATATAGATGCTAGGATCGTAGGGCACGACCCCAGTTTGGATGAAGTTGATCCTTTTAGGCGGTGGAGCTTGGTAATGTGTGGGGAGAGGGTTTGTTATAACATTGGGCTTCTTGGGAGGCAGAATCACCCCGTTATCGATGAGATCTTGAATCTCATGACGTAGTCGGAAGCCCTTTTCTGATTAAAAGCCCCAGAGCTTTGGATAGGGGCATATATAGTGGAGCGAAGGTTCTTGTGTTTTTGGGTGGGTATTTGGCTGTTTGGGTATGGCTTCCGGACGCGCTGGAGAATGACGCAGCTGCCATGGTTCTTAGAGGGGGGTTAGTGGTGACCATGCCCACTTCGGAGGCTCTTGTAGTTGTAGTACCGCTCGGGCCTGCGTTAGTGTTGCGGTTGAAAGTTCTTCGGGGTTGCTCCCGGTCATTATCAATTAAGCCTTGCTTTAAGGCATCCTCAATCTGCACCCCCATTTCATGTAGATCAGAAAAGGTAGGGAAGGGGAGTACAATCATCTTTTGCATCAACTTCGGCTAAAGATTGTGCACAATCATCTGAATCTGGTCTTTGTCTGTAGGCCTTAAGGTCATCATCGAAGCCTTGGCCCTCCATCTGGTCACAAATTTTGAGAAACTCTCTTTAGGCTCTTGCCTTGTTGTCTCGAGATCACGGGTTGTAATCTCGATTTGTGTATTGTATGAGTATTGCGTAACGAAGGCCTCGGCCATCTCGTCCCAGTTTCTCTTGACATCATCTTCTAATTTGGCATACCATATGGCCGCCGCACCCGATAGGGTTCGGCCGAACAGAGATAGCTTCTGAAGTCTGCTGAGGCCCATTGGCCTTAAGATGTCTGAAAATAGTCTCAGGTGCACCATGGGGTCCCCGGACCCATCAAATCGATCAATGTGCAGCATTTTGAATCTGTCAGGCAGCGTCACAGCTGCGTCGGTATATCCATCTTCGATGTCAGGAATGGTCTTGACTCCCTGGGATCTCTTGAACAGCTTTTCGAGCTTGCTCAACTTTAATGCTGTGGGGTCTGTTTGGAACTCAAAGGGAGAGTCCGGTAGGTTGGTGGGTGTTTTGGATAACTGGGGTTGGATTTGGGATAGGATCGGGGGTAGAGGTGGTCCCGTGGGAATGTCCGCATCATTCTGAACATTAGTTGTCTCCCCGGGGGTGGGAATTCCTGGCGAGGGAGGAACTTGCTGCGAAGCAGATGCTCCGGTTTGCTGTTGTAACCTCACAATTAACTCTGCTTGTTCATTCATAACTGTGGCCTGCTGCTTGGCGAACTCTGCCTGTCGGACAGCTTCCTGCTGCATCATTTTCATACTCTTTTCGAGCTGGCGCACCATCTCCTCTAAATTGGCCATACTGTTCTACTCTGACTGAATTATCGGTATATGTTCCCTTTCTGTGGGAGAAGCAGAATGCTGATCCCTACTGTACACAGGTGGGGTAGACAAAGCCCACTGTACTGACTATTGAACTGATGCCCTCTGCCTAGCTGTCCTCCGTCTAGTAACCAGGGGTAGAGAGTGGTACACTGGTTGTCCGTCTACCAGATCATCAGATTGATGGAGTCGACGACCTCTAATCCAGAGTGCTTGGGAAATATCTACTGGGTCAGAAGCAATTGTGCTCGACTACCTAGTAAAAAGATAAATAAAGCATATAAATAAACAGACAATTGGACAGCGTAACAACGTAAAATAAACACAACACACTGCTGGGTATCACAACAAACTGCCAACAAGCTAAATGTACTGTTCCTTAGTCACTGATCACTGTTTCCAAATTGTTACCCCTAAATCTGAATCTGATACCCGTAGATGACTGATTCCCAAAAACACTAATGCTGATGCCCTCAGGCCTGATACTAAAACTTGCAAACTGATATGTACGTTCCCTGTTGGGATGCACTCTAGAAGCACATAGCAAGTAGAGAGAGCCAAAACACCCCTATGTTGGGGTAGGGTTTCCCTGCCCTATTTTATCAGGAGCTAGGATTTCACTATGCACGCAGTAGTTTTCAAACAACCTAACATCGGGTAAGCAACCTGTCCTAGTTTGGAATGGTCACTATGGATTTCGATATGCACTAGGTCGAATGGTCGAAAAGGGTGCCCTGGTAAAACCGGGGTTTGTGTTCCCATACTGTTAGAGCCCACAATCGGTCAGCCTTACGGCATGCTTTGACAAAGTCAAGCCTCCGGCAAACCGTTCAGGAATGGCAGATGGCAAACACGGTGTCCTAGGCGCACCAATGCACATGCAATGCAAAGAGACACATAAATGAAATCAAAACAGGATACAGTTCGGACTCTCAAATTGTCACGGTTCTTAATCTGAACCAAAGAGTCCAAATCAAGCAAATCGTTCTGAGAAAACAGATTTTTAGAAAAGAAGTGCCAAACATGGACTGCTTTGCTAGATACAGAGCCGCCACCTAAATATTTTTTATGGGGGAATTTAGGAAACCCTGACTCGGTGCCAAAGGCCACGTGTCCGTCATCACCAAAGTTGCCTCGGCTCGGGAGTTTGGGTACGATTGGGGAAGGTCAGCTATGAGCACCCCCTCTCGCCCAATCCGAAGATCGGCCTCTACTAACCGTGATATCCGTTTTTGAAAACATTATGTGTTCTTATTCCGGTTATTAGCCTAGAATTACTATGTTATGCGCACAGCCAACAAGTATAGACCAAATTCCCTAAATTGAAATAAAACATTTCATGCTTGTTTTGAAAATGGTTTGCTACTCGCAAGTAGGCTGAAATGCAGGTTTTGCCACCCTCAAGTGGGCTTTACAAAAGATGATTTTGCCACTATCTAGTGGGCTTAAAACTCACAGTTTTAATGCATTATTCCAATTTAGGTAATTCGACCTCCACCCACAGGCACTCAAGCAGTTTATATCACATAAGCAGCTAGCCTCATGGTAATCATGTTATTATGGCAACACTCACACGCATGCGGTATGCTAAAGCGTAAATGCTTACCTAGTACTCTGAGCCAAAACAAAGCTAGTTAGTAATCAATGCATGATCCTAGCTCATGTTAAAATGGCTAATGCAAAACATACAAGATGCAACTACAATAGGCTCGGCTATTCTAAGATGGCATGTGATGATGTTACAACTAACATGTATTCAACTTCGGAATTGAAATACAAATGCGGTTAATATGATGCGCCGAGCCCGGTGCATGTATGACAAATGTATGGATGCACGCATGCTATCATACTGTATCCTAATTGAAACATACCCTAGGCTAACCATCAAAAGCTTGGAAATAAAAGGGATGAAAGACGTGGGGTTGGGAGACATACACCACACTCACGCACACTTATTACACAATTGCCCTCACTCGGAGGGTCCGAATAAATATTACAGTCCGAATAAATAATACTGAATTAATTATTAAAGAATTTCTAATTAATTAACAAATTAAATGCAGAAAGAAGGTGGCCACAACCCCGCCTCGGGATACGTGAATGATGCATGCATGACTCATCTTGCCCGAAAATCCGTACCATACCACTGTTGCCTCTGTTTACACTGCCTTGCCCCTCTGAGGATCACATAAATTTTCAAAACTGCTTTGAATCACTCCCTGAGTGCTCTGGAGTGTCACCGGCCCGAACAAAATGCCCCCGGCCATGGGAATGGGATTATCGTTCAAATCTTATGCTCTCGGCCAAACATGTTTTGCCGATCGGCACCCAAAACTGCCGGCCGACCAATTCTTCCTGCTGAAACCTGCAGTTGACAGCAGCAGAGGGCAAGTAGTGTATGGCATGGAATTTGCAAACAAATGTGTGCATGTCCACACTCTCTATCATGCAATGGACTCAAGGGAGCATGGCCCTCGACCCTCGGGCCATCAATTTTGCATGATGGCCTAATAGGCCATGTTTGCAATTTGATGTAAAAATGCATGCAAACAAAACACATGAATGCCAACACCCTATCATGTATGATCAAGTGTGTTGGCGACAAAGGGATTAGCTCATTTCATCACTTTCAGTATGAAATGGACTAATCCGCCTTGTGTTCGATATAACGTCCAATCGAACACCTGACACATGGAATGCCAACTCATGTTATGCTTATCTTGCCATTTTACTTGGTCGATTTTATTTACTCATTTTAGCATTACCCATCCATCCTTTAATTGATTAAGTCCAAATGAGAGTCCTTTAATGGGAAAGAGGGCCTAAGCCTCAAGTGCCTTGAGCATGAAGAAGACCTCATGCCGTTGGCTAGTAGAAACCCTCAAGAGGGTTAAAGCCATTAAGCATGAACGTCTCAACTTCATGCTCAAACCAACAAGAGACTCGAGGCTACTTTCAAAGCAATGAAAGTGAAACATGTAAGGAAATGGCATGAATGGCATGAAGTATGCTCTGAAATTGTGTACAAGACACTACTACAACATCCAAATGGTTCAAGCACTCATGCTCAAATGGACCAATCGACTAGGCATGCAAGAGCATTACACCGTAACCACACAAGGCAAGCCTTAAACAACAAAATCAACTCGAAACAGAGTTATGCAGCCTCAAAACAGTGCGTGGAACAAAGGCCAAAACAAGTCAATGAAGCATGCTCACGCAAGAGGCCAATGAAGCACATAAACCATAGCTGTATGGTACGATGCATGCAGGTCTCAACCACCTCAAAACAGTATTTCTACATGCCAAAACAGTGTTGAAAAAGCTATGGACATGCACCAAAACAAAGCGATATAGTAAACCAACTCATTGGGCACTTGAAGCACATGAACTACAACTATGTAATGTAATGCATGAGAGTTGTATCCAACTCAAAACAGAGTTTCTATATGTCAAATCTGAGCTAAAAACATGCTGATCATGGACCAAAACAAACTCGCAAAGCATGCTTTCTTTTAGGCCATTCTAAGCGCTCAAAACACAACCATGCATGGCCATACGCAAACCATCCAAACAAGTTAAAACATAGCTTAAACATGCCGAGATATGAACAATTGTAGGCCAAAGTTAAGCTAGCACATGTTAGGAAGTTTGGCTAAAACAAGAAGCAAGTTAGGCTAGAAAGCGAGATTGCACTACAAGTGCAACAAATAAGCAACAAGGGCCTTATCCACCCCAAAATAGATCTGAAACATGGCAAAATAGGGCCTAAAACATGCTGGACTTAAGCTAAAACAACCCAAAAAAAGATGCTTTTTTACAAAGCCAACAAGGCATGGCATGAGGAAACTAGGAGGGGAGGCTATCCCCTCCCATTTGGGACCTCAAAACGACTTTTCCACCACTGAAATTCCATTGGAATTCAGTGGTTTAAAGGCCAAATAAAGGTTGTTTTAAAAGCTTTAGAACAAGGCTCAACACATAGCCAAAAAGCTACAAAAGTGGGTAGATCAACCTTAACTCAAAAAGGGCTTTAAACCATCATTTTTTATCCATAAAAACAAAGGTTTTTTTAGTTGAAAACCAGGCCAAAAGAAGCATGCAAAGATGGCTATACAAGTACACCAAGAATGAGCTCAGGAGGAGAAGAGTCTTACCCTTAAAGCTCAGCGCCAAAACAGGTCCTTCTTGGACCAAAATCAACCTTAGGAGCTCCAAATACACCTCCAAGGATCACCTCTTCATGGTAGGCAAGTTTGATCAAGGTTGGAGGCTCAAGAAATGGGAAGAACACTCACTTTTGGGCACTTATATGCTTCTATACACACAATATAGGAAGAGAGAGAGAGGGCTGAGAATTTTAGAGAGAGAGAAATTTTTTTTCTCCAAGTTGTATCTCTCTTTGTTGTTGTAAGAGAGCTTGATTGATATAGAAATATATCAATCTGCAGCCCCTCAGAGCTCCCACGTCTAGGCATGGGCTGGGGTATGGCCTAGAATGACAGCTGCCATCTGTCTACAGAGATATCTGTTGAAAACCACTTTTGGCAGGCCGGCCATCAAAGTGGTCGATCGACAGTTAAACTAGCCTGCCGGCCATCACATTTGGCCGATTGAAAATCAAGGTGGCCGGTGGGCAGGAGACTTGGTCAACAGGCCATCCCCTTCCATCAGGAACACATCCACAAGCTCTTGGTGCAAAACCAGACACAAAGCAGTCGAGCCGAGAGATTCTGAGGCAAGGCGCGCAGCCGAGGCCTCCGGGAACTCAAGACGAACACAAGCAAGGATGATCACCGAGTGTTCAAACGGTGACATCCAAGTCTTGAGGACGGTCAAAAATGCGGTGTCTACGGCAACACTGTTACAAAACATTCAGCAAACACCTAATTCTCACTCAAGCAGTTCACTAGCATCTAACTCATCTACACCAGCAATGTCATAGAACACAGAAGAATTTACTGCCATGATGACAGCTTTCCA
This sequence comes from Camellia sinensis, assembly GCF_055761805.1. NCBI lineage: Eukaryota > Viridiplantae > Streptophyta > Magnoliopsida > Ericales > Theaceae > Camellia > Camellia sinensis. The sequence goes on along the minus strand of NC_138969.1, from coordinate 163,529,249 downwards.
GAGGACCATGGATACCGTAAACCAAAGGATGGCCGCACAAGACGAAGTTATCGTTGATCTGCGACGTACATCTGGGGAATCCGCATCAACTGTGCTTCCAATCCGACAGCTTAGCCAAACCCGAATCCACCTCTACCAGTAGAAAATCCCCAAATCTCGAATCTCTAGGAAATGTTTCCCCCGGCTCTAGCTTATCAGCCTCTGGTTCAACTCCCTGCGAGAAGCTTTCCTTTTGATATCAATGAAATTGATCCAACTTCGAGCAAGATTTCCAGGCTAGAGAAAGCACTGAAAAAATCCCAAGACTTTAATTCCATTCTAGATATTGAGGATGGATACACTGAGGCTTCAATCAGGTTACTGGAGAAATTTAAGATGCCTTACATCGACAGATTCGATGGAAGTGGGGATCCGATTGTGCACGTCCACTTGTTTTTAGATGTGCTAAGGCTAATGGGCCTGTCTAGGGCTCAGAAACTATCACTGTTTGGGAGAGCCTTGTTTGATGTGGCAGCCATCTGGTACACTATGTTGGAGGACTCTACAAAGCGGAATTGGGCTGAGTTATCTGAGGCATTTATCAACTAATACTCTTATAATACTCAGATAGAGGTAACCATCAGTGAGTTGGAGGCTACTAGCCAGAACGCCAAAGAATCATTCACGGACTTTGTTGCCAGATGGAGGGCAAAAGGAGCAAGAATGACAAATAGACCATCTGAAAGAGAGCAAGTCCGGCTAGTGGTCCAGAATCTAGAACCAAATATACTACAAAGGATGATAGTGGCACCACTGTCCATATTTGCTTCCCTACACGAGTTGGGGGTCCAGATTGGGAGTGCATTCAAGAAAGGTATCATCCACAGAACTAGTGAACCTGCTAGAAGGCCATTCTCTCGAAGTACCAATGCTAGTAAAAGCACTATTCTGCAGCCTGCAGATGTTAGTATTGTTGTTTCAATGGCCAAGATGGCTGATCCCTTTGCTATTACCATAACCTCGCAACCTTCGCAAAACACCGGTCCGTCCCAGAACCGAAGAGTCTTTACTTCCCTCCATATGAGCCCAGCCTGTGCCCTCAAATTATTAATGGAAAAGGGGCATCTCAAGCCTCTCGATTCTCGTCCACTTCCGAACGCATTGCCATCCAAATATGACCTTATCTAGTAGTGCATCTTCCACCAACAACATGGTCACCCCACAGATCTGTGTTACAGCCTACATCATGAGATCCAGGATCTCATTGACAACAAAGTCATCGCCCTACCCTCCAAACCAAGCGTAACTACCAATCCACTTCCTATACATAACCAAGTCCCCCCCATCCAGAAACATTAACTATATCTATACGCTACCACCCTACTATAATCCCAGCACATACATTACCCCATCTCACCTATCCAAGCCAGAGGTGATTATTCCAGAAGGCACAGACATGTGCATGCTAGATTTAACAACACCACCAACCCAAACCTAACCCATGGCAGTAGAAATAGAGAAGAAACAGAGTGCACTAGAGAAAGGCCAGCCTGATGCCCAAGTCATAGAGAAAGGGGCCTCTGTCGTAGAGGAGTACGACCCCAATTTACATATTATGACCATCGGTCAGCCAAAGCCAGTAGTCATATTACTAGATTTCCTCAGGATCAATGTTATTGGGGAGGATCAGTTAGGGAAAAATCAAAATGATTGACCAGAATAGGGCCTAAATGACTTGGCCGAATGGGAAGAAGACCTGGCCGAGTTGGAAGAGGATCTAGACAACCTCTACTTGTTTGAAGGAGAGGATGCAAACAGTGTACAACTGGGATGGTAGGATCCAAGCTTGCTGAAAACAAACAAGGGGTGGTTGAGTGAGGAGGAGTTGGATGTTAAGAAACATATAGGAGAGACTGAGAAGGAAAAGAAAATTAGTGCTAGTGGCAAGGCTGAGGCCACACCTCTGTTGGAGAAAGAACAGGCACTGGAACAATTTTAGAGGGAAATGATATAAGAGATCCAGACAAAGATAACTCTAGAGTAGGGAAAAGGGAAAGGGAAAGAAAAACTCGAGACAACGGTGGATGATGTCCAAGATACCAAAAAGGTCGAATGGCAGCCCAGTGACCGGAAAAATGATGTTAAGGAAGCTCTGAAAATATCGGGACGCAGAAACCAAAGTTGTGGTGGAGGAAGAATGGTATGATGATGGGGCGTGTGATGTTAACTTGCTCCAGATAGAACCTGATGCTAGCCCGGCCATGGCTGCAGAAGAGTGGTGGGAAGACAGCAACCTAAGTCATACATACACTGACGAAGGGTGAAAGGATGATACCTTTGATGACACCTGGTATACTGATGATATTAATCACATGACCCGGAGTGGTCGGTACTTCAAACCCGCGACCTTAGATCAGCCGGAGTCTTCCAACAAAGAGGTTGAGAGATCAAAAGAGAAGGATACTGAAGAAAACCTAGTCTTGAAACAGCTCAAGGAGATTCAGGCAGACATATCAATCTGCGGGCTGGTAATGGCTTCTCGGGAGCATAGGCAAACACTACTAGAGGCAATTAACTAGACCAAATTGCCTATTGACACCACTACTGACCAATTGGTATCGTTGGTTATATCTGGGGACGTTACGCCTGTGATATCTTTTACAGATAAGGAGTTACCACCTGACGGTGCCAACCACTGCTGACCTTTGTATATAACCCTGGAAAGTAGGCAAAAGTGGATTTCGGTGGTGTTAGCAGATATCGGATCGGCGATCAATGTATGTCCAATGAGGACTGCCTACGCCATTGGTTTAAGGCTGGCTGACTTTACACCTACGACTCAGGCCATTCGGTTCAAGAGCCATATCCTATTCGGTCCATCCAAACACGAGGTGGAATTCCATGTAATGGATGTATCGGCCACGTTCAATCTACTACTAGCAAGGCCCTGGCTGCATTAGATGAAAGTGGTGTCATCAACGGTCCATCAGTTAGTAAAGTCCCCCTTCAAAGATGGGATTACTACTATGTACAGCAATTCTGCGATCCATCTTCCCCAGGGAACTACCGCGCCATTATTGGAAATCATACATGGAGAAGAGGACGTGTTCCTTTCTGGCTTCTCTCTGGCAGAGGCCTAATTGGTCCAAACCATCATGGCAAATGATGATGAGAATTACGTAAGCGCTCAGTCCATCTATATGATAAACAAACATGGGCATATTTCGGGATCAGGATTGGACAGAAGTGACCGACAAGGAGGTATTGTTGCCATGGAGATGAGTTACAACCCCCATGCATTTGGGCAGAGATACAAGCCTACTGCTGCAGATTGGCAAAGAAAGGTGGAGGAGTTGCGAGGAAGGTTGAAAGCAAAGAGGACTGGAAGGTAGTACGAATTAGTCCACAGACCAATAAGGGGAACCTTGAACGGACGTTTTGCCCGCCAAGGGGAAGACTTCCCCTTCTATGGATTCCCAGAGCCCTAGTTTGATGGAGAAACAAAGACAAGGTATCCGGGGTTTGAGATCTTCTTAGGGCACCAGTTAACAGAAGAGGAGGATGAACAAGTAGACCTGAGCCCTAGCACAGATCAAGGCAGAACTGCAAGCTTGGGTATTGAAGAAGAAGAGCTATTGGAAAAGCACTGGCTGGCCTATTGACAAGTTCTACTGCTGGAGCTGAGTCTGTCAACTTGGAGGATAGTTTTACTATCTCAACGATTAAGGATACACTGGCAGCAAATTTCACTACTCTCATCATGGATGCATCTGAGGCTCCATGACTGGTTTGGAAGTTTGAGCAAGGCGTCATCGACCGTTCTGGATCAGATAGTGTGTCTGGATTTGATTCCATTGAGTCTATGAAGTCGGAGTCAGATTCGATTTCCTCTGAGTCTGGTACTTCTGGGAGTGGTAACTTGGATACCAAAGTCCTGTCCAGGTCGTCTTTTAGCTTTTCTTTTGAGTCCACTCTAACTGAAGATCCGGAGCTTTTGAATGAGAATGTTGTGAACTTTGCCTACTTTTCTGTGCCTTTGGTTTGTTGTACTAATCTTGATTTTCAAAATTTTGACTTAAACGAAGAAAAATAAATTCCTCGAGTTTAGAAAAATTTGGTTGATCGTGAAGAGAATAGGCGTGTTAAACCATGTACAGATGAAATCGTATCGATTAATGTGAGTACTGAGGAATATCCTCGCTTGGTCCAGATTGGGTCTACGTTGTCTTCGGAGAAGCGTAAGCATTTAATCGCTTTTATTAAAAAAATTTAAAGATGTTTTCGTGTGGTCCTACGAAGACATGCCTGGAATCAATTATGAGATTGTATAGCTCCGGATCTTTCTCGACCCCGAGGCCCAACGAGTTAAGCAGAAGCTGTGTAGAGTCCACCCAGATTGGGTTTTGAAGATCAAGGAGGAAGTTACCAAATAGATTTAGACAGGGTTCTTGCTTGTATCTAAGTATCCAATATGGTTGGCCAATATTGTTCCATTTCCGAAGAAGGATGACAGAATTAGAGTTTTTGTCAACTTCAGGAATCTGAATAAGGCCAGTCCAAAGGATGACTTCCCTTTGCCACACATAGATGAGTTGGTAGACTTCACCGCCGACCACGCGCTGCTCTCAATGGATGGGTTTTCTAGGTCTAACCAGATTCTGATGGCACCCAAGGATAGGGAGAAGGCCACTTTCATTTCTTTGTGGGGCACCTACGGCTATCGAGTCATGCCATTTGGGTTGAAGAACGCTGGGGCTACCTGTTAGAGGGCTGCAGCCACCATTCTTCATGATATGATCCACAAAGAGGTTGAGATGTATGTGGACGATATGATTGTCAAATCCAAGGAGCGAAAAGGCCGCTACACCGCACTAGAGAAATTATTTCAGCGGATCAAAGAGTACAGATTGAGACTGAACCCCCAAAAGTGTACCCTTGGTGTGGCGACAGGGAAGATGTTGGGTTTCCTAATCAAGCAGAGGGGAATCGAAGTAGATGCTTCTAAAATCAAGGAGGCGTGCAGATTTCTGGGTAAAGTGCAATTCATAATGCGATTTATTTCAAAATTAACCTTAACTTGTGAACCACTATTTGGTCTTCTGAAGAAGGGAAAGAAATTTCAATCGGACGATCGTTGTCAATTTGCCTTTAAGCAGGTCAAGCAGTATCTCTAGAATCCGCCCGTGTTGTCACCACTAGAGCCGGGAAGCCTTTGATTCTATATTTGTCAATAATAGACTCAACTATGGGGTGCATGCTAGCTCAAGAATCTGAAGCCAAAGTGGAGAAGCCCATTTACTACTTTAGCAAAAAGATGCTAGACTACGAGGCCCGTTGCACTCCCCTAAAGAAAGCCTGCCTAGCCTTGGTATAGGCTACCAGGAAGTTGAGGCACTACTTGTTAGCTCATTCTATAATCCTGGTTTCGAGATTAGATCCCATTAAATATCGTTTTGAGAAACCAGCACTTACGGGTAGGCTAGCTCGTTGGTTTCTTTTTCTCTCCGAATTTGATCTCAAATATGTTACACGCAAGTCAGTTAAAGGGAGAGTTGGGGCAGAATTCCTGGCAAACCACTCAGTAGAGGGAGATGAGGCAGTGGAATACCTGTTCCCAGATGAGGACATTTTGCATGTGGAAGAGGAAACATGGACAATGTACTTTGATGGGGCGGCTAATCAGTACGGTTATGGGATAGGTGTGTTGCTCATAACACCAGGTGATTCCCACATACCCTTAGCGTTCAAGCTCTGGTTCAGAGTGTCCAACAATGAACCAGAATATGAGGCGTTCATTGCTGGTTTGGAAGCTACCCTACAACTAGGGGCAAAAAGGTTGGACGTCATTGCAGATTCAAATTTGGTTGTCTCTCAAGCTAACGGGGATTGGAAGGTCATAGAAAAGAACATGAAGATGTATCATCAGGGCATGGATATTTTGATTCCTAGGTTCGAAAAACTGACGTTTACACATTTGTTGAGAGAGACTAACCGGTTTGCGGATGCACTAGCAACTCTATCTTCTATGGTGGACATCCCACTCGGAGTAAAGATGGGTCCATCATTATTGAGTAGAAGTATACGTCTTCTTACTAGATCGTTGCCACAATAGATGAAGTGCAAGACAAAAACCCTTGGTATTACGATATTTGGAACTTTCTAGAAAAAGAGATGCATCCACCAGAGGCAAATGCCAAAGTCAAACGGTACTGCGTTTGGTCGTCCAATTTATCATCTGTAGGGGTAAATTATACAAAAGAGGCCATCTGAGAATGTATAAGCTATGCGTGGAGGAAGAGGAATCAAAGTGTCTTATGGAGGCTGTCCACGGAGGAAAATGCGGAGCCCACATGAATGGTGTGATGTTGGCCTGAAAAATCCTGGACAAGACTGCTACTAGTTAACTATGGAGGAGGATTGTATTGGTTTTGTTCAGCAATGAAACAAATGTCAAGTCCATGCTAATTGCATGAATATTCCGCCATCAAAGCTCTACAACATGATGTGACCACGACCTTTCTCAGTCTAGGGAATCAACATTATCGGCGCAGTCACGCCATAGGGATCAAACGGGCATGAGTTCCTTCTGGTAGCGATCGACTACTTTACTAAATGGGTGGAGGCCCAGTCCTATTTTGTGTTGAAAGCATCACATGTGGCTAAGTTCATTAAGAACAACATTATTTGCCGGTATGGGGTTCCGAACAAGATCATTTCCGATTACAGCTCGCACTTCAAGAAAGAGGTGGAGGATCTACTTGAGAAATAAAATGTGGCTTTTTATAAGTCATTGACATACAGACCATAGACCAATAGAGCTATTGAGGCTGCAAACAAAAATAACAAGAATATCTTGCGAAAAATGATTGAGACCTATAGGGATTAGTCGGATAAATTGCTATTTGCACTTTGGGGCTATCGAACCTCAAACTAAACATCTATAGGAGCAAACCCCTATTCTCTCATCTCTGAGATGGAGGCTATTTTGCCAATTGAAATTGAAGTGTCGTCGTTGTGAGAGTGTCAGATACCATAGGCGGACTGGCAACATAGCAGATTTGAGGAGTTAATGTTGTTTGATGAGAGGAGGCTAAATGCATTGTATCATGTTCTGGGCTGCCAGTGCAGAATTGTCAGGGCATTTAACAAGAAAGTTAAGTCCAGGAATCTTAAGGAGGGAGACATGGTGCTGAAAGACAACAGAGCTCCTATCCATGACCCTAGGGGCAAGTTCAGACCCAATTGGACTGGTCTTTACATTATAAAAGCTACCTAGTCAGGAGGGGCAGTTATTCTTATAGACCTAGATGGCCTGGAGTTTTCACAATCGATCAATATGGACAAGTTAAAGAAATATTACCCCTGAAAGGCTAGCTAGGCCGAAAACCCAAAAGGGCGACCTGGGCAAAAGTTAGAGCATGAAAAATTAGAAAAAAAGAAAAACTGAGCTCGCAAGGTTGAAAACCCTAAAGGGCGACTTTGGCAAAAGTTAGAGCACCAAAAAGAGAGAGTTAATACTCGAGTAAACTTGAGTCGAACTACGTAAGGCCTAATTCCCATTTTTGGGATACGTAGGCAACTTCATCCTGAAGTTTGGCCATAACCATATCCAACTCAACTGTCTTATTCATTCCTATTTGATTAGGTCATCTTTCTCCATTATGGATTGGCTCGGTTGTGTGATCATCAGTTTGGCAGAAGGGCCGGTATGGTGAATGCAGTTATGGGCAGTCGTGATTTGTTGATTCGGGGCTGTACATATCGAGGATGGATTCTATGTGTGTCAGGTGGTGATCTTTTCCAAAAATTGTTTTAAAAAGTTTTAATAAAAGCTTATTTTCTTCAAAATTTTATCCTTTTACAACTTGGACCATTTTTGGGACCAAAAGAAAAAAATTTAGTACTTGCAACTTTAATTTTATTGATTTCAACACAAGTACATTCTTCAACTCTCTAATTTAGATAAAAGCTTCTTTTACATCATAAAACTTGAAAAGAAAGATCAAAGCAGTAAAACTAGAGGCAAAGTTGAGTCAGGTGACTCTATGTCTTCTGCTTGCACTCGTGGAAGATTCTGCAACTAAAGATGGCCCAATTTGTTCGTCGTTGTAGACGTCCCTGAACGTCCCGGGAAGGAATCCCGTTTTGTTCATTTGGGCTTACTACAGTTCAGACTCAAATGTCACGGTTCTTAATCGGATCTCACAATGTGCGATGTGAGATTAATAAATCACCAAAGAGTCCAAATCCGGAAAATCGTTTTGAAAAACTAATTTTTAGAAAGAAGTACCAAACATGGACTGCTTTACCAGATAAAGAGTCGCCACCAAAATATTTTCTTTTGGGGAAATTTAGGAAACCCTGACTCGTGCCTAAGGCCACGTGTCCGTCATCACCAAAGTTGCCTCGGCTCGGGAACTTGGGTACGATTGGGGAAGGTCAGCTATGAGCACCCCCGCTCGCCCAATCAAAGATCGGCCAGTACTAAGCATGATATCGAGTTTTGAAAACATATGTGCTCTTATTCCGGTTATTAGCCTAGAATCATCAAAGTTACTAGAATTACTATGCCTAGAATTACTATTAGCCTGGAACAAAACATCTCATGTTCATTTTGAAAAACGGTTTGAAGGTGCTACTCGCAAGTAGGCTTAAACATGGATTCCAATGAATTGTTCCAATTCAAGCAATCCAACCTTCACCCACATGCATTCAGGCAGTTATATCACATAAGCAATTAGCCTCATGTCAAGCATGCTGTCATGTTAACATTCACATACATGCAAGATGCTAAAGTATAAACACTCACAGTATACTCCGAGCCAAAACAAGAAACTAGTTAGTAATCATGCATGATCGTAGTTCATGTCAGCAATGGCTAATCCAATGCATACAAAATGCAACTAAGATAGGCTCGGCTACCCTAAGAATGGCATGTGAAATGCGACAACTTGATACATGTATTCAAGTTGGAATTGAAATACTATGCAATTAGTATGATGCGCCGAGCCCGGTGTGTGCAATACGAATGAATGTATGCAAACAAGCTATCATAAGTATGCTAATTGAAACGTGCCCTAACCATTGAAAGCAAGTAAATAAAAGGGAGAAAGACGTGGGGTTGGAAGACATGCATCACACACACGCACGCTTATTACAAAATTCGCCCTCTCTCGGAGGGGCCAAAAGAATAATACAAACCAAATAAATAATTAACTACTCTAACAAATTAAATATTACAAAACCTTAACTAATTAACGAATTAATTAAGTTGTTAAAGTAGTAAAGCTGCCTCGGGAAGAGGGTCAAATGCATGCATGCTCGATTAGCCTCGCTTGAAAACCCGTTGCCATGCCACATGTTGCCCTTATTTGCACTGTTTTGCACCTCTGAGAACTACGAAAATCCTTGAGATGCCTCTGAATTACTCCCTGAGCATTGTGGGATGTCACCGGCCAAAAGATAGGACCACCGGCCATTAGGAAGTGGTCACCGACCAAAAGTGGGGCCATCAGCTGGACTTTGGTAGCCGGCCGGCACTGAAGAGGGCCGACCGGCCATCTGTTCCTGCAAAACTCTGTTTTTGCTGCAGTAGAGGACAGACAGTGCATGGCAAGGAATTTACAAGACAATGTATGCACGACCACCATCCCTATCATGCTATGAACTCAAGGGGGTTTGGTTGTCGACCCTCGGGCCACCAATCGCGCATTTCAATGCATGATAGCCAAAGGCGCCAAGTGTGCAATTTGATATCAAATGAAATGCACAAAAACACATAAGGGCCCCAACCTCTATCATCATTGATTCAAGAGGCAAGGGATGCGCACACAATGCTATGCAACCTAAGCATGCAAGCAAACTAATGCAACATGAGCATGCAAGCAACAATGCTATATAAGGCAACTAACATATAACAGTATGCAAAGACAAGCATGCAAACAAGCATGTAACTTAACACGTATGCAAGATGGATGAACATGCAACAACATGTCAATAGGATAACATTTAATAACATGCAAAGGCAAGTATACTTAGACCAATGTAATACATGCATGATGAACTTAACAAAGCAACACATGCATGCAATAGGCAATAGGCAATAGGCATACAACCTAAACATGTGAACATGTATAGCATGCAACAACATGCAAAATGAAACAAGCATGCAACAACATGGTGAGATGGACTTACACTAACATGGGTGGCTCTCAAGAATGCCAAAATTAGTGGCCAAACATGATGGAAATGACGCAACAAAACACATGCAAACATGCAAGGTGCAAGGGCTCTAACTCATAGCACAAGATGCAACTCTCTTAGTGCATTGAAAATATGAAGTATAGCATATAATGGCATATATTCCAGCTCTGAAATGACATATAAAATGGTTCTGAATCATGCAAACGACTCACACAATGCCTGTAGAAAGGCTCAAATACCGAAACTAGTGAAGCACATTACACTAGAGGTATGCAAAGCGATGCTCGAATGACCAAACCAACCCCAAATAGTCCCTATGCAGGCCCAAAACAGTGGCAAAATGGAGTAAGATGATGCCTTGAAGTGCACAAAAATAAAGCTCATGTAATGGCTCACAAATGGGGTATAAAAGCACAACTCTCAAACACATTGAAGACATGATAAACATGAGAATATGGCACACCTATAAACTTTGAAATATCATATTCAATGATGCCAAAACACTAAAATGCCTCAAGCAACACATGCAAGGGACCCCAAAACTCAAAGGTAAGCAAGGCTATTACACTACAACCACACATGGAAAGCACCAATCGACCAAGACGCCTAAAAATAGAGCTAAAGCAGCCTAAAATATGAACAAAACATGTTTGGAGTGTGGCCAAAAGGTGCTAGAATAAGGGGCCAAAACAACATGCAATGTGAGCTAGTAAGCATGATTTCCACTACAGGCGTATAAAGCATGTGAGGGGCCACCAAACCAGCCAAAAACAGAATCATGGCATGCCAAAATATGACAAAAAATCCACAGAAACATGGTCAATACATGCAAGAATGACATGCTCCTTTGATAAGCGATGAATGTGATTACTCTACACATGCGAGAGGCAAACAAAAGAGGACCAAAGCAGCCATGGATAGAGGCTAGGCAGGTCCCAAAAGTCACCAAAAAGTGCCTAAAATAGGCCTTCAAATGATATAAACATATACTCCTTTGATAGGCCAAATATGCTAATCAACAAGACAACAAAGGAGAGGGGATGGCCCTCTCCTTCTTAGGACCTCAAAACACCATCCCCACCACTGAAATCCCTCTAGATTTCAGTGGTGAGAAGGCCAATACAAGGTGGTCCCGAAGCTCACAAAAATGGCACAAAAATGAGGCCAAACAAGGCCTAGGAGGGGGTAAACAAACCCAAATACAAAAGTAATCTTAAACAAAGATTAAAAGCATAAAAAAATAGAACTTTTATCAGCTATACACTAAGCTCAAAACAGCATGTAAGATAGGCTAAAATCTTGTGCAAAAATGGGGAATAAAGAGGGAAAATGAGTTACCCTTGTAACTCAGCAAAACCAGCAGGTTCTTGGACCAAAAACCAGCTCTTCAACCTCTGAAAATACCCTCCAAGAACCTTAGATGAATGGTGGAGGTGTGTGGTCGTGAGGGGGTGTCCAAAGGGGCCAAGAATCTCACTCTTTTGAACCCAAAATATGGAGATATAGAGAGAGATATATCTCTTGTGCCTTAGACAAATTTTTCAACCTCTCTAAAGGATAGGGAGGCCCTCTGTTATAGAGAAAGAAGAGGGTTCAAGCTTCTTGGAGAAGCTAGAGTAAAAGGGTCAAGCTTTTTGGAGAAGCTAGAGCAAAGGTTCAAGCTTCTTTTAAAAGCTAGAGTAAAAGGTTCAAGAGGTTCAAGCTTTCTCAAGAAGCTAAAACAGGGGTTCAAAAGGTTCAAGCTTCCTCAAGAAGCTAAAACAAGGGTACAAAAGGTTCAAACTTCCTCAAGAAGCTTAAAACAATGGTGCAAATCCTCCATACACGTGTATGGAGGGCAGGGTCTGCGCTTACTAGCTGGCACAGCTGGTATGCATAATGCCTGAAAAAGGCAAAGAAAAGGTCTCGGCCAGAAAAAGTGGCCGATTGACCAAAACAATGGTCGGCTGAACAAAAACAATGCCGACCGGCCAATACCTTTGGCCAGTAGCAAGAAAACAGGGCCGGTGGCCTCAAGCCATGGCCAGTGAGGTGTGTGGATGGCGAACAAGCCATTCCCTGCCCTTAGAAGCAAAAACACAAGTGTTTGGTCCATGACCAAGCACAAAACAGATAAGTTGAGAGATCTTGAGGCGAGGCGCGTAGTCGAGACCTCCGAGAACTCAAAATGAACACGATCATGGATGATCATCGAGTGTTCAAACGATGACGTCTAAGTCTTGAGGACGGTCAAAAATAGGGTGTCTACAGTTGCCCCTCTTTGACAGAACTCGAAAGTCATAAAAATGACGGGAGTGAATGTCAAAGCCCAGAGATGACCAATTTTTGACAAGGTTGAAGACTTAGACAAAGCATACAAGTTACAGATAAAGATATGCGCCCGAAGGCAGGGGCAAGATGCAAGACAATGCACAAAGCCGAGCATAACTTATGATCACATAAGGAAACTATAACGAAGCATAACATGCAACAATTTCAAGCAAGCATACACAAATCTAACTAATTACATGTAGAAAGGGTGTAAAAGAATTACTGCAATTCTCACTGCGAATACAGTGTGCATGTGTGATAGATACACAAAGCGAATGTGTGACAGATACACAAAGTGAGCATGTGTGGTAGATACACAAAGCGGACGTAGTGTGATGGATACACAAAAAAAGTGAACACAAAGTGTGATAGATGCACTAAGTGAACAAGGTATGATAAATACACAAGGTGAGTGTAGTGTGACAGATACACAAGGCGTGAACAGAGTGTGCTGGATACACTAAAGGTGAACACAAAGTGTGATAGATGCACTAAGTGAACAGGTGTGATGGATACACTAAAGGTGAACACAAAGTGTGATAGATGCACTAAGTGAACAGGTGTGATGGATACAGAAAAGGTGAACACAAAGTGTGATAGATGCACTAAGTGAACAAAGTATGGTAAATACACTAAAGCTGAGCACAAAGTCTGATAGATGCACTAAGTGAACAGGTGTGATGGATACACAAAAAGTGAACACAAAGTGTGATAGATGCACTAAGTGAACAGGTGTGATGGATACACTAAAGGTGAACACAAAGTGTGATAGATGCACTAAGTGAACAGGTGTGATGGATACAGAAAAGGTGAACACAAAGTGTGATAGATGCAGTAAGTGAACAAAGTATGATAAATACACTAAAGGTGAACACAAAGTTTGATAGATGCACTAAGTGAACAGGTGTGATGGATACACAAAAGGTGAACACAAAGTGTGAACTGGTGTGATGGATACACAAAAGGTGAACACAAAGTGTGATAGATGCACTAAGTGAACAGGTGTGATAGATATAGAAAATGAGAATATGTGTGATAGATACAGAGAATGTGTGTGATAGACACACAAAGTGAAAGAAGTGTGATTGACACACTAAGTGAAGAGAGTGTGATTAATACACTAAATAAATGAAGTGTGATCGATACACTAAGCGAATGAAGAAAGTGAAGTGTGATTGATACACTAAATGAATGAAGTGAGTGAAGTCTGATTGATACACTAAAGCAAATGAAGAGAGTGAAGTGTCATTGATACACTAAATGAATGAAGTGAGTGAAGTGTAATTGATACACTAAGTGAATGAAGAGAGTGAACTATGATTGATACACTAAGTGAGAATGTGTGTGAAGTGTGATTGATGAAGTGAGTGAAGTGTGATTGATACACTAAATAAATGATCTCAAACGGAACTTCTTTGAATGAACCGTACATACAATGTCATGCATTAATGAGAAACAAACTTCATGGGTACAATGCAATACAATTCACGATGTTAAAGGAATGCAATAAACAAACCTAGCGGCGCTTTAGAAAGCACCTCATGGGGTGAGTGGCGATGAACCGCTTTACTATGACGGGGGTTTCCCCTCATGTTCTTCGAACACTTACCTTCAACTGACAGTACAAAGGCTCTGAAATGCTGACAAGGGTTCTTCACGTAGAACACTTTGGATGCTGCCTTTCTTCCTGATCATATACACAACTTTCCCTATTCTCCAACGGAGTGACAGACTAGGTTGGTTCAGTATCTAGAATTGAGGTGCATACACGCTATCTCAACCTATGGGGCTTCCACATAGATTTCAAGCCGAGGACACACCTCTGGGTATTTAAACCAGACTTTAGTCTCGAAAATCTCAAACCTTGGCGTTCTAGGCAATAGCCATTCGAACTCTAGTTTCCACCGTCGCAGTTGGTCTCCTAGGAACTCATTGCGAACTCAACCGAGATGCCTCTGGTAGGGAATGATACTCAGGGAGAGCACTTCTGATCGCCATTCTGGCTTGAAGCATACTTGATCTTGAGCTAGAGGCAGAGGCACACTCATACTTCAGAGCATTGGCAAGACCTGAAGAGGTACACACAGAATGCAATCTCAGAACTTACTGAAGTTGAAACAAACTCAGATACCCGACATTTTCCCTCTTTTCTTTTGCTTTGCAGTCTGGAACCTATATAGCTTCAGATAGGTCCTGGTTTTACTGTTCCGGCATGACCTGGGTTGAACCCTGCGGTTTTACGAAAGAATGAATCTTGTTTTGCACAGATGTGGAGAACAGCACAGCACTCGGAGCGCTAAATGATTTTATTTTTGAAATTGGGAGATGAGTTCTTGACCGGGGTATTGAGCCTACAACTGAACACAGTGCACTACGACTCAACAATGGAAAACAAAAGGTAAACAACCTAAACACATCGAGTAACACTCGAAACGACTCAAAACAAGAATCTAGATAAAACAAAAAGACACGACACTCAAACGTGCACAGGGAGCCTGTTTCTCTAGGTATTGTTTCCCACCCTTTCTCATTGGTGATTCTCACATCACTCGGCCCTCAGACTCTTTTTTCTTCTTTGAATCACTTTTTCTCTCAGCACACATCTCTTTATTCTTCAATCTCTCATTTTTTATCCCTCCCCTAGGTGGTTGATGGATAAACAAGAAGTTGCGGGTTAATGCCCAACGTTATCAGCTCGCGGCTATTTCCTTTGGTGACATTTAGTCGATGCCCCAAATGAAGGAGTGGAGTATCTTGATCCATTCCAATTCGTGCTTCGCACTCGGCTTGATACCTCGTTGCTTGGAGGATGAGAGAGCTTTCAGCCCTTTATTGTTAACTTCAGTTGTGCCCTTCTTGGTGAATAGGGTACCCTTTCCAGCAAGTATGGTGCCCTTTCTAGAAAATACATTGACAACGGGGAAAAGACAGGAAGCCTGACTCAATTGTGCCCCTAGTTCATCATTTTGACCATTTTTGTTTTGGTTTTCTACTAAAACAATTTTGACCAAAATGAGAGTTAGATTAACATGCTTGTTAAATTTTCTGATTTAAAATCATGCAAGTCAGGCTATGAGCACTAAAAATTTTCCTTTTTTGGGTCCAAGAAATGGTCCAGTTTTAGAAAAATGGAATAATTTTGGAGAGAGTTAGTCAACCTCATTAAAAATTCTCAAAAACTATTTTTGCAAATGGCCACTGCTCGACCAACGCAGGATTTACTCTTGAGATGCACAACCTCAGATCCGAAACAATGGAAGATTGCCCCTTGTTTGAAGGACACTGCACGGCAACAGAAAGTTTTCCCTTGTTTGAATAGCACCGCAACATACTGCATGGCAACGGAAAGTTGCCCCTGGTCTGAATAGCGCCGCAGCACGTGGCAACCAGTCCTCACAGTGACAATTACAACCAAATTCTCTAATACAGAGAAGACAAAGATGACCAGAACCATCACATAGACACAGTCGAATTTGAAGGGTTTTACGGCTGGACTTCAGAATGAAGTTTCCTACTGTAGACACCCCATTTTTGACCGTCCTCAAGACTTGGACGTCACCGTTTGAACACTCGGTGATCATCCACGTTTGTGTTCGTCATGAGTTCCCGGGGGTCTCGGCTATGCGCCTTGCCTTAGGACCTCTCGACTGGACTGTGTTGTGTTCGATTTTGCACCAAGCACTTGTGTTTTTGTTTGAAGGGCAGGGAATGGCTTGTTGGCCATCCCCACTCCTCACCGGCCATGGCTTGAGGCCACCGGCCGTGTATTCTTGCCACCGACCATTGGTGATGGGCGGTCGGCACTTTGTGTGGGCAACCGATCATTTAGTTGGTTGATGGCCTCCTTTTCTGGCCGGTACCACTTTTTTGCCTCTTGCAGGCGTGGTGCATGCCAGCTGTGCCAGCTGGAATGCACGGACCCTGCCCCCCATGCACGAGTGTGGCTGTTTTGAACCTTTGCACCCATTTAGGTCCAAGCTTCCTAGAGAAGATTGCACCCTTTGCTCAAGCTTCTTGAGGAAGCTTGACCCTTTGTCTTAGCTTCCTCAAGAAGCTTGCACCCTTAGCTTAGCTCCTCTTGGAAGACTTGACCCGTTTAGGATAGGTTCTCTTAGAAGCTTAGCCTTTCCCCTTGTCTATATAAGGAGACCTCTCTTCTCCATTAGAGAGGTTCAGCAAAACCAGACCATATATGATATATATTTGATATGTATCACTCTCTCTCTCTCTCTCTATATCTCCCTCTCTCTCTTCATTTGCGTGTGTTTGAGGGCCTAAAAGTGTATTTAGTTCTTAGTTTTGCACTAAGTCACCTACTATTACACCATACTTCGACTTTGGAAGTCTTGAGGGTTTGTTCTTGGAGCTTTGGGTCGGTTTTGATCAGAAGAAGAGGCCTGAGCTTGCTGTTCTTGAAGTGTTCTTCAAGGGTAACACTATTTACGTTATATTCCCTAACCTGGCACTAGTCTTTAACCTATCTTTCATACTGATTCCAGCTTTGTGTATAACTAAAAAAAGTCTTCTTTTTGCATGCTTAAGATTTTTCATTAAGGTCGTTTTGGTGTTGGGGGTCGTCCTCCCCCTCTTAGGCCTTGTTTGGCCCCTTTTGTGCTCTCTTTGATAAGCTTTGGGGACTTTTGTGTATTGGCCTTCTCACCACTGAAATCCAGTGTATTTTTAGTGGTGTAGAAGGGGTTTTGAAGTCTTGTATAGGGGAGGGACACCCCTCTCCCTTTGTCTCTCTTTTGTTTACATTTTTGGCTCATAAGGGTAGCATGCATGATTAGCTATTCTTAACTCCATTTCAGAAGTTTTTGGGTGTCATATGGGCATATCTTACTTCTGTTTTTGGTCGGATTAAAGGTCCCTTGCATGCATAATATACTTGCTTTGTATTCCCCTGTTTTGCCTAGAAGTGCATCATGCATTTAACCTATTATGCTCTCATGTTTTGGCCTAACTTTGTGAAGCTCTTAGCCATATCTTACCATGCTTAAGGTATATTGGGAGCTTATTTGAACATATTTACCATGTTTGGTATTGCCCCTTTGTATTTTGGCTTGTGAGCCTTGAGTGTGTGAGTCATTAGCATGCTTTAGTTGGGTTGTTTCAATGATTTGGAGTCATTTCTCATGTCATTTCAGCCCCTCATCCATGCTTGTATGCCTGCATTCATCATCCCCTTCATGCCTTGAACTGTTGTTCTTTTATGCCTTGAAATAGGCCTTAATGCATGCCTCTTGGTTCAAGGCTTTAGGCTGCCATATCAGTGGGTTTTGGGGGCTTATTTTTGCATGTAGAAACTCTGTTTTTGGTTGTGTAGCCCATGCCATGAGTGGTTGAGGCGGTTGTGGTAGAACGCTCACTTTTGTGGCCTTGAATCCCTTCCATTTTTGCATCCATTCCCTAGCATGTTTTGGCATCATTCTTGGCATGATTTTCATAGTTTAACATGAGTATTTAATGTCCATGTATATCACCTTTGAGGGTTCTTGAGAGTAGCCCTCCATGCTTGGGTGATGGGCCTTGGTGTGTACACACTTGCATGCATAATTTGTCCCCTTTTGCATTATCTTTTGGCCACTGTTTTGGGGTGTGGCTGAGGCCTCCCATTTCGGTTTAAGTCCCTCCTTGTGTATAGTTACATGTTTGACATATTGCCTCTAATTACGTGCTTACATTATACCATGCTTGCATCATATGTTAGGTTGCATCGCATTGTAGCGTTGCATACTTGGCACTTTACATTCTTGCAAGATAGGTTACCTTGCATTTGGCATGCCTTGTAACTTAGCCTCACGTTGCGTTTTTGAGCCATGTTTGTATACATGCATTGCATGGTTTGGTTTGGGGTGTCAAAGCAAGCATGAGGGGTGAGCTGTGTTCGTACTCAAAGTGACGAAACACGCCTCAACCCTCGGTAGCCAATGCCCTTGACCCCAACATGATAGGGCATAAGGCATTCATCTCTTTTATGCATGCATTTACATTAAGTTACAAACTTGGTGCCTTAGGCCATCATGCGTCGAAATGCGTGATTGGTGGCCCGAGTACCGAGGGTCACACTCCCATGAGTCCATAGCATGATTGGGAGAGTGGCCATGCATACATTGCTTTGAATTTCCTTGCCATGCACTGTCTGCCCTCTGTTGCTGTCAAAAATAGGTTTCTGCAGGAAGAAATGGCCGGCCGGCCACATACAGTGCCGACCGACCATCAATATCCAGTCAGTGGTGTAACTTTTGGCCGATAAATCCATCCCCATGGCGGGTGAACTTGAATCGTGGCCGGTGACACCCCAGAGCACTCAGCGGGTGATTCAAAATGGTTCTGGGAACTTTCAGAATTTTCAGAGGAGCACGGCAGTGTAAACAGAGGCAACAATGGCATGGCACGGGTTTCCGGGTGTGGCTAAGGCCATCCTCTTTCTGCATTTAAATTGTTAATTAAATAGAAGATATGTAATATTTAATTAGTTAGAAGAGTTAATTATTTATTTGTTTTGTAATATTTATTCGGACCCTCCGAGCGAGGGCAATTGTGTAATAAGTGTGCGTGAGTGTGTGTATGTCTTCCAACCCCACGTCTTTCTTCCCTTTTATTTACTAGCTTTCGGTGGTTAGTTTAGGGCATGTTTCAATTAGCATACTTATGATAGCATGTTTGCATACATTCATTCATTTTGCATGCACCGGGCTCGGTGCATCATACTAACTGCATTTGTATTTCAATCCCAAATTGAATACGTGTTAGCTGTGGCATTTCACATGTCATTTTAGAATAGCCGAGCCTATTGTAGTTGCATTCCTGCATGTGTTACATTAGGCATTTCTGTACAATTAGGACCATGCATGGATTCCTAACATAACTTTTGTTTTGGCTTGGAGTACTCTGTAAGTCTTTTCGCCTTAGCATCCTTGCATGCGTGTGAGTGTTGCCATGATAGCATGCTTACCATGATGCTATTTGCTTATATGATATAAACTGCTTGAATGTTTGTGGGTGGAGGTTGAATTACCTGAATTGGAACAATGCATTGAATGCAAGTTTTAAGCCCACTCGAGGGTGGCAAAATTCATGTCTCAAGCCTACTTACGGGTAGCACCATCAACCCATTTTCAAATAAACAAACATGACATGTTTCGTTCCAATTTAGGCGACTTAGTCTATACTTGTTTGTTGTGTGCATCACGTAGTAAATCTAGGTTAATAACCGGAATAAGAACGCATAATGCTTTCAAAACTAGATATCATGGTTAGTAGAGGCCGATCTTCTGATCTGGCGAGAGGGTGCCCTCATAGCTGACCTTCCCCAATCGTACCCAAGTTCCCGAGCCGAGGCAACTTTGGTGATGTCGGACACGTGGCCTTAGGCAAACGAGTCAGGGTTTCCTAAATTCCCACAAAATAAAATATTTAGGTGGCGACTCTGTATCTGGCAAAGCAGTCCATGTTTGACACTTCTTTTCTAAAAATTTGTTTTCTAAAACGATTTGCCGGATTTGGACTGTTTGGTTCAGATTAAGAACTATGACGATTTGAGAGTCTGAACTGTACTGAGCCCAAAACGAACAGAATGGGATTCATCCCCCCGGGGCGTTCGGGGGATGTCTGCAGTTTCTGGCGACTCTGCTGGGGATTTAGAGAACTTGACTCGAACTCATGATATCTTGTTTTGACTACACTTATGTGTTTCCTTGCATTGCATGTGCATTGGTGCGCCTAGGACACCTTGTTGGCCATCTGCTATTCCTGAACGGTTTGTCGGAGGCTTACCTTGTCAAGGCATGACCATAAGGCTGACCATTTGCGGGCTCTGCCAGTATGGGAACACAAACCCCGGTTTTTACCGGGGCACCTTTTCGACCATTCGACCTAGTGTATATTCGGAATCCATAGTGGCCATTCCAAACTAGGACAGGTTGCTTACCCGATTATAGGTTGTTTGAAACCGCTGCGTGCGTAGTGAAACCCTAGCTCCTGACAAAATAGGACAGGGAAACCCTACCCCAACATAGGGGTGTTTTGGCCCTCACTTATCTGCTATGTGCTCTTAGAGTTGGCCTCTACAGGACTGCACATATCAGTTTGCAAGTTTGGGCATCAGGCCTGCGGGCACTAGTATTTTAATCAGTTATCTGCGGGTATCAGATCCAGCTTTGGGGACAGTGATTTGGGGAATAATGATCAGTGTTTGAGAACAGTGTGTTCAGCTTATTGACAGGGTGTTGTCATGCCAAACCATGTGTTATGTTTATTTAAGTTGTTATGCTGTCCGTTTGTCTGGTCGTTTATTTCCTTATTATCGCTTTATTTATCTTTTTGCTAGGTAGTTTAGCACGATTGCTTCTGACCCAGTAGATATTCCCCAAGCACCCTAGATTAGAGGACGCCGACTCCATCGATCTGAGGATCTGGTAGACGGACAACCAGTGTACTACTCATTACCCCCGGTTCCTAGACAGAGGGCAGTCAGGCAGAGAATATCAGTTCAGCGATCAGTACAGAGGGCTTTATCTACCCCACCTGAGTACAGTAGAGATCAGGGTTCTGTTTCTCCTGCAGAGAGGGAATATATACCAGAAATTCAATCAGATCAGAGCAGTATGGCAAGCTGAGAGGAGACGGTGCGCCAGCTCCAAGAGAGCATGAAAACTATGCAGCAAGACGCTGTCCGACAGGCGGAGTTCGCCAAGCAACAGGCTACGGTTATGACTGAACAAGCAGAGTTAATCATGAGGCTACAACAACAAGCCGGAGCATCTTCTTCACATCAAGCCCCTCCCCCGCCAGGAGTTCCAATACTCGGGGAGACATCTAATATTCAGAATAATACGGACATTCCCACAGGGCCACCTCCGCCCCCAATCCTACCCCAGATCCTACCCCAGTTATCCAACACACCCACCAACCTACCGGACTCTCCCTTTGAGTTCGAGACAAATCCCACCGCATTGAAGTTGAGCAAGCTTGAAAAGCTGTTCAAGAGATCCCAAGGAGTCAAGACCATCCCTGATATTGAGGATGGGTACACTGACGCAGTTGTGACGCTGCCGGACCGATTCAAGATGCCGCACATCGACCGGTTTGATGGTTCTGGGGATCCTATGGTACACCTGTGTTTGTTTTTAAACATCTTAAGGCTGATGGGCCTCACCAGACTGCAGAAGCTGTCTCTATTCGGCCAGACCCTGTCGGGCGTGGCGGCCATCTGGTACGCCAAATTAGAAATGATGTCAAGAGAAACTGGGACGAGATGGCTGAGGCCGCCATTACGCAATACTCATATAACACACAAATCGAGATTATGACCCGTGATCTTGAGACAACGAGGCAGGAGCCTAAAGAGTACTTTTCGGAGTTCGTGACCAGATGGAGGGCTAAGGCCTCAATGATGACCCTAAGGCCCACAAATAAAGATCAAATTCGGATGATTATGCGCAATCTCCAGCCTAAGCTGATGCAAAAAATGATTGTGCTCTCTTTCCCTACCATTACTGATCTGCATGAGATGGGAGTACAGATTGAGGATGCCTCGAAGCAAGGCTTAATTGATAATGATCGGGAGCAACCCAGAAGAACTTTCAATCGCAACACCAATGCAGGCCCGAGCAGCGTTACAACTGCAAGAGCCTTAGAAGTGAGCATGGTCACCATCATTCCCCCTCCCCCTCCAAGACCCATGGCAGCTACGCTCTTTTTCGGTGTGTCTGGAAGCAATAAACAAACAGCCAGATACCCACCCAAAAACCAAAGAACCTTCGCTCCACTATGTATCCCCCTGTCCAAAGCTCTAGGGGTTTTAATCAGAAAAGGGCACTTGAAGCCCGTAGAGCCGCGGCCATTGCCGGAAAGACTTCCCCCTACCCACAACCTAGCCAAATATTGCACATTTCACCAACAGCACGGTCATGACACCGACTAGTGCTTTCGATTACGTCATGAAGTTCAAGATCTCATTGATAACGGGGTGATTTTGCCTCCTGAGAAACCTAATGCTACAACAAACCCTATCCCACCACACAACCCAGCTCTACCTCCCAAAAGAATCAATTTTTACCGGACTGGGGTCGTGTCTTACGATCCTAGCATATATATCACTCCTTCCCACCTACCTAAGCCGGAGGTGTTCCTTCCTGACTGCACTGACTTGTGCATGTTAGACATCTCCAGAACCCAACCTGAACCGATGGTGGTGACTGTCGAAGACAGAACAAGGGAAGTTTCATAGGAGAATGGGGTTGTTGAGCCAGAATTTGAGGAATCTGGGTGTTTCGTTGAAAAGGTATATAGTCCGAGTGACTACATTTTGTCGGCAGGCCAGGATAGATCAATTGTGGAATTGCCGACAAGGGCAGAGCTGTGTGTGATCCAAGGGGATGGATTTGGACAGACGACACATGGTTTGACGGCTATGGAAGAGGACCTTGCCAGCCTCCAGTTTTTCAATGACCAAGATCCAGGGGACGCAGCAGTCAACTGGTTTGATTATGAGGAATCGGCAGAGGCTACCGGGTGGTTGGATGATCAATCGGATGTTGTGGAAGAATTCCAACCAGAACAAGGCCCGGCAGGGGCGAGAATGTCAGTGACGGTCGGAAGGGCCGAAGAGCAGAGTACTTCGCCGGAGAGCACCGGTGTCGAGAATTTCGCTCAGGATTGGAGCATCTTGAACATAGGAATTATTGAACAGCCAGCTGTATTGACACAGTCGGAACAGGAAAGGTTTGAGGATTCTAAGAGAATCAGGAAAGCTAAGGCCCATGCGGGAACTGAAAGTGCTGTGTGTACGAGGACAGAGAATACTGCGAGCATGCGGACGGAAGATACTGTGAATATAAGAACAGCCATACCGGAGCCGGACAGGTGTCTGTCGACTGCAGATGGAATGTGGTGGGAGGATGACTACTTATGTCTTGCCCACACAGATGAGGATTGGGGAAGCAACCAGCCAGACGATACCTGGTATATCGGCGAAGTCAATCATATGACAAGGAGCGGGCGGTATTTCAAGCCCTTGCACCTAGATCAGCCAGAGGCGTCTAGGAAGGATAAGGAGGCTGAAAAATAGAAAGAGAACCAACATGAAGACGAGGTCGTGCTCAAATAATTGAAAAAGATACAGGTAGACATCTCCATTTGGGGACTGCTTATGGCATCGCGAGTGCACAGACAGGCTGTCCTATCTGCTATGGACAAGGCTAAACTCTCCGTAGATACCACACCAGAGCAACTAGTTGGACTGGTCTTTCTGGGAGGAGCTACCCCGATGTTGACTTTCTCTGATAAGGAACTGCCACCTGAGGGTGCGAACCATAATAAGCCACTCTACATCTCTGTAGAGTGTAGAAATAAATGGATATCAGTGGTTCTTGTTGATACCGGGTCCGCCATCAACGTCTGCCCGGCAAGGACAGCTTACTCAATCGGTTTGAAGATCGCGGACTTCACACCGACAACCCAGGTGATTCGGGCATATGACAACACGAGCCGAGAAATCATGGGAACAGTGAAAATCCAGACCAAGGTTGGGCCGGGACAACATGAAATAGACTTCCATGTCTTAGAAGTGCCTGCAACTTTCAATATGCTTTTGGGGCGGCCGTGGCTGCACCAGGTGAAGGCAGTTTCGTCCACCTTGCATCAGATGGTGAAATACCCCCATGAGAAAGAAGTAGCCATTGTCTTTGGAAATTCATCGATCCATCCACCACCAGAAGTATCTACGCCAGTTTTGGAAATTGAGCACGGTATGGAGGATGTGTTCATGTCGGGTTTTACCTTGGCTAAGGCTCGGGTAGTTCAGAACATCATGGCTGTTAATGAGGGGTTGTATATCAGTGCTCAATTAGTATACCTCTTGAATAAGCTCCAGCACATCCTCGGGAAGGGATTGGGAAAGAGTGGCTGGAAGGGTGTCGCAGCATTGGCCGAAGTGCCACACAACCCACATACCTTTGGCTTGGGTTATCTACCCACCAAAGAGGATTGGATAAGGAAAGGCAAGGAGATGGCTGGAAGAGCCAGAGCGAAGCAAGCGGGGAAGCCTTTTGAATTAATGCACCGGCCCATCCAGGGTACCCTAAACGGACGCTTCGTCCGGGGAGGGGGGGACTTTCCATTTTGGGGCTTCCCAGAGCCATGGTTGAACGCGGAGAGGAAGCACGTGCCGGGGTTTGAGATCTTCTTCGACCTGCTGTTATCTAGGGATGACGTTGCCGAAGAGCAGACGGACCCATTAGTTGAGGCTGAGCAGAGCAAGAAAATGGAGTCTGAGGACTTTGAAATTGAAATGGGGATAGCAATGGCTTGTCTACTTTCAGATCCTCCAATCGAACAGAAGTGCTTGGGGGATAACTTATCGGTGTCCATGATTGGAAATGAAACGGTTGTGGGCCTACCAACAAATATTTTAGATGCATCTATCGCACCCTCTCTCATTTGGTAGTATGAAGAAGGATTTTTGTCAAGCAGCACCGGGTCAGGTAGTGAGCTAGAATCTAATTCCACCGAGTCTTGTGAGTCGGAATCAGGCTCCAGCTCGACTGAGTCTGAGTTCGGTATTCTTAGGGGTGATAACCCGGATGCCACAGTCCTGTCTAGGTCGTCTTTTTCTTTCTCTTTTAAGTCTGTTGTAACAGAAGAATCGGACGATTTGGATGTGCTTAATGAGAATGATGTGGCTGTGATTTCTGAGTATTTTTTTGTGCCCTTGATTTATTGCATTAACTCAGACTTTCAAAACTTTGATGAAAACGACAAGGAAGAAATTCCTCCGGTTTTGCAACACTTAATTGAGCAAGAGCAGGAGAGATTTGTTAAGCCCTTAGTTGATGAAATCACTACTGTGAATGTGGGTACTGAGGAGGACCCACGGCTGGTCCAGATCGGGTCCACGTTGTCTTCAGAGGAACGCGAGCGCTTTGTCGCTTTATTAAAAGATTTCAAAGATATTTTCGCGTGGTCCTACGAAGATATGCCTGGAATCGATTCTGAGATTGTACAGCACCGGTTCCCTCTTGACCCTGAGGCCCGACCCATCAAATAGAAACTTAGAAGGATCCACCCAGACTGGGCCCTCAAGATTAAGGAAGAGGTCACCACGCAAATTAACACAGGGTTCCTACTGGTTTCCGAATACCCGACTTGGTTGGCCAACATCGTTCCGGTGCCGAAAAAGGATGGTAAGATTAGGGTATGCATGGATTTCAGGGATTTGAACAGACCTAGTCCGAAGGACGACTTTCCCTTATCGCATATCGATGAGTTGGTGGACTTCACAGCGGGGCATGCTTTGCTTTCGTTCATGGATGGCTTCTCAGGCTACAATCGGATAGTGATGGCACCTGAAGATCGGGAGAAGACTGCTTTCACTATGCCGTGGGGGACATACTGCCACAGAGTAATGCCGTTTGGGTTGAAGAATGCTGGAGCTACATATCAACGGGCCGCGACCACAATATTACACGACATGATCCACAAAGAGGTTGAGGTGTACGTGGACGACATGATTGTCAAGTCCAAAGAAATAGAGGGCCACTACACTGCCTTGCAAAAGTTCTTCCAAAGGATCAGAGAATTTCGGTTGTGGCTGAATCCTCAGAAGTGTACGTTTGGCGTTACAGCGGGAAAAATGCTGGGGTTCCTAATTACACAGAGAGGTATCAAAGTCGACCCTTCTAAAATCAAGGCCATCTTAGAAATGCCACCACCGAGGACTGAAAAGGAGGTGCGAGGCTTTCTGGGTAAAGTGCAATTCATAAGACCGTTTATCTCAAAATTAACCTTGACTTGTGAACCACTTTTTGGCCTCCTGAAGAAAGGAAAGAAATTCCAGTGGGACGGCCGATGCCAAGCTGCTATTGACCAGATCAAGGAATACTTACAGAACCCACCTGTGTTGTCGCCGCCTAAGCCGGTGAAGCCGTTGATTCTGTATCTTTCAGAAACTGAAACTACAATGGGTTGTATGCTCGCACAAGAATCAGAGGACAAAGTGGAGAGAGCCATCTACTATCTGAAAAAAAAAGATGCTAGAGTATGAGACTCGTTGCACACCGTTGGAGAAAGCTTGTCTAGCTTTGGTATGGGCTACCAGGAAGCTGCGACACTACCTGTTAGCTCACTTCGTAATGTTGGTTTCACGACTAGATCCCATGAAATATCGTTTCGAGAAACCGGCGCTTACGAGTAGGCTAGCCCGTTGGTTGCTGTTGCTTTCCGAATTCGATCTGAAATATGTGGCGCACAAGTCAGTCAAGGGAAAGGCAATAGCATAATTCTTAGCCGATCATCCCGTGGAAGAAGGGGAAGCAGTTGAGTATTTATTCCCAGATGAGGCCATTTTGCATATCAAAGACGAGTCTTGGACGATGTATTTTGACGGAGCATCGAACTAGTATGGTTATGGGATAGCGGTATTGCTGATAGCACCTGACAATTCCTGTATCCCTTTAGCATTTAAACTCCGATTCAAAGTCTCGAACAACGAAGCAGAATATGAGGCATGCATTGCCGGTCTAGAAGCAGCCCTGGAACTAGGGGCAAAACGGTTGGACGTCATCGGGGACTCGAACCTTGTTGTGTCTCAAGCAAAAGGAGACTGGAAAGTCAAAGAGGAAAAAATGAAAATGTACCATCAGACCTTGGACCTGCTGGTTCCTCGGTTTGAGAAGCTAAACTTCACTCATCTACTAAGAGAAAACAACTGGTTCACAGATTCACTTGCAACTCTATCTTCCATGATATACATCCCGTTTGGAGGCCGGATGCATCCAGTCATTATTGACCAAAAATTTGTGCCGGCTTACGAATCGATTGCCGCTACAGATGAGGTTCAGGATAAGAACCCCTGGTATTACGACATTTGGAATTTCTTGGAGAAGGAAGCATATCCACCAGGGATAAATGCCATAGATAAAAGGGCAATCAGAAGAATGGTCGTTCAGTTTATCATCTGCGGAGGTAAATTGTACAAGAGAGGTCAACTGGGAATGCATAAGCTGTGCGTTGAAGCTGAAGAGTCGAAACGCCTGATGGAGGCCATCCATGGAGGGGAATGCGGTGCGCATATGAATGGGGTAATGCTAGCGTGAAAGATCCGCAGACAAGGTTATTATTGGTCCACCATGGAGGAGGATTGTATCAGCTTCGTTCGGCGATGCCACAAATGTCAGATCCATGCAAACCGCATGAACATTCCGTCGTCGAAGCTATACAATATGACTTCGCCATGGCCATTTTTAGTTTGGGGAATTGATGTGATCGGGGCTATCACTCCAAAAGGGTCGAATGGGCATGAGTTCATCCTAGTCGCGATAGATTATTTCACGAAGTGGGTTGAGGCCCAATCTTATGTGGTGTTGAAGGCATCGCACGTTGCAAAGTTTATTAGGAACAACATCATCTATCGCTATAAGGTCCCGAACGAGATCATTTCAGACAACGGTTCCCACTTCAAGAAAGAAGTGATTGACTTGTTGGAGAAATACAGCGTGGCTTTTCATAAGTCATCTACATACCGGCCGCAAACCAATGGAGCGGTTGAGGCCGCCAACAAGAATATCAAACACATATTGCAGAAGATGGTGGAAACCTACTCAGATTGGCCAGATAAGCTGCCGTTTGCTCTGTGGGGCTACCGGACTTCAATTAGAACTTTTATTGGGGTGGCTCCGTATTCATTGGTTTATGGGATTGAGGCCGTTCTACCAATTGAAATCGAAGTTCCGTCTTTGCGAGTACTGGCCGAGTGTCAGATAGCCAAGGCAGATTGGCATCAGAGTAGGTTCGAGGAACTTATGCTCTTTGACGAAAGAAGACTGAAAGTACTGTACCATGTTCAAGGTTATCAGTGCAGAATTGCCAGGGCTTTCAACAAGAAAGTTAAGTCCAGGAATCTAAAGGAAGGAGATTTGGTGCTCAAAGATAATCGAGCTCTCGTCCACGACCCCAGGAGCAAGTTCAGACCCAATTAGACTGGTCCTTACATCATCAAGTCCATCTGGTCGGGTGGAGCTATCGTTCTGATGGACCCAGGTGGCCTAGAGTTCTCCCAGCCGATCAACATGGACAAGTTGAAAAAATATTACCTCTGAGAGGCTCACTAGGCCGAAAACCCGGAAGGGAGACCTTGGCAAAATTAGAGCATTGAAAAATTTGAAATTATAAAAACTGAGCTCGCAAGGTTGAAAACCCGCAAAGGGCGGCCTTGGCAAAAGTTAGAGCGCAAAAGGAGAGTGAAAATACTCGAGTGAACCCAAGCCTGAACTACGTAAGGCTTGATTCCCATCTTTGGGATACGTAGGCAAATTCATCCTGAAGTTTAGCCATAAACTTTTCCCCGATCAACTTTGTCCATTTGATCATCTTGACCATCTTTCTCTATTCAGCATTTCGGTTATGAATCTCTAGTGCAGTGCTTTTCAAACTAGGGGCAACTTTCCGTTACCATGAAATGCTGTGGTACTATTCAGACTAGGGGCAACTTTCCAGTTGCTGGGATCTGGGTTGTGCATCTCAGTGACAGATTTCAGGCGTGTCCAGTTCTGATCTATATCGAAAATGGTTTTGAAAAGTTTTGATAAAAGTTGACTTTGTTCAAATCAATCTTTCTACAACTTAGACTATTTTTGGACCAAAGCGGAAAATTTTCAGTACCCACAACCTTCAATTTCATTGATTTCAATACAGAGTTCTCCTCCTCTTGCATACAAATTGAAGTTTCTTTTTTATTACATTCATAAAGAAAACTTGAAAGTTATGATTAAATCAAATAAATTCGGGGCATGGATAAGCCAGGTGTTCCTACGCCGCCTTTCAGAGCTGGTCGAAGCCTCTGATGCTAAGCTGGGCCCAATCTGTGCCTCTTCATTGAGCCAATCTATGCACTCATCAGACAAAGTACAACTAAAAGTGGGAGCGGGGACCAGGAGTTCTCTAGTCCTCTACGCTTTGGCGTACCGAGCAAGCTGTGCACCTCGGACTGGGAATGCAGCTGGGTATTCTATTCCCTCCGTCGAGCAAATCTGATCATGGCTGAACTGGCGCTGGAACCGAAAAGGAAAGTAGAACACGCAGTGCGCTAAGCCAATCAACTGAATCCCGGTCTGTCGGGACATGCTGTAACTCATTGCTGGTAGATTGAGCCAGAGGCATCGCCAAGCAATACGGTCTGCGAACAAGCGGCACATCCAATCGAACCACCATCCCTCATCAAGGGCATTGACCAGGCATTGCCGGAAGAAGTAGCCGCGAGCTGAGTATGCTGGGTAAGAGTCCACAACCTGCAACTTATCCATCAACCACACTTGGGAAGGGATGAAAAATGAGAGAATAAAGAATAGGGAGATGTACAATGAGAGAAAAGTGAGAAAATGGTTTTGTGAGAAAAACCGAGCCTGAGGGTCGAGTGATGTGAGCAAATACATATGTAAGATTGGGTAGGAAACATTACCTGCAGCAGTAGCGGACTCCCCGCAAATTTGGTCGTCTCTCGGCAATAAAAGGCGTCCAAACACATTAACGTCTCAGCTAAGGTCATGGCAATGCAGTTCTTGCCCTCCTTCAAACCTTGGACAACCTCGATCAACCGGACGCTAGACCCTCTGGAGCCCGAGACAAATAGGAAATGAGATAACATACACAAACAAAGGGCTTGTCGCCGAAAGCCTTGCCAATGATGGTCACTGCGGTCACCGGCATCAAAAAACCGACAAATCAAGCTCGGAATATCTAGCATTCCATCACAACTCAAAGATCGAGCGTCATGCATGGTAAGTCCACACATTCGCCCTAAGGCTTGGGCGTGGCCAAAGCGAAGCTGAGGCAAGATTTCCTCACCGCGCTCGGATTCCATCAAAGCTTGGAAATCTTTGAAGGTAGGACACACCTTTTGCCCGCCAAAGCTAAAGACATGTGTTACCGGATTCCAAAACCTTGTCGCGGCATGGAGAAACTGAAGGTGCAACGGAGTGCGACTCAGCGTGAGTAGTGCGTTTACGCCAAAGCCCCAGAAATTCAACTTTTTTGAACCATCCAAGTTGGCGATCCAAGCTGTGAGATTTTGGGCAAGAAACTCTTCCATTTGGAGCAAATCAGTGTTGAATTGAGGAAAACTACGAAACTGAGACCCTTTGTAGGGGATAAGGTGTGAGTGGAGGACAGGTGTCAGCATTCTGGTGGTCTTTACCATTTATGGCCGGCCGGCCAAATGTAGTGCCGACCGACCACCATTTTTGGCCGGTGACCATCTCATGGCCAATGGCCTTTCCCTCTGGCCAATGGCCCTCCCCCTTATTCCATAAGCTGCTTTTGAGTTGAACATGCTGAATAATTGTGGTTGGAACCTCCCCCGATGCCTTCCGGTGGTGATCTTGTGAAGTCACGTCTATTTGTTATCGAGTTGTTGTACATTTGCTTATCGAGTTGTATGTCGTATTCCTTGAGCCTTTGCATTTGCTTATCGAGTTGTATGTCACATCCCTCGAGTCTTTGCATTTGCTTATCGAGTTGTATGTCACAGTCCCCAAATCTTTGCATTTGCTTAATCGAGTTGTATTTACACCCGGTCAGCTTATTGAGTTCTTTGTTGTTACTTATCGAGTTATTTTGTCATTGGTCAGCTCACTATCTGATTATTATGATACAAGTGCTTAATTTTCAAACAAAATTTCAATTTCATTCACATTGTTATGTGATGCCACGCAATACGATGCGTTGTGTAGGGCAACAAATGTAACACCTTTTCAAACAAAATAGTTTATTTCATTTCCACCATGTCTTTTGCAAAAAGATACATAGTTTTGAAGAAAGTAAAACATGCCTGAGGTAGCGCAATGTGCTTAAAACTAACAATAGAAAAGGAAAGTAAAGCAAAGGGAGAGCACGGTAGCAGAGTGTTTGGATTAACACCGGTGGCCTCCCCCTACGATAGATGCACCTCCTGCGCCCTTGTTCGGGTCAATTATACGGTTTGGCACCTTCATTACTCAAGATAGTGCAGGAAAGTGCGCTTTGGAATGTTAACTGGTCTTCGTGCTGACCTCGAGCCATGTCTTCTGTGTGCGATGTTCGGTGCGTGCAAGGAGCATCCTTGCCCGTATCCTTTTGTGCCTCGCGGAGTCTGCAAATCGCTTTAAACATGTTGTATTACATTGCTTTGATATGACTATGATTAGCATGCTCGTTGCGCGTCTTGCTTTCAACAAATGCCTCATCTTGATTTGGTTGCATCTCAACAAATGCGAGTGGCATGCCTTCACGATACTTATACTGTAAATGTATTCGAATTCCAATTATACACATTGCCTGCATTACAGCATGCTTTACTTACATGTGTATATGTATTCTCAAATGGTTACACATTGTATACGTTTTGCGTGTACTTTACTTACATGTGTTCAAGTTTTGTTTTTATACACATTGCATGCGTTGTCGCGTTATGCTTTATTCACATGTGTTCAAGTTCCATTTTTATACACATTGTATACGTTTTGCGTGTACTTTACTTACATGTGTTCAAGTTCCGTTTTTATACACATTGCATGCGTTGTCGCGTTATGCTTTACTTACATGTGTTCAAGTTCCGTTTTTATACACATTGCATGCGCTGTCGCGTCATGCTTTACTTACATGTGTTCAAGTTCCGTTTTTATACACATTGCATGCGTTGTCGCGTTATGCTTTACTCACATGTGTTCAAGTTCCGTTTTTATACACATTGTATATGTTTTGCGTGTACTTTACTTACATGTGTTCAAGTTCCATTTTTATACACATTGCATGCGTTGTCACGTTATGCTTTACTCACTTGTGTTCAAGTTCTGTTTTTATACACATTGCATGCGTTGTCGCATTATGCTTTACTTACACGCGTTCAAGTTCTGTTTTTATACACATTGCATGCGTTGTCGCGTTATGCTTTACTCACATGTGTTCAAGTTCCGTTTTTATACAAATTGCATGCGTTGTCGCGTTATGCTTTACTTACATGTGTTCAAGTTCCGTTTTTATACACATTGCATGCGTTGTCGCGTTATGCTTTACTCACATGTGTTCAAGTTCCATTTTTATACAAATTGCATGCGTTGTCGCGTTATGCTTTACTTACATGTGTTCAAGTTTCGTTTTTATACACATTGCATGCATTGTCGCGTTATGCTTTACTTACATGTGTTCAAGTTCCGTTTTTATACACATTGCATGCATTGTCGCGTTATGCTTTACTTACATGTATTCAAGTTCTGTTTTTATACACATTGCATGCGTTGTCGCGTTATGCTTTACTCACATGTGTTCAAGTTCCGTTTTTATACACATTGTATATGTTTTGCGTGTACTTTACTTACATGTGTTCAAGTTCCATTTTTATACACATTGCATGCGTTGTCACGTTATGCTTTACTCACTTGTGTTCAAGTTCTGTTTTTATACACATTGCATGCGTTGTCGCATTATGCTTTACTTACACGTGTTCAAGTTCTGTTTTTATACACATTGCATGCGTTGTCGCGTTATGCTTTACTCACATGTGTTCAAGTTCCGTTTTTATACAAATTGCATGCGTTGTCGCGTTATGCTTTACTTACATGTGTTCAAGTTCTGTTTTTATACACATTGCATGCGTTGTCGCGTTATGCTTTACTCACATGTGTTCAAGTTCCGTTTTTATACAAATTGCATGCGTTGTCGCGTTATGCTTTACTTACATGTGTTCAAGTTTCGTTTTTATACACATTGCATGCATTGTCGCGTTATGCTTTACTTACATGTGTTCAAGTTCCGTTTTTATACACATTGCATGCATTGTCGCGTTATGCTTTACTTACATGTATTCAAGTTCTGTTTTTATACACATTGCATGCGTTGTCGCGTTATGCTTTACTCACATGTGTTCAAGTTCCGTTTTTATACACATTGCATGCTTTGTCGCGTTATGCTTTACTTACATGTGTTCAGGTTCCGTTTTTATACACATTGCATGCGTTGTCGCGTTATGCTTTACTTACATATGTTCAAGTTCCATTCTTTTACACATTGCATACGTTGTCGCATTATGCTTTACTTACATATGTTCAAATCCCTTTCTATACACATTGCATGCATTATCGTGTTATGCTTTAGTTACATGTGTTCAAATCCCTTTCTATACACATTGCATGCGTTGTCACGTTACGCTTTACTTACATGTGTCAACATCTTCACACATTGTGCACGTTGTCACGTGTTCTTTACTTACATGTGTTTGGGCCTTCATAGCATTGTCATGCTTGCCTTTAGTCGCATTGTTATGCTTCCCACTCAACTTGCGTTGTCACGCGCTTTCAATTGCATTGTCGTGCATGTTGCTAACGATTTTCTACCTGTTGAGTTTTCCTTCTCTTTCAGGTATGATACTGTATGTACGGTTCATTTGAAGCTGGTGCAACCAGACGAGCCGCACAGGTATTGTATCTTCCGAGTGAGACCTATCCAGAATTGCATAATTCCCTTGCACCCTTTCTGCATTGTAGTGTAGTTTGGTTTGTGGTAGCTTAAAACTGTTGCATTGTATGTGCTTCGTTACAGCTTTCTTTGTATGATCATAAGTTACGCTTGGCTTTGTGCATTGTCCAGCATTTTGCCACTGCCTTCGGGCGCATATCTTTGTTTGAAGCTTGTATGCATTGTCCAAGTCTTCGGCCTTGTCAAAAATGGGCCGTCTCTGGGCTTTGACACTCACTCTCGTCATTGTTATGACTTCGAGTTCGGTCAAAGAGGGGTAACTGTAGACACCCCATTTTTGACCGTCCTCAAGACTTGGACGTCACCGTTTGAACACTCGGTGATCATTCACGTTTGTGTTCGTCTTGAGTTCTAGGAGGTCTCGGCTACGCGCCTTGCCTTAGGACCTTTCGACTCGACTGTGTTGTGTTTTGTTTTGCACCAAACACTTGTGTTTTTGTTTGGAGGGCAGGGAATGGCTTGTTGGCCATCCCCACTCCTCACCGGCCATGGCTTGAGGCCACCGGCCGTGTATTCTTGCCACCGACCATTGGTGATGGCCGATCGGCACTGTGTGTGGTCAACCGACCATTTAGTTGGCCGATGGCCTCCTTTTCTGGCCGGTACCACTTTTTTGCCTCTTGCAACATGGTGCATGCCAGCTATGCCAGCTGGAATGCACGGACCCTGCCCCCCATGCACGGGTGTGGCTGTTTTGAACCTTTGCACCCTTTTAGGTCCAAGCTTCCTAGAGAAGATTGCACCCTTTGCTCAAGCTTCTTGAGGAAGCTTGACCCTTTGTCTTAGCTTCCTCAAGAAGCTTGCACCCTTAGCTTAGCATCCCTTGGAAGACTTGACCCCTTTAGGATAGCTTCTCTTGGAAGCTTAGCCATTCCCCTTGTCTATATAAGGAGACCTCTCTTCTCCATTAGAGAGGTTCAGCAAAACCAGACCACATATGATATATATTTGATATATATCACTCTCTCTCTATATATCTCCCTCTCTCTCTTCATTTGTGTGTGTTTGAGGGCCTAAAAGTGTATTTATTTCTTAGTTTTGCACTAAGTCACCTACTATTACACCATACTTTGACTTTGGAGTTCTTAAGGGTTTGTTCTTGGAGCTTTGGGTCGGTTTTGATCAGAAGAAGAGGCCTGAGCTTGCTGTTCTTGAAGTGTTCTTCAAGGGTAACACTATTTACTTTATATTTCCCAATCTTTCACTAGGATTTAACCTATCTTGCATACTGATTCAAGCTTTGTGTATAACTAAAAAAGTCTTGTTTTTGCATGCTTAAGATTTTTCATTAAGGCCGTTTTGGTGTTGGGGGTCGACCTCCCCCTCTTAGGCCTTGTTTGGCCCCTTTTGTGCTCTCTTCGATAAGTTTTGGGGACTTTTGTGTATTGGCCTTCCACCACTGAAATCCAGTGGATTTTCAGTGGTGAAGAAGGGGCTTTGATGTCTTGTATAGGAGAGGGACACCCCTCTCCCTTTGTCTCTCTTTTGTTTACATTTTTTGCTCATAAGGGTAGCATGCATGATTAGCTATTCTTGACTCCATTTCAGAGGTTTTTGGGTGTTATTTGAGCATATCTTACCTCTGTTTTTGGTCGGATTAAAGGTCCATTGCATGCATAATATACTTGCTTTGTATTCCCCTATTTTGCCTAGAAGTGCATCATGCATTTAACCTATTATGCTCTCATGTTTTGGCCTAACTTTGTGAAGTTCTTAGCCATGTCTTACCATGCTTAAGGTCTGTTGGGAGCATATTTGATCATATTTACCATGTTTGGTATAGCCTCTTCGTATTTTGGCTTGTGAGCCTTGAATGTGTGAGTCATTAGCATGCTTTAGTTGGGTTGTTTCAATGATTTGGAGTCATTTCTCATGTCATTTCAGCCCCTAATCCATGCTTGTATGCCTGCATTCGTCATCCCCTTCATGCCATAAAGTGTTGATCTTTTATGCCTTGAAATAGGTCTTAATGCATGCCTCTTGGTTTAAGGCTTTAGGCTGCCATATAAGTGGGTTTTGGGGGCTTATTTTGGCATGTTGAAACTCTATTTTTGGTTGTGTAGCCCATGCCATGAGTGGTTGAGGCGGTTGTGGTACAACGCTCTCTTTTGTGGCCTTGAATCCCTTCCATTTTTGCATCCATTCCCTAGCATGTTTTGGCATCATGCTTGGCATGCTTTTCAGAGTTTAACATGAGTGTTTAATGTCCATGTATATCACCTTTGAGTGTTCTTGAGAGTAGCCCTTCATGCTTGGGTGATGGGCCTTGGTGTGTGCACACTTGCATGCATAATTTGTCCCCTTTTACATCATCTTTTGGCCACTGTTTTGGGGTGTGGCTGAGGCCTCCCATTTCGGTTTAAGTCCCTCCTTGTGTATAGTTGCATGTTTGACATATTGCCTCTAATTACGTGCTTACATTATACCATGCTTGCATCATATGTTAGATTGCATCGCATTGTAGCATTGCGTACTTGGCACTTTACATTCTTGCATGATAGGTTACCTTGCATTTGGCATGCCTTGTAACTTAGCCTCACGTTGCATTTTTCAGCCATGTTTGTATACATGCATTGCATGGTTTGGTTTGGGGTGTCAAACCAAGCATGAGGGGTGAGGTGTGTTTGTACTTAAAGTGACGAAACGCGCCTCAACCCTCGGTCACCAATGCCCTTGACCCCAACATGATAGGGCATAAGGCATTCATCTCTTTTATGCATGCATTTACATTAAGTTGCAAACTTGGTGCCTTAGGCCGTCATGCATCGAAATGCGTGATTGGTGGCCCGAGTACCGAGGGTCACACTCCCATGAGTCCATAGCATGATTGGGAGAGTGGCCATGCATAAATTGCTTTGAATTTCCTTGCCATGTACTGTCTGCCCTCTGTTGCTGTCAAAAATAGGTTTCTGCATGAAGAAATGGCCGGCCGGCCACATACAGTGCAGACCGACCATCAATATCCTGCCGGTGGTGTAAATTTTTGCCGATAAATCCATCCCCATGGCCGGTGAACTTGAATCGTGGCCAGTGACACCCCAGAGCACTCAGAGGGTGATTCAAAATGGGTCTGGAAACTTTCAAAATTTTCGGAGGAGCAAGGCAGTGTAAACAGAGGCAACAGTGGCATGGCACGGGTTTCCGGGCAGGGCGAGTCGAGCATGCATCATCCTAGCATTCCGAGGCGGGGCTGCGGCCATCCTCTTTCTGCATTTAAATTGTTAATTAAATAGAAGATATGTAATATTTAATTAGTTAGAATAGTTAATTATTTATTTGTTTTGTAATATTTATTTGGACCCTTCGAGCTAGGGCAATTGTGTAATAAGTGTGCGTGAGTGTGTGTATGTCTTCCAACCCCACATTTTTCTTCCCTTTTATTTACTAGCTTTTGATGGTTAGTTTAGGGCATGTTTCAATTAGCATACTTATGATAGCGTGTTTGCATACATTCATTCTTTTTGCATGCACCGGGCTCGGCGCATCATACTAACTCCATTTGTATTTCAATCCCAAATTGAATACGTGTTAGCTGTAGTATTTCACATGTCATTTTAGAATAGCCGAGCCTATTGTAGTTGCATTCCTGCATGTGTTACATTAGGCATTTCTGTACAATTAGGACCATGCATGGATTCCGAACATAACTTTTGTTTTGGCTTGGAGTACTCTGTAAGTCTTTTCGCCTTAGCATCCTTCCATGCGTGTGAGTGTTGCCATGACAGCGTGCTTACCATGATGCTATTTGCTTATATGATATAAACTGCTTGAATGTTTGTGGGTGGAGGTTGAATTACCTGAATTGGAACAATGCATTGAATGCAAGTTTTAAGCCCACTGGAGGGTGGCAAAATTCATGTCTCAAGCCTACTTACGGGTAGCACAATCAAACCATTTTCAAATAAACAAACATGACATGTTTTGTTCCAATTTAGGCGACTTAGTCTATACTTGTTTGTTGTGCGCATCACGTAGTAAATCTAGGTTAATAACCGAAATAAGAACGCATAATGTTTTCAAAACTAGATATCATGGTTAGTAGAGGCCGATCTTCGGATCGGGCGAGAGGGGGTGCTCATAGCTGACCTTCCCCAATCGTACCCAAGTTCCCGAGCCGCGGCAACTTTGGTGATGACGGACACGTGGCCTTAGGCAAACGAGTCAGGGTTTCCTAAATTCCCCGAAAATAAAATATTTAGGTGGCGACTCTGTATCTGGCAAAGCAGTTCATGTTTGGCACTTCTTTTCTAAAAATTTGTTTTCCAAAACGATTTGCCGGATTTGGACTCTTTGGTTTAGATTAAGAACCGTGACGATTTGAGAGTCTGAACTATAGTGAGTCCAAAACGAACAGAACGGGATTCATCCCCCCAGGGCGTTCGGGGATGTCTACACCTACGTATCCCAAAGATGGGAATCAAGCCTTACGTAGTTCAGGGTTAAGGTACACTCGGGTATTAACCTCTCCTTTTGCGCTCTAACTTTTGCCAAGGCCACCCTTTCTGGGTTTTCAACCTTGCGAGCTTTGTTCTTCTTTTCTTTTCATTTCTTTTCTTCTTTTTTCTTTTTCATCTTTTCTTGTCATTTTCTTCATCTTTCTTCTTTCTACTTTTTTTTTTCATTCTTTGCAGTTTTCTTTTTTCTTTTTTTGTTCTTTTTCTTCTTTTTCTTGCTCTAACTTTTGCTTGGGTCGCCCTTCCGGGTTTTCGGCCCAACGAGCCTCTCAAGGATAAAAGTGTAGCTTTGTCCATGTCAAATGATTTTGAGATCCTGAAGTCATATGAATCCAGGAGAATGGCTGCTGTTCGCTGATGATGCAGAAGTCCATCCAATGGAGGGTGAATTTGCCCATAGTGTTGTGGATAGGAACTTGGTTGTCCTTCAGCAATACTTTCTTCTTTCCCCCTTCTGGGATTTGGCATTCTTGCCAGTCTTCCCTGGTTTACAGAAAAGACTCATCGTTGACTCTTCGAGCGCATTTGACATTTTTGCCCCTAGTTCAAGGGCTGCTTTTGATCTAGCTTTCCAAGCTTCCTTTGATCACATCTGATATTCTCGCCCCTAGTTCATGGGCTGCTTCTAATTTAGCCACACAAGCCTTACATTGTGGTTGGCCGTTGAACATTCTGAATTAAGGTTCAAGGTTTGGAAGCAAATGGGTTGAGTCCCGAGACTGAGAGCGATCCTAAGCTGCATAATCTCAAAAGTGATTCTACACAGGTCTTCGCAGGACCGCGCAAAACATTTTTTGAAATCTTTTAAGAAAACGACTAGTCGCTCGTGCTGAAGACAGTGCGGAACCAATCTGGATCAAGCCAGGGTCCTTCTCAGTACTCACATTAACAAACATGATTTTATTCATTAAGGGCTTAGCATGCCTCTCTTTCTCTCAATTGATCAAACTTTGCAAAACCCGAGGAATTCCTCCCTCTTCGTTTTCATCACAGTGTTTGAAAAGTTTTAGAAAACTTAGGTCAATGCAATGAGTTCGAGGCACAGAAAAGTAGGCAAAAAGTACTACCGTTTCATTCAAGTTTGTTGGCACAACAGGCTCAAAGCAGGAACAAGCACAAAAGCATGAAAACCACAGTTGTTTCAATTGGATCTTCTGTTGTAACTGGCCCCCTGGCAAAAACAGACTCAAAAGAAAACAAAAAGACAAACACAGAACAAAATAGTGATATCCGAGGCAACGCCCCCGGAATCGTCCGACTCTAACAAAACAGGACTGACTCGATACAACAAGACATACCCAACTGACTTAGTATGAAAAGACTTACTCTGTACAACAGGACAGACTCTAAACGACATAACAAAACTGGCTCAATACCCGAGTCAGAAAGTACAAAAACCAACATTCACAAATGCTCAAAACAGTGCGTGCCATACGCCACATCTGGAGTAAACTGAGTGCCGCCTGCAGGTGGTTCATCCCCTGATCACATATTCATACTATCCCCCAAGTTCACTGATCCAGTGGCGATAGACTTTCCTGAGTTGGTGCGGCGATGACCTTGTTGTCAAACAGATCTTGTACATCGTGGCGAAGACGAAAGCAACTGTCAGTGTCATGACCGGTTTGTTGATGGTAGGCACAGTATTTAGTCTGGTCATGCTTTGGAGGTATAGGATCGGGTAGAGGCTGTTGTTCCAACGGTTTCAGATATCTTATTTGGAGTAAGACCTCTAGAGCCTTTGACAAAGGCATATAAAGTGCGGTAAAAACCTTCTTGACTTGAGGTTGATATTTTGTTTTTTGTGGGCTACTTCTGGATGTACCGGTGAATGGGGTAGCTATTTTTGATGTGGTGGTGGTGACCATGCCCAGTTCAGAAGATCTTACAGCTGCATCACCGCTAGTGGTCGCATTCGAACTGCAGGA
This sequence comes from Camellia sinensis, assembly GCF_055761805.1. Taxonomy (NCBI): domain Eukaryota; kingdom Viridiplantae; phylum Streptophyta; class Magnoliopsida; order Ericales; family Theaceae; genus Camellia; species Camellia sinensis. The sequence goes on along the minus strand of NC_138969.1, from coordinate 163,488,868 downwards.
AAACGTCCTCCTGGGCTGCTCCTTCTCCTGGTCAATGAGGCCCTGCTTCATAGAGTCCTCGATCTGTACCCCAATCTCATATAGATCTGCAAAGGTGGGGAGGGGGAGAACGATCATCTTCTCCATGAGCTTGGGCTGGAGGTTGTGCACATCCGAATCTGATCTTTGTCAACAGGCCTGATGGTTATCATCGAGGCCTTAGCCCTCCACCGGGTTACAAAATCGGAGAAACTCTCCTTCGGCTCTTGCCTAGTGGCCTCAAGATCACGGGTTATAATCTCAATCTGCGTGTTATAGGAGTATTGAGCTATGAAGGCCTCAGCCATCTCCTCTAATTCCTCTTGACGGAATCTTCTAATTTTGCATACCAAATGGCCGCTACACCTGACAGGGTTCGGCCGAACAAAGACATCTTCTGTAATCTGGTGAGGTCCATCGGCCTTAGTATGTCTGAAAACAGCCGCAAATGCACCATCGGATCCCCAGATCCGTCAAAGCGGTCAATATGTGGCATCTTAAATCGGTCTGGCAAAGTTACGGCCGCATCGGTATACCCATCCTCAATGTCCGGAATGGACATCACACCTTGAGATTTCTTGAACAGCTTTTCAAGCTTGCTCACTTTCAATGCTGTAGGGTCCGCCTCGAACTCAAAGGGGGAGTCCGGTAGATTGATAGGCGTGGGCGCCTTGGATAGTTGAGGTAGAATCAGGGGTAGAGGTGGCCCCGTTGGGATGTCTGTATCCTCCTGGACATTCTGGACATTTGCCGTCTCCCCTGGTATTGGGACTCTTAGTGGGGGAGGAACCTAGTGTGAAGCAGATGCTCCGGTTTGCTGTTGTAGTCTGGCAATTAACTTTACCTATTGAGCCATGACCTCAGCCGGTTGTTTGGCAAATTCGGCATGACGAACAGCGTCTTGCTGCATGGTTTTCATACTTTCTTGAGTTGACGCATCATCTATTCCATTCCCGCCATGCTGCCCTGATTTGACTGGTCTATCGGTATATATGTCTCTGTGGTAAAAGCAGATATCTCAACCCAACAGCGCACAGGTGAGATTGATAATGACTGCTGATCCGAAGACTGCTGAACAGATGATCTGTGCCTGACTAGCCTTTTTACCCTGCCCCTGGTGAAAGAACACTAATTTGCCCTTGAACTGAATCTCTGACCTGACAAAGTCTATCAGCACAAGTTAATGAACCCGGGGGATATCAGAGCCTTCTAAAGCTATAGTTCTAGGACTACCCCTAGCAAAAGAGAAAACAAACAGCATCTCAGCCTGATTTCATCAAAACAGATATAAACAGCCGAATAACTATGTTTTCTACTGAATTTTGTCCAGGATTCTGCCTGTAAACTGATATCCTCAGGTCAAACTCATTCCCCACATACTGATGCCCTCAGGCCTGATATCCAGACTTGCAAACTGATACACACAGCCCTGCAGAGACACACTCTGACAGCATATAGCAGGCAAATGAGAGCCAAAACACCCCTATGTTGGGGTAGGGTTTCCTTATCCTATTTTGTCAGGAGCTAGGGTTTCACTACGCACACAGCGGTTTCAAACAACCTATAATCGGGTGAGCAACCTGTCCTAGTTTGGGATAGTCACTATGGATTCGGATATGCACTAGGTCGAATGGTCAAAAGGGGTGCCCCGGTAAAAATCGGGGTTTGTGTTCCCATCGTGGCAGAGCCCGTACCAGGTCAGCCTTATGGCACGCTTCTCAAAGTGAGCCTCTGGCAAACCGTTCAGGAATAGCAGATGGAAAACACGGTGTCCTAGGCACACCAATGCAAATGCAATGCAAAGAAACACATAAGTGTAATCAAAACAAGATATCATGAGTACGAGTCAAGTTCTCTAACTCGCCAGAAGAGTCGCCAGAAACTGTAGACGTTACCGAACGTCCTGGGAGGGAATCCCGTTTTGTTCATCTGGGCTTACTATAGTTTGGACTCAAATGTCACGATTCTTATTCTGATCTCACAATGTGCGATGTGAGATTGATAAATCACCAACGAGTCCGAATCCGAAAAATTGTTTTGGAAAACTAATTTTTAGAAAGAAGTGCCAAACATGGACTGATTTGCCAGATACAGAGTCGCCACATAAATATTTTATTTTGGGGGAATTTAGGAAACCCTGACTCGTGCCTAAGGCCATGTGTCCGTCATCACCAAAGTTGCCTAGGCTCGGGAACTTGGGTACGATTGGGGAAGGTCAGCTATGAGCACCCTCGCTCGCCCGATCAAAGATCGGCCACTACTAAGCATGATATCGAGTTTTGAAAACATATGTGCTCTTATTCCGGTTATTAGCCTAGAATTACTATGTGATGCGCACAACATACAAGTATAGACTGGGCCGCCTGAATTGGAACAAAACATCTTATGTTCATTTTTAAAAACAGTTTGAAGGTGCTACTCGCAAGTAGGCTAAAACATGGATTCCAATGAATTGTTCCAATTCAAGCAATCCAGCCTTCACCCACAGGCATTCAGGCAGTTATATCACATAAGCAATTAGCCTCATGGCAAGCATGTTGTCATGTTAACATTCATATACATGCAAGATGCTAAAGTATAAACACTCACAGTGTACTCCGAGCCAAAACAAGAAACTAGTTAGTAATCATGCATGATCCTAGTTCATGTTAGCAATGGCTAATGCAACACATGCAAAATACAACTAAGATAGGCTCGGCTACACTCAGAATGGCCTGTGATATGCGACAACTCGATACACGTATTCAAGTTGGAATTGAAATACTATGCAATTAGTATGATGCGCCGACCCCGGTGCGTGCAATACGAATGAATGTATGCAAACATGCTATCATAAGTATGCTAATTGAAACGTACCCTAAGACTAACCATTGAAAGCAGGTAAGTAAAAGGGAGAAAGACGTGGGGTTGGAAGACATGCATCACACACACGCACGCTTATTACAAAATTCGCCCTCTCTCGGAAGGGCCAAAATAATAATACAAATGAAATAAATAATTAACTACTCTAGCTAATTAAATATTAAAAAACCTTAATTAATTAATGAATTAATTAAGCTATTAAAGCAGTAAAACTGCCTCGGGAAGAGGTTCAAATGCATGCATGCTCGATTCGCCTCACTCGGAAACCCGTTGCCATGCCGCATGTTGCCTCCATTTGCACTGCTCTGCATCTCTAAGAACTGCGAAAATCCTTGAGATGCCTCAGAATTACTCCCTGAGCATTGTGGGATGTCACCGGCCAAAAGATAGGACCACCGGCCATTAGGAAGTGGTCACCAACCAAAAGTAGGGCCATCGGATGTACTTTGGTAGCCGGCCGGCACTGAAGAGGGCCGACCGGCCATCTGTTCCTGCAGAACTCTGTTTTTGCTGCAACAGAGGACAGACAGTGCATGGCAAAGAATTTACAAGACAATGTATGCACGACCACCATCCCTATCATGCTATGAACTCAAGGGGGTTTGGTTCTCGACCCTCGGGCCACCAATCACGCATTTCAATGCATGATGGCCAAAGGCGCCAAGTGTGCAATTTGATATCAAATAAAATGTACAAAAACACATAAGGGCCCCAACCTCTATCATCACTGATTCAAAAGGCAAGGGATGCGCACACAATGCTATGCAACCTAAGCATGCAAGCAAACTAATGCAACATGAGCATGCAAGCAACAATGCTATACAAGGCAACTAGCATATAACAATATGCAAAGACAAGCATGCAAACAAGCATGTAACTTCACACGTATGCAAGATGGATGAACATGCAACAACATGTCAATAGGCTAACATTTAATAACATGCAAAGGCAATTATACTTAGACCAATGTAATACATGCATGAAAAACTTAACAAAGCAACACAAGCATGCAATAGGCAATAGGCATACAACCTAAACATGTGAACATGTATAGCATGCAAAAACATGCAAAATGAAACAAGCATGCAACAACATGGTAAGATGGACTGACACTAACATGGGTTGCTCTCAAGCATGCCAAAATCAGTGGCCAAACATGATGGAAATGAGGCAACAAAACACATGCAAACATGCAAGGTGCAAGGGCTCTAACTCATAGCACAAGATGCAACTCTCCTAGTGCATTGAAAAGATGAAGTATGGCATATAATGGCATATATTCTAGCTCTGAAATGACATACAAAATGGTTCCGAATCATGAAAACGACTCACACAATGCATGTAGGAAGGCTCAAATACCGAAACTAGTGAAGCACATTACACTAGAGGTATGCAAAGCGATGCTCGAATGACCAAAGCAACCCCAAAAAGTCCCTATGCAAGCCCAAAACAGTGGCAAAATGGACTAAGATGATACCTTGAAATGCACAAAAATGAAGCTTATGCAATGGCTCACAAATGGGGTATAAAAACACAACTCTCAAACACATTGAAGACATGATAAACTCTGAAATATCAAATTCAATGATGCCAAAACACTAAAATGCCTCAAGCAACACATGGAAGGGACCCTAAAACTCAAAGGTAAGCAAGGCTATTACACTACAACCATGCATAGCAAGCACCAATCGACCAAGAGGCCTAAAAACGGAGCTAAGGCAGCCCCAAATATGAACAAAACATGTTTGGAGTGTGGCCAAAAGGTGCTAGAATAAGGGGCCAAAACAACATGTAATGTGAGCTAGTAAGCATGATTTACACTACAAGCCTATGAAGCAAGTGAGGGGCCACCGAACCAGCCAAAAACAGAATCATGACATGCCAAAATATGACCAAAAATCCACTGAAACATGGTCAATACATGCAAGAATGATATGCTCTTTTGATAAGCGATGAATGGGATTACTCTACACATGCAAGAGGCAAACAAAAGGGGACCAAAGCAGCCATGGACAGAAGCTAGGCAGGTCCCAAAAGTCACCAAAAAGTGCCTGAAATAGGCCTCCAAATGATATAAACATATGCTCCTTTGATAGGCCAAATATGCTAGTAAACAAGACAATAAAGGAGAGGGGATAGCCCTTCTTAGGACCTCAAAACACCATCCCCACCCCTGAAATCCCTCTGGATTTCGATTTCAGTGGTGAGAAAGCCAATACAAGGTGGTCCCGAAGCTCACAAAAAGGGCACAAAAATGAGGCCAAACAAGGCCTAAGAGGGGTTAAACAAACCCAAATACAAAAGTGATCTTAAACAAAGATTAAAAGCATAAAAAAATAGAACTTTTATCAGTTATACACTAAGCTCAAAACAGCATGCAAGATAGGCTAAAATCTTGTGGAAAAATGGGGAATAAAGGGGAAAAATGAGTTACCCTTGTAGCTCAGCAAAAGCAGCAGGTTCTTGGACCAAAAACCAGCTCTTCAACCTTTGAAAATACCCTTCAAGAACCTTAGATGAATGGTGGAGGTGTGTGGTTGTGCGGAGGTGTGCAAAGGGGCCAAGAATCTCACTCGTTTGAACCCAAAATATGAAGATATAGAGAGATATATCTCTTGTGCCTTAGACAAATTTTTCAACCTCTCTAAAGGAGAGGGAGGCCCTCTCTTATAGAGAAAGAAGAGGGTTCAAGCTTCTTGGAGAAGCTAGAGCAAAGGTTCAAGCTTCTTAGAGACGGTAGAGTAAAAGGTTCAAGAGGTTCAAGCTTCCTCAAGAAGCTAAAACAAGGGTTTAAAAGGTTCAAGCTTCCTCAAGAAGCTAAAACAAGGGTTCAAAAGGTTCCAGCTTCCTCAAGAAGCTTATTACAAGGGTGCAAATCCTCCATACACGGCAGGGTCTGTGCTTACCAGCTGGCACAACTAGTATGCATAATGCCTGAAAAAGGCAAAGAGAAGGTCTCGGCCAGAAAAAGTGGCCGATTGACCAAAACAATGGTCGGCCGACCAAAAACAATGCTGATCGGCCAATACCTTTGGCCAGTAGCAAGAAAACAAGGCCGGTGGCCTCAAGCCATGGCCGGTGAGGTGTGGGGATGGCCAACAGGCCATTCCCTGCCCTTAGAAGCAAAAACACAAGTGTTTGGTCCATGACCAAGCACAAAGCAGATAAGTTGAGAGATCTTGAGGCGAGGCGCGTAGCCGAGACCTCCGAGAACTCAAAACGAACACGATCATGGATGATCATCGAATGTTCAAACGATGACGTCTAAGTCTTGTGGATGGTCAAAAATGGGGTGTCTACAGTCGTCCTCAGGCTAAGCCAAGCACTCGTAAAAAAAGGCGTAATTGAAGGTAAGGGCAAGGACCAAAAGCTCTCTCGCCCTCTGAGCAGTAAGGTATCGAGGCAAGTGCGAACCACAAATATAAGATGAAGCTGAGTATTCCGCCTTCTCATCTGGACGTGTCTGACCATGGCCAGACTAGAGTCTGAACTGTAAAGGAAAATAAAACACACAGTTCATGACGCCAATCAATTGTATACCCGATTGGCGGGACATGCTGTAGCCCATCTCAGGCAAATTAAACCAGGGGCCATGCCAAGCTATGTCAGTTACAGATTAGTTACACATCCAATCGCACCATAATGCCTCTTAAGGAAAATCTCTTAGTTTGTGGCAAAAAAAAGTAAGCTTTGGGTGAGTTCTCGGGGCAAGGGTCCACCACTTTCAGCTTATCCATCAATCATACCTGGGAGGGATGAAAAGTAGGTGAGATTAAAGAATAAAGAGATGGATGTTGAGAGAAAAGTAAGGAAAAGGCTAGAGAGAAAAATAGAGAATGTGTGTTGAGTGGTGCATGAAATCATAAATAAGGAGGGTGGGAACAAAAACCTGTAGAAGCATCGGACTTCCTGCAAATCAAGTAGTCTCTCGCCAACAGAAAGAATGAAGGCCCATCAAAGTTTTGGCCAGGGCCAAACCCATGCAACTCTTTCCCTCTTTCAAACATTGAGCCACTTCGATCAACCGGATGCTGGCTATGCTGACATTAGAGGCAAGAAAGAAGTGCACAAGCTGGCACAAGCATAGAGCATGTTACCGATAGCCTCGCCAAAGAAGGTCACTGTGGAGAAGTGGTTTTGGAAATACTCTTCAGATCCAGGGAGACGCTAGTGATCCTCAGCTAGTCACCTAAAAAGACACAAACACTCCGGTCGGGGGTGCCGGAATTAGCACTCCGACGGACAAGTTAGTTCAGACACTCAGAACAGCTTGTTTCCCAAATTTAGTGAAATGATTCTTACATACATTTCTAAATCTATGGTTCTTGTATTTATACTTGCTTTTTGGGCCTTGGGGCCTGAGCCTACTTTTATCCCATTCCCCTTTTAGTCATTCGGAGCCATTGACCACCCTCTATTCAGCTTTCCTAACGTATTCGGCGTCCTAGTCACGGAATATGAAGCTGGATAGTATCTAATTTCTAGAGTACGCATCTTCTGACTCTTCTACTTATTCGGCTCCCACAATTGCCCCCCAAGCACTTCACCGACGACAGTTGGCTGGAGTGCTTGGTTTTGAATTCCTAAAAGTCGAAGCCAAAATTTGGCGGTTGGTCTCATCCTCATGCGGATATCTAAGCGCACCGCTTTCGGTTGTCGTGTCGGCTTCCCGCCCCCCTCGTACGTGTCTATTTATTGCAATTTAAAATTTTGACGTCCTTTCAAGTATGTATTTTATGATGCACATTGCTGGATTGCCTTTTGGATCGTCCCTGAAACTTTCTTCTCCGATATACTCTTTGTCCTTTGTAAGTTCTCTCCTCTCTTGCTTCGAGGACTCTTTCTGGTTTATTCCTTGGCATATTCTCATAGACTGTAGGGTATGGCAAAACATTTAAAAGCCCTCCCCTCTTCAGATCGTATTGCTGGCTTTGAACGCCATTTCTCCATTCCTGATGATGTCCGTCTATCGCTTGGGGCAGACGGCACTCTTGATATGGAGAGGGAGGACGAAACCACGATTGTCTTTCCTCTTTTGTCAATTGCAGAGGGTGGAGTCCATTTTCCCCTTCACCCGTTTCTTAGGGATGTGCTTCGCCATTGGGGTTTAATCCCTTCCCAACCTAATATGAATTTCTTTAGAATCATAATGGGGGTTATAGCACTCAACCGTCGCCTAAGAATTAACCTTGGCATTCCACCCTTCCGGCATTTTTATGCCTTGGCTAAGTCTTCTGGTCGGCACAGATGTTTCTTCCTTAGGGCCAAGGATATCGACCATCAGCTGATTACTATGCTTTCCAGTTCTGGAAAATGAGTTGATGATGTTATGGTCGTTGTCTAGGGTAACTGGGAATTTGATAAAGGGGAGGATCACGTCGACCCTATTCCTAGACGGAGGGGTGAGCCAGGTGGCTGATTGCTTTCTCGCTTTTATTATTTGTTCGTTTTTGTTTTAAAGGCTTTTCTTTGAAATGTAACGGCTTGGTTTGTGCAGGGAGAAATTTGAAGAAAGTTCTGTCTTCAACTGACGGCGCCGTTCTTTCGGATATCGAAGTTGCACTCAAATATTTCAGCCGTCGAAGTCTTCAGAAACAAGGCAGGGCGGCCCACGTTCTGCTTCGTTACGAGCTGACATATACGACCTTCTCGGCGGCAGAAAATATCCCAGTTCCGAAGGGTGAAGACTCTTTCATCTCTCTTATTTTGTCCGACTTCAAAAACTTGAGGTAGGTTGGTTTTGAAGGTTCGGATTCGGAGCGGGGTGTAGCTAATGTTACCGAATCAGATCAGTCCGAAACAGAGTCTGACGCGGTATTGAATTCGGCCGATCCCCATCCGCTTCAAGCCGAGTGGATCTTTCGGTTGATGGCATTTTTCACGGCTTAGATGATATTCCTGCCGCAAACCCCGAAAACATGGCCGGGTTAAGCCTGACAAAAACTTGCCAGGAAGACGAATGCGGAAAGGTTGGCCGCGCGGTGAAGAGCGGAGGCCCTTCCGTCTGAAGTACCACCTGCCACCGAATCTCAATTCTCCCTGCCTGTTAGCGAATCAGAGTCCTTGCGCGTTATTGAGGTGGAGATGACAGAAAATTGGGATGCTGAATCTACCTTGATCGTGCAGGCCGGCCAAGAAGTTGAGGTAGAGGAACGACCTGCCGAGTTTGAAGTCGGCATAGAAGAACATGGTGGCAAACGTCCACTATTAGAGGGATCAGACGTGATCGTTCCTTTCGTCATTCAGCCGATGATAAAAAACATGCCGGTTTCTTCTGATGCTTCGGTGCTTAAAGATCCAGAAGTCGCATTCAACTTGGGTACGTCTGTGTCATTGTCGTCTGACAAGGAGGCTTTCCGGGTGGAAACGGATCTGAATGCGACAGCACTAGCCGCCCAATCGGCAATTTTGGTACATATTCAAACTTAGCTTCACTTAATCCAAATACTGTTGAAGTTATGGTTTTAAATTCTTGTTTTACAGACCGTCGGATGGATAGCCGATATGGACCATCGCCATCGCAATGCCGTCAAATAGCTTGGTCATTTACGTAAGGAAGTTGAAGGCCAGTGGAGAAGGGCCGAGGTCGAAGCTTTGAGGGCGAACAAGGAAGCCTCAAGGGCCGACGTCGAGATGGAGAAGGCTCGTTGCACCGATCAATTGAGGTCAGATGTCGAGAAGATGGCGGACGCGAGCGAAGATGCGCTCAAGTTGGCCCAGAAGGCGATCTCCAAACTGGAGACTGAGTTGGCTGAAATGAAGGCGGCGAAGGAATCAGCCGACTCGGAGTCTTCCAAAGTATTCGAGGCCGGGAAAAATGCTGGACTCACCGAGTACGTGGACCAAGTCCCCAAGTTTGAAAATCGGGGATTCAAACACGGCTGGCACAAAGCCGTTGCTGCTGCTAACGCTTCATTGATTATGACAATACCATATGAGCAAGTGGATGTTGAGCCATTGGAGACTGATTCCAATGGCTGATCCGGCCGACTGACAGTTTTTAGGATGTCGAATGTATTTTTACGATCTTTAATTTAGTATTTTTCATCTTTTGCTACAGTCATAGTGTTTGTTTTTTGCTAGGCATTTTTATGCGGGCTTGTAGCTTTTTGTTTGGTAACTTGAGTATATAAAATTTTATGAGTTGTCCTCAACTGGCTAAGGAAAGTGTTGTTGACGAATGCTATTTCTTTCGGTTATGGTTAGATCGGCTGCTTAGCTTTGGTATTTGGCTGATCAGATTTGCCCTTGCCTCAGCCAGGGTGCGAGCTTGGGAAGCCGGATGGGCGTAACTCGTGGGCTGGCTAAGGCACACATTGATCGGCACTTGCGCTTGAAAACATGGCCAACCAGATTAGTAAATCTGCCCTTGCCTTAGCCGGGGCGCGACCTTGGGAAGCCGAATGGGCCAATCTCGTGGGCTGGCTGAGGCACAGATTGATCGGCGCTTGCGCTTGAAAACATGGCCAACAAGATTAGTAAATCTGTCCTTGCCTGAGCCAGGGTGCAAGCTTGGGAAGCCGAATGGGCCTATCTCGTGGGCTGGCTGAGGCACACATTGATCAGCATTTGCGCTTGAAAACATGGCCGACCGGATTAATAAAGTAAATCGGCCCTTGCCTTAGTTAGGGCGCGAGCTTGGGAAGCCGAATGGGCATAACTCGTGGGCTGGCTGAGGCACACATTGATCGGCGCTTGCACTTGAAAACATGGCCGACCAGATTAGTAAATCTGCCCTTGCCTTAGCCAGGGCGCGAGCCTGGGAAGCCGAATGGGCCTATCTCGTGGGCTGGCTGAGGCACAGATTGATCGGCGCTTGCACTTGAAAACATGGCCGGCCGGATTAATAATGTAAATTTGCCCTTGCCTTAGTCAGGGCGCAAGCTTGGGAAGCCGAATGGGCATGACTCATGGGTTGGCTGAGGCACACATTGATCGGTGCTTGCGCTTGAAAACATGGCCGACCATATTAGTAAATCTGCCCTTGCCTTAGCAAGGGCTTGGGAAGCCGAATGGGCCTATCTCATGGGTTGACGTTTGGGATTACTGACGTTGCCTCGAGAGAGCTGCAAACATTGAAGGATAAATGCGGTGGGTGCACGCCAGAGGCGCTACTTATTTCCATTCAGGCAACTTGGGAGGGACGAAGATTGACTAAATCAAACGCCGTAACGAGTCGTAGTAGCGAGCCTACGTGCAAAGGAAGAAGAACGTCCAAGGATCGGGAAGAAGAACGTCATCGAAGCAGATCGCCCCGAAAGGACAGGCAACAACGGGGAAATTCTCCGCGCCCGCGACCGAAAATTGAGCTTGATGTGACGCCACGACTATTGAGTTTTGCGGTTTTTGTGAGGATTAGACCAATGACAGAGGGGAATTCTATCATTAAAGACCCAGATGTGGAAGTCGAGTTCGCTCGATAGATATTCCCGCCAGAAGTCCAACAATCGATGGTTGAACGTCGAGATTTCGAAGTATTTCGAGACAACATACATGGGGCCGTAAAAGGGCTATATACTGCTTATGAAGTCGGCATGCGTCTGCGGGAAGCGCGACGTGAGAGCCAGAAAAAGGACGAAAGGAATCGTAGTCTAGAGATTCGCACGGAAAAGGCTGAGCGTGAGCTTCGGGAACTGAAGAATGTTCAAACGAGCGCATCGGTGGCGGCCGGTCAATCTAAATTGGTTGTTGCGGAGAGAATGACCCAACGGACCTCGAGTTATGAAATGGGGTTTTAGGAAGGCCTGAAGGTCGGGATAGAGAGGACCAAACAGGACCTTGCCGAAGAGGTCTGCCGATGTGAAAATCGTGGATTTAAGCACGACTGGATCAAGGCCTTTCAAACTGAGGAAGCTCTCAAAGCCGTGGGCATTGATTCGGCTTTGCCCCTGTATCATCGCCACTACTTTTCTTATTCCGATTTTGAAATGTTATGTGTTTAATTAATCGTATTATTTCAACTTTCTGGCAAGTTTTGTGTTGCGTGGCGTAAATGTTTAAACCTGTATTGACCGACTTGAATTAAGAACGATTCTCAGTGAATATTTATTCGGCCAATGAAGTGGTGCGAATGCATCTCAAAAAAGGCCAATCCGGATTCGGAGCCTTAATCGGCCCTAAAGTGTCATGCACCGAAAGGGGCTCCGAATCCGGAGACTTTATTTGGGCCAATCGTGATATCCATGAAGGGCTTTCCAAATTCGGAGTCTTAATCGGCCTTAATAGGATTAATCGGCCCTAAAGTGTCATGCACCAAAAGGGGTTCCGAATCCGGAGGCTTTATTTTGGCTATTCGTGATATGCACGAAGGGCGCTCCGAATTCAGAGTCTTAATCGGCCTTAATAAGCTAAATTGGCCCTAAGGTGTCATGCACCAAAAGGGGCTCCGAATCCGGAGGCTTTATTTTGGCCAATCGTGATATGCACGAAGGGTGCTCCGAATCTGCACTCTTAATCGGCCCTAAGGTGTCATGCACCGAAAGGGGCTCTGAATTCGGAGGCTTTATTTGGGCCAATCGTGATATCCACGGGCACTCCGAATTCGGAGTCTTAATCGGCTTCAATAGGCTTAAACGGCCCTGAGGTGTCAGGCACCAAAAGGGGCTCCGAATCCGAAGGCTTTATTTTGGCCAATCGTGATATGCACGAAGGGCGCTCCGAATCCGGAGTCTTAATCAGCCTTAATAGGCTTAATCGGCCCTAAGGTATCATGTACCAAAAGGGGCTCCGAATCCAGAGGCTTTATTTTGGCCAATCGTGATATGCACGATGGGTGCTCCGAATCTGGAGTCTTAATCGGCCCTAAGGTGTCAGGCACCGAAAGGGGCTCCGAATCTGGAGGCTTTATTTCGGCCAATCGTGATATCCAAAGGCGCTCCGAATCCGGAGTCTTAATCGGCCTTAATAGGCTTAATCGGCCCTAAGGTGTCATCCACCGAAAGGGACTCCGAATCCAAATGCTTTATTTGGGCCAATAAAGATATCCGCGAAGGGCGCTCCGAATCTGGAGCCTTAATCGGCCCTGAGGTGACCTGCACCAAAGGGGGCTCCGAATCCGGAGACGTAATCGGCCCTAAGGTGACCTGCACCAAAGGGGGCTCCGAATCCGGTGGCTTTATCGGCCCTGAGGTGACATACACCAAAGGGGGCTCCGAATCCGGAGACTTTATTTTGGCCAATCGTGCTATCTACGAAGGGCGCTTCGAATCGGGAGACTTAATCGGCCCTAAAGTGACCTGCACCAAACGGGCTCCGAATCCGGAGACTTAATCGGCCCTAAGGTGACCTGCACCAAAGGGGGCTCCGAATCCGGAGGCTTATTTTGGCCTTAGAAGGCCTAATCAGCCCTTAAAGTCTTGGGGGCGAGTTTGAGAAAACTAGAAGCTTTGTATTGCAACGGTGGAATATGTACAAGTATAAAGCCCACAAGTCGGGTCAATGATAGAATTTACGTAAATGTGTTGAATTCCAAGGCCGTGGCAGGCTTCTTCCTGACATGTCTGAGAGCCGATATACCCCTGTTCCTGCGATGGATTCTATCTGATAGGGGTCGTCCCAGCTTGGACCCAATTTTCCATCGGCCGGTCTCCGGTCGGCGGGAAGTACCCTCGTCAGGACAAGCTCCCTGGTGTGTATTGGCGCAACTGAACTCACTGATTATACGATTTGGCAAGCTGCTACTGATACCGTGCCATGGATGCCAGGGCGCGGTCTCTTTACTCTTCGAACAGAATCAGATCCCGGGTAAGCATCATGTGGTTTCGGCCCATACCAAAACTTGCGATTTCAGAGTTGGGAGGCCGATTTCCAAGGGTAAGATTGCTTGGGTTCCAAAGCATAGAGCAAATGGCGTTTCTCCAGTGGATCTCCTCGGCGTAGTACGATGAGCCCACAATACACTCGGCAATTCTTCGACCCATTTGCCTTTAGCCTTTTCCAATCTCTTTTTGATGCCGTCCAGGATGGACTTGTTAGAGGCTTCAGCTTGACCATTGCTTTAAGGGTAGGCCTGTGTCGAGAAGTAAGGCCGAATGCCATATTTGCTACATAACTCTCGATATACGCCACAATCGAACTGGGTGCCATTGTCTGAGATGAGAGCTCTCGGAATGCCAAATCGTGTTATGATGTTTCTCCATACAAAGCGTTTAATGTCGGCATCTCGTATATGTGTTAAAGCCTTCGCTTCGACCCATTTTGTGAAGTAGTCTATCACGACGATTAAGAATCGCTTGTTCCCTGGGGCCCTGGGCAACGGTCCTACGATATCAAGTCCCCACTGAGCAAATGGCCAGGGGATGGTGATAGAGTTCAACTCTTCAGCAGGAAGATGGGTTAATGGGGAGAACTTTTGGCACTGTTCACATTTTTTTACATAACTCTCCACGTCAGCTCTCATTGTCGGCCAATAGTATCCCTCCGTTATAGCTCGATAGGCCAGGGAGCGTCCGCCAGAATGGGCACCACAACTGCCCTCATGTATCTCTGTCAGAAGCTCCTCCACTTTGTTGGGGTGCACGCATTCCAAATATGGACTAGAGAGGGACTTTTTGTAAAGCCCTCCTTGCGGATCCAGATAGTATCGCAGGGCTTTATTTTGCAGCTTGTGTGCTTCTTTTTTGTCCTCTGGGAGTTGTTCAGAAGATAGGAATGCAGCAATGGGGTCCATCCAGCTTGGTGCCGATTCTAAAACGTTGACGTGGATTTCCTCCGAAGGGCCAATACTCGGCTCCGGGACAAAACATACTTCGATGGTCCGTTTGATCTCAGAATTGATGGCGGAGGCTAGGCACGCCAAGGCATTCGCGTGTGTGTTCTGGTCGCGTGTTATTTGGTTCAGTTCGTGATGGTCAAATTTTGCCAGCAAGGAATTGGCCGTTTTCATGTAGGCCGTCATACGGTCGTTTCTTGCCGCGTACTCCCCCTTTAGCTGATTGATTACCAATTTTGAATCACAAAACACAAGCAGACGCCGAGCGCCGAGAAGGTGCGCATTCCGCAGACCGGCAGAAGGGCTTCGTATTCGGCTTCGATATTTGATGCTTCGAAGTCAAGCTTGACGGTTGCTCAATTATTGTGCCGTCTGGAGACATGATTACAACTCCGGCGCCACTGCCCCTTTGGTTAGATGATCCATCACAGTATAATTGCCAAATATCCCCGACAAAAATTCTCTAGTTCAGTTTTGGTAGAACTTCAGCCTTCGGTCAAAGTTCATCAGGTTTGAGGCTGGCAAGCTCGCCGGTGAATTCGGCAACAAAGTCGGCCAACACCTGCCCCTTGATTGCAGTTTTAGGTAAAAATTGAATGTCGTATTGGCCAAGTTCGAGAGCCCATTTTGAAACACGTCCTGATACTTTTGCACTCCGTAGAACTGATCGGAGGGGATAATCTATTCGCACCCCAATGCTATCTCCCTGGAAGTAATGCATCAGTTTTCTTGCCGCCATGACTAGGGCTAAGATGAGTTTTTCCAGCGGAAGGTAACGTGTTTCGGCGTCAACCATTGCTTTGCTCACATAATACATTGGCTGTTGCTCGCCCTCCTCCTCTTTTAATAGTACGACGCTGACGGCCCTATCGAAAACTGCCAGATATAGGATGAGCGTGTCACCAGCGGCGGGTGTTGTTAAGAGAGGTACTGAGCGGAGGACCATTCAAAAGCCTTACCCTGCCGCAGTGTCTGAAAGAATTGTCGGCAGCGATCTGTAGACCGGTTGATGAACCTGTTGAGTGCAGCGGCCATCCCCATCAACTTTTGGACTTCTTTTACTGAACGGGGGGAGCCGAGTTCCAAGATTGCTATGACTTGCCTCGGGTTGGCATCGATTCCTCGGTGATTGACGATGTAACCCAGGAATTTACCAGAGCCGATTCCGAACGCACACTTGGAAGCGTTCAGTTTCATTCTGTATTTGCGTAAGATGCTGAATGTCTTTTCTAGATCGGCTATATGACTCTGTTCTTCTTTGGACTTGACCACCATATCGTCGATGTATACTTCCATAGTGTGGCCGAGTTGCTCTTTGAACATGGCGGTGACCAATCTTTGGTAGGTTGCCCCTGCATTCTTCAGCCCAAAGGTCATAACTTTGTAGCAATAGGTTCCTCTTGGGGTAAGGAAGACATTTTTGTCCTGGTCATCTGGATGCATGGCGATTTGATGGTAGCCTCTGTAAGCATCGAGGAAGCTCATGCGTTGATGATGTGCCGTCGTATCGACGAGCTAGTCGATTCTAGGTAGAGGAAAACAGTCTTTGGGGCAAGCTTTTTTCAGATCCGTGAAGTCGATGCACACTCGCCATGTCCCATTTTTCTTCTTCACCACCACTGTATTGGAGAGCCACGTAGGGTAAGTGACTTCTCTAATTGCCCCGGTGTCAAGCAGTCTGTCTACCTCCTCAATAACAGCGGCAGTGTGCTCCGCTGCTAACCATCGACCTTTCTAAATGATCGGCTTACATTTCGGATCGACATTCAGATGGTGCTGTGAAACTGACAAGTCTATTCCTGGCATTTCATACGGAGTCCACGCAAAAACGCCAAGGTTGTTGAGCAAGAAAGAGATCAGCTGCTGCCTGTCAGCTTGATTCAGAGAGGCGCCGATCATGAAGAACTATTCTGGGCTGCCATCAATGTCAACTCGGTCTAAATCTTTCGTGGCCTTCTCATTTGGATGCCGCCCAACATCGTCCAGGATCTCCCGATTCGGCACCTCAATGGAGTTTACTTGCAGTTCCTTTGGCGTTCTGGCGGCAAGGAGATAACATGCTCGTACCGATTTCTAGGATCCGCAGATTTGCTCAATGCTGTGTTCTATTGGGAAACGTAGCAGTTGATGATAGGTGCTTGGGACGGCCTGCAAGGTATGCAACCACGATCGCCCTATGATGAGATTGTACAGTGATGGCAGCCTGACGACCAAGAATTCCACGTCCACCGTTCTGAAGTCTGCTCTAATGGGTAAGTTGATCTTTACCAATGGGTACTCTGGAGTGGCATTGAAGCCGAATATTGGATAAGGAGACGGAGTCAGGTCTGACTCGCTGAATCCGAGTTTGGTGAAGGTTTTATAATACATAACCTCCGAGGTACTGCCCTGGTCGATAAGAACGCATTCGACGGTAAGCCGATTTATGCGCAGCTCAACAACCAACGGATCGATGTGAGGGAGTGTTACACCGATCAAATCAGAATCGTCAAAGGTGATACTTGGTGTTTCTCGGGGCCGCTTTGCTGGCGTGAATTGCTGTTGGGGGCCTGGATGTGATTGGATCGCATGCACGGCCGGGGCTGCTAGCAGGCTGTATATCATGTGAACGGTGTCAAGCAGAAATGCATCCATCGGACGGGCAGGTGTTTCGACCACACTCCTCCGGACGCATTGGTGGAGACCTTCATCCTTTACCAACACCTCAAGATGATCTGTTGAAGCATGGCGGCCGTCAGTTTCTTGCTGTCGGGTCCGAGATCGTCGATCATCTGCCCTCGGGGGTCACTTAGAAGCCTGGCGCACTGTTTGTTTGGATTTTGCTATTTCAGAGGCTAGATCGCGATGAAGGCGTTCGTTCTCGGCGATGATGTTGTCCAACCTCTGTTTGGCTTCCTAGCTTGTGCCATGGTCGCTTGTATTGTCTTTTGCGTTGGGTTTGGAGATGAGCAGAGGTCCGAGGCAAGTCTTGTTGCGATGGTTTTTGGTCCAAGCGAGTTCGCTGGAATGAGGTCACCTCTCTGTGCGGTCTCGTCAGTGGCTATCGGAGGATCTTCAGTCATGCCTGCCATGGATGTATTTGAGTATTCCCATAGATGGCGCCAGTTGTGGAGAAGTCGTTTTGGAAATATTCTTCAGATCTTGGGAGACGCTAGTGATCCTCAGCTAGTCACCTTAAAAGACACAAACACTCCGATCGGGGGTGCCAGAATTAGCACTCTGACGGACAAGTTAGTTCAGACACTCCGAACAACTTGTTTCCCAAATTTAGTGAAATGATTCTTACATACCTTTCTAAATCTATGGTTCTTGTATTTATACTTGCTTTTTGGGCCTCGGGGCCTGAGCCTACTTTTATCCCATTCCCCTTTTATTCATTCGGAGCCACTGACCTCCGTCTATTCGGCTTTCCTAACGTATTCGGCGTCCTAGTCACGCAATATGAAGCCGGATAGTATCTAATTTCTGGAGTACGCATCTTCTGACTCTTCTACTTATTTGGCTCCCACAGTAACTCCTGTCTCCAATAGCGAAAAATTGATGAACTATGTTGGAGATGTCTAGCTCCCCATCATGGGCCAGGGGCTAAACCTCTTGTACTGAAAACCCGCACATCCGTTCTAAAGCCTGGGCATGGTTGAAACGGGGTTGCGGCATAATTTTTTCATCGCACCAGGATTTCATTATTGCTTGAAATTCTTCAATCGTTGGACACAGATCTTGTGATAAAGCCGAGGGCGGCTTAATGGTAAAAGAGTGTTTAGGTCAGAACCGCAGAAATTCACTTTTTCTGAGCTGTCTAAAGTGGCTATCCAGTCTCGAAGCTTATTGTTGGGAAGGATCTCTATGTTAGGAGCAAAATATCAAAATCTTACTGTTTTGTTGAGTTAATAGCTTGGGATCCCTTTTTATAGACTTTGAGAATGAGCAGTGCATGACAGCTGGACTGCACTGACCGGCATTTTTTTTAGTACCAGCCAACTTTCATTGGGAGCCGGCTGGCTCTCAATGATTGCCCAATGCAGAGTAGTTGCAGAGAAGATAGGTTCGTGCATTAGTGTATTGGCGCTGTGTTTTGAGTCTTATCTTGTTTCTATCAAGTGTTGTTTGGTGTTTTTACGTTATTTTCATTTTCTTTTTCTGTCATCAAATTGTATTTTGTATTTTGACCGGTTGTAAGTTGTTATCCGATTCCACAATCAATTCAAGAGCGAGCATTCATAGTTGTAACAGTCTTGTACAAGATTATCATGCAAGCGCCATTCATTCATCACATGCCACATTAAACAAGAGAAGTCATCCAAAATATTCCTTTTATAGCTAGAGGGTCCACCCCCAATCATTGTTTTCAAAAGTGAATACAACCAAAAAAAAAAAAAAAACAAATAAACAAACAAAAGAAAAGTCTTCAAAAACCAAATACAAGGGTCTATCTGAAGCTAGTCCCTAACTACAAAGCAAAAGCAAAGAAAAGAAAAGTGAATCATTGACCCATCATGGACCTCTTCCTCCTCGGCTGCGGAGGAGGTGCATCATTATCATCACTGGGGCTACTAGACTGTAAGTCAACCTCCTCTCCCTTGCCCTCGGTGGTCTTAGACCCCTTAAAAGACTTATTCGAAGGTGAGCATTGCCTCGCTTGGCCTCTTCCCCGATCAGCTCCTCCTTGGCCTCTCACCGGGCCCTGTCTCCTTCTTCTCCCACCTGGAGGAGGTCCTATGGGTGCTGCTGGCGCTAGCTCAAGCTGAAAAGAGGACATGTATTAGTAAGGTCTAACAAAAGTATAGACAGTGTGGTAACAATAGTCAGCTAATGATAAAGTATACCTCAATCTCGTGGGCAACCAGAGCAGTCTGTCTCCTCCCCTGTCTCCTTCTTCTCCCAACTGGAGGAAGTCATGTGGGTGCTGTTGGCGTTGGCTCAAGTTGAAAAGAGGACAAGCATCAGTAAGGTCTAATAGAAGTATAGACAGTGTGGCAACAATAGTGAGCTAATGATAAAGTATACCTCAATCCTGTGGGCAGCCAGAGTAGTTTGTCTCCTCCGCACCATGAGAAGTAGGAGGTCAATCATCTAGAGGAGGTCGTCAGCATACACCCCGAGTACCTGCAAAAAGAAGATCATAGAATAGTGAACACAAATAACAGAGGACAACAAAAGTAAGGTGCAACGGGTAGAAGTATAAAGGAATGTATACTTGCTCAATGTCGGGAGTGATCACCAGTCTATGATCCTACTCCTCGATATGCTCAAGGGAAATCTGCTCAAGCACCGCATTTGGTCGCATGTATACGACCTCAGTAGGAATCGCAGGAAGCCTTGGAATGGGAGTGACAGCCTCAGGAAGTACGTGAGTTGTGGCAGAAGGGGCACCTCCAACAGCAGCAGCGTAGCCTTGGGAAGTGCACGGGCTACACCCCTGGTAAGAGGCACCATCACCCTGATCCCGCAAGAGGGCAGTGAAATTGCTGACCCCGTGGTATCTATCACTGTCCTCTCCCTACATCAAGAGGTCGATCATAGGCTTGTCGTGAAGATCATACTGGGAGAAGGAGGATGTGGAACATCGGGATCAGCCTATCCTCGGGTCTGGTGGATGAACTGCTCTCCCAAGTAGTATGCCCTGCCGAAGGGGCCGTCGAAAAGGATCCGCATGGTGGAGGCCTCCAATGCAGCAGCATAAATCAACCTCGAAGCCTGGGGGATGCCCATCCAAGGATGCTAGTCAACCTATGAACAAAATATATAAAGCAAAGCTAAGCAGTATGGAAACAGTGCAGAATTGGACAACTGTATAAATCACAGTGCAGAGTGGGACAATAACATGGAAATAGTATAAACAGTGTAGTATGGGAGAACCATCTGAATGACAGTGCAGAGTGGGACAATAGCATGGAAATAGTAGAAATAGTGCAGTATGGGACTGTGGACTCGCCTTTTTCTCGCGCCTCGCCTTTTAGAAAGGGTTTGAAAAGAAAGGCCTCACAGTTCGGACTCTCGCGGTTCTGAATCTAGTCTCACAAGTGCAATATGAAACTAATAAACACCAAAGAGTCCATTCGGGCAAATCTTTTCGGAAAAATCGATTTTAAATCAAATAATACCAAAATTGGACTGCTTTGCCAGATTACTGAGTCACCACCAAAATGTTTTACTTATGGGAAAATTTAGGAAACCCTAACTTGTGCCGAAGGCCACGTGTCCATCATCGCCAAAGTTGCCTTCGCTTGGGAACTTGGATACGAGGGGGGAAGGTCATGAATTGAGCACCCCTACTCGCCCGATCAAAGATTGGCCTCTACTAATCATGATATGTTGTTTTATAAACCTTACGTGTTCTTGTTCTGATTAT
Organism: Camellia sinensis; assembly: GCF_055761805.1. Taxonomy (NCBI): domain Eukaryota; kingdom Viridiplantae; phylum Streptophyta; class Magnoliopsida; order Ericales; family Theaceae; genus Camellia; species Camellia sinensis. Next base: position 163,467,926 of record NC_138969.1, on the reverse strand, counting down.
TAGCGAACATTACTGTGTGACACGCATAAGCAAGTATAGACTAAATCGCAAGAATTGGAACATTTCAAGTCATGTTTGCGAAAATGGTTTGAATTTGCCACCCTTAAGTAGGCTTAAAAGATGCGGATTTGCCACCTCAACTGGGCTTTAAAACATGATTTGCCACAACAAAGTGGGCTTAAAACACACATTCATTGAATCGTTCCAATCCAAACAACAAAGCCTCCATCCACAGGCATTCATGCAGTTCAGCATTTAAGCACATAGCCTCATGACAAGCATGCGAAACATGGCAACTTGGCAATCACACTCATGCAAGTATGCTAAAGCATAAAACTTAACAAGTACTACAAGACAAAACAAAAACTAGTTAGAAAGATGCATGATCCTAACTATGTTAAGTGTCTAATGCAACACATGCAATTATGAAATTAATAGGCTCGGCTACTAATATGACATACGATTCAATTTGATAATCTGCTTTGAAACACGTATTCAAATAAGTATTTAAACTAACAATGTAGTTTGAATGATGCGTTGAGCCTCAGTGCATGCTAGACAAATGAATGAATGCAAACATGCAAGCATAAGATATGCTAATTGAAAATGGCCCTAATCTAACCACCAAAAGCGATTAAATAAAAAGGAGAAAGACATGGGGTTAGAAGACATGCACACACGCGCGCACAATTATTATAACATTACGCCCTTGCAAAAGAGTGTCTTAATAAATAAACTAACTAACTAGTTATGCTAAGCTAATTAACCTAACTAATTATTACAAAACTTGATTAAAATAGCTAAATTAATTAACTAATTCTAGTTAACTATTTACAACAATTGAAATGAATTAACTAACTTATTCTAAGCTAATTAAATAATATAAATTGAACTAAGCTGATTAATTACAAAAAATGAATTAATTAACTAAATAGTTACAACACTTGTAATAAATGATTAACTAACTATCTAAGGTAATTAATTATTCCAACTCCAAATCATTAGCTACAACTAATTGGACTAATTAAATATTACAACACGATTAAACGATCAAACACATTTGACATGAGCACCAAGGAAGATGGATGGAGAGTGCGTGCACATCACTTGAAAGATACTCTGTCTGTCAAGATTGCCTCCATTCCACCTTCGGCCATTGCCTCTGTTCCTGCAAAACTGCACTGCTGACCAAACATCAAAGTCATGCATCACTGAAGCTCGACCAGGCCTACAGAAGGGCGGCCGTGCATTGATTTTGTGTACAGTTCTGTTCTGTGCTCTGAGGTGAAATAGGGTAGATAGAGCATTTTTCAAGCTCTGTTTGCCCTTCCTCCCTTCTCTGTCATAGGAAGGCCTCAAGAGAAGAATGGAATCATTTCGAAAGGCATCAATGAGCAATTGATTGCTTGATGCTTTAGGACATGATTTTGGATAAAATCAATAAATGAAATGCAAATGACCACCCTTCCCATTTTGTCATGAAATGAACTCAAAAAGAGAAGTTGAGACACTTCAAGAACATCAAAACACCATGGATTGACGCATGATGGCACTTGACACAAGAAGCTTGCCATAATGTCCGGCCAAGTTCAAGCTATTCAAGCCATTTTCTTTAAGTGTGTTGAACCAAATTTTAAGCCAATCAGCTTTAGTCATATCAATTCATTAGCCCATTTGTCCATGGTGATGTTAAGTCCTCTAATCAAGAAATAATGTCAAACGAGAGGTTTCTCTAAAACATGAGAGAAAGGCTACACCGTTAACAATGAATCTCCTAAGAGATTAGGCCAATAAGTGTAAGCCATTCTTACATGTTTTGAGCAACCATGATCTATTGAAGTCATTCTCAAATACAAGTGATAGATGATTGGTTGATTGGTTAGAGTGAGACACTTGACATGGAAATAAAGCAAAGAAAGCATAACAGCAAGCTATGTAGGTCAACTTGTGAGACAACACATGAAATAATTTTAAGGGCCATGGAATCACCAAAACAGCCCCTAAAAGGGTAAAAACAGTGGCCAACAACACATTAAAAGCTTGACAACAAAGACGAGAATCAAAGCTAGTGAACAAAGGTAAGGAGGGGTGGCTAACCCCTCCATTTTTGAAGCTTCAAAACATGATTTTTAGTCATTTCAAGCCTTTGAAAATGAGTTTGAAAACCAAAGAGTAAGAGTGAAAAGGAGAAGGTTTGAATTATGGATAAAGGTGTAGAGACCCTTTTGGTAACTCTCCAAACCCAACTCCAACACTTCAAACAAGTTCAAAACCAAACAAAATAGCAAGAAAAATGAAGTATGTAATAAAAATGAAAGCAAGAGAGGAGAATACAAGCTTATACCTTTCAAGAAGCAACCTTGTTCTTGGAGTTTCAAACTTGATTCCTATGCACTCTCAAGTTTGAATTACACTTCCTTAAGATCAACCAAGGCTCTAGGGTGGTAAAACCAGGTTGTGTATGGTGTGTATAATGGAAATAAACAAGCTAGGTTAGGTCAAAGCTTGCTTGCTAAGGAAGAAGGAGGAGAGAAGGCTCTCTATGTGTATATATCTCTTCTGGATTTTTTGTCCAACCCTCAAAACAATCCTAGAGCCTTTCTTTTATAGAGTTCAAGCTCAGGAGGTGGCAAATATCTTCAAAAATGGACAGCTGGTGGCCTTCCGCCCAGAACAATGTTTAATACCATCGAAGGCCGGCCAGCCATCACCAATGCACGGCTGGGCCTTGATGGCCTCCCCTCTTTTTTTGGTTCAAACTCAGTTCATGGAGGGAAAAGGTCCAAAAATAAAGCTCACAGGTTCAAACAAAGTAAATGTTAAAGACTTGAGGTTATTTCGGGAGCCTGATTGATTCTGAATTACTGTGAATTCATAATTTAACTTTCATCATCGAGTACATTGAATCAAGCGTCTAAGTCTTGCGGGCGATCAAAAATTGGGCGTCTACAGGGACAACCGTATAAATGACAGTGCAGAGTGGGACAATAGCATGGAAATAGTAAAATGGAAAGACCAGTATTTTGTTACCTAATCCGTGGTGATGGTGTCAAAGAAACGGCAAAAGTAGAGGAAGTCTTGGTCAACGTGGCGACGCCACTCAAATCGGGAGTTGTAGTACCGGGAGCGGGGTACTGACAACTCAATCAGCCTCACTGGGATCGGAGCTAGGGACGTGAAATATGTGTAAACCTACAGCTGCGAGAAAACAGACAAACAGTTATAAACAGAGCAGTTAAGATAAATAGGAAATGTAAAGTGAAACTGAAAAGAAGGAGTGTAAGGTATACCTCCCAAACTCTGTAGTAACCACCAATCAAGTCCGCCTTGTGTAGACATCCCATTTTTGACCGACCTTAAGACTTAGACGTCATCATTTATGCACTCAATGATTGTGCTTGTTTGTGCTCATTTTGAGTGCCCGAAGTTCTCGGCAGAACCCCTTGTCTCTAGGCCTCTAAACCCTCTTTGTTTTGTGATTATTTTTGGACCAAACCTTGGTGCCTCTTGCATGGAGGGGAGAAGGGCATTGTCGGCCACTTTTGGCACTTGTTGGCCACTTTTTCCCATTTTCAACCACTTGAGATGGTCGGTCGGCTAGGGGAGGTGGCCGGCCAGCCACCTAAAGTGACCGACATCCATTTTTCTCCTTTTTCAGATATTATCTTTGCCAGCTGTCCCAACTGTTGATCTCTGAAGCCCATCTCCATACACATGTATGAATGGATGAATGCAAGCCTTTGGCTTGTATTTCTATATAAGGGGAGGTCTTTCCCCCATTTGAGGGGTTACAAAAATTGGTGAGCAAATTTCCTCTCTCTCTCTCTCTCTCTCCCTATTTTGTGCTTGAAAAGTGGGAATTCTCTACATATTTGCATACAACCCCTTCACCAAACACCTTCATCTTGGAGCTAAGGTTCTTGGAGGCCATGTTTGAGCTTCTAAGGTTGGTTGTAGCTCAAAATTTTGGCTGTTTGTTGCTGTGCTTCAAAGGTATAAGGCTTACCTCTTTAAAGCTTTGTTTAATTCAATTGCTTGGACATCTTTTTACATTGTTTTGACTTGGTTTTTCAACCATAAAAAAATTTGTTTTTAAGGTTCCAAAATGATGGTTTAAGCCTTGTTGAGTTAGGGGGGTTGTCTTCTTTTTTGCTCTTTGGCTTGTGAAGCCTTTTGTGCCATTTTTCAAGCTTTTAAATAAACTTGTTTTTGGCCTTTTAACCACTAAATTCTAGGGGAATTTTAGTGGTAAAAACTTGGTTTTGAGGTCCAAAATAGGAGGGGGTGGCCTCACCTCCTTGTGTCTTGTTTGCAAGTGTAGATAGCCTAAATGTGAGCATGTTTTTCTACCCTTTTGTGACTTGATCTCAGCATGTTTTAGGCCTTGATTTGGCATGCTTTAGCTTTATTTTAAGCTACTTTGATCATATGAGCCATGTTTTCTATAGCTATAGTGCAAATGCCTTCACTAGCTTAGTGTTTTAAGGCCTCTAACATGCTTTGCATGAGATGATTGCATGTTGTAGCATCATTTTGCACGTAATTTCAGTGCATAGAACTCTGTCACACTCTCATTTGTTTCACTCTTTCATTACTTTTGAGAGTTGTGCCTTTGAGCCTTGTTTGTAGCCTAACATGTGAGCATGTTTTTCTTGCTTTCTATTATCCATTCTCAGCATATTTTAGCCTCTGATTTGGCATGTTTTAGCTCTATTTTGAGCTGGTTTGGTCATTTGAGCTTGATATTGCATGCCTCTAGTGTAGTGCTCTTCACTAGTTTTAATGCTTTTGGCTCTTAAACGTGTTGTGCATGTGTTGCTTGCATGATTTAGTGCCATTTTTCATGCCCTTTTAGCACTGAAAAGTCTGCTACCTCCCTCTATTCTTCACTTTTTGTTTTGCTTTGAAAGTGGTCTTCAGCCCTTTGTTGGCTTGAGTGTGAACTTGAGGCTCTCATGCCTAATGGTTTTAACCCTCTCTTGAGGGTTCCTCCTAACCATCAACATGAGACCTCTTTCATGCTCAAGGCACTTGTGGCTTAAGCCATCTTTCCAATTAGAGGACTTTCACATTGAACTTAATCGGTTAAGGGATTAATCGGTAATGTAAAATGTGTAAACAAAATGAGCAAAGTAAAACATGAAAAAGATAAGCATTTGTGTTGCATTGCATGTGTTTGGATCGGACGTTAATCCAAACACAAGAAATGTGGGACGTTTCATACTCAAAGTGATGAAACGTGTCATGTTTCTTGGTCGCCATCACCCTTGATCGTGCATGATAGGGTGGTGGTCCGTTGAGTCTTATTTGTGCATTCATTAAGCTTGTACAAGTTTGACTCTTTGGCCATCATGCATTGAAAGTGCCTGATTGGTGGCTTGAGAGCCAAGTGACATACTCCTTTAAGCTTGAGAAATGATATGGAGTGTGGCAGTACACATATTCCTTGCAAAATTCATTGCTTTGCCTTTGTTGCTCTCTGTTGCAGCAAAAACAGCAGTCTGGAAGCTGGTATAGTGTTCAGAGATCAAGACGAGTGCAAACAGAGGCAACCGATGTAAGGCGATGGATTTTCGGGAGGAAGCAAACCATGCATGCATGTCTCCCTCGCCCGCGAGGCCACTTTATTGCTTTATTAGTTAGTTGTAGCTAATTAATACATGTGTTTGTACTTAATTAGTTTAATCTGTTTTGTAATAATTTTATTAGCTTAGCATAGTTAGTTATTCAATTGAGTTGTAATAATTAATTAGGTATAATAGTTAATTAGTTTTGTTTTGTAATAATTAGCTTAGCTTAGTGTAGCTTAGCTTATTCATTCGGACCCTCCTTCGTGAGGGCATAATGTTGTAATAAGTGTGCATGTGTGTGTGCATGTCTTCTAACTCCACGTCTTTCTCCCTTTTACTTAACCGCTTTCGATGGTTAGTTTAGGGCACGTTTCGATTAGCATACCTTATGCTTGCATGTTTGCATCATTGATTTGTCTTGTATGCACCGGGCTCGGTGCATCATTCAAACTACATTGTATTTCAGTACACTTCTTTGAATACATGTCCCAAAGCAAGTTATCAAATATTGCATTCATATGCCATCGTAGATAGCCAAGCCTGTTTAGTTGCATATTGCATGTATTGCATCAAGCATCTTAACATAGCTAGAATCATGCATATTTCTAACTAGTTTTTGTTTTGGCTCGGAGTACACTATAAGTGTTATGCTTTAGCATACTTGCTTGAGTGTGATTGCCATATTGCCATGTTTCACATGCTTACAATGAGGCTATGTGCTTACTTGATAAACAACATGAATGCTTGTGGGTGAAGGCTTGGTTGCTTGAATTGGGACAATTCAGTGATTGTGAGTTTTAAGCCCACTTTGTGAAGTGGCAAATCATGTTTTAAGCCCACCCGAGGGTGGCAAATCCGCATTTTAGCCCACTTGAGAGTGGCAGCTTCAAACCATTTTTTAAAAGCAAACATGAGTTGATTTGTTCCAATTCTCACGATTTTAGTCTATACTTGTATGTGTGCGTCACATAGTAAAGTTAGCTAAATAATTAGAGAAAGAACACATAGGTTTATAAAAAAAACATCATATTAGGATTAGTAGAGGCCGATCTTTGATCGGGCAAACGGGGGTGCTCATTTCAGCACCTTTCCCTCACGTACCCAAGTTCTCAAGCCGAGGCAACTTTGGTGATGACGGACACGTGGCCTTAGGCAGGGGTCAGGGTTTCCTAAATTTTTCCAAAATAAAATATTTAGTTGGCGACTCTGTAATTTGGCAAAGCAGTCCATTTTTGGCACTTTTTGATTCAAAATCGATTTTCCAAAACTATTTGCTAGATTTGGACTCTTTGGTGTTTATCAGTCTCACATTGCAATTTGTGAGATTAGATTCAGAACCATGACAGGAGTCCGAACTGTAGGAGACCAATTCAAGCCTCTCCGAAATGGGGGCGCGCAAAGAAAGTCGAGTCCACAATTTCTGGCGACTCTGCTGGGGATTTAGAGAACTTGACTCGAACTCATGATATGATGTTTTATTCATATTTACGTGTTTCTTTGCATTGCATTTGCATAGGTGCGCCTAAGTCACAGCGTTTTCCATCTGCTATTCCTGAACGGTTTGTCGGAGGCTTGCTTGGAAAAGCTTGCCACAAGGCTGATCGGTTACGTGCTCTACCACAATGGGAACATAAACCTTGGATCTGGACTACTGCTGTACTGTTTGATCCTCCTTTCACTTCTCGATGTTAGGAGTGAGAGATATATTAGGTGGTCTTGCTGAGGCACCCCTTTCGACCAATTGACCTAGTTGCATATCGAAAGTCGTAAAGACTGTTCCAACTAGGACAGGTTTCTCACCCGAATGCAGGATTGTATGAAACCGCATGCGTGCATAGTGAAACCCTAGCTCCTGACGAAACTAGGATAGGGAAACCCTACCCCATCATAGGGGTGTTTTGGCTCTCACTTGCTTGATATGTGCTGTTAGGATGTGTCTCTACAGGAATGTATGTTTCAGTTGCAAGTCTGGGTATCAGTTTGAGGCAGAAAATTTTTGGACAAAAATCAGTATTTGAGTGCAGATTGTCCAGCTTTTGATTTTAACTGTGTGTTGTCTATATCTGAGCCGAGGTGCTGTGCGTTTGCTGATTGTTGTTTCCTTTTTGCTTTATTTTTCTTTTTGCAAGGAAGTATTTCACAATTGCTTCCGACGAGGTAAATACCCTCCGAGCACTCTGGACCAGAGTCAGGAGGATTTACCGATCTGAGGATCTTATTCGAGGACAGCCAGTGTTCGCTTCACTACCCCCGGTTACAAGACGAAGGACAGTCAGGCATAGATCACCGGTTCAGCAGTGACCAATTCAGCGATCATTAGCTGTGTCCCCTGTGCGCAATGTGGCTCAGTTTTCTACTTCCACCTCAGAAAGGGAACATATGCGGGTTCTGATAGATCAGCACCCCTCAGTCAGTATGGAGGATATGATGTGCCAACTTCAACAAACTATCGAGGCCATGCAGCGGGACGCTGCTCGCCAAGCGGAAGTTACCGCTCACCAAACAGAGATTGTAGCCCAGCAGGTTGAAGTAATTGCTAGGCTTCAACAGCAACAACAACGACAACCACAACAAACAGTAGCTTTTGCTTCGCAACCACTCCCACTTAGGGTTCCGATACCTGGGGATACAGCTAATGTTCATGAGAATACAAACATTCCAGCGAGGCCAGTCCTGTGAGACCCCTAACTTTTGTAAACCTTATTAGGTCCCAAAATTTTGAGTTACTATAACAAAGCCTTTAATTCGTTGATTGCTCGCAAATTAAACCCTAGAGTCAGAAACGCATCACGGACGAAACCATACAAACCCTAATCGACCCTGTAAGCTTAGAAATCATTTATAACACTCTAATATTAATTATTTAACTCTCAAATTTTAGATTAATTGCTCTAAACCCTAACTTCTGATTTTTACAGTCTTCATTCAGTTATTTACCTTTAAATTCAAAGCAAGATAATACAAACCGAATTATTTTTCCTAAACACTAATTTATTAACTCTTCACTTGAAATAGATATTTTAATTGAGCCCAAGCCCTCACATTTTTATTAAATCACAAATTGACCTCAAACAAGTACCATTATATATATTTATATATACACTTGTACCCTAAAATCTTTTTTTAACATTATGTTTTACAATTTTCAAGATTTGTACACAAAATAAATAGGAAAATCTCCCCAAATCTCGAGGACATGACTAGCCGTCATCATTATACTTTAGTACAAACAAATCCCTTGAATCTTGGAGCAATAATGACTTTGGAACCAAGAAAGATTTGCTATGAGTATTTAAATTAGCCCTAAACCTAACTAGATCATAATTAAATACATAAATAAGGTTCCAATACATGAGTTTAATTCCAAGTCCTCATTTCTTTTATTAAGAATTACCCCAAAAATAGTACATGTACCCTAATACTATTAGTACCATCAATCTTGTAATATATAAATATGTATACACCTTGAGGGATGTGCCCTTGTACCTAAAATTAATAAAAAAATAACCCATCATTCTAGGAAAAAGTGAGGAGACAACTTTCAAGATATATATATATATATGAACCTTGTAGAGTGAGCCCTAGGACCAAAAATAATTAAAATAATAACCCTTCACACTTCCCCAAGGCTCATGATTATAAAATTCTAGAAAACACAACCTAGTACGCTAGACCTAGGATACAATTCTCAATGCCAGTTACTTTTCAACTAAGAGCCAACTAGATGATGCCTAATCCTATGATTTAACACCTTAATCACTCTTATCCCATTAGATTCCAAGCAAAACTCTAAACTTTCCATCCATTTTCAACTAGAGGGCCTTTTTGTCTTTTTACACCAAATTGTCTATAAATACCCACACCCCCCTAGCTTGTAAACACACACAACACACTCACTCACACACACATTTTGGTTAGAGAGAGGGAGGAGAGCAAGGAAGAGAAGTCTAGAGGAGAAGAAGGAGGAAGAAGAGAACTTCTTGTGCAAAGCTTAGTAGGTAAGCCACAACACAACCTTCTCTTTCATTTTCCTTTTTCAAATACACGTTCTAAGGGTTCTAAATAATATTTTCAGATCTGCTATTGATGAGTTACTTGTGTTAAAAATGCTAAAAGTTGAGTATTGATTCCATCTCTCTTGTATTTTTCCCATTTTGGCACAAAACCATCTTTTTATACCAATCTCTCAAACTTCCCAAAGGCACACCTTCAAGAAAACTTTTTGAGTTAAATATATGTTAGTTAGCATGTTTTCTTCAAAAAAGAAACAAAAACTTTCCGTCGGTGGAACCCTTTTTCTCATAAATCTTCTTGTTTTGGACATTCCACCTTAGAATCTGTTTTTGCAGCCCACTTCCAGAAATTCTAGAAAAATGTATAAAATTATTCTAGAACTCTATTTTATGTCAAAACCTTCCTTAAGGAGTTAGCCTTCAACTAAAATTAGTTTCATCGAAAAACATTAAGCGGTTTGCAAGAAAATCAAATTTTTGTAACGGTCGATAGATCTGGACAGATTCTGGACAGCACTAGAATATTTTCTAAATAACTTAAAATCTAGAAAAGCAATCCCATTTCCGAAAAATGTTCTAGAAACTAGATCAAATTCTCTAAGAACTATAGGAAGACCGAGTCTGGTGGAAGATCTAAAATAGTCCTTTCATTTTAATCTTTATGTGATATTAAATCTGGCAATTTTGTTATGTATGGATGTTTTATGCCCTTGTATTCATGAAAATGTTTAGTAGGTTATGATCATATCTTGGCATGGTATTGTATGTGTTATGTTATGCTATTTATCTTTCTCATCTTAAGGATGCATGCTTATGTGGATATTATTGTCTTGTAAGTTGGACTAACCTTGTCTTAAAACATTTAACTCAACGGGAAACTTAATTGGGAGGGTATTGGGTTTTCGAGCACTGAGTAATGAAAAGATGAGAATATGTGATATATGGATTTTTGGGATGCGTTCCCTATTTGAAAGTTAAAGTCTTGCGCAAGCAGTTGTCGCGTAAACCCTGGAATGGTTCGGACTCCTTGCGACGGTTTGAATGGTGAGATAAGGTTGGGTCCGGATGGGACATTCAGGATGCTAAAACTTTTTCTGGAAGGATGAGGTCGGATTCAGGAGATAAAACTTTTTCTTTTCGCTATCCCTTTTGAGGCCCTGCGGTTGGCGCTACGCGGTATATAACCGTTGGTAGGCATCCGAGGTTAGTTCTGCAACAAAGCAGCAAAAGGGGGAGTTCTGAATAGTCTGGTGTCCAATTCTTATGGTTGGGAGGACGAAATCTCTTTGGGGGATTTCTAGTTTACTAATATCTAACTTGTAACCCTTTGTTTATTTGGTTGAGTATCATGCTTTACTATTTGATGTTATATTTGTGATTGTGTATTGGACTGGGAAAAAGGGATAGGGTGTGTGTGTGTTTACTGGGCATTCAAAGCTCACGGCGTGTCATGCCAGGTGCCGAAGAGGAGTTTATAGCTGGAGACGACGAGCTTGAAACCTTCAAAGACTTTTGGCCATCTTAGGAAAGTTAGAAATCCCTTTTGATATTTTGTAAGGCTCATGTGAAGATTTAAATTTTCCTTTTGGGATGTAATGTAATGGAACAAGCCTTTGGAATTAAGAATATTCGAGGTTGTTATGTACTTATGTTCTATATATTTATATGTATGAACCTTATCGTTGCTTATGACACCTTGTGTCAATACCTTTTAAGATCTGTCAAAAGGGTAGTGCGCTGCCTAAGAAAGCCGGACTTAGAAGGGAGGCTAATTTGACTCCTCTGGCGATCTGGGATCTTACTTGGTTATTGACCATAGGACTCACTAGTGACTCTCCCTTGACTGCAACCAATAGTGTAGATTCGGGGCGTCACAAGTCCCACCGCAGACTTCCAAAGCACCGTCCTACCCAACAGACACACTATTTGAGTTTGAGGTTGATCCTACCACCTTGAAAGTGAGCAAGCTTGAGAACCTTTTCAAACGAGCTCAGGGAGTCAACTCAATCCCAGATATAGAGGATGGCTACACCGATTCGGTGGTGACATTGCCGGATAGATTTAAAATGCCTCACATTGACCGCTTCGATGGTTCAGGAGATCCTATGGTCCATTTGAGGCTATTTTTCAGATATTCTGCGGCCGATGGGCCTGACTAGACTAGAAAATCTATCCCTCTTTGGTCGAACCCTGTCGGGTATTGCGGCTATCTGGTATTCTAAACTGGAAGATTCAGTGAAAAGGAGCTGGGAAGAAATGAGCGAGGCCTTCATTGCCTAATATTCTTATAACACTCAAATTGAGGTCACAACTCGTGATCTCGAGGCAACTAGGCAAGAGCCGAAGGAGGGCTTTTCCAACTTCGTCACTCGGTGGAGGGCCAAGGCCTCCATGATGACAACCAGGCCAGCTAAGAAAGGCCAGATAAGAATGGTCGTTCGTAATCTGCAACCGAAGCAGCTACAGAAGATGATTGTCTTACCCCTACCTACATTTACTGATCTTCATGATATAGGGGTACAGATCGAGGATGCGATGAAATAAGGTCTGATTCACCATGAAAAGTAGCAGCCCAAGAGGGCATTTACACGCAGTTCAAATGCAGCTATGAGTAGCAATGCAGCAGCAAGGACCTCTGACGTTGTATGGTCACCACCACACCAAAAATAGCTACACCCTTTACTGGCACATCTGGAGCCACCCCACAACCTGCAAAGTACCCACCCTGGGGCAAGAGGGTTTTCAACCCGCTCTACATGTCTCTATCCAAAGCCTTGGGGGTCCTGGTTAGAAAAGGGCATCTGAAGCCCCTAGAACCACGCCCATTGCCAAATCCCCTCCCTTCTACACACAACCCCGGCCAAGTATTGCGCCTTCCACTAGCAACATGGTCATGATGCCGACCTATGCTTTACACTCCATCATGAGATTCAGGATCTCATTAACAACGTGATAGCGCCTCATGAGAAGCCTAACGTCGCTACAAATCCCCTCCCACCACATAACCAACCCCTTCTCTACCTAGGCAAGTAAACCTTATCCAAACAATGGCCGTCCCATACGACCCCAGCATACACATCACTCCCTCCCACCTGCCTAAGCCGGCGCTATTCATCCTAGAAAGCACAGACTTGTGCATGATGAGTGCATCCCTATCCCAACTCGAACCCGTGGTGGTGTCTGTGGTAGAAGAAGGTATGCCTGAGGGCTCCATGAGCTTAACTGAAGAAGAGTACAACCCTTGCTATTACATTGTGCCAACTAGCCAGGCCAAGCCGATGGTGGAATTACCGATGGGGATTGAAGTTAATATAGTCCGGGAGGATGGGCCAAGCCAGGGGCTGGATGACTTAGCTGAGCTTGAGGAGTACATCAGTAATCTACAGTTCTTTGATGAACAGGATCTGGACAATGTACATATCAGCTGGTTTGATGTGAACGGATCAACGAATAATACAGGGTGGCTTAGTGATGAGCCGGATGTTGATGAGGGGTCTCAACCAAAGCAGGGAAAATTGGAAACATGAACGTCTGCAATGGCCGGAACGGTCGACGACAAAAGAGAGTTGCCGGAGAGCATCGATACTGAGAATTTTACTTGAGAATTGCGTAGCTTGTGTACAGCTGATACAGAATAGGAGGCCGCACTGAAGCGGTTCGAGCAGGAAAGAACTGAGATTGATCAGAGGGCGAGAAAAGCCAAAAGCCCCACGGGGATTGAATATGTTGTGAACACAGGAACAATTGCAGCAGAACCCGACAGTTGTTTATCGGTTGTCGAAGGAATGTGGTGAGAAGACGATGATTTGCATCCTGCCCATACTGATGAGGACTGGGGACAAAATTTGCCGGATGATACGTGGTTTATCGAAGAAGTTTATCACATGACTCGGGGTGGGCGATACTTTAAGCCCCCACACTTGGACCAACTGGAGGCATCGGGGAAAGACAAGGAAGTAGAGAAACAAAGAGATAAACTGTTAGAGGAGGAAGCTGTACTGAAGCAGCTGAAAAAGCTTCAAGCAGACATCTCTATTTGGGGATTGCTCATGGCCTCACGGGTACATAGCCAAGTCGTCCTATCAGCAATGGATAAGGCTAAGCTCTCTATTGATACAACCCCTGAGCAGTTAGTGGGACTAGTTTTCCCGGCTGGCGCTTCACCGACTTTGACGTTCACAGATAAAGAATTACCGCCTAAGGGATCCGAGCACAACAAGCCATTATACATCTCTATGGAGTGTAAAGAGAAGTGGATACCAGTTGTCTTGGTTGATACGGGGTCTGCATTTAATGTGTGTCTGTGGCATACAACCTATGCTATTGGTTTGAAACCCGTAGACTTCGCACCAACAACCCAGGTGATTCGGGCTTATGACAAGACCAGTCGGGAAGTGATGGGGACAGTGCGAATCGGAACTCAGGTTGGCCCGGCACAACAGGGCATCGAGTTCTATGTTCTAGGCATTCCAGCCACCTTTAATTTACTCCTTGGACGATCGTGGCTGCACCAAGTTAAAGCTGTCTCTTCCACTCTGCATCAGATGCGGAAGTACCCTCATGGGAATGGGGTAGCTATTGTTTTTGGGAATTCTTCCATATGTCCACCGTCGGAGGTTACTACACCAGTCTTGGAACTTGTGCACGGCGAGCAGGATGTCTTTTTATCTGGATTCACTTTGGCCGAGGCTCGGGTGTGCAGGATATTCTGGCTGTTGATGAGGGACTGTATGTTAGTGCATAATCCGTCTACCTCATGAATAAACTGCAACATTTACCCAGAATGGGATTGGTAAGGAGCGGCCAAAAGGGCGTCGCTGCATTGGCCGAAGTTCCACACAACCCTTATAAATTTGGTCCAGGTTATACATCTACCAAGGAGGATTGGGTAAAAAAGGGAAAGGAGATGGCAGGAACGGCCAAGGCTAAACAAGCGGGGAAGCACTATGAGCTGGTGCATAGACCTATTCAAGGAACCCTAAATGGCTGCTTTGTCCGAGAGGGGGAGGATTTCCCATTTTGTGGCTTTCTTGAGCCATGGTTGAATTCTAAAAAGCGGCGCTTGCCCGTCTTTGAGATCTTTTTTAACCTACAGTTGCAAGGGGATGAAGTTATTAAAGAGCAGACTGAGTTACCAGCTGTGGCTGAACAGTGCAAAGAGGATGAGTCTGATGGCACAGAAATCGAAATAGGAGTAGCACTGGTTTGTCTACTCTCGGATCCTCAGACCATACCAGAGAGCTCAGGGATGACTTCTTTGTTTTCATTATTGGAGATCAAACAGTTGTGAGCCCTTCTTTTGGCATTCTGGATGCATCCATCGCACCCTTCCTCGTTTGGCAGTACGAGGAGAGCTTTTTGTCCTGTAGTTCTAAGTCAGGTAGTGAACCGAAATCTAAATCCATAGAGTCTGTGGAGTAGGAATCAGATTCAAGTTCTTCTGAGTCAGAGCTCGGTATTCCTGGGTTGATACCCTGGATATCGTTGTTTTGTCCAGGTTATCTTTTTCCTTTTCTTTTGACTCGGTTGTAATCGAGGATTTGGACAAACTGGAAGTTGTGAATGAGAATGGTACCACTGCTGTTTGTAGGTACTTTTCTGTGCCACACATTTACTGCATTAATCAGGACTTTTAATTAGGACTTTCAAAACTTTGATAAAAACGACGAGGAAGAAATTCCTCCAATTTTGAAACATTTGATTGATCGGGAAGAAGAGAGGTTTGTAAAACCTTTGGTTGATGAAATCACTTCAATTAATGTTGGTACTTAGAAGGATCTGCGTCTGGTCCAGATCGGGTCCACGTTGTCTTCAGAGGAACGCGAGCGCTTAGTCACTTTATTAAAAGATTTCAAAGATGTTTTCACGTGGTTCTACGAAGATATGCCTGGAATCGATCCTGAGATTATACAGCACCGGATCCCTCTTGACCCTGAGGCCCGACCCATCAAGCAGAAGCTTCAAAGAATATGCTCGGATTGGGCTCTGAAAATCAAGGAAGAGGTCACCAAGCAGATATATGGAGGTTTCTTGCTAGTATCTGAGTATCCTACTTGGTTGGCCAACATTGTTCTGGTGCCAAAGAAAGATGGCAGAATTCGGGTGTGTGTGGATTTCATAGATTTGAACAAATTTAGTCCGAAGGACGACTTTCCTCTACCGCACATCGACGAATTGGTGGACTTCACCGCAGGACATGCATTGCTTTCCTTTATGGATGGGTTTTTCGGGTATAACCAGATCTTGATGGCCCCCGAGGATAGGGAGAATACTACTTTAACCACGCCGTGGGGAACCTACTACTACAGGGTGATGCCGTTCGGTTTGAAGAATGCTGGGGCTACTTATCAATGGGCTATAACTACAATCTTGCATGACATGATCCACAAAAAGGTTGAGGTGTACGTGGATGACATGATTGTCAAGTCCAAGGAAAGAGAAGGCCACTACATCGTCTTGAAGAAAATTTTCCAACGGATCAGAGAGTATCAGTTGCAACTGAATCCTCAGAAATGTCCTTTTGGTGTTACAGCAGGGAAAATGCTGGGTTTCTTGATTACACAAAGGGGAATTGAGGTTGATCCTTCCAAGATTAAGGCCATCTTAGAAATGCCACCACCAAGGACTACAAAGGAGGTGTGAGGCTTTCTGGGTAAAGTGCAATTCATAAGACGGTTTATTGCAAAATTAACCTTGTCTTGTGAACCACTATTTGGTCTCCTGAAGAAAGGAAAGAAATTCTAATGGGATGATCGATGCCAGGTTGCTTTCGAGTAGATCAAGCAGTGCCTACAGAACCCACCCGTGTTGTCGTCGCTAGAGTTGGGGAAGCCGTTGATTACGTATTTGTCAATAACCGACACGACAATGAGCTGCATGCTTGCGCAGGAATCTAAGGATAGAATGGAGAAGGCCATCTATTACCTGAGCAAGAAGATGCTGGACTATGAGACCCGCTACACGCCGCTGGAAAAGGCTTGTTTGGCCTTGGTATGGACTACCAGGAAATTGAGGCACTACTTGTTAGCTCACTCCGTAATTCTGGTTTTGAGATTAGATCCCATCAAATATCTCTTCGAGAAACCAGTTCTTACAAGTAGGCTAGCTCGTTGGTTGCTTCTTGTCTCCGAATTTGATTTGAAGTATATAACTCGCAAGTCTGTGAAGGGGAGAGCGGTAGGGGAGTTCCTAGCTGATGACCCAGTGGAGGGAGATGAAGCAGTAGAGTATTTATTCCCGGATGAGGCCATTCTACAGGTTGAAGAAGAGATTTGGACTCTGTACTTTGATGGTGCGTCTAATCAGTATGGGTACGGGATAGGGGTATTACTGATAGCACCCGACAATTTCCACATACCATTAGCTTTCAAACTCCAGTTCAAGGTATCAAACAATGAAGCAGAATATGAGGCATGTATCGTTGGCATGGAAGCCGCCCTGGAACTAGGGGCAAAACGGCTAGACGTCATTGGGGACTCGAACCTGGTTGTGTCTCAAGCAAAAGGAGACTGGAAGGTTAAAGAAGAAAAGATGAAAATCTATCATCGAACCCTGGATGTTCTGATTCCAAGGTTTGAGAAGCTAACCTTTACGCATCTGTTAAGAGAGAGCAACAGGTTTGCTGACGCTTTATTAACTCTATCTTCCATGATAGACATCCCTTTCGGAGTCCGGATGCGTCCAATCATTATTGAGCAGAGGTATGTGCCGGCTTACAAGCTGATTGCCACACTAGATGAAGTACAAGATCAAAACCCTTGGTATCACGACATCTGAAACTTCTTGGGAAATGAGGCTTATCCACTATGGGCAAATGCCAAAGATAAAAGGGCAATACGATGAATGGCTGATTGTACAAACAGGGCAATTTGGGAATGCATATACTGTGTGTTGATGCTGAAGAGTCAAAGTGCCTAATAGAGGTCATCCACGGAGGAGAATATGGTTCGCACATGAGTGGGGTAATGCTAGCTCGGAAGATTCTCAAGCAGGGTTACTACTGGTCAACCATGGAAGAGGATTGTATTGGTTTTGTTCGGCGATGCCACAAATGCCAGATCCATCCAAATCACATGAATATCCCGTCGTCGAAGCTATGCAGCATGACTTCACCGTGCCCATTTTCAATATAGGAAATTGTGTTATTGGGGCAATTACTCCAAAGGGGTCAAACGGGCATGAATACATCCTGGTGGCGATAGACTACTTTACAAAGTGGGTTGAGGCCCAATCCTACGCAGTACTGAAAGCATCACACGTAGCCAAGTTCATCAGGAATAATATCATTTGTCGTTACGGGGTTTCGAATGAGGTCATTTCAGAAAATGGTTCCCACTTTAAGAAGGAAGTGATCGACTTGTTGGAGAAATACAATGTGGCTTTTCATAAGTCATCCCTATATCGGCCGCAAACCAACGGAGCTGTTGAGGCCGCCAACCAAAACATCAAGCACATTCTCTAGAAGAATGTGGAAACCTACAGTGACTGGCTAGATAAGCTGCCATTTGCTCTTTGGGGCTATAGAACGTCATTTCGAACTTCTACTGGTGCAACTCCGTATTCTCTGGTTTATGGGATGGAGGTTATTCTGCTGATTGAAGTTGAGGTTCCGTTGTTGCGGGTTATGGCTGAGTGCCAGATAGCAGAAGCAGATTGGCTGCAGAGCAGGTTCAAGGAACTTATGCTGTTTGACGAAAGGAGGTTGAAAGCACTGTTTCATGTCCAAGGTTATCAACGCAGGATTGCCAGGGCTTTCAACAAGAAAGTTAAGTCCATGAATCTAAATGAAGGGAATTTGGTGCTCAAAGACAACCGAGGTCCCATCCATGACCCTAGGGGCATGTTCAGACCTAATTGGACTGGCCCTTACATCATCAAATCTATTTGGTCAGGTGGAGCTGTCATTCTTATGGACCTAGACGGCCTTGATTTCTCCCAACCAATCAACATGGACAGGTTGAAGAAATACTACCCCTGAGTGGCTCGCTAGGGCGAAAACCCGAAAGGGCGACCTAGGCAAAAGTTAGAGCACAAAAATTGGAAATAAGAAAAACTGAGCTCACAAGGTTGAAAACCCAGAAAAGGTGGCCTTGGCAAAAGTTAGAGTGCAAAAGGAGAGTGTTAATGCCCGAGTGAACCCAAATCAAACTACGTAAGGCTTGATTCCCATCTTTGGGATACGTAGGCAACTTTATTCTGAAGTCCAGCCATAAACACTTCCAAATCAACTGTGTCCATGTGATTGCTTTGGTCATCTTTGTCTTTTCTTCGTCCAAGAGTTCAGTTATGACCTTTACTATGAGATCTAGTTACAGTTCAGTACAGTGCAGTGCTATTCAGACAAGGGGCAACTTTCCAATTGTTGAATTCGGGGTTGTGCATCTCGAGGATAGATTCCGGTTGTGTTTAGTTGTGATCCATATCGAAAATGGTTTTGAAAAGTTTTAATAAAAGTTGATTTTGTTCAAATTAATCATTTTATAACTTAGACCATTTTTTTGGACCAAAAGGAAAATTTTCAATTTCATTGATTTCAATATAGAGTTCTCCGACTCTTGATACAAATTGAAGCTGCTTTTTGTTAAAGGAAAGCTTGAAAGTACAGATTAAAGCAATAAACTTGGGGCATAGTTAAGTCAGGTGTTCCTGCGTCCCCTCCCAGAGCATGTGGAAGCTTCAGATGCCAAAGTAGGCCCGGTTTGTGCCTCATCTTGAAGCCAAGATATGCATTCTCCAGAAAAGGTGTAACTGAAATTGGGAGCAGGGGCCAGAAGTTCTCTTGTTTTCCATGCAGTGGAATAGCGACCTAGCTGTGAGCCTCGAATTGGAAATGAAGTTGGGTACTCTATCCCCTCTTCTGGGCAAGTCTAGTCCTGTCCGAACTGACGCCGGAACTGGAATGGAAACTAGAAGACACAGTGTGTCAAACCAATTAGCTGAATGCCAGGTTATCGAAACATGTTGTAGTTCATCTCAGGCAGATCAAACTAGGGGCAATGCCAAGCAATGTCAACAGCGGACCTGTTGCACATCCATTGGCCCCGCCATCACTCGTTCGGGAAATCAACTAGCCGTGGGCGAAAGAAATAGTCGCGTGCTGAATATTCAGGACAGGAGTCCACTACTTTCAACCTGTCCATGAGCCATACCTGGGGAGGGATGAAAAATAAGAGAGATTAAAGAATAAAGAGGTATACGTAGAGAGAAAAGCGAGAAACGGGTTTTGAGAGAAAAACAGAGCCTGAGGGTCGAGTGATGTGGGAAACACATGTGAGGAAGGGTGGGAAACATTGCCTGCAGGAGCAGTGGACTTCCTGCGAACCTGGTCGTCTCTCGGCAATGGAAAGCATCCAAACCCATTAAAGTCTCCGCTAGTGTCAAGCCAACGCAGCTCTTGTCCTCTTTCAAGCCTTAGGCAACTTCTATCAAGAGAATCCTAAACCCTCCAAAACCAGGGGCAAGTAGGAAATGACCCAACATACATAAACAAAGGGCGTGCTGCCGAAAACTTTGCCAAAGACGGTCGCCACAGTTGTTGGCATCAGAAAACTGATGAATCAAGCTGGGACTTTCCAACTCCTCGTTCCGAACTAGAGATCGGGCATCATGTAAAGTAAGCCCACACATCCGTCCTAAAGCTTGGATGTGGCCAAAACGAGACTAGGGCAAGATTTCCTCGTCACGCTGGGATTCCATCAAAGCTTGGAAATCTTCAATTGTCGGACATACCTCTTGTCCTCTAAAGCTAAAAACATGCGTAACCAGATTCCAACATCTAGTTGCGACATGGAGGAATGGAAAACACAGCGGAGTACGACTTAGCAGGAATAATGCATTTATCCCGAAATTGCAGAAATTCAACTTTTTCGAGCCATCTAAATTCACAATCCAATCGGAGAGTTTTTCGGTGAAGAAGGCCTTCATTTGAAGCAAAAACAGAGTTGGAATGATGAAACTACGAAGTCCTAACTTTTGTAGAAGGTAAGGCACTGAGTGAAAGATAGGTGGCAGCAATCTAAAGGTTCCACGCATCACTGGCCGACCGGCTAGTTAAGGTAGCTAACCGGCCACTTTAGTGGCAGACAGCCATTATTTGTCCCCAGCAGGTTTGCCTTGGTCTCTCTGTATGTTGAGAATGCTGAAAACCTGTGTTTTGTTCTACTCTGGATGCATTCACTATTTTGTTTTAGTAGTTTTGTTGAGTCGCTCTCAAGTTGGTTTTAATTTGTCTATCGAGTTGTCGCATTTTGTTTACTGAGTTGCTGTAATTTGCTTATCGAGTTGTATTTGTTTCATTTATTGAGTTGTTGCATTAGTTGGTCTTTGAGTTGTCGTATTTTGTTTGTTATGTTTTGGTTGGTTCACTACCTGATTAAGCAATTGTCAAGACAATGTACAAATATTTAATTTTCATTAATACCGTTTTTGTGTGAAATGGTGCAATGCGATGCTCAGAATATGAAATGCAACACTTTTTGATCAAAAAACTTTTTTCATTTCAATCATTGTTTCTTTTTACAAAGAGTACAACCTTTAATGAAATAAAATTGCCTAAGGCTATACAATGTGCTAACACTACTAGCAAAAAGAGAAACAAAGCCAAAACATTTGAATCGGCGCCAGCCACCTTAGGGTCGAGAGGCCCCCTTCGTCCTTTTTCTCGACTCAGCAGACTCAGAGCTGTCGCCATCAGCACTGCTGTCCGAATCTGAGCCGAAGCCTGAACCAGAACTACCTCCACTCCCATCCTCGGAGCCCTTCTCAGCATCGTTACCACCCTCAGAACCCGAGCCGGTGTCGTCGCCTCTACCCTCAGATGACTCTGACTGGGGACTCGCTGGCTCCTCGTCCTCACTGGACTTATCATCGTCATCATGTAGGACAGTCTCCTGACGTCTCCCTCGGCCGCATGCCAGAATCTCTCTCTCTACTGTTGAAGAAGGCTCTAATGGTCCTATCTGTAAGGGTGTGACCTGAAAAGGCAGTTTGAATATATCATCCATAACATGAGTATCAGATGCAAGTATGGTGTGCAGGGTGAGTATATGCAGAAGTCAGATACAATATGTGAATGCAATATATCAGATGTGAACATGCAGTGTATCAGTGCAATGTGGGAAAATGTTCTGTTGAGATGTCAGTTTCAATATATCAGGAGAAATATGATAATCGAAATTCAAGAAAACTGAAAATTACATGATTGTTGTGGGAGCTAAGCATCGTCTCTCTCCTCAAGATCATGCCCTCAAATGAGGCTAACACCTCGAGTAATCCCTCGACGTATCCGGTGGACGGCTGCAAATGCAAAATGATCAGTGAATGAATGAATGAGTATCTAAGCAATAAATGAAAGCTGTAATGCATACCGGTGGTGAGTCAGGTGTCCTGACATATCTGTGACTAGGCAACGGGGGCTCCAGTGGAATCTAATAAGGCACTCTGGAGTACCACAAACCCGTCAGCTCAATCGTAAGGTCTGGCCATCCAAAACACTGCCTAACTGAGGGTATCCCTTTAGCCTCACCCCTCGGTGCCCGGGCCCTGCTCTTCGAAGGGGCATCCGATGCCCGGTCCCTGCTCATCGAATGGGTATCTGCTGCTCGGGCCCTGCTCGACGAAAGGATATCTGATGCCCTCCCCATGTGAACACGAATACTTGTCAACGGAGGCATGACGTACGTCTGGAGATAAGTCGTATAGTCCCCCTCCCCAATGAACAGGTCTGTATCTACGCCCTGCATGAAGTCAGTGTCCTCCCGAGGGGAGAGACACTCTATGGCTAGCATAGAAGACGGAGGCAGTAATGGAACCGACTGTAATGGTAGGCCCAGTGTCTGGCACATGAAGTGCTCGCCAAGAAACCAAGCTCGGTCTACTAGCCCCTCAAGCAAGAGCCGATATCGAGAAGCGCCCCAAGCTCCGGCAAAATGAAATCTGGCGCCCTCTAGCATCGTTGCCCAAGGCTGCCATGTGAGCTGCAGACAGCAAGTGCATAGATTGATTAGTTACCATTAGATATGTAAAATGAATTGAAGCTGAGAGCAGGAAGAACTATGAATTTTGAATTACCTCTACCGTCCTCACGGTGTCAAAATACTGGCGAAGGTACGAGTGGGTCTCCCAGGTCCTCAGCTGGCACCGACCGTCATATCGATACAAGTATGGTACCTCAAGGGGCGTCTCGACCTACGGCTCGGGAGCAAGTGCCGGGAAATAGGTGTACACCCATAACTGTGAAACGCAAGAAGGAGGCGGTGACAATACAGATAAGCACAGATAGTGTGGAAAGCAGAGTATGTGTGCAATGTCCAAAAAGTGCAAAATGTAGAGAATACAGAATACAGAAAATACAGAAAGCAAAGTGTGGTACAGTGTGTAGAAAGTACGAGTGCAGAGCAAAGATTAGATTATGTGCGTGCAGTGTGCAGTGTGCAGTGTACAGAAAGTGCAAAGCAGAAAGCAGGGCAGAAAATGTAAAGCTGAAAGTAAAGCATACCTCCCAGGCTCTCCAATAGCCGCCCACTCTGTTCCCGCTCCTGCGTGAGGTCGAGCTAATGTAGCAGTAGAGGGTAGTGAGGCCGGCGCCGCCCCAATCATAATAACAAACCTAGGATAAGTCCACCAAGGCGCTAAGCAGATACAGCCCGACTGTGTTCCCCCCGTCGGCAAACAAGGTAGTGCCGAAGAGGAACATCAGGAAACCTCGGGCATACTGCCCAGTGCCTTCTACAGTCACTAGATCTGTCCCTCTGAAGTGGTCTGCGAACCAGGTATATTAGACCATACCAGATCGGAAGATAGGTGACTGTGCTCCCAGCAGATAGGTCCAAGTGGCCTCTCACTCACCCATATCGGAGTCGTATGGGATCGGTCGGTGTCCTACCTCAAGGCCCGTCAGCATGGCGAAGTCATACGGGGTCATGGTCATATCCCCGGTGGCAAAGAAATGGAAAGAGTTGGTGGTGTCCCACCATCTCTCTACCAGTGCGCCTAAGAGGGACCTGTTCGCCATGAGGTGCAACAGTCCCATGCAAAATAAACCGAACCCCGCATCATCAATGATCTGTCAGACACCGTCGGCGAGGTCCATATACCACTCCCTCGCTGCGGTGAACCCATATCCGCGGGTGAAACAAGAGTCTACCTGTGTGGATGAGCAAGAATACAGCGTGTGAATATGTTCAGGATTAGTAGAAATACATTCTGTACATGTGTTCAGAATGAGCAGGTGAAATACAGTGCAAAAGTGCGAGCTATGCAAGAAATGTAAAGTACATCGCAGGAAATGTAAGAATGCAGTATGTACCTCGGAGGCATTGTGGGACAGATGAGACTCTGGCTCCCGTAGCAGCAGATTTGCCGGTGCGCATCGTCCAAATTCACTAAAGTGGCGAACTGAGCTAGGTGGTAGTGCATGTGCCTCAGGGCGATACCTCTCTGGGTCGAAAGGCCGGACTCTAGGCAACAACGGAACGTACTCGGGCTCCCCTTCCATCTCCGGAGAACCCCTGTCATGTGCAGCATCGTCTGCCATCTGGAAAGAGGGTCAAAAAGTAGGCGAAAATGAGCAAAATGGGCGAAAAGTGCCAAAAGTCAACAGAAGTCAACTCTTGGAGAGAGAAAATGGGAGAAAAAGTCAAAGACCGGGAAAAGGCATCAAACTCAAGACAAACTTGAGGGAAACAAACCTCAAGTGGTGATAATAGAGAAAAAAGCTCTGAAAACAAATTTTTATCTGTTCAAAACAAAGGAAATCGAAAGCATTTAGCGAATCAATTTCGCGAGGGGCATTGGAAAACGCGTGTAAAGCATGGATCTAAGAGGAAAAAGTGTCTAAGAATGAAAAAGAGGTGATTTTCGGCACTGTGTGTGAGAGGAAATGAGAGTTGGGTATGTGATTTTAACGTTCTCCATGCAAAAAGACTAAAATGGCCTGAATCTGCCACAACTGGCCGACCGGCCAATTTTTGTGGCCAATCGGCCACTTAGGTGGCTGACAACAATGGCAAGTGGCTGACATGGCTTTAAGGTGGCCGGAAGGTGTCTAGTGTTCTCCCTGTGTGTTTTTAGGTTGTTTTGTGTCCTTGGCTCTTGAGAAAGTGCAAGAAAAGTCCACTTTTCCGCTCAAAGTTTTTCTACGAAAGTTTCAACTAATGTCAACTAGCATGAACGAGGTGTATCCTTTTGAAATATATTGTAACTCCTCCGAGAGGTTAATCAGAGGTTGTAACTGAATCAGTCTTGTTAAGACGCGCATTGCTTTATTCAGTGTTTTGGCATTGAACATGCTATTGATGTTCCATTGAATATGCATTGATTATTGTGCACAGAATGTGTACGTTGCGTTGCATTGCATTACCTATGTTCTCATGTTTGCATAGAATATGCATGTTGCATAGTATTGCATTGTGCATGCCTTTACATTCGCATAGAAAATGTTCATACCTGTTGCATTGAACATGCATTCGATGTTGCATATAATATGCTCTATTTCTCGCTACATAGAACATGCATTCCTATGGTATTGCACTTGTCAAAGTTTCTTTCTTGTGCAAGCATGATATTGTATGTACGGTTCATTCAAAGATGGTGCAACTAGATCATATTGTATGTACAGCTCATTCAGAGGAATTCTGAATAAGATCATTCCTGCCCTTTGAACACCTTTGTTGGTAAGAAACACTCGGGTACACCCAGTGTTTACACCACTCCTTTGTTGGTTAGAAACACTCAGGTACGCCTAGTGTTTACATCACTCCTTTGTTGGTTAGAAACACTCGAGTATGCACGGTGTTTACACCACTCCTTTGTTGGTTAGAAACATTCGGGTATACCTGGTGTTTATACCACCTCTTTGGTTACAAGCATTGGGACGTGTGTCCGATGTTTATACCACCCCTTTAGTTAGAAGCGTTTGGGACGTGTGTCCGACACTTATACCTCCCTGCTTTGGTTAGAAACATTGGAATGTGTTCTGATGTTTATACCACTCCCCTCTGGTTTGAAGCGTTTGGACCGCGTGCCTAACGCTTATACCACCCTTTTGCGGTTAGAAGCCTTTGGATCGTGTGACCAATTCTTATACCTCTATGTTTTGGTTAGAAACATTGGAACATGCTCTGATGTTTATACCACCCTCCGGTGTTGACACCGATTTCTTTCCCCTCTCACGCGCGGCGCATTAGGATGCTTTGGTTAAATGCATCTGGATGGGCTCTGATGCTTGTACCGCTCTTTGCTTTGATTGCATAATGGTTGAATATGTTTCACTTGTTATTACTGTTCTCTATGGCTCAGAACCTTAGGATGTGTACCTAAATTCACGCCATCTCGCTCCCCGCATGTGCCTTGCGTTGGAATCTTGTTTGTCGTCTCGGGTGCGCCCGATAGTTATTGCTCTTTACCTTTTCTACATGATGCATAGTTAAGATTGCATAATTTTCTTACATCTTTTCCGCATGAAATGTGGTTTGGTTCGTGTTTACTTGCTTATGTACGAGTTTGCTGTAGCATTTCTTTGCATAACATTTGCATCTAGATGTTTCATTACAGCCCTCATTACATGATCATAAGTTCTGTTCTACATCGTGCATAGCATTTGCATCTTGCCCCAGAACTACGCTGGTTTGATTCCCTGTAGAGGGATACGTAGGCATCCTGCGGGCACAACTGTTCTTTGTTTTGATTGCTTGTTTGTCTGAGTCTTCAGCCTTGTCAAAAATGGGCCGTCTCTAGGCTTTGACATTCACTACCGTCATTTCATGACTTTCGAGTTCTGTCAAACAGGGGCAACTGTAGACATCCCATTTTTGACCGACCTTAAGACTTAGACATCATCATTTGTGCACTCGATGATTATGCTTGTTTGTGCTCGTTTTGAGTGCCCGAAGTTCTCGCCGAAACACCTTATCTCTAGGCCTTTAAACCCTCTTTGTTTTGTGCTTATTTTTGGACCAAACCTTGGTGCCTCTTTCCTGGAGGGGAGAAGGGCCTTGTCGGTCACTTGAAGTGGTCGGTCGGCTAGGGGAGGTGGCCGGACAGCCACCTAAAGTGGCCGACGGCCATTTTTCTCCTTTTTTATATATTTTCTTTGCCAACTATGCTAGCTGTTGATCACTGAAGGCCATCTCCGTACACGTGTATGGAGGGATGAATGCAAGCCTTTGGCTTGTATTTCTATATAAGAGGAGGTCTCTCCCCCCATTTGAGGGGTTACAAAAAGTGGTGAGCAAATTTCCTCTCTCTCTCTCTAGAATTCTCTCTCTCCTCCTATTTTGTGCTTGAAAGTGGGAATTATGTACATATTTACATACAACCCCTTGACCAAACACCTTCATCTTGGAGTTGAGGTTCTTGGAGGCCTTGTTTGAGCTTCTAAGGTTGGTTGTAGCTCAGAATTTTGGCTGTTTGTTGCTATGCTTCAAAGGAATAAGGCTTACCTCTTTAAAGCTTTGTTTTATTCAATTGCTTGGCCATCTTTTTACATTGTTCTGACTTGGTTTTTCAACCAAAAAAAACGCTGCTTTTAAGGTTCGAAAATGATGGTTTAAGCCTTGTTGAGTTAGGGGGGTTGTCTCCTCTTTTACTCTTTGGCTTGTGAATACTTTTGTGCCATTTTTCAAGCTTTTAAAACAACTTGTTTTTGGCCTTTTAACCACTGAATTCCAAGGGAATTTTAGTGGTAAAAACTTGGTTTTGAGGTCCAAAATATGAGGGGGTGGCCTCCCCTCCTTGTGTCTTGTTTGCAAGTGTAGGTAGCCAAACATGTGAGCATGTTTTTGTACCCTATTGTGACTCGATCTTAGCATGTTTTAGGCTTTGATTTGGCATGCTTTAGCTCCATTTTAAGCTTCTTTGATCATATGAGTCATGTTTTGTATAGCTATAGTGCAAATTCCTTCACTAGCTTAGTGTTTTAAGGCCTCTAATATGTTGTGCATGAGATGATTGCATGTTGTAGCATCATTTAGCATGTAATTTCAGTTCATATAACTCTGTCACACTCTCACTTGTTTCACTCTTTCATTGCTTTTGAGAGTTGTGCCTTGAGCCTTGTCTGTAGCCTATCAGGTGAGCATGTTTTTCCTGCTTTCTATACTTCAATCTCAGCATATTTTAGCCTCTGATTTGGCATGTTTTAGCTCTATTTTGAGCTGGTTTGGTCATTTCATCTTGATATTGCATGCCTCTGGTGTAGTGCTCTTCACTAGTTTTAATGCTTTTGGCTCTTAAACATGTTGTGCATGTGATGCTTGCATGATTTAGTGCCATTTTTCATGCCCTTTCAGCACTGAAAAGTCTGCAACCTCCCTTTATTCTTCACTTTTTGTTTTGATTTGAAAGTGGTCTTAAGCCCCTTGTTGGCTTTAGTGCGAACTTGAGGCTCTCATGCCTAATGGTTTTAACCCTCTCTTGAGGGTTCCTCCTAACCAATAGCATGAGACCTCTTTCATGCTCAAGGCACTTGTGGCTTAGGCCATCTTTCCAATTAGAGGACTTTCACATTGAACTTAATCGGTTAAGGGATTAATCAATAATGTAAAATGTGTAAACAAAATGAGCAAAGTAAAACATGAACAAGATAAGCATTTGTGTTGCATTCCATATGTTTGGATCGCACGTTAATCCAAACACAAGAAATGTGGGACGTTTCATACTCAAAGTGATGAAACGTGTCACGTTTCTTGGTCGCCATCACTCTTGATCATGCATGATAGGGTGGTGGCCCGTTGAGTCTTATTTGTGCGTTCATTAAGCTTGTACAAGCTTGACTCTTTGGCCATCAGGCATTGAAAGTGCTTGATTGGTGGCTTGAGAGCCAAGCGCCATACTCCTTTGAGCTTGAGCAATGATAAGGAGTGTGGCAGTACACATATTCCTTGTAAAATACATTGTTTTGCCCCTGTTTCTCTCTGTTACAGCAAAAACAACAGTCTGGAAAAGCAGTGGCCGACCGGCCACTTGAGGTAGCTGACCGGCCACTCAAACTAGCCGATCGGCCAGTTAAGGTGGCCGACGGCTACCTCCTGTGGCCGACCGGTGACCAATCAATTTTTGTGTAAAAGTGTTCCGACTTTGGAGTAACAGCCGTCTAGAAGCTGGTACAGTGTTCAGAGATCAAGACGAGTTCAAACAGAGGCAACCGATGGCAAGGCAATGGATTTTTAGGAGGAAGCTAACCAAGCATGCGTGTCTCCTTCACCCGCGAGGCCACTTTATTGCTTTATTAGTTAGTTGTAGCTAATTAATACATGTGTTGTACGTAATTAGTTTAATCTGTTTTGTAATATTTTAATTAGCTTAGCATAGCTAGTTATTCAATTGAGTTGTAATAATTAATTAGGTAGAATAGTTAATTAGTTTTGTTTTGTAATAATTAGCTTAGCTTCGTGTAGCTTAGCTTATTCATTCGAACCCTCCTTCGTGAGGGCATAATGTTGTAATAAGTGTGCGTGTGTGTGTGCATGTCTTCCAACCCCACGTCTTTCTCCCTTTTACTTAACCGTTTTCGATTGTTAGTTTAGGGCACATTTCGATTAGCATACCTTATGCTTGCATGTTTGAATCGTTCATTTGTCTTGCATGCACCGGGATCGGCGCATCATTCAAATTGCATTGCATTTTAATACACTTCTTTGAATACGTGTTTCAAAGCAAGCTATCAAATGTTGCATTCATATGCCATCTTAGATAGCCGAGCCTGTTTAGTTGCATATTGCATGTGTTGCATTTGGCATCTTAATATAGCTAGAATCATGCATATTTCTCACTAGTTTTTGTTTCGGCTCGGAGTACACTGTAAGTGTTATGCTTTAGCTTACTTGCATGAGTGTGATTGCCATATTTCCATGTTTCACATGCTTGCAATGAGGCTATGTGCTTACTTGATAAACTGTGCCTGTGGGTGAAGGCTTGGTTGCTTGAATTGGGACAATTCAATGATTGTGAGTATTAAGCCCACATTGCGAAGTGGCAAATCATGTTTTAGCCCATCCGAGGGTGGCAAATCTGCGTTTTAGCCCACTTGAGAGTGGCACCTTCAAACCATTTTCGGAAGCAAACATAAGTTGATTTGTTCCAATTCTCACGATTTTAGTCTATACTTGTATGTGTGCGTCACATAGTAAAGTTAGCTAAATAATCAGAAAAAGAACACATAGGTTTATAAAAACATCATATCATGATTAGTCGAGGCCGATCTTTGATTAGGCGAGTGGGGGTGCTCATTTCAGGACCTTCACCTCTCGTACCCAAGTTCCCGAGCCGAGGCAACTTTGGTGATGACGGACATGTGGCCTTAGGCACGAGTCAGAGTTTCCTAAATTTTCCCAAAATAAAATATTTAGGTGGCGACTCTGTAATCTGGCAAAGCAGTCCATTTTTGGCATTTTTTGATTCAAAATTGATTTTTCAAAACAATTTGCCGGATTTGGACTCTTTGGTGTTTATCAGTCTTACATTGCACTTTGTGAGATTAGATTCAGAACTGTGACAGTAGTCCAAACTGTAAGAGACCAATTCGCGCCTCTCCGAAAGGGTGGCGCGCGAAGAAAGTGGAGTCCACACCTTGTGATGGGATGCGGAGCTCATGTAACAATATAGGGTGGCCAAGTCGGCACAACCCCAGTCATACTCCCTCACCCCGCTGAAGATGCACTAGTGCCCCCAAAAGATATAGCCCCATGGTATTTTCCTTGTTCGCAAACAAAGTAGTACTGAGGAGATGCAAAAGGAATCCGCGAGCGTACTAGGCGACCTCCTCCGGAGTAGCTGGCTGAAGATCGGAGAAGTGCTCCAAGAACAAGCTTACCTCATCATCCCAGGACCAATAGTGTCTGGGGTCGCTCCAAGGAGGTGAATTTGTGTGGCCCTCCTGTTATGACCAAAACCCGCCCCTATAGGTTCAGCGTCATGATCGGCCAGTAATCATAGATTACCTATGGCCTCTATACAAATAAACCATCAAAAATAAAATACGAGGCTTAGCGGAAGTCTAAAATGTTATAAAATTCATCCATTGAGCCGTGCATATATGAGGAGAACAAACATGTCAAGCAAGGCTTCGTTTCAAGTTACATCAAACATGAGTACAATTCATGTCTTACAGAAATACAACTCCAACTATGTACAAATACAAAACCATAAATCCACACAAAAGGGTTTGACAAGCATGGCTCCACACAAGCCTGGCTACTTCACTTGGAAGCTCCACAAAAGGCTAACTCGGGCAAACTCGAGGCTATCTAACCCTGATGCTCCGCTTGCCCACATACAATTACATATATAAATAAATAGTGAGCTAAAGCCCAATGAGTAATAACAGAATACAGAGGTTAAATGAATGAAGTTCGACAATAGTACAAAAACATGTCTTACAGTTCCATAATGAATCTTAAATCATTTTCAAGGGAGGCATTCACCATAATAGATCAAATTCGCAACAAAACATTTTGATTAGCTATAAAAGCATCTCTTTGTAGTAACAAAAGCCATTAATACTATTATCTGTGGCACATCCATGAAGTGACAATTTCATTCCAATGATGGTGTATCATACTAGCCATGGTATTGTTACCCCCAGGCAAGGGCCTAGCCATGGTATTGTTACCCCCAGGCAAGGGCCTACATTCAGTGGATGCCACAATATGGTTTCAAAATAGAACTTCATTCATTAAAGGTCATAACATTTCAACAAGCCATGCTATCGATCATAAATCATTTTAACAATTCATTCAATCAATCACATATCCATTTTGATAGCAATAACATTTTCGAAAGTAAAGATAATTTGAACATATCTTTATAAGATTATTACTCACAGTGGTTTGCGGTGACACTTAGCCTCGACATCCACCTAAACACAGCACATAACAAAGTACAAATGAAATTCCATTTCATTTTAATTCAATTCTCTTTATGCGTCTCTAACTTATTGCATGATTAACAGAGTCCAAATGGTGCCTAAGAATGCTGGGAGTGGCATGAGTATGCAACTATGCACTTGGAAGAGTCGGTAACATTTTGCTGAAAATAGGCTCTCCGCTCCAGCATGACTTCCTTCGCTCGAGCGGGGGTCCAAAAACAACGGTGGTCGCTCGAGCGGTCTGCAAAAGTACTGGATATATGAATTCCCCGCTCGATGGTTGCTCGAGCGGAAGACTGAGAAAAAGAGGGTCCTCGCTCGAGCGCCATTTTGGTTGCTCGAGCGGACAGTAAAATTTTAGAAACTTCTGGGAGCTCGAATTCCACGCTTGAGTGTGAACTCCCATGCTCGAGCGGACAACACGAATTCTGGAATTTCCATAACTGTGTTTGAAGTTCAAACTTGATATTCAAAGTCTCAAATCTTGGGTTTTTGCCACAAAACATGGAGAATCACTATATAAGATGAAAACACTTCCAATTGAGACCATTTATTCAAAATCATGGCAATTCTCAACCATTCATTTCAATTTCAAGTTGTAAAATAATGTTTAATTCAATTTGATGCATATTTTTTCAAACCATGTTCAAAATATGATAAAGTGGAAGCATGAAAACATGAAGGATTCTCCAAAATAAGGTGTAAATGTGCCATGCATGTAGGATCTTCATGGATTCAGACTCAAATTATGCATGCATGTGTGTAATTCAACTTCAATTCATCCTATTCATAACAACTCATGCTCAACCTTTTCAAATTCACTCTAATGACCCTATAACTCCATGAACTTAGTTTCTACATGGTTCAATTCTAAGAATTTAGGATGAATCTCATACCTATTGTGTGAATCCAAGTGTATTATAGCTCCAACCCTTCAATCTTTCACAATTCTCTACAATCGCTTCTTTCTCTCTCTAAGTGCTGAGTTCAACTCTCCGCTCTCTCTCAAATCTCAGTCCAAGAGTGTATAAAACGAGTTCAAAGCTTAAATTGAGGCTTATATAAGATGAGATTAAGTTAGCCAAATTAAATGTGGTCAGGATTAATAAATTAGGTTTAACTCTAACTAATTCAATCAGTTTACTCTAATTATTTTGATCCAAATCAAATTTGAATTGAAGTCACCATAAAATTCTAAATATTCCAATTAGCCTATTGGGCTAGTCAATTTCAGCTTCTGAAGTCATCTAAGCTTTCAATTACTGACTCTAAGTTATCGATTCAAATAGATATTCCATATATCAATAGATAATTATGGAATTAAACACATAATCACACAATCAAGAACATAATCATGCAATTAAACTTATTTAAATTATATAATGTAGTAGTTTGGAGGTCAGGGTCGTTACAATCTCTCCCCCTTAAAAAGTTTTGTCCTCCAAACTTAAGTTACCTTCAGACGGAAACAAATGCGGATACTGTTGCCACATCTCTTCATCTTTCTCCCAAGTGGCTTCCTTCCTATAATGTTCTCTCCACTCAACCTTCACTGTAGGGATAGTTTTGTTTCTCAATTGCTTCACTTGTCGATCAATGAATTGCACGAGCCATTCTTCATACACCATATCCTCATCTAGAGCAATCCGGTGGTAATCAATTACATGGAATGGATCTCTGAGATACCCCCAAAGCATGGATACATGAAAAATATTATGCACCTGTTCCATTCCCGGTGGCAAGGCGATACGATAGGCAACAGGACCCAACCTCTTAAGAATCTGAAACGGTCCAACATAGCGAGGAGTCATTTTTTTCTTTTTACCAAATCTTGTATGCCCCTTCATTGGGGTCACCTTGATGAATACATGATCTCCCACCTCGTACTCTTAGTCCCTTCTTCGTTGATCGGCGTAACTTTTCTGTCGATCTTGTGCAGTTTTGAGCCTTTACTGGACGATTTTGATCTTCTCAGTTGTTTCCTGCACCAGTTCTGTCCCACAAATAGCTCTATCTCTAACCTCTATCCAACAAACTGGCGATCTATATTTTCTGCCATATAGTACCTCATATGGTCCCATACCGATACTCGCGTGAAAACTGTTATTATAAGCAAATTCGGCCAATGGCAAATAAGTTTCGTAACTTCCCTGAAAATCTAGTGCACATACGAAGCATGTCTTCTAAGGTCTGAATAGTTCTCTCGGTTTGCCCATCGGTTTGCAGATGAATATTGTGCTAAATCTCAATTCTGTTCCCATTGCCTGCTGCAAACTATGCCGAAATCTGGAAACAAATTTAGGATCCCTATCTGATACAATAGACACTGGAACCCCATGCATCCGAATAATCTCATCAATGTAGATAGTAGCAAGTCTATAAACAGTAAATGAAGTCTTTACAGCAAGAGAGTGAGCAGATTTAGTCAATCTATAAACTACAACCCAAATAGAGTCCATACCTCTAGGTGTCCGAGGTAGGCCAACAACGAAGTCCATGGTGATATGTTCCCATTTCCATTCCGGAATAGGAAGAGATTGAAGTAGACCTGCTGGTTTCTGATGTTCTGTTTTTTACCTGCTAACATTGTAAGCATCTAGAGTTAAAGTCGGCGATCTCCCCTTTCATGTTGGGCCACCAATACACTAACTTCAAATCTTGGTACATTTTGGTGTTTCCTAGATGCATAGTAAACATTGACTTATGAGCTTCCTCTAAAATTTTCCTTTTCAAATTTGCATCATTCGGGACACACAATCTCCCTTGATACTTCAACACGGAGTCTTCAATTAGGAACCCCGGTTTAGGCTTGGTGTCAAGTTCATCACAAATCCTTTTCAAAAACTCATCATCCATCTGTTTGATTTCTTCAATATCAGCGGGTTGGGCAAACATTGTGGCTATCAAGCCATTTTGTTCAAAAGGCACCACTTCAATTTCAAGTTTTTCTAACTCCAACAATAGCTCTCTTTGATCCGTGAGTAAATAGGCAAGATTCCCCACATTCTTTCTACTAAGTGCATCTGCTACAGTATTAGCTTTGCCCGGATGATAGTGAATCTGCAAGTCATAATCTTTGATTAATTCAAGCCATCGCCTTTGACGCATGTTCAACTCTTTTTGTGTGAAAAAGTATTTCAAACTCTTATGATCTGTATATACTTCACATTTGATCCCATACAAATAGTGTCGTCGTATCTTTAATGCAAACACAACTGTAGCAAGTTCCAAGTCATGTGTAGGGTAGTTCTTCTCATGTGGTCTCAATTGTCAAGAGGCATATGCAACAACCTTGCCATTCTGCATTAAAACACAACCGAAGCCCTTATAGGATGCATCACTAAAAATCACAAAATTTTCGGTACCTAAGGGAATAGTAAGGATTGGGGCTGTAGTCAGTCTTTTCTTCAACTCTTGAAAGGCTGTTTCGCTTTGATCCGTCCACTCAAATAGCTCCCATTTTCGAGTCAACTGAGTTAATGTCACAGCAATTCTTGAAAAGTCTTGAACGAATCTTCGGTAGTACCCTACCAATCCCATAAAACTGCGAACTTCTGATACATTAGTTGGGGTAGGCCAGTTAATAATAGCTTCAATTTTATGAGGATCCACAGATATACCATCCTTATTAATAATGTGCCCCCAAAACGCAATTTCATCAAGCCAAAATTCACACTTTTTAAATTTCCCATACAACTGTTTTTCTCTCAGTTTCAAATGTTGTTCATGCTCATCTTTACTTTTCGAATAAATCAAGATGTCGTCAATGAATACAACAACAAAGTCATCTAGGAAAGGTTTGAAAATTCTATTCATTAAATCCATAAATGCTGCAGGCGCATTTGTAACTCCAAATGGCATAACTAAAAACTCATAATGTCCATACTTGGTTCGAAAGGCAGTGTTTTCAACATCCTCAGCTTTAACCTTCAATTGTGATATCCCGATCTCAAATCAATTTTTGAAAATATCTGTGCTCCCTGTAACTGGTCCAACAGGTCATCAATACGCGGTAATGGGTATTTATTTTTCACTGTTACCTTGTTGAGTTCTCGAAAATCAATGCACAATTGGAGAGTGCCGTCTTTCTTTTTAACAAAAAGTACCGGTGCACCCCATGGGGATGTACTTGGTCTAATAAACCCCTTATCAAGCAATTCCTATAACTGAATTTTCGATTCTTTCATTTCAGTAGTAGACATACGGTAGGGAGTTTTAGAAATTGGTCGAGTTCCCGGTATTACATCAGTTATGAATTCAATTTCTCTATCAACAAGTTGGCCAGGTAATTCATTCGGAAACACATCAGGAAAATCACTCACCACTGGTATACTGTCTAGAGTAATGTTTACTGTTGGTTCGGTAATTACACTACACAAATACCCTTAACAACCCTTATTCATTAGTTTCCAGGCTCTCATAGCAGATATAAGGTATGGTGGTGAGACTACTCTCTTTCTCTCAAAATAAAATTCATCTTCCCCAGGAGGTCGGAATATTACTCGTTTTGAGGCATAATCAATAGTTGCATAGTATTTAGTTAGCCAATCAAAACAACATCAAAATGTCCCATGTCTAAAGGTATTAAATTAGCATACAAAGTGGCATTCCTGAGAAATAATTCACATGCAATAAACACAGTTGAACATAGCATGGATCCCCCCACAGGTGATGCAACACATAGCATATAGTTCAATGTTTCCATAGGTCTATCCGGGGTTTCAGCAAAAGCCATAGAAATAAACGAATGTGTAGACCCGAAATCAATTAAAGTATAAGCAGGTTTACCACAAATGGAGATTGTACCTGACACCACTACCTCAGTATTTTGAGTATCCCCCAGAATTAGTGCAAAAACCCTTCCTTGCCTTGGTTCATTTCTTGTGGTGGGTGATGCTGCAGCTAGTTTCATTGTGGGAGTTGACTCGATTCAGCTTGTGGCAACTCGATTGCCACCCTGACGTGGTTGAGTGCAATCCTTGGCAATGTGCCCAAACTTCCCACAGTGATAACAAGCCCCTGTTGCACGGTAGCATACACCTCTATGTTTCTTTCCACAAGTAGTATAAGTTGATGTTGAATCACCACTTAGGCTTGAACCAGTATTACCAGAATTCCCCAACTTGAACTTCTTGTTTGATGATGTAGTTCCCTTACTAAAATTCTATTTTCTGCCTTTCCATTCGAAGTTTTGTTTACGGCTGGCCACATTTCTTTCCGCTGTCGGTAATTTGAGTACATTGATTTTATCCAGAATTAGATCACGCAACCCTCCTTCAAACTGTCTGGCCTTTTTCTAATCTGTGTCTACTATGTGGGGTGCAAAGCGAGCTAATTCTGTAATATGAGTCTCATATTTGGCAATTGACTTATTTCCCTGCTTGAGTTCCATGAATTCAACTGCCTTTCTATTCCGCACACATTGGGAAAAATATTTCTCGTAGAAAATTTCCAGAAATTGAGCCCATGTAACATCCTTATTATCATCTCGCACTAACATCCACCAACATCTGGCATTTTCTTCTAGGGTGAATGTTACTAATTGCACTTTCTAAGTTTCGGTACATCGGAACACTTCAAAGAACTTTTCAAGGACCAAGACCCCAACTTCGGCCTTCAACGGTTCAATTCTGCCATGAAACACTAGTGGCTTCATCTTTTTAAATTCCCTGGTTTAGGCAAATAGTACAGGTCTCCGACTGACACCCTGGAGTTGGAGGTGGTACAAGCATTGGAAGTGGGGGAGGTGGTTGTTGTTGTCTTATAGGTTTAACCATGTCTTGCATCATTCGTTTCATTCTATCCAGTCTTGATGAGGTTGCTTCCTCTAATTCATCACCTCTAGTTCTCACCATTTTCTATACAAAGCTTCGTATTATATCAAACACAATTTATGTATATATACAGATAATCATGTACGCAGTTGCATATATAATCACAAGGTTATCTTACTCAATCATATCAAATGCACATGAATGCGTTCTTGAAGTCTCTTCTAGACCCTCTATAGCTCAATGGACAAGTGAGTGAGTTATAACTCGTGCTCTGATACCACTCTGTCATGATCTAAACCCACTCCTATAGGTTCAGCATCATGACCGACCAGTAATCATAGATTACCTACGGCCTCCATACAAATAAACCTTCAAAAATAAAATACGGGGCTTAGCAGAAGTCTAAAATATTATAAAATTCATCCATTAAGCCATGCATAGATGAGGAGAACAAACTTGTCAAGCAAGGCTTCGTTTCAAGTTACATCAAACATGAGTACAATTCATGTCTTACAGAAATACAACTCCAACTATGTACAAATGCAAAACCATAAATCCACACAAAAGGGGTTTGATAAGCATGGCTCCACACAAGCCTCGCTACTTCACTTGGAAACTCCACAAAAGGCTGACCCGGGTAAACTCAAGGCTATCAAACCCTAATGCTCCGCCTGCCCACCTACAATTCCATATATAAATAAATAATGAGCTAAAGCCCAATGAGTAATAACAAAATAAAGAGGTTAAATGAATGAAGTTCAACAATAGTACAAAAACATGTCTTACAGTTCCGTAATGAATCTTAAATCATTTTCAGGGGAGGCATTCGCCATAATAGATCGAATTCACAACAAAACATTTTGATTAGCCATCAAAGCATCTCTTTGTAGTAACAAAAGCCATTAATACTATTATCTGTGGTACATCCATGAAGTGACAATTTCATTCCAATGATGACGTATCATACTAGCCATGGTATTGTTACCCCCAGGTAAGGGCCTATAGCCATGGTACTATTACCCCTAGGCAAGGGCCTATAGCCATGGTATTGTTACCCCCAGGCAAGGGCCTATAGCCATGGTATTATTACCCCCAGGCAAGGGCCTATATTCAATGGATGCCACAATATGCTTTCAAAATAGAACTTCATTCATTAAAGGTCATAGCATTTCAACAAGCCATGCTATCGATCATCAAATCATTTTAACAATTCATTCAATCAATCACATATCCATTTTGGTAGCAATAACATTTTCGAAAGTAAAGATGATTTGAACATATCTTTATAAGCTTATTACTCACAATGGTTTGTGGGGACACTTAGCCTCGACGTCCACCTAAATGAAGCACATAACAAAGTACAAATGAAATTCTATTTCATTTTAATTCAATTCTCTTTATGCGTCTCTAACTTATTGCATGATTAACAGAGTCGAAATGGTGCCTAAGAATGCTTGGAGTGGCATGAGGATACAAATATGCACTTAGAAGAGTCGGTAGCATTTTCCTGAAAATAGGGTCTCCGCTCGAGCGTGACTTCCTTCGCTCGAGCGGGGGTCCAAAAACAAGGGTGGTCGCTCGAACGTAACTTTTGTCACTCGAGTGGTCTGCAAAAGCACTGGATACATGAATTTCCCGCTCGATGGTTGCTCGAGCGGAAGACCGAGAAAAAGGGGGTCCTCGCTCGAGCGCCATTTTTGTCGCTTGAGCAGACTGTAAAATTTTAGAAACTTCTGGGAGCTCGAATTCCGTGCTTGAGCGTGAACTCCCACGCTTGAGCGGACAACACGAATTTTGGAATTTCCAGAACTGTGTTTGAAGTTCAAACTTGATATTCAAAGTCTCAAATCTTGGGTTTTTGGTACAAAACATGGAGAATCACTACATAACATTAAAACACTTCCAATTGAGACCATTTATTCAAAATCATGGCAATTCTCAACCATTCATTTCAATTTCAAGTTGTAAAATAATGTTTTATTCAATTTGATGCATATTTTTTCAAACCATTGTTCAAAATATTATCAAGTGGAAGCATGAAAACATGAAGGATTCTCCAAAATAAGGTGTAAATGTGCCATGCATGTAGGATCTTCATGGAATCAAACTCAAATTATGCATGCATGTGTGTAATTCAACAACAATTCATCATATTCATAACAACTCATGCTAAACCTTTTCAAATTCACTGTAATGATCCTATAACTCCATGAACTTAGTTTCTATGTGGTTTAATTCTAAGAATTTAGGATGAATCTCATACCTACTATGTGAATCCAAGTGCGTTATAGCTCCAACCCTTCAATCTTCCACAATTCTCTACAATCTCTTCTTTCTCTCTCTAAATGCTGAGTTCAACTCTCCGCTCTCTCTCAAATCTCAGCCCAAGAGTGTATAAATTGAGTTCAAAGCTTAAATTGAGCCTTATATAAGATGAGATTAAGTTAGCCTAATTAAATGTGGTTAGGATTAATGAATTACGCTTAACTCTAACTAATTCAATCAGTTTACTCTAATTATTTTGATCCAAATCAAATTTGAATTGAAGTCACCATAAAATTCTAAATATTCCAATTAGCCTATTGGGCTAGTCAATTTCAGCTTCTGAAGTCATCTAAGCTTTCAATTTCTGACTCTAAGCTATCGATTCAAACAGATATTCCATATATCAATAGGTAATTATAGAATTAAACACATAATCACACAATCAAGAACATAATCATGCAATTAAACTTATTTAAATTATATAATGTAGTAGTTTGGAGGTCAAGGTTGTCACACCTCCACTGTGCCATGTCATGATCGAAGGGGATCGGGCTGCCAACTCCAACCCACAGGCCGGTGAGCATCGAAAAATCGTATTGGGCTAGAGTTATCTCCCAGATCAATGAGAAGTGGAATGAGTCAGTGGTGTCCCACTATCTCTCTACCAAGGCCCCGTAGAGTAGTGGCTCAACCCTCATCTGTATGAGCCCTAAACAGAAAGGCCCGAAGACGACCACGTCGACTAATGCACGAACCTTCGCAGGGAGCCTCTCGTACCAGTGCCTGGGGCCAGAAATAGATCCGTAACCTCTAATCCTCCTAGCCATCACCTATAGTATGGGAATGTTGTCAGTGTCCGCAATACCTTGAAAGGAATTCAAATAAATGCTCAAACAAGGAAAGAATAGTTCTTACTGTAGAGGTATCGGCGGAGAAATGCTCAGAGGGCTCCCATAGTAGGATGTCCTTGCCAATCCCTGGAATGAGGCCCTCAAATCACAGGATACCGTTCAGGGTTAGAACGTGTGTACGTGTCTGGTACGTATCCACCTCAAATGTTCTGTCAGCAAGAGAAGGCAATACCGGCTCAAGAATGGGAGGAAGGGTATCATCAGCCTCTATGTCCTCTCCTAGGACGGCTTCAACATCAATAATGGGGTCGGGGACGGGGAGTTCACCGCTAGCCATGGAGGAAAGTGAGGAAGGTAAGGAAAAATGAAGAAAAATGTGTGGGTGAGTGAGATTAGGTGAAGAACCCCAAATCCTAAACCCTAGGAGACAGAAAGTGAAGATGAAGGAAAAAATAAGAGGAAAAGGGGAAAGTGTGGGTAAGGATAGTGAGAACGAGCCAAAAAACCATGAGAAACCCAAAACTCAACAAAATCAAATTTTGTTCAGTTCAAAACGTAGAAGAGTGAGAGGGTTTTCAAAGAAAAATTCCCAAGGGTTATTGGGTTTTGTGAAAATAGGGAAAATCTAGAGAGAGAGGAAGAGGTTTTTCGAACATTGGTCTGCATGAAATGAAGGTTGAAATGGGGATTAAATCAACCACGATCATGGTTTTACCCATTCTATTCCTGCCGCCATCGGGAGCCGGCCGACACTGTTTGGGCGCAGCCGTGTTTTGTTGGGTACCGGTCGGCTCCAAATGCAAGCCACTTTAGCTTTTTTTTTTTATTATTTTAGTTTTTTTTATATATTAT
Source organism: Camellia sinensis (assembly GCF_055761805.1). Taxonomy (NCBI): domain Eukaryota; kingdom Viridiplantae; phylum Streptophyta; class Magnoliopsida; order Ericales; family Theaceae; genus Camellia; species Camellia sinensis. The sequence continues at coordinate 163,426,739 of NC_138969.1, read as the reverse complement.
TTTATTTTCGTGCAAATCAGTGTTGAGCCTTGGTTAAAATATATATATATATATATATGTAAGGAGCAGAAGCAGAAAAATAGAAAAACAAAAGAGAGGAAAAACAAAGAAAAGATAAGAAGAGGAAAGACTGAAAAGAAAGTGAGCAAAAATGGGAGAGAACATAAAGAGAGCAGAAGCAGAAAAACAAAATACAAAAGAGAGGAAATCAAGAGAAAAGATATATGAAAAGCGAAAAAGGAGCAAAAAATCGAGAGAAAAGAAAGGAGAAATGGAAAAGAGGTGAAGAGTTTTGTATTTGCTTGGTTTCGAATTGATTAATTCACGGGTGTTTACATTTGTAATTGTTTGAGTCAAATTTTATCAGTTCGTTGTTAGGTATTTTATTAATTAGTTTGAGCTCGTAATTTGTTTTATTTAAGGTTGTTCCGTAGTCATACTTATTTCGCTACTCGCTTCGCCAATTCATGCTTTGGTCCATCATCTCATTGTCTTGAGCATTTAATTGAAAAACTTGCTCTTAAATTTGCTAATCCGTGCCCAGTTTTGGATTGGTGTGTTCCCTTTTGAATTGTGAGTTCATGTTTATTATTTTCCCTGTCGGGTTCACGGCTTCGTTCTTCGAGGCCTCCCTGGGGATGAGTTTATCTCATTCTACATTGAATTTGTTTGCCTCTCTGTCGGACCAACATTTCCTCCTCTCACGTGCGACGTGTGAGGATTGTTCTCCTCTGTTAAAAACGATAGGTGCACCTGTTCCTTCACACCCATCTTCCCTCCTTTCATGTGCAACGCGTTAGGAGTGCTTTCCTCAGTTAAAAATGGTAGGTGCACCTATTTGTTCACACCATCTTTTCTTCTTTCACGTGCGATGCGTTAGGATTGTTATCCTTGGTTCAAAATGGGAGGTGCACCTATTTGTTCACACCATCTTTCCTCTTTTTGCATGCGACGCGACATGATTGTTCTTCTCAATTAAAAACTATAGGTGCGCCTGTTCATTCACACCTATCTTCCCTCCATTCGTGTGCAATGTGTTAGGAGTGCTTTCCTTGGTTAAAAATAGCAGGTGCGCCTGTTTGTTCACACCATCTTTTCTCCTTTCGCGTGCGACACGTCAGGATTGTTCTCCTCAGTTAAAAACAGAAGGTGCATCTATTCATTCACACCTATCTTCCCTCCTTTCACGTGTGATGCATTTGGAGTGCGTTCCTTGGTTAAAAATAGCAAGTGCGCCTGTTTGTTCACACCATCTTTCCTCCTTTCACATGCGACGTGACAGGATTGTTCTTCTCAGTTAAAAACGACAGGTGCACCTGTTCGTTCACATCCATCTTCCCTCCTTTAGCGTGCGACGTGTTAGGAATGCTTTCCTCGATTAAAAATAGCAGGTGCACCTGTTCGTTCACACCAGTCTCTCCTCCTTTCGCATGCGACGAGTTAGGATTGTTTTCCTCGGATGAAAGCATTAGGTACGCCTGATGTTCATGTTGCCCTTGTAGTTTTTCCCCCTTTTTACATGAGTCGTAGTTAGGTTTGCATTTTCTTACATCATCTCTATGTGAGACGTAGTTTGGTATGTGCTTTTTTTGTCCTTCCTATGGGGGATGTGGTTATTTGCTCGCTTCTGTCCGTGTGAGACACAGCTTAGTTTGTTATGCTTGGATTTTTGTTGAAGTGTTGTATTTTTGTTATCGCTTGTCGCATTGTTTCATCACTTGTTAGCATATATGTACATGTGTCATTACATTGCTTCATTGCATAGTGTAGACGTCCCCGAACGCCCCGGGAGGATGAGTCCCATTCTGTTCGTTTTTTGGGTTCACTACAGTTTAGGACTCTCAGATAGTCACGGTTCTTAATCTGAACCAAAGAGTCCAAATCTGGCACATCGTTTTGAGAAACAGATTTTTGAAAAGAAGTGCCAAACATGGACTACTTTGCCAGATACAGAGTCGTCACCTAAATATTTTTTATGGGGAAATTTAGGAAACCCTGACTCGGTGCCAAAGGACATGTGTCCGTCATCACCAAAGTTGCCTCGGCTCGGGAGCTTGGGTACGATTGGGGAAGGTCAGCTATGAGCACCCCCTCTTGCTCGATCCGAAGACCGGCCTCTACTAACCGTAATATCCGTTTTTGAAAACGTTATGTGTTCTTATTCCGGTTATTAGCCTAGAATTACTATGTTATGTGCACAGCAAACAAGTATAGACCAAATCGCCTAAATTGGAACAAAACATTTCATGCTTGTTTTGAAAATGGTTTGCTACTCGCAAGTAGGCTGAAATGCAGATTTTCCCACCCTCAAGTGGGCTTTAGAAAAGATGGTTTTGCCATTATCTAGTGGGCTTAAAACTCACAATTTTAATGCATTATTCCAATTTAGGTAATTCGACCTCCACCCACAGGCACTCAAACAGTTTATATCACATAAGCAGCTAGCCTCATGGTAATCAAGTTATTATGGCAACACTCACACGCATGCGGTATGCTAAAGCGTAAATGCTTACCTAGTACTCCGTGCCAAAACAAGAACATGTTAGCAATCATGTATGATCCAAGTCCATGTTTAAATGCCTAATGCAACGCATACGGAATGTCACTAGAGTAGGCTCGGCTAGTCTATAAATGACATGTGAAAATGCACAAGTAGCACGTATTCAAGTTAGATTTGAAATACTTATGCAGTTAGTATGATGCGCCGAGCCTGGTGCACGCAAGACTAATGAATGATGCACGCATGCACAACATAAGGTATGCTAAAGTAAACATGTCCTAATACTAACCATCAAAGCAGGTAAGTAAAAGGGAGAAAGAAGTGGGGGTTGGAAGACATGCACACACGCACCCACACTTATTACAAATTCACCCTCGCTCGAAGGGACCAAAAGAATAATACAAATTAATTAACCTACAAGCTAATTAATTATTACAGACCACCTAATTAATTAAGCAAATTAACTAAGCTTAAGAAAGTAGTAAAGGCCTCGGGAAGAGGATCCAATGCGCGAGTGCTCGGGTTTGCTCGGAAATCCAACGCCATGCACAAGTTTCCCTCTGCTTTGACTGTTCTGCTTCTCTGAAAATTGCACAACTCCCAAGGTTGCTTCTCTGAGTGTTGTGGAACACTACCGGCTGAGTGAGAACACCACCGGCCATGGAGAATGGTCACCGGCCACAAACTTATGCTCTCGGCCAAAACTGTTTTGCCGGTCGGCACCCAACACTGCCGGCCGGCCAATTCTTCCTGTTGAAACCTGTTTGACAGCAGCAGAGGGCAGGCAAGCCGTGGCAATGTATTTCAAGCAAATGTATGCACCAGCATATCCCCTATCATGTTTATGACTCAAAGGGACACGGTTCTCGATTCTCGAACCATCAATCGCGCATTTCAATGCATGATGGCCCAAGAAACCAAGTATGCACTTTGATTTTAAATGAAATGCAATGCAAATAAGCAAACAAAGGGATGCAAATGCGATGCAACCTAAGAATGTTAACTAGGCATGCAACATGAGCATATGGGAAGCATACAAGGCATATAACAAGCATGCAAGTTAAATGAGCATACAAGGCACAATGTCAACACACAAGCATGCAAAACATATTGCATGTTAAGCAACCAAAACAAAGAGGAGAATATGTGCCAAATGCAACATCATTTCAACATGCAACAACATGTCATAAGCTAGGCATGCAACAACATGCCAAAGGGTGGACTTAAACTAAATTAGGCAGCCCTTAAACAAGCCTAAAACAGTGGCTAATGCTATGGAAATGAGAGCCAACACACACACACATGTACATGTTGATGGGCCAACACTTAAGCATCAAATAAGCAACCTTTAAGCACACTTAAAGGAGGACAAACATGGGCATATGGCATGTATCATAAGCTCTGAAATTGCATGAAAGAGAGGTGCCAAACCAAGTAATCAAAACAAGCAAAGCGTGCAATAATGGTCCAAGTACTTGAGGCAAGCTAAGGAGGTATTGAACTACCCTTAGCAAAACCAAACATGGCATGAATTAAATGATCAAAACAGAGTTTTAACCTATTAAAACAAAGCCTAAAGACCACTTAGATGTCATCTAAATGACTTAAATTCAAGGGCATGCACAATGACCAAACATGGAGCACAAGGCACAACCTCATAAGGCATCAAAGAGGCATCAAAGGCAAGGATATAAGCATGTTATAAGGACTAAAATAACATGGTAAGTGGTTCCAAACCACTGAAACAATGCAAGTAATGCAAGCTAGAGAGGCTAAAGCTTAAGGCATTCAAGAGGGATTGCATGGTAGCTATACAAAGCAAGATATGAATGACTCAAATGACCTAAAATAGTTCCTTAGCACATCAAAATATGCATGTAAGCTTCATAAAGCTAAGCCTAAATCATGCTAGAACAAGGGTCTACACCTAAAGCATGTTAAGGCAAAAATGTGACATTACAAGACATGTATGCAAGGCATGCAAGGTGTGTCCAAACCAACTGAAAACAGAGCTATATTATGACATAATAAGCACAAAAATCAGTTAAAGCATGGCCAACATACACTTAAACATGATGCTCCCTCAAGAGGCAAAAATGGCCCTTTTCAAGGACAACAAGGAGAGGGGGTGGCCTTCTCCTTCTTAGGACCTCAAGGCACCATAAGATTTCAGTGATGAGAGGCCCGAACACAAAGGTCTTGGAGCTCAACCGAAATGGCACAAAACAAGGGCCAAACAAGCCTTAAGAGGTGTCAAACAACCCCAAAGCTTAAAACACCTTTAAGAAACTATTTAGGGTAGATAAAAATAAGAATTTTCTATGTTATATGTTAAGCTCAGAAACAGTTGCAAGTATGGAAAAACAAGCTATGAAAACAAGGCTTAAAAGAGGTAAAAGCTCACCCTTGAAGCACAGCAGCAAATCAGCAACTTTTGGACCAAAAAAGGGCTTCAAATCACCCCAAAAATCACCTCCAAGGACCTTAGCTCAATAAAGGGAGTAGAGAACTAGGTGTTTGTATGCAAAAGTGCACTTTTGAGCACAAACAAGCCCTAAACCTTAGAGAGAGAGGCAGAAAATGTAGAGAGAGAGATTTTTTTTGCTCCAAGTTGTATATCTCTTTCTTCTTCTTCTCTTCTTGTAAGAGAGCTTGATTGATATAGAAATATATCAATCTGCAGCTCCTCAGAACTCCCACGTCCAGGCATAGGCTGGGGTATTACCTGGAATGACAGCTGCTAGCTGTCTACAGAGATATCTGTTGAAAACCACACTTGGCCGGCCGGCCATAAAAGTGGTCGACCGGCAGTCAAATTGGCCGGCCGGCCATCACATTTGGCCGATTGAAAATCAAGGTGGCCGGTGGACAGGAGACTTGGTCGACAGGCTACCCCATTCCCTCAGGAACACATCCACAAGCTCTTGGTGCAAAACCAGACGCAAAGCAGAGAAGTTAAGAGATTCTAAGGCAAGGCGCGCAGCCAAGACTTTTCAAAACTCAAAACAAACACAAGCATGGATAATCATCGCGTGTTCAAACGATGACGTCCAAGCCTTGAGGACGGTAAAAAATGGCGTGTCTACAGTTGCCCCTCTTTGACAGAACTCGAAAGTCATAACAATGACGGGAGTGAATGTCAAAGCCCAGAGATGACCCATTTTTGACAAGGCCGAAGACTTAGACAAACATGCAAGACAAGCAAAGATATGCGCCCGAAGGCAGGGGCAAAATGCAACTGACAATGCAAGGAGCTGAACATAACTTATGATCATCCAAAGAAAGCTGTAACGAAGCATAACATGCGACAGTTTTAAGTTAGCATACACCAAACTACACTACAATGCAGAAAGGATGTAAGAGAATTATACAATTCTCGATACGTCTCACTCGGAGAATACAATACCTGTGCGGTTCGTCTGGTTGCACCAGCCTCAAATGAACCGTACATACAATATCGTGCCTGAAAAGAAAGCAAACTTAACAGGTATAATATCGTTAGCAACATACATAATATGCAAAATGATATGCAATATATACAAAACTATGTATAAACAATGCAAATGAAAATGCAATGCTATTGAATCATGATCAAATCCTGAGCGGTTCAAAACCACACAAATGTCAAACAAATTGATGGAGAAACAAAGTCCGTCTACCATAGAAAAGGTGCCGCAACCCTCAAACCAACATACCAACGTGGAATAGGCGTGTACACATGCAGAACTATGAGTAATGTAGACAAACACAAGAACAAGTAATTGGGTGGAATGACATAAGTGGAAAAATGACCCGCTGAAGAAAGACCAATGATCCTAATGCTGGATGCAAAAATTACACTACAATGTAATATATACAATGGATATGGCAAGCGGCCAAACCAAATCTTGCCTAGGAAAGGCATGGACACACACAAACCACGTCTAACATAGAACGGTCATACAGAACTATGAGTGTATAGACGTGAAAAGTATGGGCACATACCAGACCAAGCTCAACTTGGAAAGGCGCAAGCCCTAGATGGAAGTGATGCAGTGAATGCATGCAAGCTACAATGCAACATATACAAATATGCAATGGAATGGAATATTTATAATGGATAAGGTACGCGGGCGAAACCAAATCTTGCCTAGGAAAGGCATGGACACGAACAAGTCACGTCTAACATAGAACGGTCATACAGAACTATGAGTGTATAAACGTGAAAAGTATGAGCACATACCAGACCAAGCTCAACAAGGAAAGGCGCAAGCCCTAGATGGAAGTGATACAGTGAATGCATGCAAGCTACAATGCAATATCTACAATATGCAATGGAATGGAATATTTATAATATTTGTAGTAAGATGGATGATGTATGCATTATTTACAGTTGTATGCATGACATATGCACTATTTACATTGAATGCATGACATATGCACTATTTAACAATGATGCATGACATATGCACTATTTACAATAATGCATGACATATGCACTTTTGTTTTGTTTTGTTTGTTTTGTTTTTGAAATGCAAATGCATGATGATGCATGATTTTGAAATGCGCGACAACGTGCGGCTTTTGAGATGCATGACAACGCAGATGATCTTGAAATGGGCGACAACGTGCGGCTTTTGGAATGCACGTGAACTTGAATATGCGACGACGCGAGTCGCTTGAAATACATGTATAATGCAACTTATCAAAAGTCGTTCGGGCACGACAAACACCGAAGGACTTACACCTTCAGCGGATTTAAGGTCACCTAGACCGAGCGTATTTAAGGTCTTGCCAGACCGTTAATATGCATAACAATGCAAGCATAATGATATATAACTCAACACGCGTTCATACCAAAGCGTTGTAAAGCAATGCATGCGGGGAAACTTTCAAATCTTAAAAGAGACAAAAGGATACAAAAAGGATACACCTTGCACATATTCGAATGCCACGCACAGAAGACACGGTCCGAGGTCAAAACAGGGGCCGGTCGAGCTTCGGAAATGCACTTTTCTTGCACTTCTTCGGGCAATGAAGGCCCCAAACTACACATATGACCCAAACAAGGTTATAGGAGGCTCACCGGCCATCAGGGGATGCCATCGGCCATCCACCGGCCACAAAAAAAAACATCACCGGCCAAACATTTGGCCGGCCAGCCAAAGATGTAGCCGACCGGCCAAAAATGCCTGATTCGGGGCCGTTTTGACTTTCACCTTGGGTCTTTTAAAATAGGGTTTCAAACCCTATTTCTTTCATTCTCCTTGGCCGAAAATAGTTGCTCTCTCTCTCTAGAGATTTTTCCCCTCTTCTATTCTCTATTTTCATTTATTCTCGTGCCCTTTTCGACGCTTGATTCGCGAAGTTCATCACGTTTCGAACACTTTCATCTGATCGAAACTTCGTTTCGGTGTCTCCTTTTCGATTTTCGCCTCTTGGGGTTTGTTTGCCCCAAGTTTTTCTTGATTTCCGTGCCTTTTCTGCACCCCGACCTTTCCGGCCATTTTTCACCCTTCCGGGGTTGACTTTTCGGTTGACTTTTCATATTCTTGCCCGATTTTCACTCTGTCGGCCATTTTCGCAACACTTTTGACATGGCGGATGATATTCCACGGGGCGGGACTCCCCCGGATCACGAGATGGACCCAGAGGCCGAGCTCCTCTCCTTGAGCGTCCGCCCGTTCGACCCGGCGACCTACCGGCCGGCGATTCACGTGCTTCCTCCCGACGGACTTCGCCAGTTCCAGGATTTTACGAGAGGTGTGCCACCAGAGCTTCTCTTGCGTGAGCCCGAGACGCACTTTTCATACGGCGCTTCCGAGGTATATTCTCCCCCGTTTCATTTTCCGCAATGTAGAACACTTAACTGCCATAGTTGATTCTACTCTTTAATTGCTTAACCCGAATACACTATATGTTGTAGTTGACTGTGAATACACTTGCACTCAATATCCGTTTGAATCTGAACACGTGCACACACACTACATTTGCCCTGAACCACTCAAACATACTGGCACATCACATGCTGTAGTTCCCTGCTAGCACACCGGCACCCGATATCTGTTTGAATCTGAAAACGTGCACACACGCTATATCTGTACTGAACCACTCAAACGCACTGACACATCATATACTGTAGTTCCCTATGAGCACATCGGCACCCGATGTTTCTTTGAACCTGAAAACGTGCACACACGTTATATTGTCACCAATTCTGAATACTTCTTCAAAACTGTACATTTTATATTCTTCGCAATTATTTTGCTTTTGAACAGGGAGATTCCCATACTGTCCGTGGGTATGGGAATGTTGCCGCCCGGGATTGGTACACGGAGTTCCCGGACGCAGTCCGTCACATTGTTGACCAGGCCGGATTTGGCGCATTCTGCAGGGGACTCTCGCGCCTTACGGCGAGCAGGCCTCTCCTTGCTGCTTTAGTGGAGAGGTGGTGGGACACCACCGATTCTTTCCACTTCTCCGTCGCGGGAGACATGACGATGACTCCCTATGATTTCTCGATGCTCACCGGCATCGGAGTGGGAGGGTGATCCGATCCCCTTCGACACCGACATGGACGAGTAGGAGGCTGCTCAGATCTACCTGCTTGGTGAGGTGCCGCCTCTGGCACGTCCCGGCTTCGTTCGATATTCATGGTTCGAGGTCCAGTTTAGAGTCCAGCCAGCCTTAGTCGAGGAGGCTCCGATGACTCAGGAGGCGGTGGAGCGATATGCGCACGGCTTTCTCATGTTCCTGCTGGGGACGACTATTTTCGCCGACCGGGCGAACACTGTGCCCCTCTGCCTGCTCAGCGCTCTCGTGGACATCGCCCGGATCTTGCGCTATGACTGGGGTGGCGCTACCTTGGCCACTCTGTACGGGTACATGAGCTCAGCCTCCCGTTGCAACAGACAGCTGCTTGGGGGCTACTGGCGAGCTTGGGAGGTACGTTTTCTCCTTTGCTTTTCATTTATGCTTTACATTTTCTGTAGTCTGTACACTGCACACACTGTGGTCTGCTTCATACTGATCGTATACTGCACACACGGCACACACATATACCCTACTTTACACTGACTGTACACTGCACACACTGTACACTCTACTCAATACACTCCACAATACACGGTCCTGTAATTTCTGCTTTATTTTGTGTTCTGCTTTATCTGATGACCCTTCTGGTATTTGCTCTGCAGTTGTGGGTCTACGCCTACTTCCCGAGACACGCCCTCGTGCCAGACGTAGAGACCCCTCTCGTCATCCCATTTTCGCGTCGCTTTGACATGAGGTGCGTGCGGAGGCCCCGGGAGACATTCATCTTTTTCCGCCGCTACTTTGACACTATTACTCCCGTAGAGGTATTTTCAACTTTTAGAGTTTTATTTAAGCTTCGCTTTACACTGTATTTTCAATAATAGTAGATAACAATCTGTATTTCATTTTCAGATCACCTGGCAGCCTTGGGCTCCACTGTCAGCCGTGACTTGGGATCGGTTTGCCGATGCAGAGGAGACTGCACATTTCTGAATTTTGCTGGAGGGCCCGGTCTGTCGGGCTTGGTACTTGGGTGATCGTTTCCTACGCCAGACCCTGGGCTTGCTAGAGCAGATAGTTCCGGGTCCACCTCCTACCCACATGAGGGACACCGAGTGGTTCACCGCCGAGGAGATGGCCGATTACACGATCGGCTGGGATGCGGAGGGCTTTAGGGGTGAGGGCGACTACTCAGAGTATGTTCAGACGTACATTATGCGGCCTCTGAGTAGTGGCCGCCGAGCTGAGAGAGGGGGACCTGCGGCGCCAGTAGCTGGAGCGGGAGCGGGGGCAGGGACGTCGAGGACAGCTCGTTTCCGTGCCAGGAGCGGAGCTCAGAGGGGTCGGGGGGTTAGCTGGCCAGCGCTACCCACGATGATGACATGCCAAGGGCAGGGTGGGGTGACCTACCAGATCCCCTTTGTTCCTCCTCCGGCTGACCATGAGTTGGTCGGTATCCATGACTTGCCTCCGGTATGTATTACTACATTTTATGCATCTTGTATTGGCATTTCATTTCAGTTTATTTGATATTCCGCAGAATACTGATGCATTTGATACTTTTGCAGGCTTCTTCCGAGTATACCCGGCAGTCCTTGGAGCTGAATGCCTCTATGATGGGGATGTTGCAGCGGACTTTCGACCTCATGGCCCTCTACAGCATTCCGGTATGTTCTTCTGATCACGGTCTCAAACCATACTCATAAGCTGCTTCACATAATCTGGTGCACAACACAACACTTGATAAACTGCTCACGACATTCATTCGCTGTACTCATACACTGCATTCTGCACTGATAAACTGCTCACGGCATTCGCACACTGTACTCATACACTGCATTCTGCACTGATAAGCTGTTCACGGCATTCGCACGCTGTATTCATACACTGCATTCTGCACTGATACACTGCTCAAAGTATTCTGATGCGTTTGCCTTTTGTGTTTTTTCAGCCTCCTTTCCAGATTCCCACTGTGGGAGGTGTTCCAGCCAGGCCTTCTGTTCCTGCCGGAGGAGATGGAGAGGGCAGAGTATTCCCCCGCACCAAGGCGGGGCGCACTCACGTCGGGAGTAGTTCGCGGGCTCCGATCCCTGATGACGATGACGAGGAGTCGGAGGCGGAGGCGGAGGCGGAGGCAGAGTCGTCATCGGAGGAGACCGGAGACGGCTCGGACTCGGGCTCAGATGACAGCGCTGATGATGCTCCAGGACCTTCATCCAGGAAGAGGACAAGGACGGACTCCCAGGCCTGAGATCTTTTGTCATTGATCCAGATTTTTGCTGTTTTTCTTTTTCGTTTTCTTTTGTACCTTTTGCTGGTAGTTAGAGTACCTTGTACTGCCGCAGGCAGATTTTTATTTCCAAAACCATGTACTTGAAAAAGATGATGAAATGAAACAAAATTTTTGTCTAAAAAAGTATTGCATTTGTACATTTCATATATTGCATCGCATTGCATCATGTTACACCTCAAATGAAATTGATCTGTTGTTTGAAAATTGAACATTTGCATTGTAATAATCAGATAACGAACCAGCCAACAGCAAAGCAACCCATACCAACCACTGCACATTCCGAACACTCGGCTACTAGGGATTAATCTGCATACAGCTCATAACACAGCGCTTGGTTCATTTTGCACACAGCGGATCCTGAACAAACAGCCTAAATCTGACAAGACGGACCATGAAGGTTGAATCTACTGAAGTTGAAGCACACTCAGATGCGATCTGAAACGCAGAAACTTCAACGAGGCCCAGGTTTTTCCTGTTCACACTTATCGGGGGTGGACCCTGCAGTTGTATGAAAGAACCAAATCATGTTTTTGCACAAATGTGGAGAATGGCACAGCATTCTGAGCATAAAACGATTAATTTTTGAAATTAAAGAAGGTTTTTCAAACCGGGGTATTGAGCCTACAACTGAACTCAGCAAGAAAGACTCAACAGCAGAGATAAAAAAAAAAAAGGTAAACAACCTAAGCACAACGAGACGCACTCGGAAAAGACTCAAAACAAAGGTTGAAGTAAACAAGACAAAAGACACGACATACAGACGCGTTAACGAAAACGGGGGACCTCAGATCACGAGGAACCAGTTTCTCTGGGTATTGTTTCCCACCCTTTCTTATTTGTGATTCTCACATCCCTCTGGCACTGAAGCTCTGTTTTTCTCTCAAAACCCTTCGGCTCACTTTTTCTCTCAACTTACACCTCTCTATTCTTTATTCTCTCATTTTTATCCCTCCCTAGGATTTTTAATGGATGAATAGGAAGTTGTGGGTTCATACCCAACATGGTTAGCTCACGGCTGTTTCTTCCGGTGGCGCTTGGTCGATGCCCCAGGTAAGGGAACTGAGTACCTTGATCCCTTCAGATTCGTGCTTCGCACTTGGTTCGATACCTCGTTGCTCGGAGGTTGAGAGAGCTTTCAGCCCTTTAATGACAACTTGAGTTGTGCCCTTCTTGGCAAGTATGTTGGCGATGGGGGAAAAACAGGAAGCCTGACTCAACCGTGCCCCTTGTTCATCATTATGACCATTTTTTATTTTGGCTTTCTACTAAAACAATTTTGACCAAGATGAGAGTCAGATTAACACACTTGTTCGATTTTTGATTTGAAAATTATGCAAGTCAGGCCACGAGCACTGAAAATTTTCCTTTTTTGGGTCCAAAACGGTCTAAGTTTTGGAGAAATGAAATAATTTTTGAGAAAATAGTCAACCTCAGTAAAAATTTTCAGAAACTATTTTCGCAAACGGCCGCCGCTCAACGAGCGCGGAGCTTACTTTTGAGATGCGCAACCTCGGATCGGAGGCAATGGAAAATTGCCCCTTGTTTGAAGGACGTTGCATGGCAATGGAAAGCTGCCCCTGGTTTGAACGGCGACTCATGGCAACGGAAAGTTGCCCCTTGTCTGGATGATGCCGCAGCATATTGTAAACAGTCCTCACTAATGATGATCGCGACCGAACTCTCTCGGATACAGAGAAGACGAAGATGGTCAAAACCAATATATGGACACAGTCACTTTGAAGGTGTTGGGGGCTGGACTTCAAGATGAAGTTGCCTACGTATCCGGTTGTCACAACCGAACTATCGGATTCGGGGAGGGCAAGAATAATCAAACCCAGTAGATGGACTGAGGCGCTATGAAAGCGTTGGGGGCTGGACTTCAGGATGAAGTTGCCTACGTATCCCAAACATGGGAATCAAGCCTTACGTAGTTCCGGTTAAGGTACACTCGGGTATTTTAACCTTCACCTTTTAGGCTCTAACTTTTGCCAAAGCGCTCGATGCGAGTTTTCTACCTTGCGAGCTTTTATTTCCTTTTCTTTCTTCCCTTTCTTTTTTCTCTCTTTTGTATGTTTTATTTTTTTCTTTTTTTGTATTTTTCTCTCTTTTGTATATTTTTTCTCTTTTTTGTATATATTTTCTTTTGCTCTAACTTTTGCTTGGGTCGCCCTTCCGGGTTTTCGGCCCAGCGAGCCGCTCAAAGGGTAAAATTGTAACAAGTCCATGCCAAATGGTTTTAGGGTTTTGAAGCCATTCGTATCCAAGAGAGTGGCTGTTGCATTGACTTACTGAAGGACCCATCTTCGGCTCTTCGAGCAAATCGGACATTTTTGCCCCTAGTTTGGCGGGGTGCTTCTGTTCTAGCTTTACAGGCTTCTTCTGATGGGATCTGATCTTCTTGATCTGGCTTTGGTGCCTCTTGTTCGAGGGCTGCTTCCAATCTGGCCACACAGGCCTCTCTTGATGGTCGATCGTTGAACACTTCGAATTGTGGTTCAAGGTTTTGAAGGAAGGGCTTAAGTCTTGAGGCTGAGAGCGATCCTAAGCTGCACAATCTCAAGAGCGATTCCACACAGGTCTTCGCAAGATCGCGCAAAACATTTTGTTTTTGAAAGTTTTTAAAGAAGCGACGAATCGCTCGCGCTGAAGATAGTATGGAACCAGTCTGGATCAAGCCAGGGTCCTTCTCAGTACTCACACTGACAAGCATGATTTCAATCATTAAGGGCTTAGCACGCCTCTCTTTCTCTCAATTTGATCAAAGTTTGCAAAACCCGAGGAATTCCTTCCTCTTTGTTTTCACCGCAGTGTTCAAAAAGTTTTGAAAAACCTTAGGTCAATGCAATGATTTTCAGGGCACAAGAGAACAGGTGGAATGTACTACTGTTCCATTCAAGTCCCCTGGCACAACCAATTCAGAATAGTAGTAAGCATGGAAACATGATAGCCGCAGCTGTTTCATTCAGATTCCCTGGTTGCAACTGGCTCTACGATAGAGATAGACTCAAAAGAAAAGCAAAAGGATAATTACAAAACAAAACGGTGTTCGAGGAAACAGTTCCGGAATCACCCGACATTCTATACAAAGGGGACTGACTCGCTACAACAAGACAGAGCCATAAGCAAAAGGACTGACTCAAGACAATGAGACAGACTCAAAACAAAACAAAAGACTATCTCGACACGCAAGCCAGGATTTACAAAACTAGCATTCGCAGATGCTCCAAAAATGCGTGCCAGACGCCACATCCAAAATACACCGAGTGCCGCCCGCAGGTGGTCCAACCCCTGACCACAAATTTGCAGTATCCTCGAAGTCCAGTAGCTCAGTGGTAATAGACTTTGCTAAGGTAGGCGGGAGGATGATCTCATTGTTGATCAAATCTTGCACTTCATGACGAAGGCGGAAACAACCATCGGTACTGTGACCGGACTGTTGGTGGTACGCGCAGTACAAGGTAGCATCATGCGAGAGAGGGAGATTCTTCAGAAGGGGCTGAGGCTCGAGGGGTTTAAGATGCCCCTTTTTAGACAATATTTGAAATGCCCTAGACAGAGGCATGTAGAGGGCATGAAAGGCTCTGCGTCCTCGAGGCAGGTACTTTGATGTCTGAGGGTTCTTGCTAGATGCACTAGTGAAAGGGTCGGCAGGCACTGCCTTGGCTTTCTGATCTTTTCCTGGTACAGGGTTAGGGATGACAGGGACTATCTTGGCATGACGGGGCCCATCCCGATTTTTCGCCTGGCTTGAACCGCCTTCGGTTGAAGCGGGGAAAGCATCATCCCCAGCTTTAGTCATGACTGCGAATACTTGTTGCTTATTCATCACCCTGGCTTTCAAAGCCTCGGCTGCCCACAGCAGTTGTTCAATGGGATCGGCATCTGTCTTCATTTTGTTCTTGTCTTTGGCCTCAGCCTGATCGGGGGTTTGGGTTACTACATCAGAGTGAAGCCTGGTTGTTGCTGACACGTCGTTGCTGTAGCTGGAGGCAACCTCTGGTTGGCTGAGCTCGATCACAATCCGCCCCAGTAGCGGGGGCTCTTGTGGTATGAAATTCCCAGCATACGATGCAGCTGGTGGCGAAGCCGACATTCCATAGGCCAGATCGGCCACGGATCTCTGGAGGTCACCTATCATTCCCATCAATTCGAATGTGGTGGGCTCACGAGCCTGATACAACTGGGGGGTCCAAACCCGGGTGCGCGACAGGCGACCTGCGTGGATGCGGTACATCGACATTGGTCTCGCTTTGCAGAGTGATTCCTTGATCTGATGCGGTCGTCATAACCACAATCTCCTCCGAATTCTGCGTCATGATAAGTCCGCTGTACTGAACGGTGACTGACAAATCAGATATCTGTCTTGTCTCGGCAAGGGAGAAGACTAGCTATTCTGTATCAACTCTCTGAACCTTGAAAAGAAAAACATACAGCGTTTCAGCCCAAATGGATCAAACACAGATGTAGCCGAACAACTGTACTCTACTGCTGACCATTGTTGCCCGAAATCACTGCCCCCACAATACTGAATCGGATACCCACAGATATAACTAATTCTCATAAACTGATACTGGTGCCCTCAGGTCTGATACTCAAATTTGCAAACTGATATGTACATTCCCTGTAGAGATGCACTCTAAAAGCACATAGCAAGTAAAGAGAGCCAAAACACCCCTATGGAGGGGTAGGGTTTCCCTGTCCTATTTTGTCAGGTGCTAGGGTTTCACTACGCACGTAGCAGTTTTCAAACAACCTAGCATCGGGTAAGCAACCTGTCCTAGTTTGGAATGGTCACTATGGATTTCGATATGCACTAGGTCGAATGGTCGAAAAGGGTGCCCCGGTAAAACCGGGGTTTGTGTTCCCATACTGTCAGAGCCCACAACCGGTCAGCCTTATGGCATGCTTTGACAAAGTCAAGCCTCCGGCAAACCGTTCAGGAACGACAGATGGCAAACACGGTGTCCTAGGCGCACCAATGCACATGCAATGCAGAGAGACACATAAATGAAATCAAAACAGGATATCACGAGTTCGAGTCAAGCTCTCTAAATCCCCAGCAGCGTCGTCAGAAACTGTAGACGTCCCCGAACGCCCCGGGAGGATGAGTCCCGTTCTGTTCGTTTTTTGGGTTCACTACAGTTCAGGACTCTCAGATAGTCACGGTTCTTAATTTGAACCAAAGAGTCCAAATCTGGCAAATCGTTTTGAGAAACAGATTTTTGAAAAGAAGTGCCAAGCATGGACTGCTTTGCCAGATATAGAGTCACCACCTAAATATTTTTTATGGGGAAATTTAGGAAGCCCTGACTCAGTGCCAAAGGCCACGTGTCCGTCATCACCAAAGTTTCCTCGGCTCGGGAGCTTGGGTACGATTGGGGAAGGTCAGATATGAGCACCCCCTCTCGCCCGATCTGAAGATCGGCCTCTACTAACCGTGATATCCGTTTTTGAAAACGTTATGTGTTCTTATTCCGGTTATTAGCCTAGAATTACTATGTTATGCGCACAACAAACAAGTGTAGACCAAATCGCCTAAATTGGAACAAAACATTTCATGCTTGTTTTGAAAATGGTTTACTACTCGCAAGTAGGCTGAAATGCGGATTTTGCCACCCTCAAGTGGGCTTTAGAAAAGATGGTTTTGCCATTATCTAGTGGGCTTAAAACTCACAGTTTTAATGCATTATTCCAATTTAAGTAATTCGACCTCCACCCACAGGCACTCAAGCAGTTTATATCACATAAGCGGCTAGCCTCATGGTAATCATGTTATTATGGCAGCACTCACACGCATGCGGTATGCTAAAGCGTAAATGCTTACCTAGTACTCCGTGCCAAAACAAGAACATGTTAGCAATCATGTATGATCCAAGTCCATGTTTAAATGCCTAATACAACGCATACGGAATGTCACTAGAGTAGGCTCGGCTAGTCTATAAATGACATGTGAAAATGCACAAGTAGCACGTATTCAAGTTAGATTTGAAATACTTATGCAGTTAGTATGATGCGCCTAGCCTGGTGCATGCAAGACTAATGAATGATGCACGCATGCATAGCATAAGGTATGCTAAAGTAAACATGTCCTAATACTAACCATCAAAGCAGGTAAGTAAAAGGGAGAAAGAAGTGAGGGTTGGAAGACATGCACACACGCACCTACACTTATTACAAATTCACCCTCGCTCGAAGGGACCAAAAGAATAATACAAATTAATTAACCTACAAGCTAATTAATTATTACAGACCATCTAATTAATTAAGCAAATTAACTAAGCTTAAGAAAGAAGTAAAGGCCTCGGGAAGAGGATCCAATGCGCGCGTGCTCGGGTTTGCTCGAAAATCCAACGCCATGCACAAGTTTCCCTCTGCTTTGACTGTTCTGCTTCTCTGAAAATTGTACAACTCCCAAGGTTGCTTCTCTGAGTGTTGTGGAACACTACTGGCTGAGTGAGAACACTACCGGCCATGGAGAATGGTCACCGGCCACAAACTTATGCTCTCGGCCAAGCCTGTTTTGCCGGTCGGCACCCAACACTGCCGGCCGGCTAATTCTTCCTGCTGAAACTTGTTTGACAGCAGCGGAGGGCAGGCAAGGCATGACAATGTATTTCAAGCAAATGTATGCACCAGCATATCCCCTATCATGTTTATGACTCAAAGGGACACGGTTCTCGATTCTCAGACCATCAATCGGGCATTTCAATGCATGATGGCCCAAGAAACCAAGTATGCACTTTGATTTTAAATGAAATGCAATGCAAATAAGCAAACAAAGGGACTTTCAGCCTCTATCATGGCTTGATCAAGAGGTGAAAGATGCATGCAAATGCAATGCAACCTAAGTATGTTAACTAGCATGCAACATGAGCATATGGGAAGCATACAAGGCATATAACAAGCATGCAAGTTAAATAAGCATACAAGGCACAATGTCAACATACAAGCATGCAAAACATATGGCATGTTAAGCAACCAAAACAAAGAGGAGAATACGTGCCAAATGCAACATCATTTCGACATGCAACAACATGTCGTAAGCTAGGCATGCAACAACATGCCAAAGGGTGGACTTAAACTAAATTAGGCAGCCCTTAAACAAGCCTAAAACAGTGGCTAATGCTATGGAAATGAGAGCCAACACACACACACATGTACATGTTGATGGGCCAACACTTAAGCATCAAATAAGCAACCTTTAAGCACACTTAAAAGAGGACAAACATGGGCATATGGCATGTATCATAAGCTCTGAAATTGCATGAAAGAGAGGTGCCAAACCAAGTAATCAAAACAAGCAAAGCGTGCAATAATGGTCCAAGTACTTGAGGCAAGCTAAGGAGGTATTGAACTACCCTTAGCAAAACCAAACATGGCATGAATTAAATGATCAAAATTGAGTTTTAAAATATTAAAACAAAGCCTAAAGACCACTTAGATGGCATCTAAATGACTTAAATTCAAGGGCATGCACAATGACCAAACATGGAGCACAAGGCACAACCTCATAAGGCATCAAAGAGGCATCAAAGGCAAGGATATAAGCATGTTATAAGGACTAAAATAACATGGTAAGTGATTCCAAACCACTGAAACAATGCAAGTAATGCATGCTAGAGAGGCCAAAGCTTAAGGCATTCAAGAGGGATTCAATGGTAGCTATACAAAGCAAGACATGAATGACTCAAATGACCTAAAACAGTCCCTTAGCACATCAAAATATGCATGTAAGCTTCATAAAGCTAAGCCTAAATCATGCTAGAACAAGGGTCTACACCTAAAGCATGTTAAGGCAAAAATGTGGCATTACAGGACATGTATGCAAGGCATGCAAGGTGTGTCCAAACCAACTGAAAACAGAGCTATATTATGACATAATAAGCACAAAAATCAGTTAAAGCATGGCCAACATACACTTAAACAAGATGCTTCCTCAAGAGGCAAAAATGGCCTTTTTCAAGGACAATAAGGAGATGGGGTGGCCCTCTCCTTCTTAGGACCTCAAGGCACCATCCTCATCACTGAAATCCCACAAGATTTCAGTGGTGAGGAGGCCCAAACACAAAGGTCTCGGAGCTCAACCGAAATGGCACAAAATAAGGGCCAAACAAGCCTTAAGAGGGGTCAAACAACCCCAAAGCTTAAAACACCCTTAAGAAACTATTTAGGGTAGATAAAAACAAGACTTTTATATGTTATATGTTAAGCTCAAAAATAGTTGCAAGTATGGAAAAACAAGCTATGAAAACAAGGCTTAAAAGAGGTAAAAGCTCACCCTTGAAGCATAGCAGCAAATCAGCAACTTTTTGGACCAAAAAAGGGCTTCAAATCACCCCAAAAATCACCTCCAAGGACCTTAGCTCAATAAAGGGAGTAGAGAACTAGGTGTTTGTATGCAAAAGTGCAAAGAAAATGCACTTTTGAGCACAAGCAGGCCCTAAACCTTAGAGAGAGAGGCAGAAAATGTAGAGAGAGAGAGATTTTTTTTGCTCCAAGTTGTATATCTCTTTCTTCTTCTTCTCTTCTTGTAAGAGAGCTTGATTGATATAGAAATATATCAATCTGCAGCTTCTCAGAACTCCCACGTCAGCTGTCTACAGACATATCTGTTAAAAACCACACTTGGCCGGCCGGCCATAAAAGTGGTCGACCGGCAGTCAAATTGGCCGGCCGGCCATCACATTTAGCTGATTGAAAATCAAGGTGGCCGGTGGGCAGGAGACTTGGTCGACAGGCTACCCCCTTCCCTCAGGAACACATCCACAAGCTCTTTGTGCAAAACCAGACACAAAGCAGAGAAGTTAAGAGATTCTAAGGCAAGGCGCGCAGCCAAGACTTTTCGAGACTCAAAAGAAACACAAGCATGGATAATCATCGCGTGTTCAAACGATGACATCTAAGCCTTGAGGACGGTCAAAAATAGAGTGTCTACACATGGTCATAAGTTATGGTTCCCGCATATCATCTTGCATTTCGCCCTTGAACTACGCAGGTCCGATTCCTTGCAAAGGGATACGTAGGCAACTTTCGGGTTCAACCTTTGGCATTTGAATTTTAATTTTTTTTCTTGCCCAAGTCTTACGGCCTCATCAAATGGGTTGTCTCTGGGCTTTGACATTCACTCACGTCATTTTATGATTCTGAGTTCTGTCAAAGAGGGACAACTGTAGATATCCCATTTTTGACCACCCGTAAGACTTGGACGCTTTGTCTTGTGCACTCGATGATGAGTTTCGTGTTGAGTGTGATTCAAAATCTCAACGAAGGAACGTAAACTCGCGCTCCAAAACCAATCCCAAACCCTTCATATTCATATTGTCTTTGCCCCACAGATTCATTGTTGAACGTCATTCCACCCTACTTTGAGTTTAAACCAGTGGAACAGAGAAAAACTTTGGGCGATGGCCGAAACATATTGGGTGCCGGTCGTAGCCATCGGGAGCCGACCCGCACTTAATAGCGAGAAACACTATTCTAGGTAGAAAATGGGCTAGCTGTCCATTTTTGAAGATATTTTCGACCTATTTTGCTCAAATTCTTTAAAAACAGGGTGATACCTCTGTTTTGAGGGCTGAAAAATTTCTAGAGAACCTACACACACAAGAGAGAGCTCCTTGTTCCTATACAAGCCATCTTTGGGCCAACCTATCTCTCTTGATCAATATCCATACACCATACATCACCTTAGATCATAACCTTACGACCTTGGTTGAGCTTTATGAATCACAATTCAATGCTTGAGAGTGGGCTTGAACCAAGTTTGTGTTACAAACAAAGGCTTACTTCTTTGAGAAGTATAAGCTTGTCACTTCCTCTTTTACTTCTTGTTCTATCTATTGCTATCTATTTCTTGTGTTTTTATATTGTCTTGGATCCATTTCAAGTGTCTAAGCTTGGGTTTGGAAAGCTACCAAAGGGTAGAGAGAGTTAACACTCTTTCTTACACCTTCACCTATAGCTTAAATCCTTGTTTTACACCCTTTTCTTTGCTTTCCAAATTGATTTTTAGAGTTTCGAAGAGGCTAAAAATCATGCTTTGAGGTTTCAAGGTGGAGTGGTTAGCCACTCCTCCTTGTTCCTGCTTACTAGCCTTATTTTCTTTGCTTGTTGTTTAGCTTTTTGGGCTCTTTTCATGCACTTTGAGCCACTATTTTTCACCTATTAAGGGTTGTTTTAGGGCTATCCTTGGTTATTTAATTGGTTCAAGCTTTGATTAGTTCATTTATTGTATCATAAATTCTCATATATAGCTTGTTGTGTGTTGTTTTTAGCTTTTCTTTAATTGAACTTCATGTTAAGAGCCTCATTTTAATAAGCAACTTATCATCCATTTCTTTTGTTTGAGATTTGTTTCAACCAGTTGATGGTTATTCAAAACATGAGCTAGAGATCTATGCTTAATGGCTTAATCTCTACGGAGATTCATCATCAACAGCATGGTCTCTCTTTCATGTTAAGAATCACTTTCCATTTGATATGCTTCTCATTTAGTGGACGTAATCACCACCTTGGACAAATGGATTAAAGAATGGCAAAGACTAACGAATTTGGCTTAAAACGAATCAACCAACATAAAGAACATGAGTTATATTGCTTGGGTTCAGTCGGATATTATACCGAATTCATTGAGTCGAGGGTCATCACACGTCAATCAATGATGTCTTGATGAACCTTGGAGCATCTCTACCTCCCTCTTTGAGCTCATTTCATGATAAGAGGGATGTGGGTCATTGTTCAATGCATGCATTAATTTTTGTCTAAACTCATGTTTGAAATCATCAAGCTTCAACCTACCCATTGATGGTCTTGGTAGTGACTTCGTTCTTCTCTTGAGGATTTCCATGATGGAGAAGAGCAGAGAGGAAAAACTAGGCGTAGAAAGGCTCTGTCTGCATTGTTCTCACCTAAGAGCACAAAACATTTTTTTGGCATAAAATTCAATGCCGGTAGGCACTCTTTGGGTCTGGCCGAAGCTCATTTGGAGCCGACCCGCTCCCAATGCTTGGTAAACAGAGTGTTTTGCAAAAAACAGAGGGCAGTGGCTGAAGGTGAGGCAGAGCAATCTGGGCATACAAAGCAGCTTCTGGGCATTGTGCATACAATCATTGTATCTCATGGTTGCTTAGATCATTTTTAAAAAAAAATTATTAGCTTTGTCGTAATTAATTATTGTCATAGTTATTATTGTTTACTTAGATTGCTCATTTATTGCTCATTATCATAATGCCTTTGTTGTAATAAATTAGATAGTTTAGCTATTCATTTATTATTTGTTCCAACTTTGCAATAGGTGGGTAGTTTAGCTCCATTCATTCATTCGAATTTGTAATAATTAGTTTAAATCCGGACACTTGGACATTTATTCCGACCCTTCTGTGCGAGGGCGAGTACCCTTCTGTGCGAGGGTAAGTATGTAATAAGCGTGTATGCCTTCCAACCCCTATTTCTTTCTCTCTTTTAATTACCCGCTTATGATGGTAGTATAGAATATCATGTTCACTTAGCGTTCCCATGTTTGCATACACTCGTTTCATGTACATTTGGGTTCAGCTCATCATACTAACCAATGTTAATTTCAAATTCACTACTTAGAGATGTGATCTATCGCATGCCTTGAAATTGGACTATATACCATGCTCATAGCCGAGCCTATAAAAAAATTTCATAAATGTGTGCGTTGCATTTGTCACACTATATCATTTAGGAGCATGCATATTTTCTAATTGTTTTGCTTTGTTTGACTTGCCTTGGAGTACTAGGTGAGCTATTATTGCTTTAGCATCTTGCATTGCATGTGATTGTTGCTATGTCAAGCATGCTTTCCATGAGGCTAAATGCTTAAATGATTTAACTCTTTTAAATGCTGGTGGATGAAGGCTAATTGCCAAAATTACGATAAAATTGATTAATGTGCATACAAACTCACCTTTTTAAGTGATGCGTATTAAAACAATTTTTCAAATAAAACATGAAATCAAAGTGTTCCAACTTTTGCAAATTAGTCTATACTTGTGTGCGTCACATTGTAAAAATAGCTAATAATCGGAACAAGAGCATATAATGTAAATAAGAATCACATCATGATCAGTAAATGCCGATCCTTGATCGAGGTGAGTGGGGTGCTCAATTCGTGACCTTCTCCTCTCGTACCTAAATTCTCGAGTCGAGACGCTTTAGTGATGACGGATAAGTGGCCTTTGGCACGAGTCTCGGGTATCCTAAATTTTTCAAAAATATTTAGGTGGTAACTCTGAAATCTAGCACACCAGCCCATTTTTGGCCTTTGATTCAAAGATCGATTTTCCAAATAGAATTACCGGATTTGGACTCTTTTGTGTTTTCACTGTTTTCACATTGCACTTGTGAAATTAGATTCAGAACCATGGGAGTTCGAACTGTAGGGCTAGTCGTATCCGAAAGGAGCACGAAAAGGAAGTTACTATTAGTTGAGCCACTTGCATATTTTTCATTTGTTTTTCTGGTGTTTGAACAAAACAGAGCTTTCAGCCCGGCCTTATTGGCCAACCGGCCAATTTGTTGGCTGGCCGGCTAACTTTTTGGCCGACCAGCTCATCCTTTGGCTGGCAAGCCAATTTCTACCTAGAGGGAACCCAATAGCCTTCCAACAATGAGCAAAACAGTCTCCGACAATCTCCAGGGCCCCCTGCAGCTTTTGTTTTTCTTGTTTTTCTTTTAATTAGAGAGTGTTTGTGAGGATTTAATTTTGTCGTAATGTTTTTTCCTCTCCCCCCTATTCAAATTTGTAATAATTCCCCGCCCCACTTCTTTCTATCCCATTCTTTATTTTGTT
This sequence comes from Camellia sinensis, assembly GCF_055761805.1. Classification (NCBI taxonomy): domain Eukaryota; kingdom Viridiplantae; phylum Streptophyta; class Magnoliopsida; order Ericales; family Theaceae; genus Camellia; species Camellia sinensis. The sequence goes on along the minus strand of NC_138969.1, from coordinate 163,402,619 downwards.
TTCGATATTCTGTAAATATGCATGTCATTTTGCTTGTCATCATATCCATGCCTTGCATCGATGTCTTATGTTTAAGATCCGGTTAAATTTGCATCTATGAGTTTAATTGCTGATTATGTGATTTTGTGTGCAATCTCATGTTCTTGAGATGATTCACATGTCATATATTAGAAGTCGGGTCTTTAGTTGCATTTCATGAGTAAATTGGATTAGGATCTTATAAATAGGATCATGCATGTTTTCTTACTATGTCTAGTAACCCACCATGCGGCTATGTGTTTATTTGATATAACTCTATACATGCCAGTGGGTGAAGGTTGTGTTATTTAATGTGGAATAAAATTGATTTTCATGATTACACTATTCAAAACATTTTCAAGATAATGAAATGAATTTGTTCCAAAATGGACAACACAGTCTACATTTGTTTTCTTCACATAGTAAATTTTAGAATTTATTAATAATCGGAGTTTAAACATATAACGTTAATAAAAATCATATTATGACTTGGTAGAGACCGATCTTTCGATCGGGTGAGCGGGGGTGCTCAATTAATGACCTTCCCCCTTCATAGTTAAGGTTCCGAGCCAAGCATACATGGTTACGACGAATAGTGGCCTAGGCATGAGTCACTGGTTTCCTAATTCTCCCAAAATATTAGGTGGCGGCTCGGAGATCTGATGACGCAGTCCATTTCTGGCAAATATTTTTGCAATACAATGGATTTTCTATAAAAGTTGCCAAATGTGGATTTGCAAAGTAGAAAACCTTGAAGGGCGGCTATAGCAAAAGTTAGAGCACAAAAGAGGAGTGTTAATACCCGAGTGAGCCTTACTCGTGAACTACGTAAGGCCTGATTCCTATCTTTGGGATACATAGGTAGCTTCATCTTGAAGTTCAGACCCAACCATTTTCAACTCACTTGTCTTGTTCATGTTTGATTGGTATATTTTTGTTTGACTCGGTTGTCTTGTCCATGTTCAATTGGCTCACCTTCGTTCAATTCAGTTGTCCAATCTCTTCTTCATGGTAGATTCAGCTGCAAAACAAATCAAGTTCAGATTTGAGTTTGTGCATCTCAAGTGTTGATTCCATGTTGGTCAAGTATTGGCCATTTGTGAAAATAGGGTTTTGATGATTTTTAATGAAGTCGACTAGTTATTCTATTTTTCCAAAAATGGAACATTTCTTGGACTCAAAAAGGAAAATTTTCAGTGCTCACAACCTAACTTACATGATTTCAAAATAGAGAGTGGAACAAGCATACTAATCTAACGCTGATGTTCGTCAAAATCTTTTTAGCAGAAAACCAAAAACATAGTCAAAGCGATGAACTAGGGGTACAGTCGACTTAGGTTTCTGTCTTTTCCCCATATTCTCGAAAGTCTCCATTGTCAACTCACTCGCCAAAAAGTGTGTAATAGTTATCTACAGAAATGTATTGCGCCCGCAATTTTCTAAACTGTGCTCACATTCATTGCACCCGCTATATTCAAAATTGCGTCCGCAATCATCGCACCGTCAGTGTTTCTAATTGTGTTCACATTGAAGTTTTGTGTCCTTTCTATTTCGGCAAGTGCAAATAGGTGTGCTTGTTTTTTTTTTCTTTGCTTTTCTTTGATTTCTGGTCAGTTGAGGGCTCAATGTCCAATTCAAAATTCATTATAATTCAATCATTCTCAAGTTTAAAAGGAAATAATGTTTTTCATTGCTCAAAGTGCAAAGCCATTCATGCCATGATGTGCAAACAAAGAAACTCATTTTTATTAAATTTCAGGGTGAAGCCTCAATTAGCATTGCAAAACAAAAAAAGAGAAGAAAATTTCAAAAAGAAAGGAAATTCTGAAGCATTGGTGCTCCTTCCTAAGAAAAAATAGAATGGAAAAACAAAATAAAAAAGAACAAAAATTGAAAAATACAAAAAGAAAGAAAAGAGAGAGGGACATTTTCTCAATTTTCAGCAACGGCCCAGCGGCAAAGATTACAAACTAACTTCATTTGCAGACAACTTTGCCGCTCAACTCTACTGTCGATTGCCTCGCCATAGCATCACTCTTGAGAAGCCTTTGAAGACTCTGCCTCAGCATTGGCAAAGCATTGAAAGAAATTACTCCCCGCCAGCTGCCAAATGCGGAGTATGAAGGAACTCCAAATCAAGCCGTAGAGGTGGCCTGTCATTTCAGCTCCTTGTTTTGCTTCTTCAAATGGCTGATCACTACTCAAGCATCCTTGTGCATACTCTGGAGCAGAGATAGTTGGGCATTCAATCGGTGTACCTCACTTGTCATATTCTGCAGTCGGAGGGACAAATTGGAGACCGCGGTCATCTTCTCCACACAAGATTTCAATGTGTTGGCATCGATATCAGATTGCGCTGTCATTGGCAGAGTAATGGAATAGGGGTTTGTAGCTCTCTGCTGTGCTCTCTCGACCGACCTCGGTTTAAGAAGAAGCTAGAGAAGAAAAAGAAGCCAAAAGAAGAGTGGATTGTTGAGGCAATCGTCAACAATCGTGGTTGAACAGTTGTTGTCGATTAGGCACGCTGTGATAGTTGAAATCACACCGGACACAGCACACGAAGAAGATGAACGGGGCAGAGAGAGGGACCAAAAACAAGGGAGGGGTGTATATATATATATACGTTTGCATATATATATATATATGTATATATACCGTACATGTATATATTTTGTATATAATTTGTATTTATTTTTTCTCGATATCTGTATATATCCATATCTGTATGTCAGTGTCCATATATGTGTATGTATATATTATGTCCATATATGTATATATAGCTCGTATATGTGTATGTATCTATAGATTTGTATTCGTATATATACATGGTTTGTATGTATATATTTTGTCAGTGTGTATATACGTAGTACGTATTTTACATATTATTTGTATCTGTATATGTATATATGGTTTGTATATAAATTGCCAAAAAAATCAAAAAGAAATTGTTGAATTTTTATTTCAAAGATAAAAATAATAATAAAAACAAAAAAGAAAATTTTGAAAACAAAAAAATTTCGTGTTTGTAGACGTGCCCGAACGTCACGAGCTCCGCGCTTGAGATGGCGTGAAATCCGTTTTGTTCATTAGCTCACTACAGTTCAGACTCAATGTCACGGTTCTGAATCTAATCTCACAAAGTGCAATGCAATACTGATAAATCGCTAGAGTCCAAATCCGAAAAATCGTTTTGAAAAACTGATTTTTATAAAGAAGTGCCAAACATGGACTGCTTTGCCAGATACAGAGTCGCCACCTTAATGTTTTTGTTTTGAAAAATTTAGGAAACCCTGACTCGTGCATAAGGCCACGTATCTGTCATCACCAAAGTTGCCTCGGCTCGGGAACTTCGGTACGAGAGGGAAAGGTCATGCAATGAGAACCCCCGCTCGCCCGATCAAAAGATCGGCCTTTACTAACATGATATTTTGTTTTTGAAAACACATGTGCTCTTTTTCCGGTTATTAGCTAATCTTACTACGTGATGCGCACAACATACAAGTATAGAGTAGATTGCCTAAATTGAAACAAAACATCTCATGTTTGTTTGAAAATGGTTTGAAGGTGCTACTCGCAAGTAGGCTAAGACGTGGATTTGCCACCCTCGAGTGGGCTTAGAAAACATGATTTTGCCACTCTCAAGTGGGCTTAAAACTCGCATTTTGATGAATTGTTCCAATTCAAGCAATCCAACCTTCACCAACAGGCATTCAGGTAGTTATATCATTTAAGCAGTTAGCCTCATGGCAAGCATGCTATCATGGCAACACTCACACTCATGCAAGATGCTAAAGCATAAACACTCACCGAGTACTCCGAGCCAAAACAAAAACTAGTTAGTAATCAATGCATAATCCTAATTCATGTTAAAATGGCTAATGCAACACATGCAAAATGCAACTAGAAATAGGCTTAGGCATTCTAAAATGGCATATGAGATGCAATTTGATACATCTACTCAAATAGGAATTGAATTACAATGCAGTTAGTGTGATGCGCCGAGCCCGGTGCATGCAATACGAATGAATGGATGCAAACATGCAAACATAAGGATGCTAATCAAAACATGACCTAGAACTAACCATCGTAAGCGGTTAAGTAAAAGGGAGAAAGACGTGGGGTTGGAAGACATTCACACACTCACGCACACTTATTACAAAATTTGCCCTCTCGACGGAGGGTCCGAATAAATAATACAAATCAACTAATTAATTAACTACCCTAGCTAATTAATTAATACAAAACTCTTAACTAATTAAACAAATTAATTAAGCTCCAAAACCAACTAAGTAGGAAAAGAGAGAAGCTGAATTGAGCTGCCACAGCTCTGCCTCAGAATGATAAATGATGCATGCTTGATCGGCTCGCTCGGAAATCCGTTGCCATGCCTCAAGTTGCCTCTGTTTGCACTGTTTTGCACCTCTGAAAACTGTGAAAATCACTATAATGCTTTTGAACCACCTCATGGACATCTTGAGAGGCCATCGGCCAAATGGAACGGCCATCGGCCAAGGAAAAAGGGTCATCGACCACTTTTTAGTCCATCGGCCAAAAATTGTTAGCCGATTAGCACTCCAGATAGCCGATCGGCCAGTTCTTCCTGCAAACTGCTCCTTTTGCTACAGCAAAGTACAAACAAGGGCATGTCAATATATTTGCAAGAAAATGTTGTGCAACCACACCCCTTATCATGTTTGGAACTCAAAGGGGTGTAGTGTTCGACTCTCGAGCCATCAATCACGTATTTCGATACATGATGGCCAAGGAGGCCGAATTGCAGAAATCAATATGGAATGAATGCACAAAAGTACATGAATGCCTCACACTCTATCATGTTGGATCAAGAGTGTCGGCGACCGAGGATTGAGGCACGTTTCATCACTTCAAGTATGAAACATCCCTCGTTCCTCATGTTTGGTTTGACACCCCAAACCAAACACAATGCAATGCATGCAACATGGAGATGCTATGCAATGCAACAAAAGCATGCCAAATGCAATATGACTCAAGCATATACACAAGGCTAAGGTAATAAGCATGCCAAATGCAATGCAACCTATAATGCAAACGTGTAACGTAATAAGCATGCAACAACAGTGCCAACAACAAGCATGCAACAACATACAAAGATAGACAAGCATGTAACAACATGCAAAGATGGACTTAAACCAAAATGAACAGACCTCAGCCATGTCCAAATCAGTGGCCAAAATGCTAGAACAATGACATGAAACGCACATACAAACATGCATGCCCATTGGCTTAAGAATCAAGGCATCAGAGGACAACTCTTAAGAGCACTAAAAGAATGAAAAGCATGCAAGTGTGACAACACTACATGCTCTAAAATGATGTTAGGAATGATGCCAAATCAACCAAACAATGGAAGTATGGCATGCAAGAAAGCTCAAAACTTGAAGCTAGCATAGGCACTTGCCCTAAGGCTCTGCAAAACATAAAGCAAATGGCCTAAGGAAACCAAAACCATCCTAAAGCATACCAAAGTGAGTCTAAAACATGCATAGATCAAAGCCAAAGCAAGCCAACACGAAGGGCAGAAGACATGATGCAAGTAAAACCAACAAAGGAGATTGCACTACACCTATCAAAACCAAACATGGCATGACTTAACCAATAAAAATCAGAGTTATGGCATGTCAAAACAAGCCCAAAAACCCACTGAGATGGCATCCTAAAGACCTAAGTATGATGGCATGCACAATGATCCATTCTTGAGGCATAAAACACCAACCTCTCAATGCACGGAAAAGGTGACAAATGTGAATGCATGGCCACACTATATGGACTGAAATCTCATATGAAATGATGCCAAATCATGAAAATAGTCCAAGCAATGCATGCTAGTGACTTGAACACTCCAAGCTAACAACCTAGATTGAACCATGGCTATACAAAACAATGCATGCATGACTAAAACAATACAAATCAGAGCTCAAGCATGGTAAAACATGAGGGAAAGCTTCTTTAAGTTGAGCCAAAACATGCAAGAATGATGGTCCAAACACATGATGCATGTTAAGGCAATAGAGAGTACTGTAGTACAAGTGCATGGTGCATGCAAGAGACTATTAAACCAACCTTGGACAGAGGTATAGCATGGAAAAATAACACCAAATATTTTCTGAAATGAGACCAAAACATGCTAAGCAAACATGCTATTATTATAAGCTAACATTACAAGCTTATGAGACACAAGGAGAGGGGGTGTCCCTCTCCTATTCAGGACTCCAAGACCACCTCTCCACCACTGAAAATCCTCTGGATTTCAGTGGTGAGAAGGTCAAAACAAGATGGTTCCAAAGCTCAAAAAGAAAGGCACAAAACAAGGCCGAACAAGGCCTAAGAGGGAGGAGACAACCCGCAACACAAAAGTGACCTTAAATAAACATCACAAGCATGAAAAATCAGAACTTTTTACAGTAGAAAGTTAAGCTTAAATCAGCATGCAAATAGGTCTAAAAGCTTAAGAAAAAATGGGGGATTAAAAGGTAGTTGACTCACCCCTGAAGAACACCTTCAAGAACACAACTCCAGTAGCCTTCTCTGACGAAAACCGGCCCAAGAACACTAAAACCAACTCCTCAGTACCTCACTAACCAAAGGATGGTGTTCTAGTAGGTGTTTGTGTGCAATAGTGTGAAGATTTTACCCTTTTGGGCACAAACAAGGGCTAAACAAGAGAGAGAGGTAGAATATATAGAGAGAGATATATAACTTCTATATCAATTTTTCAGAACCTCTGGAAAGGGAGCGGAGGCTCCCTTCTTATAGAATTTCAATTCTCAAGCTTGTTCAACAAGCTTGAGTCTTGAAGCAAATCCCTCCATACACGTGTATGGAGGATGAGAATTGTGCTCACCAGCTGTCACAGTTGGCAGAAAATATCTGCAAAAAGTAGATGGAAAGGTCTCGGGTCAAAAATATGGCTGATCGACCAAAAAGAATGCCGTTCGGCCAACACTTATGGCCGATAACAAGGAAACAAGGCCGACGGCACAATGCCATGGCCGAGGGGTTGAAGGGATGGCCAACAAGCCACCCTCTTCCCTCAGAAATAAAACCACAAGTCCTTGGTTCACAACCAAGCACAAAACAAACAAGTTGAGAGATCCTAAGACAAGGTGCGCGACCGAGACCTTCGGGAACTCAAAATGAACATGACCATGGATGATTATCGAGTGTTCAAACGATGACGTCCAGGTCTTGAGGACGGTCAAAAATTGGGTGTCCACAGTTGCCCCTCTTTAACAGAACTCAAAAGTCATAAGATGACTGGAGTGAATGTCAAAGCCCAGAGACGACCCATTTTCGACAAGGCCAAAGACTTGGACAAGCATACAAGATAACAAAGATATGCGCCCTCAGGCAGGGGCAAGATGCAAATGACATGCACGATGCAGATCATAACTTATGATCATGCAAAGAGAGCTGTAATGAAGCATAACATGCAACAATTTAAGCAAGCGAATAAGAACCAAACTACATTTCATGCAGAAAGGATGTAAGAGAATTATACAATTCTCACTACGTCTCACGTGGAGTACATACAATACCGTCTAGTTTGTCTGGTCATGCCAGTTTCAAATGAACCGTACATACAATATTGTGCTACATAAGAAAGAAACTTAACAGGTACAATATCGTTAGAAACATGCATAACAATGCAAGTGAAAAGTGTGTGACAACGCAACTGAAGGGGTGCATGACAATGCAATTGAAGGGGTGCATGACAATGCAACCTAAGTGTACGCATAACAATGCGAGAAAAAAGTACATGACAACGCAAGTAAGGTGTGCATAACAATGCAACAAGTGTGCGTGACAACGCAAACAAAGCACATAACAATGCGAGAAAGGCATGCGCGACAATGTAAGCCAAGTGCAGAACAATGCAAGTAAAGTGCGTGACAACGCCAGTAAAGTGTGCATAACAATGCAAGGGGTGTGCGTGACAACGTAAATTGAGGGAGAGCAAGAAAATGCAACCTAAGGGTGCATGACAACACAGATGGAAGGGGGTGCAAGACAATGCAGCCTAAGAGTGCAAGACAACGCGGATGGAAGGGTGCAAGACAATGCAACCTAAGGGTGTGTGACAACGTGGATGGAAGGGGGTGCAAGACAATGTAGCCTAAGGGTGTGAGACAACGCGGATGGAAGGGTGCAAGACAATGCAACCTAAGGGTACGAGACAACGCGGATGGAAGGGTGCAAGACAATGCAACCTAAGGACGCGTGACAACACGGATGTAAGGGGGTGCAAGACAATGCAGCCTAAGGGTGCGAGACAACGCGGATGGAAGGGTGCAAGACAATGCAACCTAAGGGTGCGAGACCACACAGATGAAAGGGTGCAAGATAATGCAACCTAAGAGTGCGCATAACAATGCAAGCAAAACATGTGTGACAATGCAAGTAGAGTGTTCATAACAATGCGAGAGAGATGTGCAAAACAATGCAAGCATGACGTGCACGACAATGCATATAGTGCGTGCATAACAATGCGAAAGAGATATGCATGACAATGCAAGCATGACGTGCGTGACAACGCATATAGTGTGTGCATAACAATGCGAAAGAGATGTGCCTAACAATGCAAGCATGACGTGCGTGACAACGCATATAGTGTGTGCATAACAATGCGAAAGAGATGTGCATGGCAATGCAAGCATGGTAAAGCTGAGTTATTTGTGATGTTGAGATGCAACTTCAAAGCAAGACGAGACATGCTCAATGCAAAAGCGAAAAGACATATAACAAGCGCGCTTGTAAGCAAACATAACAAAATATTGTAATGCAACGTATTCAAAGTAATTTCCGAATCTCGCAATATGGAAAAGGATACGAAAAAGGATACATCTTGTGCGTATCAAGTGCCGCACATGGAATACACGGCTCGAGGTCAACACGAAGGCCGGTTAAGATTCAAAAGTGTACTTTCTTGCATTTTCTTGAGAGATGAAGGTACTAATCAACATAACTGACCCAAACAAGGGTATTGGAGGTGCATCGACCAGAAGGGGAGGCCGTCGGCCATCCATCGGCCACAAAATGAGTTCATGGGCCAACAATTTAGCCGATCGGTTAACAATTTGGCTGATCAGCCAAAAATGGCAATTTCGGGGCAATTTTGTCCATTCATCTCGGGTCTTTAAATATAGGGCCTCAAACCCTATTTCATCACTTTTCCCTTGCCGAAAATCCTTGCTCTCTCTCTCTAGGTCATTCTCCATCCTTTGATCCAAGCTTTTCCCTTGTTTTCGAGCCTCCCACGACGTTCGATTCGCGAAACCCTCTTCGTTTTACACACTTTGAACCGAACGAAACACATTTTTGGTACCACATTCTCGATTTCCACCACTTGGAGTTTGTTTCCACCGAGTCTACCTCGATCTTCGTGCCTTTTCCCACACTCTAACCTTTTCTCCCATTTTTCATCCCTCGGGGTTGGCTTTTGGTTGACTTTTGGCATTCTTGCCCATTTTCCACACCCTCGGCCATTTTTGCACTCTTCTTGAGATGGCAAACGACATTCCACAGGGTGGGACTCCCCCAGAGGTCGAGCTCCTACCTCTTAGCATTCGACCATTCGACCCGGCGACATACCGGCCGGCGATACACATACTACCTCCTGATAGCATCCATCAGTTCAGGAGCTACACATGAGGTGCGCCGTTGGAGCTCCTACTACGCGAGCCGGAGTCGCACCTTTTCTATGGTGCTGCTGAGGTACATTCTTCCCCTCTTTTATTTTCTACAATGTAGATTGTACACTTCGGATAGCCAATACTGTTCTATAACTGATTAACCCAAACACACTGATACATGACATGCTTAGTTCATCCTGAGCACAATCATACACAATATCTGTGTCAACTCGAGCACATGCACACACACTGCATTTTCATCAACTCTGAACGCATTCAAATACTATATATCTAATACTGCATCGCATCTATTTGTCTTTGAGCACAGGGAGATTCCCATGCCTTTCGGGGGTATGGGAACACCATTGCCCGAGGATGGTACATATCATTGATCAGGCCAGCTTCGGCACTTTTTGCATGGGACTCTCGCGCCTCACTGCGAGTAGGCCCCTTTTTGGTGAACTGGTAGAGAGGTGGTGGGACACCACCGACTCCTTCCGCCTTTCCGTTACAGGGGAGATGATGATGACCCACTTCGACTTCTCCATGCTCACAGGCATCGGAGTAGGGGGCGATCTGATTCCCTTTGACACTGATATGGATGAGTGGGATGTTGCCCAGATGTTCTTGCTCGGCACTCGGCCACCCTCTCCCGGTTAGGGTTCGTAAGGTATTCCTGGTTTGAGGACCACTTCAGAGTATAGGCGCCGACGACCCATGAGGAGGAGGAGCAGTATGCTCGAGACTTCATCATGCTCTTGCTAGGGACCACCCTTTTCCCCGACCAGGCGAACACTGTTGCCCTTTATCTACTGAGCGTATTGGTGGATGTGACGCGGATCCGGCGCTACGACTGGCGTGGCTCAGGCTTGGCCTTACTTTATGGGTATATGAGCTCATCCTCTCGCTGCAGCGGACATTTGCTCGGAGGCTACTGGCGAGCCTGGGAGGTACACCTTCCCTTTCTGTTTTACAGTTCTGCTTTGCACTATCTGTATACCACACATATTGCACACATGCAATCTGCTTTACACGGACTATACACTGCACACACTGCACAATACACTGCACATCATTCGCTAATTTCTGCTTTATCTGCATTCTGCCTTACTGATAAGCATACTCACATTTTCCCTGTTACACTCTGTAGTTGTGGGTGTATGCCTACTTTCTGAGGCTTGCCCCACTGCCGGATGTGGAGATGCCCCTCAGCATTTCATATTCTCATCGCTATGACGTGAGATGGGAGCGGAGGCCACGGAAGTCTTTCCTGTTCTTCCACAGATATTTCGATACCATTACCACCGCAAAGGTTTTTCAAACATTACAGTTTATTTAAGCTTCGCTTTACATTGTACTTTCAATAGCAGATAACCAACTGTATGTCCTGTCATTTGCAGATCACCTGGCAGCCTTGGGCCACGTTGCTAGAGGCAGTGAGGGATCAGTATGCGGGTGCTCGGGAGACTGCCCGGTTCAGGATTTTGCTGGAGGGTCTGGTCTGCCGAGCATGGTATTTTAGAGAGCGCTTGCTGCGGCAGACCCTCGGTTTGCCAAAGCAGATAGTCTCGAGGCCACCTCATACCCATACGAGGTCTACCAAGAGGTACACCCTGGAGGAGATGATGGATTACACGATCGACTGGGACTCTGACTTTTTCAGAGACGAGGGCGACTACACTGAGTTCATCCAGGCTTATCTCATGCGGCCTTTGACCGGTGCTCACTGAGTCGAGAGAGAGAGGCCTGCAGCGCCAACGACAGGAGCAGGAGTAGGATCAGGAGCACTGATGGCAACTCAGGCCCGTAGCAGGAGTGGGTCCCAGAGGGGGGGAGTTGGGTGGCCAGAGCTGCCCACCACCATGATATGCCGAGGACAGGGTGGGAGACTTATCAGATACCCATCGCTCCTCCTCCGGCTGATTCTGAGCTTGTCGGAGTTCGCGGTTCGACCCCGGTATGTACTTATACTTTGCATTTTGTACAGTCATTTCATTTCATTTGACATTTCGTAGAATACTAATGACTTCAACACTTTTGTAGGCTTTGATTGAGTACACTAGGTAGGTCCTGGAGCTGACAGCCTCGGTGATGGGGATGCTGCAGAAGAGCCTCAACCTACTGAGTATCTACAGTATCCCGGTGAGTTCTTTCAACCTCAGTTTCAAAACCCTACACAGTCTGTTCCATACTGATCTAATACATCACATTGTCAATACGGCACTTGATACACTGCATTCATATACCACTCACGGCACTGATACACTGTAACTCATATATTGCTCACAGCATTGCTCACGGCATTCATACGCTGCTCACAGTATTCATACACTGTACTCATACACTGTATTCAGTTCTATACTCAGCTTCACGTAGCATGACTGATGCATTTGCCAAATTGTTCTTTTCAGGTTCCATTCCAGATACCGGCCGCAGAGGGTGCTCCAGCAGGACCTTTAGCGCCTCCCAGTGCAGCAGGGGGAGCCAAACGGGGGATGACGATACACAGCCAAGGCAGGCATAGGCGTACCCGCACCTAGAGCAGTTCACGAGAGCCTTCCCTCGATGATGACGAGTCTGATGTAGAGGCTGAGTCGTCTCAGGATGAGGCTGGAGATGACTCGGACAGCGGAGGTGACGGCTGCGATCCTGGACCTTCATCCAGGAAGAGGACGAGGATGGACTCTCGCGCTCGAGGCTATTGGCGACGATCAAAACATTTCGCTGCTTTTCTTCTTTTTTGCTTTATTTTTCTTTTTACTGGTACTTTAAGCACATTGTACTGCGTCTGGCAGATTTTTATTTTTCTTCGAAAACTATGTACTTTTGCGAAAGAAAATATGATGGAATGAAACAGCTTTTTTGTTGACAAAGTGTTACATTTGTATATTCTATGCATCGCATCGCATCGCATCACTTTCAATAACAACGTAAATGAGACTGAGATTTTGTTTTGAAAACTAAACACTCGAAATGCATTGACCAGGTAGTGAACCAACTAACAACAAAACAACTCGATAAGCAAAACAAAGAGTTTAACAAGCTAACCAAATGTAGATACAAATTGATAAACAAGAGAAAGACTTAAAGAATACAAAATACAACTCGATAAGCAAATTGAAGTAACACAGGCGCGACTTCGCAAAATCATCACCAGAAGGCATTTGAAGTGGAACCAGTTACAAGTTCTCAACATCTTCAACACTTATACAGCTCAGAGAACAAAGGGAGAGACCATCGGCCAAAGGGAGAGGCCATCGGCCACAAGAAACCATCGGCCATGATTACTAGCCGATCGGCCAAAAAATATGGTCGGCCGGCACTATTTTTGGCCGATCGGCCAAAAATGGCAAGCACCTCCAGAATGCTGACACCTGTCTTCCACTCAACACCTTATCTTCTATAAAAGCCCCAGCTTCGTAGTTTTCCCATTTCAGCTCAGTCTTTGCACCAAATGGAAGCATTTCTTATCTAAAATCTCACTTGGATGGCTCGAAAAAGCTAAATTTCCGGGGTTTAGGCATAAATGCACTATTCGCGTTAAGTTGCACCTCGCTGTGTTTTTCGTTTCTTCATGCCGTGGCAAGGTTTTGGAATCCGGTGACACATGTCTTTAGCTTTGGCGGACAAGAGATGTGCCCCACTTTTGAAGATTTCCAAGCTTTAATGAAATCCAAGCGTGATGAAGAAATCTTACCTCAATTCCGCTTCAGCTATGTCCAAGCCCTAGGACAGATATGTGACCTTACTTTGCATGATGCTCGGTCATTGATTCACGACAAAGAGTTGGACATTCCGAGCTTGATTCGTCATTTTTCTGATGCCGGTGACCGCGGCGATCATCATTGGCAGGGTTATTGACGACACACGCTTTGCTTGTGCATGCTGTCTCATTTCTTGCTTGCCCCAGGCTCTGATGGGTTTAGCACTTGTTTGATCGAAGTCGCCGAGGAGGGCAAGAGCTACATCGCCATGACGCTAGCCGACATATTGATGGGCTTAGACGCTTTTCATTGCCAGGAGATGACTAGATTCGCGGGGGGTCCACTATTACTGTCGGTAATGTTTCCCACCCCATCTCACATACATTTCTCACATCACTCGGCCCTCAGGCTCGGTTTTTTGCTCAAAACCCTTTTCTCACTTCTTCTCTCAATGTACACCTCTCTATTCTTTAATCTCACATTTTTCATCCCTCCCCAGATATATTTGATGGATAAGTTGAAGATTGTGACTCATGCCCAGCATATTCAGCTCGTAGCTATTTCTTCCAATGAAGTCTAGTCAATGCCCCAGATGAGGGATGGTGGTGCGACTGGATGTGCAGTTTGTCTGCCACAAACATTGCTTGGCGCTGCCTCTGGCTTAATTTGCCGGCAATGAGCAACAGTATGACCCGCTAGCCTGGGATTCCGTTGATCAGCCTAGCACACTATGTCCTTTACTTCCATTTTCGATTCCAGCACCAGTTTGGACATGATCAAACTTGCCCGGAAGAAAGGATAGAGTACCCTGCTGCATTTCCGGTCCGAGGCACACAGCTAGCTCGGTATGCCACAGCATGGAGGACGAGAGAGCTTCTAGGCCCCCCTCCCAATTTCAGTTGCACCCTCTCTGAAGAGTGCATAGCTTGGCTTGATGAGGAGGCACAGATTAGGCCTACTTTGGCATCAGAGACTTCCACAAGGTCTGGGAGGGGACGCAGGAACACCTGACTATGCCCCGAATTTATTGCTTTATCAGTACTTTCAAGTTTTTCTTTATGAATGTAATAAAAAGTAACTTCAATTTGTATTCAAGAGTAGGAGAACTCTGTACTGAAATCAATGTAATTGAAGGTTGTGGGTACTGAAAATTTTTTGTTTGGTCCAAAAATGGTCTAAGTTGTAAAAAGATTAATTTGAACAAAATCAACTTTTATTAAAACTTTTCAAAACCATTTTCGATATGGATTGCAACTGGACACACCCGAGATCTATCACTGAGATATACAACCACGATCCCATCAACTGGAAAGTTGCCTCTAGTCTAAATAGCACTGTACTGGAGATCACAACCGAGCTCTTAAATGCAGAATAGACAAAGATGACCAAATAAGATCACATGGACAAAGTTGATCGGGGAAGTGTTTATGGCTGGACTTCAGGATGAAATTGCCTACGTATCCCAAAGATGGGAATCGAGCCTTACGTAGTTCGGCCTTGGTTCACTCATGTATTAACTCTCTCCTTTTGTGCTCTAATTTTTGCCAAGGCCGCCCTTTCTGGGTTTTCAACCTTGCAAGCTCAGTTTTTATTATTTCAAATTTTCCATGCTCTAACTTTTGCCTAGGTCGCCCTTTCGGATTTTCGGCCTAGTGAGCCACTCAAGGAAAGTATTTCTTCAACTTGTCCATGTTGATCGGCTAGGAGAACTCTAGGCCATCTAGGTCCGTCAGAACGACAGCTCCACCCGACCAGATAGACTTCATGATGTAAGGACCAGTCCAATTAGGTCTGAACTTGCCCCTAGGGTCATGGATGGGAGCTCAGTTGTCTATGAGCACCAAATCTCCTTCTTTCAAATTCCTGGACTTAACCTTCTTGTTGAAAGCCCTGGCGATTCTTTGTTGATAACCTTGAACATGGTACAGTGCTTTCAGCCTCCTCTTGTCAAAAAGCATGAGTTCTTCGAACCTGTTTTGCTGCCAATTTGCCTCAGCTATCTGACACTCAGCCAATACCCGTAATGACGGAACCTCGACATTGATAGGAAGAATAACCTCCATCCCATAAACCAAGGAATACGGAGTTGCCCCAGTAGGAGTTCGAATTGAAGTCCGGTAGCCCCACAGAGCAAATGGCAGCTTATTTGGCCAGTCCCGGTAAGTTTCCACCATCTTTTGCAGAATGTGCTTGATGTTCTTATTGGCAACCTCAACTGCTCCGTTGGTCTGCGGCCGATATGTAGATGACTTATGAAAAGCCACGTTGTACTTGTCCAACAAGTCGATCACCTCCTTCTTGAAGTGGGAACCATTATCTGAAATAATCTAGTTCGGGACCCCGTAGCGACAGATGATGTTGTTCCTGATAAACTCGGCAACATGCGATGCCTTCAACACTGCATAAGACTGGGCCTCAAGCCACTTCTTAAATTAGTCTATCGCGACCAGAATAAACTCATGCCCATTGGACCCCTTTGGCGTGACAGCCCCGATCACATCAATTCCCCAGACTGAAAACGGCAAAGTCATATTGTACAGCTTCGACGGCGGAATGTTCATGTGGTTTGCATGGATCTGGCATTTGTGGCATCGCCAGACAAAGCCAACACAATCCTCCTTCATGGTGGACCAGTAGTAACCCTGTCTAAGGATTTTTCGGGCTAGCATCACCCCGTTCATGTGTGCTCTGCACTCTCCTCCATGGATGGCCTCTATCATGCGCTTCGATTCTTCAGCATCAACACACAGTTTATGCATCCCCAGATAACCTCTCTTGTAAAGTTCACCTCCGCAGACGATGAACTGAGCAGCCATTCTTCGAATTGCCCTCTTATCTCTGGTATTTGCCCCTGGTGGATATGCCTCTTTTTCCAAGAAGTTCCAAACATGGTAATACAAGGGATTCAGCATGAAGGCCAACACAAATTTCTGTTCGATGATGATCGGACACATTTGGACTCCGAAAGGGATGTCCATCATGGGAGGTAGAGTTGCTAATGAAACTGTGAACCTGTTGTTCTCTCTCAATAGATGAGCGAAGTTTAGTTTCTCAAACCGAGGAATCAACACGTCCATGGTCTGGTGATAGATTCTCATCTTTTCTTCTTTGACTTTCCAATCTCCTTTAGCTTGAGATACAACAAGGTTCGAGTCCCCGATGACGTCCAACCATTTTGCCCCTAGTTCTTGGGCAGCTTCTAAACCAGCAATACATGCCTCATACTTTGCTTCATTATTCGATACTTTGAACCAGAGTTTGAATGCTAAAGATATGAGGGAATTGTCGGGTGCTATCAGCAAGACCCCTATTCCATACCCATATTGGTTTGATGCTCCGTTAAAGTACATCATCCAAGTCTCTTATTCGACATGCAGAATGGCCTCGTTTGGGAACAGATACTCAACTGCTTCATCCTCGTCCACTGGGTGATCGGCTAGGAACTCCGCTACCACTTTCCCTTTCACTGACTTGCGCGTCATGTAGTTCAGATCGAATTCGAAAAACAGAAGCAACCAACGAGCTAGCCTACCCGTAAGTCCCGATTTCTCAAAGAGATATTTGATGGGATCTAATCTCAAAACCAATATTACAGAGTGAGCTAATAGGTAGTGTCACAGCTTCCTGGTAGCCTATACCAAGGCCAAACAAACCTTCTCCAGCGGAGTGTAGCGGGTCTCGCAATCCAGCATTTTCTAGCTCAGGTAGTAGATAGCCCTCTCCACTTTGTCCTCAGACTCTTGTGCAAGCATGCAACCCATTGTAGTTTCAGTCACTGAAAGATACAAGATCAACGGTTTCCCCGGCTCAGGCGGTGACAACACAGGTGGGTTTTGTAAATATTGTTTGATCTATTCAAAAGCAGCTTGGCATCAGCCGTCCCATTGGAACTTTGTTCCTTTCTTCAGGAGACCAAAGAGTGGTTCACAAGTCAAGGTTAATTTTGCAATAAACTGTCTTATGAATTGCACTTTACCCAGAAAGCCTCGCATCTCCTATTCAGTCCTCAGTGGTGGCATTTCTAAGATGGCCTTGATTTTGAAAGGATCGACCTCGATACCTCTCTGTGTGATCAAGAACCCCAATATTTTCCCTACTGTAACACCGAACGTGCATTTCTGAGGATTCAGCCGCAACCGATACTCTCTGATCCGTTGAAAGAATTTCTGCAAGGCGGTGTAGTGACCCTCTATTTCCTTGGACTTGACAATCATGTCATCCACGTACACCTCAACCTCCTTATGGATCATGTCGTGTAAAATTGTGGTCGCAGCCCGTTGATATGTAGCTCCAGCATTCTTCAGCCCAAACGGCATTACCCTATAACAATAGGTCCCCTGCGTGGTGGTAAAAGCAGTCTTCTCCCAGTCTTCAGGTGCCATTAGAATCTGATTGTTGCGTGAAAAACCATCCATCAATGAGAGTAGTGCATGCCCAGTAGTAAAGTCCACTAATTCGTCGATATGCGACAGAGGAAAGTCGTCCTTCGGACTGGCTTTGTTCAAATCCCTGAAATCCATACATACCCGGATTCTGCCGTCCTTCTTCGGCACTAGAGCTATATTGGCCAACCTAGTTGGGCATTCAGATACCAGCAGGAACCCTGCGTCAATTTGCTTGGTAACCACTTCTTTGATCTTGAGGGCCCAGGCCAGGCGGATCCTTCTGAGCTTCTGTTTAACTGGTCAGGCCTCTGGGTCAAGAGGGATCCGGTGCTATACAATCTCAGGATCGATTCCAGGCATGTCTTCGTAGGACCACGTGAAAACATCTTTGAAATCTTTTAATAAAGGGACTAAGCGCTCGCGCTCCTCCGAAGACAACGTGGACCCGATCTGGACTAGTCATGGGTCCTTCATAGTACCCACATTAATTGTGCGGATTTCATCAACCGGTGATTTTACAAACCTCTCCTGCTCTTGATCAAACAATTATTTCAAAAGCAGAGGAATTTCTTCCTCGTCGTTTTCATCGAAATTTTGAAAGTTTGAATTAATGCAATAAATCAAGGGCACAGAAAAATACTTGAAGGCCACAGCCATTCCATTCTCATTAATCACTTCCAAGTCACCTGATTCCTCTGTCACAACAGACTCAAAGGAAAAAAAAAAAAAAAAGACGACCTAGACAGGACTGTGGCATCTGGGTTGTCACCCCCAGGAATACCGGACTCAGACTCAGACGAGCGGGAACCTGATTCTGACTCTACAGACTCGGTGGAATCAGATTCCGGCTCACTGCCTGACCCGGTGTTGCTCGATAAGAATCCCTCCTCATATTGCCAGACGAGGGAGGGTGCGATGGACGCATCCAGAATGTTTGAAGATGCGCTCACAGTCGCTTCATTCCCAATCATAGACACTGAGAGATCATCCCCCAAGCACTCATGTATGATCGGAGGATTTGAAAGTAAACAAGCTAGTGCTACCCCCATTTCAATCTCGGTACTCTCGGAATCCACTTCCTTGCACTATTCAACCTCAGCCGGTAGGTCTGTCTACTCCTCGGCAACATCATCCCCGGACAACTGTAAGTCAAAGAATATCTCAAACCCCGGCAACCGCTGCCTCTCTATGTTCAACCATGGCTCTGGGAAGCTGCAGAACGGAAAGTCCTCCCCCTCCTAGACAAAGCGTCCGTTTAGGATACCCTGAATAGGCTGATGCATCAACTCAAAATGCCTCCCGACCTGCTTGGCTCTGGCTCTCCCGGCCATCTCTTTGCCTTTCCTCACCCAGTCCTCTTTGGTAGGCAAATAGCCTAAGCCACTTTTTCCTAGTCCCATCCCAGGAATGTGCTGGAGCTTGTTCATGAAGTACACTCACTGTGCGCTGCCATATAACCCCTCATCAACAGCTAACATATTCTGAAAAACCCGGGCCTCGACTAGGGTGAATCCTGATAGGAACACATCCTTCATGCCATGCTCAATTTCCAAAACTGGTGTAGACACCTCCGGCGGCGGATGGATGGATGAATTCCGAAAAACTATAGCCACCCCTTTCCCATGGGGGTATTTCAACATCTGGTGCACGGTGGAAGAGACTGCCTTCACCTGGTGCAGCCACGGCCGCCCTAGGAGTAGATTGAAGGTTGTGGGAACGTCCAAGACATGAAAGTCAATATCCTTCTATCTTGGACCAACCAGGGTCTGAATCTGCACAGTCCCCATCACCTCTCTGCACGTATTGTCATATGCCCTTATCACTTAGGCAGTTGGCACAAAGTCCGCAGGCTTCAACCCAATTGCATATGTTATCCTCGACGAGCACACGTTAATGGCGGATCTTGTGTCGACAAGAACCACCGGTATCCACTTGTTTCTACACTCCACAGAGATGTAGAGCGGTTTGTTATGATTTGCGCCCTCAACCGGCAGCTCCTTATCAGAAAAGGTCAACGTCAGGGAAGCTCCTCCCGGAAAGACCAATCCTACTAGCTGTTCAGGTGTGGTGTCTATTGAAAGTTTGGCCTTGTCTATTGCAGAAAGGACAGCTTGTCTATGAACTCTTGAAGCCATAAGCAGTCCCCAGATGGAGATGTTTGCTTGTATCTTTTTAAGTTGTTTCAGCACAACCTCTTCTTCGAGTAGCTTTTCTTCCGGCTTCTCCGCCTCCTTGTCCTTCCCGGATGCCTCTGGTTGATCTAAGTGCGGGGGTTTGAAATACCGCCGGCTCCTAGTCATGTGGTCAACTTCGCCAACATACCAGGTATCATCCGGCTGGCTTTTTCCCCAATCTTCATTTGTGTGGGCAAGACATAGGTCATCATCTTCCCACCACATGCCATCGACAGCCGACAGACACCTATCCAACTCCGTTATAACTATTCCTGTGCCCGTAGCACCTTCCGTTCCTATGCTCGCAGCACGTTCTGTTCTTGTGCACACAACACGTTCTGTCCCTACAGGTGCTTTGGCCTTTCTTGCTCTCTCAAAATCTTCGATCCTTTCCGGCTCAAACTGCTTCAGTGCAGCCTGCTGTTTAGTGTCTTTCGCACCCAAACTGCTCGTATTCTGACCAAAATTCTTAGTACTGGTGCTCTTCTGTGATGCAAACTGTTTCCCGACCCTTCCGGCCGCTGTTGATGTCCCCATCCCTGATGGACCCTGTTCTAGTCGAGGTTGTTCAACAACATCCGGCTGCTCGTCATGCCACCCCACAGACTCTGCTGACCCATCTAAATCAAACCAGTTGACTGTCACGTCTCCCGGATCTTGTTTGTTGAAAAACTGAAGGTTAGCAATGTCCCCTTCGAGATCCGCTAGGTGATCCAGCCCCTAATCAGGTCCATCCTCCCGTACTACACAAAGCTCTGCCCCCACTGGCAATTTTACATTCAGCTTAGCCTGGCCTGCTGATGCAATGTAACCGCTCGAGTTGTATATGAAGTTCGCAGACCCCTCAAGCTCTATATGGTCATTCTCATCTGCCTCCACAGTCGACCCACTTCTGTCTTCGATAGCCACCACCACCGTTTCAGGTTGGGTTTGGGAGATGTCCAACATGCAAAAGTTAGTGCTGTCAGGAATGAACACCTCCGACTTGGGTAGGTGAGAAAGGGTGATATATATGCTAGGGTCGTATGACACAACCCCAAGTTTGGATCATATTGATGTGTTTGGGAGGTGGAGCTTGGTTATGTAGTGGGAGAGGGTTGGTTGTGACATTCGGTTTCTCTGGAAGCACGATCACCCTGTTGTCAATGAGATTTTGAATCTCACGACGTAATCTATAGCATTGGTCAGTGTCGTGACCATGCTGTTGGTGAAACACACAGTTTTTAGCTGGGTTATGGGAAGCAGGAAGTGTATTTGGTAATGGTCGCGGCTCTAGGGGCATCAAGTGCCCTTTCCTGATCAGAACCCCCAGAGCTTTAGACAGGGGCATGTATAGTGGAGTGAAGGTTCTTTGGCCTCGGGGTGGATACTTGGTTGTTTGTGAGCTACTTTCGTATGCACTGGTGAATGGCATAGATGTAAGGGTTCTTGGAGTGGTGGTGGTGACCATGCCGACATCTGAAGATTGGGCAGCTGCAGCACTGCTTGTGCCTGCATTCGTACTGGGGTTGAATGCCCTCTTGGGCTACTCTCTTTCGTGATCAATGAGGCCCTATTTCATGGCATCCTCGATTTGCACCCCAATTTCATGTAGATCTGCAAAGGTGGGTAGGGAGAGGACAATCATCTTCTGCATGAGCTTGGGCTGGAGGTTGCGCACAACCATCCGAATCCGATCTTTGTCAACAGGCCTGATGGTCATCATTGAGCCCTTAGCCCTCTAGGTCACAAAATCGGAGAAGCTCTCCTTTGGCTCCTACCTGGTTGTCTCAAGATAACGAGTCGTGACCTCGATCTGTGTATTATAGGAGTATTGAGCTACAAAGGCCTCAGCCATCTCCTCCCAATTCCTCTTAACAGAGTCCTCCGATTTTGCATACCAAATAGCTGCTACACCCGACAGGGTCTGGCCAAACAAGGAAAGCTTCTGCAATCTAGAGGGGCCTATCGGCCGTAGTATGTCTGAAAACAGCCGCAAATGCACTATAAGATCTCGAGACCTGTCAAAATGGTCTATGTGTGGCATTTTAAACCGGTCCGGCAGAGTCACAACCGAGTCAGTGTACCGATCCTCAATATCTAGAATGGACTTCACACCCTGAGACTTCTTGAACAGCTTTTCTAGTTTGCTCATTTTTAGCGTTGTAGGGTCCACCTCAAACTCAAAGGAAAAATCCCGTAGGTTGGTAGGTGCTTTGGATAGCTAAGGTAAGATTGGGGGCGGAACCAGCTCCGTTGGGATGTCTGTATCTTCCTGGACATTTGCTGTCTCCCCGAGTATTGGAACTCTTGGTGGGGGAGGAGGTGAGTGCGAAGTAGATGGCCCGGTTTGCTGCTGTAGCCTGGCAATTAACTCCGCTTGTTGGGCCACTACTTCTGCTTGACATACAGCCACTTCTGCCTGGCGGGCAGCATCCTGTTGCATGACCCGCATAGTTTTCTGGAGCTGACGCATCATCTCTTCCATTCCTGCCATAGGATGTTGGTCTAACTGAATACCCAGTATATCTGTCCCTACAGTAGAAACTGAGACCTCAGCCTGACTATTCACTGGGGGGGTAGATAAGGACCACTAATCTGGCGACCGCTGCACTGATATACTGCGCCTTACTGACCTCCGTTTAGTAACCGGGGGTAAAGAATGGAACACTGGTTGTCCGTTTATCAGATCCTCAGATCGATTAAGTCTACGACCTCTAGCCCGGAGTGCTTGGGGAATATCTATCTGGTTGGAACCAATGGTGCTAAACTACCTTGCAAAAAGATAAATAAAGCATAATAAAGAAACAATGAACAGAAAAACAGACAGCGCAATAGGTTAAATAAGGACAGCACACAGTTGGCAAACACAAGTTGAAAAAGACTGTTCTCAACCACTGATAACTGTTCCCAAATCACTGTCCCGAATTTGAATCTGATACCCGCAAGCCTGATACCCAGACTTGCAAACTGATACGTGCATTCCTGTAGAGGCCAACTCTAAAAGCACATAGCAAAGAAGTGGCAGCCAAAACACCCCTATGGAGGGGTAGGGTTTCACTGTCCTAGTTTCGTGAAGAACTAGGGTTTCACTACGCATGCAACGGTTTCAAACAACCTATAATCGGGTAAGCAACCTATCCTAATTTGGGATGGTCACTATAGTTTCCGATATGCACTAGGTCGAATGGTCAAAAAGGGTGCCCCGGTAACAACCGGGGTTTGTGTTCCCGTTGTGGCAGAGCCCGCAATCGGTCAGTCTTGTGGCACGCTTTTCCAAGTGGGCCTCCGGCAAATCATTCAGGAATAGCATACAACAAACACGGTGTCCTAGGCGCACCAATACAAATGCAATGCAAAGATATATATAAGTGTAATCAAAACAAGGTATCACGAGTTCGAGTCAAGTTCTCGAAATCCCCACCAGAGTCGCCAGAAACTATAGACATGCCCGAACGTCACGAGCTCCGCACGCGAGATGGCGTGAAATTTGTTTTGTTCATTAGCTCACTACAGTTCGGACTCAATGTCACGGTTCTGAATCTAATCTCGCAAAGTGCAATGCAAGACTGATAAATCACCAAAGAGTCCAAATCCGGCAAATCGTTTTGGAAAACTGATTTTTATAAAGAAGTGCAAAACATGGACTGCTTTGCCAGATACAGAGTCACCACCTAAATGTTTTTGTTTTGGGAAATTTAGGAAACCCTGACTCGTGCCTAAGGCCACGTATCCGTCATCACCAAAGTTGCCTCGGCTCGTGAACTTGGTACTAGAGGGGAAGGTCATGCAATGAGCACCCCCACTCGCCTGATCAAAAGATCGGCCTTTACTACGATGATATTTTGTTTTTGAAAACACATGTGCTCTTCTTCCGGTTATTAGCTAATCTTACTATGTGATGCGCACAGCATACAAGTATAGACAAGATTGCCTAGAATGGAACAAAACATCTCATTTTTGTTTGAAAATGGTTTGAAGGTGCTACTCGCAAGTTGGCTAAGACGTGGATTTGCCACCCTCGAGTGGGCTTAGAAAACATGATTTGGCCACTCTCAAGTGGGCTTAAAACTTGCATTTCGATGAATTGTTTCAATTCAAGCAATCCAACCTTCACCCACAGGCATTCAGGCAGATATATCATTTAAGTAGTTAGCCTCATGGCAAGCATGCTATCATTGCAACACTCACACCCATGCGAGATACTAAAGCATAAACACTCACCGAGTACTCCGAGCCAAAAAAAAAAAACTAGTTAGTAATCAATGCATGATCCTAGTTCATGTTAAAATGGCTAATGCAACACATGCAGAATGAAACTGGAAATAGGCTCGGCTATTCTAAAATGGCATATGAGATACAACTTGATACATGTATTCAAATAGGAATTGAAATACAATGCAGTTAGTATGATGCGCTGAGCCCGGTGCATGCAATACGCACGAATGAATGGATGCAAACATGCAAGCATAAGGATGCTAATAAAAACATGACCTTGAACTAACCATCGTAAGAGGTTAAGTAAAAGGGAGAAAGACGTGGGGTTGGAAGACATTCACACACTTACGCACACTTATTACAAAATTTTCCCTCTCGACGGAGGGTCCGAATAAATAATACAAACCAACTAATTAATTAACTACCCTAGCTAATTAATTATTAAAAAAACTCTTAACTAATTAAACAAATTAATTAAGCTACAAAACCAACTAAGTAGGAAAAGAGAGAAGTTGAAATGAGCTGCCACAGCTCTGCCTCGGAATGATAAATGATGCATGCTCGATCGCCTAGCTCAGAAATCCGTTGCCTTGCCTCAAGTTGCCTCTGTTTGCACTATTTTGCACCTCTAAAAACTGTGAAAATCTCTGTAATGCTTCTGAACCACCTCACGGACATCCTGATAGGCCATCGGCCAAATGGTAAGGCCATCAGTCAAGGAAAATGGGTCATCGGCCACTTTTTAGTCCATCGGCCAAAAATTGTTAGTCGATCGGCACTCCAAATAGCCGATCGGCCATTTCTTCCTGCAAACTGCTCCTTTTGCTGCAGCAGAGTACAAACAAGGGCATGGCAATACATTTACAAGAAAATGTTGTGCAACCACACCCTTTATCATGTTTGTAACTCAAAGGGGTGACTCTCAAGCCATCAACTATGCATTTCGATGCATGATGGCCAAGGATGCCGAATTGCGCAAATCAATATGGAATGAATGCACGAAAGCACATGAATGCCTCACACTCTATCATGTTGGATCAAGAGTGTCAGTGACCGAGGATTGAGGAACGTTTCATCACTTCAAGTATGAAACGTCCCTCGTTCCTCATGTTTGGTTTGACACTCCAAACCAAACACAATGCAATGCACGCAACATGGAGATGCTATGCAATGCAACAAGGAGATGCTATGCAATGCAACAAAAGCATGCCAAATGCAATATGACTCAAGCATGTACACAAAGCTAAGGTAACAAGCATGCCAAATGCAATGCAACCTAAACATGCAAACGTGCAATGTAATAAGCATGCAACAACAGTGCCAACAACAAGCATGGAACAACATACAAAGATATACAAGCATGCAACAACAGGCAAAGATGGATTTAAACCAAAATGGACAGACAAGCATGCAACAACATGCAAACATGGATTTAAACCAAAATGGACAGACCTCAGCCATGTCCAAATCAGTGGCCAAAATGCTAGAACAATGGCATGAAATGCACATACAAACATGCATGCCCACTGGCCTAAAAATCAAGGCATAAGAGGACAACTCTTAAGAGCACTAAAAGAATGAAAAGCATGCAAGTGCGACAACACTACATGCTCTGAAATGATGTTAGGAATGATGCGAAATCAACCAAACAATGAAAGTATGGCATGCAAGAAAGCTCAAAACTTGAAGCTAGCATAGGCACTTGCCCTAAGGCTATGGAAAACATGAAGCAAATGGCCTAAGCAAACCAAAATAGTCCTAAAGCATACCAAAGTGAGTCTAAAACATGCATAGATCATAGCCAAAGCAAGCCAAGACGAAGGGCATAAGGCATGATGCAAATAAGGCCAACAAAGGGGATTGCACTACAACTATCAAAACCAAACATGGCATGACTTAACCAATAAAAATTAGAGTTATGGCATGTCAAAACAAGCCCAAAAACCACTGAGATGGCATTCTAAAGACCTATGTATGATGGCATGCACAATGATCCATTCTTGAGGCATAAAACACCAACCTCTCAATGCATGGAAAAGGTGACAAATGTGAATGTGTGGCAACACTATATGGACTGAAATCTCATATGAAATGATGCCAAATCATGAAAATGGTCCAAGCAATGCATGCTAGTGACTTGAAAACTCCAAGCTAACAACCTAGATTGAACCATGGCTATACAAAACAATGCATGCATGACTAAAACAGTACAAATCAGAGCTCAAGCATGGTAAAACATGAGGGAAAGCTTCTTTAAGTTGAGCCAAAACAAGCAAGAATGATGGTCCAAACACATGATGCATGTTAAGGCAATAGAGAGGATTGTATTACACGTGCATGGTGCATGAAAGAGACCATTAAACCAACCTTGGACAGAGGTATAGCATGGCAAAATAACACCAAATATTTTTTGAAATGAGACCAAACCATGCTAAGCAAACATGCTACTATTATGAGCTAACAATACAAGCATATGAGACACAAGGAGAGGGGGTGTCCCTCTCCTATTCAAGACTCCAAGACCACCTCTCCACCACTGAAAATCCTCTAGATTTCAATGGTGAGAAGGTCAAAACAAGATGGTTGCAAAGCTCAAAAAGAAAGGCACAAAACAAGGCCAAACAAGGCCTAAGAGGGGGTAGACAACCCCTAACACAAAAGTGACCTTAAACAAACATCACACACATGAAAGATCAGAACTTTTACAGTAGAAAGTTAAGCTTAAATCACCATGCAAATAGGTCTAAAAGCTTAAGCAAAAATGGGAGATTAAAAGGTAGTTGACTCACCCTTGAAGAGCACCTTCAAGAACACAACTCCAGCAGCCTTCTCTGACCAAAACCAGCCCAAGAACACTAAAACCAACTCCTCAGTACCTCACCAACCAAAGGATGGTGTTCTAGTAGGTGTTTGTGTGTAATAGTGTGAAGATTTTACACTTTTGGGCACAAACAAGAGCTAAACAAGAGGGAGAGGTAGAATATATAGAGAGATATACAACTTCTATATCAATTTTTCAGAACCTCTGGAAAGGGAGGGGAGGCTCCCTTCTTATAGAATTTCAATTCTCAAGCTTGTTGAACAAGCTTGAGTCTTGACGCAAATCTGTCCATGTGTATAGAGGATGAGAATTGTGCTCACCAGCTGTCACAGCTAGCAGAAATTACCTGCAAAAAGCAGATGGAAAGGTCTCAGCTCAAAAATATGGTCAATCGACCAAAAAGTGTGTCGATCGACCCAAAAGAGTGCCGATCGGCCAACACTTATGGCCGATGGCAAGGAAACAAGGCCGATGGCACAATGCCATGGCCGATGGGTTGCAGGGATGGCCAACAGGCCACCCACTTCCCTCAGAAGTAAAAGAACAAGTCCTTGGAACACAACCAAGAACAAAACAAACAAGTTGAGAGATCCTAAGACAAGGCGTGCGGCCGAGACCTTCAGGAACTCAAAACGAACACGAGCATGGATGATCATCGAGTTTTTAAATGATGACGAAGTCTTGAGTACGATAAAAAATGGGGTGTCTACAGTGTTCCCCCATTGTGCATCCATCATATAGTTTTGCATCTATTGCATTATTGTTGTGCATTCATCATTGCATATTGTTTGTCTTACAATGCCTCTTTGTGTTTTGTTTTTGCATTCACGGTCACACTTGCACTATCTATTATATTTGTCGTGCATGGCTACAATCCATTCACACCAAAAAACATTTTTCATCGGTTAATACTTGCCCCTTTTTTGGGTTGTAGGTTAAAACCACTCAATTTGTACTGGCCATTTTTCGGGATGACAAAACTATCAATTTTTCGGGTTGACAGTCCAAACCACCATTGGTTAATAGCTTATTTTTCTTGGTTTTTAGTTGAGACTATCCATCGGTTAATATCTCCCCCGTTTAGGGCTGCGGGTTAAAATTACTCATCGGTTATATTCTCTCCTCCTATGTGAGTAGGGGTGCTCATGGACCGGTTTTGTGCAGTTTGGGTGGCGGGTTGGACCCGCCCGATGGAGTGCAGGTTGCGAAAAAAGGGAACTACGTCCACCCGCGGGGTGGATTGTGGATTGCATGAGTGGGCTTGCGGTTGTGCGAGCGATTACGAACGGTTTGTGAATTAGACTTTTTTTCTGAAATTTTATTCTTGGACTTCGCTTTCGGGCCTTCCCCTTTCTCAGATATACTTTTGGGCCATAAAAAAGCAAACATAAATAATTTGTTCTGTAGTTTGAATATACATAACAAACGAAGACACAAAAAATAAGATAAATTAATTTATTATTATTATTATTCAACCTAACTTTAACAAATTCAATAATGAAGACATTTTGTTTTATTAAATTAACAAAGCAAAAAGTTACAAGAGTGGGAACAAGTCTGCAAAGCAAACCCACAGTTAACAAATCATAAATAAATGAAGATGGGGGATTCTAGATTTGGTTCATACCTTTGTGCAATGAAAAGTTTTTTTTTTTTTTTTTAACAGTTTCTACATCTTCTAGATCCGGAAATCTCTTGATCTGGTTTGCAATTGGGCGACAGTGACAAGGAGAAAAGGAGTGGACGGTGCCAAGTAACCAACGGTAGGGCTGGGCTGATGTGTAAGAGGTGATGGAGCATCAATGGAGCAGGGGTTGATCTGCGATAGACAACGACAATAGGGAAGATGAGAGAGATAGCAACGAGGAGAAGAGGAAAGAGACGGCAAGCAAGGGGACGAGAGATGGTGTTGGTGACGGTGATGGGGAGGAGAGGAAAAAGAGGTAGGCGAGACGTGCGTGTGTGTGAGAGAGAGAGAGAGAGAGAGAGAGAGAGAGAAGGGCTAGATGAGAGAGAGAGGAGGACCAAATAGAGTGAGGATTTTTTTAGTTCAATATGTGAGAGTGGATTTTTTTTTTTTAAAACATAATTTGTAGGCGGATGCAGATTTGTGCATATAGGGTCGTACTTGACCCGAACTCGATATTGTATGTAAAAATAGACCCGCACCCGCCCTATTCATATATGTAGGTAGGGTCGGATTTGTGCGGGTAGGATCAGTTTGGGCGAGTTCTGCAGGTTGGATAAACTATTGCCCACCCCTATGTGTGAATGTGAGTGTGTTTGGATTATATCCCTTTGTTTTGCTTCATTTGTATGAGGCTTGCCTCACCACCTATTACATATTGCATTGCATAAATCACAG
Organism: Camellia sinensis; assembly: GCF_055761805.1. NCBI lineage: Eukaryota > Viridiplantae > Streptophyta > Magnoliopsida > Ericales > Theaceae > Camellia > Camellia sinensis. The sequence goes on along the minus strand of NC_138969.1, from coordinate 163,373,287 downwards.
AAAAAAAGAAAAAAATTCAACTTTCAGGTGCATTAGCATATCATTTGCATGGTTACAACTATCATTGTTGCAATACTTGGCTATAATCTATCCACATCAATATTTTATTACAACCTTTTTCATCAGTTAATGCTGGCTCCTTTTTTTAGGTTATATGTTCAAACCACTCGATTTGTACTGGCCTTTTTCAGAATGATGAAACTATCCCTTTCTAAGGTTGGCAGTCCAAATCACCTTCAGTTAATAGCTCATTTTCTTGGGTTGTTAGTTGAAAACTATCCATCGGTTAATACCTCCCCTGTTTTGGGTTGTACGTTCAAATTACTCATCAGTTACGTTTCATTCTCTTATGTGAATGTATTTGGATTATATCCCTTGTTATGCTTCATATTACTTATTGCATTGCATTGTAGATCGTGAATTTTCAAAACAAAAATGCCTTCATAAATCGTGTAAGTCTAGCTTTCAAATTGTATTTCAATTCCATATCATTTGTATTTTTCCCTTAACTACGTTGGTGTAGACACCCCATTTTTGACCATCCATAAGACCTGGGCCCCTCGATGATGAATTTATACGTTGCGCAAACGCTCGATTTCCTTAGCAGGAAGCCTCGGTTTTGAGTCTCAGAAGCTTACAAACCTTGCACCACTTTTGGACCAAAACAGTATTTTCCAAGCCTGACCACTAAGAGGTCTGTAGGGCAACTAGTGGCCGACTAGCCAGAAATGAGTGGCCGACCGTCCCCCTAGTGGCCGGCCGGCCAGTGGTGCTGGTAAAATAGATATTTTGTTGCCAGCTGTGCCAGTTGTCCCCACAGGTGCATGCACTACACCGGCTATTTCTATATTGATATTTTCGAGATAGTAACATATTTTTCTATATATACTTTACCACCCCTCGTATTTTTAGGTTAGAAAAATTTTGTGAAGCAAAATTCTTGGAAAATATTTCTCTCTCTATCTTGCAACCCATATACACCTTACCTAGACTCCTTAAATCAAATTTTTTGGGCTCTTTGCTAAGGTTATTGAGCTTGAATTTCAGCTCTTGAGGGTGCGAATTTGTTGGTTTGAAACTCAAAGTGTTACTCCTTCAAGAGGTATAACCCCTAGCTCTTTTACACTACTTCTTTCCGATCTTTATTTGATGTTTTTGAACTATTTTTCAACTATTTTTATGGGCTGAAACTTGTGGATTAAAGCTATTAAAGGTAAAGGGGTTAATCACCCTTCTTTGAACCTTATTTCCCAAGATTTTGTCCTTGTGTTTCTCATTTTTTCTCAACTTTTTACCACTATTTTTTAGAGGTTTTCAGAGGCTAAAAATGTTGTTTTGAGGTCACAAAAATGGAGGGGTTAGCCACCCCTCCTTGTGCTTGTTTACTACCTCAATTTCTCCATTGTTTTAGCTAACTTTTCAAGCTTTTCCATGTTATTTCTAGCACTATGTTTAGTTATTTTAGGTTGTTCATTTGGTTTATGCTTTGTATAGTAGGCTTATAGTGTAGTGGTCCTCATAGGTTTGGTGGTTTAGGCCTCAGCCATCAACTTATTTGAGTTGATAGCATTTATTTCATACTTGTGTTCACATATAATCACCTTTGCAACCTTCCTCCTTTCTTAGCTTTTTATTTCTTTGACAGTTGTTTCAACCGAGTGTTGTTTAAGCTTGAGAAATAGATCATTCAACGCTAAATGGTTTAATCTCTTCAGAGGTTCATTACTAGGGCATTACCTCTCTCTCATGCCCAAAACAGCTTCTTGGTTGACACTCCTCTCCATTTCATGGACTTAACTATCATTCTTGGACTAAAATGATTAATGAATGGAAAGGTAATTAAAAGAGGCAATAAACTTCGATAAAAATGGAACAAGATAATAAAATCAAGTTTGGGGTTCAATCGGACATTAATTGAACCCATTGAGTCTTGAGTTATTCTATACGTTTAGTGATGATAATGGCTCAAGATTTAAGATCTACCACTTCCCTTGATCAATTCCATGATAGGAATGAGGTTTGTGGGTCTTTCATTGTCATTTATTAAGATTTTGTCCCTTGATTCATAAACCATCATGCAACGAGTTTGCATCAATTGATGGCTTGCGAATCAAGCCTACCTCTCATTTGATCAGTTTGATGATAAAGAGAGGCAAGGTGGACAAACATCCCTTGAAAATACTCTGTTTGTGCTCTGTTTCGTTTCCGCTACAGTAAGGGAGAACTCAATACTGGTGGCCGGCCGACCACCTCTCTGTATGGTAGACCACTTTTATTGGTCGATCGGCCACCTCATTTTAGGCCAGTAGTGCCATTTTCATGGCAGAACAGAATAGAGGTTAGTATAAAAATAGTTCAATTTTATGACTGCGCAATAGAACATTTTGGCAGCAAAATAGAGGCATTTTCGGGTAAAAAATTAATGTTCATGCATAAGCCATTCCTCATTTCTTGGGGCCCTTGAAATTAGTGCTAATGGTAGTATGTTGGACGTTAGTTAATTTTGCATTGTACTTAATTAATTAAGTTTGTTACGTGTAATAATTTAGTGTAGGTAATCTATTTCGGTATTGTAATAGTTAGTAAATTTGTAATAATTAGCTAATTAGGACATTTATTCGGACCCTCCAATATGAGGGCAAATTGTAATAATGTGTATGTCTTTCAACCCCCATTTTGTTTCTCCGTTTTATTTACTCGCTTATGATGGATAGCATAGAGCATCATGTTTTAATTAGCATTTCCCATGACTTACATCCATTTGTCTTGCATGCATTGGGCTCAGCGCATCATTCTAACTTTGTTCACATTCTTCATTTGAATACGTGATTAACTGCATGCTATCAAATTAATCCACATGCCATGCTAGTAGCCGGGCACAGTAGTTGCATCTTTGCATGTGCTGCATTAGTCATTTTGCATTGTTAGGACCATGCATTTTTTCTAACTATTTTCCTCTTTTGGCTTGCCTTGATTGAGTACTAGGTAAGCATTTTTTGCTTTGGTATATTGCATGGGTGAGATTGTTGCTATATCAAGCATGATACCATGAGGCTAAGTGCTTAAGTGATATACATTTTTGAATGCCAGTGGGTGAAGGCTAATTGCTCAAATTGGGACAATTCGATTAATGTACATATGAGATCACTTTTTCAAATGGTACATATTCAAAACACTTTAAAAACAAACATAAAATCAAAGTGTTCTAACTTTTGCAAATTAGTCTATACTTGTGTGCATCGCATAGTAAAGATAGCCTAATAAATCGAAACAAGAGCATATAATGTAAATAAGAATCATATCATGATTAGTAGAGGTCGATCTTTCATTGGGGGAGTAGGGTGCTCAATTCATGACCTTCCCCTCTCGTACCTAAGTTCCCGAGCCGAGACACTTTGGTGATGACAGACACGTGGCCTTTGGCAAAAGTCACGGTTATCCTAAATTTCCCAAAAATATTTAGGTGGCGACTCTGAAATTTGGTAATACAATCCATTTTTGACATTTTTATTCATAATCAATTTTCCAAAAGAATTGTCGGATTTGGACACATTTGTGTTTCTCTTTTTTCACATTGCACTTGTGAAATCAGATTCAAAACCACGGGGGTTCGAACTGTAGGGCTATCATATGCAAAAGGAGCACGAAAAGAAAACTACAGTTTCTGGCGACTCTACTGGGGAATTAGAGAACTTGTCTTGAAATTCATGATGTGAAATTTTATTTACACATATATGCTATTTGCATTGCATTTGCATTGGTGCTTTAAGTCACTGTGTTTTCCATCTGCTGTTCTTGGATGGTTTGCCGGAGGCTTGCCAAAAAAAGCTTGCCAAAAGGCTGACCGGTTGTGGGCTCTACCATGTTGGAAGCATAACCCTTGGATTTGTACTACCGCTATACTGCTTGAACCTCCTTTCACTCCTCCGTGTTAGGTGTGACAAGTATATTAGGTAGTCTTGCTGAGGTACCCCTTTTGACCATTTGGCTTAGTTACATGTGTAGACACCCCATTTTTGACGGACCCTTAAGACTTGGATGTTCTTGCAGGCACATCCGATGATGAGTCTGTTTGATTATCGAACGCTCGAAGTCTCTAGCGGAATGCCTTAGCTTTGAGCATTTTAAACACTGCATCCATTTTGTCTCCTCTTTGGACCTTGCCTGGGTCTTTTCAGCCTGAAGTTTCTGATGGCCTGCTGGCCATCCTTAGACACTGTCGGCACCACTTCTCCTTTGTCAGCCATTGGCGTGCCTCGCCGGTTATCAATGATGCCTTGCCGGCCACCACTGATGGTCGGCCGGCTGCCAGTTTTTCCTGCAGATATTTTGTGATATTTTATGCTAGTTGTTTGCACAGATTCATGCATCTTCCTACACGTGTGTGGCTGAATCTTTGTGAGGAAATTTTTTTTCTATATATAGGACCCCTCTCTCTCAGGTGTGGGGGTTAGAAAAATTTGAGACATAAAAATTTCCTCTCTCTCTTGCAAAATTATGTGTGTTTGCCTAGTTTCTCTACACTTTTGCCTACATCTCCTAAACCAAATCCTCTCAGCTTTGAGCTGAGGTTCCTTGGGCCTTCTTGGAGCTCTTGAAGGTGGTTTCGGCTTGAACTTGTGCCTAAAAGTGTTCTTTGCTTCAAGAGGTAGAATACTAGTCTTGTTATCTTGTTTTCAATACTTGTTTTTCTATCTTTTTCAATTGTTTTGGGGCTGGTTTTGAACTGCAAAAAACTCTATTTTTGTGGCTTAAAAGTGGAGGTTTGAGCCCCTTTTTAGTTAGGGGGTGGTTCACCCTTCTTGTTTCTTAGTTTATAAAGCTTTTGTGCCTTTATCTGTCACTTTCAAACCAAATTTTTTGGGACTTTTAACCACTGAATGTCAGAGGTTTTTCAGTGGTAAAAAACTCATTTTGAAGTCCAAAATTGAAGGGGTTAGCCTCCCCTCCTTGTTTCTTGTTTGCATGCCTAGTTAACTCCATGTATTAGCTTATTGTTTTAGCTTTTTGTGGCTTGAGTCCAGCTTGTTTTAGACTATATTTGAGGCTATTTTGCGTCTGTTTTGGGTTATTTGTTTCATTCGAGCCTTGCATGGCATGGTTGCAGTGTTAATTCCTTCACTAGCTTAGTGTTTTAAGGCTTTGACTATCATTGGTTTGAGTTAGTTGCATGTTTTGGTGCTTTTAGTACTCATTTTCAGCACCTAATCAAATCTGCAACCTCTCCCCTTTCTTGGTTTTATTTTTGTTTTGAAAGTGGTCAAAACCATTCGCTTGTTTAAAGCATGAAATTGAGATGTTAGTTCTTAATGGTTTAATCCTTTGGAGGGTTCATTACCAACAGCATGAGGTCCCTTTCATGCCTATAACACCTTTGGTTTGAGCTTTCTTTCCATTCAGGGGACACTCACCGATGGACTAAGTGACTAAGGAATGTTTTGGAAATTAAAATGTGTAAACAAAATTGGCAAGTAAAAGTGACAAGATAAGCATTCTTTGTGTTGCATTGCATGTGTTCAAACCGGACGTTAGTTTGATCACAAGGAAAGAGAACATTTCATACTCAAAAGTGATGAAATGTGCCATTTCCTTGGTCTCCATTGCCCTTGATCATGCATGATAGGGTAGTGGTCATTCGGGGCTTATTTGTGCATTTATCAAAATTGTACAACTTGGATCTTTGGCCGTCATGCAATGAAATTGCTTGATTGGTGGTTTTGGATCCAAATGTGTCACTCCTTTGAGATTTTGAGATGATAAGGAGGAATACAGTACAAACAAATCCTTGGAAAAAAAACCCTCTTTGCTCTGTTTGTGCTCTGGTGCAGTATGGTGATCCAATGCATCAGTGGCCAGCAATGCACCACCAGTGGCCGACAGTGCATCATTTCTGGCCGGCAGTACACCTTTTTGGCCGGCAGAGGGCCGACAGTGGCCATCCATGGCTGGCAGGTCACTGATGTATGTGTGTATGTTTTCCAACCCTGCAAATAGAGAATTTCGAGAGGAAAGCGGATGTCTTTTCGGGGCGAAAACCGAGCATGTGTGTCCTCCACTTCCCGAGGCGGAGCAGTGGCAGCATAGTTTAATATCTTAAATGCTTACTTTGTGTGCATTTGTTTTGTAAATCAATTAATTAGTTTATTAGTTAATTAAAGTGTTGTAATAATTATTAATTAGCTTAGCTAGTTATTCATTTGATTTGTAATAATTAGTCTAATTAGCTTAATTCGATTAGCTTAGCTTAGATTAGCTTAGCTCTTATTCCTTCGGACCTTCCTTCGTGAGGGCGTAATGTTGTAATTAGTGAGTGTGCGTGTGTGTATGTTTTCCAACCCCAAGTCTTTCTCCATTTTACTTAACCGCTTTTGATGGTTAGATTAGGGTTATATTTCAATTAGCATACCTTATGCCTTATGTTTGCATACATTCATCTTGTTTTGCACGCACTAAGGCTCAGCGCATCATTCAAACTGTATTGCCATTTCAATATCTTCTTTGAATACGTGTTTAACCGCATGTTGTTCAAATCGATCCATATGCCATATTATTAGCCGAGCCTATTAATTGCATTGTTTGCATGTGTTGCATTAGGCATTTTGTATAGTTAGGAATCATGCATAGTTTTACTAACTCATATTTTCCTAGCTTGGAGTACTAGGTGAGTTTTTATGCCTTAGCATACTCGCATGAATGTGAATGTTGCCATGTTTAGCATGCTTGCCATGAGGCTATGTGCTTAAATGCTAAACTGCTTGAATGCCTGTGGATGAAGGCTTGTTGTTTGAATTGGAACAATTCAACGAATGTAAGTTTTAAAGCCCACTTTGTTGAGTGGCAAATCATGTTTTAAGCCCACTATGTTTTGGTGGCAAATCCGCAATCTTTAAGCCCACTTAAGGTGGCAAATTCAAACCATTTTCGCAAACAAATACGAGTTGAGTTGTTCCCAATTGAGCAAACTAGTGTATACTTGATTGTGTGTGTCACATAGTAAAGCTAGCTTAATAATCAATAAGAGCACATAATGTTTATAAAAAATCATATCATGATTAGTAGAGGTCGATCTTTGATCGGGCAAGCGGGGGTGGTCAATTCATGACCTTCCCCTCTCATACCTAAGTTCCCGAACCGAGGCAACTTTGGTGATGACAGACACGTGGCCTTTGGCGTGAGTCATAGGTTTCCTAAATTTCTCCAAAAATAAAATATTTAGGTGATGACTCTGTATCTAGCAAAGCAGTCCATGGCACTTTTGATTCAAAAATCAATTTTCCAAAATGATTTGCTGGATTTGGACTCTTTGGTGTTTATTAGTTTCACATTGCACTTGTGAGATTAGATTCAAACCCATGGAAGTCTAAACTGTAGGGCTTTTCTTTTCGAGCTTCCGAAAGGGGCCGCAAAAGAACCGACCTACAGCATGTAGTAAAGGCATAGAGACAGTTCCAAACTAAGATAGGATGCTCACCCATATCCAGGATTGTGTGAAACCGCTTGATTGAAGTAGCGAAACTGATGAGTCGTTGAACACACCAAAAATAATCACTAAACTATACCAAATTCTATAAAATTAATGGCAAGTCCAGGTATCGATCCACAAGGACAAATGTGAAATTAGATTAACTCAATTGCAAAATTCCTAAATTAATTTTTGATTAAAAAGATAAGATTGATTTTATACCTAAACAGTAATTAAATAAAGTTAAAGAATTATATTGACAATAAAAATTAGGGTTTGAGATATTAATTTTCGGAAAAAATCCTAGGGTAGAGAATTCACCACTAATTACATGAATTAGACTTAACATTAACCACCAATCACAATTCGGTTTGAACTACCCAATATTTCATAACTACAAGTTTGAAATAATGATCAAGAGGGTTATTGCATTCAATGTACAGGCACGAATCATCCCGAGTAGTACGAGTCGTTTGCTCTAAACTATGTTAGCAAAACGACCCGTCTCTCATAGCATGACTCGTCTCATACTTTGAATACAAACACAAAGAATACTAATGTATGGAAAGCATTAAACAATCACAGAGAGTAAAATGCCTAAAGAGATGAACGAAACAATTATTAAAAACTTCTGAATCATCCATACATTCATTCAAACCAATTTATAATTAAAGCATATGAAAAATTCCATTACATGGCTAGGGTTTCATCAAAACCCTAGAAAAGACGACTAGCCACTCATGGAGGAGTGGAAAGAGGAAGAAGATGAGGAAAAAACCCCCATGGAAGTGTCCTTCAAGCTTTGGTAGAATATCACCCCTTTGGAACCCTAGCCTCCCACTCTTCTGAATTAAATTTTTGAACCCTAGGTTTGGCTGATTTCGTAGGGATCACGATTGCATTTAGCATATGCAACAAGCCATTAAACCACAAGGTTACCCCAAGTGGACGAGTATAGTCTCGTGAGGGTTTTCAGAAATGATACTAACAAACATTAACATATTCATATCCACTCAACAACAATTAACCACACTACTCCACACAACAACCAACTTATGTGCTACTACAGTGTGATATTAAAACATGATGAGTCAGTGAAGGCATAGTGGACAAGTATGAAGGAATCTATTGAGCTTAAACCACAATTCAGTTAATACAAAAGTAGAGTCCCTTGTACTTGTGAATGCTAGTAGACACATCATTAGTACCCTCGGTGTAAAGTGCAATCTCCATATTAGTTAAATGTCCACTATAATAGCCTAGTGTAACTCATAATAACATTCAACATATACAGAAAAACTAAACTGTTGCAACCAAGCTTCTCATTTCATATTTTTTTTTTTTTTTATGAAAGACTGTGCAATGTCCTGATCCATTAAGCTTTCTAGTCAACCCATGTAACAAGCATTGGGCCAATGACTCCCAAACCAGACAGTTTTAGGGCACTAGGTGTAGAGACACCCCTACGGGCTTAATAACTCGAGTTGAAAAGGCTATGAATCTGAACTAGTCATTCTCCTTTTTTTTTTTTTCTTAACTGTGCAATGTCTAGGTCTCTTAAACTTTCTAATTAACCCATGCAACAAGTATTGGGCCAATGACTCCCAAACCAGATGGTTTTAGGGCACTAGGTGTAGAGACACCCCTACGGGCTTAATAACTCGAGTTAAAGAGGCTACAAACCCAAACAAGTCAAGTTTTTTTTTTTTTTTTTTTTTTAACAAAAATCTTGGCTACTCATTTATTTTTTTCTGCAACCTCAACCATTATCAATGATGTACACCAGGGATTATAATAAAGAGGTCACTGTTATGATAGTGTGTTCATGTGAATTAAGGCATACTCATGACAAGTGTACTAATACCACAAACACAAACAACTATCCTAGTGCAAACATCACACGTGACTATTTACCCAATAAACCCTTTTCATACAAGCTCACTATGTTCCCCAATTAACATATGGTCATATCATTACCATACTGGCACAAAGTAAACATTAAGTGAAGTGGTGCAAATCAAGTGCAACAAGTACAAACATGAATAATTATTACAAATACCCTCACCCCAACTGGAATATAACATTGTCCTCAATGTAAGCAAGTAGACATGAGCTAGTAAAATGAGAGAGAGGATCTTACCAGACAGCATGGGCACACATCCAGCAAGACAAGGACACCCAAACACAGTTTTGGAAATTTTTTTCCCATACAGTATAAAAGAGAAAGGAAAAGAAAATAAAACAAAACAAAACAAAATGAAAGAAAATAAAGGAAATATACAGAAATCACTGACGTGGATCTGGCAGTGGTAGTGGGAAATGCTGCTCGAATAGGGCATGCATTAGTGTCTGAGTCTTGAACGCCTAATCATGAACCCTAGTGCCATGGTGATCAAATTGTCGAACAAACTGATCAAATCGATGATCAAACTGATCAAATCGCTGACCACTCGAATCCCAGTATGCATAGAAGTCAGTGTGCAGAGAGGCAACTGATTGCTAATACCCATCAAATGCCGCCAGCGAATAATCCCAGTAAGCCTGGTAGTCGGTTCGGAGATCAATCATAGATTGCTGAAGGGTAGCTTGATTATCCAAAAGAGCCTGATATTGCGGCCTCGTCATACGGAATGGCGCTGGTGCTGGCACTAGTGTGGCGGCGAGCTCGACTAGGGCATCATTAGGATTGGCCGGGCCCTCGGGAAGAACTAGTGGAGGTGGCAGGCGAGCAGTGGTTTGGCGCCAGTGGGATGTGCCATAAAATATGTGCGACGGAAGCTGAACCTCATTGGCCTGAAGTGGGTATGTCTCTTGGGCTTTTATGAGCACTGTAATGAGGTTGTCAAAAGGGAGGGCCCATGTAGAACTGCCCCGAGCATTGCGTATTTTGACTTCATTTAGGATTCGATACATCTGATTGTAGATCAAGGTAGGGATGCCAATCCAAAACCCGAAGTCAAATCGATGTAAGGCACGGAGGAAGTCCCCTCGCCGCTCTTCCTTGTGGCCAATAGGAATGACATTCTTTTTCAGCACCACATCGACGAAGAGAAGGCGGCATGGTAAATTAGCCTGCCAAATGCTCGTACGGTTGTCATCCTCCTAACGCCCCTCATAAAACTCAGTCACCAGTTCTGGGATGGTAAGTTCTCGAGTGAACACCAAGAACTATTCTGCATTGATAGGGTCCATGGAACAGTGGAGGACCTCTACAATTGAAGCTAGAGTGACCACTAACTCCACTTCGTTAACAAGGGAGCCAAGAGCTCCCGGGGCCTCGTCACTGACGTACATATGTTGATGAAAGAGTCGCACAATGCGCGGGTATGCTGGTTCAGTGACGGTGCAGATGCCCAGGAGGCCCCGGTCTTCAAGTTGTTGAATACTCCACGCAGTGGTTTGATGGCGACAAAAGAAGTCCACATCAAAGGATGTATCACATGCAGCTAGTTTGGTGGCCCAAGCATCGGTTGGCATATACCTGAATGCAATGGTGGCATTGCGAGGTCGTTTGGGAGCTCGGCGGGATGATGAAGCCATATCTGCACAAAATAGTTCAACCAACACAACCAGAAATGTGCAACTATTATATTAACACTCATCGGATATAGCGTGTATGCATAAATCATTCAAAACGGCATCATCCTCACACCACCGAATTGAATGGTATTTATTTATTTACCAACTCATAGTGGAACTACAAATATGAAATAAATAAGAAAATAAAACAAAATTAAACAATCTAAGTTAGTAGAAGAGAAGAAAAAAAAAAACTAAAGTAAAAATTCATAAAATTAAATAAAGTAAAATAAAAACTAAACTACTTAACAATTAAAATAAAATAAAAAATAAAATCAGTAACTAAACAAGCAAAATAAAAATAAAAATAAGAATAATCCACTAAGCAATTAAACTAACCAAAATCACGAATGAAAAAATTTAAACTAAACAAATATAGCAAATAAAAAAAAAACTAAATTATGATTATTATTATTATTATTAGTACCATTATTGCTGAGTTTTTGTTTTTTGGTATGGCTTGGACTGCACGTGCGCCAGACATGGCCGCACATGCGGCTTTCATCTTCTTCCTACGCAGATTTTTGTTTCTTTTTTTTTTGTTGGTTTTTTTTTTTTTTTTTTAAGATGGACAAACAAATTTAACAAGGCTAAATTAGTATACTACATGGCTAAGTAAACATGGCTAAATAAATAAAATAAAATAATAGAAAGAAGAAATAACTAACAACAAACATGGCTAAGCAGTATAAACCCCCCCCCTTTTTTTATGGTATGAAACATAGATCAAGATTTAAACAACAAAAATAAAATCAAAACTCTACTTCTCTACTCCTATACCCACAAATCTAAACAAAAAGTAAATTTTACCTTGAAAAGGGAGAGAAAAAAAGAGAAAAAGAATGGAGTTCCCTAGAAAAAATGGTGGTCGCCAGAGATTCGTCGGACGGAGAGGGAAGTCATGCCGGCGGCGAGATGATGGTGGTGAGGAAGAAGAAAGAAGAAGAAAAGGGAAGCAGAAGAAGAAGAAGAAGAAGAAGAAGAAGAAGAAGATGGTGGGTTTGTGGGGTTGTGAGAGAGAGAGAGAGAGAGAGAGAGAGAGAGAGAGAGAGAAAGAAGTCTGAGAGTGATTGGGAGAGAGTGGGTAGGTTTTGTTGAGATATAAAATTATTTTTTTTTTACAAAAATAAAATAAATAAAAGAAGTAGAATAAAGAAATCAGATTTTTTTTAATAAGTAAGTAAATATAATAATAATAATAATAAAAACAAAACAAAACAAAATCTGCATTTTTTTATAATGTACAATAGAAAAATAAAATGAAATCAGATAAAAATAAATAATTAAAATTAAAATAAATCTGCAGCAATTTTTTTTTTTTTTGGAAATTGTTTGGGCCGCTCGTGCAGCTTGTTTGTGCCGCTCCTGCGGCATTAGACAGTAGCTAACTTGGGTTGGGCCGCTCGTGCGGCGAGCCCAACAGCTCATGCGCTTTTTTTTTTCACAACAAGTACAGTACATTTATTTTTATTTTTTTATGGGTTTTTTTTTTCTTTTGTAGAAAACTCGCTGGAAAGAAATAGAAAAACACAAGGTTGCCTCACTTTAAATAAGATAATGCCACAAAAGTCTAAGCACCTTAAATTGCTCTTAAATATTACTGAGACCACAAAGAGCTAAGCATCTCAGAAATTAGTTAATAATAGATGTGCCACAAAAAAAAAAAAAAAAAACACATCAATGCCTTACGCAGGCTACAGAGGGTCCCTTCCACCCACACGCATGCAATGACCTTTTTCTGCTACATTGCAACAGCATAGTTTAACAAAAACAAGAAGCACTCGCAAGCGTACATGCTTCAAGAAAATGGAAAACTAACTCCCGGCACCTAACAAAAGGCACCAGAGTTATGGTATATAGTTGCCACTTCAGAATCCCCCAGGTAACAAAACCCAGCGCAGTTTATAGCCTTCGGGCTACTGACCAAAAACAAAAATTAACAAAACCCAAGTACAGCCCGAAGTATACTTAACCATTTATACCTTCAATTGACATTTGAAATAAATATAGCATTCTAGAAAATATCGGAATGCCTACCAAAGATCAAATCTTCACGCGAAAACCACGGGTACTACTTTTCTCCCTAACTGTGTTTGTAACTTTCCCTATTCTCCAACAGGGTGACAGACTAGGTTGATTCGGTATCCAGAATCGAGGCACATAAAGCTACCTCAACCTATGGGGCTGCCATACAGAGTTCAAGCCAAGGTAGTTTTGAAACAATCTCCGCACCCCTGGGTATTTAAACCAGACTCTAGTCTTGGAAATCCCAAACCTTTGTGTTCTAGGCTTTGCCATTCGAACTCTAGTTTCCACCGTCTCAGTTGGTCTCCTAGGAACTCAGTGCAAACACGGTTAGGTGGCTATACCAGACCGTCACATGTCGTTCAGGCACGGCTAACACCAAAGGAATTACACCTTTACAGGATTTAAAGTCTCCTTGACGCAAATAAAGCATAACGAGAACAAAGAAAAACAGAATAGCATAGAAGGGAAAGAAAAGAGAACAAGAAATCAATCTATCAATCATAGTAAAATGAGTCCATCAAAGCAATGGACTCAATCATATCCCCATTCCCAACCCCCTCTATATATGGTTTCAATCTTTGGCCTCACTTTGAAAGTGTAGCCAGTCTTTGGATCTCGCACCTCAACAGCGCCATGAATTAATGCCTCAACAAGCACAAAGGTCCATCCCATCTAGATCTTAGCTTACCTGGAAAGAATCTCAATTTTGAATTAAAAAGCCACACTTTTTGGCCGGGTTCAAAGGATTTTCTATTAATGTGCTTGTCATGGAATTCTTTAGTCCGAGCTTTAAAAACTCTCGAACTCTCATATGCATCATTCCGGATTTCCTCTAGCTCATTGAGTTGCAATTTCTGGTTGAACCCAGTCGCGGCCATATCGAAGTTAAACTTCTCTACGGCCCACAATGCTCAGTGCTAAAGTTCAACCGGGAGATGGCAAGCTTTGCCAAACATCGCTCTATATGGTGACCTCCCAATGGGTGTCTTATAAGTGATGAGGTAAGCCCATAATGCATCAATTAACCATTGTGACCAATCTTTCCTATCCGGCCTCACCGTTTTCTCAATTATGTGCTTTACCTCCCTATTTCAGACTTCCACTTGGCCACTAGTTTGAGAGTGGTATGGAGTGCCAACTTTATGAGTGATAGAGTATTTCTTAACCACCGACTCAAAGAACCGGTTACAAAAATGTGTACCCTGATCGCATATTATGGCTCTAGAAAACCCAAAATGGCTAAAGATATTTTCATGCAAAAATTTGAGTACCGCTCTATGATCGTTTGTTCGGGTAGCTATTGCCTCCACCCACTTAGACACATAATCTACTGCCAAGAGAATGTACTCAAACCCGAACGACACCGAGAAAGGGCCCATAAAATCAATCCCCCAAACGTCAAATATTTCTACCACAAGAATAGGGGAGATTGGCATCATGTCAAGTCGAGACATCGAACCCATTTGCTGACAGCACAAACAAGTTCTATAAAATTGATGGGCATCTTTAAAAATTGTGGGCCAATAAAACCCGCTCTGTAAAATCTTGGCGGCCATTTTATGCCCACTAAAATGACCGCCACATGTAGAAGAATTACAAAATGTAAGAATGCTATGCACCTCACTCTCCGGCACACACTGTCTGATCACTTGGTCGGAGCAATATTTAAACAACTCCGGATCCTCCCATAAGTAATACCTGACCTGGGAAAAGAATCGGTCTTTGTCTTGCTGTGACCAATTCTGTGGAATGTTCCCAATGGCCAAGTAATTCACAATATGTGCAAACCACGGGGGGCTCGCTTGTGACAGCTCAAAGAGTTGTTTGTCCGGAAACGAATCATGCAAAATAAGAGGGTCACTAGTATACTCAATGAGGATTCGGGAGAGATGATCTGCCACCACATTCTCAAATCTTTTCTTATCACGGATCTCTAGGTCAAATTTTTGGAGCAACAAAATCCATCTAATTAACCTAGGTTTGGTCTCTTTCTTTCATAGTAAATACGGCAAAGTGGCGTGGTCAGTGAATACTATGACCTTGGAACCTAGGGGATAAGACCGGAATTTGTCTAAGGCAAAGATCACAACTGGCAACTCTTTCTCGGTAGTAGTATAGTTCAATTAAGCATTCAAGAGAGTGCGACTAGCATAGTATATAGCAAATGGTGCCTTATTGACCCTTTGGCCCAACACGGCCCCGACAGCATAATCGAAGGCATCACACATGATTTCAAAGGGAAGCGACCAATCTAGTGATTTCATGATTGGGGCGGTGGTCAGGGCCATTCTCAATGTTTCAAATGCCTTTAAGCATGCCTCATCAAAGATAAAAGGCGCGTCATTAACCAGTAAACTACGCAAAGGACGTGATATCTTACTAAAGTCTTTGATGAACCTACGGTAAAAACCTGCATCCCCTAAAAAAGACCTAATTTGACGTACGGAATTGGGTGGAGAAAGGCCTGCAATGAGGTCAACCTTAGCCTTGTCTACCTCTATACCTCGAGGGGACACAATGTGTTCCAACACTATACCCTCACGAACCATAAAATGCTTCTTTTCCCAACTCAAAATTAGGTTTGCCTCAGTGCATCGTTCCGACACTCTAGTCAAGTTCCTAAGGCATTCCTCAAAAGATGGTCCAAACACCAAAAAATCATCGACGAAAACCTCTAAGAGTTTCTCCACCATATCGGAGAAAATGGCCATCATACACCGTTGAAAAGTCATCGGTGCATTACATAGCCCAAATGGCATGCGCCTGTAAGCAAAAGTGCCAAAAGGACATGTGAATGTGGTCTTTTCCTGGTCAGCAGGGTACACTGGGACTTGATTATATCCCGAATAACCATCAAGAAAACAATAGAAACCCTACCCCCGCTAACCGCTCTAGGATTTGGTCAATGAAAGGTAAGGGAAAATGATCCTTCCTAGTCAAGAAATTTAGTCTCCTATAATCAAATGCACACTTGCCACCAAGTAGTGGTTCATGTGGGGACTAACTCTCCTCTCTCATTCTCAACAAGGGTGATGCCCGATTTCTTGGGCACCACTTGCGTGGGACTCACCCATTTGCTATCTGAGATGGGGTATATAATACCCGCATCCAACAATTTCAATACCTCCTTTTTCACCACCTCTTTCATATTAGAATTCAGTCTCCGTTGCATTTCGCGAGAAGGTTTGGTGTCCTCCTCTATATAATGCATGCACACGGAGGGATCTATCCCTTTCAAATCAGCCACTGACCACCCTATAGCACTTTGATGTGCCATGAGAACACTCATTAACTGACTCTCCTACTCTGTAGTCAAGTCAGATGCAATGATGACTGGTAAAGTCTCATGGGCCCTAAAAATGCATACTTCAATGCGGCTGGGAGTGGTTTCAACTCAAGTGTAGGTGGTGTGACCAAAGATGGTATGGCGGGCTCTCCTGACAGAGGAGGAAGTGACTCAAACCGGGCTTTCCACGGAGGAAAATTTGGTGTACAAGAAGCATTAAGTAGGACATTCACCTCTTCAACTGACCCATCAATATCAAAATTTTCAAACCCAAAATGAGCTTGACAAGCCTCTAAAGGGTCCTCTACAAGAATGGAGGGCAAAACTTCCTCTACAACTTCATCCACAACATCCACAAATAAGCACTCCTCTCTCTCATGAGGTTATTGGGATGCTTGGAAAACATTAAGTTTCACTTGCAAGTTACCAAATGAAACTTCCATCACCCCGGTACGACAATTAATGCATGCATTGGCCGTAGCCAAGAAAGGTCGACCTAAGATCACCGGGATTTGTTTCCTAGAACTGGCTACCGATTCCATATCTAACACCAAAAAGTCAACAGGGAAGTAGAACCTATCAACCTTAACTAGCACATCCTCAATCATGCCACGTGGCACTTTGAGGGACCGGTCAGCCAACCGAAGAGTAACAGTAATAGGCTTCAACTCGCCAAGCCCAAATTCCTCGTACACATAGTACGACAACAAATTGACACTAGCCCCTAAATCTAATAAGGCCCTATCAATGAAATGGTCCCCTATTATGCATGTAATGGTTGGGGCACCCGGGTCCGTAAGCTTAGGAGGTGTGTCATTCAACAAGATGGAGCTTACTTGCTCCGCGAGTAGGACCTTTTGAGACACGTGTGTCCTAGATTTACGATTTTACATACAAAGGTCCTTCAGAAATTTGGCATATGAGGGTACTTGCTTAATCGCCTCCAACTGGGGGAGGTTGATTTTTACTTGTTTAAAGACCTCCATCATTGCCACCATAGATGCCGCCTTCTTATTAAAAGGGGAAAGTGTACCAAGGCATTGGGGAAAGGGTGCCTTAGGCACATATGGTGCCTTAGGCTCATGTGAAGTGTTAGGCACTAACTCATCCCTCCTAAGTGTTTCCCCTTCACCCTTACTCTCATTGGGTGTACCACCGTGGTCACCCTTTTTAGCTATAGTTGCATCGGACACAACTGACTGAGGCTCTAACTCCCTCCCACTTCTCAAACTAATCACGGCTTGCACCTGCTCATGGTGCTTTCCATTCCCACCCGAACTCTCTGCCCCGTATTGTCCGTTAGGGTTGGCCACAGTTTGACTTGGTAATTTTCCCTCCTCTCTTCGATTCATGTTGTTAGCCATTTGACCCAATTAGGCCTCTAGCTTGGCAATAGAGTGAGTGTGGGAGTGAACTACCAGTGCTAACCCCATAAGTTCTGAGAGAACTTTTAACACCTGAGTTTCAAAGACAGAGTTGCCCTGAGGAACAGACGGGGGTTGTAGTTGCCGATACGATTGTGGGGGTCGATAAGGTTGGGTGGTTGGCAGGATGATTGGTTGGCAAAATTATTGAAATTCTGCCTTGGTGGTGGAGCATTGTAAGAAGTGCCTTGTGAAGGGGTCTCCATGAAAAATTAGGGTGATTTCTCCATCTCGGGTTGTATGTGTTGGAGTACGGATCATTACTCGGGTTGGAGAATCCTTGAGCCGTATTCACATGCTCTTGGACTAACTCCGGAATTTGTGATGCCGAAGAGCACTCACTCAAGTCGTGAGCACGGCTCACACATATAACACATGCCTCACGGAATTGAGGCTGATCTTGCTGGGTAGGGGCATGTCCCGCAGCTAATAGTTGGTCAAATTTGTGGGACAGTGCCTCTACTTGTTGGGCTAACTCTAGGTTTTGCCCGACCTCATAAATGCCTCCTCTTTTCGGGGCTCCAACTGCTAGTTGCCAAACTTGCCGGGCTGCGGAGGCATGGTGAAGGGAATTATCACTTACGTTCTCAAACAATTGCCATGCCTCGGCATCATTTTTAGACATGAATGTCCCATCACAGAACGAATCCACCATTTGGCGGTGTGGTTCAGTTAAGCCATAATAAAATGTTTGAACAAGTTGCCAATCAGGCACTTGGTGGTGGGGACATTGTTGGAGACGGTCTCGAAGTCTTTTCCACGTCTCATGGAATTGCTTGCCATCCATTTGAGCAAAGTATGTGATGGCTAGCCTAAGTTGGTTGGTTTTACTGATGGGAAAGCACTTCTCCAAGAACCGTTACTGTAATTGGTCCCAAGTTGTGATTGAATTAGCAGGTAAAGAATTTAGCTAGTGTTTGGCTTTATCCTTTAATGAGAATGGAAACAATCGCAACATTAAGGCTTCATTTGTGAAATTTTGGATCCTCACTATCGAGCAAATTTCCAAAAATTCATTCAAATGCTTATAAGGATCATCATGAGTTAGTCCATGGAATGATGGGAGCATTTGTATGGTGCTGGACTTAATCTCATAATGAGCAGCAGTGGTGTTGCGTAATTGGATGCATGATGGTGATGTATATGCAGTGGGTGTAAAATAATCCTTAAGGGTCCAGTTTGGCACATTCGGGACATCAGGATCTACCATCTCTAATGGCTCAATTAATGAATATGAATACTCCAGCCTAGGAACACGGGCAGAGGCCCTAAGTCTCCTAAGAATCCTTTCTGGTTCGAGGTCCAAATTCCACAATTCAGGGCGACAAGAACGGCGCCCGTGCATACACTACCCTCACACACACAAAAAGTTCCGACTCTGTGCACTAAGTTACGAAAGCAAAATACCAAAGAGTGAAATACTCACAGTGGTTTAACCAAAACGCTTTACTCGTCTTGCGGATGCTTGACGTGTAGGCGTTGTCTCCAACCTCTATTTGAGCTTCGACTTTTGTTTTAGCACTTTGGTGCTTTGCTTGCAAGTGTTTGCTTCTATTTATGCACTTTAGTTCTGCGGTTTTTTTTTTTATTATATATTTTTAAAGCTCGGCTGTGCTCCGCTTGCACTTCAGTGATAGCTCCAATTTCAAACGCTCTGCACACTTAGCAACACAAAAGCATAAAATCCTAAACTAAAAATTAAAATAAGAATGTAACTTTAAATTAACTAATTTCGCCAGAAATCCCCGGCAACGGTGCCAAAATTTGATGAGTGGTTAAACACACCAAAAATAATCACTAAACTATACCAAATTCTATAAGAATAATGGTAAGTCAGGTATCGATCCACAGGAAAAATGTGAAATTTGATTAATTCAACCGCAAAATTCCTAAATTAATTTTGATTAAAAAGATAAGATTGATTTTATACCTAAACAACAATTAAATAAAGTTGAAGAATTATATTGACAATTAAAATTAGGGTTTGAGATATTAATTTTCGGGAAAAATCCTAGGGTAGAGATTTCACCACTAACCACATGAATGAGACTTAACATTAACCACCAATCGCAATTCGGTTTGAACTACCCAATATTTCATAACTACAAGTTTGAAATATTGATCGGGAGGGTTGTTGCATTCAATGTACAGACACGAATCATCCCGAATAGTACGAGTCGTTTGCTCTAAACTATGTTAGCAAAACGACCTGTGTTTCATAGCATGACTCGTTTCGTACTTTGAATACAAACACAAAGAATACTAATGTATGGAAAGCATTAAATAATCACAGAGAGTAAAATGCTTAAAGAGATGAACGAAACAATTATTAAAAACTTCTAAATCATGCATACATTCATTCAAACCAATTTACAATTAAAGCTCATGAAAAATTCCATTACATGGCTAGGGTTTCATCAAAACCCTAGAAAAGACGACTAGCCACTCATGGAGGAGTGGAAAGAGGAAGAAGATGAGGAAGAAGCCCCCATGGAAGTGTCCTTCAAGTTTTGGTAGAATATCACCCCTTTGGAACCCTAGGCTCCCTCTCTTCTGAATTAAATTTTTGAACCCTACGTTTGGCTGATTTTTTGTCTTTTATTCGGAGCAAAACAGATCAAAAATTTTGTGCACGCATCCCTAGGTGGCCCGCTCATGCGCCCATGTGGGCCGCTCGAGCGGTGGTGGGCCGCACGTGCGGTGAAGCTTGGCCGCACGTGTGGTGGTCTGGCTGGCTCAGATTCTTCACTTCTCGCTCAGAGAATATACTTTCGCACCCTTTTTAATTGAATTTTCATATTTCCTGCCAAATCTGTACAAGTGCACGAAACACATCATCTCCACCAAATAAATAAAATTGAAAGACTAAAACTGTAACTTAAGTGGCCTCAATGTGGTACCTTTCGGCCAACATCAGGAACCCTAGTTCATGACAAAACAAGGACATCGTAACCCTACCCCCTCATAGGGGTGTTTTGGCTCTCCTTTAACTGGTAAGTGCTTTACAGTGAAACTGTACTGGAATGTGGATATTAGTTGCACAGTTGGTATATGTTTTGGGGCAGAATTTAGTATGGAGTATAGTCCTACAGCCTTGATCATGTCTGTGTTGATAACATCTGAGTTGAGGTGTTGTACGGTTTCGGATTACTATTGTTTTTCTTTATTTCTTTTGCTAGGTAGTTTAGGCCATAGCTTCAGAAAGTTTGGATATACCCCAAGTACTCTAGACTTGCGTCGGAAGACTTTGCAAGGTTGGAGATCTTCTTCAGGGCCAACCTGTGTTTGCATCATTGTCTCCGATTATAAGGTGAAGGACGGTCAGGAAAGGTTCACCAGTGCCATTCTTACAACAATCACCTCTCAATTCACCTGTATTCAGTCTAGCTTAAGAACAGTCATCTACTTCCAGTCTAGCTCAAGAACAGTCACCTATTCCAAAGGCGTAGTATCCCCCGGCAAATATGGAGGAATTAATACTCCATCTGCAACAAACAATTGAGAGACTACAACATGATGCAGCCCGTCAGGCCAAGGTCATAACTAGGCTACAAAAACAGCAACCACTGTCGGCTGCAGCCTCTGCATCGCATGTACCCACCACAGCTATCTATGTACCTGGTGCCACTACTAATACCACCGCTACTCCAGATACACAAGCTGTGGGTATTTTGATTTTCCCGGTCCAAGCAAAACCTATCCCAGCACAAGCATCCAGAGCCCCAGTTTATCAGACTAAGGCACTATTCGAATTTGAGGTTGACCCAACAGCATTCAAAATCAACAAACTGGAGAAGTTGTTCAAAAAAGCGCAAGGGGTTAGCTCTATTCCTGACATGGAGGATAGGTACACCGAATATGTAGTTACCTTACCAAAGCAATTTAAGATGCCTCGCATTGACCGCTTTGATGGTTCCGGAGACCCGATGGTTCATTTACGACTGTTTTCAGATATCTTGTGGCCAATGGGTTTGACTAAACTGCAAAAGCTATCTCTCTTTGCTCGAACCATGTCAGGTATATCGGTCATCTGGTATATGTAAGCAACCCATTTTTGACCGTCCTCAAGACTTGGACGTCACCGTTTGAACACTCGCTGATCATCCATGTTTGTGGTCGTCTTGAGTTCTCGGAGGTCCTGGCCACGTGTCCTGCCTCAAGATCTCTCGACTCGACTGTTTTGTATTTGGTTTTGCACCAAACACTTGTGTTTTTCCTTTGAGGGGCAGGAAATGGCTTGTTGGCCATTCCCACACATCACCGGCCATGGCTTGAGGCCATCGGCTGGGTTTTGTTGCCATCGGCCAAATATTTGGTTGGTCGGCACTCTGGATGGTTGGTCGGCCATCTATTTTGGTCAAATTACATATTTGGCTGGCCGACCACTGTGCATCTGCTTTTGGCAGATATTTTGGGCTGGCTGTGATAGCTGGCACCCACTTTGCTCCCCTCCATACACGTATGGAGGGATCTCCCTCTTGACTAGCTTACTTGAGAAGCTTTGCAAGAGTGAGCTCTATAAGAGGGAGCCTCTTCTCCCTCCATTAGGGTTACAACATTTTTTCTAGAGAGAGCTCTGAGATTAGGGTTTACATAGTGTGTGTATTCTATCTATATTTCTCCCTCTCTTTTGCTCTAAGTGTGTTTGTGTCTTACTTTTGTGCATAAACACCTAGTGTTACACCTTACCTTTTCTACGGAGGTGATGAGGAGCTGTTTTTGGTGTTCTTGAGTGGATTCGAGCTCAATGAACCAGCTGGACCATTGTTCTTGAAGGAGGTCTACAAGGGTAACAACTTTGCCCCTTTATTCCCCTTTTTTGCATAATCTTTTTGTCTACCTTGCAACTATTTTTAGACTTTGTATATAACTAATAAAAGTCTTTTTTTTACTTGCTTAAAATAGTTGTTTAAGGTTGCTTTGAGCTTTGGAGTTGTTTGACCCCTCTTAGGCCTTGTTAGGCCCTATTTTTGTTCTATTTTGGTGAGCTCTGGGACCACCTTGTTTGGGCCTCCTCACCACTGAAATCTTGAGGGATTTTAGTGGTGAGGATGGTGGTTTATGGTCCCAAGAAGGAGAGGGCCACCCCCTCTCCTTGTTGCCTTCAAATATGTGCCATTCAAGCCTCATGTGTGAGCACCATTTTTGAGACCTGGTTGGCCATGTTTCAGTAGGTATTTGGTAGTATTTTGCCATGCTTTACCTCTATTTTTACTTGGTTTAGACACACCATGCTTGCCTTGCATACATGTTTTGTAATGCCATGATTTGCCTTCACATGTACATAGCATTTAGACTACCATGCTCATGTGTTTTGGCTTAGCTTTGTGAAGCTTTTATGCTTGTTTTAACATGCTAAAGGTCTGTTTTTGGTCATTTGGGTCATCCATGCTTTTCTTTGTATAGCAACCATGTAATCCCCCTTGTATGCCATGAGCATCGGACCTTCTAGCATGCTATCCTTGCATCATTTCAATGGTTTGGAACCACTTGCCATGCCATTTCACTCCTTGTGGTCTGCTTGTATGGTTGCATTTGATGCCCTTTTAATGTGTTAGAGGTTTGGTGTTTCATGCTCCATGTTTGTGCTATTGTGTATGCCTCTAGGATTAGATCATTTAGATGCCATCTAAGTGGTTTTTGGGGCCTACTTTTGCATGATTTGAGACTATTTTGATTCACTTTGATCATTTGTTTCATGTGTCACATGATCATGGTTTAAGTCATTGCGCTAATTCCAAGCTTTTATGCATGTTTTGCTTGTTTTGATTAGTTGGTTTGGCACCTCTTTTTCATGATTTTCAGAGCTTATATTGCTTGCCATATGCCCATGTTTAGCCTCTTTTAAGTGTGCTTAGAAGTTGCTTCTTTATGCCTAAGTGATGGACCATGTTTGCATGCATGATTGTATGTTTAGATACTTGGTTCATGACATGTTGTTGCATGCTTGAATGGTGTTGCATTTGGCATGCATTTCTTGCTAAGTTGTCTAACATGTTATATGCCTTGCATGTGTGCATGTTGACATTACACTTTGCATGCTTGTTAGTTGCATCCTTGCATGTTCATTGCATGCTCATGTTGCATACTAGCTCACATGCCTAAGTTGCATGGCATTGACACGCATGCTTTGCCTCTTGAATTGAGTATGATAGGGGTTGCGCTCATTGTTTGTTTATGTTCATTTCATTCTACATTGAAAATGCACAACTTGGTTCCTTAGGCCATCATGCATTGAAATGCGCGATTGGTGGTCCGAGAATCGAGTACCATGCCCCTTTGACTCACAAACATGATATGGGGTGTGTTGGTGCACACATTTGCTTGGAATGCATTGCCATGCCATGTTTTGTCCTCAGCTGCTATCAAAACAGGTTATGCAAGAAGCTTTGGCCAGTTGACCAAACCAAGTGCCAATCAACCATTTACGGATGGCCAATAGCTCCATAGATGGTCGATGACCACCCTGCCATGGCCGGTGACCATTCCCCTTGGCCGGTGGTGTTCCACAATGTCCAGAGAGTGTTCCTTTGGAATTGTGCCACTTTTAGAGGAGCAGAGCAGGGAAAACAGAGGCAACTTGTGCATGGTGACAGATTTTCGAGCGAAACCGAGTGCGCATGCATTGGACACTCTTCCCGATGCTGATTTTTACTGCTTAATTGGCTTAGTTAATTTGCTTAACTAGTTAGTTGTCTGTAATATTTAATTAACTTGTAGGTTAATTAGTTTGTATATTCTTTTGGTCCCTCTGAGCGAGGGCGGATTTGTAATAAGTGTGGGTGCGTGTGTGAATGTCTTCCAACCCCCACTTCTTTCTCCCTTTTACTTACCTACTTTTGATGGTTGGTATTAGGGCACGCTTAATTTAGCATACCTTATGCTATGCATGCGTGCATTATTCATTAGTCATGCATGCACCGGGCTCGGCGTGTCATGCTAACTGCACAGTATTTCGAATTCCAAACTTTAATATGTCCATCAAATTGTTACATTTCACATGTCATCCTTAGATTAGCCGAGCCTATTCTAATGACATTTTGTATGCGATGCATTAGCCGTTTTTAACATGAACTAGGATCATGCATGATTACTGACTAGTCCATTGTTTTGGCACGGAGTACGATGTAAGTATTTATGCTTTAGCATCTCGCATGAGTGTGAATGTTAACATGACAACATGCCTACCATGCGGCTATATGCTTACGTGATATTACTGTCTGAATGCCTGTGGGTGAAGGTTAGATTGTTTGAGTTGGAACAACTCATTGAAATCCGTGTTTTAACCTACTCATGCGTAGCAAATTTCAAATCATTTTCAAACAAACGGATATGCGATGCTTTGTTCCAAGTTAGGCTATCTAGTCTATACTTGTTTTGCTGCGCGCATCACATAGTAATTCTAGGCTAATTAATCGGAATAAGAACGCATTTGTTTTCAAAACTAGTTATCATGGTTAGTAAAGGCCGATCTTCGGATCGGGCGAGAGGGGGTGCTCATAGCTGACCTTCCCCAATCGTACCCAAGTTCCCGAGCCGAGGCAACTTTGGTGATGACGGACACGTGGCCTTAGGAAAACGAGTCAGGGTTTCCAGAATTCCCCCTAAAATAAAATATTTAGGTGGTGACTTTGTATCTGGCAAAGCAGTCCATGTTTGGCACTTCTTTACAAAAATCTGTTTTCCAAAACGATTTGCCAGATTTGGACTCTTTGGTGATTTATCAATCTCACATTGCACATTGTGAGATCAGATTAAGAACCGACACAAATCAAGTCCGAACTATAGCATGGGGACCAAGGGCGCGTCTACAACTTCTGGCGACTCTGCTGGGGATGTTTAGAGAACTTGACTCGAACGCATGATATCCTGTTTTGACTACACTTATGTGCTTCTTTGCATTGCATGTGCATTGGTGCGCCTGGGACACCGTGTTTGCCATCTGCTAGTTCTGAACGGTTTGCTGGAGCCTTGCTTTCTCAAAGCATGCCATAAGGCTGACCGGTTATGGGCTCTGCCAGTATGGGAGCACAAACCCCGATTTTACCGGGGCACCCTTTTTGACCATTCGACCTAGTGCATATTCGGAATCCATAGTGACCATTCCAAACTAGGACATGGTGATTACCCGATAATAGGTTGTTTGAAACCGCTGCGTGCGTAGTGAAACCCTAGCTCCTGACAAAATAGGACAGGGAAACCCTACCCCAACATAGGGATGTTTTGGTTTTCATTTACTTGCTATGTGCTTTTAGAGTGTATCTCTACAGGAACGCACATATCAGTTCGCAAGTTTAAGTACCAGGCCTGAGGGCATTAGTATCTGTATTTTGGGGAATCAGTTATATCAGCAGGTATCAGACTTAGTTTTGGGGCAGTGATTTTGGGGAACAGTGATCAGTAGTAGAGTACATTTTTTCAACTATGCTTGTGTCTATTCCGTTTGGGCTGAAATGCTGCTTGTTTTCCTTTTCAAGGTTCAGAGATTTGGGTTCAGAGATTTGGTGTTCTCCTTCGCTGAGGCAAGGCAGACGTCTGATCCGTCAATCGTCGGTTGCATCATCTTCGTTCGGTTCAACGGACTTATGATGACCCAAAGTTCAGAGGAAATCGTGGTTATGGCAGCCGCATTAGACCAAGGGATCATCTTGCAGGATGAGACCAATGTTGATGTACCGCATCCGCCCAGGTCGCCTGCTGCACACCCGATATGGACCCCCCAGTTGTATCAGGCTCATGAGCCCACCACGTTTGAGTTAATGGGAATGATTGGTGACCTCCAGAGGTCTATGGTTGATCTCGCCTACGGAATGTCAGCATCACCACCAACCACATCGTATGCCGAGAATTTTGTACCGCAGGAGCGCCCGCTACTGGGACGGATTGTGATCAAGCTTAGTCGACCTGAGGTTGTCTCAAGTTACAGTAATGACATGTCAACAACAACTGGGTTCCGCTCTGATATAGCAACCCAAACCCTCGATCAGGCTGAGGCTCGAGGTAAGAATAAAGTGGGAACAGATGCTGATCCCGTTGAACAACTGCTGTGGGCAGTCGAGGCTTTGAAAGCCGGGGGGATGAATAAGCAGCAAGTATTTGTAGTCATGACTAAGACTGTGGATGATGCTTTCCCCACTCCAACCGAAGGCAGTTCAAGCCAGGTGAAAAATTGGGATAGGCCCCGTCATGCCAGAATAGTCCCTTCTGCTCCTCACGTTGCACTAGGAAAAGATCAGAAAGCCAAGGCAGTGCCTGCCGACCCTTTCGATAGTGCATCTAACAAGAATACTCAGACTTAAAAGTACCTATCTCGAGGGCGCAGAGTCTTTCATGCCCTCTGCATGCCTTTGTCTAGGGCATTTCTAATTTTGGCTAAAAAGGGGCATCTTAAACCCCTCGAGCCTCGGCCTCTCCCGAAGAATCTCCCTCTCTCACATGATGCTACCTTGTACTGCACGTACCACCAACAGTCCGGTCACAGCACCGATGGTTGTTTCCGCCTTCGTCATGAAGTGCAAGATTTGATCGATAATGAGGTCATCCTCCTACCTACCTTAGCAATGTCTGTCACTACTGAGCTATTGGACTTCGAGGATACTGTAAGTTTGTGATTAGGGGTTGGACCACCTGCGAGCAGCGCTCGGTGCATTTCGGATATGGCGTCTGGCACGCACTTTTGAGCATCTGCGAATGCCAATTTTTTTGGTTTCTGACTTAGGTGTTGAGTCAGTTCGGTGGTCTTGTTTTGAGTCTGTCTCTTTGTTTTGAGTCAGTCTTTTTGCTTAAGGGTCTGTCTTGTCGCATCGAGTTAGTCCCATTGTATAGAATGTCGAGTGATTTCGGAGTTGTTGCCTCGAACACCGTTTTGTTTTGTAATTATCCTTTTGCTTTCTTTTGAGTCTGTCTCTGCGGTGGAGCCAGCTGTAACAAGGGAATCTGAATGAAACAGCTACGGCTATCAGGTTTCCGTACTTACTACTCTTTTGAGCTAGTTGTGCCAGAGGATTTGAATGGAATAGCAGTACATTCCACCTCCTCTCTTGTGCCCTGAAAATCATTGCATTGACCTAAGTTTTTCAAAACCTTTTTGAACACTGCGGTGAAAACAAAGGGGAAGGAATTCCTCAAGATTTGCAAAACTTTGATCAAATTGAGAGAAAGAGAGGCGTGCTAAGCCCTTAATGATTGAAATCATGCTTGTTGGCGTGAGTACTGAAAAGGACCCTGGCCTGATCCAGACTGGTTCCACACTATCTTCAGCGCGAGCAATTTGTCGCTTCTTTAAAAACTTTCAAAAACAAAATATTTTGCGCGCTCTTGCGAAGACCTGTGTGGAATCGCTCTTGAGATTGTGCAGCTTAGGATCGCTCTCAACCTCAAGACTTGAGCCCTTGCTTTAAAACCTTGAACCATAATTCGGAGTGTTCAACGATCGACCATCAAGAGAGGCCTGTGTGGCCAGATTGGAAGCAGCCCTCGAACAAGAGGCACCAAAGTCAGATCAAGAAGATCAGATCTCATCAGAAGAAGCTTGTGAAGCTAGAATAGAAGCACCGCTCCAACTAGGGGCAAAAATATCCGATGTGCTCGAAGTGCCGAAGATGGGTCCTTCAGGAAGTCAATACAACAGTCGCCCTCCTGTATACGGATGGCTTTGAAACCCTAAAACCATTTGGCATGGACTTGTTACACTTTTACCCTTTGAGAGGCTCACTAGGCCGAAAACCCGGAAGGGCGACCTAGGCAAAAGTTAGAGCAAGAGAAAATACAAAAAAAAAAATGCAAAAGAAATGAAAAGAGAAAAATAGGAAAAAAAAAAGAAAAAAAAGAAAAGAAAAGAATTGAAAAATGAAAGAAGAACAAAGCTCGTAAGGTCGAAAACCCGCAACGGGCGCCTTGGCAAAAGTTAGAGCCTACAAAGTGAAGGTTAATACCCGAGTGTACCTTAACCGGAACTACGTAAGGCTTGATTCCCATGATTGGGATACGTAGGCAACTTCATCCTGAAGTCCAGCCCCCAATGCTTTCATAGCGACTAAGTCCATGTAATGGTTTTAATCATCTTTGATTCCCATGTTTGGGATACGTAGGCAACTTCATCCTGAAGCCCAGCCACCAACACTTTCAAAGTGACTGTGTCCATATATTGGTTTTGACCATCTTCGTCTTCTATGTATTCGAGAGTTCAGTTGTGATCATCACTAAGGAGGACTGTTTACAATATGCTGCGGCGTCATCCAGACAAGAGGCAACTTTTCGTTGCCATGAGTCGCCATTCAAACCAGGGGTAACTTTCCGTTGCCATTCAAAGCGCTGCGGTGCCATTCAAGCAAGGGGCAACTTTCCATTGCCATGCAGTGTCCTTCAGAAAAGGGGCAGCTTTCCTTCCGATCTGAGGTTGTACATCTCGAGAGTAAGTTCTGCGCTCGTTAAGCAGTGACCGTTTGCAAAAATAGTTTTTCAGAATTTTTACTGAGGTTAACTAATTTTCTCAAAAATTGTTCCATTTTTTCCAAAACTGAGCCATTTCTTGGACTCAAAAAAGGGAAAATTTTCAGTGCTCATAGCCTGACTTGCATGATTTTCAATTCAAAAATCGAACAAGTATGTTGATCTAACTCTCTTCTTGGTCAAGACTGTTTTAGTAGAAAACCAAAAAAAAAATGGTCAAAATGATGAACTAGGGGCACAGTTGAGTCAGGTGTTCTGTCTTTCCCCTGTAGTCAACATACTTGCCAGAAGGGCACTCTATTCGCCAGAAGAAGGCACAACTGAAGCTTTCAGTAAAAGGGTTGAAAGCCCTCAACCTCCTCCAAGAAACGAGGTATCAAACCAAGTGCGAAGCACGAACTGGAATGGATCAAGGTACTTCGTTCCCTCATCCAGAACATCAACTAGACGTCCCTGGAGGAAATAACTGCGAGCTAATAGTGTTAGGCATGAACCCACAACCTCTTGTTTATCCATCAACCACCCTGGGGAGGGATGAAAAATAAGAGAGTGAAGAATAGAGAGGTGCAAGTCGAGAGAAAAGTGAGGAAAAGGCTTTTAGAGAAAAAAAAAACGAGCTTGAGGGTCGAGTGATGTGAGAACCACAAATAAGAAAGGGTGGGAAACAATACTCAAAGAAACTGGCTCCTCGTGATCTGAGGTCTCTCGTTTTTATAACGAGTTTGTGTATCGTGTCTTTTGCTTTGTTTGCCTTAACTCTTGCTTTAAGTCGGTTCCGAGCGTATCTCGTTGTGTTTAGGTCGTTTACCTTTTGTTTTTCGTTATTGAGTCGTTTTGACTGTGGTCAGTTGTAGGCTCAATACCCAGTCGAGAACTCATTCTCAATTTCAAAAAAAAATCATTTTGTGCTCAGAGTGCTGTGCCATTCTCCACATTTGTGCAAAACAAATTTGGTTCTTTCATAAAGCCGCGGAGGTTCAACCCAGGTCGTGTGACAATAATGAGCATATGGATTCCGGATTGCATCTGATTATGTTTCAGATTCAGCAAATTCAACCTTTGTATTCCGTCTTGTCAAATTGAACTGTTTGTTCAAGATTCGCTGTATGCAGATCAATCCCCAGCAGAGCATGAGCCGAGTGTTCGGACTGAGCAGTGGGTTGTTTAAGTTGTTTTGCTGTTAGCTGGTTCATTATCTGATTATTACAATACAAATGTTTGATTTTCAGATAGGAGATCAATCTCATTTACATTGAGGTGTAACATGATGCAATGCGATGCAATGTATGAAATGTACAAATGTAACAATTTTTCAGACAAAAAGTTTGTTTCAATTCATCATCTTTTTCAAGTACAAAGTTTTGGAGAAAACAAAACCTGCCCACGGCAGTACAAGGTACCCTACCTACCAGCAAAAGAAAAACAAAACAAGAATAAGAAAAACAGCAAAAATCTGGATCAATGTCAAATGGTCTCAGGCCTAGAGGTCCGTCCTCATCCTCTTCTTGGACGAAGGTCCAGGAGCATCATCATCAGCGCCGTCATCTGAGCCCGAGTCAGCGCCATCTCTGGTCTCCTCCTTAGATAACTCCGCCTCTGCCTCTGCCTCGGACTCATCATCGTCAGGAACTGATGCCCGTGAGCTACTCCCAACATGAGTGCGCCTCTCCCCATTGAACAGGAACGGATGGTCCAGCTGGAGCACCTCTACAATAGGAATCTGGAAGGGATGCTGAAAAGTACAAAAGGCAAACGCATCAGTATGCCGCATGACGCAAAATAAGGTACGAATGCAGAATGCAGTGTATGAGTACAGTGTGTGAATACAGTGAGCAGTATATCAGTTCAGAATACAGTGTATGAGTACAGTGTATGAATGCTGTGAACAGTGTGTCAGTGCAGAATGCAGTGTATGAGTATAGTGTATCAGATGCCGTGAGGACCATGTATCAAGTGTTGTGTTGTGCATCAGACTGTGTGAAACAGTTTACAGTTTGAGACCGTGGTCAGAAGAACATACCGGAATACTGTAAATCGCCAGAAGGTCGAGGCTCTGCTGGAGCATCCCTATCACAGAGGCAGTCAACTCCAGGGACTGGCGAGTGTACTCGGAGGAAGCCTGCAAAAGTGTTAGAAGCATCAATATTCTGCGGAATATCAAATGAATTGAAATGAACTAACTGTGCAGAATGCAAAATGCAGTCGTATATACCAGAGGCAAGCCGTAGAACCCGACTAGCTCGTGATCAGCCGGTGGGGGAGCAATGGGGATCAGGTAAGTCACCCCACCACACCCTCGGCATGTCATCGTCACGGGCAGTGCTGGCCAACTAGCCCCCCGTCCTCTCCGAGCTCCGCTCCTGCCACGGGCCCGAGCCACCGTTGGTGCTCCCGCTCCCGCTCCTGCTCCTACACCAGCCGCCGATGCCACAGGCCTCTCTCTCTCAGTTCGATGGCCGCTGCTCAAAGGTCACATAATGTAGGTCCAGACGTACTCTGTGTAGTCGCCTATGCCTCTGAAGCGTGTCGAGTCCCAGCCGATCGTGTAGTCGGCCATCTGCTTGGGAGTGAACCTCTCGGTGTCCCTCATATGGTCAGAAGGGTGAACCGGGACTATCTGCCTCCGTAAACCCAGGGTCTGGCATAGGAAACGCTCACCCAGGTACCAGTCCCGACAGACAGGGCCCGCCAGCAAAATCCTAAAGCGAGCAGTCTCCTCCGCACTGGCAAATCGCTCCCGCATCGCAGCTAGCAATGGAGCCCAAGGCTGCCAGGTGATCTGAAAATGAAATGCGATTTGTTATCTATCTGTTATCAGAAAATACAGTGCAAAGCGAAGCTCAAATGAACTGCAAGTTCTAAACATACCTCTGTGGGGGTGATGGTGTCAAAGTAGCAGTGGAGGATGATGAATGTCTCTCGCGGTCTCCACACATCTCACGTCGAAGCGTCGGGAGAATGAAACACCGAGAGAGGTCCCCACATCAGGCACTGGCGCGAGTCTCGGAAAGTAGGCGTAGACCCACAACTGCAGAGTAAGTGTCAGTATGCTTGTCAGATAAAGCAGAATACAGAATAAAACAGAAATAGTAGAACCGTGTATGGTGCAGTGTATTGTGCAGAGTGTACAGTGTGTGCAGTGTACAGTCAGTGAAAAGTAGGGTATATGTCTGCCATATGTGCAGTATGCAGTTAGCGTGAAGCAGACCACAGTGTGTGCTGTGTACAGAATATAGAAAATGTAGAGCAGAAACAAAAAACAAAAGAAGAAGACGTACCTCCCAAACCTGCCAGTAGCCTCCCAGCAACTGCCCGCTGCAACGGGAGGCTGAGCCCATGTATCCATACAGAGTGGCCAAGGCAGCGCCACCCCAGTCATAGCGCAGGATCTACGTGACGTCCACTAGCGCACTCAACAAATAGAGAGGCACGGTGTTCGCCCGATCGGCGAAAATGGTCATCCCCAACAGAAACATCAGGAAGCCGCCGGCGTACTACTCCACCTCCTCCTGGGTCATCGGTGCCTCCTCAGCCAAGGCTGGCTGAACCCTGAACTGGACCTCGAACCATGAGTATCTGATGAAGCCGAGGCGTGCGAGAGGCGGCATCTCCCCCAGCAAGTAAAGCTAAGCGGCCTCCTACTCGTCCATGTCGGTGTCGAAGGGGATCAGATCACCCCCTACCCTGATGCCGGTGAGCATCGAGAAGTCATAGGGAGTCATCGTCATATCTCCCGTAGCAGAGAAGTGGAAGGAGTCGGTGGTGTCCCGCCACCTCTCCACTAGAGCAGCAAGGAGAGGCCTGCTCGCAGTGAGGTGCGAGAGTCCTTTGCAGAAGGCATCGATGCCGGCCTGGTCTACGATGTGGCGGACTGCATCTGGCAGCTCCATGTACCAGTCTCGAGCGACAACGTTCCCATACCCCCGGAGGGCATGGGAATCTCCCTGTGTTCAAGCAAAATAGTTGCGAAGCAATATAAAATGTACAATTTTGAAGAGCATTCAGAATTGGTGACAATTCAGTGTATGTGCACCTTTTATGTTCAAACAAATATCGGATGTCGGTGTGCTCGAAGTGAACTATGGCATATGATGTGTCAGTGTTTCCGAGTGGTTCAGTACAGATACAGCGTGTGTGCACGTTTTTAAGTTCAAACAAACATCGGGTGTCGGTGTGCTTATTGTAAACTACAACATGTGACGCGTCAGCGTGTTTGAGTGGTTCAGTATAGATACAGCGTGTGTGCATGTTTTCAAGCTCAAACAAACATCGGGTGCCGGTGTGCTTACAGTGAACTATAACATGCGATGTGCCAGTGTGTTTGGGTGGTTCAGTGACAATACTGTGTGTGTGCACGTGTTCAAATTTAAACAGACATCAAGTGCAAGTGTGTTCATAGTCAACTATAGCATACAGTGTATCGGTGTATCCGAGCTAAGCAGTTAAAGAACCGAATCAACTATGGTAGTTAAGTGTTCTACATTGCGGAAAATGAAACGGGGAAGAATATACCTCAGAAGCGCCGTATGATAGATGTGACTCCGGCTTGCACAGGAGAAGCTCTGGAGGCACTGTCCTATCGAAACTCCTGAACTGGCGAAGTCCGTCAGGAGGAAGTATGTGAATCGCCGGCCGGTAGGTCGCCGGGTCGAACGGGCGGACGGTCAAGGGTAAGAGCTCGGCCTCGGACCCATCTCATGATCCAGGGGAGTCCTGCCCAGTGGAATATGGTCTGCCATCTTAGAGAAAGTGTGAAAATGGACGGAAGAGAGAACCGGGCTAGAATACGAAAGGCCAACTAAAAAGTCAACCCTCGGGAGGGCGAAAAATGGCTGGAAAAGCTAGAATGTGGAAAAGGCATGAAGATCAAGAGGAACTCGATGGAAACAAACCCCAAGTGACGAAAATTGAAAAAGAGACACCGAAACAAAGTTTTGTTCAGTTCAAAATGTTCGAAACGCGAAGGTATTCGCGAATCGAACATCAAAATGGGCTCTAAAACCAAGGAAAACGGAGGATCAAAGGGAGAGAAATAGCCTAGAGAGGTGGGAGAGGAATTTTCGACCAAGAACAAGTGAAGAAAATAGGGCTAAAGGCCCTATTTTAAAAGACCCGAGGCCAAAAGACCCAACTGCCCCGATTCAGGCCGATTTGGCCGGTCGGCCACACTGTTGGCCGGTCAGCCAAATATTTGACTGATGAAACTTTTTGATGGCCGATGGACAGTCGGTGATCTCCTCCAATGGCCGGTGAGCCTCCTATACTCTTGTTTGGGTCAGATAAGTGGTTTGGGGCCTCATTTCTCAAGACAGTGCAAGAACAGGCATTTTTGAAGCTTAACCGGTCTCCGTTTTCACCTCGGACCGCGTCTTCGGCATGCCATCCCCGAATATGTGCAAAGTGTATCCTTTTTGGTATCATTTTGCTCTTGCGAGATTCGAAAGCTGCCCCGCAAGAGTTGCTTTACAGATGCTTTGTCGTGAACAGGCGTTGGCTATACGTCATTTCATCCACATTATTGTGCACGCATTTCATATCGCCATGCTCATCTTACTTGCATTGTTATGAACCTCTCCCGGTCTAGCGAGACCTTAAACCCGCTCGGTCTGGCGAGACCTTAAATACGCCCGATCTGGCAAGACCTTAAATACGCTCTGTCTAGGAGACCTTAAATCCTTCGAAGATGCGAAACCTTTGGCGTCTGCATTGTCATGCATGATCCTCGTCATGCATTGCTATACGCACCTTACATGCGTTATCATGCATCTCGAGCAACACGCATTATCGCGCATTCGAGTCCACATGCATTACCATGCATTTCAACTGACACGCGTCGTCGCATATTCGAGTTCATATGCATTGCAAAAGCCGCGCGTTGTCACGCATTCCAAGATCATTTGCATTGTCATGCATCTTAAAAGCCGTGCGTGGTCACGCGTTTCAAAATCATGCATCATCATGCATTTGCATTTCAAAAAAAAAAACGAAAACAACAAAAACAACATGCATTTGCATTTCAAAAACAAAAACACAAAAAAAAAAAAAAAAACATGCATTATCATGCATTTTCCCTTCGCCATGCATTGTCATGCATTCAAAAAAACAAAACAAACAAAAAACAAACATGCATATGTCATGCATTTCACTGTAAATAGTGCATATGTCATGCATTTCACTATAAATAGTGCATATGTCAGGCATCATTGTAAATAGTGCATATGTCGTGCATCATTGTAAATAGTGCATATGTCGTGCATCATTGTAAATAGTGCATATGTCATGCATACCACTGTAAATAGTACATATGTCATGCATCACTGTAAATATTGCATATGTCATGCATTTTACTGTATATATTCCATTCCATCGCATATTTGTAAATATTGCATTGTAGCTTGCCTGCATTCACTACATCACCCCCATCTATGGCTTGCGCCTTTCCATGTTGAGCTTGGTCTGGTATGTACCCGTACTTTTCACGTCAAAGCATAGTTCTGCATGTGTACGCGCCTATTCCACTGCTGGTATTGTGGTTTGAGGGTTGCGGCACCTTTTCTGTGTTAGACGTGGCTTGTTTGTGTCCATGCTTTTCCTAGGCAAGATACAGTTTGGGCCGCAGGCCTTTTCCACTGTAAATATTCCATTCCATCGCATATTTGTAAATATTGCATTGTAGCTTGCATGCATTCACTGCATCACCCCTATCTATGGCTTGTGCCTTTCCATGTTGAGCTTGGTCTGGTATGTACCCGTACTTTTCACGTCGAAGCATAGTTCTGCATGTGTACGCGCCTATTCCATAGCTGGTATTGTGGTTTGAGGGTTGCGGCACCTTTTCTGTGTTAGACGTGGCTTGTTTGTGTACATGCCTTTCCTAGGCAAGATTTGGTTTGGCCCGCATGACTTATCCATTGTATCCTACCCATCCAGTGCATATTGTATAAATTGCATTTTAGCTTGCATGCATCCGCTGCATCACATCCATCTATGTCTTGCGCTTTTCCATGTTGAGCTTGGTCTGGTATGTGCCCATACTTTTCGCGTTCAAGCATAGTTCTACATGTGTACGCGCCTATTCCACTGCTGGTATTGCGGTTTGAGGGTTGCGGCACCGTTTCTATGTTAGATGCGGTTTGTTTGTGTCCATGCTTTTCCTAGGCAAGATTTGGTTTGGCCCGCGCGCCATATCCATTGTGTATATTACATTGTAGTGTAATTTGTTGCGTCCAGCATGTAGGATCATGTTCTTTCTTTCGCGGGTCATTCCCCACTTTTGTCATCCCACCAATTACTTGTTCCTCTGTCCGTCTACATCACTCATAGTTCTACATGTGTACGCGCCTATTCCACTGCTGGTATTGTGGTTTGAGGGTTGCGGCACCTTTTTTATGGTAGACAGACTTTGCATCTCCATCAATCTTTTTGAAATTTGTGTGGTTTTGAACCGCTCATGATTGGATCATGACTCAATTACATTGTATATCGTTTGTATTGTTTATATATAGTTTTGTACGTTTTGCATATTTTTTGCATTGCTTTTACATTTGTTTTGTGATTTTGCATATCATTTGCATTATGTTATATTCAATTGCATATCATCGCACTGTTTGTGCACCCCTTGGTCTAAGGAGACCTTAAATCCTACATTCACGTTGTCGCGCAGCTTTCGATTGCATTGTTATGCATGTTGCTATCGATATTGTACCTGTTGAGTTTTCTTTCTTTTTCAGGCACGATATTATATATACGGTTCATTTGAAGCTGCTGCAACCAGACGAGCCACACAGGTATTGTATCCTCCGAGTGAGACGTATCGAGAATTGCATAATTCTCTTGCATCCTTTCTGCATTGTAGTGTAGTTTGATTTGTGCTATCTTAAAATTGTTGCATTGTCTGTGCTTCGTTACAGCTTTCTTCGTATGATCATAAGTTATGTTCGGCTTCTTGCATTGTCAGTTGCAATTCACCCCTGCCTTTGGGCGCATATCTTTATTGTCTTGCATGCTTTGTCTCAGTCTTCAACCTTGTCAAAAATGGGTTGTCTCTAGGCTTTGACATTCACTCCAGTCATTCTTATGACTTTCGAGTTCTGTCAAAGAGGGGCAACAGTAGACACTCCATTTTTGACCGTCCTTAAGACTTGGACGTCACCGTTTGAACACTCAGTGATCATCCATGTTTGTGTTCGTCTTGAGTTCTCGGAGGTCCCGGCCACCCGCCCTGCCTCAGGATCTCTCGACTCGACTGTTTTGTGTTTGGTTTTGCACCAAACACTTGTGTTTGGTTTTGCACCAAACACTTGTGTTTTGCCTTTGAGGGGCAGGAAATGGCTTGTCGGCCATTCCCATACATCACCGGCCATGGCTTGAGGCCACCGGCTGGGTTTTGTTGCCATCGGCCAAATATTTGGTCGGTCAGCACTCTGGATGGTCGGTCGGCCATCTATTTTGGTCAAATTACATTTTTGGCTGGCCGACCATTGTGCATCTGCTTTTGGCAGATATTTTGCGCCAGCTATCACAGCTGGTGCCCACTTTGCACCCCTCCATACACGTGTATGGAGGAATCTCCCTCTTGACTAGCTTACTTGAGAAGCTTTGCAAGAGTGAACTCTATAAGAGGGAGCCTCTTCTCCCTCCATTAGGGTTATAACATTTTTTCCAGAGAGAGCTCTGAGATTAGGGTTTACATAGTGTGTGCATTCTATCTCTATTTCTTCCTCTCTTTTGCTCTAAGTGTGTTTGTGTCTTACTTTTGTGCATAAACACCTAGTGTTACACCTTACCTTGGCTACAGAGGTGCTGAGGAGCTGTCCATGGTGTTCTTGAGTGGATTCGAGCTCAAAGAACCAGTTGGACCATTGTTCTTGAAGGAGGTCTACAAGGGTAACAACTTTGCCCCTTTATTCCCCATTTTTGCATAGCCTTTTTGTCTACCTTGCAACTATTTTTAGACTTTGTATATAACTAATAAAAGTCTTTTTTTTACTTGCTTAAAATAGTTGTTTAAGGTTGCTTTGAGCTTTGGGGTTGTTTGACTGCTCTTAGGCCTTGTTAGGCCCTATTTTTGTGCAATTTTGGTGAGCTCCGGGACCACCCTGTTTGGGCCTCCTCACCACTGAAATCTTGAGGGATTTCAGTGGTGAGGATGGTGGTTTAAGGTCCCAAGAAGGAGAGGGCCACCACCTCTCCTTGTTGTCTTCAATATGTGCCATTCAAGCCTCATGTGTGAGCACCATTTTTGAGACCTTGTTGGCCATGTTTCTGTAGGTATTTGGTAGTATTTTTCCATGCTTTACCTCTTTTTTTACTTGGTTTAGACACACCATGCTTGCCTTGCATACATGTCTTGTAATGCCATGATTTGCCTTCACATGTACATAGCATGTAGACTACCATGCTCATGTGTTTTGGCTTAGCTTTGTGAAGCATTTATGCTTGCCATATGCCCATGTTTAGCCTCTTTTAAGTGTGCTTAGAAGTTGCTTCTTTATGCCTAAGTGATGGACTATGTTTGCATGCATGATTGTATGTTTAGATACTTGGTTCATGACATGTTGTTGCATGCTTGAATGGTGTTGCATTTGGCATGCATTTCTTGCTAAGTTGTCTAGCATGTTATATGCCTTGCATGTCTGCATGTTGACATTACACTTGCATGCTTGTTAGTTGCATCTTGCATGTTCATTTGCATGCCCATGTTCCATACTAGCTCAGATGACTAAGTTGCATGGCATTGGCACGCATGCTTTGCCTCTTGAATTGAGTATGATAGGGGTTGAGCTCATTGTTTGTTTATGTGCATTTCATTCTACATTGAA
The DNA here is from genome assembly GCF_055761805.1 of Camellia sinensis. Classification (NCBI taxonomy): domain Eukaryota; kingdom Viridiplantae; phylum Streptophyta; class Magnoliopsida; order Ericales; family Theaceae; genus Camellia; species Camellia sinensis. Next base: position 163,334,236 of record NC_138969.1, on the reverse strand, counting down.
AATGCACAACTTGGTTCCTTTGGCCATCACGCATTGAAATGCGCGATTGGTGGTCCGAGAATCGAGTACCATGCCCCTTTGAGTCACAAACATGATATGGGGTGTGTTGGTGCACACATTTGCTTGGAATGCATTGCCATGCCATGTTTTGTCCTCTGCTGCTGTCAAAACAGGTTCTGTAGGAAGCTTTGGCCGGTCGACTACACCAAGTGCCGATCGACCATTTATGGATGGCCGATAGCTCCATAGATGGTCGATGACCACCCTGCCATGGCCGGTGACCATTCCCCTTGGCCGGTGGTGTTCCACAATGTCCAGAAAGTGTTCCTTTGGAATTGTGCCATTTTCAGAGGACCAGAGCAGGGAAAATCGAGGCAATTTGTGCATGGTGGCGGATTTTCGAGCGCGCATGCATTGGACCCTCTTCCCGAGGCTGATTTTTACTGCTTAATTAGCTTAGTTAATTTGCTTAACTAGTTAATTGTCTGCAATATTTAATTAGCTTGTAGGTTAATTAATTTATATATTCTTTTGGTCCCTCCAAGCGAGGGCGAATTTGTAATAAGTGTGGGTGCGTGTGTGCATGTCTTCCAACCCCCACTTCTTTCTCCCTTTTACTTACCTGCTTTTGATGGTTAGCATTAGGGCACGTTTCATTTAGCATACCTTATGCTATGCATGCGTCATCATTCATCAGTCTTGCATGCACCGGGCTCGGCGCATCATGCTAACTGCATAGTATTTCGAATTCCAAACTTGAATACGTGCATCAAATTGTTGCATTTCACATGTCATCCTTAGATTAGCCGAGCCTATTCTAATGACATTTTATATGCGATGCATTAGCCATTTTTAACATGAACTAGGATCATGCATGATTACTGACTAGTTCATTGTTTTGGCACGGAGTACGATGAAGTATTTATGCTTTAGCATCTCGCATGAGTGTGAATGTTTACATGACAGCATGCCTACCATGCGGCTATATGCTTATGTAATATTACTGCCTGAATGCCTGTGGGTGAAGGTTGGATTGTTTAAGTTGGAACAACTCATTGAAATCAGTGTTTTAACCTACTCGTGAGTAGCAAATTTCAAATTATTTTCAAACAAACGGATATGCGATGCTTTGTTCCAAATTAGGCTATCTAGTCTATACTTGTTTTGCTACGCGCATCACATAGTAATTCTAGGCTAATTAACCGGAATAAGAATGTATGTGTTTTCAAAACTAGATATCATGGTTAGTGGAGGCTGATCTTCGGATCGGGCGAGAGGCGGTGCTCATAGCTGACCTTCCCCAATCGTACCCAAGTTCCCGAGCCGAGGCAACTTTGGTGATGACGGGCACGTGGCCTTAGGCAAACGAGTCAGGGTTTCCTAAATTCTCCCAAAATAAAATATTTAGGTAGCGACTCTGTAGCTAGAAAAGAAGTCCATGTTTGGCACTTCTTTACAAAAATCTATTTTCCAAAACGATTTGCCGGATTTGGACCCTTTGGTGATTTATCAATCTCACATTGCACATTGTGAGATCAGATTAAGAACCGACACAAATCGAGTCTGAACTGTAGCATGGGGCCAAAGGGCGCGTCTACAGTATGCCAGTTGCAAGATTCTACAAAGTAGAACTGGGAGGAATTAGCCGAGTCTTTCATTGCTTAGTACTTTTACAATACGCAAATCGAGGTTACAACTCGTGATCTCGAGGCGACGTGTCAAAAGCCAAAGGAAGGTTTCTTCGAGTTTGTGGCAAGATAGAGGGCCAAAGCATCCATGATGACCACTCGACCTTCAGAAAAGGACCAGATCAGAATGGTTGTCTGGAACCTATATAGCAAGTTGCTGCAAAAAATGATTGTTCTCCCCCTATTTACCTTCAAAGAGCTTCCTGAAATGGGGGTGCAAATTGAAGATGCCATGAAACAGAGGATTATTACTGACGATAAGGAGTCAGCTAAGAGGTCGTTTGTTCATAGTTCCAATGCTGCCAGTGGTAGCAGAACAGCGAGGCTGTCTGAAATAAGTATTATCAACATGACCAAAACTACTGACCCCTTCGCCAACATAGGACCACAAACACCATCCAACCCTACCCGACCTCCCGGTAGAACTTATTACCCACTATACATGACCCTATACAAAGCCATGCAAGTGATGGTCAAGAAAGGGCACCTAAAACCCTTAGAACCTCACCTACTTCCCAACCCTCTTCCACCTAAGCACAACCCCACAAAATATTGTGCATTCCACCAGCAGCACAGTAATGAAACCAGTCGATGCTTCCACTTACATCATGAGATTCAAGATCTTATCGACAACAAGGTCATCGCTCCACCCCATAAACTAAATGTAACCACCAACCCACTCCCTGCTCATAACCAAGTCCCCCTACCTCGAAATCCTCACCTTATCTATACACTGTCCACCTCCTATAACCCCAGCATCTACATTACCCCCTCTCACCTATCGAAACAGATGTTGTTCATTCCTGAGGGCACAGACTTGTGCATGATGGACACATCTAACCTGCAACCTTAGCCTCACAAAACATGGTTGACAACACCTGTAGTAGAAGGGGTTTTGACCTTAGAGGGAGGTACCGGTCTGTTGTTAGAGTGTCCTGGGGACCTATTTGAAAGGGCATATGATCTGAGTTGCTATATCATGCCAAACAATCAAACCAGGCCCAAAGTGGTGTTACCAACCTCGATAGATATTAATGTGGTTAGAGTGGATGGCCCGAATCAAGGGTTGGATGACCTTGCAAATCTTCAAGAAGATCTAGACAACCTGCAACTCTTCGATGAGCATGATCAAGGGGATGTACAGATCGGGTGGTTTGACTTGAACGGATCGACTGATAATACCGAATGACTGAGTGATTAGCCAGAAAATGAAGAAAAAACTGGGAACAAACCAGAGGGAAAGGAAGCAGAGGTAACTGCAGTGGTCGAGAAGGCTGATGAGAAAGAGAAACTGTCGGAAGGGGGATATGCGGGAAAACCAACCCAAGAAGTTGGTGTTATGAAGACTACAGATACTGAACAGAAAGCTACACTAAGGCAGTTTGAGAGAGAAGGAGTTGAAAATAGCCAGAAAACCACAATAGCATATTGCCCCAAGGGGCACATTTGTACTATAAAGATAATTCAGGTAGAGCTGGACAACTGTTTGTCAGCAGCTGATGGCGAGTGGTGGGACGATTGCGATCTGCATCTAGCCTATACTGATGAAGACTGGGGAGACTGCATCCTAGATAATACACGGTATTCTGAGGAGATAGACCATCTCACAAGTAGTGGACGGTATTTTAAGCCTTCACACCTGGATCAAGCAGAGTCATCAGGAAATGAACGAGAGGCCAAGAAAGAGAAGGAGAAGCAGTTGGAAGAGGAGCTAGTTTTGAAGCAACTCAAAAAGATCCAAGCTGATATCTCTATTTGGGGACTTCTTATGGCTTCACGGGTGCACCAACAAGTAGTATTGTTGGCAATGGACAAAGCTAAATTGTCCATTGATACAACGCCGGAGCAACTTGTGGGCCAAGTCTTTCCAAGTGGAGCCAAGTTTATGCTCACTTTCTCTAACAAAGAGCTGCCGCCTGAAGGGTCAGCTCACAACAAGCCGTTATAGATATCTGTGGAATGAAAAGAGAAATGCGTGCTAGTGGTGTTGGTAGACACTGGTTCTACCAATAATGTATGTCCTTCCCACACTACCTACGCGATAGGCCTCAAACTGATAGACTTCGTTCCCACGGCCCAGGTGATACGGGCGTCTGACAATACAAGCAGGGAGGTCATGGGGATAGTAAAAGTGCGAGTCCAGGTGGGCCCATTCGAGCAGGAGATAGAATTCCATATACTGGATGTGCCAGTTACCTTTAACCTGCTATTGGGGAGGCCTTGGTCACATCACGTGAAGGTTGTGTCCTACACCCTTCATCAAATGTTAAAATATCCTCATGAGGGAGGAATAGCAATAGTTTTTGGGAACTCATCTATACATCCACCACTAGAGGTGACAACACCATTGCTAAAGATCAATCATGGCGATAAAGATGTATTCCTCTCAGGATTCACTCTGGCGGAAGCCCGAGTAGTGAAGACAGTACTAGCTGCAGACGAAGGCATGTACGTCAGTGCCCAGTCCATCTACTTCATGAAAAAGCTACAACATATTTTGGGAATGAGGCTTAGAAGGAGCAGCAGAAAGGTGTTACAGCACTAGGCGAGGTGCCACACAACCCGCATGCCTTTGGCTTGGGCTACGTGCTTATCAAAAAGGACTGGATAAGAAAGGGAAAAGAAATGAGGGACATAGCCAAGGTCGAAAGAGCTAGGAAGCACTATAAGCTTGTCCACAGGCCAATCCGGGGGACATTGAGTGGGCGTTTTGTTAAAGAATGAGAGGATTTCCCCTTTTGTGGTTTTCCTGAGCCATCGGTGAATTCCTCGAAACAACATGTCCCGAGTTCGAGATCTTCTTTGACCATCAGTTGTAAGACAGTGATGAAGAAAGGGCTGAACCAAGCATCAACACTGGCCAGAGCAAAGAAGATGACTCAGATAACAATAAGGTTGACTAGGGGCAACATTGGCCGATCTCCTGACAGATCCCACAAGCGACACAGAGAACTTGGGGGATAACTCTATTGTTTCTATGATCGGAGAGGAACTAGGTGTGGATCCTACCAATGGTATTCTGGATACATCAGGGGCACCATGCCTTACTTAGCAGCTAGAGAAGGGCTTTCTTTCTAGTTCTGAATCGGATGATGAGCCAGAATTTGATTCCACTGAGTCTATGGAGTCGGGATCAGATTCGAGTTCTTCGAAGTCTGAGTCTAGTATTTTTGGGGTTGGTAATCCGAATACCAAAGTCCTGTCTAGGTCTTCATTTAGCTTTTCTTTGGAGTCAACTATAACTGAAGATTCGGACTTTTTAAATGGGAATGCTGTAGATTTCACCTAATACTCTGTGCCGCCGATTTATTGTATTGACCAAGATTTTCAGAATTTGAATGAAAACGAAGAGGAAGAAATTCCTTTGGCTTTGAAAAACTTAATTAATCAAGAGGAGGAGAGGCGTGCTAAGCCCTGTATTGATGAAATCATTATTATTACTATGGGTACTAAAAAGGATCCGCGCTTAATCCAAATCGAGTACACGTTGTCTTCAGAGGAACACAAACGTTTAATCGCTTTATTAAAAGATTTCAAAGATGTTTTCGTGTGGTCCTATGAAGACATGCCTAGAATCGACCCTGAGATTGTATAGCACCGTATCCCTCTTGACCTTGAGGCCCGACCAGTCAAATAGAAACTGTGTCGAATACGTTCAGATTGTGCACTAATAATCAAGGAAGAGGTTACCAAGCAGATCGATGCAGGATTCTTGATAGTGTCCGAGAATCCGACCTGGTTGGCCAATATCATCCTAGTTTCGAAGGAAGACGGCAGAATCTGGGTTTGTGTCGACTTTTGGGACTTGAACACAGCAAGTCTGAAGGACAACTTTCCATTGCCGCACATTGATGAGTTGGTAGACTTCACCGCGGGCCATGCATTGCTATCATTCATGGATGGATTTTCAGGTATAATCAGATTTTGATGGCACCAGAAGACAGGGAAAATACCGCATTCACCACGCCGTAGGGTACTTACTGCAACCGAGTCATGCCTTTTGGGTTGAAAAATGCTCGGGCTACATATCAGAGGGCTACGACCACCATTTTGCATGACATGATCCACAAAGAGGTTGAGGTGTATGTGGACGGTATGATTATTAAATCCAAAGAGCAAGAAGGCCACTACACCGCACTGGAAAAATTCTTCCAGCGAATTAGGGAACATGGATTGAGGTTAAACCCACAAAAATGCACCTTTGGCATGATGGCAAGAAAAATGCTGGGATTTCTGATCACGCAGAGGAGAATTGAAGTAGATCCTTCCAAAATCAAGGCCATCTTAGAAATGCCACCACCAAGGACGAAAAAGGAGGTGTGTGGCTTTTTGGGCAAAGTGCAATTCCTAAGACGGTTTATTTCCAAATTAACCTCGACTTGTGAACCATTGTTTGGTCTCCTGAAGAAAGGAAAGAAGTTTCGATGGGATGATCGATGTCAGTTCGCCTTCAAGCAGGTCAAGTAGTACCTCCAAAATCTGCCTCTGTTGTTGTCACCAAAGCTGGGGAAACCATTGATTATGTATTTTTTGGTAACAGACTCGACCATGGGGTGCATGCCAGCTCAAGAGTCTAAGATACAGTAGAGAAAGCCATCTACTATTTGAGCAAGAAGATGCTGAACTATGAGACTCGCTACACTCCCCTCGAGAAAGCTTGCTTAGCCTTGGTATGGGCTACCAGGAAGTTGAGGCACTACTTGTTAGCTCACTCTATAACCCTGGTTTCGAGATTAGATCCCATTAAATATCTCTTTGCGAAACCAACACTTACGGGTAAGCTAGCTCATTGGTTGCTTCTTTTATCCAAATTTGATATCAAGTATGTCACGCGCAAATTAGTTAAAGGGAGAGCTATAGTGAAATTCCTAGCAGACCACCCAGTAGAAGGGGATGAGGTAGTGGAGTATTTATTCCCAGATGAAGACATTCTACAGGTAGAAGAGAAAACATGGACGATGTACTTTGACAGAGTGTCCAATCAGTATCGTTATGGAATAGGTGTGTTGCTGAGAGCACCCAATGATTCCCATATACCTTTAACCTTCAAACTCCAGTTCAAATTGTCCAACAACAAAGCAGAATATAAATCATGTATTGTTGGTTTGGAAGCTTCCCTAAAACTAGGAGCAATAAGGTTGGAAGTCATCGGAGACTCGAACTTGGTTGTTTCTCAAGCGAACGGGGACTGGAAAGTTAAAAAGGAGAAAATGAAGGTTTATCATCACACCCTAGATATTTTGATTCTGAGGTTTGAAAAAATGACATTCACACATCTGTTGTCGTGCTGGCAACCTTATCTTCCATGGTAGACATCCCACTTGGAGTTGAAATGCGTCCGATCATCATTGAACAGAAATATACGCCTACTTATGAGACCATTGTCGTAATAGATGAGGTTCCAGACAAAAACCCCTGATATTACGACACTTGGAATTTTCTGGAAAAGGATATGTATCCACCAAGGGCAAATGCCAAGGACAAATGGGGAATACGGCATCTGGCCATCCACTTTATCATCTGCGGAAACAAGTTGTATAAGAGATGTCATTTGGGAATGCACAAGCTCTGTGTTGAAGAAAAAGAATCGAAGCGTCTCATGGAGGCCATCCATGGGAGAGAGTGTGGATCACATGTGAATGGTGTAATGCTAGCCCAGAAGATCCTCAGACAAGGCTAGTATTGGTCAACTATAGAGGAAGATTGTATTGGTTTCGTATGGCGATCCCACAAATGCCAAATCCACACCCATCGCATGAATATTCCGCCATCGAAGCTCTACAACATGACTTCGCCATGGCTTTTCTCAGTCTGGGGGATCGACGTTATCGATGTAGTCTCTCCAAAGGGGTTAAATGGACATGAGTTTATCTTGGTCGCAATTGACTATTTTATGAAGTGGGTGGAAGCTTAGTTTTATGATGTATTGAAAGCATCGCATGTAGCCAAGTTTTTCAGAAATAACATCATATGCCGGTATAGGGTTCCAAACGAGATCATATTAGATAACGGCTTACACTTCAATGAAGAGGTGGTGGATTTGCTCGAGAAATATAACGTGTCTTTTCACAAGTCATCAACATATAGACCATAGACCAACAGAGCTATTGAGGCTGCCAATAAGAATGTTAAGAACATCCTACGAAAAATGGTGGAGACCTACAAAGACTGGCTGGATAAACTGCCATTTGCACTCTAGGGTTACAGAATGTCGATTCAGACATCCACAGGGGCAACCCCCTATTCGTTAGTGTATGGGATGGAATCTATTCTACCGATTGAGATCAAGGTACTGTCGCTGAGAATTATGGTCGAATGTCAGATAGCGGAGGCGTATTGGCAGCAGAGTAGATTTGAAGAATTGATGTTATTTGATGAGAGAAGATTAAGGGCATTGTATCACATCCAGGGCTACCAAAGCAGAATTGCTAGGGCTTATAACAAGAACGTTAAGTCCAGAAATCTCAAGGAAGGAGATATGGTGCTCAAAGACAACCGAGCTCCCATCCATGGCCCTAGGGGCAACTTCCGACCTAATTGGACTGGTCCTTACATTGTCAAATCTATCTGGTCAGGAGGGGCGATTATCCTTATGGACTTAGATGGCCTGGAGTTTTCACAGCCGATCAATACGGACAAGTTGAAGAAATCCTATCCTTAAGAAGCTCGTTAGGCCGAAAACCCAGAAGGGCGACCTAGGCAAAAGTTAGAGCATGAAAAATTAGAAACAAAGAAAAACTGAGCTCGCAAGGTCGAAAACATGAAAGGGTGACTTTGGCAAAAGTTAGAGCGCAGAAGAAAAAAGTTAATACTCGAGTGAACCCGAACCGAACTACATAAGGCTTGATTCCTATCTTTGGGATATGTAGGCAACTTCATCCTGAAGTTCAGCCGTAACCACCTCCAATTCAACTGCCATATCCTTTTGCCTTATTGGGCCATTCTTTGTCCATCATTTGTGCATGGTTGTGTTATCTTCATTTTCGCAGAAGGGCCGGTTGGAATGAAGTGCAGTGTTCTGATCTTTTGATTCAGGGTTGTACATCTTGCAGGCTGATTCCGTGTGTGTCATGTGGTGACCATTTCTAAAAATTGTTTTGAAAAGTTTTTAATAAAGCTGATTTTTTTTTCCTCAAATTTTTACCTTTTACAACTTAGACCAAAATTTTTAGTGATCATAACTTTAATTCCATTGATTTCAACACAAATACATTCTCCAATGCCAGAAACTGTAGCTTGCTTTTCGTGCTCCTTTTGGATACGATAGCCCTACAGTTCAGACCCTTGTGGTTCTAAATCTGATTTCACAAGTGCATTATGAAAATAAATAAACACAAATGAGTCCAAATTCGGCAATTCTTTTGGAAAATCGTTTTGAATAAAAAATGCCAAAAATGAACTGCATTGCTAGATTTCAGAGTTGCCACCTAAATATTTTTGGAAAATTTAAGAAACTCGTGACTCGTGGCAAAGGCCACGTGCCAAAGGCCACGTGTCCTTCATCACCAAAGTGTCTCGACTCGGGAACCTAGGTACGAGAGGGGAAAGTCATGAATTGAGCACCCCACTCGCCCGATCAAAGATCGGCCTCTACTAATCATGATGTCATTCTTATTTACATTATATGATCCTGTTCCAATTTATTAGGTTATCTTTACTATGTGATGCACAAAAGTATAGACTAATTTGCAAAAGTTGGAACACTTTGATTTTATGTTTGGTTTGAAAATGTTTTGAATATGTACCACTTGAAAAAGTGATCTCATTTGTACATTAATCAAATTTTCGCAATTTGAGCGATTAGCCTTCATCCACTGGCATTCAAATAGGTATATCACATAAGCACTTAGCCTTATGGTATCTGTAGACACCCCATTTTTGACCGCCCTTAAGACTTGGGCGTTACTGATGGTTTACATGGTGGTAAAAGATGTGCAGGGCAAAGGTTCAATCTCTTCGGCAAGGAGAGAGCCAAACCCCAACTTCACACCCCTTTTGGATCAAAGCTATTTTGGATGGTTTTTAGACCTTAAAACCCTCTCTTTCAAAACATTTTTGAAATAAAGTTTCTACAATGTTCCGAGGCTCACATTTTGTCAAATGATGCGCTTTTCGATAAACTGAGCAGGGACAAAGTGGAAATTAATGAAAGAGAGATGAAATCTTTAAAAAAATCTTTGAAAACACCTTACTTAGGGGTTTGAAGTTGAAGAAGAGAGGAAAGGAGAGGAGAAAACTAGTTTGGGAGAAGTTCGGCATGAATCCGGGTAGAAGCGAGTCGAGCAGCCCTCGCTGAATCGGGCTTATCTATCTGTACACTTGGAGTTTAGCTATGGGGCCGCCACCGTCGGAAAGCTTACTTCCGGGGCTTCATTTTGCACTCAAGAATCTCTTAAAGACAAGTCCGGGTGGGGGAGATATGATCAGCTGAAGTTGGGCATCATCCCGGTTGGATCGAATCTGCGCGGCTTCACCAAAATGGGCATAACTTTTTCCACAGGAGGAATTTTAATGCAAGGTTTGCTCCATTGGAAATCTAACTTCCGGGACTTCAATCTGGACATCCACCGGAACTTTTTGACCTCATCGGCTACCAATTGGCACTATGTTTATCCGACCGGGAATTTATTGTCCCGACCGGCCATTTATTTTAGCCGACCGACCATTTTTACTGGCCGACGACCTTCCGGAGCATTCTACAGATTGAGTAGATGCCAGCTGTGCCAGCTGGAGGGCACAGACTGGATCCTCCATACATGTATGGAGGATCTTTGCTCTTGGTTTGAAGCTTCTATGAGAAGCTTTACTCTCTTGGCTCTATAAAGGAAGCTCTCCTCTTCCTTACACTAGGTTAGAAAACTAGCTGGAGCATTACATACAATCTTCCATATATCTATCTCATCCAAGCCTCCAAACCATAAATCCCTGCTCTATTTGCACTACACCTTATAGCACCACGCCACCACTCCATTCCAGCAGCTTGGAGGGCCTTCTCAGAGCTTTGGAGGCACCTTTTCTCAAGCCAAAAGGCTGCTAAAGTTTGGTCTTCAAGGGTGAGCAACATTTCCTCTCTTTTAAGCTTATTTTTGTATCCTTTATAAGCCATTCTTGCTTGCTGTTTTGGGCTCCGACCCTAACTGGAACTAGGCTTATTTTGAGCCATTTTTCATGTTTGATTGAGGGCCTTTACCTGTTTGAGGTCTCCTTGTTGCACTTGCTTCATTACCCCTTTGTATGCCATAATCTTGCATAGTATTTTTGGCCTATGTATGATCTATTTCGGAGCATGATGTAAACTGTAGATAGGCTTATTTTGAGCCCTTCTTCAACATTGAAGAAGGGATCATCACTGTTTGGGACCTCCATGTGCCACTTACCTTTGTACCTCTCTTTTGGCCATATTTTTGCATGATTTATTAGCCTCGGATGCTTCTGTTTTTGGGCTCTTTTCAGAACTGAAAATGGTCTTATTTTGACCTCCTCTTCATGTTCCATTAAGGGTGTTTCACTTTTTGAGGCATCCTTTTTATACTTTGTGTTATATCTCTCTTTTTGGCCATATTTTGCATAGTATTTTTGGCTTGTATGCATACTGTTTTGGGTCCGTCCATCAACTGTAAAATGTCATATTTTGGGTCCCTCTTCAACATTGTTGAAGGACCCTCAGCTGTTTGGGGCCAGAAGCTGTGACTTGCTTCATTGTCTCACATTTAGGGCCATTTTTGCATGCTAGTTTTTCCCTATTCGTATTTGCTGTTTGGCCCTGCTTAAAACTGAAAACATGCTTGTTTTGGGGCTGCCTTGAATCTTTCTTTACATGTCATGATCAAATAATGCATGCTTTGTATAGCTGTAGGCCATTGTGTATGCCTAATTTTGCATTTCGGGACCATTTCATGCATCGGGTGCTATATTGTCATGATTCGGGGCCGTTTCGGGTCATGTTTCACTTCTGAAAATTGCATTTTTGCATATCATCTTGCCATGTCTTGTTAGAGTGGCATTTTGTGCCTTAGGGTCGGTCCTCGGTTTGCGTGCATGCGTGCACATACTTCGAGAGTCTCATTTTCATTTAATGGCCACTGATTTTGGCATGCTTGCGAGCTATCCATGTTAGTTTAAGTCCATCGTCACATGTTGTTGCGCGCCTAGTATACATTGCTCAGTTGCATGTTCATGTAGCCTCCATGCCTAGGTTGCATTTCATTGAGCATGCATCCCTTGCCTCTTGATCAATCATGATAGGGGTTGGGCCCCTTTGATGTGTTTTGTGCTTGCATTTCATTTGATATCAAAGTTGCAAAACTTGGCCCCTTAGGCCATCATGCATAATCGATGGCCCGAGGGTCGAGGGTCATGCTCCCTTGAGTCCCTTGCATGATAGGGAGTGTGCCCGCGCATACATGTGCTTGAAATTCTATGCCATGCACTATCTGTCCTTGTTGCTGTCAAAAACCAGCTTCTGCAAGAAGTTTCTGCCGACCGGCACTGAAGAATGCCGACCGGCAAATGATATGAGGCCGATGGACTTGAAAGCAGCCGATGGAAATTTCCCATGGCCGGTGGTCATTTCACTTAGCCGGTGGTGTTATGCAGTTCTCATTGAAGATACCCTGAGACTTTGGCAATTTTCAGAGAAGCAGGGCAGTATTAACAGAGGCAGCAGTGGCATGGTATGGGTTTCCAGGCAAAATGGACCGAGCATGCATCATTCGCGCATTCCGAGGCACGGCTGCGGCCACCTTCTGTCTGCATTTATTTTGTTAATTAATTAAGGGTCTGTAATAATTAAATAGCTAGGATAGTTGATTTGTTATTCGGACTGTAATATTTATTTGGACCCTCCGAGTGGGGGCAATTGTGTAATAAGTGTGGGTGAGTGTGTATATGTCTTCCAACCCCACGTTTTTCTTCCCTTTTATTTACCTGCTTATGATGGTAGACTAGGGCATATTTAAATTAGCATACCTTATGCTATGCGTGCGTGCATCCATACATTTGTCTTGCATGCACTGGGCTCGGCGCATCATTCTAACTGCATTTGTATTTCAATTCCAAATTGAATACGTGTTAGTTGTAGCATTTCACATGTCATTGTAGATTTGCCGAGCCTATCTTAGTTGCATCTTGCATGTGTTGCATTAGCCATCTTAACATGAACTAGGATCATGCATATGATTATTAACTAGTTTTTGTTTTGGCTCGGAGGACTCAGTAAGCATTTATGTTTTAGCATACCTCATGCGTGTGAGTGTTGCCATAACAGCATGATTACCATGAGGCTAGCTGCTTATGTGATATAACTGCTCGAATGCCTGTGGATGGAGGCTAAATTATCTAAATTGGGTTAACGCATTAAAACTGTGAGTTTTAAGCCTACTAGATAGTGGCAAAAACCATCTTTTCTAAAAGCCCACTCGAGGGTGGCAAAACCTGCATTTTAGCCTACTTGCGAGTAGCAAACCATTTTCAAAACAAGCATGAAATGTTTTGTTCCAATTTAGGCGATTTGGTCTATATTTGTTTACTGTGCGCATAACATAGTAATTCTAGACTAATAACCGGTTTAAGAACACATAACGTTCTCAAAATTGGATATCACGGTTAGTAGAGGTCGATCTTCGGATCGGGCGAGAGGGGGTGCTCATAGCTGACCTTCCCCAATCGTACCCAAGCTCCCGAGCCGAGGCAACTTTGGTGATGACAGACACGTGGCCTTTGGCACCGAGTCAGGGTTTCCTAAATTCCCCCAAAATAAAATATTTAGGTAGCGACTCTGTATCTGGCAAAGCAGTCCATGTTTGGTACTTCTTTCAAAAAATATGTTTTCTCAAAACGATTTGCCGGATTTGGACTCTTTGGTTCAGATTAAGGACCGTGACGAATTGAGTCCGAACTGTAGCATGAGGCCCACGCGGGCGCGTCTACAGTTTCTGGCGACTCTGCTGGGGATTTAGAGAGCTTGACTCGAACTCGTGATATCCTATTTTGATTCCATTTATGTGTCTCTTTGCTTTGCATGTGTATTGGTGCACCTAGGAACACAGTGTTTGCCATCTGCCATTCCTGAACGGTTTGCCGGAGGCTTGTCTTGTCAAGACATGACCATAAGGCTGACCGGTTATGGGCTCTGACAGTATGGGAACACAAACCCTGGTTTTACCGGGGCACCCTTTTTGACCATTCGACCTAGTGCATATTCGGAAACCATAGTGACCATTCCAAGCTAGGACAGCTTGCTTACCCGGTTATAGGTTGTTTGAAACCGCTGTGTGCGTAGTGAAACCCTAGTTCCTGACAAAATAGGACTGGGAAACCCTACCCCAACATAGGGGTGTTTTGGCTCTCTCTTACTTGCTATGTGCTTTTAGAGTGTATCTCTACAGGAACACATATACCAGTTTGCAAGTCTGGGTATCAGGCCTGTGGGCATCAGCATCAGTATTTGGGGAATCAGTTTTACCCAAGGGTATCAATTTACAGGCAGATATTTGGGAAACAGTGATCAGTATTGAGTACAGTCATCCTAGTATGCTCAAATCCGTTCCAGTGAAATTGTGCTGAGATGCTGTCTGTTTTCTCTTTTGCTAGGGTAGTCCTGGAACTATAGCTTCAGAAGGCTCCGATATCCCAGGGGTACATTGGATTAGTGTTGATAGACTTTGTTAGGTCAGAAATTCAATTCAAGGGCAACCACTATTCTTTCGCTGAGGCAACGCAAAGAAAGGCCAGTCAGGGCTCACCGGTTTATCTGATCCATCAGTCGCCAGTCACATCACCTTTGTTCAGACTCAGCAGACTATGATGGCCCAGGGTTCGGAAGAATTTGTGGCCGTGATAGCAGCGTTAAATCAGGGAACTGCCATGCAGGCTAAGACCAATATTGAAATGCAACGTCCATCTGGGGCATCTGCCTCACATCCAGCTTTGGGACCCCAGCCAAACTTTGACCCACTTCCACCAGTTGAAGATTTACAGTGTCCGAATCCTCGAGAAAGGTTGACTCAAGCTCAGGTGCTCCGACCCCTGGTACAGCCTAATGAGAGGCTTTATTCCCTTGATGTTAATGAGCTCAATCCGACTGCAGTGAAAATTGCAAACCTTGAAAAGCACTTCAAAAAGGCATAGGGCCTTAATTCCATTCCCGACATTGAGGATGGGCACACTGAGTCTGCCGTACGGCTCCCAGACAGATTCAAAATGCCATATATTGACCGTTTCGACGGGTCTGGAGATCCAATGGTACATATCCGACTTTTCTTTGATGTCCTGAAGCCGATGGGTCTGACTAAGCCACAGAAACTCTCTCTGTATGGAAGAACCCTGTCGGGTGTAGCAGCCACTTGGTACGCTAAGTTGGAAGATAAAGTGAAGCAAGACTGGGAAGAATTGGCTGAGGCCTTTGTTGATCAGTATTCCTACAATACCCAAGTTGAAATGACCATGCAAGAGCTCGAAACGACCCGCCAGAACCCAACAGAGCCTTTTGTGGAATTTGTTGCGAGGTGGAGGGCAAAGGCAGCACAGATGACAGATCGCCCTTCTGAGAGGGATCAAGTGCAGATGATGGTGCGAAACCTCGAGCACGATATGTTGCAAAAGTTGATAGTCGCTCCACTATTCACTTTCAAAAGTTTGCATGAACTGGGGGTTCAGGTCGAGAATGCGTTCAACAGCGGGATCATTCCCAGAACAAGTGAACCGACAAGGAGGGCGATTGCAGGGAGTACCAATGCTGGTAGTAGCACTATTCCCAAACCCACCGAAATCAATACAATCGCCACAGCCGAACCTTTTGCCAATCCAAGCCTACAAACCGTCGGCCCAGCCCGAGCTCAAGGCAGAACTTTCACCCCCCTCTCTATGAGCCTGACTAGCGCACTAAAAGTCTTGATGGAAAGAGGGCATCTCAAACCCCTCGATCCTCAACCTCTTCCTAACCCACTTCCAGCCAGACATAACCCCTCCAAGTACTGTATGTACCATCAGCAGTGCGGTCATGGCACCGACCGTTGCTACCGCCTTCGTCATGAGGTCCAAAATCTCATCGACAACCGGGCGATAGCTCCACCTTCAGCCCCCGATGACCAAGTACCTCATCCACCTCTCAATCTTATCCACACACTGGCCGTCCCTTACGACCCCAGCGTATACATTACCCCGGCCCATCTACCCAAGCCTGAGGTGTTTATCCCGGAAAGCATGGACTTATGCATGATGGGTGCATCTGAACCCCAATTATCTCAAACCCATGAACCCACTACTTCTGAGCTGATGAAGATGATCGAAGATCTTCAGAGAACTATGGCGGATCTGGCCTTTGGAGTTTTGGCCCCGTCATCAACCGCATCACATACCAGGGAGTTCATGTCAAAAGGCTCCCCAGGACGGGCTACATTTGAAGAAGGCCAATCCCTTGGCAAAGTGGAGGCAAGTGGTAAGAACAAGGTAGGGGCAGGCATTGGTCCCCATGAACACCTTCAGTGGGATATTGAGGCTTTGAAAGCCGAAGGGCTGAACAAACAGCAAGTACTCGCAGTTGTTGCAAAAATTGTAGATGACACTTTCGCCACTCAGAATGAGAGCAGTCTGAATCAAGGGGCAATCTGGGAGAAGGGCCGCTGTACCAGGAATGTTCCTTTCAGCTCTAAACCCTTGCTCAGAAGAGATCAGCAAACCCAGTCAGCACCTACAAATCCCTTTGCTGGTGCATCCAGCAAAACTCCACAAACCTCAAAATACCCACCTCGAGGCCAGAGGGTGTTCGCACCACTGTACATGTCTTTATCAGCGGCCTTGAGGGTCCTGATTAGAGAGGGGGATCTGAAACCCCTGGAGCCGCGACCACTGCTAGATAGACTTCCTTCCTCCCATGATCTAACCAAGTACTGTGCCTTTCATCAGCAAGTCGGCCATGTCACTGATGGTTGTTTCCGTCTTCGCCACGAAATACAAGATCTGATTGACAATAAGGTCATCGTCGCACCAACTCAGCAAAGTCTATCGTCATTGGATCAGTGAACTTGGGGGATAATGTGAATATGTGATCGGGGGATGAACCAGCTGCGGGTGGCGCTCGATTTACTCCAGATGTGGCATATGACACACACTGTTTTGAGCATTTGCGAATGCTAGTTTCTGACTTGGGTACTTAGGTTAGTTTTTGTTGTGTTGTTTTGAGTCTGTCTCTTTGTTTTGAGTCAGTCTTTTTGTTTTGGGTCTGTCTTGTTGTATCGAGTCAGTCCTGCTTTGTCTGAGTCAGGTGATTCCGAGGGTGTTACCTCGGGCATCACTATTTTGTTTTGTGTCTATCTTTTCGCTTTCTTTTGAGTCTGTTTCTGCCATGGAGCCAGTTACACCAACAGTTATGAATGAAACAGCAGTGGTTTTTCATGCTTTTGTGCTTGCTTCTGCCTTGTGCCAGTTGTGCCAGAAAGTTTGAATGAAACGGTAGTACTTTTTCCCTACTCTTCTGCACCCCAAAATCATTGCATTGACCTAAGTTTTTCAAAACTTTTTGAACACTGCGGTGAAAACGAAGAGGAAAGAATTCCTTGGGTTTTGCAAAATTTGATCATTTGAGAGAAAGAGAGGCATGCTAAGCCTTTAATGATTGAGATCATGCTTGTTAATGTGAGTACTGAGATGGATCCTGGCTTGATCCAGATTGGTCCCACACTGTCTTCAGCGCGAGCGACTAGTCGTTTTCTTAAAAGATTTCAAAAAAAAATGTTTTGCGCGATCCTGCGAAGACCTGTGTGGAATCGCTCTTGAGATTGTGCAGCCTAGGATCGCTGTCAGCCTCGAGACTCGACCCCTCATTTTCAAACCCTAAACTTGGATTCAGAAGGTTCAACAATCAACCACAATGTGAGGCCTGTGTGGCCATATTTAAAGCAGCCCTCAAACTAGGGGCAAGAAAAGTCAGATCAAGGGGATCAGATGTCGCCAAAAGAAGCTTGCAAAGCTAGATCAGAAGTATCCCTGGAATTAGGGGCAAAAATGCCAGATGTGCTCGAAGAGCCGAAGATTGGTCGTCCTGCAATCAATAAAGACTGGCAAGAACGCCAAACCCCAGAAGAGAAGAAAGAAGAAAGTATTGCTGAAGAACTACTAAGTTCCTATCCACAACACTAGGGGCAAATCCAGCCCCCATGGGATGGACTCCTGCATTGTCAGCGAACAACAGTCACTCTCCTGGATTCAGACGGATTCGAGATCTCAGAACCATTTGACATGGACAAAGCTACACTTTTACCCTTGAGAGGCTCGCTGGGTCGAAAACCCGGAAGGACGACCCAGGCAAAAGTTAGAGCAAGAAAAAAAAGAAAAGAACAAAAAAGAAGAAGAAGAAAAATGCAAAGAACAAAAAAGAAGAAGAAGAAAAATGCAAAGAACAAAAAAGAAATGAAGAAAAGATAAAAAAAAAAATGAAAAGAATTGAAAAGAAAAGAAAAACAGAGCTCGCAAGGTTGAAAACCCGGAAGGGCGGCCTTGGCAAAAGTTAGAGCGCAAAAGGAGAGGTTAAATACCCGAGTGTACCTTAACCCCGAACTACGTGAGACTTGATTCCCATCTTTGGGATACGTAGGCAACTTCATTCTGAAGTCCAACTGTAAAATACTTCAAATTCAACTATGTCCATGTGATGGTTCTAGTCATCTATGTCTTTTCTGTATCCGGCAGTTCGGTCGCAATCATCGCTCTGAGGACTGATTACGATACACTACGGTGCCATTCAGACAAGGGGCAACTTTCCGTTGCCATTCAATGCACCATAGTGTCATTCAAACAAGGGGCAACTTTCCGTTGCCATGCGCTGCGGTGCCGTTCAAACAAGGGGCAACTTTCCGTTGCCATGTAGCTCTCTTCGAGCAAGGGACAATTTTCGTCCAGATCCGAGGTTGTACGTCTCAAGAGTAAGTTCCGCGCTTGTTGAGCATCGGCCGTTTGCAAAAATAGTTTTTGAGAATTTTTACTGAGGTTGACTAATTTTCTCGAAAAGTATTCCATTTTTCAAAACTGGACCATTTCTTGGATCCAAAAAAGGAAAATTTTCAGTGCTCATAGTCGGACTTGCGTGATTTTAAATCAGAAAATTGAACAAGTGTGTTAATCTAACTCTCATGTTGGTCAAAATTGTTTTAATAGAAAACCAAAAACAAAAAATGGTCAAAATAATGAACTAGGGGCACAGTTGAGTCAGGCTTCCTGTCTTTCCCCTGTTGTCAATGTATTTGCCAGAAAGGGCACTCTACTTGCCAGAAAGGGCACAACTGGAGTCAACAACAAAGGGCTGAAAGCTCTTCCATCCTCCAAGCAACGAGGTATCAAGCTAAGTGCGAAGCACGAACGGGAATGGATCAAGATATTCCACTCCTTTGTTTGGACAGATCTAATCAAGTCCAAACTCCCCAGTAAAAGCATCGTCAACCAATGTCGATTGCAGATCTGCTGCACATCCAGCCGCATCACAACCCCTCTATGGGAGAAAGTTCACTGTTGTGAGCAGAAGAAGAGAATCTAGCAGAATGCTTGGGGCAAGAACCCGCAACTTCCTGTTTATTCATCAACCACCCTGGGGAGGGATGAAAAATGAGAGATTAAAGAATAGAGAGATGTGCGCTGAGAGAAAAAGTAAGGAAAAGGGCCTTTTTTTTTAGAAAAACAGAGCTTGAGGGCCAAGTGATGTGAGTATCACAAATGAGAAAGGGTGGGAAACAATACCCGGAGAAACAGGCTCCATGTGCACATTTGAGTCTTGTGTTTTATTTTGTCTGTCTCGATTCTTGTTTTGAGTCGCTTCGAGTGTTACTCGATGTGTTTAGGTTGTTTACCTTTGTTTTTCCCTTGTCGAGTCGTTTTGGCTGTGGCCAGTCGTCGGCTCAATACCCAGTTATGAACTCATTTCTCAATTTCCAAAAATCATCTTGTGCTTAGAGTGCTGTGCCATTCTCCACATTTGTGCAAAACAGTATTTGTTCTTTCATAAAACTGCAGGGTTCACCCCCGATAAGTGTGAACAGTAGAACAAGGACCTATCTGAAGCTATGTAGGTTCCAGACTGCAAAGCAAAAGAAAAAAGGAAAATTTGGAGCATCTTAGGGTGTTCCAGCTTTGGCAAGATCCGAGACTGCATTTCAGGTGCACCTTCCCAGACCTCGCCATTTCTCTGGAGTATGAGTGTATCTCGACCCCAAGTGTAAGCCTGCTTCAAGTCAGAATGGAAATTAAAGCAGCAGTAGATGTTATCTCTCGTCAATATAAACAGGGTGTCCCCTTTTGAGCTGAGCGTATTGCCAAGTCCTCCGAAAGGTAAATCGGAGGCACCAGAGTACATGTTTGATGCCATTCCATTGCATAGAATGTGCACTTTCATATACACTTCTGTTACATATGTGCCGCGCATCGTTATGATTTATGCATAGAATATGCTTGCTTTCGATTCTGCATAGAATATGCTTTTAATATTGCATAGAATATGCTCCTATTTCTTGCATAGAAAATGCTCGTATCTTTTGCATAGAAAATGCACTCTTCCATACTTGCATAGAAAGTGCACCTCATTTGTATAGAACATGCATTCACTCGCACTGTCTTGTGCACTTACACTTTGTATCTCACTAGCACTGTCTCGTGCATCTTGTGGTTGTATCTCACTCGCACTATTTTGTGCATTGCATATCACTCGCGCTGTTTAGCGTATCGCACTGTCTTGTGCATTTCAAATCAATCGCGCTGTTTAGCGTATCGCACTGTTTTGTGCATTGCATATCACTCGCGCTGTTTAGCGTATTGCACTGTCTTGTGCATTTCAAATCAATCGCTCTGTTTAGCGTATCGCACTATTTTGTGCATTGCATATCACTCGCGTTGTTTAGCGTATCGCACTATCTTGTGCATTTCAAAATCACTCGCGCTGTTTAGCGTATCGCACTATCTTGTGCATTTCAAAATCACTCGCGCTGTTTAGCGTATCGCACTATCTTGTGCATTTCAAAATCACTCGCGCTATTTAGCGTATCGCGCTATCTTGTGCATTTCAAAATCACTCGCGCTGTTTAGCGTATCGCACTATCTTGTGCATTTCAAAATCACTCGCGCTGTTTAGCGTATCGCACTGTCTTGTGCATTTCAAAATCAATCGCGCTGTTTAGCGTATCGCACTATTTTGTGCATTTCAGATCAATCGCGCGGTTTAGCGTATCGCACTGTCTTGTGCATTTCAAATCACTCGCGCTGTTTAGCGTAACGCACTGTTTCGTGCAATTTACTTTCGCGCTTTCTTGCGCATCGCACTGTTTTGTGCAGCACATTGTTTCATTCGCGCTATTTTGTGCATCGCACTATTTTCTGCAGTTTACACTCGCGCTCTCTTGCACATCGCACTATCTTGTGCATTTCATTACATGCCCTCTCTCATCTTGCATAGAAAATGCTTGTAGCATTTGTCAGTACATTGCGTCGCACTATTTTGTGCACCTTACTTGCATTTTGCATGCATTCCATCGCGCTATCTTGCGCACCTCACCTGTACTTGTTAGTACATTGCATTGTTTTGAATACAAACCGGCTTCGCGTAGCGTATAAGTCCAATTATCAAAGTCTTCTTTCACATCATTTGCATCCTGCCCCTGAACTACGCTAGTTTGATTCCTTGCAAAGGGATACGTAGGCAGCCTGCGGGCACAACCATTCATTCATTCGTATTTTGTTTGTTTGTCCAAGTCTTTGGCCTTGTCAAAAATAGGTCGTCTCTGGGCTTTGACATTCACTCATGTCACTTCTTGACTTCCAAGTTCTGTCAAAGAGGGGCAACTGTAGACACCCAATTTTTGACCGCCCTTAAGACTTGGGCGTTACTGATGGTTTACTTGGTGGTAAAAGATGTGCAGGGCAAAGGTTCAATCTCTTCGGCAAGGAGAGAGCCAAACCCCAACTTCACACCCCTTTTGGATCAAAGCTATTTTGGATGGTTTTTAGACCTTAAAACCCTCTCTTTCAAAACATTTTTGAAATAAAGTTTCTACAATGTTCCGAGGCTCACATTTTGTCAAATGATGCGCTTTTCGATAAACCGAGCAGGGACAAAGTGGAAATTAATGAAAGAGAGATGAAATCTTTAAAAAATCTTTCAAAACACCTTACTTAGGGGTTTGAAGTTGAAGAAGAGAGGAAAGGAGAGGAGAAAACTAGTTTGGGAGAAGTTCGGCATGAATCCGGGTAGAAGCGAGTCGAGCAGCCCTCGCTGAATCGGGCTTATCTATCTGTACACTTGGAGTTTAGCTATGGGGCCACCACCGTCGGAAAGCTTACTTCCGGGGCTTCATTTTGCACTCAAGAATCTCTTAAAGACAAGTCCGGGTGGGGGAGATATGATCAGCTGAATTTGGGCATCATCCCGGTTGGATCGAATCTGCGCGGCTTCACCAAAATGGGCATAACTTTTTCCGCAGGAGGAATTTTAATGCAAGGTTTGCTCCATTGGAAATCTAACTTCCGGGGCTTCAATCTGGACATCCACCAGCACTTTTTGACCTCATCGGCTACCAATCGGCACTATGTTTATCCGACCGGCAATTTATTGTGCCGACCGGCCATTTATTTTAGCCGACCGACCATTTTTGCTGGCCGACGACCTTCCGGAGCATTCTACAGATTGAGTAGATGCCAGCTGTGCCAGCTGGAGGGCACAGACTGGATCCTCCATACACGTGTATGGAGGATCTTTGCTCTTCGTTTGAAGCTTCTATGAGAAGCTTTACTCTCTTGGCTCTATAAAGGAAGCTCTCCTCTTCCTTATACTAGGTTAGAAAACCAGCAGGAGCATTACATACAATCCTCCATATATCTATCTCATCCAAGCCTCCAAACCCTAAATCCTTGCTCCATTTGCACTACACCTTATAGCACCACACCACCACTCCATTCCAGCAGCTTGGAGGGCCTTCTCAGAGCTTTGGAGGCAACTTTTCTCAAGCCAAAAGGCTGCTATAGTTTGGTCTTCAAGGGTGAGCAACATTTCCTCTCTTTTAAGCTTATTTTTGTATCCTTTATATGCCATTCTTGCTTGCTGTTTTGGGCTCCGACCCTAACTTGAACTAGGCTTATTTTGAGCCATTTTTCATGTTTGATTAAGGGCCTTTACCTGTTTGAGGTCTCCTTGTTACACTTGCTTCATTACCCCTCTGTATGCCATAATATTGCATAGTATTTTTGGCCTATGTATGATCTGTTTTGGAGCATGATGTAAACTGTAGATAGGATTTTTTTGAGCCCTTCTTCAACATTGAAGAAGGGCTCATCACTGTTTGAGACCTCCATGTGCCACTTGCCTTTATACCTCTCTTTTGGCCATATTTTTGCATGATTTATTAGCCTCGGATGCTTCTGTTTTTGGGCTCTTTTCAGAACTGAAAATGGTCTTATTTTGACCTCCTCTTCATGTTCCATTAAGGGTGTTTCACTGTTTGAGGCATCCTTTTTATACTTTGTGTTATATCTCTCTTTTTGGCCATATTTTGCATAGTATTTTTGGCTTGTATGCATACTGTTTTGGGTCCGGCCATCAACTGTAAAATGTCATATTTTGGGTCCCTCTTCAACATTGTTGAAGGACCCTCAGCTGTTTGGGTCCAGAAGCTGTGACTTGCTTCATTGTCTCACATTTAGGGCCATTTTTGCATGTTAGTTTTTCCCTATTCGTGTTTGCTTTTTGGCCCTGCTTAAAACTGAAAACATGCTTGTTTTTGGGCTCCCTTTAATCTGTCTTTACATGTCATGATCAAATAATGCATGCTTTGTATAGCTGTAGGCCATTGTGTATGCCTAATTTTGCATTTCGGGACCATTTCATGCATCGGGTGCTATATTGTCATGATTCGGGGCTGTTTCGGGTCATGTTTCGCTTCTGAAAATTGCATGTTTGCATATCATCTTGCCATGTCTTGTTAGAGTGGCATTTTGTGCCTTAGGGTCGGTCCTCGGTTTGCGTGCATGCGTGCACATACTTCGAGAGTCTCATTTTCATTTAATGGCCACTGATTTTGGCATGCTTGTGAGCTATCCATGTTAGTTTAAGTCCATCGTCGCATGTTGTTGCATGCCTTGTTTGCTTACATGTTTAGGTTGCGCGCCTAGTATACATTGCTCAGTTGCATGTTCATGTAGCCTCCATGCCTAGGTTGCATTTCATTGAGCATGCATCCCTTGCCTCTTGATCAATCATGATAGGGGTTGGGCCCCTTTGATGTGTTTTGTGCTTGCATTTCATTTGATATCAAAGTTGCAAAACTTGGCCCCTTAGGCCATCATGCATAATCGATGGCCCGAGGGTCGAGGGTCATGCTCCCTTGAGTCCCTTGCATGATAGGGAGTGTGCCCGCGCATACATGTGCTTGAAATTCTATGCCATGCACTATATGTCCTTGTTGCTATCAAAAACTAGCTTCTGCAGGAAGTTTCAGCCGACCGGCACTGAAGAATGCCGACCGGCAAATGATATGAGGCCGATGGACTTGAAAGCAGCCGATGGAAATTTCCCATGGTCGGTGGTCATTTCACTTAGCCGGTGGTGTTATGCAGTTCTCATTGAAGATACCCTGAGACTTTGGCAATTTTCAAAGAAGCAGGGCAGTATTAACAGAGGCAGCAGTGGCATGGTATGGGTTTCCAGGCAAAATGGACCGAGCATGCATCATTCGCGCATTCCGAGGCACGGCTGCGGCCACCTTCTGTCTGCATTTATTTTGTTAATTAATTAAGGGTCTGTAATAATTAATTAGCTAGGATAGTTGATTTGTTATTCGGACTGTAATATTTATTTGGACCCTCCGAATGAGGGCAATTGTGTAATAAGTGTGGGTGAGTGTGTGTATGTCTTCCAACCCCACGTCTTTCTTCCCTTTTATTTACCTGCTTATGATGGTAGACTAGGGCATATTTAAATTAGCATACCTTATGCTATGCGTGCGTGCATCCATACATTTGTCTCGCATGCACTGGGCTCGGCGCATCATTCTAACTGCATTTGTATTTCAATTCCAAATTGAATACGTGTTAGTTGTAGCATTTCACATGTCATTGTAGATTAGCCGAGCCTATCTTAGTTGCATCTTGCATGTGTTGCATTAGCCATCTTAACATGAACTAGGATCATGCATATGATTATTAACTAGTTTTTGTTTTGGCTCGGAGTACTCAGTAAGCATTTATGCTTTGGCATACCTCATGCGTGTGAGTGTTGCCATAACAGCATGATTACCATGAGGCTAGCTGCTTATGTGATATAACTGCTCGAATGCCTGTGGATGGAGGCTAAATTATCTAAATTGGGATAATGCATTAAAACTGTGAGTTTTAAGCCTACTAGATAGTGGTAAAAACCATCTTTTCTAAAAGCCCACTCGAGGGTGGCAAAACCTGCATTTTAGCCTACTTGCGAGTAGCAAACCATTTTCAAAACAAGCATGAAATGTTTTGTTCCAATTTAGGCGATTTGGTCTATATTTGTTTACTGTGCGCATAACATAGTAATTCTAGACTAATTGTTTAAGAACATAGTAATTCAAAACAAGCAAACCATTACTATTTGTTTAATAACACATAACGTTTTCAAAATTGGATATCACGGTTAGTAGAGGCCGATCTTCGGATCGGGCGAGAGGGGGTGCTCATAGCTGACCTTCCCCAATCGTACCCAAGCTCCCGAGCCGAGGCAACTTTGGTGGACACGTGGCCTTTGGCACCGAGTCATGGTTTCCTAAATTCCCCCAAAATAAAATATTTAGGTGGCGACTCTGTATCTGGCAAAGCAGTCCATGTTTGGCACTTCTTTCAAAAAATCTGTTTTCTCGAAACGATTTGCCGGATTTGGACTCTTTGGTTCAGATTAAGGACCGTGATGAATTGAGTCCGAACAGTAGCATGAGGCCCACGCGGGCGCGTCTACAGTATCATGCTTGACATAGCAACAATCACACGCATGCAATATGCTTGAGCAAAAAATGCTGACCTAGTACTCAACCGAGGCAAGCCAAAAGAGGAAAATAGTTAGAAAAAAAATGTGGCCTAACGATCCTTTTGACCTTCAAAATTTGAAGCTAGAGGTGTTTGAAAAGTTACCACAGTGACAATTGGCTTGTGGCAGCCAACCGTTCATAGCTACGTTGCCTTTTATCCTTTGATGTTGGCTCTTCCTATCATTGTGAAGCAAAATTCTTGGAAAATATTTCTCTCTCTATCTTGCAACCTATATACACCTTACCTAGACTCCCTAAACCAAAATTTTAGTGCTATTTGCTGAGGTTATTGAGCTTGAATTTCAGCTCTTGAGGGTGGGAATTTGTTGGTTTGAAACTCAAAGTTTTACTCCTCTTCAAGAGGCATAACCCCTAGCTCTTTTACACCACTTCTTTCCTATCTTTATTTGTTGTTTTTGAACTGTTTTTCAACTGTTTTTATGGGCTGAAACTTATGGCTTAAAGCAATTAAAGGTAGATGGGTTAATCACCCTTCTTTGAACCTTATTTCCTAAGGTTTTGTCCATGTGTTTCCCATCTTTTTCTCAACTTTTTACCACTCTTTTTTAGAGGTTTTTAAAGGTTGAAAATGTTATTTTGAGATCCCAAAAATGAAGGGGTTAGCCGCTCCTCCTTTTGCTTGTTTACTAGCTCAATTTCTCCATTGTTTTGCCTAACCTTTTCAAGCTTTTCCATGTTATTTCCAACACTGTTTTTAACTCTCTGATTAGATCAAAGTTGTTTTTACATCATAATACTTGAACAGAAAAGTCAAAGCAATGAACTAGGGGCATAGATGAGTCAGGTGTTCCTGCGTCCTCTGCTCGTGCTCGCGGAAGTCTCTACAGCTAAAGTTGGCCCAAACTGTGCTTCGTCCTCAAGCCAAGTCAAGCAATTGCCGAAAAGGGCATAACTGATGTTAACCGTAGGGACCAGAAGCTCTGAATGAATTAAGCTAATGAATACTAAATAACTAACTAGATATTTAATTTATTACAACAAGGATAAGCTATCTAAGTTAACTAACTATAACAATTACAAATGAACATTAATAATAATTGCAACCATATTAACTACAACAATAATAATTAATTACAACTAATTACAACAAAACGGGAACATTTATTTACAATATTGATATAAACAAAGATGCACAAGGATTGCATGCACGTGACTGTTTTCAAAAGCAGCTTTGTCTGCCCCCTGGGAATTTTCCCTGTTTCACCTTCAGCCATTGCCCTCTATTTCTGTAAAAACACACTATTTACCAAACATTGGAGCCCGACTAGGCCCAAACTAGGCCGGCTGTGCCCTGATTTCATGCAAAAGTCTGCTTCTGTGCTCTGAGGTGAAAACAGTGCAGACAGAGCTTTTCTGAGCTCTGTTCATCCCTTCTGCTCTTCTATGTCATAGAACTTCAAGAGAAGAGCGGATTTGGTTCTAAAATCATCAACAAACACATGTTGATGGCTTGATGATTTCGAACACAAATTGGACAAAAAATTAATGAATGCAATGAAAATGACCACCCCTCCCTCTCATAATGGGAGTTCAAAGAGGGAGACAGACATGCCTCAAGTTTCATCAAAACATCATGAATTGGTGCGTGATGACTTTTGACACTATGGACTTAGCATAACGTCCGGTCGAATCCAAGCAATCTTACTTATTTTCTTTATGTCGGTTTCATTGGTTCTAAGCCCGTTTTATTAGCCCTTTCCATTCTTTAATCAATTATCCAATGTCATAGTTAAGTCCACTACATGAGAAGAAATGGCAAATAAGAAATGATCCAAAGCATGAAAGAGGGACTACGCCCTAACGATGAACCTCTGTAGAGGTTAAGTCATTGAGCATAGGTCTCTTTCCCATGCCTTGAATTACCTTCAATCTTTTGAAATAATTCTCAAACAAGAGAAAAGAAGAAAAAAGGGAGGATGCAGACATGATTGTATGAGATTAATTTTAAGAATGAGACTCTTAATACAAAAACAAAAAAACAAAAAAAAAATGTGATGAAAAGCTATCAACTCAAGTGGCTTGATGTCTAAGGCCTAAACAAGCAAAGCCATGAGGACTTACAACATAATAAACAAAGTATTCAAAGCACAAACTAATTAAATGAATTAAAACAAGCCTAAACAGCCCCTAATATGTAAAAATTAGTGACTAAAATGATGTTTGAAGAGTACAACAAAGATAGGAAATAGCAAGGAATCACAAGGCTAGTGAACAAGAGCAAGGAGAGGTGGCTAGCCCCTCCATTTTTGAGACCTCAAACCATGTTTTTTAGCCTTTTTTGAACTCTGAAAATCAGTTTGAAAACTAAAAAAATGAGTGTAAAGACAAGGGCGTGAGCTATGAAGTAAGGTACAAGAAAGGGTGTTAAACCTTTCTACCTTTGGTAGCTGTTACAACCCAAGTTCCAACACTTGAAATGGATCCAAAACAATACAAAGACACAAGAAATTGATAGTAAGAGACATAAATGAAAGCAAGAGAAAAGGTGCTACGCTTATACCTCTTAAAGAGGACAACCTCTTGTTGTGAATCAAACTTGGTCCAAGCATACTCTCAAGCTTGAATTGTGATTCTCAAGGCTCAACCAAGGCTCCAAGGTTAAGGTTTGAGGGTTTGTATGGTGTATAGATATAGTTCAAAGATGGTAAGCTTGCTCAAAGATGGCTTGCACAAGAAGAAGGAGCTCTCAAGTGAGTGTATAGGCTCTTTGAAAATTGTTCAACCCTCAAAACAGAGATATATGCTCGTATTTATAGAATTTGAGCAAAATAGGTTGAAAATATCTTTAAAAATAGACAACTGGTGGCTCCCGCACCAAACAATGTTTCTTGCTAACAAGGCACGGCCGGCCGCAAATGGCCACGGCCGGCTCCTAACGAGGCACGACCGAGCCCCAATGTGCTCCCATGTTCCTCTACTTCAAGCTCAGTGTAGGGTGGCACAATGTACAAAAAAGGACCTCTGAGGTAAGAACCAGGTAAATATGACAGTTTTGGGACTATTTCCGAACTTAACCTTGGATTCCTTTGAATCATACACAATGCAACTTTCATCATCGAGTGCATAGCACAAAGTGCCCAAGTCTTGCGGGTGGTCAAAAATGGAGTGTCTACAGTTGCTGCTCTTTAACAGAGCTCAAAGTCATGAAATGACATAAGTGAATGTCAAAGCCCAAAGACGACCCATTCGATGAGGCCGTAAGACTTGGGCAAGGAAATCAAAACATAAATACAATGGTTGAACTTGAAAGTTGCCTACATATCCCTTTGCAAGGAATCAAACCTACTTAGTTCAGGGGCATAACACACAATGATACATAAAATGTGGTGCATTTTGAAAATTAGATTTACACACTGCGTGGAGACGACTATTTTTGAAAAACTCATGCGCATGCAAAGCAATGCAATAAGCAATTGTCGAATAACCACACAAATGACCAAACAAACTGTGCCTCACACAGAAAGGAGAAAGCAAACAACAATCTCAAACACGTCTCACGTGGGAGGAGGACAAAAGATACAAACCAAACCGCGTCTCACGCAGAAAGGACGTAAAAAAATGTAATCCAAACCACGTCTCATGTAGAGAAGGGAAAAGCCCCTAACTGCATCTCACATAGCAAGGTTGGAGGGTGGTGTGAATAATAGGCGCACCTGATGTTGTTAACCGATGAAATAGCTCCAATCGTGTCTCATTCAAAAGGAGGGAAGGCGGTGTGAACAACAAGCGCACCTGATATTTTTAACCGAGGAAATCATCCAAACGCGTCTCATGCGAGAGGAGGAAAGGTGGTGTGAACACCAGGCGCATCTGATGTTTTTAACCGAGGAAAACAACTCCGAGCACGTTTCACCCAAAAGGAGGAAAGATGGTGTGAACAACAGGAACACCTATTGTTTTTAACCGAATGAATCAACCTAATGCGTCTCACGCAAGAGGAGGAAAGGTGGTGTGAACACCAAGTGCACCTAATGTTTTTAGCCAAGGAAAACAGCTCCAAGGGCGTCTCATGCGAAAGGAGGGAAGATGGTGTGAACAACAGGAACACCTATTATTTTAAACTGAAGGAATCAACCTAACGCATCTCACGGGAGAGGAGGAAACATGGAAGTAACGAAGAGTGAAGCACATGAAGACAACCCAAGATAGGGTACAAAGTGTACATGCAAATCAAGGTACAAAGTGTAAACATAACTTAACGAGGCTTCAAATGCAGCCTTTCACAAACTAAACAAAGATAGAATCAACACAATCAAAACGATGCTCGAATTATCAATTTTAAAAATCAATTTTGCCAATTTGTTTTGAAAATAGGCTTAGAAACATACCTATGAAAGATATATAAATTTGAACAACACAAAAGGAATAAAGCTCTTCTTCTCTTCATTTCTATTTTCTCTTTTTCTCTTCTATATTTTTTCCTCTATTTTTTATTTCCTTAGTTTGTTATTTTTTCCCTTTCCTATTCTGTTTTTCTGTTTTTTACTACCCAGATCCAAAGTAAGGCTGCCCAGCACGGAAATAATCAAAACAAACAAGCAGTATTACATTTGGAGCCGGTCGGGCCCAAATGATGCACGGTCGGGCTCCAATAGAGTCGGCCGGGTCACGACAACGGCAACGGGGCAGATCAGTCCATTCGCGAGCCACTATTATTTTAAACAAACGCAACCCTCATTTCCACACACACACCTATCTGAAACTCCCTCTCCTCTCTCTCTAGACTTCCTTCTCCTTGTGCTACGCACCAACCCTTGCAAATTTTTCCCTTGAAACCCTTTTACCCCTCTTCATTTTGAACCAAACAAAATTTCCTTTGGATGAGTTTTGGGGTTTCTCTTTGTTTTTCTTATATTCTCACACATTTACCCACACTTTTTTCTCTTCCCCTTTGATTCCTCACTCCCTCTTTACTTTCTCTCTCCTAGGGTTTGGACCTTTTTTTTTCTTTGATTTTCACTTAAAACTTACTCACTCGCTCACTTTTCTTCATTTTCCCCACTTTCTCACTATGGCTAGTGACGAGGTTCCATACCGACCCCGTTATGGGAATTGGTGCCATCTTAGGTGAGGATATAGAGGCCGAGAATGTTCCTGAGCCCACGTTGCCCCCTCTTGCTAATAGGCCTTTTGATGCGGCCACCTACCAACCCCGCACACACGCTCCGACCCCTAGCGGTATCTTAAGATTCAAGGGCCTTATCCCTGGAATTGATGAGGACATCTTACTGCAGGAGCCTACTGAGCACCTATCTGTCGACGTCTCCACGGTAATCAATCCTTCCTTTGTTTTGCACCTATTTTGAATCTTTCAAGCAAAGTATCCTTTAATACCATGCATGTACAGATAACATTCCCAACCTACAGGTGATAGCCAGGAGGATTAGGGCTATGGATCCATATCTGGCCCCCCGCACTGGTATGAAAGGCTTCTTGGGAAAGTCCGTACACTGGTCGATGTCGTTGGCTTCGGGCCTTTCTGCATGGGATTGGTACAGATGAGGGCGGAGCCACTGGTCTACGAGGCCCTAGTAGAAAGGTGGTGGGATACCACTGGCTCATTCCACTTCTCATCGATTAGGGAGCTGACTTTGACCCCATATGACTTCTCGATGCTCACTGGCCTGCGGGTCGGGGTTGGCAGCCCGATCCCGTTTGATCTTAATATGATGCAGTGGCGAGCTGCACAACTTTAGCTTTTCAGGACGATTCTAGACGCTACTGCCCACATGATGGTTCAGTATCGTTGGCTCTTAGATCACTTCACCGACCTTCAACCAGTCACTCTAAAGGAGGTTGCTAAGTATGCCCACGGGTTTCTCGTGTATCTCCTCGGTACTAACCTATTTGCAAACATGGAAAACACCGTAGCGCTGTACATCTTGGGGGTGTTGGTGCATCTGTCGCAGGTGGTGGAGTACGACTAGGGTGGCGCCGACCTAGCCATCCTCTACTTCTATATGAGCTTCGTATCCCGCTGTAGACGCGCCCGTTGGCCCCATGCTACAGTTTGGACTCAGATTGTCACGGTTCTAAATCTAAACAAAAAAGCCCAGATCTGGCAAATCGTTTTGAGAAAATAGATTTTTAGAAAGAAGTGTCAAACATGGACTGCTTTGCCAGACACAGAGTCGCCACCTAAATATTTTTTATGGGGGAATTTTGGAAACCCTGACTCGTTTGCCTAAGGCCACGTGTCCATCATTACCAAAGTTGTCTCGGCTCGGGAACTTGGGTACGATTGGGGAAGGTCAGCTATGAGCACCCCCGCTCGACCGATCCGAAGATCGGCCTCTACTAACCATGATATCTCGTTTTGAAAACGTTATGTGTTCTTATTCCGATTAATTAGCTAATCTTACTATGTGATGCACACAACACAAACGTATAGACTAGATCGCCTAATTTGGAACAAAGCATCGCATACCCGTTTGTTTGGAAAATGGTTTGAAATTTGCTACTCACGAGTAGGCTAAAACACAAATTTTCAACGAGTTGTTCCAACTCAAACAATCCAACCTTCACCCGCAGGCATTCAGGCAGATATATCACATAAGCATATAGCCACATGGTAAGCATGCTGTCATGTTAACATTCACACTCATGCGAGATGCTAAAGCATAAAACACTTACAGTGTACTCCAAGCCAAAACAATGAACATGTTAGTAACCAAATGTATGATCCAAGTCCATGTTAAATGGCTAATGTATCGCATACAAAATGCAATCTATAATAGGCTCGGGCAATCCTAGGATGGCGTATGGAATGCAACAAGTAACATGTATTCAAGTTAGATTTGAAATACTATGCAGTTAGCATGATGCGCTGAGCCTGGTGCATGCAAGACAAATGAATGGATGCACGCATGCATAGCATAAGGTATGCTAAATTAAATATGACCTAATACTAACCATAAAAAGCAGGTAAGTAAAAGGGAGAAAGAAGTGGGAGTTGGAAGACATGCACACACGCACCCACACTTATTACACATTCGCCCTCGCTCGGAGGGACCAAACGAATAATACACTTTAATTAACCTACAAGCTAATTAAATAAATTATACAACACTTAACTAATTAACGAATCAATTAAGCTACTGAAAGCAGCAAAGGGCCTCAGGACAAGGGATGCACGCATGCTTGGATTGGCTTCGCCCGAAAATCCAATGCCATGCACAAGCTGCCTCTGTTTTCCCTGCTCTGCTCCTCTGAAAATGGCACAATTCCCAAGGTATACCTTATGAACACTGGGGAATGCCACCGGCCATGAGGGATGGTCACCGGCCAAATAGAAGTGGTCATCGACCATCTATGGAGTTATCGGCCATCAATAATTGGTCGATCGGCACTTAATGTAGTCGACCGGCCAAAGCTTCCTGCAGAACCTGTTTTGACAGCAGCAGAGGGCAAAACAAGGCATGGCAATGTATTTCAAGCAAATATGTGCACCAATACCCCCCTTATCATGTTTATGACTCAAAGGGGGATAGTACTCGATTCTCATACCACCAATCGCACATTTCAATGCGTGATGGCCCAAGAAACCAAGTTGTGCGCTTTCATGTCAAATGAAATGCAAACCAAATAAGCACATAAAGCCCAACCCCAATCATGGTCATTTCAAGAGGCAAGGCATGCATGCAAAATGCAATGCAATGCAACTTAGGCATGCAAGCTAAGTATGCAACATGAATATGAGGGCAAGCAATGCAAACATGCAACATGGACAACACACAAACATGTAACAACATGTTAAGTGGCTAAAAGAGAGAATACATGCCAAATGCATTACAACCTAAGCATCACGACCTGAGCATCCAACAACATGTCACATAGCTCAAGCAATGCAACAAAATGCAATATGGCTAAGCATTTGTCAACAATGCAAATAATGAGCATGCAAAACATCATGCGACCAAAGCATGCAAACATGAAGCAATGTAACAACATTTGAGCAACATGAAAAAGGTGAACTTAAACTAATATGGACAAGCCTCAGCCATGTCTAAAATCAGTAGCCAAAGGCTATGGAAATGGGGCCAAATGCACATACAAACATGTATGCATACATGATCCAATTCTTAAGCATCAAAAGGTAACTTTTAAGCACACTAAAAGGGAGGACAATCATGGACTAATGGCATGCATACTAAGCTCTGAAATCATGTTATAAAAGGTGCCAAACCAAGTAAACATGACAAGCCAAGCATACAACTAAGGTCCAAGGCCTAAGGCTCGCCAAAGGGGTATTGAACTACACTTAGTAAAACCAAGTATGACATGATTTGAACAACCAAAATCAGAGTTTTAGCACGTTAAAACAAAGCCAAAAACACATTGATATGGCATCCTAGAGGCCTAAACATGATGGCATACGCAATGGCACATTCATGGAGCATGAAACACAAACCCTCTAAGGCCTTAAAGGAACATCAAATACAAGCATACGAGCATGCCACAAGGACTGAAATGACATGGTAAGTGGTTCCCAACCACTGAAACAAAGCAAG
Organism: Camellia sinensis; assembly: GCF_055761805.1. NCBI lineage: Eukaryota > Viridiplantae > Streptophyta > Magnoliopsida > Ericales > Theaceae > Camellia > Camellia sinensis. The sequence continues at coordinate 163,299,997 of NC_138969.1, read as the reverse complement.
TAAAGCATGCTCAACATTCACACACCCAAGGCTAGCAAGCCAAAATGCAAGGTGGCTATACAAGGCATGTCATGGATGGCCAAAACAACCACAAACAGACCTTAGGCATGCTAAAACATGCATAAAAGCTTCACAAAGCTAGGCCAAAAACATGCTAGAAACGAGGCTCAAAGCACAAAGCATGTTAAGGCAATTCATGGCATTACAAGACAAGTATGCAAAGCAAGCATGGTGTGTCCAAACCAACTTAAAACAGAGGTAAAACATGGAAAAATGCTACCAAATACCCACTAAGACATGGCCAACATGGTCTTAACAAGATGCTCACACATGAGGCTAAAATAGCCAATATTGAAGGCAACAAGGAGAGGGGATGGCCCTCTCCTTCTTAGGACCTTAAAGCACCATCCCTACCATTGAAATCCCTCAAGATTTTAGTGGTGAGGAGGCCCAAACAAGGTGGTCCCAGAGCTCACCAAAATAGCACAAAATGGGGGCCAAATAAGGCCAAAGAGGGGTTAAACAACCCCAAAGCTCAAAGAAACCTTAAACAACTATTTTAAGAAAGTAAAAACAAGACTTTTATATGTTATACACTAAGCTCAAAAACAGATTCAAGGTAGGCAAAAAGACTATGCAAAAATGGGGTATTTAAAGGTAAAGTTCTTACCCTTGTAGACCCCTTCAAGAACAGCACTCCAGCTGCTTTCCTTAGCTCAAAACCAGCTCAAAAACTTTAAGAACAACCTAATGGCTCCTCAGCAACCAGGGTAAGGTGTAAAACTAGGTGTTTGTGCACAAAAGTAAGGACAAACACACACTTATACACAAAGACAGGGAGATATAGAGATAGAATAGATACACTATGGCTAACCCTAATCCAGACCTCTGGAACTCAACCCTCTAACCCCTGAGGAGGGAGGAGAAGCCCTCCTCTTATAGAGGATCACTCTTGCAAAGCTTACAAGACAAGCTAAGCAAGAGTGAAATCCCTCCATACACGTGTATGGAGGGGGTGCAAAGTGTAGGCGAGCTAGCACAGCTAGCATAAAAATATCTGCAAAAGCAGATGCACAATGATCGGCCAGCCAAAAATGACAAATTGGCAAAAACAATGGTCGGCCGACCATCAATAGTGTCGACCGGCCAAATATATGGCCGATGGCAACAAAACAATGGCCGGTGGCCTCAAGCCATGGCCGGTGAGGTGTGGGGGTGGCCAACAAGCCATTCCCTACCCTCCAAAGCAAAAACACAAGTGTTTGGTGCAAAACCAAGCACAAAACAGTTGAGTCGAGCAATCCTGAGGCAAGGCGCGTAGACCTCCGAGAACTCAAGACGAACATGAGCATGGATGATCACCGAGTGTTCAAACGGTAACGCCCAAGTCTTGAGGACGGTCAAAAATGGGGTGTCTACACTCGCCACAAGGTGGACTCACTTGGTAGCTACTGGAGGGTTTTGGGAGGTACACCTCACACTTACTTTTCTCTCCAGCTTTGCATTCCCTGCTTATACATGCTTTGCATTTTCTGTTTATATATGCTCTTCTACTTCACTTATCTTTCTCTTCTTGCAATTATTGATTTACACATATTTCATTTCTCTGACTCCTATCCCAGTAAGGCGGATTGAGTTCTCAGTACCCCACTCTCGGTACTACATCTCTTGATTCGAGCGGAGCCGACACGTAGACCAAGACTTCCCTTACTTCCGCCAATTCTTCGACACCATCACCGCAAATAGGGTAATAAAACCTGACACTAGTCTTTATCTTTCACTGTTTTTTTACCGTTGTTCCCATACTGTTGTTTTCCCTAATATTTGATAATTGCTTTGCATCTTCTATTCACAGGTTGACTGGCACCCTTGGGCAGGCATCCCTCAGGCATCGAAGATGACGTATGTTGCTGCATGGCATGCCTCCACCATGCGGATTCTGTTTGAGGGCCCTTTCGACAAGGCCAATTACTTGGGAGAGAGGTTCATCCGTCAGATGCGAGGCGTAGCTGACCCTGACATTCCACATCCTCCCCCTCCAAGCATAAGGGTAGTTGATGATCTCCATGATGGGCCCTAGATTGACTTCCTTATGTTGGGGGAGGACGGTGATCGGCACCACGAGCCTGGCGACTTCATTGCCTTCTTACAGACTCGGGTGATGATGCCTCTTACCTAGGGTGTGATTCGCGCTGTTCTTGAGGTTGCTGCTACTGACGCTGCCGCTGGAAGGGTATAATTGATTCGCGTTTTTCTTTTGTTTTTGGTCTTTGTAAAACAATGATCTGGGTTGGACCCGCTAGTTAATGAAAAGAATATTTCGAATGATTTCTCTGCATAATATGTGATGAATGGCACAACCTTTGCCTGTTAACTTCGTACAAGACTTTAAAATTGCGAATTCTTGCTTTGCACTCATTCTTGAATCAGATAACAACCTACAACCAGAAAAAATGCAAAATACAACTCGATAATAGGAAAATGAAATGAAAATAACTCGAAAATACCAAAAAACACTTGATACAAACAAAACAAGACTCAAAACATAGCCACAACACTTCAAGGCCAGAACCTGCCTTTCTACAACCTGCTCAGCCTGGGCCAACATTTAGACCCGGCTGGGTCCAAATAGGCATGGCCGGGTTTCAATGAGGCATAGCTTGGCATAAAAATGAGGTCGGTTAGTGGGATCCAGCTGTCATGAATTACCTCTTCTCAAACACTATAAATAATGCTCTCATGCTGTTTTTCTGGCAGAATAACAAGTTGTAGCTCGGCTTTTTCGCGTCCCTTTTCAGAAATTTGAAAAAAAGCCCTACAATTCAAACTCCCGTGGTTCTGAATCTAATCTCAAAAGTGCAATGTGAAATTGATAATCACCAAAGAGTTCAAATCCAGTAAACCTTTTGGAAAATCGATTTTGAATCAAAAATGCCAAAATTGGACTTCTTTGCTAGATACAGAGTCGCCACCTAAATATTTATTTTGGGCAAATTTAGGAAACCTAAGACTCATGCCAAAGGCCACGTGTCCGTCATTACAAAAGTTACCTCGGCTTGGGAACTTAGGTACGATAAGGAAAGGTCATGAATTGAGCACTCCCCTCGCTCGATCGAAGATCAGCCTCTACTAATCATGATATAATTTTTTATCAACATTATGTGCTCTTGTTCCTGTTATTAGGCTAGCATTACGATGTGATGCGCTCAAATAAATATAGACTAGTTTGCTTAAGTTGGAACAACTCAATTTCATGTTTGTTTTGCGAAAAGGGTTTGAATTTGCCACCTCAAGTGGGCTTAAAGTTTGCGAAATCGCCACTCAACAAAGTGGGCTTAAAAGCCGTGAATTTGCCACTAGACATAGTGGGCTTAAACATACATTCATTGAATCGTTCCAATTCAAGCAACAAGCCTTCATCCATAGGCATTCAAACAATTTAACAAGTAAGCATTTAGCCTCATGGCAAGCATGCTAGTCATGGCAATCACTCACATGCAAGTATGCTAAAGCACTAAAAACTCACCTAATACTCGAAGCTAAGAAGATATGAGTTAGAAAAATAAGCATGATTCCTAACTATGCCAAATCTCTAATGCAACACATGCAAAGAATGCAATTAATAGGCTCGGCTACTAATATGGCATATGGATCGATTTTGATAACATGCGGTTTAAACACGTGTTCAATGAAGTATTGAAATGACAATGCAGTTTGAATGATGCGCCGAGCCTCGGTGCGTGCAATACAAATGAATGGATGCAAGCATAAGGTATGCTAATTGAAACATGTCCCTAATCTAACCATAAAAAGCAGATAAATAAAAGGGAGAAAGACATGGGATTGGAAAAACATACACATTATTACTTTACGCTCTCACGAAGAAGAGTCCGAATAAATAAACTAGCTAACCAAGCTAAGCTAAGCTAATTAACTAATTATTACAACATTTGAAACGAATAATTAGCTAACTATCTAAGCTAATTAGTTAAAAGAAATTAACCAGGTTAAGCTAATTAAATATTACAACACCAACTAATTAGGCAAATTATATATTACAACACAATTTATTCACAATTACGATAATAATAGTAATGAAACAATCAATTGCATTTGATAAGAACATAATGGAAGATGGATGCAGGCTACATACACATCCCTTGAAAGGTACTATGTCTGCCCAGGCCATCTCTATTTCACCTTTAGCCACTGCCTCTATTTCTACAAAATTGCACTGCTGGCCACACACCAAGGGTCGGGCGTGCATCACTGATGGTCGGCCATGCATCAATTTGGTGCAAAGCTCTATTTCTGTGCTCTGAGGTGAAATTAGTGCAGATAGAGCATTTTCAAGCTTTGTTTGTCCTTCTTTCCTTCTCTGTCACATGAAATCCTCGAGAGTGGGTTTGAATTGATTCCAAAACCATCAATGAGCAATGTGATTGCATGATGATCACGGATATCATTTTGGTCAAAAATTGATAAAAATGCAAAGAATAAGACCACCCCTCCCTCTTGTCATAGTATGAACTCAAAAAGGAAGGTTGCAACGCTTCAAGAATCATCAAAATGCTATGAATTAACATGGGACGACTCTTGACACAAGTAACTTGGCATAACGTCCAGCTAAGTTGAAGCGATTTAAGCCACTTTCTTTATGTGCGTTGATCCAAGTTTTAAATCAATTTTATTAAGCCTTGTCATTCTTTAGTCCATTTGTTCATGGTGATGTTAAAGCCCTCTAAACAAGAAGTAATGTCAAAAAAGAGGTTCTTCTAAGACATGAGAGAGAGACTACACTGTTGACGATGAATCTCCGAAGAGATTAAGCCATTAAGTGTAGGTATCGCTTACATGTATTGAACAACCTTAATTGGTTGAAACCATTCTCAAGAATGAAAGATTTGGATGGTTGATTGATTAGTTAGAGTGAGATGGAAGTAAACAACACAACACAAGCTATGTATGCAAACTAATGAGACAACAACAAACTAATCAAAGCATGAAACAATTTTAAAAGCTAGGACAGCCCTAAAACAGCCCCTAAACATGCGAAAAACAGTAGCTAAAATGGTGTTAAAAGAGCACAAAACAAAGCCAAAAGCAAGGAGGTGCAAAGCTAGTAAACAAAGCTAAGGAGGGGTGGCTAACCCCTCCACTTTTAGGACTTTTAAAAAATATTTTAGCCTCTAAAAATAGTCCAAAAATAGTCCAAAAATATAGCCTCAAAACAGTGGCTAAAATCAGAGAAAAAAAGCTTTAAAGGTTAAACAAAAAAAAGTAAGGAAAATAAGACTAGTGAGCAAGAACAAGGAGGGTTGGCTAACCCCTCCACTTTTGAAACCTCAAAGCATGTTTTTCTAGCCTCTTTTGAACTCTAGAGATCAATTTTAAAAGCAAAGAAAATAGTGCAAAAACAAGGGTGTGAGCTATGAGGTAAGCTGCAAGTAAGGGTGTCAACCCTCACCACCTTTGGTAGCTATCCAAACCCAAGTTTAAACACTTGAAATGGACTCAAAACAGTGGGGAAACACAAGAGAAAGATAGAAAGAGATTGAAATGAAAGAAAGAAAAAAGATGACAAGCTTGTACCCCTTGAAGAGAGTAAGCTTTGGTTATCGATCAAACTTGATTCCAAACACCCTCAAGTTTATGAAACTTAGTTTGAAACTCTAGCAAAAAGCTTCAAGTAGAAACTCTAATGGTGTATGTATTATATATGTATAGCTAAAAGAGGTTTGAAGGTGAAAGGAGGAAGGAAGAGGGAGGAGGTCCTTTTTGCTCTTCAAAGTCTTTTGGAAAATTTTCTAACCTTGAATTCTGAAGAAAGAGGTCCTATTTATAGAATTTGAGCCAAAAATATCATAAATATCTTCAAACAAAGATATTTGTTTAATTCCCGCCAGTTGTCTGTCGGGCGCCACCAAGACCTAGCCGGCCTTCACTAATCCACGGTTGGCCCTCAAAATCTGCATTCAGGCCCAACTTCAAACAGGTATATCTCCCTCATCCGGACTCAGTTTTAGGTGATTCTTGAGTCTAAATTGAAGCCCCAGAAGTCTACTTTCCAATGGAGTGGCCTCACATCTAAATTCTAAGTGGTCAGAGAGATATACTTATTTTAGTGCAGACTACTCATTTCTATCTTAACCGAATTGATGCCCAACTTCCAACAGCCATATCTCCGCCATCCGAACTTGGTTTTAATGATTCTTGAGTCCAAAGTGATACCCCGGAAGTCTACTTTCCAATGGCGATGGCCTCACAACTAAAGTCTAGGCGTACAAAGAGATAGGCCTGATTTAGTGAAGGCTTCTTTTAAACTTTCATGATTTTTAGTGAGTATAAATGCAAAATTATTTCTCAACATTCAACCAAAATGAAAAATATGAGACTGAACAACGAAATAGTGCACTTCCAAATGAATAGTTAAGAGTGAATTTAATAACTCTCCAATAGAAGAATGGCTCTAAGCTCACAAGGATTAAAAGGTCTCCACATTAGTCATAAAGATGTTCAAGTCTAAGTCCAAAAATTAATCAAGGAATATTTAAGCAGCTAAGTGTATGTGCAGATCATCCGAGATGAGATAGAAAATTATTTTTAATCAAAAGATAGTATAATAAAGGGAGATTTACCAATAAATCCCAAATGTTAAACTTATGAACCAATTGGTCCCAATTTTTTTCTAATAAACCGTTTAGTCCTCGGATAATTTGATGGACCTTAATGCCCTCATTTAGATGTTATTAGATGCATGCTCTTTATGAGGGTGTGTCACGTGACACACACAATATGTCATGTGACACACAGAATGGGTGCCACACATCAACAAAGTACACCAAGGCTCTTTATGAAGGTGTGTCACATGACACACAATATGTCACGTGACACGCACAATGGGTGTCACACATCAACAAAGTACACTAAGGCTATTTATGCTTTTTTCCTTGGAGTGTCATGTGACACACACAATGGGTGTCACACATTAACAAAGTACACTAACGCTCTTTATGCTTTTTGCCTTGGACTGCCACGTGACACACACAATATGTCACGTGACACACACAATGGGTGTCACACATCAACAAAGTACACTAAGGCTCTTTATGCTTTTTGTCTTGGAATGATGTATGTCATGTGACACACACAATGGGTGCCACACATCAATAAAGTACACTAAGGCTCTTTATGCTTTTTGCCTTGGAATGATGTATGTCACGTGACACACACACACGAAAGGGTATAATTGACCACTCAATGTTACTAAACAAAGGAAATAGGATCAACTGGTAAGATATTTCCCCACTAATAGGACTAATCAGAACAATAAAAATAACTTTAGGACCAATCGGCAAAACTGTTTGTGAGATAGGATTTATTGGTAAATATCTCTATAATAAACTAAGATATAATTAAAATGTTAAGGTAACAAAATTAACAGTTAATCGCATGAATTTTTTTTATTTTTTTTTAACACAACATGAATGCCACAAAAAAAACTTTTTTTTTTTGAAATTATGTTTTTTTTTTTTTTTCAAAACACAACCGAAAATAAAAATAAAAATAAACACACAAAAGAAACACAAACCAAACCCATTCCCCCAACTTAATTGATAGTGTCCTCAATGGTACATACCACAAAGGACTAACAAGAACAGTATAATGAGAGAAAAACACAACAAAATAAAAAAATATATATATATCACAGAGATGTAGGAGAAAGATGTCCGCCAACTTGAATGAAGCTATACCTACAACAGGGTTAGACAATAAACACAAATATACAGTTTTTTTTTTTTTTTTTGTATTTTTTTTAATAAAACAATTTTTTTTTCTTTATATATGATAGAAATAAAAAATAAATAAACAAAAATAAAGCACAATAAAATAAAAATAAAAATAAAAATTGGTCTTTTATCATCAGATTCCAAGATGTTTTAGGATTGAAAATTCATCTTCCTTTAAGTAACATGTCTCAAACCAAATTTTTTTGGTCCTACTCAGTGGTTTCCTTCAAAGGTATATTCCTCTAATTTTTTTTGACATACCATATTGAAAAAACACAATAAAATAAAATAAAATAAAATAATCGATTTTACCTAAGTACAACAATTCTACTTTTTTCGCTTCTTATGATTTATGAGATATGGGTTATCCCAGTAAAAATTATTTAACCCATCCAAAAGTAGATAAAAGTGAGTTAAATCCTTTAACGAAACAAAAGTAATATATGCAAACCTATGGTATGTATTTTTGAATAGTAAGTCTTGTAAACAAACCCTAGGAACAGAGATCGAAAGTTTGTTGCCAATCACGAAGTCCAAGTCCAAATCACTATCAAATCCACTCAACTCCCTAATTATTTTCTCAAGCACTAGATAAACAAGTAGAGGAGTATCCATGGAGATAGTCTCGACCCTATCTAAGAACTCTTCAGTATCAATTGAGGGCAAACGCTCTAACTCTTGATGCGGTATTTTCACACGAGGTAAAAAAGATAGGGTTGAGAGTGGATCGTCCTCAATAGAATAAAACTGTGATTTTCTCAAAGGGGTAGACAATGGCTCATCCATATCACTATCATCAAAATCAAAATGAGCCAAAGACTATCCTAAAAAAATTTATATTGGAAAATGTGAGACAATCTTTTCTTCCCTATTGAGAATATTAGCTATTTGCTCTAAATGGGCTTCCAATTTGTCAATCGATTGACCCTGGATATGTAACAACACATTGGTGGAATCTAAGTTACTTTGAACAAATGTTAACACTTTGTGCTTATAATCTAAATTTTCTTGAGGTGGGATTTGGGAGCGCAACGATTGTATACTGGATTCCATATTTCAAAGAATATGCAACACTCTCTTCTTCTTCTTCTTTTTTCTTTTTTCTTTTTTCTTTTTTTTTTTTTTTTTTTTCAACGGATGCAACACTCTCTCTTCAAAATAAGAATTTTGTTGAGGTGGTGGAGTATAATGTTTATATTGTAAATAATCAAAAGGGGTTTTAAAATAATCGATTGGTTGATTATCATATGCCCAAATATTATTTTAAAAAATACACCATAACTTCATTATACACAAGGCTCAAAAACACTAGATAGTTCCTCCTGTAGACGTCCCCGAACGCCGCGGGAGGGAAATCCCCCGTTTTGTTCGTTTGGGCCCACTACAGTTCAGGACTCAAATTGTCACGATTCTTAATCTGATCTTGCAAAGTGCAGTGCAAGACTGATAAATCACTAAAGAGTCCAAATCCGGCAAATCTTTTTTTGAAAACAGATTTTTTTAGAAAGAAGTGTCAAACATGGACTGCTTTGCCAGATACAGAGTCGCCACTTAAATATTTATTTTGGGGAAATTTAGGAAACCCTGACTCGTTGCCTAAGGCCACGTGTCTGTCATCACCAAAGTTGCCTCGGCTCGGGAACTTGGGTACGATTGGGGAAGGTCAGTTATGAGCACCACCGCTCGCCCAATAAAAGATCGGCCTCTACTAACCATGATATCGAGTTTTGAAAACATTGTGTGCTCTTATTCCAGTTATTAGCCTAGAATTACTATATGATGCACACAGCATACAAGTATAGACTGGATTGCCTAAGTTGGAACAAAGCATCGCATATCCGTTTGCTTTGAAAATGGATTGAATTTTGCTACTCACAAGTAGGCTAAAACACGGGTTTCGACGAATTATTCCAACTCAAGCAACCCAACCTTCACCCACAGACATTCCGGCCGTTATATCACATAAGCAGTTAGCCTCATAGCAAGCATGCTGTCATGGCCACATTTACACGCATGCAAGATGCTAAAGCATAAACACTCACAGTGTACTCCGAGCCAAAACAAGAAACTAGTTAGTAATCATACATGATCCTAGTTCATGTTAGCAATGGCTAATGCAACACATGCAAGATTCAATTTAGAATAGGCTCGGCTAATCTAAAATGGCATGTGAGATGCGACAATTCAATACATGTATTCAAATTGGAATTGAAATACGATACAGTTAGTATGATGCGCCGAGCCCGGTGTGTGCAATACGAATGAATGTATGCAAACATGCTATCATAAGTATGATAATTGAAACGTGTCCTAAAACTAACCATCATAAGCTGGTAAATAAAAGGGAGAAAGACGTGGGGTTGGAAGACATGCATCACACACACGCACACTTATTACAACATTGCCCTCTCGCGGAGGGTCTGACAGAATAATACAAATCACCTAATTAGCTAACTCACAAGCTAATTAATTACAAAACCACTTAGCTAATTAAATGAATCAACTAAGCTACTAAAGCAGTAAAGAGGCCTCGGGAAGAGGGTCAAATGCATGCATGTTCGGCTCCGCTCGAAAATCTATCGCTATGCTCATGCTGCCACTGTTTACACTGTTTTTGCACCTCTGAAGACTTCACAAATCTCCGGAACACTTTTGTACGACTCCTTGGGTATTGTGGGAGGTCACCGGCCAAGAGGTAATGCCACCGGCCACTGGAAACTGTTCATCGACCATAAATGAGGCTCTCGGCCAGATGTTGTTAGCCGACCAGCACTAAAAGCAGCCGACCGGCCATTTCTTCCTCTTGAAAGCTCCTGTGCTGCAGCAGAGGACAAACAGAGCATGGCAATACATTTACAATACAATGTTTGCACCACCACCCTCCCTATCATGTTATGAACTCAAGGGAGTATGGTTCTCAGCCCTCGGACCATCAATCACGCATTTCTATGCATGATGGCCAAAGAAGTCAAGTGTGCATTTAATATCAAATGAAATGCAAAAAAGCACATAAAGGGGCCCCCAACCTCTATCATGATTGATGAAGAGGCAAGGGATGCATGCACAATGCTATGCAACCTAAGCATGCAAGCAAACTAATGCAACATGAGCATGCAAGCAACAATGCAACCTAAACATGCAAGCATGAAGCAATGTAACAACACTTGAATAACATGTAAAGATGGGCTTAAACTAATATGGACAAGCCTCAGCCATGCCCAAAATCAGTGGCCATATGAGATGAGAACAAGGCCCAAGATTCATGAAAACATGCACAATGCAAGGGCTCCAAGCCTAAGGCACAAAATGCAACTCTCCAAGAGCAATGCAAGGATGAAACATGAGGTACAATGGCATACACTCCAGCTCTGAAATAGCATACAAAATGACTCTGAAATGATGCAACGACTCATGCAATGCATGTAGGAAGGATCAAATACCGAAACTAGTGAAACACATTACACTAGAGGTATGCAAAGCAATGCACAAATGATGAAACCAACTCCTAACAGACCTCATGCAGTCCTTAAACAGTGGCAAAATGAGCTAAAGTGAGGGCTTGATATGCACCAAAATGAAGCTCGTGCAAAGGCTCATAAACAAGGCATAATGATGCAACTCTGAAATGCATCGAAGGCATGCTAAATATGAGAATATGGCACACATATAAGCTCTGAAATAGCATTCCCTATGATACCAAAACATGCAAACACCTCAAGCAACGCATGCAAGGGGCTTCAAAACTCAAAGGTAAGCAAGGCTATTACACTAAAACCATGCATGGCAAGCACAAATCGACCAAGAGGCCTAAAAAAAGAGCTAAGGTGGTCCAAAATATGAACAAAACATGTTTGAAACATGGCCAAAATATGCTAGAATGGAGGGCCAAAACAACATGCAATGTAAGCTAGTGAAGGGGATTTACACTACAAGCCTATGAGGCATTCAAGAGGCCACAAAACCAGCATAAGACAGAGGTATGACATGCCAAATAAAGCCCAAAAGCCCACTGAAACATGGTCTATGCATGCAAAAATGAGATGCTCCTTTGAAAGGCCATGCAAGGGGTTGCTCTACACATGCAAAAAGGACATCTAACATGGAAAAACCAACTGTGGAAAGGCGTTATGCAGGCCCTAAAACTCACTGAAAAAGGCCTGAACGGAGCTCAAGAAGTGTGCAAATAAGGGCTCCTTTGTAAGGCCAAAAATGCCAACCAACAACACAACAAGGAGAGGGGATGGCCCTCTCCTTTTTAGGACCTCAAAACACCATCCCCACCACTGAAATCCGAAATCCCTCTGGATTTCAGTGGTGAGAAGGCCAATACAAGGTGGTCCCGAAGCTCACAAAAAAGGCAAAAAATCAGGCCAAACAAGGCCTAAGAGGGGGTAAACAACCCCAAACACAAAAGTGATCTGAAACAAACTTCAAAACCATGAAAATGCAAAAAAAATTTCAGTTTATATCTAAGCTTAAATCATCATGCAAGATAGGGTAAAAGTGTGTACAAAAACGGGAAATAAAAGAGGAAAGAGGAGTTACCCTAGAAAACCACTTCCAAGAACACCAAACCAGCAGCCTCTTTGGATCAAAACCAGCTCAAAAACCCCTCAAACAACTCCTTAGCACCTTAGTAACCAAAGAGTAGTGTACTCCTAGGTGTTCTAGTGCAAGAACAAGAACAAAAACTCACTTTGGAACACTCTAACCAACACAAATGTAGAGAGAGAGGGAGATATATAGAGAGAGAGTGATATATATATATATTTTATATATCAGATTTTTCAACCCTTGAAATGGAAGGAGAGGCCCTCTTTTATAGAGGAACAAAGGTCCAAGCTTCTCTTAGAAGTTTGGAGCAAAGGGGCCAAGCTTCTCTTAGAAGCTAAAGCAAAAAGGGTCAAGCTTCTTGAGGAAGCTAGAGCAAAGGGGTCAAGCTTCCTCATGAAACTAAGAAAGGTTCAAGCTTCTCTTAGAAGCTTGGAGCAAAAGGGTTAAGCTTCTTGGAGAAGCTAAAAAAGGTTCAAGCTTCCTCAAGAAGCTAAAATAAGGGTTCAAAAGGTTCAGGCTTCCTCAAGAAGCTAAAACAAAGGTTCAAAAGGGTCAAGCTCCCTCAAGAAAAGGTCTCGGCCAAGAAAAGTGGCCGATTGATCAAAACAATGGCCGGCCGACCAAAAACATTGCCGACCGGCCAACACTTTTGGCCGGTAGCAAGAAAACAGGGCCGGTGGCCTCAAGCCATGGTCGGTGAGGTGTGGGGATAGCCAACAAGCTATTTCCCACCCTCAGAAGTAAAACAACAAGTGTTTGGTGCAAAACCAAACACAAAACAAACAAGTTGAGAGGTCTTGAGGCAAGGCGCGTAGCCGAAACCTCCGAGAACTCAAGACGAACACAAACATGGGTGATCATCTAGTGTTCAAACGATGACTTCCAAGTCTTGAGGACGGTCAAAAATGGGGTGTCTACAGTTGCCGCTCTTTGACAGAACTCGAAAGTCATAACAATGACGGGAGTGAATGTCAAAGCCCAAAGACGACCCATTTTGACGAGGCCGAAGACTTAGACAAAGCATGCAAGCAACAGACAAAGATATGCGCCCGAAGGCAGGGGCAAGATGCATGATCATGCAAAGAAAGCTGTAACGAAGCATAACATGCAATAGTTTTAAGCAAGCGAAAACCAAACTACATTACAATGCAGAAAGGATGTAAGAGAGTCATCCAATCTCAACCATGCGCCATACAAGAAAGACTAAGAGTGACCATTGGGGACACTCGAGGTCTCAAACAAGATTCCGTCGCGTTGCACGCGAAAGGAAAAAGAGTGGCACAAGCATTGAAACATGTTCCAAATGCTCTAAAAAAAAGGGGGGGGAAACATAAGGACATATCCCGATGTTTTGAAAAGGAGCGTGCATAACAATGCAAGCGGAATGCGCGTAACAACGCAAGTAAAGAGGTGTGCATGACAATGTAACCTAAGATAAATTCCAAACACGCAGAAATCGTGTGAGGAAAGGGGACAGGGAGAAACATAGGGACATATCCTGATGTTTCTGAATAAGAAAGAGAAACATAGGGATGTATCCTGGTGTTTCAAAAAGAAAGAGAAACATAGGGACGTATCCTGGTGTTTCGGAAGGAAGGAGCATGCAAAACGATGCAATTGAAAGGGTGCATAGCAATGCTAGATAGATGTGCATAACAATGCAACGAATGGTGTGCGTAACAATGCGAGAAATGGTGTGTATAAGGATGCGACGAATGTGCAACTTCAAAAGCGTGTTTGAAACAAAATGCCGAACAAGGAAATACAAGCCTTAACGAGACCAAACCCAAACGCAACCTCCGATTTACCTCTTGGAGGGGTTTGTAACACACTTTGCTTGAAAAGGGTACACCATGTTTATATTGGCGAGAGATAACATCTGCTGCTACTTTAATTGCCATTCTGACTTGAAGCAGGCTTAAGCTTGCAGTAAAGGCACACTCATTCTTCGGAGCACTGACAAGGCCTGAAGAGGTACATCCGGAGTACAATCACAGAATTTGCTGAAGGTGAAACACACTCAAATGCTTCGGTTTTCCGTATTTTCTTTTGCTTTGTAGTCTGGAACCCATATAGCTTCAAATAGGTCCTTGTTTTCACTATTCTCACATGACCAGGGTTGAACCTTGCAGTTTTATGAAAGAACAAAACTTGTTTTGCAGAAATGTGGAGAATGGCACAGCAATCCGAGCACAAAACGATTTGATTGAAATCGAGAAATGTGTTCTTGACCGGGTATTGAGCCCACAACTGACCACAGTCAAAACGACTCAACAAAGAAAAAGAAAAGGTAAATAACCTAAACACCACTCAACAAAGGAAAAACAAGGTAAAACAACCTAAACACATCTATTGACACTCAAACGACTCAAAACAAGAATCGAGACAAACAAAAACACGCATACACAACACTCAGTTGTGTATTACCAATGGCAAGAGACTTCTCTGTTCAGGAGGAGCCAGTTTCTCTGGGTATTGTTTCCCACCCTTTCTCATTTGTGATTCTCACATCACTCGACCCTCAGGCTTGGCTTTTCTCTCAAAACCCTTTTCTTACTTTTTCTCTCATCGCACATCTCTCTATTCTTCAATCTCTCAATTTCAATCCCTCCCCCAGGTGGTTGATGGATAAATAGAAAGTTACAGGGTCTTGCCCCTAGCATTCTGCTAGATTCTTCTTCATGTTCACAGCAGTGAGTTTCTCCCACAGAGGGGCTGTGCTACAACTGGGTGTGTAACAAATCTCCAGCTGACATCGGTTGATGATGCTTTGCTGGGGAGTTTGGACATGATCAAATCTGTCCAGATGAGGGAGTGGAATACCTTGCTCCATTCCAATTCGTGCTTTACACTTGGCTTGATACCTCGTTGCGTGGAGGATGTGAGAGCTTTCTTCCCTTTTGCAGTCAGCTTCAGTGGTGCCCTTTTCCGACAGGTAGAGTGCCCTTTCTGGCAAGTATAGTGCCCTTTCGGGCAAGTATGTTGACAACGGGGAAAAGACAGAACACCTGACTCAACTGTGCCCCTAGTTCATCATTTTGACCATTTTTTTATTTTTGGTTTTCTACTAAAACAATTTTGACCAACATGAGAGTTAGATTAACATGCTTGTTCGATTTTCTGATTTAAAATCATGCAAGTTAGGTTATGAGCACTGAAAATTTTCCCTTTTTTGGGTCCAAGAAATGGTCCAGTTTTGGAAAAGATGGAATAATTTTTGAGAAAATAGTCAACCTTAGTAAAAATTATCAAAAACCATTTCGGCAAACAGCCGCTGCTCAACGAGCACAGAACTTACTCTTGATATGCACAATCTCAGATCGAAAGGAAAACTGCCCCTTGTCTGAAGGACACTGCATGGCAACGGAAAGTTGCCCCTTGTCTGGATAACGCCGCAGCATACTGTAAACAGTCCTCGTTAGTGATGATCGCAACCGAACTCTCAGATAAAGAGAAGACGAAGATGGTCAAAACCAATATATTGACACAGTCACTTGAAAGTGTTAGTGGCTGGACTTCAAGATAAAGTTGCCTACTTATTCGAAACATGGGATTCAAGCCTTACGTAGTTCCGGTTTGGGTTCACTCGTGTATTAACCCTCACCTTCTACGCTCTAACTTTTGCCAAGGCCGCCCTTCCGGGTTTTCGACCTTGCGAGCTTTGTTTTTCTTTCCTTTTTTCATTTCTTTTCATTTCTTCTCTCTTTGTTTTTTTTCTTTTCTTTTCTTCTTTTCTTTTCTTCTTTTTTCATTTTCATTTTTTATATCTTTGCATTTTTTCTCTTTTTTCTTTTTTCTTGCTATTTTCTTTGCTCTAACTTTTGCCTGGATCGCCCTTCCGGGTTTTCGGCCCAGCGAGCCTCTCAAGGGTAAAAGTGTAGCTTTGTCCATGTCAAATGGTTTTAGGATTTTGAAGCCATCTGAATCCAGAAGAACGGCCGTTGTATTGATTTGCGGAAGGATCCATCTTCGGCTCTTTGAGCACATTGGACATTATTGCCCCTAGTTCGAGGGGTGCTTCTGATTTAGCTTCACAAGCTTGTCTTGATGACATCTGATCTTCTTGATCTGACTTTGGTGCCTCTTGTTCGAGGGCTGCTTCGAATTTGGCCCCACAGGCCTCACATTGCAGTTTGGTCATTGAACATTCTGAATGCACGTTCAACGTTCGAAAGCAAAAGGGTTGAATCTTGAGGCTAAGAGCGATCCTAGGCTGCACAATCTCAAGAGCAATTCCATACCGGTCTTCATAAGACAGCGCAAAACATCTTTTGAAAATTTTTAAGAAAGCGACTAATCGCTCGCACTGAAGACAGTGCGGAACCAATCTAGATCAAGCCAGGGTCCTTCTTAGTACTCACGTTAACAAATATGATCTTAATCATTAAGGGCTTAGCGCGCCTCTCTTTCTCTCAATTGATCAAAGTTTTGTAAATCCCGAGAAATTCCTTCCTCTTCGTTTTCATCATCACAGTGTTTTTAAAAAAGTTTTGAAAAAACTTAGGTCAATGCAATGAGTTCGAGGTGCAGAAGAGCAGGTGAGATGTACTGCCGTTTCATTCAAATCCTCTAGCGCAACTAGCTCAAAGTAGCAATAAGCACGGAAACATGATAGCCCCAGCTATTTCATTCAGATTTCCTGGTTGCAACTGGCTCCATAGCAGAGACAGACTCAAAAGAAAGCAAAAGGATAATTACAAAACAAAATAATGATACCCGAGGCAACAACCCTCGAATCACCTGATTTCTATACAATGGAACTGACTCGATACAACTAGACAGACCCTTAAGCAAAAAGACTAACTCAAGACAAAGAGACAGACTCAAGACAAAAATAGAGAACTGACTCGACACCCAAGCCAGAAATTACAAAAACTGCATTCGTAAATGCTCAACATAGTGCGTGCCAAACGCCACATATGAAATACACCGAGCGCCGCCCGCAGGTGGTCCAACCCCTGATCACATACTCGCGCTATCATCGAAATCCAACAGCCCGGCGGTGACAGACTTTGTCGAGCTTGGCGGGAGGATGACCTCATTGTCAATCAAATCTTGCACTTCGTAGCGGAGGCGAAAATAGTTGTCGGTGTTGTGACCGGTCTGCTGACGATACGCGCAGTATTGAGTAGCATCATGGCCCGCTGGTAGATGACTGGGGAGAGGCCGAGGCTCAAGAGGTTTGAGATGACCCTTTTCCGCCAGGATTTGAAGTGCCTTAGACAAAGGCATGTAGAGGGTGTGAAAGACTCTGCGCTCTCAGGACAGATACTTCAAAGTCTGTGGACCTTTGCTGGATGTACTCGAAAAAGGATCGGCAGGTGCTGCCTTGGCTTTCTGATCTTTTTCCGGTGCAGGGCTGGGATTGGAGGGAACTGTTCTGGCATGACTGGGTCTATCCCGATTTTTCGCCTGGCTTGAACTGCCCTCGGTTGGAGTGGGGAAAGCATCATCCACAGTCTTAGTCATAACTGCGAATACTTGCTATTTATTGAACCCCCTGACTTTCAAAGCCTCGACTGCCCACAACAGTTGTTCAATGGGATCAGCGTCTGCCTTCATCTTATTCTTGCCTCTAGCCTCAGCTTGATCGAGGGTTTGGGTTGCTATATCAGAGCGAAACCCGGTTGTTGTTGACACGTCACGATCATAGCTGGGGACAGCCTCAGGTTGGTTGAGCTCGATCACAACTCGCCCCAATAGCGGGGGCTCCTGCGGTACAAAATTTCTGGCATATGGTGGCGGAGCCGACATTTCATAAGCGAGATGAGCCACAGACCTCTGGAGGTCGCCAATCATTTCCATTAATTCAAACATTGTGGGCTCACGAGCTTGAAACAACTGGGGTTCCCAGATTGGGCGCGCGGCAGGCGACCTAGGCGGGTGTGATATCCCAACATTGGTCTCACCCTGTAAGATGAGCCCTTGATTAGTGCGGCTACCATAACCACAACTTCCTCTGAATTCTGTGACATCATAAATCCGCTGAACTAAACGGAGGTGATATGACTGGTGACTTGACTGATCAGATATCCGCCTTGCTTCAGCGAAGGAGAACACTGGCTATTCTGAACTCAGATCTCTGAACCTTGAAAGAGAAAACACACAGCATTTCAGCCCTAATCAGAACAGACACAAGCGTAGCTGAATAACCGTAATCTACTACTGATCACTGTTGTCCAAAATCACTGCCCTAAAACTGAATCTGATACCCTCGGATATAATTGATTCTCAGAATACCGATGCTGGTGCCCACAGGCCTGGTACTCAGACTTACAAACTGATATGTGCATTCCCTGTAGAGATACACTCTAAAAGCACATAGCAAGTAAAAGGGAACCAAAACACCCCTATCTTGGGGTAGGGTTTCCCTGTCCTATTTTGTCAGGAGCTAGGGTTTCACTACGCACGCAGTGGTTTCAAACAACCTATCGGGTAAGCAACCTGTCCTAGCTTGGAATGGTCACTATGGATTCCAAATATGCACTAGGTCGAATGGTCAAAAAGGTGCCCCGGTGACAACCGGGATTTGTCTTCCCATCGTGGCAGAACCCGTAACCAGTCAGCCTTATGGCACGTAGCCTCTAGCAAACTGTTCAGGAATAACATATGGCAAATACAGTGTCCTAGGTGCACTAATGCAAATTCAATGAAAAGAAACACATAAGTGTGAACAAAACAAGATATCATGAGTTCGAGTCAAGCTCTCTAAAGTCCCCAGCAGAGTCGCCAGAAACTGTAGACGTCCCCGAATGCCCCGGGATGGAAATCCCCCGTTCTGTTCGTTTGGGCTCACTACAGTTCAGGACTCAAATTGTCACGGTTCTTAATATGATCATGCAAAGTGCAGTGCAAGACAGATAAATCACCAAAGAGTCCAAATCCGGCAAATCATTTTTTGGAAAATAGATTTTTTTAAAAAGAAGTGTCAAACATGGACTGCTTTGCCAGATACAGAGTCGCCACCTAAATATTTATTTTGGGGGAATTTAGGAAACCCTGACTCGTTGCCTAAGGCCACGTGTCCGTCATCACTAAAGTTGCCTCGGCTCGGGAACTTGGGTACGATTGGGGAAGGTCAGTTATGAGCACCCCCGCTCGCCCGATCAAAGATCGGCCTCTACTAACCATGATATCGAGTTTGGAAAACATTGTGTGCTCTTATTCCGGTTATTAGCCTAGGATTACTATGTGATGCACACAGCATACAAGTATAGACTGGATTGCCTAAGTTGGAACAAAGCATCGCATATTCGTTTGTTTTGAAAATGGATTGAATTTTGCTACTCGCAAGTAGGCTAAAACACGGGTTTCGACGAATTATTCCAACTCAAGCAACCCAACCTTCACCCACAGGCATTCAAGCAGTTATATCACATAAGCAGTTAGCCTCATGGCAAACATGCTGTCATGGCAACATTTACACGCATGCAAGATGCTAAAGCATAAACACTCCCAGCGTACTCCGAGCCAAAACAAGAAACTAGTTAGTAATCATGCATGATCCTAGTTCATGTTAGCAATGGCTAATGCAACACAGACAAGATTCAATTTAGAATAGGCTCGGCAAATCTAAAATGGCATGTGAGATGCGACAATTCAATACATGTATTCAAATTGAAATTGAAATACGATGCAGTTAGTATGATGCGCCGAGCCCGATGTGTGCAATACGAATGAATGTATGCAAACATGCTATCATAAGTATGCTAATTGAAACGTGCCCTAAAACTAACCATCATAAGCTGCTAAATAAAAGGGAGAAAGACGTGGGGTTGGAAGACATGCATCACACACACGCACACTTATTACAACATTGCCCCCTCGCAGAGGGTCTGAAAGAATAATACAAATCACCTAATTAACTAACTCACAAGCTAATTAATTACAAAACCACTTAACTAATTAAATGAATCAACTAAGCTACTAAAGCAGTAAAGAGGCCTCGGGAAGAGGGTCAAATGCATGCATGTTCGGCTCCGCTCGAAAATCTATCGCCATGCTCATGCTGCCTCTGTTTACACTGCTTTTGCACGTCTGAAGACTTCACAAATCTCCGGAACACTTTTGTACCACTCCTTGGGTATTGTGGGAGGTCACCAGCCAAGAGGTAATGCCACCGGCCACTGGAAACTGCTCATCGACCATAAATGAGGCTCTCGGCCAGATGTTGTTAGCCGACCAGCACTAAAAGTAACCGACCGGCCATTTCTTCCTCTAGAAAGCTCCTGTGCTGCAGCAGAGGACAAACAGAGCATGGCAATACATTTACAAGACAATGTTTGCACCACCACCCTCCCTATCATGTTATGAACTCAAGGGAGTATGGTTCTCAACGCTCGGACCATCAATCACGCATTTCCATGCATGATGGTCAAAGAAGTCAAGTGTGCTTTTAATATCAAATGAAATGCAAACAAACACATAAAGGGGCCCCCAACCTCTATCATGATTAATCAAGAGGCAAGGGATGCATGCACAATGCTATGCAACCTAAGCATGCAAGCAAACTAATGCAACATGAGCATGCAAGCAAACTAATGCAACATGAGCATGCAAGCAACAATGCCACCTAAACATGCAAGCATGAAGTAATCTAACAACACTTGAATAACATGTAAAGATGGGCTTAAACTAATATGGACAAGCCTCAGCCATGCCCAAAATCAGTGGCCATATGAGATGAGAACAAGGCCCAAGATTCATGCGAACATGCACAATGCAAGGGCTCCAAGCCTAAGGCGCAAAATGCAACTCTCCAAGAGCAATGCAAGGATGAAACATGAGGTACAATGGCATACACTCCAGCTCTGAAATAGCATACAAAATGACTCTGAAATGATGCAACGACTCATGCAATGCATGTAGGAAGGCTAAAATACCGAAACTAGTGAAACACATTACACTAGAGGTATGCAAAGCAATGCACAAATGATGAAACCAACTCCTAACAGACCTCATGCAGTCCCTAAACAGTGGCAAAATGAGCTAAAGTGAGGGTTTGACATGTACCAAAATGAAGCTCGTGCAAAGGCTCATAAACAAGGCATAATGATGCAACTCTCAAACGCATCGAAGGCATGCTAAACATGAGAATATGGCACACATATAACCTCTGAGATTGCATTCCCTATGATACCAAAGCATGCAAACACCTCAAGCAACGCATGCAAGGGGCTTCAACACTCAAAGGTAAGCAAGGCTATTACACTACAACCATGAATGGCAAGCACCAATCGACCAAGAGGCCTAAAAATAGAGCTAAGGTAGTCCAAAATATGACCAAAACATGGTTGAAACATGGCCAAAATATGCTAGAATGGAGGGCCAAAACAACATGCAATGTAAGCTAGTGAAGGGGATTTACACTACAAGCCTATGAGGCATTCAAGAGGCCACAAAACCAGCATAAGACAGAGGTATGACATGCCAAATAAAGCCCAAAAACCCACTGAAACATGGTCTATGCATGCAAAAATGAGATGCTCCTTTGAAAAGCCATGCAAGGGGTTGCTCTACACATGCAAGAAGGACATCTAACATGGCAAAACCAACTATGGAAAGGCGTTATGCAGGCCCTAAAACTCACTAAAAAAGACCTGAACAAAACTCAAGAAGTGTGCAAATAAGGGCTCCTTTGTAAGGCCAAAAATGCCAACAAACAACACAACAAGGAGAAGGGATGGCCCTCTCCTTCTTAGGACCTTAAAACACAATCCCCACCACTGGGATTTCAATGGTGAGAAGGCCAATACAAGGTGGTCCCGAAGCTCACAAAAAAGGCACAAAAATGAGGCCAAACAAGGCCTAAGAGGGGGTAAACAACCCCAAACACAAAAGTGATCTGAAACAAACTTCAAAACCATGCAAATGCAAAACTTTTTTCAGTTTATATCTAAGCTTAAATCATCGTGCAAGATAGGGTAAAAGTGTGTACAAAAACAGGAAATAAAAGAGAAAAGAGGAGTTACCCTAGAAAACCACTTCCAAGAACACCAAACCAGCAGCCTCTTTGGATCAAAACCAGCTCAAAAACCCCTCAAACAACTCCTTAGCACCTTAGTAACCAAAGAGTAGTGTACTCCTAGGTGTTCTAGTGCAAGAACAAGAACAAAAACTCACTTTGGAACACTCTAACCAACACAAATGTAGAGAGAGAGGGAGATATATATAGAGAGAGTGATATATATATATATATATTATATATCAGATTTTTCAACCCTTGAAATGGAAGGAGAGGCCCTCTTTTATAGAGGAACAAAGGTCCAAGCTTCTCTTAGAAGTTTGGAGCAAAGGGGCCAAGCTTCTCTTAGAAGCTAAAGCAAAAAGGGTCAAGCTTCTTGAGGAAGCTAGAGCAAAGGGGTCAAGCTTCCTCATGAAACTAAGAAAGGTTCAAGCTTCTCTTGGAAGCCTGGAGCAAAAGGGTGAAGCTTCTTGGAGAAGCTAAAAAAGGTTCAAGCTTCCTCAAGAAACTAAAACAAGGGTTCAAAATGTTCAAACTTTCTCAAGAAGCTAAAGCAAAGGTTCAAAAGGGTCAAGCTCCCTCAAGAAAAGGTCTCGGCCCGAAAAAGTGGCCGATTGATCAAAACAATGGCCAGCCGACCAAAAACATTGCCGACCAGCCAAAAGAAAACAAGGCCGGTGGCCTCAGGCCATGGCCGGTGTGGTGTGGGGATGGCCAACAAGCTATTTCCCACCCTCAAAAGTAAAATAACAAGTGTTTGGTGCAAAACCAAACACAAAACAAACAAGTCGAGAGGTCTTGAGGCAAGGCTCGTAGCCGAAACCTCCGAGAACTCAAGACGAACACAAACATGGGTGATCATCGAGTGTTCAAACGATGACGTCCAGGTCTTGAGGACGGTCAAAAATGGGGTGTCTACACCTACCTTTGTTCCTGTCAAAAGGATTTTACATGTATGCTCAACTCACATTTTTTTTTTTTTTAACAAGACTTGCAAATTAGTATAAATATACACAAAATATATTTTAAAAAAATGCGATATACTAAATTGCAATAAAATAAAAGGGGGTTTAGGACCTCCCAGAAAGAAAATAAATGTACAGAATAAAAGAAAGTGCAATAAAGTAAATGTTAGCAGTCATAAGTTAATAGTCAGTTGTCTTTATTTGTTCTCAAAGTTACATGTCTAGCAAAGGTAATTAATTCACAAGTGTCCAACAAAGGCAAATAGTCCACAAGTTTTATATGTCCAGTATGGATATCTCTTTTTTGTGTCACGATATCAAAATTTTGTTTTTTTTTTTTTTTTCAAGTTTACATTTCTTGTGCAAAAAGAAACTAAACTAAACTTCTTCTTCTTTTAATTTTATACATAAATCTCTAAATTAAATAATTTTACTTTTAGTCCCCGACAACGGCGCCAAAAATTGATGTTATCGTTTGCATGCCAAAATATTCTATTTAAAACCAAGTAAAAACAACTACTCCGTAAAATAGTGATTAAAACCAGGTGTTGATTCTTAGGGACTAATCAAGTTGTGTTGATTCAAAAATAATAATTAAAGTAATTTACAAAAATAGATTTTAAATTATTAAAAGTAAAACTAATTAAGATAATAAAATAAAAAAGTAATAAAATAAAATAAGAAATTTCTCAGGATTTCAAATCTACGACTAACCATATAATCGGGGGTCATTGTATCTAGTCTTTAGAAAATCATTAATTTGGATATTGTGATATATGTTGATCAGAAATATATCGTTGAGAGAATTTGTATATTAAAACCAAAAAGTCACGAATCATCTTAACTTACCATGGACCATCACCACTAAATTACAATTGATTCATGGCCCGTTTTATTATTAGGAATGGCTCGTCTAACAATTTTAATATATAATAAAAATTATTATATTATATAATTTGAATAAAATATTTATTACATTGAAGAATTATACAACTGTATGCAAATCAAAACAGTAAAAACTATTTATTTGTTACTATGCGGAGCCCATGTTATTCCAGCTCACAATCCATCAGATTTCCTTCGCCATTTCTTTACAGCAAACTTCATCATCTTGCACGTGGACATTGTCTTCACTTTCCAACACATGCAGCCATGAAATTCTATCCAGTACATCAAGGTTTGGTACAATTGGATTGACTCCTTTTGTCCACAACTAGGGGTGGAACTTAAGCGGGTTCAGTTAGGTTGGGAGGTTGTCCAAGTCCAACCCAAATTGTGTTGAGACCTGCCCAAGCCCGCCCAAGCCCGAATTGTAACCTGAGGTTGCATGCCCATGCCCGACCTGAGATAAACCCGAATTGCCCGAGTTGCTCGAATTGCCCAAATTGTAAATGAATTTCATTTTTTTTTGTTGCAGTTTCATTATTAAATTATTAAAATTTAACTCTATTTACATTTTTTTAATAAAAAATCATTAATACCATCAAAACAAATAATTTATATAATGTAAGAGAGATACCGCTATAGTAATCTTTACAATTTATGAGTAAAAAAAAGAGAGTAAGATTTTATGTTATTTGTATATCTATATAATAAAGCAGGATAGTTTTTGAATTTGTCATACACACATTTGTCTTACTAGGACATTTGGATGGCTTAGATCTATTCAAATTATAAAACAACGACTGAGATACATTTTTCAAAAAATATCCTACATGTACATTTTCTATTTTCCCGCTTCTCTCTCTCAACTTTTGCTTTTCTCACACATCCTTCCATGATTCTACATTCCTCTCTCTTTTCTTTTTATTTTTTTTTTACTTTCTCCCATTTTTATTTTTCTCTCTATTTGTTTTTTTTTTTCCTTTTTGTGCAGTTATTTTTATTCATATAATTTGGAAAAAGTCTATGATATCAGAATTAGGAGCCAGATTTTACTGTGTAATGGAGATTAGATTAATGAATTTTATAGTCCACAAATTAAATGAATTTTAACAATTAATTATTATTTTTAAATATATTTAATACCTGATAGACTTCATAAATTTAGACCTTTTATGAATCTTCAACATCTATATAATTGTAAAACAAAGTATAACGCAGCGGAATAAAAAATTATGGTCATACCTTTAGAACAGAGTCTGAATTGAAGGATCTCGTGGGTAAATCACGTGCTTTCTGAATCTGATCAGTCAACCCAGCAATGGAGTGATATTACAATAGTGAATATCACCCACACAAATAACAGTGCAAATGGCTTTGATCGTTGGTTTTTGGGAGAGAGTCAGTAAATGGGAAAAAAGCTCAAACATACATTGTTTTTCTCTTAATCACCCATATCCCATATTATCAAATATATAATATGTCTATCTCATTTATCCATATCAGTTATATGAGATAATATAAGATATATCATCTATCCATATCAATTATATGATATATATATATATATATATATCCTGAGTAGTTATCCAAATAGGTTTGAATTTGAATTTAAAACCCATTTGGATAAGGTTCAAAAGATTCAAAGGTTCATCCACAAATATTCCCAATATTCCACCATTTATATATAACAACAAATAACTAGGCTAAAAATCATATTAAGGTGTAGAATATCCAAACCTCAAGCTTAGAAGACCAAAGGAAGAGATGGAGAATCTTTAAAGACGATGAAATCAATCTTTAATCGGACCAAAAAGAAGCTCTTGAGACGCACTCCCTTTTTAATAAAGGCACACAAGTGTAGCGATCACTAAATCTAGGTGTAAATGTAGAGAGAGGGAGTGTTTTAGAGAGAGAGGGTCTTAACTTTAGGTTTTAGGATGAAAAGATCTGAAAAAGTGATGTAAAAAATCATTTTCGCGATCTAATATGCGCACAGTCCGCTTAAGCGCAAGAGTTGACGCTCGAGCGTCAGACACAATAAATTGTTTCGCTCGAGCGCAAGAAGTCCTGCTCAAGCGCAGAATGCACACCTCCAATACTTTTGCAGACAACAGACAAACTGCTCGAGCGCAAGAAAGGCCGCTCGAGCGCCAACCCACTCAAGCATAAGAAACGCAGCTCGAGCGTGGAAAACACCCCTCTAGTACTTTTGCGGACGTGCAAAGTACTGTGAGTTCGCAAATCCCGCTCGAGTGCAATATGAGCCACTCTAACGGAGGACCAAAACTTTGGGCAACACAAGGTCTGAAAACCAAGCAACCAACCTCTTCAAAACACACTCAACACGTCCAAATAACCAAATTTAAGGAGGAATAAAGAGGCAAAGACAATGAACAACATTCAGACACCATAAACCGAAGTCCGAACTACCACAAGTGTCTGGTCAAAACCGGGATCACTATAAAAGATAAGCTCAAATCGATTCTACAACTGAGAAGAAAAAAGGAAAAATATAAGGAAATTCTCAAAGAGTCCAATACTATGAATGCTAAGGTTTTGGCCACTTTGCTCAAGAAAGGCCTAATCATCTGAGAAAGAAAAAAACTTTCACTATCACTTGGGATAATGAATTAGAGTCTGATAACAATGAAAGTGACAACGAGACTTAAGGCAAAGAGGGGCATGAACAATTTCTTTCTTTCATGGCAGTTTCTGGAATTGAAGGATGAATGGAGTATCTGAAGTGGGCGGTTGAAAATATCACTAATGTTGAATCCTTGGGGAGTGATGATGAAGAGCTTTAGCAAGCTTATGAAAAGTTGTATAAGGAATCTCTTAACTTATCTAAATTGAATGACAAACTCACTATCAAACTAAAAGTGGTTGAAAGTGAGAATGTCAAACTAAGGAGGAGATTTCTGAGGCTAGGAAAGAAGCCATCAAGATTTCTAGTGATCGAAAAGCTCTTTGTGCAAAACTCTTGACTTGTGAGAGGAATGAGCTACAAGAAATCTGTGCAACATATGAAGAAAGGATTGAAACTCTCGAGATGTCTCAAGTTACCTTGGAAGAGCTAGTCATCAAGAAAGAAGAAGAGCTCAAGTGTGATATTGATACCATTGGTCTTTGGAACAAAGGATTAAGGATTTTGGACAATATCATTGTGTCTCAACAAATGTGTTATGACAAGAGTGGCACTGGCTTTTTTGATGACAAAGAGCAAAAATAGAGGGCATCTATATCTCATGATTCTAGAACTCAAGGAAACAAAGAGCAAACGATTCAACATGAGGATGGACTTCTCAATCTTCCTAGAGTTGGTTAGGTCAAGGGAAAAAAAGGTACACCCTATTTTTATTTGTCATCATTGTGGTATGTATGGTCATATTCGCCCTTTATTGTTATAAGTTCCATGGGAGAGTGTCTCATAGAGGTAGAAGAAATTCTAATACCTTGTGGGATTGGAGATATTTCATTAGTTATAATATGCTTAAGGGTCAAATTAGACCTCATTGTTTTCATTTGTTTCAGACTAAACATGAAGAGATGTTCTGTTTGCCTATACCTAGGAATAGGAGGTTGGAAACCAAGTCGAGGCGGGCTCCCATTGAAGGGGAAGGGAACCATAACATCAAGACACCGCCCAAGAACTGCAATTCTCACAACCTTGTTCATACTGAAGCGGTTTGGATGAGAAAGCTTGACTAGTGTTAATTTGTTTATTCGTTTTTATTTTTATTTTATTTTTTCGCTTTTAGTTTTGAGTTTTTCATTTGTTTGTTTTTGTGTCTTTTATGTGTGCTTGTTCATTTCTTTCTTGCTTTACATTTATATATATAATAAAAAAAGAAAAAAAAATCCAAAAAGATTTTCCTAGTATGGTTTTGGAAGCTTGAAATTTTTTAGAAGTTCTTGGTGCATACTAGAATTGATGAGAATATCCATTACATGTTAATATGTGTATGCTTTTTGTGGTCATTACTCATTTCGGGTTGTGTGCAGTATGTCTCAATCTATACACACTCTTGGATTAGCAAATGCCATACTCTTTTGTATAAGTGATCAAAGTTCTCTACGAATTACTAGCAATGTTTCATGTGTTTTTATTGAGAAATTAACCAATGCTAGCATATCTTGGGTGATGTTGAGTCTCTTAACCACCTACCATCTACTTATATTTCCACTGCTTACCCCCCTGTGTTTATATCTCATGTCATGAGGAAAAGGCTACCTCAGAGTCACAACTAGGCTTCACTATCTTTGCTATTCTTCTCTAGTTTGGTTTCCATACTCTTGAGTGTGAAAGTCGCAAGTGAGTACTGAAGAAAATTGTATACATTGTTTGAGGGGGAGCATTCGCATTTACTCAACAAATATCACTTGATCACTAGAGGTTTAACTTTTCTCAGTCATTTGCATATTCTCTTGTTAGAAGTCCAGCCATCAGATCACTACTAGGATTTAAATCTAGTATTTTTCGAATTCCAAGAGTCACTCACACACATTTATCATGGGATCTATGCTTTTCACATGCGGCATCACATTTGTACATGAGGAATCTTCTAGAGGTTATACACATTGTGTTTTCAAGTGATTGTGTTTCTTGGATATTCTTGTGTGCTTTAAGGTACATATCTAAAATTGCTTACTTGCTCCACCATATTATTTTTGTCTTTTTCTTTTTTGTTCATTTTTTTTGTGCTTGTGGTTTTTTTTAGTGAAGGGGAGTTATTTTTGAGTGTGTAGGGCATGCTATTAAAATTTCCATTTATTCATGCTTGAAGATAATCTTTTTAATGTTTATTGCTTTCATATACTCTTGTGGCACAAATAGTTGTTTTGTAGATCATGACCTTGAGAAAGAAATTTACTTTTGTTGTTTTTGTCGGTTACAATGGGTTGGGGTGATTAGGATTTTATATGTTATGTGTGTTTTGTCACTAAATTGCCAAAGAGGGAGATTGTTATATTTTTGTAATTGGCAATCCCGTTTGACAAAACTCCTTTCAGTTCTAATTTTATTCGCTCTTATGTTTCAGTGAGGATGTGAGTGTTTAGATGTGAATCTACCCTAAATTGTGCATATGCTGTGACAACCCTATTCCGTATTAAGCTTTTAGTTCATTAATTATATATGTGTTTATATGCCTAATATGAATCTGAATGCTAATTATGTGTCCTATGTAATTTTTGGATGCCTATCTGTTGATTGTAGGCATATCTGTGTTACAATTTCTGCTATAATCCGGAATTGAGGGCTGTTGAGGCTTCAAAAACCAAAATTGATTAATTTTTTGTGTTCAGCGTAATTTTTAGAGCCTATGGTGAAATTTAATTAAAAATTGATTCGAATCAAATTAATTAGATTAAATTTAATTAAATTAAATAAGGTTGATTAGTCTTAATCATGCTTAATTAGCTTAAGCTAATCACCCACTATATATATGTTGAGTTAGTGCCTAGGCTCATAATTTTGAGTTCATCTTCACCATTTTGCTGAGATTAAGTGTAGACGTGCTCCCGGGAACTCTCCGATATCCGCGTCTGTGAGGGCGTGAATTTCGTTTTGTTCTGAACTACTACAGTTCGGACTCATGTCACGGTTCTGAATCTAATCTCACAATGTGCGATGTGAGACCAATAAATCACCAAAGAGTCCAAATCCAGCAAATCGTTTTGGAAAACTAATTTTTAATAAAGAAGTGCCAAACATGGACTGCTTTGCCAGATACAGAGTCGCCACCTAAATATTTTATTTTGGGGGAATTTAGGAAACCCTGACTCGTGCCTAAGGCCACGTGTCTGTCATCACCAAAGTTGCCTCGGCTTGGGAACTTAGGTACGATTGGGGAAGGTCATGTAATGAGCACCCCCGCTCGCCCGATCAAAGATCGGCTTGTACTAAACAGGATATTTTGTTTTTGAAAACACATGTGCTCTTATTCCGGTTAATTAGCTAATCTTACTACGTGATGCGCACAACATACAAGTATAGACTAGATCGCCTAATTTAGAACCAAGCATCGCATATCCGTTAGTTTGGAAATGGTTTGAAGTTTGCTACTCGTAAGTAGGCTAAAATGTAAATTTCAATAAATTGTTCCAATTCAGGTAATTCAACCTTCACCCACAGGCATTCAAGCAGTTATAACACATAAGCAATTAGCCTCATGACAAGCATGCTGTCATGGCAATCAATAGCACACATGCAGTATGCTAAAGGGTAAACACTTACAGTGTACTCCGAGCCAAAACAAAGAACCAGTTAAAAATCATGCATGATCTTAGTTCATGTTAAGATGGCTAATGCAACACATGCGAAAATGGAACTAAAATAGGCTCGGCTATTCTAGAATGGCATATGAAATGCAACTTGGTAAATGTATTCAAATTGGAATTGAAATACAATGCAGTTAGTATGATGCGTCAAGCCCATTGCATGGAAGACAGATGAATGGGTGCACGCATGCAAGCATAAGGTATGCTAATTGAAACATGCCCTAAAACTAACCATCGTAAGCGGTTAAGTAAAAGGGAGAAAGAAATGGGGGTTGGAAGACATGCATCACACACACGCACGCTTATTACAACAGTGTGCCCTCTCAAGGGAAGGACCGAATAAGAAGCTAACTAGCTAATCTAAGCTAATTAAAACTAATTATTACACAACGAATTAATTAACAAATCCTAGTTAACTAATTATTACAAAACAAATTGAAATAGCTAAACGCATTAACTATTAAAGGACAAACAAAAGCGAAAGCTAGCTATCTAAGCATGGCAGCTAAGGAAAGCAATAAAAGCAGGAGGTTCTCAGAGGGAGAAGACTGGATGCATGCTCGGTCGCCTCATTCAGAAATCCAATGCGATGCCCCGATTTGCCTATGTTTTCATTTGTCCTCAGAACCTTGCAGAAAGCTCCAAAAAGCTGAAACTTCACCTTGGGAGTCCTGTGGGAGGGTGGCCGACCACTTTTGGTCTCTCCAGATAGCTACCGACCACTTTTGGTTGTTGAAAAATCAAAAAAGTGGTCAGTCAGCTAGTTTTTCTGGCTAGCCGGCCAGTTGTTGCTGTTGAATTCCAGTTTGCTACAATAGAGAGCAAGAACGGGCATGGCAATGTATTTGCAAGATATGTGTGCACAACCACCCTCCCTATCATGTCATGAACTCAAGGGAGTGCGGTTCTCGACTATCGGGCCACCAATCGCGCATTTCAATGCATGATGGTCGAGAGACGAAGTTGCACAACTCAATGTAAAAATGAATGCACAAGTAAACACATAAAGCCTAGAACTCTATCATGTATGATTAAGAGTGTCGGCAATCGGGAATTAAGGCACATTTCATCACTTCAAGTATGAAACGTCCCTCTTTTCCCATGTTTGGACTAACACCTATTCCAAACACAATGCAACACATAACATGGCATGCACAATGCTATGTAACATGGAATATGCAAAAATGGAATGTGACATAATCAACTTAACAAAGCTAATGACATGCGAACAATGCTAATGCATGCATGCACAATGCAATGCTACAAAGGCAACTTAGCACTGTTAGGGACATGCATACTCAATGCAAAGAAACAACTTGGCATACACAATGCGAATAACCACATGGCATACACAATGCGAATCAAGAGCATGGCATGCACAATGCAAACAACAACATAACATGCACGGTGCGATGTGACATGGCATACACAATTGTAGACGCGCCCAAACGTCCAGGGAAAATCCCGTTTTGTTCATTGGGCTCATTACAGTTCGGACTCAATGTCATAGTTCTTAATCTTATCTTGCAAAGTGCAATGCGAGATTAATAAATCACCAAAGAGTCCAAATCCGGCAAATCATTTTGAAAAACTGATTTTTAGAAAGAAGTGTCAAACATGGACTGCTTTGCCAGATACAGAGTCGCCACCTAAATATTTTATTTTTGGGAAATGTAGGAAACCCTGACTCGTGCCTAAGGCCATGTGTTCGTCATCACCAAAGTTGCCTCGGCTTGGGAACTTGGATACGATTGGGGAAGGTCATGTAATGAGCACCCCCGCTCGCCCGATCAAAGATCGGCCACTACTAAACATGATACCTTGTTTTTGAAAACATATGTGCTCTTATTCCGGTTTATTAGCCTAGAATTGCTACGTGATGCGCACAGCATACAAGTATAGACTGAATCGTCTAAGTTGGAACAAAATATCTCATGTTTGTTTTTTAAAGCGGTTTGCTACTCGCAAGTAGGCTAAAATGCGGATTTTGCCACCCTCAAGTGGGCTTAGAAAACATGGTGATTTGCCACTATCAAGTGGGCTTAAAACTCGCAATCGATGAATTGTTCCAATTTAAATAATCCAGCATTCACCCACAGGCATTCAGGCAGGTATATCACATAAGCAGTTAGCCTCATGGCAAGCATGCTATCATGGCAGTCATTCACACACATGCAAGGATTCTAAAGCATAAACACTCACCGAGTACTCCAAGCCAAAATAAAAACTAGTTAGTAATCAATGCATGATCCTAGTTCATGTTAAAATGGCTAATGCAACATATGCAAAATGCAACTAAGATAGGCTCGGCTATTCTAAGATGGCATATGAGATGCTACAAATAACATGTATTCAACTCGGAATTGAAATACAATGCAGTTAGTATGATGCGCAAAGCCTGGTGCATGCAAGACAAATGAATGAATGCAAACATGCGAAGCATAAAGATGCTAATTTGAAACATGCCCTACAACTAACCATCGTAAGCTGGTAAATAAAAGTGAGAAAGACGTGGGGTTGGAAGACATACAACACACACACGCACACTTATTACAAAATTCGCCCTCTCGATGGAGGGTCCGAATAAATAATACAAAACCGACTAGCTAACCTAAGCTAATCTAATTAAACTAGTTATTACACAACGAAATGAATAATAAGCTACAGCTAATTATTACACAACATTAACTAAGTAAGCAATCTAAGTGAGCATACAAACTAAATGAATGTGGGTTGCCTTAGCTCTGCTTTGAATGACAAAGGACACATTCATGCTTGAATTGCCTTGTTCGGAAATCTCTCATGACGCCCCAACTCGCCTTTGTTTGCAATTGATCTCAAAAACTTGCACAGAGCTCCAGAGAGATGAAACTCCACCCTGGGAATCTGTGGGAAGGTTGTCGACCAGCTTATAGGCATGGGAGACCAACTACCGACCACCTTTTGTGGTGGAAACCAAAAAAGTGGTTTGCCTGCCAGTAAATCTGGTCAGCCGACCAGTTTCCCCTCCTGGTTTCTGGTTTTCTGCAACAAAGGGAAAGAGAGAGGCACCACAAAGTATTTGCAACACATGTGTGCACGACCACTCTCCCCATCATTACATAAGCTCAAGGGAGTGTAGTCCTCGACCCTCGAGCCACCAATCACACATCTCGATGCATGATGGCCGAGGAGTCGAATTGCACGACTCAATGTGAAATGAATGCACATACAAGCACCTAAAGCCAATAACTCCATCAAGGGTAGTCAAGAGTGTCGGCGACCGGGAATTGAAGCGCGTTTCATCACTTCGGGTATGAAACGCCCCTCGCTTCCCTTGTTTGGGCTAACTCCTATCCCAAACAAAATGCGACGAACAAGGCATGCACCAATGCAACTCTAACATGCAATCTTAATGCAATGCAACTAAGTCATGCAAACATGCAAGGGATAACATGCAAACATGCAACTAACATACACAATGCTATGAACTAACAATGGCATACTCAATGCACATGAAACTTAGCATGCACAATGCATGTAGAAACTAACATACACAATGAGATGAACAAGGCATGCACAATGCAATGATCAATCATGCGACAACATGGCATACTCAATGCTATGAACTACAATGGCATACTCAATGCAAAATGGAGTTAAACCAAAATGGATGGGCCTCAGCCACACCCAAATCAGTGGCCATAACACTAAGATAAAAGCACCGAAATGCAAAGCATGCATGCACAATGCATTGGCCAATCAAGTAGGCCAAAGAGCACAACTCTCAAGAGTGCTCAAGGAGTGATAAGAGTGGAAGTGTAACAACGCTAAGTGCACTGAAATGAAGTAAGAAATGATGCTAAATCATTCAAACAACACAAGTATGACATGCTAGGACCCTAAGGCATGGAAGCTAGCAAAGAGGACTACAAAGGAGGCATGCAATGCATGGCACAAATGCATGAGCTAAGCATGGACAGAGCTCAAGTAGGTCAAAATAAGGACCCAAACATGCTGAGATGATCGCTCAAATACCTAGGCATGCGAGCATACAAGCTAAGCCATAAACTAGGCAATTATGCACAACACTTAAAGGCATTCAAAGCATGAATGAAGTGAGGACATGGCAAGTCTATATGCTCTAAAATCAAGTATTAAATGATGCCAAATCATCCAAAGAGCTCAAAGATAGCATGCATGAAGCATCGAAACACAAAGCTAGCAAGGCCAATTGCACTATAGCTATACAAAGCATAAGGCATATGATAAAGGCAACCCAAAACAGTCCTAGAACATATTAAAATGAGTCTAAAATATGTATGGATGGAAGCCAAAATGTGCTGGCATGAAGGGGCATAAGACATGGAATATGTAAGGCAAATAGGGTGAATTACACTACACCTATTAGGACGAAACATGATATGACTTAAGCACCAAAAATTAGAGTTATATTATGGCAAAATAACCCCAAATAATCACTAAAATGATGGCCCACAAGCTATGGCATGAATGCATACGCAATGGCTCATGTTAAGGCATAAAAGGGACAAACCCTCCAACGCATTGATTGAGTGATAAATGCAAGTGCATGGCCATGAAACATGGACTGAAATCACCTAATAAATTATACCAAATCATTCACATAGTCCAAGTAATGCATGCTAGAGGATTCAATGCACAAAGCGAACAAGCTAGATTGAACGAAGGTTATACAAAGCAAGTCACGCATGGCTAAGACAACACAAATCAAACCTTAAACATACTAAAACATGAACAAAATGTTCTCAGAGCTAAGTCAAAAACATGCTAAAATGACATGTTAGAGCATGAGACACATTAGGCTATTTCATGGAATTGCACTACAAGTTGTAGACACCCCATTTTTGACCAACCTTAAGACTCAGACGTCACCAGTTGAGCGCTCGGTGATATTGCATATTGTGCTCGTTCAGAAGTTTCAGAGTCCCGGCTGCAAGCCTTGCCTCTGGACTTCCGGACTCTTTCGTGCCTTGCCTCGGTTTGCGAACCAGGTTTTGTTTTCCCTGTTTTCTCTTCCCAAAGGGAGGGAGAGGTCTCGTAGACCATCTCTCAGTGGTCGTAGGCTACGTTTCGTGGTTGTAGGCCATTTTTCCCGTTTGGAGCCCGGTTTCTGATTTTTCTGAGCTGACGGCCGTGTGCCTCGGTTCGGGACTGCCAACCACCTCCGTTTGCTCCGATTTTTGGCACACACCTTATTTCCTCCCTTTTGAGGAACACTGTGGCCCGAAAGACCAACTTCATTTTCGAATGCCACCTCCGATGCTTAACAGCCCATTTTCGGGGCCCCGGGCCGCGCGTTTCGGTCCCCTGAACCTCCGTTTTGCATCCGTTTTGGTTCATTTTTGGTGGAGACCTTATTTTCATAGTTAGGAAGCTTGTAGGAGGGTGGGAGGCCAGCAATTATTCTGAAAAGCTAGCTTTATTTCTTCATCGCTCTCCGACGCCTGTTTTCCTCACTTGAAAGCCAATGTTGACCACCCCGGGGCCACTTTCTTTAACCCTAAACCCCATATTCGTGTTGTACACACCTGGGAGGCCACCAATATTTGGCGGCCGACCAGTAATTGTGCCTAACCCTTTTGACCCCCTCTAAAAAATGGGTTTTTCTCTCTCATGGTTCACATTCTTTGGGTTTCAACCACATAGTTGTGTTGTGCAGACATTGGAGGCCACCAATATGAGGTGGCCGATCAGCAATTGTCATTGCCCCTTTTGACCCTTGGTCGGCCGGGCAGGGGAGGTGGCCGGCCGGCAACCTGAACCCTCAAAACCTGGCCAGCCATGACCCCCTCACCTGGTTCCTTACAGATATGCCCTCTTTTTCCCCCCAGATCCTATATCCGATGGGGGCTCTTTTGGGGTGGAAATTTGAATTTAATTTTCCCCCATTTCCTCAATTCCTTTGACTATATAACCAGCACCCCTAGCTTCATTTTAGAGGGTTACAAGAATTGGTTTGGAGCTCTTGCATTAAATCTCCCTCTCTCTCTACTCCAAGCACCAAAACACCCTTAATCCTACACCATTTACCCCACACCTCATAGCACAAGGCCTCCATCCCCCATTTCAGCAACTTGAGGCTGCTTTCCAGAGGTGAAGAGCTCCCAAAATTGGTCCAAGAGGTGCTGGTCCACTGGTCTACAAGGGTGAGTCCCATTTTTCCTCTTTTGTGCCTTATCCTGCTTTGTATCTAAGCCATACTTGTTAGCATTTTTGGGCTCTGACCCAAACTGTAAATAGTCATATTTTGTGCTACCAAAATTGGACCCAAACTGTCTTGCATCTGTCTTCATGCTTCATGATCAAATAATACATGCTTTGTATAGTTGTAAGTCATTCCATGTGCCCGGTTTCGAATTTCGAGTTTCATCTCGTGTATCGGGTGCCATATTTCCATGTTTCAGGGTTGTTTAGCATCATATTTTAGTGCTAAAATTTGCATGTTTGCATACCATATTCCCTGCCTTGCCATGCTTTGGTAGAGTGGCATTTGTTGCCTTAGGCTCGGTCCTCGGTTTGCATGCATGCGTGCATGTATTTCGAGAGTCTCATTTTGATCTCATGGCCACTAATGTGAGTGTGGCTGAGGTCCACTCATGTTGGTGTAAGTCCATTGCGCATTGTGTATGCCATTTCATTTCATAGCATTGTGTATGCTAGGTTGTATGTTAGCGCATTGTGTATGCCATGTTACCTCGTGCATCGTGTATGTCATTTCATAGCATTGTGCATGATAGGTTGTATATTAGTTGCATTCATGCATGTCATGCATATTGCATTGTGCTTGGGATAGGAGTTAGCCCGAGCACGGGAAACGAGGGACGTTTCGTACTTCGAGTGACGGAATGTGTCTCAATTCCCAGTCACCGACACTCCGGATAATCCATGATGGAGTTTAGGTCTTGTTGTGTTTATATGTGCATTCATTTCATATTGAGTCATGCAATTCGACTCCTCGGCCATCATGCATCGATATGCGTGATTGGTGGCACGAGGATCGAGGTCTACACTCCCCGAAGAGTAGTCATGCATATATATGTGAAAATACTTTACCATGCCCCTTTGTTGCTCTCTGTTACTGCAAATCAGAAATTGACAGCCATCCAGAGCTTGGCACGCATTCCAAGAACAATTACAAACAGAGGCAAACCGGGACATCACAAGGGATTTTCCGACAAAGGCAACCGGAGCATGCATCATTCATCATCCGGAGCAGATTTGAGGCAATCCCTGGCTTGCATGCCAATTTATTGCTTTCCTAATTTAATTTGTTAATTAATTAGGGTTTTGTACATATTTGGACTGTAATTATTCATTTGGGACTGTATATTATTTATTCGGACCCTCTGCGCGAGGGCAATGTTGTAATAAGTGTGTGTGTGTGTGATGTATGTCTTCCAATCCCACGTCTTTCTCCCTTTTATTTACCCGCTTATGATGGTTAGATTAGGGCTTGTTTCAATTAGCATACAGTATGATAGCATGTTTGCATTCATTTCATCTGTCTTGCATGCACCGGGCTCGGCGCATCATACTAACTGCATTGTATTTTCAATTCCAAGTTGAATACATATTAGCTGTAGCATTTCATATGCCATGTCTAGAATAGCCGAGCCTGCTATAGTTGCACTTTTGCATGTGTTGCATTAGGCATTTCTGTATAATTAGGATCATGCATGGATTTCTAATTAGCTTCTATTTTGGCTTGGAGTACTCGGTAAGTTTTATGCTTTAGCATCCTTGCATGCGTGCGAGTGACTACCATGATAGCATGCTTATCATGAGGCTAATTGCTTATGTGATATATCTACCTGAATGCCTGTGGGTGAAGGTTGGGTTATTTGGATTGGAACAATTCATTCACTGTGTGTTTTAAGCCCACTAGATAGTGGCAAAATCATGTTTTTCTAAGCCCACCCGAGGGTGGCAAATCCACGTCTTAGCCTACTTGCGGGTAGCACCATCAAACCATTTTCAAATAAACAAACATGAAATGTTTTGTTCCAATTCAGGCGATCCAGTCTATACTTGTATGTTGTAGTAAATCTAGGCTAATAGCCGGAATAAGAATGCATAATGTTTTCAAAAATAGATATCATGGTTAGTAGAGGCCGATCTTTGATCGGGCGAGCGGGGGTGCTCACGAAGTGACCTTCCCCAATCGTACCCAAGTTCCCGAGCCGAGGCAACTTTCGTGATGACGGACACGTGGCCTTAGGCAAACGAGTCAGGGTTTCCTAAATTTTCCCAAAAATAAAACATTTAGGTGGCGACTCTGTATCTGGCAAAGCAGTCCATGTTTGGCACTTTTTTCAAAATCTGTTTTCTCAAAACGATTTGCCGGATTTGGACTCTTTGGTTCAGATTGAGAACCGTGACAATTTGAGAGTCTTGAGCTATAGTGAGCCCAATATCGAACGGAACGGGACCTCATCCACCCGGGGCGTTCGGGGACGTCTACAGTTTCTGGCGACTCTGCTGGGGATTTAGAGAACTTGACTCGAACTCATGATATCTGTTTTTTACTACACTTGTGTGTTTCTTTGCATTGCATGTGCATTGGTGCGCCTAGGACACCGTGTTTGCCATCTGCTATTCATGAACGGTTTGCCGGAGGCTTGTCTTGTCAAGGCATGACCATAAGGCTGACCGGTTATTGGCTCTGCCAGTATGGGAACACAAACCCCGGTTTTACCGGGGCACCCTTTTTTGACCATTCGACCTAGTGCATATTCGGATCCATAGTGACCATTCCAAACTAGGACAGGTTGCTTACCCGTTTATAAGTTGTTTGAAATCGCTGCGTGCGTAGTGAAACCCTAGCTCCTGACAAAATAGGACAGCGAAAACCCTACCCCAACATAGGGGTGTTTTGGCTCTCACTTATCTGTTATGTGCTATCAGAGTGTGTCTCTACAGGGGTTGCATGTATCAGTTTGTGAGTTTTGGGCATCAGGCCTGTGGGCATCAGTCTGTGTTTGAGAATCTGTTATCTGTGGGTATCAGATTTAGTCTTTGGGGACAGTGATTCAGGGATAATGATCAGTGATTGAGGACAATGTGTATTCAGCTTATCGACCATGTGTTGTTATGCCCAGTTGTGTGTTGTGTATTTACTTTATGCTGTTATGTTGTCCGTTTATCTGTTTATTTATTTCCTTATTGCTTTATTTACCTTTTTACTAGGGCAGTTTTAGCACAATTGCTTCCGACCCAGTAGATATTCCCCAAGCACTCTGGACAAGAGGTCGCCAGCTCAATCGATCCGAGGATCTGGTTGATGGACAGCCAGTGTTTTGTTCTCTACCCTCAGTTGTCAGAAGAAGGCCAAGAAAATGCAGTGTGTCTGAGCAGAGGTTACTAGAGCAGTGGTCTACCCTAGCAGTGAACAGTCGGGCTGAGGTTTTAGTTTCTGCCATAGAAATACACATACTAGTCAGTCAGCAGGATCAGCAGAGCGTAGTCGGAATGGAGGAAATGATGCGTCAGCTCCAAGAGAGCATGAAGCAAATGCAGGAGGACGCTGTCCGCCAAGCAGAATTCTCTAAACAGCAAGCCACAATCATGGCCCAGCAGGCGGAGCTAATTACCCGGCTCCAGCAGCAAGCCGGAGCGTCAACCTCACATCCAGTTCCTCCCCCACCAGGGATCCCGTTACCAGAGCAGACACCAACTGTCCAGAATGTCCTGCCCAATGCCCGGAACACATTGCCAAATGTCCAGAACGTCCAGGAGGACACAGACCTTCCAACGGGGCCGGCTCCGCCCCCACTTCTGCCTCAACTGTCCAAGGCGCCTACGCCTATCAACCAACCGGACTCTTCCTTCGAGTTCGAAATAGACCCAACAGTACTGAAATTGAGCAAGCTCGAGAAGCTTTTTAAAAAATCACAAGGGGTAAAGGCTATTCTGGATATCGAAGACAGCTATACCGATGTGGCCGTGACGCTACCGGATAGATTTAAAATGCCGCAAATCGATCGCTTCGACGGGTCTGGGGATCCCATGGTCCACCTCCGGCTATTCTCAGATATACTGCGGCCAGTGGGCCTAACTAGACCCCAGAAGCTTTCACTATTTGGCCGGACCCTGTCGGGTGTAGCCACCATCTGGTATTCAAAATTAGAGGATGATGTCAAGCGGAGTTGGGATGAAATGGCTGAAGCCTTTGTTGCGCAATACTCTTACAACACCCAAATTGAGATTACAACTCGTGATCTCGAAACAACAAGGCAGGAGCCCAAGGAGAGTTTCTCAGATTTCGTAACCCGGTGGAGGGCGAAGGCCTCGATGATGACCTTAAGGCCCACCGATAAAGACCAAATCAGGATGATTGTGCGCAATCTCTAGCCAAAATTGATGCAAAAGATGATTGTACTCCCTTCCCCACTTTTTCAGATCTGCACGAGATGGGGGTACAGATTGAAGATGCAATGAAACAGGGTCTGATCGACCAAGATAGGGAGCAACCAAGGAGGACTTTCAACCGTAACAACAATGCAGGCCCGAGTGGCGCTGCAACTGCAAGAGCTTCAGAGGTGAGCATGGTCACCACCATTCCCCCTCCCCTTCTAAGACCCATGGCAGCCACGCCCTTCTCCGGTGCATCCGGAAGTAACACCCAAACCACCAAATACCAACCCAGAGGCCAAAGAACCTTCACACCCTTATACATGCCCCTGTCCAAAGCTCCAGGGGTATTAATCAGGAAAAAGCATTTGAAGCCCCTGGAGCCGAGGCCACTACCAAATCCACTCCCTCCCTCTCATGACCTAGCAAAATACTGCGCGTATCACCAACAACACGGTCACGACACCGACCGTTGTTTTAGATTGCGTCATGAGATCCAGGATCTTATTGACAAGCAGGTGATTGCGCCTCCCGACAAACCCAATGTCACATCCAATCCTCTCCCACCGCATAACCAAACTCCCCCTTCCAATAGAATCAATTTTATCCAAACTGGAGTCGCATCTTACGATCCTAGTATCTATATCACCCTATCCCACCTACCCAAGCCGGAGGTGCTCCTTCCTGACTGCACCGACTCTTTGTGCATGATGGACATCTCCACAACCCAACCAGAGCCGACGGTAGTGACCATCGAAGATGGGGCAGTGCAGACTTCAGAAAAGAATGGAATTGTTGAGTCTGGGATTGAACAGTCTGAGAGTTTTGCTGGGGAAGTCTATGATCCGAGTGAGTACATCTTGTCAACAAGCCAGATTGGGCTGGGTATAGAATTGCCAGAGAAGGAAGAGCTGTGTGTGATCCAGGAGGATGGATTTGAGCAAGGGGCAAATGATTTGACGGCTGTGGGGGAGGACTTTGCCAACCTACAGTTTTTCAATGACCAAGAATCAGGGGGCGCCGTAGTCAACTGGTTTGATTATGAGAAATCAGCAGAGGCCACTGGGTGGCTGGATAATCAACCGGATGTGGTGGAAGAGTCCCAACTAGAACAGGGCCCGGCAGGGGTGAGAGTATCAACTGTGGCCGGAAGGGCCGGAAGTCAGATTACATTGCCGGAGAGTGCCGGTATGAAGAATTTTGCTTGGGACTTGAGCATTGTGGATGCACAGAAAGTTGAACAACAAACTACACCGACACAGGCGGCACAAGAAAAGTTTTGGGATTCCGAGAGAATCAGGAAGGCAAAAACCCATGAAGGGGCCGAGGGTGCTGTGGGCACAAGAACAGAAGATGTTGCGGGCGTGCGGGCTGAAGGTACTGCGAGTACGATCATACCGGGACCGGACAGGTGTCTGTCGGCCGCTGACGGAATGTGGTGCGAAGACGATGATTTATGTCTTGCCCACACAGATGAAGATTGGGGAAACCATCAGCCAGACGACACCTGGTATGTCGGAGAGGTCGACCATATGACGAGGAGCGGGCGGTATTTCAAGCCCCCACACCTGGACCAGCCAGAGGCATCTGGGAAGGATAAAGAAGCTGAGAAACAGAAGGAGAAACAGCTTGAAGAGGAGGTTGTGCTCAAACAGTTAAAGAAGATGCAAGCAGACATCTCCATCTGGGGATTGCTTATGGCTTCACGAGTGCACAGACAGCCTATCCTATCTACTATGGACAAGGCCAAACTCTCTATAGATACCACGCCAGAGCAGCTGGTTGGAGTGGTCTTTCCGGGATGAGGTTCCCCGACACTAACCTTCTCAGATAAAGAACTGCCGCTTGAGGGCGCAAATCATAACAAACCCCTTTACATCTCCGTGGAATGTAGAGGCAAGTGGGTGCCAGTGGTTCTTATCGACACGGGATCCGCCATTAATGTATGCCCGTCAAGGACGGCATATCCGATCGGGTTGAAGCCCGCGGACTTCGTGCCGACTACTCAAGTGATCAGAGACTATGATAACACCAGCAGGGAGGTGATGGGGACTGTCAAAATTCAGACCCAGGTTGGTCCAGGACAACACAACATTGAATTCCATGTCTTGGACGTTCCCGCAACCTTCAACCTACTTTTGGGGCGACCGTGGTTGCACCAGGTCAAGGCAGTCTCTTCCACTTTGCATCAAATGCTGAAGTACCCTCACGGGAAGGGGGTGGCCATTGTTTTCGGGAATTCATCAATCCATCCACCGCCAGAAGTGTCTACACCAGTCTTGGAAATCGAGCACGGCATGGAGGATGTGTCCTTATCAGGGTTTACTCTGGCCGAGGCCCGGGTTGTGCAGAATATCATGGCCGTTAATGAGGGAGTATATGTCAGTGCTCAATCTGTATACCTCATGAACAAGCTACAACACATCCCCGGGATGGGATTGGAAAAGAGCAGCCGGAAGGGCGCCACAGCATTGGCCGAAGTGCCGCACAATCCGCATACCTTTGGCTTGGGTTATCTGCCCACCAAAGAGGACTGGGTGAGGAAGGGTAAAGAGATGGCTGGGAGAGTCAAAGAAAAGAAGGCAGGGAAGCCTTTTGAGTTAATGCATCAACCCATTTAGGGTACCCTAAACGGACGCTTCGTCCGGGAGGGGGA
This sequence comes from Camellia sinensis, assembly GCF_055761805.1. Classification (NCBI taxonomy): domain Eukaryota; kingdom Viridiplantae; phylum Streptophyta; class Magnoliopsida; order Ericales; family Theaceae; genus Camellia; species Camellia sinensis. Next base: position 163,256,533 of record NC_138969.1, on the reverse strand, counting down.
GGACTTCCCATTTTGTGGCTTCCCAGAGCCGTGGCTGAACGCGGAGAGGAAGCGCGTGCCGGGGTTTGAGATTTTCTTTGACCTACAGTTATCCGGGGATGACGTTGCTGAAGAGCAGACAGACCCATCAGCTGAGGTTGAACAGAGTAAGAAAGTGCAGTCTGAGGACACCGAACTCGAAATGGGGGTAGCACTGGCATGTCTACTTTCAGATCCTCCGATCGACCAGGAGTGCTTGGGGGATAACTTCTCGGTATGCATGATCGGGAATGAAACGGCTACGGGCCCGCCAGCAACTATTTTGGATGCATCTATCCCACCCTCTCTCATTTGGCAGTATGAAGAGGGATTTTTGTCCAACAGTACCGAGTCAGGTAGTGAGCCGGAATCTGATTCCACCGAGTCTTGTGAGTCAGAATCAGGTTCCAGCTTGACTGAGTCTGAGTCTGGTAATCCTGGGGATGATAAGCCGGATGCCACAGTCTTGTCCAGGTCGTCTTTTTCTTTCTCTTTTGAGTCTGTTGTAACCGAGGAATCGGACGATTTGGATGTGCTTAATGAGAATCAAGTAGCTGTGGTTTCTGAGTACTTTTCTATGCCCTTGATTTATTGCATTAACTCAGACTTTCAAAATTTTGATGAAAACGACGAGGACAAAGTTCCTCCGGTTTTGCAACGCTTAATTGAACAAGAGCAGGAAAGATTTGTTAAACCCCTGGTTGATGAAATCACTACAGTAAATATTGGTACTGAGAAGGACCCGCGGCTGGTCCAGATCGGGTCCACGTTGTCTTCAGAGGAACGCGAGCGCTTAGTCGCTTTATTAAAAGATTTCAAAGATGTTTTCGCGTGGTCCTACGAAGACATGCCTGGAATCGATCCTGAGATTGTACAGCACCGGATCCCTCTTGACCCCGAGGCCCGACTTGTTAAGCAGAAACTCAGGAGGATCCGTCCCGACTGGGCTCTCAAGATTAAGGAAGAGGTCACCAACCAAATCGACGCAGGCTTCCTGCTGGTATCCGAGTACCCGACTTGGTTGGCCAACATCGTCCCAGTGCCGAAGGAGGATGGCAGGATCTGAGTGTGCGTGGATTTCAGGGATTTGAACAGAGCTACTCCGAAGGATGATTTTCCCTTGCCGCATATTGATGAGTTGGTGGATTTCACAACGGGGCATGCTTTGCTTTCGTTCATGGATGGCTTCTCAGGTTACAATCAGATAGTGATGGCACCAGAAGACAGGGAAAAGACTGCTTTCACCACCCCGTAGGAGACTTACTGCTATAGAGTGATGCCGTTTGGGTTAAAGAACGCTGGAGCTACATATCAACGGGCTGCGACTACAATATTGCATGATATGATCCACAAAGAGGTTGAGGTGTGCGTGGACGACATGATTGTCAAGTCCAAAGAAAGAGAGGGCCACCACACCGCTTTGCAAAAGTTCTTTCAAAGGATCAGAGAATTTTGGTTGCGGCTAAATCCTCAGAAGTGTACGTTCGGTGTTACAGCGGGAAAAATGCTGGGATTTCTGATTACACAAAGGGGCATCAAGGTCGACCCTTCAAAGATCAAGGCCATCTTAGAAATGCCACCACCAAGGACTGAAAAGGAGGTGCGAGGCTTTCTGGGTAAAGTGCAATTCATAAGACAGTTTATCTCAAAATTAACCTTGACTTGTGAACCACTTTTTGGTCTCCTGAAGAAAGGCAAGAAATTCCAATGGGACGGCCGATGCCAAGCTGCTTTTGAACAGATCAAGGAATATTTACAGAACCCGCCCGTGTTGTAACCGCCAGAGCCGGGGAAACCGTTGATATTATACCTTTCAGTGACCGAGACCACAATGGGCTGTATGCTCGCGCAAGAATCAGAGGACAAGGTGGAGAGAGTCATCTACTATCTGAGCAAGAAGATGCTAGAGTATGAGACTCGCTATACGCCATTGGAGAAGGCTTGCTTAGCTTTGGTATGGGCTACCAGGAAGCTGCGGCACTACCTGTTAGCTCACTTCGTAATGTTGGTTTCACGACTCGATCCCATCAAATATCTTTTCGAGAAACCTGCACTTACGGGTAGGCTAGCTCGTTGGTTATTGTTGCTCTCCGAATTCGACCTGAAATATGTAACACGCAAGTCAGTCAAGGGAAGAGCAGTAGTAGAGTTCTTAGCCGATCATCCAGTGAAAGGAGGTGAAGCAGTTGAATATTTATTCCCAGATGAAGCCATTTTGCACATCGACGACGAGTATTGGAAGATATACTTTGACAGAGCGTCAAATCAGTACGGGTATGGGATAGGAGTGTTGATGATAGCACCCGACAATTCCCGTATCCCTCTAGCCTTCAAACTCCGGTTCAAAGTCTCGAACAACGAAGCAGAATACGAGGCATGCATTGCCAGTCTAGAAGCGGCCCTGGAACTAGGAGCAAGACGGTTGGACGTCATCAGGGATTCAAACCATGTTGTGTCTCAAGCAAAAGGAGACTGGAAGGTCAAAGAAGAAAAGATGATGATGTATCACCAGACCTTGGACCTGTTAATTCCTCGGTTTGAAAAGCTAAACTTGGTTCATCTTCCAAGAGAGAACAACAGGTTCGCAGATTCTTTAGCAACTCTATCTTCCATGATAGACATCCCGTTTGGAATTCGGATGCATCCAGTCGTCATTGACCAGAAATTTGTGCCAGCCTATGAGTTGATCGCTGCTATAAATGAGGTTCAGGACGAAAACCCCTGGTATTATGACATTTGGAATTTCTTGGAGAAGGAAGCATACCCGCCAGGGGTAAATGCCAAGGATAAAAGGGCAATCAGAAGAATGGCCATTCAATTCATCATCTGTGGGGGTAAGCTGTATAAGAGAGGTCATCTGGGAATGCATAAGCTGTGTGTTGAAACCAAGGAATCGAAGCGCCTGATGGAGGCCATCCATGGAGGAGAATGCGGTGCACATATGAACGGAGTAATGCTAGCACAGAAGATCCTCAGACAGGGTTACTGCTGGTCCACCATTGAGGAGGATTGTATCGGTTTTGTTCGGCGATGCCACAAGTGTCAGATTCATGCAAACCGCATGAATACCCCGCCATCAAAGCTGTACAACATGACTTCGCCATGACCATTTTCAGTTTGGGGAATTGATGTGATCGGGGCTGTCACTCCAAAGGGGTCGAATGGGCATGAGTTCATCCTGGTCGCGATAGATTATTTCACAAAGTGGGTCGAGGCCCAATCGTATGCGGTATTGAAGGCGTCGCACGTTGCAAAATTTATCAGAAACAACATCATCTATCGCTACGGGGTCCCAAACGAGGTCATTTCGGATAACGGTTCCCACTTCAAAAAGGAAGTGATTGACTTGTTGGAAAAATACAACGTGGCTTTCCATAAGTCATCCACATACCGGCCACAAACCAAAGGAGCGGTCGAGGCTGCCAACAAGAATATCAAACACATACTGCATAAAATGGTGAAAACATACCGGGATTGGCCAGATAAGCTGCCATTTGCTCTGTGGGGCTACAGGACTTCAATTAGAACTTCTACCGGAACGACTCCGTATTCATTGGTTTATAGGATGGAGGCCGTTCTACCTATCGAGATTGAGGTTCCGTCATTGCGAGTATTGGCTGAGTGTCAAATAGCCGAAGCAGATTGGCAGCAAAGTAGGTTTGAGGAACTCATGCTCTTTGATGAGAGAAGACTGAAAGCACTGTACCATGTTCAAGGCTATCAGCGCAGAATTGCCCGGGCTTTCAACAAGAAAATTAAGTCCAGGAATCTAAAAGAAGGAGATTTGGTGCTCAAGGACAACCGAGCTCCCATCCACGACCCAAGGGGCAAGTTCAGACCCAATTGGACTGGTCCCTACATCATTAAAACTATCTGGTCAGGTGGAGCTATGGTTCTAATGGATCTAGATGGCCTAGAGTTTTCACAACCGATCAACATGGACAAGTTGAAGAAATATTACCCCTGAGAGGCTCGCTAGGCCGAAAACCCGAAAGGGTGACCTAGGCAAAAGTTAGAGCATTGAAAAATTGGAAAACATAAAAACTGAGCTCGCAAGGTTGAAAACCCGCAAAAGGGCGGCCTTGACAAAAGTTAGAGCGTAAAAGGAGAGTGAAAATACTCGAGTGAACCTAAACCTGAACTACGTAAGGCTTGATTCCCATCTTCGGGATACGTAGGCAACTTCATCCTGAAGTTCAGCCATAAACTTTTCCCCGATCAACTTTGTCCATTTGATCATCTCAGTCATCTTTGTCTATCAGCTTCTGTTTGAATCTCCGGTGCAGTGCTATTCAGACTAGGGGCAACTTTCCGTTGCCATGCAGTGCTGCGGTATTCTTTAGACTAGGGGCAACTTTCCAGTTGCAGGGATCCGGGGTTGTTCATCTCAGTGACAGATCTCAGGCGTGTCCAGTTCTGATCCATATCGAAAATGGTTTTGAAAAATTTTAATAAAAAGTTGACTTTGTTCAAATTAATCTTTCTACAACTAAGACCATTTTTGGACCAAAGCGGAAAATTTTTAGTACCACAACCTTCAATTTCATTGATTTCAAAACAGAGTTCTCCTGCTCTTGCATACAATTGAAGTTGCTTTTTATTACATTCATAAAGAAAACTTGAAAGTACTAATAAAGCAATAAATCCGGGGCATAGTCAAGTCAGGTGTCCCTGCGCCCCCTCCTAGAGCTGGTCGAAGCTTCTGATACCGAGCTGGGCCCAATCTGTGCCTCTTCATTGAGCCAATCCAAGCACTCGTCAGACAAAGTATAACTGAAAGTGGGAGCGGGGCCAGGAGTTCTCTCGTTCTCCATGCTGTGGCATATCGGGCAAGCTGTGCACCTCGAACTAGGAAGGCAGCCGGATACTCTATCCCCTCTGGCGGGCAAGTCTGATCATGACCAAACTAGCGTTGGAACCGAAACGGAAAGTAGAATACACAGTGAGTCAGACCAACCAACTGGATCCTGGTCTGCCGGAACATACTATAGCTCATTGCCGGGAGACTGAGCCAAGGGCAGCGCCAGGCGATGCGTTCTGCAGACAAATTGCACATCCAGTCGAACCACCATCCCTCATCAAAGGCATCGACTAGGCGTTGTCGAAAGAAGTAGCCGCGAGCTAAGTAGGCTGGGCAAGAGTCCACAACTTACAATTTATCCATCAACCATACCTGGGGGAGGGATGAAAAATGAGAGAACAAAGAATAGAGAGATGTATGATGAGAGAAAAGTAAGACAAGGGTTTTGTAAGAAAAATTGAGCCTGAGGGCCGAGTGATGTGAGCATTACATATGTGAGATTGGGTGGGAAACATTACCTGCAGCAGTAGTGGACTCCCCGCAAATCTGATCGTCTCCCGGCGATGGAAAGCATCCAAGCCCATCAGCGTCTCAGCCAGTGTCATCACAATACAACTCTTTCCATCCTTCAAGCCTTGAGCAACTTCAATCAGGCGAATGCTAGATCCACCAAAGCCCGACGCAAGTAGAAAGTGAGATAGCATGCACAAGCAAAGGGCATGTTGTCGGAAACCTTGCCAATGATGGTCGCGGTCACCAGCGTCAGAAAAGCGATAAATCAATCCGAGGATATCCAGTTCCCCATTACAAGTCAGAGACCGAGCGTCATGCGTGGTGAGTCCACACATCCGCCCTAAAGCTTGGGCGTGAGCAAAGCGAAACTGAGGCAAGATCTCTTCACAACTTTCGGATTCCATCAAAGCTTGAAAATCTTCAAAAGTTGGACATACCTCTTGCCCGCCGAAGCTAAAGACATGCGTTACCGGGTTCCAAAACCTTGCCGCGGCATGAAGGAAAGGAAGGTGTAGCGGAGTGCGGCTCAGCGTGAATAGTGCATTCAAGCCAAAGCCCCGGAAGTTCAACTTTTTCGAGCCGTCTAAAGAAGCAATCCAAGCTGTAAGATTTTCGACAAGAAACGCTTCCATTTTGGTGCAAAACTGAGGTGAAATGAATGAGCCACGGAGCTAGGACTTTTAAAGAGGATAAGGCACTGTTCGGGGGGACACGTGTCGAAAATTTGGTTGTGGCTGGACTAAGTGGCCGGCTGGCCACCTTTTCTAGCAGGCTGGCCACCTCTCCTCCCCTCAAATGCAAAAAGCTGGTCGGCCAGCTCCCAAAAGTGGCCGGCCATGCTTGCAGTCTGCGTATTTGGCCCTGTTTACTCTCCAGAAGAAAGTTCCTAGCATTTCCATGCATCGGGAGTGTCAAAAGCCTTCATCTCTCTCTGTTTCGGATACGTTTCGTCGCCCAAATCGTCTGAAATACACTTTGTTTATAGAGTTGTTGTTTTGCTTATCGAGTTGTTGTTTTGTTGGTCGAGCTATTTCGTTTACCGAGTCTTGTTTAATCGAGTCGCCGAGTCTTTTGCATTTGAGTTATTACTCTTTGATCATCAATTTTGTTGTGTTTTGCTTATCGAGTTGTAAACTTGCTGAGGTTTTTGTTTTGTTGATTCTCAGTAAGATTAGGTTGTTTAGTTTGTTGTGTCGGTTCGCTACCTAACTTGGCACATACACAATGCACATTTACCGTTCAATCTCTTTACTTGCAAAATGATGCGATGCGATGCTGAGAACATAAAGTACAACACTTTTTCAAAAAAAGCTATTTCATTCCATCATGCTTCCTTTGTTACAACATTTTACAGCAAAGGTACAAGTTTTACAGAAAATAAAACTGCCTAATAATGTACAATGTGCTACAACTACTAGTGAAAAAGATAAATAAAGCAAGAAACAGCTGCACCAATGCTCTCAAGAGCAGGAATAAGAGGCCCTCTTCGTCCTCTTCTGTGGAACAGGCTCTGCACCACCGGCACCATCTGAGTCGGAACTGTCATCCTCAGGATCCTCCTCAGCCTCCTCTCCACTCCCAGAACCAGGGTCGGAACCCTCCTCTCTGTTAGCAGAGGTCTCTGACTGACGAATTGTAGCCTCCTCCTCCTCCTCGTCCTCATCGGGCTCCTCCTCTACGATGTGTGCCCTGCGTCTGCGGGACGACTCCCCTCTCCCGGCCCCACGAGAAGGCCGAGATGGCCCGGCTCCCCGAGAAGGTTGAGATGGCCCGGTCTATGGCGGATATACTGGAGGCATCTGAAAATAAAAAGTGCAATTTGAATACATCAGCTCAAAATGTGTGTATCAGATACAGATGCAAGCAAACTACATGAAGTAAGGGTGCATGCAGATATACTATTTGAATGTGGCGTGTCAGATGTGCTCTACACATACAATTAATCAAAGCAGTAAAATGTTCAAGGTCAACATGTCGTCAGAAGTACGATAAATGTGAGAAAACTAAAGAGTACCTGAAAACCCATGATGGACAGCTGCGCCTCTCTCCGCAAGACCATGCCCTCGAGTGAGGCCACCAATCCGATCACCCCCTCCATGTACTCTCTGGGTGGCTGCAGATACAAGCTCAAATCATCGATGAATAAAGGAGTCTAAGTATTTGAATGATAGATGAAAAGCAGTAGGGCATATCGGCGGTGAGTCGGGATCAATGACATATCGATGATCAGGAATGGGAGGCTCTATCGGAATCGGGTAAGAGGTCCCGTATCGCCATCCTGTCAACTCGGTCAGCATGTCTGGCCATCCGGCACGATGATGAGTCGGAGGAATCAGGGGGACCAGTCCAACCCCTCCTCTCGATGTGCCAGCCCTGCTAGTAGAAGGGGCCCCTGCAGCCCGAGCTCGACTCAAAGACTGCATGTTAGTAGACCTCCTCGAGGGAGTACGGACACCTGTCAACGGAGGCATCAAGTAGGTGTGACGGTAGGTCGCATACTCCCCGTCCTCTATATGCAGCAGTGCATCAGTGCCCAGCCTAGCGTCAATGACACCCTGGGGAGTAAGCCTATCAGCAAGCCGCATATCGTCCGGAGGTGCTGAGGGAACACTCGGCTCAAGAAAGCCCATAGTCTGACAAAGGAAGCGTTCCCCCAGGAACCAGGCCCTACCAACTAGCCCCTCGAACAAGATCCTCTACCGGGAAGAGCCCCATCCTCCGGCAAACTGAAATCGAAGGTCCCCACCCAAAGGCAACCAGGGCTGCCAGGTAATCTGCGGGTAACTAATGCATAGGCTGATCAAAAATCGTAGATGTACGGAATAAACCAAAGATGAAAACATTGGGAATTGGGAGTTTTGGATTACCTCTGACGGCCGCACTGTGTCGAAGTACTGCCGTAGGTAGAGAAGAGTCTCCCGAGGCCACGGCCGGTACTGGCCCTCGAAAACAAGCGAGTAAGGGGTCACAAGGGGCGCCTCCACCTCCAGCTCTGGCGCTAGTACGGGAAAATATGCGAAAACCCATAACTGCAGAAAACGGGGCAAAAGCCATCAGAATACAGAATGCTGAGTGCAAGATGTCAGGACAGAGTATAAAGTGTGCCGTGTGTGCAATATATATACATACATTGAAAAGCAGAAATGTAAATCAAGAGGGCAGAAGGTACCTCCCAGGCTCTCCAGTAGCCGCCAACTATGTTCCCTCGTCCGTGGGAGGTCGCGCTCATATAGCAATAGAGGGTAGCCAAGCTGGCGCCACCCCAATCATACCGACTAACCTGTGTGAGGTCTGCTAGGGCACCCAGCAGATATAGCCCAACGGTGTTCCCCCTGTCGGAGAACAGAGTAGTCCCGAAGAGGAACATCAGAAACCCGCGGGCGTACTGTGTAATCTCCTCCAGAGTCTCAGGCTCAGTATGCCTAAAATGTGAAGAAAACCAAGTATACTGGACTCGGCCCAAGGATCGGTCGACCGGTGGATGAGCTCCCAGTAAGTAGATGCAAGCGGCCTCCCACTGGCCCATATCCTCGTCATATGGGATCGCCCAACCTCCCACGTCAAGGCCGGTCAATACGGCAAAGTCAAATGGGATCATGGTCATATCCCCGGCAGATGAGAAATGAAAGGAGTTGGTGGTGTCCCACCACCTCTCCACCAGGGCACCCATCAACGTCCTGCTAGCTGGATAACGAGATATCCCGGCACAAAAGGGACCGAATCCTGCTAGATTAACCCAATCGCGGACGGCCTCTGGGAGCTCCGCGTACTAATCTCTCGCAACAATGGAGCCGTATCCCCGTGTAACACGGGAGGACACCTGCATTCACGGTGAATACATATATTCAGTTTCAGAATGAAAAAACAAGCTGCGTGCAAATGAGATATACAAGCTGCGTGCAAACGAAACGTATAAGCTATATGCAAAATCAAATCAGAAACTCAGAGTTTGGGCTGTGTGTTCGGCTCTCAATCAATGTGGGCTATGTGTTCACCTCAAAGTTCGAGCCGAGTGTTCAACATCAAAGTTTTTGGGCTGTGTGTTCTACTCTCAACAAGTGTGGGCTGTGTGTTCACCTTCAACTTGGGCTGCGTGTTCAGAAATTCAGAGTTTGGGCTGTATGTTCTACTCTCAACAAGTGTGGGCTGTGTGTTCACCTTCAACTTGGGCTGCGTGTTCAGAAATTCAGAGTTTGGGCTGTGTGTTCTACTCTCAACAAATGTGGGTTGTGTGTTCACCTTCAACTTGGGCTGCGTGTTCAGAAATTCAGAGTTAGGGCTGTGTGTTCTACTCTCAACAAATGTGGGTTGTGTTTTCACCTTCAACTTGGGCTGCGTGTTCAGAAATTCAGAGTTTGGGCTGTGTATTCTACTCTCAACAAGTGTGTGCTGTACGTTCACCTTCGACTTGGGCTGCGTGTTCAGAAATTCAGAGTTTGGGCTATGTGTTCTACTCTCAACAAGTGTGGGCTGTGTGTTTACATTCAACTTGGGCTGCGTGCTCAGAAATTTAGAGTTTGGGTTGTGTGTTCTACTCTCAACAAGTGTGGGTTGTGTCTTCACCTTCAACTTGGGCTGCGTGTTCAGAAATTCAGAGTTTGGGCTGTGTGTTCAACTGTCAACATATATGTGTGCTGTGAGTTCACCCTCAGGTTATGGGCTACGTGATCAGAAATTCAAGCGTTCAAAACGCAAACAGAATACTGTATCATGGGCTAAGCGTCAGAACAAGCTACGTGCTAAAAGGAGCAAATATGCATAGCAAGAGGCATGAAACGTACAAAAATGCAGAATACGTTGCAGAAATGTAAAAAAGGCGAAATAAATACCTCTCATGCCTCATGAGAGAGGTGAGACTCCGGCTCTCGCAAAAGCAGATCCCCAGGCGCTCGACCATCAAAATCAGTGAAGTGATAAAAAATAGCCCGCGGAAGGATATGTGCCCGAGGTGCGTACCTCTCGGGTATGAAGGGTCGGACCCTCGGGGGCAGAGCCATAATATCGGGATCATCCCCAGCACCCGGAGGACCTCCACCGTGAGAAAAATGACCGGCCATTTCAGAAAATCTGCAAAAAGGAGCAAAAATGAGCAAAATGAGCCAAAATTGAAAAAAAGTCAACAAAAGTCAACTCTCGGGAAATAAAAAAGTCAACAAAAGTCAACCCCCGAGGAAATCTTCCAAATGTTGAGACAAACTTACCTCAATTGGTGAAAATGAGAAAAGAAGCACCGAAATCAAAATTTAATCGGTCCAAAGTGATGAAAACTGAAAGATTTCGCGAAAACAACTTGCGTGGGGCGTTGGAAAACACGTATAGAGCTGAGATCTGAAGGGGAAAATGGTCTAGGAAGGTAGAGAAAGTGTTTTCGGAGCTGAGGTTGTGAGGAATAAGGCTTTGGCCGAGCGTATTTAAAGAAATGAGAGCAAAATGACCGAACTGCCCCGGATTTGGGCTAGGTGGTCGGCCGACCACCTTTTGTGGCAGGCCGACCACCCCCTTTCCAAAATGCTGGTCGGTGGCCTCTCCCTGGGACGAGACCTGGTTGGTGGTGTTCCCCAATTTCCCACCAAGCTCTCTGCCAATTTTGGGAAGGATTGGAGTCCCCGAGACTTGAAAAAGTACAAGAGAAGTGCACTTTCCGTCGCGAAATCGCTCTGCCGGAACTTCAACTCCAACTTTCGATGCGTTTTTCATCGTTACTCATCAAAAGTGAGATGTATCCTTTTTGAACATGTTGCGACCCCTCCGAGAGGTAAACCGGAGGTCGTAATTGAGCCACCCTCATCGAAAACTCGTATTTCTTTGCTCGTCGTTTTACGACAAATTTGCATTCGAATTCACATTTATTCTACATTGTTATGCACATCACTTGCATTCTCATGCACACCACTCATACTATTGTGCACGTTTCACAGGTGTTGTCAAATCCTCATGCTTAACCCGCGTTGTCACGCGCGTTACTCCTCGCATTGCAATGCACTTTTCTATCGACGCCGCGATTGTCTGCATTCAATATCGCTTTGAACATGTGTTGCTAATTATGTTGTGCTTGTCGAGTTTCTTTCTTTTGCAGGCACGATATTGTATGTACGGTTCATTTGAGGCTGGTGCGACCAGACGAACCGCGCAGGTATTGTATCTTCTCCATGTGAGACGTGGCGAGAATTGAATAATTCTCCGCATTCTTAAACTGCATGAAATGTAGTTGTTGCTTTGCATTCTTGCTTAAAACTGTTGCATCTATTGTGAATATGGGCTTCATTACAGCTTGCTGCATTTGCATGATCATTGAGATACCTTCGGCTTCTTGCATTGTCGGTTGCATTTTGCCCTGGCCTGTGGGCACATCTCTGTTTGTCTTGCCTGTTTGTCTAAGTCTTCGGCCTTGTCAAAAATGGGTCGTCTCTGGGCTTTGACATTTACTCCAGTCACTCATGACTTCCGAGTTCTGTCAAAGAGGGGCAACTGTAGACACCCCATTTTTGACCAACCTTAAGACTCAGACGTCACCAGTTGAGCGCTCGGTGATATTGCATATTGTGCTCATTCAGAAGTTTCAGAATCCCGGCTGCAAGCCTTGCCTCTGGACTTCCGGACTCTTTCGTGCCCTGTCTCGATTTACGAACCAGGTTTTGTTTTCCTTGTTTTCTCTTCCTGAAGGGAGGGAGAGGTCTCGTAGACCATCTCTCAGTGGTCGTAGGCTACGTTTCGTGGTCGTAGGCCATTTTTCCCGTTTCGAGCCCGGTTTTTAGTTTTTCGGAGCCGACGGCCGTGTGCCTCGATTCGGGACCGCCTAACCACCTCCGTTTGCTCCGGTTTTTGGCACACACCTTATTTCCTCCATTTTGAGGAACACTGTGGCCCGAGAGACCAACTTCATGGTCGAATGCCACCTCCGGTGCTTAACAGCCCATTTTCGGGGCCCCGGGCCGCGCGTTTCGGTCCCCGGAACCTCCGTTTTGCATCCGTTTTGGTTCATTTTTGGTGGAGACCTTATTTTCATAGTTAGGAAGCTTGTAGGAGGGTGGGAGGCCAGCAGTTGTTCTGAAAAGCCAGCTTTATTTCTTCATCGCTCTCCGACGCCCGTTTTCCTCACTTGAAAGCCAATGTTGACCACCCCGGGGCCACTTTCTTGAACCCTAAACCCCATATTCGTGTTGTACACACCTGGAAGGCCACCAATATTTGGCGGCCGACCAGTAATTGTGCCTGACCCTTTTGACCCCCTCTAAAAAATGGGTTTTTCTCTCTCCTGGTTCACATTCTCCGGGTTTCAACCACATAGTTGTGTTGTGCAGACATGGGAGGCCACCAATATGAGGTGGCCGACCAGCAATTGTCATTGCCCCTTTTGACCCTTGGTCGGCCGGGCAGGGGAGGTGGCCGGCCGGCAACCTAAACCCTCAAAACCTGGCCGGCCATGACCTCCTCACCTGGTTCCTTACAGATATGCCCTCTTTTTCCCCCCAGATCCTGTATCCGATGGGGGCTCTTTTGGGGTGGAAATTTGAATTTAATTTTCCCCCCCTTTCCTTCATTCCTTTGCCTATATAACCAGCACCCCCAGCGGCATTTTAGAGGGTTCCAAGAATTGGTTTAGAGCTCTTGCATTAAATCTCCCTCTCTCTCTACTCCAAGCACCAAAACACCCTTAATCCTACACCATTTACCCCACACCTCATAGCACAAGGCCTCCATCCTCCATTCCAGAAACTTGAGGCTGCTTTCCAGAGGTGAAGAGCTCCCAAAATTGGTCCAAGAGCTGCTGGTCCATTGGTCTACAAGGGTGAGTCCCATTTTCCCTCTTTTGTGCCTTATCTTGCTTTGTATCTAAGCCATACTTGCTAGCATTTTTAGGCTCCGACCCAAACTGTAAATAGTCATATTTTGTGCTCATATCCATGTTTGGTTAAGGGCCTTTCTCTGTTTGAGGTCCCCTCCTCACCCTTTGTATTTAAACTCTCTTTTAGGCCAATTTTTGCATAGTATTTTAGGCCTATTTGTGAGCTCTTTTGGACCTTTCCATAAACTGTAAAATAACTTTTTTTGAGCCCCTCTTCAACATTTTTGAAGGGATCTCCTCTGTTTGAGTCCTCCTGCTATCACTTGCTTCTTTATCTCTCTTTTAGGCCAATTTTTGCATAGTATTTTAGGCCTATTTTTGAGCTGTTTTGGACCTTTCCATAAACTGTGAAATATCTTTTTTTGAGCCCCTCTTCAACATTGTTGAATGGATCTCCTCTGTTTGAGAATAGAAGTTGCCACTTGTCTCTTTACCCCTCTTTTAGGCCTTTTCTTGCATGATAGTTTGGCCTTATTTTTGATTATTTTCGTGGCTTGATGTAAACTGTAAAGTTTCCTGTTTTGAGCCCCTCTTAAACTTTGTTGAAGGGGTCTTTGCCATTTGGGGTCAGTTGCTGTCCCTTTGTGTTTAATCTCCATTTTGGGGCCATTTTTGCATGATAGGTTAGCCCTATTTGCGTTTATTTTTAGGACTTGTTATAAACTGGAAATATGCATGTTTTGGGACTATATTGCATCTTTATTCATGCTTCATGATCAAATAATGCATGGTTTGTATAGCTATAAGTCATTCCATGTGCCTAGTTTTGAATTTCGGGTTTCATCTCGTGCATCGGGTGCCATATTTCCATGTTTCGGGGTTGTTTAGCATAATATTTTAGTGCTGAAATTTGCATGTTTGCATACCATATTCCATGCCTTGCCATGCTTTTGTAGAGTGGCATTTGTTGCCTTAGGTCGGTCCTCGGTTTACGTGCATGCGTGCATGTATTTCTAGAGTCTCATTTTCATCTCATGGCCACTAATATGAGTGTGGCTGAGGTCCACTCATGTTGGTGTAAGTCCATTGCGCATTGTGTATGCCATTTCATTTCGTAGCATTGTGTATGCTAGGTTGTATGTTAGCGCATTGTGTATGTCATGTTACCTCGTGCATCGTGTATGCCATTTCATAGCATTGTGCACGCTAGGTTGTATATTAGTTGCATTCATGCATGTCATGCATATTGCATTGTGCTTGGGATAGGAGTTAGCCCGAGCACGGGAAATGAGGGACGTTTCGTACTTCGAGTGACGGAACGTGTCTCAATTCCCAGTCACCGACACTCCAGATAATCCATGATGGAGTTTAGGTCTTGTTGTGTTTATATGTGCATTCATTTCATATTGAGTCGTGCAATTCGACTCCTCGGCCATCATGCATCGATATGCGTGATTGGTGGCACGAGGATCGAGGACTACACTCTCCGAAGAGTAGTCATGCATACATATGTGAAAATACTTTGCCATGTCCTTTTGTTGCTCTCTGTTGCAGCAAATCAGAAATCGGCAGCCTTCCGGAGCTTGGCATGCATTCCAAGAACAATTGCAAACAGAGACAAACCGGGGCATCACAAGAGATTTTCCGACAAAGGCAACCGGAGCATGCATCATTCATCATCCGGAGCATATTTGAGGCAGTCCCTGGCTTGCATGCCAATTTATTGCTTTCCTAATTTAATTTGTTAATTAATTAGGGTTTTGTACATATTTGGACTGTAATTATTCATTTGGGACTGTATATTATTTATTCGGACCCTCTGCACGAGGGCAATGTTGTAATAAGTGTGCGTGTGTGTGATGTATGTCTTCCAACCTCACGTCTTTCTCCCTTTTATTTACCCGCTTATGATGGCTAGATTAGGGCATGTTTCAATTAGCATACAGTATGATAGCATGTTTGCATTCATTTCATCTGTCTTGCATGCACCGGGCTCGGCGCATCATACTAACTGCATTGTATTTTCAATTCCAAGTTGAATACATGTTAGCTGTAGCATTTCATATGCCATGTCTAGAATAGCCAAGCCTGCTATAGTTGCACTTTTGCATGTGTTGCATTAGGCATTTCTGTATAATTAGGATCATGCATGGATTTCTAATTAGCTTCTGTTTTGGCTTGGAGTACTCGGTAAATTTTATGCTTTAGCATCCTTGCATGCGTGCGAGTGACTGCCATCATAGCATGCTTACCATGAGGCTAATTGCTTATGTGATATATCTGTCTGAATGCCTGCGGGTGAAGGTTGGGTTATTTGAATTGGAACAATTCATTCACTGTGAGTTTTAAGCCCACTAGATAGTGGCAAAATCATGTTTTTCTAAGTCCACCCGAGGGTGGCAAATCCACGTCTTAGCCTACTTGCGGGTAGCACCATCAAATCATTTTCAAATAAACAAGAATGAAATGTTTTGTTCCAATTCAGGCGATCCAGTCTATACTTGTATGATGTGCGCATCACATAGTAAATCTAGGCTAATAACCAGAATAAGAACGCATAATGTTTTCAAAAATAGATATCATGGTTAGTAGAGGCCGGTCTTTGATCGGGCGAGCGGGAGTGCTCACGAAGTGACCTTTCCCAATCGTACCCAAGTTCTCGAGCCGAGGCAACTTTGGTGATGACAGACACGTGGCCTTAGGCAAACGAGTCAGGGTTTCCTAAATTTTTCCAAAATAAAACATTTAGGTGGCGACTCTGTATCTGGCAAAGCAGTCCATGTTTGGCACTTCTTTCAAAATCTATTTTCTCAAAATGATTTGCCGGATTTGGACTCTTTGGTTCAGATTGAGAACCGTGACAATTTGAGAGTCCTGAGCTTTAGTGAGCCCAATATCGAACGGAACGGGACCTCATCCACCCGGGGCGTTCGGGGACGTCTACACAAGTGCATGGAGCATGCAAGGGCCAACCAAGCCAAACCAAAACAGAGTCATGGCATGGTAAAACATCACCAAAAACATGCTGAAATGGAAAGAAAATAAGCTAGAATGACATGCTCAAACATGAAGCATACAACACTAGTTTAAGAGATTTACACTACAAGTGTATTATACATGCATGGAGTGACAAAACTAAGTAAAAACAGATCTAAGGCATGTCAAATGATGGCCAAAAACCTACTGAAATGGAGTCCATACATGCAAGAATGACATGCCACTTTGATAAGCCACAAAAAGGAATTACTCTACACATGCAAGAGGCAAACCCAAGGTGACCAAACCAACCATAGATAGAGTCTAGGCAGGCCGTAAAAGTCACCAAAAAGTGCCTGAACTGAGCCTTGAAAGTATGAAAACATATGCTCCTTTGATAGGCCAAAAATGCAAGCAAACAAGACCAAAAGAGAGAGGGTCACCCCTCTCTAATTTAGGGCCTTAAAACCACATGCCAACCACTGAAAATCCACTAGATTTCAGTGGCTAAAAGGCCATGCAAAGATCAAGTCAAAGGCTTATGGCATGGCACAAAACAAGGCCAAATAGGGCATGCAAGACGGAAGATGGCCCTCAACACCAAAAGGGCCTTAAACAAACATTTTAAGCAACTTAAAACAAGACTTTTTTTAGTTGAAAACAAAGCTCAAATAAGCATGCAAGTATGGCTAAGATAATAACCAAAACAAAGCTTGAAAATGGAGAAAGGAGGTTACCCTTGAAGCACAGCAAAACCAGTAAGTTTTTGGACCAAAAACCAACTCTTCAACCTCCAAAACTGTCCTCCAATAACCTCAGATCAATGGTGGAGGTTTATGGCTATGAGGTGTGGTGCAATAGGTCAAGAACAACACACTTTTGAACCCAAAATGTAGAGATATAGAGAGAGAGATATATATATTTTTGCCTTAGCCCTTTTTAGGACCTCTGGAATGGAGAGGGAGAGCCTCTCTTATAGAAAAACCAAAGGTTCAAGGGGTTCAAGCTTCTTGGAGAAGCTTAGAGCTTGTGTAAATCCCTCCATACACGTGTATAGAGGATACAGTCTATGCCCTCCAGCTGGCACAGCTGGCATCCACAGACTCTGCAAAATCTGCAAGAAGGCCGCCGACCAGAAAAAGTGGTCGGCCCGCTACTTTTTCTGGTCAGCCGACCACTTTTTCTGGTTTTCCAAAAAAAAGTGGTCGGCCAGGGTAATTGGTGGTCTCCACACTCAAATAAAGCCAGTGGTGTGGTGGGAGACCAACAAATGTGGCCCAAAGATCAAGAAAACCTGTTTCTCGACAAGAAAATCGGTTTCTCGACAAGAAAATCGGCTAGCGGGGAAAAGTGGTCTCCAAGGAAAAAAGGTGGTCTCCCACCCTTGTACCACCTTCCAAACAAGGAAAACAATGTCCGTGCCAAGAACAAACCAACACGGATGCAAAACGAGAGTTCGGGAGGCAAGACGCGCGGCTGGGGGCCTCGAAAACTGGCTGTTGAGCACGAAAAGTGGCGTATGACCCCAAAAGTGGTCTCCCAGACCATAGTATCCCTCTAGACAGAGGAAACAAGGTGTGTTCCAAAAACCGGGCCAAATGGAGAATGTTAAGTGGTCCTGAACCGAAGCGCGCGGCTGACGGCTCTGAAAACTGAAAACTAGTCTCCAAACGGGAACAATGGCCTACGACCACAAAAAGTAGTCTACAACCACTGAGAGATGGTCTACAAGACCTCCCCCTTCCTCCGGGAAGAAAAAACAAGACTTAGTCCGCAGACTGAGTCAAAGTACAAAGAGTCCCGAGGTCTGGAGGTAAGGCTCTCAGCCAAGAACCCCGAAACCTCGAAACGAGCACAACATGAGCAATCACCGAGTGCTCAATCGATGATGTCTGAGTCTTAAGGTCGGTCAAAAATGGGGTGTCAACAACAATGCTTGATGGGCTTAAACCGAATGTGGGTAGACCTCAGCCATGCCAAAACAGAGGCCATTGGTGATAAAATAAAGGCACAAAACATAAAGCATGCATGCACAATGCATTGGCCAACCAAGGAGGCCTAAGAGCACAACTCTAAAGAGTGCTCAAAGAGTGACAAACATGTAAGTGTAACAACCCCAAGTGCACTGAAATGAGGTAAGGAATGATGCCAAATCATTCAAATAAAGCAAGTAAGGCATGCAAGAGTCCTTAAGGCATGAAGCTAGTAAAGAGGACTACACATGAGGCATGCAATACATGGCATAAATGCATGAACTAAGCAAGGATAGAGCTCAAGTAGGTCAAAATAAGGACCTAAACATGCTAAGATGAGGGCTCAAATACCTAGGCATGCAAGCATACAAGCTAAGCCATAAACTAGGCAACAAATGCACAACCCTTAGAGGCACTCAAAGGGTGAATGAAGTGAGAACATGTCAAGTCTATATGCTCTGAAATGTCATGTTAGAGGATGCCAAATCATGTACACAACATAAATGGCAAGCAAGAGCACTTGTACTACAACTATACAAAACATGAAGCATGTGGCTAAGACAACCCAAAACAATCCTAAAACATGTTAAAATGAGTCTAAAACATGCATGGAAGGAAGCCAAAACATGCTAGCATGAGGGCATAAGGCATGATGCATACAAGGCAAATAAGGTGGATTACACTACACCTATCAAGACCAAGCATGGGATGACTTAAGCAACAAAAATTAGAGTTATATCATGGCATAATAACCCCAAAAAACATTGAAATGATGGCTCGCAAGCTAAGGCATGAGGGCATACGCAATGGTTCGTGTTAAGGCATAAAGGGGCAAACCCTCCAACGCATTGAATGTGTGACAAATGTGAATTTATGGCCATGAAACATGGACTAAAATCACATAACAAGTGATGCCAAATCACTGAAATAGGCCAAGCAATGCATGCTAGTGGACTCAATACATAAGGCTAACAAGCTAGATTGAGCCATGGCTATACAAAGCAAGTCATGCATGACCAAAAAAATCAAAATCAGACCTTAAACATGGTAAAACATGAACAAAATCTTCTTTAAGCTAAGCCAAAAGCATGCCAAAATGATATGTCAAGGCATGATGCATGTTAGGCTATTTCATGGCATTACACTACAAGTGTATGGACCATGCAAGGGGCAACCAAACCAAACCAAAAAAGAGTCATGACATGGCAAAACATCACCAAAAACATGCTGGAATGGAAAGAAAACAAGCTAGAATGACATGCTACTTCATGAAACATACAAAGCTAGTTTGTGTGATTTACACTACAAGTGTATAAGGCATGCATGGAATGACAAAACCAAGCAAAAATAGTGATGCCTCAGCAAAATGACCACAAATACAAGCTAAGATATGGCCAACATAAGCTTAACAAAAGCGCTTAAACATGGAGCATATGAAGTTAGTATTGAAGATACAAGGAGAGGGAATGACCCTCTCCCATTTAGGACACCAAAACCACCTTTCCACCACTAAAAATCCTCTAGATTTCAGTGGTAGAAAGGTCATGCAAAGGGTTCAACAAGAGCCTAAAGGGATGGCTCAAAATAAGGCCTAACAAGGCCTAAGAGGGGGTAAATCACCCCAAACAAAAAAGTGACCTAAAATAACTATTTTAAGAACTTAAAAATGGAACTTTTTCCAGTTATAAGTTAAGCTCAAAACAGCATGCAAATAGGCTCAAAAGCTTAAGCAAGAATGGGGGTTTTAAAGGTCAAAGACTCACCCTTGAAGATCTTCTTTACTACTGCAACTCCAGCAAGTTCTTTGAGCTTAAATCCGTCCAAGAACACTAGAAACAACTCCTTAGCCCCTCAGCAACCCAAGCAAGGTGTTTGAGTGTGTGTTTGTGTGCTACACTAAGACAAATCTACACTTTTGAAGCACAAAAATGAAGAAACAAGGAGATATAGATACAACACTATATCTATCCCTCTCAGCTGGTCTTTCTGAACCTATAGGAGGGAGGGGGAGCTTCCCTCTTATAGAAGAGGAAAGGAAAAGCTTCTAGGAGAAGCTAAGCACCAAGGCAATCCCTCCATACACGTCTATGGAGGATGGCCCTAATGTCCTCTAGCTGTGCCAGTTGGAGAAAAATGTCTCCAAAAAGGTGTCAAAGCAGCCGACCACTTGAACTGGTCGGTCTGCTACTTAAAGTGGTCGGCCAACCACTTCAAGTGGTCTCTAAGAGCAAAAACTGGTCGGCCATGGTGGGAGAGAGTCTAGGGCATGAAAGAAAACTAGTGGTGTGGTGGCCGACCAGTAAATGTGGCCCAAAGACCAAGCAAGCCAGTTATCCAACCAAAAAATTGGCTGGTAGAAGGAAAAGTGGTCTCCAAGGATAGAAACTGGTATCCCACCTTTGTACCACCTTCCAAACAAGGAAAACAAGGTTTGTACCAAAAACAAACCAAAGCAGATACAAGACGAGAGATAGGGAGGCAAAGCACGCGGCCGAAAGCCCCAAAAACTAGCTGACGAGCACCAAAAGTGGTATGCAACCACAAAAGTGGTCTCCTGGACCACAGTGTCCCTCTAGGCAGAGACAACAAGGTAGGGTTCAAAAACCACGCCAAACGGAGAACGTAAAGCGGTCCAGAGACAAGGCGCGCGGCTGAAAGCTCCAAAAATCAGAAACTAGTCTCCAAACGGGAAAAGTGGCCTACGACCACGAAAAGTGGTCTACGACCACAAAGAGATGGTCTACAAGACCTCTCCCTCCCTCCAGGAAGAGAAACAAGGTTCGGTCCACAAACCGAGCCAAAGCACTAAGAGTTCAGAGGCCCGGAGGCAAGGCTCGCCGCCAAAACTCCGGAGACTCGAAATGAGCACAACATGCACCATCACCAAGTGCTCAATCGATGACGTCTGAGTCTTAAGGTTGGTCAAAAATGAGGTGTCTACAGTTGCCCCTTGTAGACACCCCATTTTTTACCGTCCTCAAGACTTGGACGTCACCGTTTGAACACTCAGTGATCATCCATGTTCGTGTTCGTTTTGCGTTCCCGGAGCTCTCGGCTATGCGCCTTGCCTCAAGATCTCTCAACTCGGTTATCTTGTGCTTGGTTGGACCAAACACTTGTTGGTTTTTGCTTTGGGAGGTAGAGAATGGCTTGTTGGCCATCCCCACGCCTCACCGGTCATGTCTTGAGGCCACCGGCCGTGTCTTCTTGCCACTGGCCATTGGTGATGGCCGGTCGGCACTTTGTGAGGTTGGCCGACTATTTATTTGGCCGATGGACTCATTTTCTGGCCGGTACCACCTTTTTGCCTTTTTCAGGCACTGTGCATGCCAACTGTGCCAGCTGCAGTGCACGGACCTGTCCTCCATACACGTGTACGGAGGAATTGCACCCGTTGCACCCTTTTGGTCTAGCTTCTTAGGGAAGCTTGGACCTTTGTCTTAGCTTCCTCAAGAAGCTTAGACACCTGTCTCAGCTTCATAAGGAAGCCTTGGCCCATTTGCCTTAGCTTCTTTTAGAAGCCTTGACCCATTTTGTTAGCTTCTCTTGGAAGCTTAAGCCTCCATCTTGCTCTATATAAGGAGACCTTCCCTCTCCTTTGAGGGGGTTCAACAAAACCAGACCTAATACAGATATATCTGATATATACACCTTCTCTCTCTATATCTCCCTCTCTCTCTTCATTTGTGTCTGTTAGAGAGCCAAAAAGTGTGTTTTGTTCTTTGTTTTGCACTAAGTCACCTAGCATTACACCATACTTCGACTTTGGAGGTGTTGAGGGTTTGTTCTTGAAGTTTTGAGCTGGTTTTAATCAGAAGAAGGGGGCTGGACTTGCTGTTCTAGAAGTGTTCTTCAAGGGTAACACTATTGCTTTATTTTTTCCAATCTTGCACAAGCTTTTAACCCCCTTTGCATGCTGTTTTGAGCTTTGTGTATAACATATGAAATTTCATTTTTTTTTTGTGTTTAATACATTTCATTAAGGTCATTTTGGTGTTGGGGGTCGACCTCCCCCTCTTAGGCCTTGTTTGGCCCTTTTTGTGCTCTCCTTGTTAAGCTTTGAATACCTTTGTGCATTGGCCTTCTCACCACTGAAATCCAGAGGATTTTCAGTGGTGAAAAAGAGGTTTTGAGGTCTTGCATAGGGGAGGGACACCCCTCTCCCTTTGTGTCTTATTTGTTCATGTTTTTGGCTCACAAGGGTAGCATGCATGCTTAGTTGTTTTTGGCACCATTTTAGAGGCTTTTGGGTGTTATATGGTCATATTATATCTCTATCTTTGGTCAGATTTATGGCCCCTTGCCTGCACAATGTACTTGCCTTGCATTCCTCCATCTTGCCTAGAAGGGTGCCATGCATTTATGCCTCCATGCTTGTATGTTCTAGCTTGACTTCATGAAGCTTTTGGTCATATTTCATCATTCTTGAGGTCTGTTGGGTACTGATTTGATCATGTTTTCCATGTTTGGTATAGCCTCTTTGCATGTTGGCTTGTAAGCCTTGAGTGTGTGGGTCACTAGCATGCTTGGCTTAGCTTATTCTCATGATTTGGCATCATTGGAGATCATATTTCAGTCCATAATCCATGCTTGTATGCTTGCATTCATCATTCCTTCCATGCCTTGAAGAGGTGTCCTTTTGTGCCTTGAAATGAAGCATTGTGCATGCCTATGTGTTTGAGGCTTTGGGTTGCCATAGCAGTGGGTTTTGGGGCTCATTTATGCATGATAAAACTCTGTTTTGCCTTGAAAAATCCATGCCATGTTTGCTTAGGGTAGGTGTTGAGTAATGCCCTCTTTTGTGGCCTTGAATGCATTCCATCTCGCATCCATTTCCTAGCATGTTTTGGCATCATCCTTCGCATGCTTTTCAGAGTTTAACATGAGTGTTTAATGTCCATATTTATCACCTTTAAGTGTCCTTGAAAGTTGCCCCTTCCATGCTTAGGTGATAGGCATTGGTATGTGCATGCTTGCATGCATGATTTGTGTCCTTATGCATCATCTATGGCCACTGTTTTAGGGCATGCCTGAGGCCTTCCATTTCTGTTTAAGTCCACCATTGCATGTTTTGACATGTTGCATTACTTTGGTCTCATGTTTGCATTATATCATCTTTGCATGTTTGCATTGTTGCTTAGCTAGTTGCACATCATGTTTGCATCGCATGTTTGGCACATTGCATACTTGCATTATAGGTCACATTATATTTGGCATGTTTTGGTACTTTAGCCTCATGTGCATACTTGAGTCATATCTCACACATGCATTGCATTTTTGCTTAGCTTGGGGTGTCAAACCGAGCATGAGGAATGAGGCGTGTTCGTACTTAAAGTGACGAAACACGTCTCACTCTTCGGTCGCCGATCCCCTTGATCTCAACATGATAGGGCGTTAGCACTCATTTGTTTTGTTGCATGCATTTACATTGAGTTGCAAACTTGGTGCCATTGGCCACCATGCATCGAAGTACGTGATTGGTGGCCCAAGTACCGAGGGCCATACTCCCTTGAGTCTATAGCATGATTGGGAGAGTGGCCATGCACACATTGCTTTGAAAATTCCATACCATGCACTGTATGTCCTCTGCTGCTGTCAAAACAGGGCTCTACAGATAGAAATGGTCGGTCGACCACTTTTTGTACCGACCGGCCATCATTGTCCAGCCGATGACACAAGATTTGGCCGATAATCCCATTCTCGTGGCCGGTGGCATTTTGTTCTGGCCAGTGGAAATCCAAAACACTCAGGAGGAAGTTCAAAGCAGTTCTGGAAACTTTCATATCTTTCAGAGGAGCAAGGCAGTGTAAACAGAGGCAACAGTGGCATGGTACCGGGTTTCCGAGTGCGGCAAATCGTGCATGCATCATCCCATCATTCTGAGGCGGGGCTGCGGCCACCTTCTTTTTGTAATTAATTTGTTGATTAATTAGAAGTTTTGTAATTAATTAATTAGTTAGTCAGCTAGTTAATTAATTAAATCTGTATTATTTATTCGGACCCTCCGAGTGAGGGCAATTGTGTATTAAGTGTCTGTGAGTGTGTGTATGTCTTCCAACCCCACGTCTTTTTTCCCTTTTATTTACTAGCTTTCGATGGTTAGTTTAGGGCATGCCTTCATTTGCATACTTATGATAGCATGTTTGCATACATTCATTCGTAATGCACGCACCGGACTCGGCGCATCATACTAACTGCATAGTATTTCCATTACAACTTGAATACGTGTATCGAGTTGTAGCATTTAACATGCCATTCTTAGATTAGCCGAGCCTATTCTAGTTGCATTCTGTATGTGTTGCATTAGCCATCTTAACATGAACTAGGATCATGCATTTGATTACTAACTAGTTTCTGTTTTGGCTTGGAGTACTAGGTAAGCTCTTATGCTTTAGCACCTTGCATGCGTGTAAGTGTTGCCATATTAGCATGCTTACCATAAGGCTATATGCTTATGTGATATATCTGCCTAAATGCCTGTGGGTGAAGGTTGGGTTATCTGAATTGGAATAATACATTGACTATGAGTTTTAAGCCCACTAGACAGTGGCAAAACCATCTTTTCTAAGCCCACTTGAGGGTGGCAAAGCCTACATTTTAGCCTACTTGCGAGTAACAAACCGTTTTCAAAACAACATGAAATGCTTTGTCCTAATTCAGGCGACTCAGTCTATGCTTGTTATGCTCTGCGCATCATATAGTAAATCTAGGTTAATAACCGGAATAAGAACACATAATGTTTTCAAAACAAGATATCATGGTTAGTTGAGGCCGATCTTCGGATCGGGCGAGAGGGGTTGCTCATAGCTGACCTTCCCCAATCGTACCCAAGTTCCCGAGCCGAGGCAACTCTGGTGATGACGGACACGTGGCCTTAGGCAAACGAGTCAGGGTTTCCTAAATTCCCCCAAAATAAAATATTTAGGTGGCGACTCTATATCTGGTAAAGCAGTCCATGTTTGGCACTTCTTTACAAAAATCTATTTTCCAAAACGATTTACCGGATTTGGACTCTTTGGTTCAGATTAAGAACGGTGACAATTTGAGTCCGAACTGTAGTAAGCCCAAATGAACAAATTGGGATTTCCCTCCTGGGACGTTCGGGGGGCGTCCACAGTTTCTAGCGACTCTGCTAGGGATGTTAGAGAGCTTGACTCGAACTTGTGATATCTTGTTTTGATTTCACTTATGTGTTTCTTTGCATTGCATGTGCATTGGTGCGCCTAGGACACCGTGTTTGCCGTCTGCTATTCCTAAGCGGTTAGCCTGAGGCTGCGTGCCATAAGGTTGACCGGTTACGGGCTCTGCCAGCATGGGAACACAAACCCCGGTTTTACCGGGGCACCCCTTTGACCATTCGACCTAGTACATATTCGGAATCCGTAGTTACCATTCCAAACTAGGACAGGTTGCTTACCCGATGTTAGGTTGTTTGAAACCGCTGCGTGTGTAGTGAAACCCTAGCTCCTGGCAAAATAGGACAGGGAAACCCTACCCCAACATAGGGGTGTTTTAGCTCTCACTTATCTGTTATGTGCTTTAGAGTTGGCCTCTACAAGAATGCATGTATCAGCTCACAAGTTTGGGTATTAGGCCTGCGGGCACCAGCTCAGTATTTTGGGAGTCAGTTATCTGCAAGTATCAAATTCGGTTTTTAGGAACAGTGATTCGGGGACAATAATCAGTATTGAGGAACAGTGTATTCAACTTATCAACCATGTGTTATGATGTCAAACTGTGTGTTGTGTGTTTATTTTACGTTGCTATGCTGTCCGTTTGTCTGGTTATTTATTATTGCTTTATTTATCTTCTTACTAGGTAGTTTAGCACGATTGTTTCCGACCCTACAGATATTCCCCAAGCACTCTGGATTAGAGGTTGCCGACTCAATCGATCTGAGGATCTGGTCGACGGACAACCAGTGTTTTATTCCTTACCCCCGGTTATCAGACGGAGGTCAAGAAAATGCAATGTATCGATACCGAGACTGCCAGATCAGTGGTCCTTGAACAGTCGGGTTGAGATTTCTGAACCTACTACAGAGGCAGATACACCGGCAGTTCAGATAAATCCGGGTAGTATGTCAGGGATGGAAGACATGGTGCGCCAGCTCCAGGAAAGCATGAAAGCCATGCAAGAGGACGCTGTTCGTTAAGCAGAATTCGCCAAACAGCAAGCCGTTGTTATGGCCCAACAGGCAGAACTAATTACCCGGTTACAGCAGCAAACTGGAGCATCCGCTTCACACCAGGTTCCTCCCCCAACAAGAGTCCCGATACCTGAGGAGACGGCAAACGTCCAGAATGCCCAAGAAGATACGGACATCCCAACGGGGCCGGCTCTGCCTCCGATTTTACCGCAACTATCCAAGGCACCCACGCCTATCAATCAACTAGACTCCCCCTTCGAGTTCGAGGTAGACCCTACAGCATTGAAGTTGAGCAAGCTTGAGAAGTTGTTCAAGAAGTCCCAAGGGGTAAAGTCCATCCCAGATATCGAGGACAGGTATACCGATGCGGCTGTGACGTTGCCAAATCGATTCAGGATGCCACACATTGACCGTTTTGATGGATCAGGGGATCCCATGGTACATCTACGGTTGTTTTTAGATATCTTAAGGTCAATGGGCCTCACCAACCTACAGTTTTTTTTTCCATCGAGTCTTGTGAGTCGGAATCAGGTTCCAACTCGACTGAGTCTGAGTTCGGTATTCCTAGGGGTGACAACCCGAATGCCACAATCCTGTCCAGGTCGTCTTTTTCTTTCTCTTTTGAGTCTGTTGTAATCGAAGAATCGGACGATTTGGATGTGCTTAATGAGAATGATGTGGCTGTGGTTTCTGAGTACTTTTCTGTGCCCTTGATTTATTGCTTAAATCAAGACTTTCAAATTTTTGATAAAAATGACGAGGAAGAAATTCCTCCGATTTTGCAACGATTAATTGATCAAGAGTAGGAGAGATTTGTTAAACCCTTAGTGGATAAAATCACTACTGTGAATATTGGTACTGAGAAGGACCTGCGGTTGGTCCAGATCGGGTCCACGTTGTCTTCGGAGGAACACGAGCGCTTAGTCGCTTTATTAAAAGATTTCAAAGATGTTTTTGCGTGGTCCTACGAAGACATGCCAGGAATCGATCCTGAGATTGTACAGCACCGGATCCCTCTTGACCCCGAGGCCCGACCCATCAAGCAAAAACTTAGAAGAATCCGCCCGGACTGGGCCCTCAAGATTAAGGAGGAGGTCACCAAACAAATCGACGCAGGGTTCCTGCTGGTATCCGAATACCCGACTTGGTTGGCCAACATAGTTCTGGTGCCGAAGAAGGATGACAGGATCTGGGTATGCGTGAATTTCAGGGATTTGAACAAAGCTAGTCCGAAGGACGACTTTCCCTTACCTCATATCGATGAGTTAGTAGACTTCACAGCGGGGCATGCTTTGTTTTCATTCATAGATGGCTTTTCGGGCTACAATCAGATAGTGATGGCACCCGAGGACCGGGAGAAGACTGCTTTCACCACCCCGTAGGGGACATATTGCTACAGAGTAATGCCATTTGGGTTGAAGAACGCTGGAGCTGCATATCAACGGGCCGCGACCACGATATTACATGACATGATCCACAAAGAGGTCGAGGTGTATGTGGACAACAGGATTGTCAAGTCCAAAGAAAGAGAGGGCCACTACACCGCCTTACACAAGTTCTTCCAAAGGATCAGAGAATTCTGGTTGCGGCTGAATCCTCAGAAGTGTACGTTTGGTGTTACAGCAGGCAAAATGCTGGGGTTTCTGATTACACAGAGAGGTATCGAAGTCGACCCTTCCAAAATCAAGGCCATCGTAGAAATGCCACCACCTAAGACTGAAAAGGAGGTACGAGGCTTTTTGGGTAAAGTGCAATTCATAAGACGGTTTATCTCAAAATTAACCTTGACCTGTGAACCACTTTTTGGTCTCCTAAAGAAAGGAACAAAGTTCCAGTGGGATGGCCGATGCCAAGCTGCTTTTGAACAGATTAAGGAATACTTACAGAACCCACCCGTGTTATCACCGCCTGAGCCGGGTAAACCGTTGATTTTGTATCTATCAGTAACTGAGACTACAATGGGCTACATGCTCGCACAAGAGTCTGAGGACAAGGTGGAGAGAGCCATCTATTACCTGAGCAAGAAGATGCTAGAGTATGAGACCAGCTACACACCGTTGGAAAAGGCTTGCTTAGCCTTGGTATGGGCTACCAGGAAATTGCGGCACTACCTGTTAGCTCACTCTGTAATGTTGGTTTCACGACTGGATCCCATCAAATATCTTTTCGAGAAACCAACACTTACGGGTAGGCTGGCTCGTTGGTTGCTGTTGCTTTCTGAATTTGATCTGAAATATGTGACGTACAAGTCAGTTAAAGGAAGAGCAGTAGCAGAATTCTTAGCCGATCATCCAGTGGAAGGGGGTGAAGCAGTTGAGTACTTATTCCCAGATGAGGTCATTTTGCATATCGACGATGAAACTTGGACGATGTACTTTGACGGAGTGTCAAACCAGTACGGGTATGGGATAGGAGTGTCGCTGATAGCACCCGACAATTCCCGTATCCCTCTAGCATTCAGACTTCGATTCAAAGTCTCAAACAACGAAGCAGAATATGAGGCGTGCATTGCTGGTTTAGAAGCAGCCCTAGAACTAGAGCCAAAACGGTTGGACGTCATTGGGGACTCGAACCTTGTTGTATCCCAAGCAAAAGGAGACTGGAAAGTCAAAGAAGAAAAGATGATAATGTATCACCAGACCTTGGACTTGTTAATTCCTCGGTTTGAGAAGCTAAACTTCACTCATCTACTAAAAGAAAACAACAGGTTTGCAGATTCACTAGCAACTCTATCTTCCATGATAGACATCCCGTTTGGAGTCCGGATGCGTCCAGTCATTATCGACCAGAAATTCGTGCCGGCTTATGAGTCGATTGCTGCTATAGATGAGGTCCAAGATGGGAACCCCTGGTATTACGATATTTGGAATTTCTTGGAAAATGAAGCATATCCACCAGGGGTAAATACCAAGGATAAAAGGGCAATCAGAAGAATGGTCATTCAGTTCATCATCTGCGGAGGTAAATTGTATAAAAGAGGCCATCTGGGAATGCATAAGGTATGCGTTGAAGCTGAAGAATCAAAGAGCCTAATGGAGGCCATCCATGGAGGAGAATGCGGAACACATATGAACGGAGTAATGTTAGCTCGAAAGATTCTCAGACAGGGTTACTATTGGTCCAGCATGGAGGAGGATTGTATCGGCTTTGTTCAGCGATGCCGCAAATGTCAGATCCATGCAAATCGCATGAACATCTCGCCGTCGAAGCTGTACAACATGACTTCGCCATGGCCATTTTCAGTTTGGGGAATCGATGTGATCGAGGCTATCACTCCAAAGGGGTCGAATGGGCATGAGTTCATTCTGGTCGCGATAGATTATTTCACAAAGTGGGTTGAGGCCCAGTCTTATGCAGTGTTGAAGGCTTCGCATGTTGCAAAGTTCATCAGAAATAACATCATCTGTCGCTACGGAGTCCCAAATGAGATAATTTCAAATAACGATTCCTACTTCAAGAAGGAAGTGATTGACTTGTTGGAGAAATACAATGTGGCTTTTCATAAGTCATCCACATACCGGCCGCAGACCAATGGAGCGGTTGAGGCCGCCAACAAGAATATCAAACACATACTGCAGAAGATGGTGGAAACCTACCGGGACTGGCCAGATAAGCTGCCGTTTGCTCTATGGGGCTACCAGACTTCAATTAAAACTTCTACTGAGGTGACTCCGTATTCATTCATTTATGGGATGGATGCTGTTCTACCTATTGAAATTGAGGTTCCGTCTTTGAGAGTGTTGGCTGAGTGTCAGATAGCCGAGGCAGATTGGCAGCAGAGCAGGTTTGAGGAACTCATGCTCTTTGACGAAAGAAGACTGAAAGCATTGTACCATGTTCAAGGTTATCAGCGCAGAATTGCCAGGGCTTTCAACAAGAAAGTTAAGTCTAGGAATTTGAAGGAAGGAGATTTGGTGCTCAAAGATAACCGAGCTCCGATCCACGACCCTAGGGGCAAGTTCAAACCCAATTGGACTGGTCCCTACATCATCAAGTCTATCTGGTCGGGTGGAGCTGTCGTTCTGATGGACAAAGATGGCCTAGAGTTCTCACAACCGATCAACATGGACAAGTTAAAGAAATATTACCCCTGAGAGGCTCGTTAGGTCGAAAACCCGAAAGGGCGACCTAGGCAAAAGTTAGAGCATAGAAAATTTGAAATCATAAAAACTGAGCTCGCAAGGTTGAAAACCCGCAAAGGGCGGCCTTGGCAAAAGTTAGAGCGCAAAAGGAGAGTGAAAATACTCGAGTGAATCCAAGCCTGAACTACGTAAGGCTTGATTCCCATCTTTGGGATACGTAGGCAACTTCATCCTGAAGTTCTTCCATAAACACTTCCCCGATCAACTTTGTCCATTTGATCATCTCGGCCATCTTTGTCTAGTCAGCGTTCAAGAGTCCGGTTATGATCTCCGGTGCATTACTTTTCAGACTAGGGGCAACTTTCCAGTTGCTGGGATCCGGAGGTGCGCCTCTTAGTGATAGATCTCAGGCGTGTCCAGTTCCGATCCATATCGAAAACGGTTTTGAAAAGTTTTAATAAAAGTTGACTTTGTTCAAAATTAATCTTTTTTACAACTTAGATCATTTTTGGACCAAAGCGGAAAATTTTCAGTACCCACAACCTTCAATTTCATTGATTTCAATACAGAGTTCTCCTGCTCCTGCATACAAATTGAAGTTGCTTTTTATTACATTCATAAAGAAAAATTGAAAGTACTAATAGAGCAATAAATCTGGGGCATAGATAAGTCAGGTATTCCTGCGCCCCCCTCCCAGAGCTGGTCGAAGCCTCTGATGCCAAGCTGGGCCCAATCTGTGCCTCTTCATTGTGCTAATCTATGCACTCATCAGACAAAGTGCAACTGAAAGTGGGAGCGGGGGCCAGGAGCTCTCTAGTTCCCCATGCCGTGGCATATCGAGCAAGCTGTGCGCCTCGGACTGAAAATACAGCTGAGTACTTTATCTCCTCGGGCGGGCAAATCCGGTCATGGCCGAGCTGGCACTGGAACCGAAATGGGAAGTAGAACACACAGTGAGTTAAGCCAATCAACTGAATCCCGATCTGTCGGGATATGCTATAACTCATTGCCGGTAGATTGAGCGAAGGGCACCGCCAAGCAATACGGTCCGCAGACAAGTAGCACATCCAATCGAACCACCATCCCTTATCAAGGGCATCGACTAGGCATTGCCGGAAGAAGTAGCCGCGAGCTGAGTACGCTGGGCAAGAGTCCATAATCTGTAACTTATCCATCAACCACACCTGGGAGGGGATGAAAAATGAGAGAATAAAGAATAGAGAGATGTACGATGAGAGAAAAGTGAGAAAAGGGTTTTGTGAGAAAAACCGAGCCTGAGGACCGAGTGATGTGAGCAATACATATGTGAGATTGGGCGGGAAACATTACCTATAGCAGTAGTGGACTCCCCGCAAATCTGGTCGTTTCTTAGCGATGGAAAGTGTCCAAGCCCATCAATGTTTCAGCCAATATCATGGCAATACAGCTCTTGCCCTCCTTCAAAACTTGGGCAACCTCGCTCAACCGGACACTAGACCCTCCAGAGCCTGAGACAAACAAGAAATGAGATAGCATGCACAAACAAAGGGCATGTCGCCGAAAGCCTTGCCAATGATTGTCACTACGGTCATCGGCATCAAAAAACCGACAAATCAAACTCGGAATATCCAGCATTCCATCACAAATCAAAGATCGAGCGTCGTGCATAGTAAGTCCACACATTCGCCCTAAGGCTTGGGTGTGGCCAAAGCGAAGCTGAGGCAGAACTTCTTCGTTGCGCTCAGATCCCATCAAAACTTGGAAGTCTTCAAATGTAGGACACACCTCTTGCCTGCCAAAGCTAAAGACATGTGTTACCGGGTTCCAAAACCTCGCCACGGCATGAAGGAACGGAAAGTGCAGCAAGGTACGACTCAGAGTGAATAGTGCATTTATGTCGAAGCCCGAAAATTCAGCTTTTCCGAGCCGTCCAAGTTGGCAATCCAAGCCATGAGATTCTGTGCAAGAAACTCTTCCATTTGGAGCAAATCAGTATTGAATTAAGAAAAACTACGAAGCTGAGGCCTTTTCTAGAGGATAAGGTGTGGGTAGAGGACAGGTGTCAACATTCTGGTGGTTCTTGCAAATTTTTGACCGGCCGACCATAAATAGTGCCAACCGACCACCATGTTTGGCTGATCGGCTAGTGATAATGGCCGGTGGCCATTTATTGTGGCCGGTGACCTCTTTATTTGGCCGGTGGCCTTTCCTCCTATCCTCAGAGTTGTCCATCTGCTGAAAATGCTGAAAACTTGTGACTGGTTCCACTTCCAGTGTCTTTAGTGATTGATTTTGCGGAGCCACGCCTATTGGCTTATCGAGTTGTATTTCACTCTCTTTAAGTCTTTTCTTTGCTTATCGAGTTGTACTCGTACTTGGTTAGCTTATCGAGTTTCTTTGTTTTGCTTATCAAGTTGTAAGTCGGTTCACTACTTGATTATTACGAAGCAAGTGCTTACTTTTCAAGCAATCAAAAAATTCTAACCTCATTTACATTGTTATGTAATGCAATGCAATGCGATGCATGGAAAGTACAAATGTAACACCTTTTTGAACGAAATAGCTATTTCATTTCCATCATGTCTTTTGCAAAGATATACAGTTTTGAAAACCTGCCTGAGGCAGTGCAATGTGCCTAAACTACCGGTAAAAAAGATAAGTAAAGCAAAAGGGAGGAGCAGGGCAGCAGAGCGTCCGGATTAACACTAGTAGCCTCCCCTTGTGGTCGATGCACTTCCCACGCCTTTGTTCGGGTCAATTATGTGGTCTGGCACCTTCATTACTCGAGACAATGCAGGGAATTGCACTCTTGAAACCTTAGTAGATCTTTGTGTCAACCTCGAGCCACGTCTTCTATGAACGATGTTCATTGCGTGCAAGGAGCATCCTTTCCCGTATCCTTTTGTCTCTTGTGACTTCCACAAATCGCTTCAATTGTGTTGTATTACTTTGCTTCATTTGATGAAGCACGCTCATTATGCGTCTTCCTTTCAACAAATGCCTCATCTTGATTTGGTTGCATCTCAACAAATGCGAGAAGCATGCCTTTACTATACTTATGCTGAACATTTATTCATACCTTGCTTGCTTTACACATTGCATGCGTTGTCGCGTTATGCTTTACTTACATGTGTTCAAGTTCCTTTTTACACATTACATACGTTGTCGCGTTATGCTTTACTTACATGTGTTCAAGTTCCTTTTTACACATTGCATACGTTGTCGCGTTATGCTTTACTTACATGTGTTCAAGTTCCCTTCATACACATTGCATGCGTTGTCGCATTATGCTTTACTTACATGTGTTCAAGTTCCTTTTTCACACATTGCATACATTGTCGTGTTATGCTTTATTTACATGTGTTCAAGTTCCTTTTATACACATTGCATGCGTTGTCGCGTTATGCTTTACTTACATGGGTTCAAGTTCCTTTTTACACATTGCATACGTTGCCGCGTTATGCTTTACTTACATGCGTTCAAGTTCCTTTTTACACATTGCGTACGTTGTCGCGTTATGCTTTACTTACATGTGTTCAAGTTCCTTTTATACACATTGCATGCGTTGTCGCGTTATGCTTTACTTACATGTGTTCAAGTTCCTTTTCACACATTGCATGCGTTGTCGCGTTATGCTTTACTTACATGTGTTCAAGTTCCTTTTATACACATTGCATGCGTTGTCGCGTTATGCTTTACTTACATGTGTTCAAGTTCCCTTTCACACATTGCATGCGTTGTCGCGTTATGCTTTACTTACATGTGTTCAAGTTCCTTTTCACACATTGCATGCGTTGTCGCGTTATGCTTTACTTACATGTGTTCAGGTTCCTTTTCACACATTGCATGCGTTGTCGCGTTATGCTTTACTTACATGTGTTCAAGTTCCTTTTATACACATTGCATGCGTTGTCGCGTTATGCTTTACTTACATGTGTTCAAGTTCCTTTTATATGCACTGCATGCGTTGTCGCGTTATGCTTTACTTACATGTGTTCAAGTTTCCTTTTATACGCATTGTGCACATTGTCGCGTGTGCTTTACTTACATGTGTCTGCATCTTCACGCACTGTGCACGTTGTCACGTGTTCATTACTTACATGTGTTTGTACCTTCATAGCATTGTTATGCTTGCTCTGAGTCGCATTGTTATGCTTCATACTCGACTCACGTTGTCACATAGCTTCAGATTGCATTGTTATGCATACTGCTGCCGATATTGTATCTGTTAGGTTTTCTTTCTCTTACAGGCATGATATTGTATGAACGGTTCATTCGAAGTTGGCGTGACTAGACGAACCGCACAGGTATTGTATTCTCCGCGTAAAACGTAGCGAGAATTACACGATTCTCTTATATCCTTTCTGCATTGTGATGTAGTTGGATTTATGTTAGATTGCTTAAAACTGTTGCATTTATTGTATGTATATGCTTCGTTACAGCTTTATTTGCATGATCATAAGTTATGCTCGGCTTTGTGCATTGTCTTGCATTTTGCCCCTACCTTCGGGCACATATCTTTGCTTGTGGCTTGTTTGCTTTGTCTAAGTCTTCGGCCTTGTCAAAAATGTGTCGTCTCTGGGCTTTGACACTCAATCCCGTCATTGTTATGACTTTCGAGTTCTGTCAAAGAGGGGCAACTGTAGACACCCCATTTTTTACCGTCCTCAAGACTTGGACGTCACCATTTGAACACTCGGTGATCATCCATGTTCGTGTTCGTTTTGAGTTCCCGGAGTTCTCGGCTACGCGCCTTGCCTCAGGATCTCTCAACTCAGTTCTCTTGTGCTTGGTTGGACCAAACACTTGTTGGTTTTTGCTTTGGGAGGTAGAGAATGGCTTGTTGGCCATCCCCACGCCTCACCGGCCATGTCTTGAGGCCACCGGCCGTGTCTTCTTGCCACCGGCCATTGGTGATGGCCGGTTGGCACTTTGTGAGGTCGGCCGACTATTTATTTGGCCGATGGACTCATTTTCTGGTCGGTACCACCTTTTTACCTTTTTCAGGCATTGTGCATGCCAGCTGTGCCAGCTAGAGTGCACGGACCTGTCCTCCATACACGTGTATGGAGAAATTGCACCCTTTGCACCCTTTTGGTCTAGCTTCTTGGGGAAGCTTGGACCTTTGTCTTAGCTTCCTCAAGAAGCTTAGACACCTGTCTCAGCTTCGTAAGGAAGCCTTGGCCCCTTTGCCTTAGCTTCTTTTAGAAGCCTTGACCCCTTTTGTTAGCTTCTCTTGGAAGCTTAAGCCTCCATCTTGCTCTATATAAGGAGACCTTCCCTCTCCTTTGAGGGGGTTCAACAAAACCAGACCTAATACATATATATCTGATATATACACCTTCTCTCTCTATATCTCCCTCTCTCTCACTTCATTTCTGTGTGTTAGAGAGCCAAAAAGTGTGTTTTGTTCTTAGTTTGCACTAAGTCAACTAGCATTACACCATACTTCGAATTTGGAGGTGTTGAGGGTTTGTTCTTGAAATTTTGAGCTGGTTTTGATCAGAAGAAGGCGGCTGGACTTGTTGTTCTTGAAGTGTTCTTCAAGGATAACACTATTGCTTTATTTTTCACAATCTTGCACTAGCTTTTAACCCCCTTTGCATGATGTTTTGAGCTTTGTGTATAACATATAAAAGTTCTTTTTTTTTTTTTGTTTAAGACATTTCATTAAGGTTATTTTGGTGTTGGGGGTTGACCTCCCCCTCTTAGGCCTTGTTTGGCCCTTTTTGTGCTCTCCTTGTTAAGCTTTGAATACCTTTGTGCATTGGCCTTCTCACCACTGAAATCCAAAGGATTTTCAGTGGTGAAGAAGAGGTTTTGAGATCTTGCATAGGGGAGGGACACCCCTCTCCCTTTGTGTCTCATTTGTTCATGTTTTTGGCTCACAAGGGTAGCATGCATGCTTAGTTGTTTTTGGCTCCATTTCAAAGGTTTTTGGGTGTTATATGGTCATATTATGTCTTTGTCTTTGGTCGGATTTATGGCCCCTTGCATGCACAATGTACTTGCCTTGCATTCCTCCATCTTGCCTAGAAGGGTACCATGCATTTAGGCCTCCATGCTTGTATGTTCTAGCTTGACTTCATGAAACTTTTGGTCATATTTCATCATGCTTGAGGTCTGTTGGGTACTGATTTGATCATGTTTGCCATGTTTGGTATAGCCTCTTTGCATTTTGGCTTGTAAGCCTTGAGTGTGTGGGTCACTAGCATGCTTGGCTTAGCTTATTCTCATGATTTGGCATCATTGGAGATCATATTTCAGTCCATAATCCATGCTTGTATGCTTGCATTCATCATTCCTTCCATGCCTTGAAGAGGTGTCCTTTTGTGCCTTGAAATGAAGCATTGTGCATGCCTATGTGTTTGAGGCTTTGGGTTGCCATAGCAGTGGGTTTTGGGGCTCATTTGTGCATGATAAAACTCCGTTTTGCCTTGAAAAATCCATGCCATGTTTGCTTAGGGTAGGTGTTGAGTAATGCCCTCTTGTGTGGCCTTGAATGCCTTCCATCTCGCATCCATTTCCTAGCATGTTTTGGCATCATCCTTCACATGCTTTTCAGAGTTTAACATGAGTGTTTAATGTCCATATTTATCACCTTTAAGTGTCCTTGAAAGTTGCCCCTTCCATGCTTAGTTGATAGGCCTTGGTATGTGCATGCTTGCATGCATGATTTGTGGCCACTGTTTTGGGGCATGCCTGAGGCCTTCCATTTTTGTTTAAGTCCACCATTGCATGTTTTTGACATGTTGCATTACTTTGGTCTCATGTTTGCATTATATCATCTTTGCATGTTTGCATTGTTGCTTAGCTAGTTGCACATCATGTTTGCATCGCATATTTGGCACATTGCATACTTGCATTATAGGTCACATTACATTTGGCATGTTTTGGTACTTTAGCCTCATGTGCATACTTGAGTCACATCTCACACATGCACTGCATTTTTGCTTGGTTTGGGGTGTCAAACCGAGCATGAGGAATGAGGCATGTTCGTACTTAAAGTGACGAAACACGTCTCACTCTTCGGTCACCGATCCCCTTGATCTCAACATGATAGGGCGTTAGCACTCATTTGTTTTGTTGCATGCATTTACATTGAGTTGCAAACTTGGTGCCTTTGGCCACCATGCATCGAAGTACGTGATTGGTGACCCGAGTACCGAGGGCCATACTCCCTTGAGTCTATAGTATGATTGGGAGAGTGGCCATGCACACATTGCTTTGAAAATTTCATACCATGCACTGTCTGTCCTCTGCTACTGTCAAAACAGGGCTCTGCAGATAGAAATGGTCGGTCGACCACTTTTTGTGCCGACCGGGCATCATTGTCCAGCCGATGACACAAGATTTGGCCGATAATCCCATTCCCATGGCCGGTGGCATTTTGTTCTGGCCGGTGGAAATCCAAAACACTCAGGAGGAAGTTCAAAGCAGTTCTGGAAACTTTCATATCTTTCAGAGGAGCAAGGCAGTGTACACAGAGGCAACAGTGGCATGGTACCGGGTTTCCGGGTGCGGCAAATCGAGCATGCATCATCCCATCATTCCGAGGCGGGGCTGCGGCCACCTTCTTTTTGTAATTAGTTTGTTGATCAATTAGAAGTTTTGTAATTAATTAATTAGTTAGTCAGCTAGTTAATTAGTTAAATCTATATTATTTATTCGGACCCTCCGAGTGAGGGCAATTGTGTATTAAGTGTCTGTGAGTGTGTGTATGTCTTCCAACCCCACGTCTTTCTTCCCTTTTATTTACTAGCCTTCGATGGTTAGTTTAGGGCATGTCTTGATTAGCATACTTATGATAGCATGTTTGCATACATTCATTCGTAATGCACGCACCGGGCTCGGTGCTTCATACTAACTGCATAGTATTTTCATTCGAACTTGAATACGTGTATCGAGTTATAGCATTTCACATGCCATTCTTAGATTAGCCGAGCCTATTCTAGTTGCATTCTGTATGTGTTGCATTAGCCATCTTAACATGAACTAGGATCATGTATTTGATTACTAACTAGTTTCTGT
Organism: Camellia sinensis; assembly: GCF_055761805.1. Lineage (NCBI taxonomy): Eukaryota > Viridiplantae > Streptophyta > Magnoliopsida > Ericales > Theaceae > Camellia > Camellia sinensis. Next base: position 163,218,225 of record NC_138969.1, on the reverse strand, counting down.
TTTGGCTTGGAGTACTAGGTATGCTCTTATGCTTTAGCATCTTGCATGCATGTGAGTGTTGCCATATTAGCATGCTTACCATGAGGCTATATGCTTATGTGATATATCTACCTGAATGGCTGTGGGTGAAGGTTGGGTTATCTAAATTGGAATAATGCATTGACTATGAGTTTTAAGCCCACTAGACAGTGGCAAAACCATCTTTTCTAAACCCACTTGAGGGTGGCAAAACCTGCATTTTAGCCTACTTGCGAGTAACAAACCGTTTTCAAAACAAACATGAAATGCGTTGTCCCAATTCAGGTGACTCAGTCTATACTTGTTATGCTGTGCGCATCACATAGTAAATCTAGGCCAATAACCGGAATAAGAACGCATAATGTTTTCAAAACAAGATATCATGGTTAGTTGAGGCCGATCTTTGGATCGGGCGAGAGGGGGTGCTCATAGCTGACCTTCCCCAATCATACCCAAGTTCCTGAGCCGAGGCAACTCTGGTGATGACGGAAACGTGGCCTTAGGCAAACGAGTCAGGGTTTCCTAAATTCCCCCAAAATAAAATATTTAGGTGGCGACTCTGTATCTGGCAAAGCAGTCCATGTTTGGCACTTCTTTACAAAAATCTGTTTTCTAAAATGATTTGCCGGATTTGGACTCTTTGGTTCAGATTAAGAACCGTGACAATTTGAGTCTGAACTGTAGTAAGCCCAAATGAACAAATCAGGATTTCCCTCCCGGGACGTTTGGGGGGCGTCCACACCCCTCTTTGACAGAACTCGAAAGTCATAAGTGATGGGAGTGAATGTCAAAGCCCAGAGACGACCCATTTTTGACGAGGCCGAAAACTTAGACAAACAGGCAAGATAACAAAGAGATGCGCCCGCAGGTTGGGGCAAAATGCAAATGACAATGCAAGAAGCCGAACATTACTTATGATCATGAAAAGAAAGCTATAACAAAGCAATTATGCGAAATAAATACAACATTTTAAGCGAATGCTATGAGAGCAAGTAAACACGAACCAAACTACATCTCATGCAGAAAGGATGTAAGAAAATTATGCAATCTTGACCACGCACCACATAGGAAAGACTAATAGCGACCATTGGGGACACCAAGGTCTCAAACAAAATTCCGACGCGTTGCACGCGAAAGGAAAAAGAGTGGTACAAGCATTGGAACACGTTCCAAATGCTCTTAACCAAAGAGGGAGAAACATAGGGACACGTCTCGGCGTTTCCAAGCAAAGAAGTGGTATAAGCATTGGAACACGTTCCAAATGCTCTTAACCAAAGAGGGAGAAACATAGGGACACGTCCCGGTGTTTCGGAATGGTATAAGCATTGGAACACGTTTCCAATGCTCTTAACCAAAGAAGGAGAAACAAAGGGACATGTCCCGGTGTTTCGGAATGGTATAAGCATTGGAACACGTTCCCAATACTCTTAACGAAAAAGGGGGAAACATAAGGACACGTCCTGGTGTTTCGGAATGGTATAAGCATTGGAACACGTTCCCAATGCTCTTAACCAAAGAGGGAGAAACATAGGGACACGTCCCAGTGTTTCGGAATGGTATAAGCATTAGAACACGTTCCAAATGCTCTTAACCAGGGAGGGAAAAACATAGGGACCCATCTCCGTGTTTTGGAAAGAAGGAGAACCATAGGGACATATCCCCGTGTTTTGGAAATAAGAGAAACATAGGGACATATCCCCGTGTTGTGGAAAGAAAAAAAACATAGGGACATATCCCCGTGTTTCGGAAAGAAGGAGACACGTAGGGACATATCCTCGTGTTTCGGAAAAAAGGAGAAACATAGGGACATATCCCCGTGTTTCGAAAAAAATGAGAAACATAGGGACATATCCCCGTGTTTCGGAAAGATGAGAAACATAGGGACATATCCCCGTGTTTCGGAAAGAGAGAAACATAGGGACGTATCCCCGTATGTCGAAAAGAAGATAAACATAGGGACATATCCCTGTGTTTCAGAAAGAAGAGAAACATAGGGACCTATCCCGTGTTTCGAAAAGAAGAGAAACATAGGGACCTATCCTCGTGTTTAGGAAAAAAGGAGAAACATAGGGACATATCCCCGTGTTTCAGAAAGAAGGAGAAACGTAGGGGCATATCCCTGTGTATCGGAAAAAAGGAGAAACCTAGGGACGTATCCCTGTGTTTCGAAAAAAATGAGAAACATAGGGACATATCCCCGTGTTTCGAAAAGAATGAGAAACGTAGGGACATATCCCCCTGTTTCGGAAAGAAGAAAAACATAGGAACATATCCCCGTGTTTCGGAAAGAGAGAAACATAGGGACGTATCCCCGTGTTTCAGAAAGAAGAGAAACATAGGGACCTATCCCTGTGTTTCGGAAAGAGGGAGCGTGCATAACAATGCAACAAGAGAAAAGGCACACCTGTCAGCGTATCACACGCGAGAGAGGAAAGGGTAAAACCTCTCAGCGTAGCACACGTGAGAGAAGAAAAGGGAAAATCTCTTAGCGTAGCACACGCGAGAGAGGAAAAGAGCATCTCTCAGCGTATCACACGCAAGAGAGGAAAAGAAACATCTCTCAGCGTATCACACGCAAGAGAGGAAAGGTACCCAAACGCGCGCCAAACACAAGAGGAGAAAGGTATCAGTCAAACTGAACCAGAACTTCTCTGAATGAACAGTACATACAATACCGTTCACGAAAGAAACCTAATAAATAGAATGCAATACAATGCAAGATGTTTAAGGAATACAATGAACAGACAAAACGGCGCTTTAGAAAGCACCTCATGAGGTGAGTGGTGGTGAACCTCTCTACTCTAACGAGGATCCCCCCCTCGTGTTCCTCGAACACTTATCTTCAACTCACAGTACAAAGGCGCTGAAATGCTGACAAGGAGCGACATCTGCTAGGGAAACCACGGATGCCGCTTTTCTTCCTGATCATACTCACAACTTTCCTTATTCTTCAACGGGGTGACAGACTAGGTTGGATCAGTATCCAGAATCGAGATGCATACCCGCTACCTCGACCTATGGGGCTTCCATACAGATTTCAAGCCGGGGATATACTCCTGGGTATTCAAACCAGACTTTAGTCTTGAAAATTCCAAACCTTTGTGCTCTAGGCAACAACCATTTGAACTCTAGTTTCCACCGTCGCAATTGATCTCCTAGGAACTTATTACGAACACAACCAAGATGCCTCTAGTAGGGATTGGTACTCAAGGAGAGCCCTTCTAATCGTGGTTCTGATACTGAAACAGTCAACACAGTATTTGATTCACTTTGAACACACAGTTCGTACAGCACACTGCTCATTCTGAACACACAGCCCATAACATAGTACTTTGTTTATTCTGCACACAGCTCATATGGCATACTGCCCATTCTGAACACACAGCCCATAACACAGTACTTGATTTATTCGGCATATGGCTCATATAGCATACTGCCCATTCTGAACACACAGCTCATAACACAGTACTCGGTTTATTCTGCACACAACTCATACAACGCGTTGCTCATTTTGAACACATGGCTCATAACACAGTACTCGGTTTATTCTGCACACAGCTCATACGGGATGTAATAACGGAACTTACAGAAGTTGAAACAAACTCAAATGCTCCAAATTTTCCCTCTTTCTTTTGCTTCGCAGCCTGGAACCTATATAGCTTCAGATAGGTCCTGGTTCGACTACTCTGATATGACACGGGTTGAACCATGTGGTTTTACGAAAGAACAATTCCTGTTTTGCATAAATGTAGAAAATGGCACAGCACTCTGAGCACAAAACGATTCATTTTTGAAATTGTAATGACAAAAGGATTCTCAACCGGGTATTAAGCCTATAGCTGACCACAGTCAAAACGACTCAACAAAGAGAAACAAAAGGTAAACAACCTAATCACATCGAGTAACATTCAAAACGGCTCAAAATAAGAATTGAGACAAACAAAACAACAAACACGACACTCGGACGTATTACAAAGGCGAGAGACCTCTCAGTTCGCGAGGAGCCAGTTCCTTCGGGTATTGGTTCCCACCCTTTCTCATTTGTTTTTTTGGAAAAAAAAAAAAGCCCTTTTTCTCACTTTTTCTCTTAGCGCACATCTCTCTATTCTTCAATCTCTCATTTTTTATCCCTCTCCTGGGTGGTTGATGGATCAATAGGAGGTTGTGGGCTCGTGCCCCTAGCATTCTGCTAGATTCTCATTCTTCTGCGCAAAGCTAGTGAGTTCCTCCCACAAAGGAGTTGCGCTACAACTGAATGTGCAGCGAATTTGCAGCTGGCATCGGTTGATGATGTTCTGCTGGGGAGTTTGGGTGTGATCAGGTTTGTCCAGACAGGGGGGTGGAATATCTTGATCCATTCCAGTTCGTGCTTCGCACTTGGCTTGATACCTCGCTGCTCGGAGGATGAGAGAGCTTTCAGCCCTTTACTGACAGCTTCAACTATGCCATTTCTGGCAGGTAGAGTGCTCTTTTTGGCAAGCATTGACAATGGGGAAAAGACAGAAAGCCTGACTCAACTGTGCCCCTAGTTCATCATTTTGACCATTTTTTGTTTTGGCTTTCTACTAAAACAATTTTGACCAACATGAAAGTTAGATTAACATGCTTGTTCCACTTTTCTGATTCAAAATCATGCAAGTTAGATTGTGAGCACTGAAAATTTTCCTTTTTGGGTCCAAGATATGGTCCAGTTTTGGAAAAATGGAATAATTTTCGAGAAAATTAGTAAACCTCAGTAAAAATTCTCAAAAACTGTTTTTGCAAACGGCCACTGCTCAACGAGCACGGAACTTACTCTTGAGATGCACAACCTCAAATCCAAAATAATGAAAAATTGCCCCTTGTTTGACCGCAGCACATTGTATAGCAACGGAAAGTTGCCCCTTATTTGAATAGCGCCGCAGCATACTGTAATCAGTCCTCAAAGTGACGATCACAACCGAGGATACATCGAAGACAAAGATGATCAAAACCATTACATGGACACAATCGATTTGGAAGTGTTTATGGCTGGACTTCAAAATGAAGTTGCCTACGTATCCCAAACATGGAAATCAAGCCTTACGTAGTTCTGGGTTAAGGTACACTCGGGTATTAACGTCTCTTTTTATGCTCTAACTTTTGCCAAGGTCGCCCTTCCGAGTTTTCAACCTTGCGAGCTATGTTTTTCTTTCTTTTCATTTTTTCCTTTTTCTTTTCATTTTCTTCATTTTTTCTTCTTTTCTTTTATTATCTTCATTTTTCTTCTTTTCTTTTTTCATTCTTTTCTTTGCTCTAACTTTTGCCTGGGTCACCTTATGGGTTTTCGGCCCAGCGAGCCTCTCAAGGGTAAAGTGTGGCTTTGTCCATGTCAAATGGTTTTGAGATCCTGAAGTGATCTGAATCTAGAAGAATGGCTGCTGTTCGCTGACAATGTAGAAGTCCATCCAATGGGGGGCTGAATTTGCCCATAATGTTGTGGATAGGAACTCGGTTGTCCTTCAGCAATACTTTCTTCTTTTCTCCCTTCTGGGATTTGACATTCATGCTGATCTTCGTTAGCTTGAGGAATGTCCCAAATTTTTTTTACTCTTCGAGCATATCTGACATTTTTGCCCCTAGTTCGAGGGGGGGCTTCTGATCTAGCTTCGCAAGCTTCCTTTGTTGACATCTGACCTTCTTGATCTAACTTTTCTTGCCCCTAGTTGGAGGGCTGCTTCAAATCTGGCCACGCAGGCCTCACATTGTGGTTGACCTTTGAACATTCTGAATTCGAGTTCAAAGTTTGAAAGCAAAAGGGGTCGAGTCTCGAGGCTGAAAGCGATCCTAAGCTGCACAATCTCAAGAGCGATTCCACACAAGTCTTCGCAGGACCGCGCAAAACATTTTTTGAAATCTTTTAAGAAAACGACAAATCGCTCGCGCTGAAGACAGTGTAGAACCAACCTAGATCAAGCCAGGATCCTTCTCAGTACTCACATTGACAAGCATGATCTCAATCATTAAGGGCTTAGCATGCCTCTCTTTCTCTTAGTTTGATCAAATTTTTGCAAATCCCAAGGAATTTCTTCATCTTTGTTTTCATCACAATGTTCAAAAAGTTTTGAAAAACTTAGGTCAATGCAATGATTTAAAAGACACAGAAGAGCAGGTGGAGTGCACTGTCGTTTAATTCTAAAACTTGCTGGTACAACAGGCTCAAAGTAGAAATAAGCACAAAAATATGAAAACCACTGTTGTTTCATTCAGATCTTCTGGTGTTACTGGCTCCACGGCAGAAACAGACTCAAAAGAAAGAGAAAAGACAAACACAATACAAAATAGTGATGTTCGAGGTAACACCCCCGGAATCACCCGACTCCTAGCAACAGGACTGACTTGATACAACAAGACAGACCCAACTGACATAGTAAGAAAAGACTGACTATATACAAGACAACAAAACTGACTGAATACCCAAGTCAGAAAGTATAAAAACTAGCATTCGCAAATGCTCAAAATAGTGCGTGCCATACGCCACATCTGAAGTAAATCGAGTGCCGCTCGTAGGTGGTTCGTCCCCTGATCACATCACATTATCCTCCAGATTCACTGATCCAGTGACGATAGATTTTGCTGAGCTTGGTGGGAGAATGACCTTGTTGTCAAACAAGTCCTGTACTTCATGGCGGAGACGGAAGCAATTGTCGGTGCTGTGACCGGTCTGTTCATGGTACGCACAGTACTGAGTAGTATCATGACCTGGTGGAAGACGAGGAGGGAGAGGCCGAGGCTCGAGGGGTTTGAGATGCCCCTTTTTAGCAAGGATTTGAAGAGCCTTGGACAAAGGCATATAGAGGGCATGGAAGACCCTGCGCCCTCGGGGTAGATACTTCGAGGTTTGTGGATTTTTGTTGGATGCACTGGCAAAGGGGTCAGCAGGTGCTGGCTTGGTTTTCTGATCTTTCCCGAGTGTAGACTTAGGGTTGGAAGGAACAGTTCTGGCACATTAGCCCTTCTCCCAATTTTCCCCTTGGCTCGAACTGCCCTCGTTCTGAGTGACGAAAGTATCATCCACAGTTTTCGCAATAACTACGAGCACTTGCTGTTTATTCAGTCCCCCGGCTTTCAAAGCCTCAACAGCCTGCAGAAGTTGTTCATAGGGATCAGTGTCTACCCCCACCTTGTTCCTACCACTCGCCCCAGAGTGGTCGAAGGTTTGGGTTACCACATCAGTGCGAAGTCCCGTTGTCGATATGTTATTGCCAGAACTTAGAATGGCTTCAGGTTGGCTGAGCTCAATTACAATCCGCCCCAATAGTGGAGGCTCTTCTGGCATGAAGTTCCCAACATGTGATATGATTGATGGCGAAACCGACATTCTGAAGGCTAGATCAGCCACAGACCTCAGAATATCGCCGATCATTCCCATCAGCTCAAAAGTGGTGGGCTCACAGGTTTGGAATAATTGGGGTTCCCAGACTGGATGTGCAGCAGGTGACCTGGGCGAGCGTTGCATTTCAACATCGGTCTCACCCTATATGGCGATTCCTTGGTTTAATGCTGCTGTCATGACCACAATTTCTTCTGAATTTTGCGTCATCACGAGCCTACTGTACTGAATAGAGGTGATGTGAGTGGTGACTAACGGATCAGATGAACCAGTGAGCTTTGACTGGCCTTTCTCTGCCTTGCCTCAGCGAAGGAAAATACTGGCTGTTCTGAACTGAATCTCTGACCCGACAAAGTCTATCAACACAAATCTAAAGAACCTCGGGGGATATTGGAGCCCTCTGAAGCTATAGTTCCACGACTACCTAGCAAAAGAGAAAATAGGCAACATCTCAGCCCAATTTCACCAAAACAGATATAACCATAGCTGCATGACTGTGCTCTTTACTGAATTCTGCCCCAAATTCTGCCTGTAAACTGATATCCTCAGGTAAACTGATTCCGCTAAATACTGATGCCCTTAGGCCTAATACCCAGACTTGCAAACTGATACACAACCTGTAGAGGCACACTCTAACAGCACATAACAAGCAAGTGAGAGCCAAAAACACCCCTATGTTGGGGTAGGGTTTCCCTGTCCTATTTTGTCAGGAGCTAGGGTTTCACTATGCACACAGCGGTTTCAAACAACCTACAATCGGATAAGCAACCTGCCCTAGTTTGGAATAGTCACTATGGATTCCGATATGCACTAGGTCGAATGGTCAAAAAGGGTCCCCCGGTAAAAACCGAGGTTTATGTTCCCATCATGGCAGAGCCCGCAACCGGTCAACCTTATGGCACACTTCTCAAAGCGAGCCTCCGGTAAACCGTTCAGGAATAGCAAACAACAAACACAGTGTCGTAGGCACACCAATGCAAATGTAATGCAAAGAGACACATAAGTGTAATGAAAATAGGATATCATGAGTTCGAGTCAAGTTCTCTAAACTCCCCAACAGAGTCGCCAGAAACTGTAGACGCGCTCCCGGGAAATCTCCGATATCCGCGCCTGCGAGGGCTCAAATTTCATTTTGTTTTGAGCTACTATAGTTCGGACTCATGTCACGGTTCTGAATCTAATCGCACAATGTGCGATATGAGACCAATAAATCACCAAAGAGTCCAAATCTGGCAAATCATTTTGGAAAACTGATTTTTAATAAAAAAAAGTGCCAAACATGGCCTGCTTTGCCAAATATAGAGTCGCCACCTAAATATTTTATTTTGGGGGAATTTAGGAAACCCTGACTCGTGCCTAAGGCCACATGTCCGTCAACACCAAAGTTGCCTCGGCTCGGGAACTTAGGTACGATTGGAGAAGGTCATGTAATGAGCACCCCCGCTCGCCCAATCAAAGATCGGCCTGTACTAACATGATATTTTGTTTTTGAAAACACATGTGCTCTTATTCCTGTTAATTAGCTAATCTTACTGCGTGATGTGCACAGCATACAAGTATAGACTAGATTGCTTAATTTGGAATCAAGCATCGCATATCCGTTTGTTTGGAAATGGTTTGAAGTTTGCTACTCGTAAGTAGGCTAAAATGCGGATTTCAATGAATTGTTCCAATTCAGGTAATCCAACTTTCACCCACAGGCATTCAGACAGTTATATCACATAAGCAATTACCCTCATGGCAAGCATGTTGTCATGGCAATCAATAACACACATGCAGTATGCTAAAGCGTAAACACTTACAGTGTACTCCGAGCCAAAACAAAGAACCAGTTAGAAATCATGCATGATCCTAGTTCATGTTAAGATGGCTAATGCAACACATGCGAAAATGGAACTAAAATAGGCTCGGCTATTCTAGAATGGCATATGAAATGCAACTTGGTACATGTATTCAAATTGGAATTGAAATACAATGCAGTTAGTATAATGCGTCGAGCCCAATGCATCCAAGACAGATGAATGGGTGCATGCATGCAAGCATAAGGTATGCTAATTGAAACATGCCCTAAAACTAACCATCGTAAGCGGTTAAGTAAAAGGGAGAAAGAAATGGGGGTTGGAAGACATACATCACACACACGCACGCTTATTACAACAGTGTGCCCTCTTGAGGGAGGGACCGAATAAGAAGCTAACTAGCTAATCTAAGCTAATTAAATCTAATTATTACACAATGAATTAATTAACTAATCCTAGTTAACTAATTATTACAAAACAAATTGAAATAGCTAAATGCATTAACTATTAAAGGACAAACCAAAGTGAAAGCTAGCTATCTAAGCATGGAAACAAAGGAAAGCAATAAAAGAAGGAGGTTCTCAGAGGGAGAAGACTGGATGCATGCTCGGTTGCCTCGTTCGGAAATCTAATGCGATGCCCCGATTTGCCTCTGTTTTCATTTGTCCTCAGAACCTTGCACAAAGCTCCAGAAAGCTGAAACTTCACCTTGGGAGTCCTGTGGGAGGGTGACCGACCACTTTTGGTCTCTCCAGACACCTGTCGAACACTTTTGGTTGTTGAAAAACCAGAAAAGCGGTCGGCCAGCTAGTTTTCTGGCTGGCCGGCCAGTTGTTGCTGTTGAATTCCAGTTTGCTGCAACAGAGAGCAAGAAAGGGCATGGCAATGTATTTGCAAGATATGTGTGCACAACCACCCTCCCTATCATGTCATGAACTCAAGGGAGTACGATTCTCGACCCTTGGGCCACCAATCGCGCATTTCAATGCATGATGGCCGAGAGACGAAGTTGCACAATTCAATGTAAAAATGAATGCACAAGTAAACACATAAAGCCTAGAACTCTATCATGTATGATCAAGAGCGTCGACGACCGGGAATTAAGGCACGTTTCATCACTTCAAGTATGAAATGTCCCTCTTTTCCCGTGTTTGGACTAACACCTATTCCAGACACAATGCAACACATAACATGGCATGCACAATGACATGTAACATGGAATATGCAAAAATGCAATGTAACATGATCAACTTAACAAAGCTAATGACATGCGAACAATGCTAATGCATGCATGCACAATGCAATGCTACAAGGGTAACTTAGCCATGTTAGGGACATGCATACTCAATGCGAAGAAACAACTTGGCATACACAATGCGAATAACCACATGGCATACACAATGCAAATCAAGAGCATGGCATGCGCAATGCAAACAACAACATAACATGCACGGTGCGATGTGACATGGCATACACAATGCTCGATGGGCTTAAACAGAATGTGGGTAAACCTCAGCCATGCCAAAACAGAGGCCATTGGTGATAAAATAAAGGCACAAAACATAAAGCGTGCATGCACAATGCATTGGCCAACCAAGGAGGCCTAAGAGCACAACTCTCAAGAGTGCTCAAAGAGTGACAAACATGTAAGTGTAACAACACCAAGTGCACTGAAATGAGGTAAGGAATGATGCCAAATCATTCAAATAAAGCAAGTAAGGCATGCAAGAGTCCTTAAGGCATGAAGCTAGTAAAGAGGACTACACATGAGGCATGCAATACATGGCATGAATGCATGAACTAAGCACGGACAGAGCTTAAGTAGGTCAAAATAAGGACCTAAACATGCTGAGACAAGGGCTCAAATACCTAGGCATGCAAGCATACAAGCTAAGCCATAAACTAGGCAACAAATGCACAACCCTTAGAGGCACTCAAAGGGTGAATGAAATTGAGAACATGGCAAGTCTATATGCTCTGAAATGTCATGTTAGGGGATGCCAAATCATGTACACAACATAAATGAAGCATGAAATGGTGCTCAAAGCTTGAGGCAAGCAAGAGCACTTGTACTACAACTATACAAAACATGAAGCATGTGGCTAAGGCAATCCAAAATAGTCCTAGAACATGTTAAAATGAGTCTAAAACATGCATGGAAGGAAGCCAAAACATGCTAGCATGAGGGCATAAGGCATGATGCATACAAGGCAAATAAGGTGGATTACACTACACCTATTAAGACCAAGCATGGGATGACTTAAGCAACAAAAATCAAAGTTATATCATGGCATAATAACCCCAAAACACATTGAAATGATGGCTCGCAAGCTAAGGCATGAAGGCATACGCAATGGTTCATGTTAAGGCATAAATGGGCAAACCCTCCAACGCATTGAATGTGTGACAAATGTGAATGTATGGCCATGAAACATGGACTAAAATCACATAACAAGTGATGCCAAATCACTGAAATAGGCCAAGCACTGCATGCTAGTGGACTCAACACATAAGGCTAACAAGCTAGATTGAGCCAAGGCTATACAAAGCAAGTCATGCATGACCAAAAAAACCAAAATCAAACCTTAAACATGGTAAAACATGAATAAAATATTCTTTAAGCTAAGCCAAAAGCATGCTAAAATGATATGTCAAGGCATGATGCATGTTAGGCTATTTCAAGGCATTACACTACAAGTGTATGGAGCATGCAAGGGCAAACCAAACCAAACCAAACCAAACCAAAACAGAGACATGACATGGCAAAACATCACCAAAAACATGCTGAAATGGAAAGAAAACAAGCTAGAATGACATGCTACTTCATGAAGCATACAAAGCTAGTTTGTGTGATTTACACTACAAGTGTATAAGGCATGCATGGAATGACAAAACCAAGTCAAAAAAGTGGTATGCCTCGGCAAAATAACCACAAATACAAGCTAACATATGGCCAACATAAGCTTAACAAAAGTGCTCAAACATGAGGCATATGAAGCTAGTATTGAAGACACAAGAAGAGGGGATGACCCTCTCCCATTTAGGACATCAAAACCACCTTTCCACCACTGAAAATCCTCTAGATTTCAGTGGTAGAAATGTCATGCAAAGGGTTCAACAAGAGCCTAAAGGGATGGCTCAAAATAAGACCTAACAAGGCCTAAGAGGGGCTAAATCACCCCAAACAAAAAAGTGACCTAAAACAACTATTTTAATCACTTAAAAATGGAACTTTTTTCAATTATAAGTTAAGCTCAAAATAGCATACAAATAGGCTCAAAACCTTAAGCAAGAATGGGGATTTTAAAGGTCAAAGACTCACCCTTGAAGACCTTCTTTACTACTGCAACTCCAGCAAGTTCTTTGAGCTTAAATCCGTCCAAGAACACCAGAAACAACTCCTTAGCCCCTCAGTAACCCAAGCAATGTGTTTGAGTGTGTGTTTGTGTTTTACACTAAGACAAATCTACACTTTTGAAGCACAAAAATGAAGAAACAGGGAGATATAGATATAACACTATATCTATCCCTCTTAACTGGTTTTTCTGAACCTAGAGGAGGGAGGGGGAGCTTCCCTCTTATAGAAAAGGAAAGGCAAAGCTTCTAGGAGAAGCCAAGCACCAAGGCAATCCCTCCATACACGTGTATGGAGGATGGCCCTAATGCCCTCTAGCAGTGTCAGCTGGAGGAAAATATCTCCAAAAAGGTGTCAAAGCAGCCGACCACTTGAACTGGTCAGCCTGCTACTTAAAGTGGCCAGCCGACCACTTCAAGTGGTCTCTGAGAGCAACAACTGGTCGGCCATGGTGGGAGAGAGTCCAGGGCATGAAAGAAAACTAGTGGTGTGGTGGCCGACTAGTAAATGTGGCCCAAAGACCAAGCAAGCCAGTTATCTGACCAGAAAATTGGCTGACAGAAGGAAAAGTGGTCTCCATGGAGAAAAAGTGGTCTCCCACCCTTGTACCACCTTCCAAACAAGAAAAACAAGGTTTGTACCAAAAACAAACCAAAGTGGATGCAAGACGAGAGATCGGGAGGCAAAGCACGCGGCCGAAAGCCCCGAAAACCAGCTGACGAGCACCAAAAGTGGTATGCAACCACAAAAGTGGTCTCCCGGACCACGGTGTCCCCCTAGGCAGAGACAACAAGGTATGGTTCAAAAACCATGCCAAATGGAGAACGTTAAGCAGTCCCGAGACAAGGCGCGCGACCGAAGGCTCCAAAAATCGGAAACTAGTCTCCAAACGGGAAAAGTGGCCTACGACCACGAAAAGTGGTCTACGGCCACAAAGAGATGGTCTACAAGACCTCTCCCTCCCTCCAGGAAGAGAAACAAGGTTTGGTCCACAAACTGAGCCAAAGCACAAAGAGTTCAGAGGCCCGGAGGCAAGGCTTGCCCCCAAAACTCCGGAGACTCGAAACGAGCACAACACGCACCATCACCGAGCGCTCAATCGATGACGTTTGAGTCTTAAGGTCGGTCAAAAATGGGGTGTCTACATTAAGCTATATATATATAGAGGGAGAGAGAGAGAGAAATCTTCATCTTAGAGAGAGAGAAACTCAATCTTGAGGAATTGGCTTGGAGGATTGAAGAATTTGGAAGCTAAGCTCAAGAAATTGCTAAACCTAGCCTCATTGAATAGAGTAGGTAAGAGTTTAAACCTCAATTTGGGAGTTAAGTCACTTACATTGTGGATTTAAGAAGATAATGAGATTAAATGTGTGGGTTGAACAAAGATTGCAGGAATTGTGATGAAATTGTACATACATGCAAGTATTTGGTTCGATTCTTCAAGTTTTGAGCATGAACTTTGATAATCATGTTGAATTGGGAGTTGTCACCTATATGCATCCATGTTTTCTAAGTCTTGAAGGTTTGAAATACATGAATTCATGAATTAGAAGAGTTTCATACTCTTGAGCATGATCCTTGTCATCTATGTTGAATTTAGAAGATGAATATGTAGAATTTTATCATTTTGGGCTTGAATTCTATGTTTCATTATGAAATTAGAAGTAGTATTGTACATGTACTTAATTTTATGTTTGGAAGGCCATGAAAAGAGTTTTGAAATTAATCCTCACATGCATGAAGATTTGAGTTCAATTTTGGTAAATTCATGAGGTTTTGAGCAAAAGATTTATGGATGATCTTGTATTTGAGTTTTCAAAAAAAAAAATTATGATTATCAAAGTGTTTTCATGAGTTTGGAATGGCCATGAAAGCTTTTACATGTTAAAATGTATATTTGAAACTCATATTTTCTGTTTTGAAACCCAGAAAATTCACAGCTGGCTCAAGCTACCAAGTGGTGGCTCGAGCCAACATTACGAGCTCCCAGTATTTTGAACTCTACAAAAGCTGGCTCGAGCAAAGAAGTGGTGGCTCAAGCGAGCTCAGTTTTTGCCTTCAGCTGGCTCTGGCCACGAAAAGTTGGCTCTAGCCAACAACTTATTTTCAGCATGTTTTCAAAAGATGTTTTAAGCGCATATCTTTGTTCCCATCTCTTTTCGAATATTCTTAAGCATGAATTATGACTTATTGAGGACCAATAAGCTAAGAAACAACATAAGTAAATGATTAGGAAAGAGAGGAAAGATTCATTTGGTTTGAACATTGAATTTCATCCTTTGAGCATGAACCTTGTAATCCATGTTTTTGAAAGACTTTCTTAGTATTATTTAAAGTTGTGGATAAGCTATGCAAGTTCATGATTTGACCACTCTTAGGCATACATTGTACATTCTAAATGAATTAAAAGGTTAGAAATGATCCTAAGAGAATTAAACAAGTTAAGGAGCGGATTAAATAGCATTAAGATCCGATTTGTGTATGTTTATGAATTGTGTAGGAGCATCCACGAGGACGAATCAACACTTTGAACACTGTGAGTAATATCTTAGTAAAGATATTTTCAAGTATGTTATTTTCCAAATGCTACTTCTGTATAAGCTTCATGGATTTGTTGATTTGAATTACGAATGAGTATTCTATATGCTTAAATTTTGTATAAGGCTCTGTAAAGAACATGATTTGGGCCCAAGGCCGTTTGAATATTATGATGGGCCAAAGGCCGTTTGAATATCGTGATGGGCCAAAGGCTGTTTGAATATGAATGTAATGGGCGAAAGGCCGTTTGAATGAAAAGGTGATCATGATCACGAATATGAAATGCACATAAATATGGATATGGAAAAAATTGGCCCAAGGCCATTTGATACGTTTGAAATGTTTGAATTGGGCCCGATGCCATTTGATGAATCTGACAAGTTATACAATGGACCCAAGGTCATCTGATAAGTTTGCTAAGGATTTAAAATGGGCCCGAGGCCGTTTGACATGTACAACAAAAACACAGAATGGGCCTAAGGCCGTTTGTATATGAAATTACGGGTTCGATGTAGTTAATATGAATCTCATTTATATAACCCCCTTACTTTGGTATTATTCACTGGGCGTTAGCTCACTCTTATTTATATGTATGTAGGTGAGCAAAGGGACGTTCAACTCCAGCCTTAGTGGAGTTTAAGAAAAGAACCCGAGTTTTGTGGAGTCAGCCCAGGTGCCTCACGCAAGAGGCTTTGTTTATGATCTTTTGTATTTTCTTTTGCTATTTCCAATGGTCATGATAGACCATTTATGTGTATAAGCTTTTGGTATAGCTGACTATGTGTTTGAATGATCCTGGGTGCACAAGATGTTAACTACTAATATGTGGTGTGAGTTATTATCAAGTATATTTGAAATATTTTTAGTTTGTCGTGTAAGCACAGCTCATTGGACAAAATTTTTAAGTCTGTTTCCGCATCAGACCCCATGTTATTAAGTTTTAATTGATTTCTATTTGAGACCGTAGGTAATCTCATGATTATTGGCCGGTTATGACCTTAATCTATAGGGGCGGGTTCGGGTCATGACATATGCAAAGGAGTTCATGATCTTGATACTTTCATGTTTGCCACTTCGTTGACTATGTACGGGGATCGAGCTATCATTTGTGCACTCGAGCGGAGAAAATGATCATCTGGTATTTTTGCAGAGCTTCTGAACTTCTGGGAAACAAGTCTTACCGCCCGAATGGTGAATGTTGTGCTCGAGCAGTTAGCCTATATGCTTCGCACTGCCTTTAGTCACATCGCTTGAGCAGTGAAATGTGTGCTCGAGCAGTCTTCGCGATTTAGCTTACTATAAAGTGCATAGTTTGCTACTTTTAGGGTTGAAGCAATCCAAAATCTCAGAAAGAAAGAAAAGAAAAAGTGTTTTCTATTGGAGGCTATTTTG
This sequence comes from Camellia sinensis, assembly GCF_055761805.1. Lineage (NCBI taxonomy): Eukaryota > Viridiplantae > Streptophyta > Magnoliopsida > Ericales > Theaceae > Camellia > Camellia sinensis. Next base: position 163,201,772 of record NC_138969.1, on the reverse strand, counting down.
TATGAGTTTCCTTAGTGTATAGAAGGTGACCAATTGATCAACGAATTTCAGATTGTCAAATATCAAGGGTTATTCTTATTGTGTCGTTCACAAAAGAGAGAGTTGTTCTTCGATAGATTCTAAGAAACTTGGGCCTGAAGTTTTGGTTTATTCCAGAGTGGCTCATCATTGTGGATTCGACATCAGCGTTGTGGATTCAACATTAGGCAAAACAATTTCAAGGTGAAGATGATGGTGGAAGAGGCACATTCAGGTCGGTTCAATTTGGACGTGGATTTGGTAGGTAATTGAGGGTACACTTGTGTAATTCCTTTTTGTTTTCTTAGTGGATTGTTTTATGACTTTTTCCCGTGATTTTTTTTTATCGTGATTGGAGGTGCTCCAATTGTGATTTTTCTATGTTAAATCGTTATGTCAATTTGTCTTTGATTGTTTGATTGGGATTGTTACTTATTGTTTAAAAATTGAAATATAATCACAAATCAATATCTCGGGAATTTTTAGATTTTTCACCTAATAATCCACATGATATGACTTTGTATAATAGTCTACTCATTAAAGGTATGCATAGATCCAACCAACTCGTTCAACTCGACCGATCTGAATTGACCTGAATGTGTGCAGTTGATTTCGAAAATAGCAACAGTCGGAGTCTGGTGTACAATGTGTATTTTCACGAATTCGTAGTTGATTGATGGTTTAGGTACTTAAACCTGTGTGAATCCAAATTGAACGATATATATCACTAATTAATGATATTTTATTTACAGGTGGCTTATTTTTGTTGTATCTCATTACTACACCTTATCAATAATACACCAAAACCAAAGACTTGTCTTTTTAGTTCCCATCTTTAACTTCTCAATTCTATCTATTTCACATTAACCAATGTTATGTTTTTTTCCACCAATACAGACTCTCTCTCTCTCTACCGATTTATCACACTCTTCTTCAATACAAACTCTCTCTCTCTCTCTCTCTCTCTCTCTCTCTCTCTCTCTCTCTTTATTTTCTATGAGACCCCCTATCTTCATTCTCCCTTACCCACAAACCCAATCTTTCATTACCTTTTACAAACCCTATTTTCCTTATTCAATCTCCTTCTCATAGAAACCCTAATGGCCATAGAGCCAAGTGACGATGGCAAAGTGATAGTCAATGGAGCAAGAGCAATGGCGATAATGACGGAGTTGGTCGATTGTGGTAGTGGTGCTAAACGACAAAAAGTTTTCTTTTTTCTTTTTTTTTTTGAAATTGGTCTTAATTCTATTTATATATCTTAACTCATTCTTGTTTGAACCTGTTCATTATTTTGATTGAATCACATATTTAAATCTTTGAATGAATTTGTTATTGACATGTTTGATCTGAGACTTGTTTTATAGGAGGAAGTTGTCTTTCTAACACACCATTGACCGAGCCGACCATCAAACCGAGTGGGTTGCTGCGGTCAATTTCAAAAACTAGATCGGTCGACAACGAATAATCAAGCTTGTAAACCGATGCATTCGGTTCGGCTGATGGATTAAGGGTACACTCTACCCAATCCGACCCGTGCACACCCCTACCACTCTTGAGAATTCTCATTTCATACAATTAGGTAACCAAAATCCTACGCATATTAGGTTTCCTAATAGTTTCCAAACTCTATTATCCAAACCCAAATATATATGTATAAATTAACCTAATAACTGTATGGAATTCACCTTTATCATATGGGTGGACTAATGTTAACATATATAACTTAACCCATATATGTTGATTTCTAACTTAGAATACATATATATATATATATATTGACAACCCAGTACAAGGTTTTGCTTCCAAGAAAAATCACTGGGCGGGTTAGATGTAAAAGGACGATTGCTTTATCATCTCACGAAATGCGTTTATATTAGTTTTTCCTTTTTTCTTTTTTTTTTTTTTTGTGGTTCATAAAAAATGTGTTTTCTTTCAAAAAGTACCACTTCAAAAAGTCAATTTTTGTTATTGTTTGTTGAACGACATATGTAACCAGAAAGGCCATAGAGAATATGAGAAGGGATGGTAGCAAGTGGTAGGCAAATGATTAAGGGTTAGGATTTGGGTTTTGTTTCCACTCCTCAGAAATTTTTGTTGCCACTCAAGAAATCCTGCAGGTGCGAACACAAGAAAATTTGTTGATTCAATGCGAGCATGCCAAAACTTGTGAACCTAGTTCAAGGTATAGGAATTGTTGAACTTTTCTGACTTCTAACACAGAGAAATGACTGTGGGTGGCTAAAAGGAGCCCCCACTGGTTCGGATCTTGACCCAATTTAGAGGACTTTTAACAAATTTATAGATGCCAAAGATAATTAGACTAAAATTGTGACTTGCATTGATTGGAAATGAAGTACAATTGGTAATTAAGATAACTAATGAAAGAAACTGAATGAACTAAGCTACGATGCTATGAGACGAAAGCTATAAGCTAAGGTAAGGTAATGAAGATAAATGGGCTATTGAAACTAGCATAAATGTATTGAAAAACATGTGTTGCAACACTCTTGGTTGAGTGTTTGGAAAACTAACTCCTTGATTGTAGAGTGTGTTAACCCTTCACACCCTCTTGAGCTACCATGTGTCCTAAAGAAAAATCCATTTGCCTTGATCTTAGGACAAATGGCTCCACTTTTGTAGGATTGTAGCTAATATGGAAGATCTTCAAATCTTATAGGCCTCATCATTTATCAACTTAGATAAGGCACCAAGATAAAAGATAAGCCTCAATAGTAGGAGATAAGCCCCCAAGAGATAAACCTCCACAACTTTCTAATTATTAGGAATAGTTAAGGCTCACCTTATCAAATCTAAATTTAACCCAATAACTTAGCTAATTTAATTAATTAAAACAAATCAACTCCATCCACCACTTACTCAACCTTGGTGGTGGGTCCCACGAAATCTTTGACTTTTTATCGTCCATTGTCATGTGGCACAATAATTGAAAAAATTGTCACGTGACAATTTTTAACAAAAGGGGTACAAACAGGTTTTCATATTAGTTTGGGAAAGAAGACGATAAAGCCATATTTGTCATTTTCTGTTACACTTTTATCATCATCTTCTTTTCCAAATTTCACTGGGTTAGACCCACTTTCTAAACCCAAATTTCTCTTTTTTTAAATTTGGAATAAGAGGAAAGTTCTTAAAAATATTTTGATGACAATTTGATGAAACAATTGGAATAGTTCATATCAAATCAACTATTTTATTCAAATTTAAAATCAAATTAGATATAAAAAATAAAAAACAAATAAAAAAAAAGATTAGTTAAGGATTGAAATGGTCTTAGTTTTGTTATTTATTTATTTATTTATTTATTATTATTATTATTATTATTATTATTATTATTATTATTATTTTGGGTGTGCGTTTGCCGGATTGTGATCCTCTCTATTCTAAAATCGTAATGGATGATCTCCATTACATTATATAAGGATTTGTTATATTTTTTTTTCTATATTTAAAATAATAATAATTTTTTATGATTATTTCACAACCTTTATTTCAGAACCTAGTTCAAGGGCTACTTCCAACCCGTCTTTGTAAGCCTTCTTTCATCATATCCGACCTTTTTGCTCCTAGTTCAAGGGTTTCTTCCAATCTGGCTATAAAAAACCTCATAATTTGGTTGACTTTTGAACATTATGAATCATTGTTTTAAAGCTAAGCGGCCGGATCTCAGGTCAAGAGGGATCTTATGCTGTACAATCTCAAAATCAATTTTGGGCATGTCTTCATAGGACCACGCAAAACTGTTTTTGAAATCTTTTAATAAAGCGACTAGTCGCTCATGCTCATCCAAAGACAATGTAGAACCAATCTGGACTGAGCCAAGATCCTTCTCAGTACCCACATTAACAAACATGATCTCATCCATTAAGGGCTTAGCACACCTCTCTTTCTCTCAGCTGATCAAAATATTCAAATCTCGAGGAATTCCTTCCTCTTCATTTTTATGAAAGTTTTGGAAAAAAAGTTTCAAAAACTTTAGTCAATGTGATGATTTACAAGCATAGAGAAGTAGGCAAAAATTACTGCATTTTTATTCAGAACTTATGGCTCAATGGTCAAAACAAAACAGACTCAGAAGAAAGTGAAAAGACAATGAACATAAACGGGACAATGATGTCTGGGTTATGACCTCCAAAATCACTAGACTCTGACTCACAAGACTAACTCAATCCTAATTCTAGCTCCACAAACTTGGTGGAATCAGGTTTAGACTCAATACCCAATTCAGAAAGTAAAATGAAAGCATTCCCAAATTGCTAATATGAATGCCTGCCATCTACCTCGTCTGGAATGAAACATGTGCAATCAACAGGTGGTCCATCCCTGATCATAGAAATGGTCATAATATCTCCCAAATTTATTGGTCTTGTGCTAGTTTCAAAATCTATCACAGATTCAACCAATGTCAGACCCAAAACTTCTCCAGTGCTTCTTTGCCTCTTGATCAATCCACGACTCAAGAAAACCATAAAGAGAGGAGTGCATGCCCACGAGACTATCTTCCATAATTCCTAATTTTAGCTCCAAATCATCTTCCACCACGGGTTGTTAGGGTTTTGGCTGGAATTGAGGTGCATATATCATGAATAAATTAGTGCCCTCTAGAATAAGCACCTCGAGTTTGGGTAGATGGAAAGGTGTGATGTATATGTTAGGGTTAAAGGTGGGTGGTAGAGTATGGATAAGGTTGAAATAGGAAGGTGGTGGGACTTGGTCATGGGGTGGCAATAGGTTGGTGGTGGTCTTGGCTTTTTGGGGTGGAGTTATGATCTTATTAACAATAAGATCTTGAATCCAATGATGAAGTTGAAAACAACAGTTAGTATCATGACCGTGTTGTTGGTGGAAGACACAATACTTGGCGGGATCATGGCTACGTAGAAGTGGATTAGAAAGGGATTGGGGATCAAGGAGCTTGAGGTGCCCTTTTTTCACCAGAATTTCCATGGCTTGGGTTAGGGACATATGGAGAGAGTGAAACCTTCGGTTTTGAGGTCGGGTTGAAATGGTTTGTTGTGGGTCAATATCAACAGAAAGGTTGGCCATTTTGATAAAAGTGGTGACAATGTTGATCTCTGAGGGTATGAAATTGGTAGTTGTGTTACCATCGACAGTAGCATTGAAACTACGATTGAACATCTTCCTCATGGGCTCATTTCCTTCTGTAATGATCCCTTGTTTGATAGCATCCTCAATTTAAACCCCAATCTCATGGAGGTCCTTGAAGTTCAAGAGTGGGAGAACTATCATTTTCTGTAGTAATCCCCTATGCACATTTTTTACAACCATGCAGACTTGATCTTTTTCCAAGGGTCGACTTGTCATCATGGTTGTCTTTGCCCTCTACCTAGTGAGAACTGCCATGAAGCTCTCGTTGGGCTCTTGTCGAGTTGCCTCCAATTCCTGAATGGTTACCTCAATCTGGGTGATGTAAGAATATTGGGTGACAAAAGCCTCGGCTAACTTCTCCAAACTCTATTTTATTGAGTCCTCCAGCTTGGCAAACCAGATGGCAGCTATACCAGATAAAGTTCTCCTAAACAAGAAAAGCTTTTGAGCCCGAAATAGGCACATCGGTTTCAAGATGTCCGAGAAGAGGCAAATGTGAACCATAGGGTCACCAACACCATCAAATCTATCCATGTGCGGCATTTTGAACCGCTCAGGCAGCCTCAAAATTGTTTCTATAAGCCCTCAATGTTTGGAACAGAGTTGATCCCTTGTGATTTGTTGAACATTTTCTCTAATTTGGATATTTTCAACATAACAAGGTCAACTTCATCAATATTTGTAGGGAAAAGTCCTCTCATTTGTAGATTAGGTTCATGAAGCTCCGCAATTGGTGGTGGTGGTTCTAGATCTGGATGAACCACTGGAGGTGGACGAGATGTGGATGACCCAGATGGGTGTTACAGTTCGGCGAGAGCCTCTCTGCTAGCGGCAACCTTGTTATTAAGAGCATCAATGCTTTGTTGAATGGGCAAAAGCATGTTTGCTATATCTAGCGGAGGTTGGTCCGTTATTGTTGGGGTTTGGTCCGTCACTATTGGAAGTGGTTTCGTCACTATTGGAAGTGGGTCTATCACTACTGGAGGTGGGTCCATGACTACTGGAAGTGGGTCCACCATAGATCCTAGAAATTTTGGCTGGCGAGGTTCTAACAATGAGGTTTTAACCTTCCTTGTTGTAACTAGTGGCGGAGAAAGTAACATTGGTTGTCTTTGAACCAAATCTGTGGTTCTACTAAGTTTACCGGCGCGAGTCCACAAAACTTGAGGGATATTAGACCGTTCTGAAGCTATAGTGCTACGACTATCTAGCAAAAACAAAACAAAACTCCCAATCAAAAATTCGACAGCATTTCGGTTCAACTGATCATTATGCATATTGAACTCAACCCCTCAAAATGATTTGCCTGACCCATTGATTAGATTTGAGAACCCCAGATCCCATACATTGCACATAGTAGGAAAGAGAACAAATACCTCTATAGGAGGTAGGGTTATCATGTCTTAGCTTTGAAATGATCTGAGGTTTCACTATTCACACAAGTGGCATCATACATTCTAGAATAGGGTAGCATCCTATCTTAATGTTAGATGCTGCTAGAGCATATTACATGCACTATATAACGATCCCGGTTTCTAATTTGACCTTCACGGTGTTTCAGACTCGGGTCTTATGGTTTAATGTTGTTGTTTATGTCTTTCCCTCTTATTGCCCTTTGAATTTGAGTGTTGGAATGTCTTGGTGTAGACACCCCATTTTTGACCGACCTTAAGACTCAGACGTCACTGATTGAGCGCTTGGTGATGTTGCATAATGTGCTTGTTCAGAAGTTTCAGAGTTGTGGCCGTGAGCCCTGCCTCCAGACTTCCGAACCCTCTTCTGTGCCTTGTCTCGGTTTGCGAACCAGACTCGGTTTTCTCTGTTTCTTTTCCTGAGGGGAGGGAGAGGTCCCGTAGACCATCTCTCAATGTCCGTAGGCTACATTTGGTGGCCGTAGGTCATTTTGCCCATTTCGGAGTCCGGTTCCCGGTTTTCGGAGCCGTCAGGCCGTGTGCCTCGATTCGGGACCGCTTAACCACCTCCTATTGCTCTGATTTTTGGCATACATCTTATTTAATCCCTTTTGAGGGACACTGGGGTCTGAGAAACCCACTTCGTGGCCGAATGCCATTTTCGGTGCTTAACAGCCCATTTTCGGGACCCCGAACTGCGTGTTTTAGTCCCCGAGCGTTCGTTTTGCAACGGTTTTCGTTCATTTTTGGCAGGTACCTCTGTTTTATCACTGGAGAGGTCACTGAACGGTGGGAGGCCAGCAATTGTTGCAACAGCCAGTTATATCTCCTCCGAGGCCCTCCGGCGCCCGTTTTTCGCACTTCCGGGCTAATGTTGAATACCTTGGAGCTAATGTTGCCAACTTTCAACCACATATCTGTGATCTACACATCTGAGAGGCCCCTAAAAGTTGTGGCCGGCCATTAAGGTTACCTGACCCTTTTGACCCCTTTCTTCCGGGCTAATGTTGAACCCCTTGGACCTTTTTTCTCGAACTTTGAACCATATATCTGTGATGTACACACATGAGAGGCCCCTAAAAGTTCATGGCCGGCCAGTAATTCACATTGACCCTTTTGAACCCCTCTTTCCGAGCTAATGTTGAACCCCTTGGACCCACTTTCTTGGACTTTCAACCACATGGTTGTGTTGTACACACATAGGGGTACCTCACCAGTAGCTGGCCGGCCAGAAAATCTCATTGAACCTTTTGACCCCTAGCCGGCCGGCTAGGGGGTGTGGCCGGCCGGCCACCTGCAACAAAAGTACTAGGCCGGCCGTGTTCCTTGCACTGTGCACTTTACAGCTGTGGGGCAATATCCCCCAGATATTATCTGTATCCGGGGGATATTTTGTGGGGGAGTTTTGCTCTCCTTTTCCCCCACCTTTACACCCCCTTTTGGACCCTTATAACCAGCTGGTGGCCTCCTTTGTTGGGGTTAGAAAAACTCTCCTTCAAGCATCCATACTAAACTCCATCTTCTTCCTTCTCAATTCTTCAAAAAACCCTAAGTCCCTAACCATCATTCCTTCTACACCACCAAGCTCTACCACCACCATCTCATTTCCAGCAACAAGGAAGGTTTCTCAAAGGCTTAAGAAGCTGCAAATTCATCCAAGAAGCAACAAAATTTTGAATCTTCAAGGGTAAGTAATACTTTTACCCTTTTGACCCTTTTTCTTGATCTATTTCTAAGCCCCACTTCCTTTTTGTTTCAAGCTCCGGCCCTAACTGAAAAGGGCCATCTTTTGAGCTCATCTTCACTTTTCATTAAGGGCTCAACCCTGTTTGAGCCCTCCATAACACATTTGCTTCATTGATCCTCTTGTATGTCATAGTTTTGCATGCTATTTTTGACCCATGAGAAATTTATTTTCGATCATGTTGTAAACTGATATAAGGCTTATTTTGAGCCCCTCTTCAACATTGGAGAAGGGCTCAGCATTGTTTGGTGTCTCCATGTGTCACTTGTAGTTATATCCCTTATTTGGCCCCATTTTTGCATAAATTGGCAGCCCCCTTTGCTTCTGTTTTTGGACCTTGGTCCGAACTGAAAGTGGTCTTATTTTGGCCTATACTTCATGTTTCATTAACACTTTTTTTCTGTTTGGTGATTATTTTGTATACTTCATGTTATAGCACCTTTTGAGCTTCATTTTGCATCACACTTCTACCATGTTTGTATACTGATTTGAGGTCTACCATATACTGTAAATGTTCATGTTTTTGGTCCATCTTCAGTGTTGTAGAAGGAAATTTTTCAGTTTGGGTTTTGCTTATATCACTTACTTCATTACCCCTCTTTTGGTCCCTATTCTTGCATGCTATTTTTCCCCCACCTATGCTTGCTGTTTGGCCATGTTTATAACTGTGAAAGTGCATCTCTTGGGACTGTCTAGCTTCTGTCTTTGCATTGCATGTCCATATTGTGCATGTTTTGCATGGCTATAGGCCATTTCGGGTGCCTAATGTTGCATTTCGGGACAATTCCTTGCATTTGGTATCATTTCACCTCATTTCGGGACTGTTTTCCCCCATATTTTGCTACTGAAATTCCATTAGAGCGATTGCCATTCATTTCATGTCATTTCATAGCATTTTATCATTGCCTCGGTTTGCGTGCCCGTGTGCACGCATTTTGAGGCACTTCATTTTTATCCGACGGCATCCTATGTGAGTGTGGCTGAGGCTCACTCATGTTGGTATAAGCCCATTTGTCATTTTCATGTCATTTCATAGCATTTTATCATTGCCTCGGTTTGCGTGCCCGTGTGCACGCATTTCGAGGCACTCCATTTTTATCCGACGGCATCCTATGTGAGTGTGGCTGAGGCTCACTCATGTTGGTATAAGCCCATTTGTCATTTTCATGTCATTACATTGTATTCCATCATCGCCTCGGTTTGCGTGCCCGTGTGCACGCATTTCGAGGCACTCCATTTTTATCCGACGGCATCCTATGTGAGTGTGGCTGAGGCTCACTCATGTTAGTATAAGCCCATTTGTCATTACATTGCATTTATCATCGCCTCGATTTGCGTGCCCGTGTGCACGCACTTCGAGGCGTCTCATTTTCATTGCGTTTATTATCGCCTCGGTTTGCGTGCCCTTGTGCACGCACTTCGAGGCGTCTCATTTTCATTGTATTCCATCATCGCCTCGGTTTGCGTGCCCGTGTACACGCACTTCGAGGCGTCTCATTTTCATTGTAATTATCATCGCCTCGGTTTGTGTGCCCGTGTGCACGCACTTCGAGGCATCTCATTTCATTGCATTCTGCCATCGCCTCGGTTTGCGTACCCGTGTGCACGCCTTTCGAGGTACCTCATTTTCATAGCATTTTGTGTGATAGGATTGCATCTTAGTTGCATTTCATGCATATCATGCATATTGCATCGTGTCCGGAACAGGAGTTAGTCCGGGCACGGGAAACGAGGTATATTTCGTATTCCGAGTGACGGAATGTGTCTCAATTCCCCAGTCACCGACATTCCGGATTACCCATGATGGAGTTAGGTTTTTGCTGTAGTTTCATGTGCATTCATCCTATATTGAGTTGTGCATTTCGATTCCTCGGCCATCATGCCTCGGTATGCGTGATTGGTGGCACGAGGATCGAGACATGCATATATCTGTGCAAATACATTGCTATGCCCCTTTCCTGCTCTCTGTTGCAGCAAAATCAGGAATCAGCAACTTTTTGGGACTTGGCACGCATTTCAAGGACAGGTGTAAACAGAGGCTAATTGGGGCATTCCGGTGGATTTCCGCGCAAGACAACCCGGACATGCATCATCCATCAGAAGCAAGGCGGTCCCTGGCTTGCACGCCAGTTTTATTTGCTTTCTTAGTTAATTCTTTAATTAATTAGGATTTTGTAATATTTCGGACTGTAATATTCTTTCATTCGGGACTGTAATATTTGGACTGTATATTTATTCGGACCCTCCGAGCGAGGGCACAACTGTAATAAGCGTGCGTGAGTGTGATGTATGTCTTCCAACCCCACGTCTTTCTCCCTTTTATTTATCCGCTTATGATGGTTAGATTAGGGCATCTTTAAATTAGCATACAGTATGACGGCATGTTTGCATCATTCATCTGTATTGCATGCACCGGGCTCAGCGTACCATACTAACTGCATCGTATTTTCAATTCCAAGTTGAATACATGGTAGTTGTAGCATTTCATATACCATCTTAGAATAGCCGAGCCTGCTATAGTTGCATTTTGCATGTGTTGCATTAGGCATTTCTATATACTTAGGATTCATGCATGATTTCTAATGAGTTTCTATTTTGGCTTGGAGTACTCGGTAAGCTTTATGCTTTAGCATTCTTGCATGCGTGTGAGTGCTGCCATGAGTAGCATGCTTACCATGAGGCTATATGCTTATATGTTATAACTGCCTGAATGCCTGTGGGTGAAGGTTGGGTTATCTGAATTGGAATAAATCATCAAATGTTTCAAGCCTACCTGCGGGTAGCAAACCATTTTCAAAAACAAGCATGAAATGTTTTGTTCCAATTCGGGCGACCCGGTCTATACTTGTATGCTGTGCGCATCACATAGTAACCTAGGCTAATAACCGGTATAAGAACTCACAATGTTTTCAAAAATTGATATCATGGTTAGTAGAGGCCGGTCTATGACCGGGCGAGCGGGGGTGCTCACGAAGTGACCTTCCCCAATCGTACCCAAGTTCCCGAGCCGAGGCAACTTTGGTGATGACGGACACGTGGCCTTTTGGCACCGAGTCAGGGTTTCCTAAATTTCCCAAAATAAAATATTTAGGTGGCGACTCTGTATCTGTCAAAGCAGTCCATGTTTGGCACTACTTTTTCAAAAATCTGTTTCTCAAAACGATTTGCCAGATTTGGACTCTTTGGTTCAGACTTAGAACCGTGACTACGAAAAGGCGAGTCCGAGCTGTAGCGAGGTCCCCCGCGGGCTTGTTACACTTGGGCGTGTTTTCAACATGTTCGTTGGTAGTTGGTCTAGAACCTTGTTGCCTAGAATTTTAGCCTTCCGCTCGAGCGGGTCTTCTTGCACTCAAGCGGGGTTTGCAATCACTCAGTATTTTGTGCGTCTGCAAAAATACTGCAGAAGTGTTTTTCACGCTCGAGCGGAGTTTCTTACTCTCGGGCGAGTCTGAGCTCGAGCGGCCCTTTTTGCGCTCGAGCGATTGTCTGAAGTCTGTGAAACACTGGACGAGTGTATTCTACGCTCAAACAAGTCTCATTACGCTCGAGCGGGTAGTGCCTTGCTGTTGTGTCTTGGCGCTCGAGCGGCCTTTGTTGCGCTCGAACGGGTCGAATTTTTGTCCGCTCGAGCGAACTGTACGTATATCAGATCGCGAAAGTGACTTTTTAAATCACTTTTCTGTCATTTCTCTCTCTAAAACTTTCCAAAACCCTAAGTTGAGATCTTCTCTCTCTAAAATACCCTCTCTCTCTTTACATTCTGGCCTTGATCTATTGATTTCCAACCCTTGTGGCTTAATTAAAAAGTTGGAGCTTCTAAAGATCTTCCATTTGATCCGAGTAAAATCAAGTTTGGGCATTGTTGAGGTTTCTCCACTTCTTCTTTGAGCTTCTACACTTGCGGTAGGGATATTCTACTCTCCTATATGGGTTTTAACCTAAGTATTAGTCATTTTGTATAAAATGGTGGGTTTGTGGAAGATTTGGGTAAAGTTGAGGTTAGGGTTTTGATATTTGTAAAAGAGGGCTTTCCTATTTTGGGTTCTATATGTATGTGAGACCTTGAGAATAGGGTTGTTTGTGTATAATGGGGAAAATTTAGCCTTGGGTGCAATGTTTGAGAGAAGGAGGCAGAAGGCCCTAATTTGCTTTATATGAACTATTTGTTTAAATAGTGAAATCATTGTGGAAATATGAAATTGGTTTGGAAATTATGAAATTGGGGGAAATTATGATTAAATGGTGTAGTTGGATTGATAAATCACTCACCTATGGAAAATGTGATATATTATCTGTTGAGAAATTTATTTATCTGTTTAGATATATCTATTTTGGGCTATCGGTGGTGGATAGTCATGATTGTTGTAGAAATTGCATGTTGATTAGGTAAATTGAAACTAATCAATTAGAATATGTCATTGAATATGACGGTTGGATATTAACATTGAATATGTGATTTAATTGGTCATTGTATATGACGACGTGTTAAATACATTGTATATGTATCTTGTTTGGGAGGAGATAGGGGATGTACTCCATTATGTGGGAGGAGATAGGGGATAGACTCCATGGATAATTAAGTTGGCCGGAGTGTCCAAGGTGAAAGTCCCGAAATCTTATATATATTTGGGTGCTGGTTCCCTCAGACGTAGTTCCGTAAAATGGCAAGGATATGGAAGTGTATGAAAGATGTTTATGATTGAAGTGTTGTTAAATGAGTTGTAGTCTCATTTTGAATTGTTTAAATGATAACGAATTATGTCAATGAATTGACTTGGGTAATAACTGGAAGTGAATTGAAATGTAGATATCAATGTTGATTGATTATGGAAAAGGTTTAAAATTGTTCATAAGTGTTAAACATTTATCGAATGCTAATGTTTTAGTTAATTCTCATATGTTGTTTAGCATATCTCTACTAGGCATTGGCTCACCCTACTTGGGACACCATTTTTCAGGTACAGGTGATATGCCGCCTCCAAGGTCTTAGCTTGGGAGGTTTAGGAGTTGAAGACTCCGTTTTGTTGTTTATATTTTGTTTTTAATGTAAATCTAAGCCGAGGGCTTTTCATGTATAGAGTTAAAACTCTTCTTTTGTTAAACCAAGTAACAACTTGGAAAGATGTAAACCCGTAGGCCACTTATTCTGTTGTAAACATTTGGAATTACATGAAATACCTTTTGTAATATTAACTCTGATGAATGGAAATGTACTTATCTATCATGTTTATAGATCTATTGAATGAGTGGCTTATGTATTATTTTGAGGGTGTTACACACTAGGTCAGTCTTTGGTCAAAAAGGGTGCCTCAGAAAGACACTGATATACCTACCCAATCTGGTGGATCAAGCGGTATGTGGTGATCCCGATTCCAAGGCTTGTGCTCCCATCATATAGAGCCCATGTCCATCTATCCGTCCGAAGTCAAATAGTTGTCCAGGATAACACGTGATGAGCGCGGGACTTAGGCGCACCAATGCATGAAATGCAATGAAAATATAATTGAAAATAAAAATCATATCATAGAGTCCGAGTCAAGGTTTCTTAGTGTCCCCAGCAGAGTTTCCAGAAACTGTAACACCGCCCGGGGGGTACCCGCGTGCGTTAATAGTTCAGACCCTTGGTATCTTCGATCTAGTCTCATGAGTGTAATATGAAATGTAGATGAGAGTCCACATTTCGCAACTTTTATAGAAAATCCATTTTATTGCAAAAATATTTGTCAGAAATGGACTGCGTCATCAGATCTCAAACTCGCCACCTAATATTTTAGGAGAATTAGGAAGCCCATGACTCGTGCCAAGGCCAGTATTCATCGTAACCAAGGATGCTTGGCTCAGAACCTTAGATATGAAGGGGGAAGGTCATTAATTGAGCACTCTCGCTCACCCGATCAAAAGATTGGCCTCTACTAAGCCATAATATGATTTTTATTAACTTCAAATGTTTATATTCCGGTTATTAATAAATCCTAAAAGTTACTATGTGAAGTAAACAAATATACTGTGTCGTCCATTTTGGAACAGATTCATTTCATTATCTTGAAAATGTTTTGAATAGTGCAATCATGAAAAGCAATTTTATTCCAAATTAAATAACACAACCTTCACCCATTAGCATGCATAGAGTTATATCAAATAAGCACATAGCCGCATGGTGGGATGCTAAACATAGTAAGAAAATCACACACGGGCGGAATGCTAAAGCACAAAAACTTATATATTTACCGACGTCTCGCAAATAGGCACAAAAACAAAATTAGCAAACATGCATGATCCTATATACAAGGTCCTAATGCAATTTACTCATGAAATGCAACTAAAGACTCAACTTCTAATATATGACATGTGAATCATCTCAAGAACATGAGGTAGCACATAAAATCACATAATAAGCAATTAAACTCATAGATGCAAATTTAGCCGAATCTTAAGACATAAGACATGAATGCAAGGCATAGATATGATGACAAGAAAAATGACATGCATATTTATAGAATATGGAAAACAAAATAAAGAACGGGATAGAAAGAAATGGGGCGCGGAATCATTACATCTTTGAATATTACAAATCTGAATAGAGGGGGAGAGAAAAAAACATTACAACAAAATTAAATCCTCACAAACACTCTCTAATTAAAAGAAAAACAATAAAAACAGAAGATGTAGGAGGACTTGGAGATTGTTGGAGACTGTTTTGCGCATCGCCGAGAGGCTGCTGGGTTCTGTCTAAGAGGAAACTGGCTGGCCGGCCAAAAAGTTAGCCATGCAACCAATAAATTGGTCGGTTGGCCAATAAGGCCAGGCCGTAAGCTCTGTTTTGTTCAAACACTAGAAAAACAAACGAAAAATATGCAAGTGGCTCAACTAACCACTTCCAGTTAGCTTATTACATGTTTATAACATGGAATTGAAGCAAGAAAAGAAATACAAGAAGAAGAAGAAGAAGAAGAAGAAGAAGAAGAAGAAGAAGAAGAAGGGGAGCAAGAAAGTAAATGAAAATGGAAAGTGTGCAAAATTTACCTTCCAAGGAAAGATTTGATTTCTAAACTTACTTTTGATTACCCTCAAGTGTAGAAAGTGTGTTATTAATTCTCAAGTTGAAAATTTGAAATCTAGTTGGAATGGTGTTTTTGGGCTATTTAACAGTGTGTGTGTGGAGGGGGGGACTTATACAACTCTCCGTTTTTCTTTCTTTCAAGGAACACCCACTCTCTTGCGATCAAGGCTACTTGATTATGACTATATCAGAATATTTAGGCTTGGTTTGATATATGGAAAGATTGTATATCAGTGTGTATGAAAATTTTGGCTCAAAAACATAAATTTCACTCTTTTTTCTCTCTAAATCTCTCTCTCTCTCTCTCTCTCTCTCTCTCTCTCCTTTTTTTTCTTTTTTTTCTCTCAATTCAATTCCCTCCTTTGATACATACATCCTCATCCTCTATATCAACAATGATGGTAGGCTCAATCAAGGAAAATGGTGGGAGACAAGAGACCATGGGTGACAAGGATGATTGCTCTCTTTTGGGAATGAGACAAACACCCATTTGACAATGGAGGCCAAAGGATGATCATAGAGGGGGTAGGTGTAAACCTCGTGTATTAATCTAACAAGAAAGATCTAAAATGGGCATGACCCACATGCTTTCATCAAGAATTCTTCCAAAATTGCCCTGCTCCTGGGCATGGCCAGCCAAAAACTTAGCTGGCCGGCAAATTAATTGGTCGATTGGCCAAAAAAATTGGTTATGGCTGACTATTTTTGCTCAAAACAGGATTTTTTGACAGAATTCTCATCACTTCCTCATATTTCCACACTACTCTTTGCTCAATTTCCTCAGAAAAAGTTTCATTTTGATGTTTAAAAGTGAGCCTTCGAACACTATAAAAATATTTGAACCAAAGCGCGGAAAGAATGTTTTGAAAAAGAGTTTAGAATGGAACTTAAACACTTGGAAATGAAGCACAAATTCCATCTTTGTTATTGAGAATTTTGTGAGAAACACACTCTTATTTTCATCATTGGGTAATCAAAAGAAAGTGTCCAAGTCTTATGGGCGATCAAAATAGGTGTCTACACCCAGCTTCACTTGGGAACCGCATTACCTGATGGTAGGCTGATGCCACAGCTCGCATGGTGTGCAACCATGCTCTCCCCAGAATGATGTTGTACATAGCGAGGAGTTTCAAAACATAGAACTCCACTTGTTTGGCCATCGAGCCTACTTTGACTGACAAAATAATCTTGTCGATCAGCCATTTGGGCATTGAATTGAAATCCACCAAAGGAGATGTGGCTGACGCTAATTCTTTGTCATCCAACTCCAATTGCTTAAAGGTTTCGTAATACATGATTTGCCATGAACTCCCTTGATCAATCAAGATCCTCTTGATGTAAAAATTCTTGACGCACAAAGTGACCACTAGTGTATCGTTATGGCGTTCTGCAACTTTGCTATGTCTTTGTCAGAAAAAGAAATCACATTTCTCTCCTCTGTCTTGCCTTTCTTCAAAGTCAACTGAACACTATGTAACTCCATCATGTGTTCCACTTTCTTTATCATCCATTTGAGCTCGCAAACTCTCTGGGGATCAGTGATCACATGGATCACATTAATCATACCTTGAAGTGGGCCGTCCAAGGGCATTTCGTTAGGCATTTTCTTATCTTGAGGGGTTAGCCAAGCTCCTCCTTCAATGTATTAGTCCAGGTGGACTGCTGCCACCATTTCTTCCAAATGATGCCTTAATGGCGTGCAATCCTCAATTCGGTACCTAACTTCATCGTGATAGGTGCGCTTGTACCTTTCATCATAACCCCTCTGCGCCTTTCCCAATTTGGCAGGCCGCCAAACAAAGGGTTCATCGCGAATATCGTTAAGGATGCGGCAAATAGGTTTCTTAAATACTGTAGTGATAGCAATGTGAACCTTCAACTTCCTTGCCTTTCTCTCTTCACTATTTTTGAGAGGATCATTGTGGTTATCGTAGTTTGGTTTTCCATTCTTACCAACCGTGTTAACCTTGGTCAAAGCTTTTCTGTTTGACGTCGTTGTTGTGTTGGACCTTGCCTTTATGCGGGCAACATCTTCCTCCACCGTGATATGTTGGTGCACTCTTTCCATCGAAGCTTCCATGGTAAAAGGCGTTGTCATGGTCATTGAATCCCTCAATATGTGCCCAGCTGGCAGTCTGTGCTTGTATTGGGAAATGACTAGGTTAGTGAGGCATTCGCCAATTTGGTTGAATGTCTTCTAGTACCTGTTATTGTATGACTTTAGTCTTTCCTTCTCATCCATGTAATGGTGAGCAACTGATTAACCTCCACAAACGTTTTGGTGTTTGTTTTGAACCTAGTAACAAACACCTCTGCAAGTTGCATCCATGAGACAATGCTTCCTTTAGGCAATCTCTCAAACCAAGTCAAGCCTAGGTCTCTAAGGTCTGATGGAAACATGATGCATATCAAGACATCATTCCTTCTGTGAATAACGATGACTTGTCGAAAGTGGCTAAAATGCATGTAAGGATCTAACTTCCCATCGTAGATCATGAACTTAGGCTGGTTAAAGCCTGCAAGCAAAGGCACGTTCTCTATCGCTGGTAGGAACAGCGAACTCTGTGGTCTTACCAACACCCTATTCGCCGGCTCATAAACAAGATACGTCATTGGCATTTCAACCTTACTGCTTCCATGTGTCCTAGAAGCCAATCTCCGCAAAGTAGACACCCTTTAGAGGTCTTGTGCCTAGGCATCTTCTCTCATTCGTGCCTTCTCCTTAAGGACAATCCGCAAGTCTTTTAATCTAGGCAATTTCGTGTATCGAGGAGATGTTTGATGAGTGCGTGAGGGTCGATAGATGCTTCCCTCAATGTATAATCTTTCAGACCTCATCTTCTCAAACTAGAGTAATGAATTATGGAAGTCCTCAATTGGAAGTCGCTTGTCATAAGGCTTCTACTCCCAAAATGTGTGGGCGTGGCATGTCCATCCTGATCTCTAGAACAATGAGATCGTGTTCGTCCTTCGTGGATTTCCATTCTAACAATGCCTTTGCCCTTCACTTGGCGCTTCAAAGTTTCCATGTCTGCTGACATCGTCCTGATTAATTCGTTTTGTCCCCTCATACAATCTTCCAGAATCTGGGTATCAGTCTATCGTCGTTGTCCATCTGGGCTTTAGGAGTGGCGAGGGCTCAAGCCTCATTTTTCGTACACGCCCCTGTGAGGATTCCATTGTTAAGGGCCCAAATCTGCCATAGGCAGAGCTAGAGGAAAATCCTCACACCTCCTGTTAGCTTCCAACATCTGGCCATCAATGGCAAAAAGTGAAAAATCTTCATTGTGCACCATTAACGCTTGTCAAAGGAAAACTTGGTCAAAAGGTTTGTTCTAGGAAAAGTTCCCACAGACAACACCAATTGTATAAGCATAAAATAATCGTCACTTGTATAATCCTATTGATCGAGCTTGCACTCTTTCGAACGTCATCGTAACATCTAAAATCATAAACGTGAGCTAGCTGGTGGGTGTGTACCGAAACCCCTTCGATGCCTAAGTTAGAAAATAGGCTAAGGATACTAAAGTTCTGTGAATTCAGGAATAATAATTGCAATACCTAGGATTAGAGTTTGGTTTGAGCTTTTGTAAGTTCCACTTGGCACAATCGTAGTAGGACTCTAACTCTCCTTTGTAGTGTCCTTCCAAGAATCACATGCCTAAAGGATAATGCTTACACTTTAACACCTGTCTCACTGCACGTCAAGTGAGATGGCACAACTCTTTGTATAGCTTCCAGTCTAGCAACCAAACTAACTTTGCTCTGTCTGCGGCCATGCAAGCCTAACATGGTGCACCGCCATACTAACATTACGCAGCTCTTTTCCTAGCTCAGTTCAAGCTTAATTGGCCATTCTATTCGACTGCCTTCCCATACTGTGCGGTCAAAGCCTAAAACGTAGCTTGGTCTAAGAATATGGGCATTACTAGTCCAGTCAAACTCATTTGACCGGTTTGTTCCATGCGTGGCCCAAATCTAGCTATCTCTACTGTGTAGTTCGGTGTGACAACACAACCCAAGTCTTAAGTCCACTTCCACCTAACTCGGCCCAATTTGTGCTACACAAATTACTCTCTCACCAACAAAAATATTATTTAAGCTCTTAATGAAAGAAGACTTTAGTTCTATCAGAAGCATGCTTCGACTCAAATCTCACAGACATTGCACTAACAAATGAATCACTAGATATGGTGTAAATTTTTGTACTCTCAACATATGCGAGTAGAATTAATATAAACCAATTAAAATATTTCTTATATAAATGGTGAAAGATGCTAGCATAAAAAAAAACACGTTCTTTTCAAAAGAATGCAAAAATTACACTAACACGTCTATCCATCATTTTTGTATCTAAATTTTACCAACTCTGGGATCAAATAGGACTTTTATTGGGTTAGTCAAACAGGGTTAGGGATAGGTAAGAAAATGGGTAAAAATCATCCTCTCATTTTTTAGTGTAAGAGAACAGCCAAAATTATTATTTCATGTTTTCGACATTCTCTTTCTTTAACAATATGTACCAGTATAGACTCATTCCATAATCTTAATTCTCTCTTCCTTTTTTTCTTTTTCTTTTTTTTTTTGAATTGTTTTTTCTTTCTTCTTCTCTATTCTCTTCCTTATTGATTCCTCCATTCTTCTGCTCCTGAAGACAATGGCCAGTTATAACCACGGGTTTATTGAGTGAAAGGTTTGGAATGTAGTCTCAAATTGGTTTCTAAGGATTTTTTTAGTGTAGAGAAAGAGATGTTAAAGCTCAAATAATAAAAGGAAAAAATGGCCTCAATCATTTCCCAAAGTTTGGCACAATTTTTAAACTTTCATGATTTTTAGTGAGTGTAAATGCAAAATGATTCCTCAACATTCAACCAAAATGAAAACTATGAGATTGAACAAAGAAGTAGTGCGCTTCCAAATGAATAGTTAAGAGTAAATTTAATGACACTCCAACAAAAGAATGGCTCTAACCTCACAAGGGTTAAAAAGTTTCCACATTAGTCATAAAGATGTTCAAGTGTAAGTCCAAAAATTAATTCAAATATATTTAAGCGGCTATGTGTATGTGCAGATCATCCGAGATGAGATAGAAAATTATTTTTAATCAAAAGATAGTATAATAAACTAAGATATAATTAAAATGTTAAGGTAACAAAATTAACAATTAATCGCATGAAAATTTTTTTTAAACACAACATAATGCCACAAAACACAAATTTTTTTTTTTCAAAACACAACCGAAAATAAAAATAAAAATAAAAATAAATACACAAAAGAAACACAAACCAAACCCTTTCCCCCAACTTAATTGACAGTGTCCTCAATGGTACATACCACAAAGGACTAACAAGAGCAATATAAGGAGAGAAAAACATAGCAAAATAAAAAATATATATATCATGGAGATGTAGGAGAAAGATGTCTGCCAACTTGAATGAAGCTATACTTGCAATAAGGTTAGACAATAAACACAAATATACAGTTTTTTTTTTTTTTTGTATTTTTTTGTTAATAAAACAATTTTTTTTTCTTTATACATGATATAAATAAATAAATAAATAAATAGACAAAAATAAAACACAATAAAATAAAAATTGGTCTGTTATCATCAGATTCCAAAATGTTTTAGGATTGAAAATTCATCTTCCTTTAAGAAACATGTCTCAAACCAAATTTCTTTGGTCCTACTCAACGGTTCCCTTCAAAGGTATACTCCTCTAATTTGCTTCGACATACCATACTAAAAAAACACAAAATAAAATAAGATAAAATAAAATAATCTATTTTACCTGAGTACAACAATTCTACTTTTTCCGCTTCTTATGGTTTATGAGACATGGGTTATCCCAGCAAAAATTATTTAGCCCATCCAAAAGTAGATAAAAGTGAGTTAAAAATTCATCCTTCAACAAAACAAAAGTAATATATGCAAACCTATGGTATGTATTTTTGAAAAACAAATCATGTAAACAAACCCTAGGAATAGAGATCGAAAGTTCGTTGCCAATCACGAAGTCCCAGTCCAAATCACTATCAAATCCACTCAACTCACTAATTATTTTCTCAGGCACTAGATAAACAGGTAAAGGAGTATCTATGGAGATAGTCTCGACCCTATCTAAGAACTCTTCAGTATCAATTGAAGGCAAAGGCTCTGACGCTTGATACGGTATTTTCACACAAGGTAAAAAAGATGGGGTTGAGAGTGGATCATCCTCAATAGAATAAAAATGTGATTCTCTCAAACGGGTAGACAACGGCTCATCCATATCACTGTCATCAAAATCAAAATGAGCCATAGACTATCCTAAAAAAAATTATATTGGAAAATGGGAGACAGTCTTTTCTTCCCTATCGAGAATATTAGCTATTTACTCTAAATGGGCTTCCATTTTAGCAATCGATTGACCCTGGATATGCAGCAACACATTGGTGGAATCTAAGTTGCTTTGAAGAAATGTTAACACTTTGTCCTTATAATCTGAATTTTCTTGAGGTGGGATTTGAGAGCGCAACAATTGTGTACTGGATTCCATATTTCGAAGAATTTGCAACACTCTCTCTTCAAAATAGGAATTTTGGTAAGGTGGTGGAGTGTAATGTTTATATTGAAAATAATCAAAAAGGGGTTTTAAAAATGGAACTTGGACGTCTTGAACCAAGTCAGATAAGCTTCAGCAACCCATTAGACTAAACAATCATCACTACAAGAATTTACACATTTTGCGACCACTTTTGCCGACCAAAAAAATTTTTGGTCACAAAAAAATGACATTTGGCGACCAAATATTAATTAGTCGCGAATGATGTTTATTTTTGGCGACCAAATATTATTGGTCGCAGAAGGTTATATTTTGGCGACCAAAAAATGAGTTGGTCGCAGAAAGTGGTATGCTTTTGCCGACCAACTACAAATTTGGTCGCGGAAGGTCACATATTTTTTGGCGACCAAAAATTTGGTCGCCAAAAACTTATTTTTAGCAACCAAAAAAAATTAGTCGCCAAATTTGTACTTTTAGCGACTAACATTTTAGTCGCCGTTGATTGAGATTTGGCGACTAAAAAAATTAGTCGGCGAAGGTACCTTTTCTGCGACTAATATGATCTTTTGGTCGCCAAAAGTTTGGGAGGCAAATTTGATTTTTATAGAGGCGGGAATTGAATTTTTTTTGCGACAAACAAAATTGGTCACCATTTTTAAAACGAGGTCGTTTTGTTCCACGCATTCACCTTCACATGCTCTCTCTCTCTCTCTCATTTCCTTTTGTTTGCATCGCTCTCCTACTACTGATTACCCCAACCCACTCCATCCACCAGCTCCAGCTATGAAAAAGCATATACATACACTTTCAAAACCCATATCATAAATTTGTAGGGTTTGAATTTTTAAATGCAAATCCTTTCTTCTTCGTAGATCAGAGAGAGAGAGAGAGAGTGTGTGTGATAAATTGAAATTGATAATGCCAAGGCAGAATCGGGTTGTGGAGGGTTTGATTCCTGGATCCTGCAAGATCCGAAAGAGGGGTTGCTCTTCGTCTTCGTCTTCGTCCTTTGTGTTGCAGAATTACAGATTCAAGCGGGCCATTTTGGTGGGTAAGCCTCGGGGATCCATATCGAGCACTCCGGTTCCGTCTTGGAGGACGACGGCGGCAGCTTTGGATTCAGCCAAGTACGCACCGTCGTAGAGCGGTGGTGGGAGGTCGAGGCCGGTGTCTGCGAGGAACTTGGCGGCGACGCTGTGGGAGATGAATCAGGTTCCGTTGACTAGGCCGGTGTCTGCCAAGCCCTCAATGCCCAAGGTGTGGGAAACAGAGTTTTGATGTTTCAGGGGGTGTAGCCATTCAATAAATCTAGGTTCATTTATGTTTTTTGTTTCCTTTTTGTGATTTTCTTTTGCCAAGTAAAATAACACCTTTGCTTTGTTTTGCAGGCATACGATATGCGTAATGCTGGTGCTGTTATTCACAGTCATGGAATGGAATCTTGTCTCGTGACAATGATAAATCCTTTAGCAAAGGAGTTTCGAGTAAATTTTTGAACTTTAGCTCTTGTACTTGAGTATAAACAATTCCAATAACTTTTCCACAATCTATTTTTTCATATGTAATCCCCAATCTAACTTGATTATTGCTCTTAATCAAGGAATCCAGGTTCTAGAGTAGAAATGTCAACCCCTGTAGGGGATTCCTGCACCTAAGATGGGATTTATGTGCCACTAAAAAAAGAAAAAAATTCAATTTGTACCACTCCTGGGAACATTTCTCCCCAAAAATTTAGAGCATCTACAAGAGTTTTATGGAAAATGGAAAAGAAATTTCTCCCTGTAATATATATTAACTTTTGGGTTTTAGAAATGGGCATCTTTTTTCATTGCAAGAGAGTTATTCTGATAACTGTGGTTGGGGAATTATCTCATTACCAAATAATAATCGAGGCTATTTTGACAACAGCCAGCGTTAATAGATTGTTCCATCAACTTGTTGAAAATTGACTTTTGTTTGGTCTTGATTGGGTCTTCCATCTCATTATTGTGCATTTTTTGTTTGATTACAGATTACTCATATGGAAATGATAAAAGGAATTCAATGGCATGGTTATTATGATGAGCTTGTTGTCCCAATAATAGAAAACACCGCTCATGAGTGGGAGCTGACAGATTCTCTTACTGAAGCTGTATGTTCTGTTTATTCATTTAACTTAGAGAATGCATTACTTTTTGAGTTGAAATGCGGATTTTGCATGATGTTGAGTAAAGAAAAGAAAAGAAAAGAAAAGAAAAAGATATCTATATGGGTTTCAATTTGATTGATGGACTTAGATCTGAACAAGAATGACATGTGATTGCATGGGTTTGTAACTTTGTATCTCAGAATACTATCAGCTTCTTTAAAAAGCTCGCTTTGCTTACTTAGCTTTGTTGAATTTTTGATATATGTGCAGACTAGAAACTATGAACAATAACAAACGATTGTGTAAATGTGCATGTATCTAACAATTATATCGGCTTCTTTTCAAGTGTTGGTTTGTTTACATAATTTTTAAGAATTTTATTGCTTTGGTAGTTTATTGCGAAATATTAAACAATTCTACATATTGAAAAATGAAGTGCAAACAATTGATAATAAGAATCATTTTTTTAAATTGTTTAACATAGGCCTTGGCCATATGCATATAAGCCTCTTGGGCACCCTCCCTTTGCAAGCCGATTTTCAAGGGTGAGTTCTACCCAAGGGGTACGCATCATTTGGTATCAGGGCCAGCCACCACGTCAAGTATGGGATCGGACGCACCTATGTGAGTGTGGGATCGAATGGGTGCGGCTTTGCGGTTCAAACCGTGGAGGGGGCGACCTATAGGCTGGATTAAGACACCTAAAAAGGTGTTGAATACTGATAGTTGAGTGAAGCTACCAGAAGGGAAAAGGCTACCACTAGGTTAGTATTGATAGAGTGGGCTGCCATGGACGTTGACTGTAGAGTGTTGTGGTATGCTACGATCCCATATCGGCAAGGGCTGCAAAATGAGCTGAACCGAGCTGAGCCGAGCCAAGCCAAGCTTTAGTATGTTTGGGCTTGTTTATTAAGATTTTAACGAGTTTGAGCTTGAGCTTAATAAAAACTTAACGTACCGAGCTCAAGCCGAGTTGGCTTAGGCTGGACTCGAGCTTGAGCTCGAGCCTGTTCACGAGCCTTAACGAGCCAAAAAATTTATAAATTCATACTTGCGTATGAGACTAAAGTTACAATTAAAACTTTGATTATACAATATATATAAATATACTAAAAAAGTCAATTACCACTATTATATAAATGTACTATTTATAATTAGCTATTATTTACATTTATATTTTTTCAAGGGTGAGTTCTACCCAAGGGGTTTGTATCAAACTATTGCTTCTATGATCCCTTTATGTTATGCTTTTAATGCATGTTGCCAATTCTTGTTGTTTCCTTCTTACCAAAACTGTTCTGTTGCAGTGAAGAAACTTCAAAATGTCATGATTGCTCTTTCCTGTGTTCATTTGCTAGTGTCCAGAAAACATTATGCAGTGAAATCTTTTGGTTGTTTTCTTGTTGTATATGTATGCCAGTATTCGCTAGACTTCCTTTCTAATTTTGAAGCACAGAATTGTAGTCTAAACTAAGAGGTGAAAAAATGACTTCAAACATGAACCTCTGGACCATTAAAATGATGTAGAGAATTTCTGATTCTATATTGTTGTTCTGAGTGAATATTGCTTCAGACTGATTGAGCTTTTCCCATTGTGGTATAGATTGAAGCTTATCCAAAAACAACAGTTGTGCTGGTTCGGAACCATGGCATATATATATGGGGGGATTCTTGGATCAGTGCTAAAACCCAGGTTTGTTTTATCTAGGGGAAGATATGAACAATATTGATCAGTTGCAAAGAACTTCATTTCAGTTCCTATATTTTCTTGAATATCATTTAAATACTGGCTTTTAATCACATTTTTGATACTAATCAAATGATTTAGTGTTCTTAAAATATTTCTCTTCTTGTAACCTTAAAAAATATAATATGGTCTCAAACAACAACACCGCCTTCTTTCTATGTTTCCCCCCCTTCTTTACATCCCTTTTTCCTGCCATGGATTGAAAAGTGTTAGCAGGCAGAAAATTTAGGTCCCTATAATATTATCATTATATTTATAGGCTGATTTACTGTGCGTTTAATTTGGTATTGATGACTTTTGCATTTGCAAGTTGTGATGAAGTTAACTCGCATTCCATTCTGAAATCACAACATGTATACAACTTGTAGATGCAAGAATTAGGAAAAGAATGCAGATAGGAGCATTCATTTGAATGGGATGTTCCCAAATTTTGAAAAATTAATTGTTTTCGTATTTTGATAAGTAAAATGAAACTATTGTATTGCAAAAATATTGGTGCAATATGGAGAAACATTTGAAGTGGCTAAAACAATATCGATGGGGCCATCATTGAAAAGTGGATCAAAAGTTGGGAAATCTAGCTCTAATGGTAATGGTGATCAACGGGCTGGAAATAGGGCTGTTTCTTCAGTATGTTCTTACCCTGTTTAAGTTATTTTCTTTTTGAACAATAATAAAGATATTGATTTTTTTCATGGTTTGGGTAGAGAGTAACTTTAACAAAGGGTTCAAGGCCAGAATCAATCATGTCTGTTCACGAACCAGACGAGCACCCTCCCCAACATATTTCTTAACAAGTTCACGAAGCTAAATTGTACAAGACTACTTAGCAGTATCAGCATTTTTGGGAGGATTAAATATTTTTGGATGGATGTGTATGGATAACAAATATTAGTAGTTTTATTTGTTGATAGCTGCGCATGGATAGCAAATAGTTATGTTTCAAATTGTTATGCTAGATGGATGTGACTTGTGAATGAAAGTTTAATTTGAATGATGCTTTAAAAGTATAGGTTTATTATGGATTGAATGAAGTATTAGGAATTACAGATGTATTGTTTTCCTGCTTTGGGGACCAATTTATTAGTCGCAACAAATAAATAATTTTTTTTCGCAAAAAATGACAATTGCCGACCAAGAGTTTTGGTGGCAAAAAATACATCTATTGCCGACCAAAACAGCTCTTGGTCGTGGAAACTCACTTTTGCCGACCAAAAGTTTTGGTCGTGAAAAGTAACAAATGGCGACCAAATTTTTTGGTCGTGGAATGTCACATTTGGCGACCAAACTTTTTGGTCGTTGAATGTGATAATTGGCGACCAAATTTTTTTGTCGCGAAATGTGTCAATTGGCGACTAAGATATTTGGTCGGGAAAATATCACTTTTCGCGACCAAAGTGTTTTAGCGACAAAATGAATTAGTCGCGGTAATTAAACATTTAGCGACTAAAAATTTAGTCGGCAAATTCAACTTTTACCGACCAACCAAAATTTTGGTCGCGAATTACTTTTGCCGACCCTTAATTGACGACCAAAGTAGCGACCAAAAAAATTGGTCCCGGATAATTTTTCTCGACCAAAAATAGACTTTTAGCGACCAATTTCTTTGTTGCCAAAAGTATTAATTCTTGTAGTGCGTTCATGATTAAATACTTCAATTATTATCACCAAACTCTTGAAATATCCCAATGCGTCAATAATGCAATGTCATCCTCCATGTGCCAATTCATCATCAAATCAAGTGGAGTGGGTGATTGATGCCAACCTGCAAAGCAAAACAAATAAATAAATAATATATAAAAGAAATGAAAGAATGGAGGGGACGGTGGCTTTGTCCGCCACCTCCGTAATTTTTTATTGTTATTATTTATTTAGTATTTATAAAAACTTTTAATAATATTATTTATAATAATTTATGTACAAATATATAAAATATGTACGAATACATAAAATCACATAAAATTATAAAATAATATATATATAAATAGATTAATAAAATGTATATTAATGAGTTAAATGTATAATATTTTAATACCGATCAAATATCAATAAACTTCTATGCAATGGTTTTACACGATTCAGCCAATTGTCTTGAACATAGAATATTATTAAGAAATAAGAATATGTGTTACCAAATGATTTCATGCAATGCTTTCTGGTATGGATGAGTTTGTCATCCACTTTGGTATGTGTTTGCAAAAAATTTAGCAAAGGAAGGAAGATTGGATTGTCAGCGTTCCAGGACATAGTGTTGTCCATGTGTGAGATATTTTCTGATTTCTAACTTCTGAAACAAGAGAATGTGTGAAGTTGAAGAGAATAAAAATCTCTTAAATCTTTGCTTGCCAGAACTTTATATTTCCTAAATTGGGGGATTTAGTAAGGGGTTTGGAAAGAAAAAAGAAAAAGGTAAGTAAAATATGAAATAAAAATACTTATATTTTTTGAAATGAATTTGAAGTTGGGGCATTTGGAAATGAATTTGGAAAGGAAAAGGGAGAATATATGTAAAATGTGAATAAAATATACTTATATTTCATCTAGTTTCACATATATTTTTTTTTTTTCCTTTCAAAATTCCTTCCCAAATTTCCTAATTAAACAGAGTGTTAGTTTCGCATATCTTTTAACTTTTCCTTTCCAAATCTCCCAACTAAATACAGCGATTTTTTTTTTTTAGTAAAAAAGAGCTCACAGTAAGTAAAGAAGACAAACAAGAAATTGTAATCTTTAATGAATTTCAACAGATTGAAAGTATCTCATCTCATGTTAGATATATGTATTCCATTCTCTGTATTTGATACCTGTGTTCCTAATACTATTCTTCCACCAAATTAGACAAGGTTTGTAATGGTAGGTTAGTGTGAATCATGCGGTAAAGGAATCGAGGTGAGGACAAATTTTGTTTTTAAAAATCAACCTTACATGTGAACCCAAGAAAAGCCAAAGAATTAGAGGTTAAAAAATAAAAATAAATAAAAAAATAGTACTTACCAATCAATTCGATTAAATACTTCAATTATTATCACCAAACTCTTAAAATATTCCAATGCGTCAATAATGCAATGTCATCGTCCATGTGCCGATTCATCATCAAATCAAGTGGAGTGGGTGATTGATGCCAACCTGCAAAGCAAAACAAATAAATAAATAATATATAAAAGAAAGGAAAGAATGGAGGGGACGGGGGCTTTGTCCGCCACCTCCGTAATTTTTTATTGTTATTATTTATTTAGTATTTATAAAAACTTTTAATAATATTATTTATAATAATTTATGTACAAATATATAAAATATGTACGAATACATAAAATTATAAAATAATATAAATTAAGATAAATTATAAACACACTCTTGAAATTTACTTAAATTATAAATTATTCCTTGTGATTTTTGAAAATTACATTATGCCCTTAAAGTTTCTAATTTCATAACAAATATGTCATTTTATTAATAAATTATCAATTTAATTAACAGTTTTTAATAATGTTAAAATTTTATTTCAATTAATAATTTAGATAATTTTATTATTATATAGGTGAACAGTTAGAAATTTCACTTTTTTAATTAATTATGTTAAATAAAAAATTCAAACAATGAGGTATTTGTAATTGTTCAAACTATATAGGACAATTCTTATTTTAAGCAAATCTCAAAATGTGTATTTGTAATTTACCCTATAAATAAATAGATTAATAAAATGTATATTAATGAATTAAATGTGTAATATTTTGATACCGATCAAATATCAATGAACTTCTATGCAATGATTTTACACGATTCAACCAATTATCTTGATCATAGAATATTAAGAAATAAGAATGTGTTACCAAATGATTTCATTGTTGGTATTTTTTTCATAAAAATACAATATATATATATATATATATTTAAAATGAATTAAATAGAAATGACAAAACAATTATTATTATTATTATTATTATTATTATTATTATTATTATTATTATTATTATTAAAGAATGAAATATACAATAAATTACAGAACAAAAAAAAAGAAAAAAGAATGAACTAGATACAGCGAAATACAGCGATTTTTATTTTATTTTTTATTTTTATTTTTATAATAAAGAGGAGCTCACGGTGACTAAAGAATA
The DNA here is from genome assembly GCF_055761805.1 of Camellia sinensis. Lineage (NCBI taxonomy): Eukaryota > Viridiplantae > Streptophyta > Magnoliopsida > Ericales > Theaceae > Camellia > Camellia sinensis. The sequence continues at coordinate 163,171,876 of NC_138969.1, read as the reverse complement.
CAAACAAGAAATTGTAAACTTTAATGAATTTCAACAAATTGAAAGTATATGGAAATTGTAAACTTTAATGAATTTCAACATATTGAAAGTATCTCATCTCATATGAGATATATGTATCTCATTCTCTGTATTTAATACATGTGTTCCTAATACTATTCTTCCACCAAATTATACAAGATTTGTAATGGTAGGTTAGTGCGAATTATGCGGTAAAGGAATCGAGGAGAGGACAAATTTTGTTTTCAAGAATCAACCTTATGTTGATTCTTATATATATATATATGTGTCATGTTTGTTTGGGTGGACATGAGCTTGGGATTTAACTAATAGACCAATAAAATTATTAATCCGATATTTGTGTTGAATTCACCCCATGTGAAGGGGAAATTGTCTTGTGAACACACCTTGGTTGGTCAACAAGGAAGTAGGCTACCAACCATGTCAAAGAAGGAGGCTGCCGAAGTCAAGCATGGAGGCTACCCAATGGCACTCCCACCTACTCCAAGGTGTATAAAATGGAATGGTGATGGTGAGTTGTAGACAGGGCAAATGGCAAAACACATTGCTGAGAGAAAGGCACAAAACAGAGAGAGCTAGTGAGAGCTATTTTCTGTTTGTCAGAGAGTGTGAGTGAGTGTGTTATATAGAGAGACAGTGAGTTGAGAGTGTGTAATCTCCTCCATTTGTTGATATATAACAACATCGCTCCCGTGGACGTAGGCCGGTTTGCCGAACCACGTTAAAACTCTTGTGTTTTTGCTTGTGAGTGTCCCCTGGTGTGCCCACGATCCGCAACAATTGGTATCAGAGCCCGGGTGGAGAAAAATCGAGTTTTTTCCGAAAGTGTCCAGATTTCGAAGTGGTCGAAATCCACTTTTGAGCATACCAGGAGGAAGGCCAGGAGGAGAGGAGTCCAAAACTTCAAACCACAGGCCAATCGGAGGTGTAACGCGCCTCCACGCGCCCCCTGAATATCGCGAGTGAAGACCACTCGCACACACGCGCCCCACGCGCCGACGAAGGAAGAAGACGAGTGAGGGCGCGCGTGAAACTGACGTCAGGCTGACGTCATCCTGAGCCGAGCCGAGCCGAGCCGTCGAGCCGTTGACCGCGCCGCTGACCAGGCCGAGCCGTGCCGGAGCCAAGCCGCCAGCCAAGCCGCGCCACTGAGCCGCCGTTGACCGCGCTCCTGCGCCGTTGACCGAGCCGTTGACCTGCCAATCCGGAGGAATTATCTGGTGCTTCTCAGGCGCACCAGATTCAGCAAATCTGAACCGTTGAAACTGTTCTGGCTAGATCTAGGCCATTCGGAGTCCGTTTTTGGCGACCCAATAGTGCGTTCCAACTATTTGAAATATTCCGGACCCATCCGTACGGTCAGATTCTTACATCGAAATTTCTTTAAAAAGGGAAGAAATTTACAATGGCAGGAAAAGGCGCAAGTTTCATGATTGAGCCTTTTAATGGTAGTAATGACTTTACCCTGTGGCAGCAAAGGGTGAAAAACATTTTAACACGAGAAGGTCTGGTGAAAGCTCTTCTCAAAAAGTCCAACAAACCGGAAGACATAAAGGATGACAAGTGGGAGGAGTTGAGGGAATTGGCAAACAGTACAATTCAGTTGTATCTCGGGAACAACACACTCCGGGAAGTCATCAGTGAAGTAGATCCGGCGGAGCTATGGGCAAAGTTAGAGATGAGGTACAAGTCAAAATCGTTGACAAACCGGTTATCTCTAAAGAGGCAGCTATATACACTTAGAATGCCAGAAGGTGCGAACCTCACAGAACATCTGGACGAGTTCAATAGGATCACAATGGAATTGGACACCATTGGAGACAAGACCCAGGAGGAAGATAGGGCTATGATCTTGCTGGTCTCTCTACCTGCATCATATGAGCATCTCAGGACAACTCTATTGTACGGGAAGGATGCTCTTGGACTGGATGAGGTGATTGCTACGCTCATTTCTCATGAGTCGATGAAGAAACAGGAAGGTAGCAGTAGCAAACACCCAGAAGGAAATGCCATGGTTGCCTCAGAAAATGAGCAAGGCAGAGGTAGGTCCAATGATAGACGGGGTAGATCCAAATCAAGAGGACGTTCGCAATCAAGGTCAGGCTTCAGAAGAAAGTGTTATTACTGTGATCAGGAGGATCACCTCATAAAAGACTGTGCAAAGCTCAAGGAGGACAAAGCACAAAAGGAACAGGCTAGCTCATCAAATGTCGCTGCTGCAGTAAATGCTAAGGATGAGTATGCATTTACAGTTTCGTCGAGTATGACGAAACCTGACTGGATCTTAGATTCCGGAAGCACATATCATATATGCATGGATAAGAAACTTTTTTCTACCTACCAAGCCAAGGATGGAGGTATTGTTCGAGTGGCTAACAACACTGTGAGTAAGATTGTTGGCATGGGAACAGTACGGCTGAGAATGGAAGATGGAAAAATTTTCACGTTGGATGGAGTCCGACACGTGCCAAGACTGAAGAAGAATCTAATTTCCTTAAGTATGCTAGACATGAAAGGTTATAGCTTCACATCTAGCAAAGGAAATCTCAAAGTCATCCATGGAGATACGGTGATGCTACATGGACGACTGGAGGGGAATCTGTACAGGCTTGTGGAGAAGGTTGTGACAGACGGAGCTACTGTCACTTACCGGGCAAGACGTACAAGACATGCACAGAAGAGACATAGGGCCCAGCAGACATGGCAACCAAAGTGTACAAGAACGCATGGAGGCAGTTCGGAGGTGCACAAGACGGAGCCATTGTGGCCAATTTTAACGACAGCTCAGAGCAAAGAGACCAAGACAGCAAAGCATGTCCCAGGAAAGAAAGTTTCTTTTGCTCTTGAATTAGAGACATATTGGGATCTCTCCAAGACTGGATGGAAGGGAGAGATGCCGTCTCAAAGAGTTGCAAAGTAAGCTTTGCATGGCACCCCAGTGAGGGGGTGCCGGGCACTCCAGGCAAGGGGGTGCAAGCATCTCAGTGAAGAGATGCAGACTTTGTTGAATTTGGGCGTGACAAGATTAGCAGCAGTGTGTGCAGTGGATCACCTCACATGGGTTGAGGGGGTGATTTGTTGAATTCACCCCATGTGAAGGGGAAATTGTCTTGTGAACACACCTTGGTTGGTCAACAAGGAAGTAGGCTACCAACCATGTCAAAGAAGGAGGCTGCCGAAGTCAAGCATGGAGGCTACCCAATGGCACTCCCACCTACTCCAAGGTGTATAAAATGGAATGGTGATGGTGAGTTGTAGACAGGGCAAATGGCAAAACACATTGCTGAGAGAAAGGCACAAAACAGAGAGAGCTAGTGAGAGCTATTTTCTGTTTGTCAGAGAGTGTGAGTGAGTGTGTTATATAGAGAGACAGTGAGTTGAGAGTGTGTAATCTCCTCCATTTGTTGATATATAACAACATCGCTCCCGTGGACGTAGGCCGGTTTGCCGAACCACGTTAAAACTCTTGTGTTTTTGCTTGTGAGTGTCCCCTGGTGTGCCCACGATCCGCAACAGTTTGGTTAAACAATTAAAGTATGGACTAACAATCTATCTGGATATGGTATCTCACATATGATGGACTATTCAATCCCACAGAGCGGGATGTGATATAAATTGAAAGACTGAGCCAAATTCTGGACTGTTAGTCCTCCTTATAATCCTAACTCAATCCAAACTTAAGATAGGATACATAATGCAAAGGATTCGTAGTCCTAAGACTATTAGTCATGAGAATACTAATCCAACCTAATCCAGTCTGCCCAAACAAACATGGCCATACTGTACAAATGTAGTCCCTACTTCACAATGCTTCAAATGTTCATTCTTGTTTTGAATGATCGTCACTATTTTCTTTGTTTCTTTGTGCTGGGGTAAGTAACGACTTAAAACTGATAGAGCTAATGGTTAATTCAAAAGAAAAAAAGATAGTATATACTTTCAAAATTTATAAACTTATGTTTTGAAACTTATGTTGTGTTTGATTAGGAGATTTGGAAGTGGATTTGGCATAGAAAAGAGAAAAGGCAAGTGAAATGAGAATAAAATATACATATATTTCACTTAGTTTCACACACTTTTTCCATTTCCATTTCAAACTCTTCCTAAATCACCCAAACAAACACAACTTTTTAAGAACTTCACTTACAAAACACTTTTAAATTGGGCCCATACTCATTTAGACTTTATAATCAAGTAGGTATTACTAGTTTTTCATAATTTTATTAATTTTTTTTATTGATTGGTTAATGAATATTAATGTTTAAATACAAATCAAACATACAAATAACATGGGCGTGGGTGTGGCAACTTATTATAAAAAATAAAAATCAAAAACGTGTGTTTGGTTTGAGTTTTCTGGATTAAGTTTTTTGAAAACTAAGGCTCTGTTTGTTTGTGCTCTGAAAATAGTTTTCAACACTTGAGTTTGAGCATGATGTTTGGTAAGAGTTTTGGAATTAATTTTTCAAAACTCTGCCGGAAGCTCTGTCTATATGTCAAAACATTCTGTTTGTTGCAGAGGGGGCGTTTGAGGGAACGGGACGTCCGGTCGGTCGTCCGGCCGGTTGACTAGCCGGCTGTCCGAAACAGTGATTTTTTTTTTTTTTTTTTTTGCAATTGATTTATATAATCGGGAAAAATATTTTCTGAAAATTTTTAAATTTTTCATATGCTTTAAAATAATTTTGAGTTGTATGTTTAGTTATGAGTTGTAAATTTTTGTATCACATGTCAAATGTCACATCAACAATTCCCACTCAAATCAAATCTCTTTTCCAAAACTATTTTCAAAACTCTTTACCAAATAAATTTTCTACACTCAAATCATAATTCTACAACACACAAACTCAAAATATAACTCATACTCTCAAATCACATTTACAAAATACAACCAAACGCAGGCTAAGTTTTTTAGTTTTCGTATTCTTTTTGTTTTTAGTGAATATTTTTTAAATTTTAAACATTTTTTTTACTTTTTTAGATAAACCGTAGTTAGATGTATTTAAAAAGTAAAAAATTTGTGAAAAAATATTTTAAAAAATTAATAAATACATAAAAATACAAAAAAAATGTACTGAATTCTTGTACTGAATTCTTGTATTTTTTTTGTATTTTTGGTGTTTAGTGAATTTTTAAAAGATTTTTTTTTACAATTTTTTTACTTTTTAGGTTTATTTATATTAGGTGTGTCTAAAAAGTAAAAAAAATTGCTTAAAATATTAAAAAAAAGTCAGTAAAAACAAAAAAACACGAAAAATAAAAAAAGTAGAATTTTCATAAAAGTGTTTTCTAAAAAACGAAAACAAGCAAGCTGAATCAAAAAAAAACTTTAATGTCTTTAATTTAATAAAAAAATGTATTAAAATGAAATGAATAAATTAATTGATGTAATATTATTAGTCGGTGGATATGTTGTATTAAAAATATATCAATAAAAAGAGAAAATCCTATGGTATAAACCCTTAGTTATATATTTTTTTGGTAGACATTACGACAATAAGTTACGCAGTTTTGTGATAATGTTACATATCTTGTGGTATTTTGATTTATTTTGTGGTTAGAAGATATTTGGATAAAAAGATATGTAACATTACGACAAGAATACGTAACACTACCACAAAAAACATAATTTTATTTTGAACCACAAATTGTCTTAACTCTTACTAAAAAAATGACATTTACCACAAAAATATGTAATAAGGTACGTATATTGATGGGATTTGTACTACATCCCACCAACGCAAATGAAAGCACACCCACGCACACACCAAAGAGAAGAAAATAATCACACATAGATTTACGTGGTTTGGTCCAAACTGTCTACATCCATATGAGAGAGCACTTCCACTATAACTAAAATAGAGAATATATTTGAGATGACCAAAACACTCAAAACCCATACCACTATCTGAATCCATGCTCAAGAATAATTGAGTGCTTGCTCACCTCGGTGCCCATGATATTTTTTCTCTTACCCCTTACATCTCTATTTTATCCCCTAACTGCTCTCTCAATCACTCTCAAGGAAACTCTATACTCCACATAACTATTTATAATAGTCTACCGATGAGAATCCTAGTTCCATACAATTAAGTAGCCAAAATCCTACACATATTAAGTTTACTAACAGATTTCAAACTCTATTATCCCAATCCACCTTACATGTGAACCGAAGAAAAGCCAAAGAATTAGAGGTTAAAAAATAATAAAAATAATAAAATAATGGACACTTACCAATCAATCTTATTAACTAGATTTATTTACCTACAGATTCTAACTGATAAATTTATCACTATAAAAACAAGAGACAGATAAATTTATCACTATAAATTTATTTGTAAAAATAAATAGACTGATAAATTTATTCATAAAAACAAGAGACTAAAGATAAATTTATCAATAGGACTTCATTGGTAATAAGTCTCAAAAGTAAGACCAATTGGTATTTTTCCCATAATAAACCAATATAACAGTCATCCTTTATCAGTTTTCAACAAAATGCACAATTTTCAACAACTAGCATCTAACAAAATAATGCATTTGCATTTTCAACAAAATGCCACTATTTGTGTTCGCTTTTAATAGTACTAGTAACAGAGTTATGCTAGGATCCAATGTCACTCACTACAAGAAACTTGACTTTTAGCGGCGTTTCAAAAATGCCGCTATAGGCTTGAAAACCGCCACAATAGGTTTTTGCGACGTTTAACATTTTCATCGTAGATACGGTCGCCGCAATAGCTTAACAGCGTTTTAAAAGCGTCTCTAAAAACATTAGATGGCGTTTTTTAAAACGTCGCAAAATCTTTAACAGCCACTTCCACTTCCGTCACAATTAACGTATGACGTAATGATGACATCATTTAGTGGCGTTTTTCAAAAACGCCACCTTTCTTCATTTTTAATAATTGCCTTAGATGTGATGTCATGATGACATCATTTAGTGACATTTTTTTCCCAAAAAGAGCCCTTTTTTTTTTTAAGAACACAACCCAATTAATTGAGAATTTAACTAAGAATAGAGAATGAAAATTAACTAAGAATTTATGTAAATTTAACTAGGAACAGAGATTAAGAATTGACTAATAATTAATATAAAAGAACATAGATTGGCTCAAAGTTGAATTACAATGCCAAATTGAAGACCATAAAAATTCTAATTTATATCCTTGGAAATTTAATGCTACAACTTCTCGAAAGATAACATTTTTGTTGTTTGGATTGATGTATGAAGTGTTATTATTCTCTTTCACTAAGGCTTCATATTTTGCCCTCTTCTTACACACTGGAAAATCAATTCTTCACAGCATTATCAATTCTGTAAGCATATATGAAGAAATTAATTTGTAATTACCACAAACTTTTCCAATGCCAAGCAAGAAATAAAACATTACAACTTTATATACCTCCCTGAGACCACTTTGGCTATTTTAGTCCATCTGTTACCAAATACTTTTCGAGCCTGCAGTGGATCTTAAGATATCAAATTCCCACAGACAATAATGGAGAAATAATTATCTAATTTTGAAATACACTTGGTATTATCTGTTGGACCATTGGAGACAACAAAACAAATTAACTCAAAGAAAATTTAAGGAAATTAATGATTGAACAAAGATTGTGTTACATATATAGTTCAAAAGAAAATATATCAATAATAGTAATAGAAAGGAAAAACCAGCTTGTCAGTATTGATATATCGCGACTTTTGAGTTCAGAAAGCATCAATTTTACCTCGCATAAGAGCAAGTCTTCCTCTAGAGACCACCCCCTTTCTTGAAATCAGAATTCAAGTAAGTGTACCATCTGCAATGGTATGTCACATCAACATTGGGGTTAGACTAAAAAACAGAAAATTAAAGAATTATTGGAAGACAAAGAAGATCATAAATTGAAAAAAAAAATCGTGTTTTTATAAAATAATTAACCTTCTTCTACATTGCCTGGTTGATTTATCCTTGAATTTTGATGCAATGATTGCCCAACTACACATGTAAAACACAACAGAACCTTTCAATTTCATTTATCAAACAAACAACCTTTCATACATTATGAGCAAGTTCAAATCCCTGATTTGTACAAATCAAAGTACAATATAAATAGGAATTTACCTAACAAGTTCCCACAATCAACTCTATAGTTTTTGGCGCAAACTTGGCAATTATGTTGCAAGTACCCAATGAGTAAATCCAAGAAAGCTTTCTATGTTTTGTTTTTGTTCGATAAAATTCCTTAAAAACCTCAACACATTTCACCAAGAGAGAGAGGAAGGGAGGAAGTTAGATATGATAATCCCTCGCGTGATAATAATAATAATAATAATAATAATAATAATAATAATTGTGACATCACCCTTTCTTGGTATCAAAAGAGGCACCTCAAGTTTCATCAACTTGGTAAATTGCACCCAAAAAAACATGGAAAAAGGCCTTTAGCATCGCTTGGTATTTCCTAAAAGCATTTTTGATGATGCAAAGTGATATGCCCTTAATATAGTACTATACGATCCATATTTAAACAAACATAGAAAACAGATAAATAAAATGGCAATTCTACAAGCATGTTTGGAAGCATGAAGACAAGTGCATTTTGACACAAATGGGTACCCACAGATCCACATATATGCATCCAAACAAAGACATTCACAAACCTGAGATGTCTTCAGCTCCAGTTCCTCCCATTCTAAAGATGAATTACTTCCTTCAACTATACCAGTACCAGCATAAATTAATGCAACAAGTCCCTATCCAAATTGGTCAGCACACATTACTTTGGGAATGACATCACTACGAAATCATGGACAGTTATAGAGATTTTTGAAATGAAAGTACATCCATATACAAAAATAACCCCATTGCTGTTACTGTCAGTGAAAACCATTTCAATGGTTCTTTTGGTATATAGCTTGACAGAGAAAAAAGGAAAAGAAAGACAGAAACTACATTTTTAGTGTACTACCAAAAGTTGAAGTTTTGATGACAAATAATATAGATTTCAGTGAAAGATGTACTAGTAAATGGCTCACCCTTCCCACCAAGGCTGACCTTATTCCAACAGCAAACTCACTTTTCTCCTCCTCTAAACCAACCAACCAACCAACCAGGCCAGCATACATTCCTCGGTCAAACATTTCTGTACAACATAATTGATATATACTTCACTTACATAGGATAGCATTAAAAGAATATCTCTATTTAGATTCCTTGAGAATCCAAAAAAAAAACAAACGGCAGAGGTTATATTCTGTCCCATAACAAGCAACAAAAGTATAATCACAATTAGATGATCTATAAATAATCATCAAACATGGAAATAAAGTTAAAAATCATGGCGATTTGATAACAGAAAAGAAAACACCCCCCTTCCCAACTGAAACAAATAGTTCAATATTTTAACCCAAAAAAAAAAACCATATGACCAATGTTAGTCAAGCTAAATCTAGTGTTCTAGAGTAAAGATTGAATTCATTAATAGTGCAATTTTTATCACTGTTATATGCACTTCAAATTAGACGAGACACACTAAATGGACAGTAAACACATAAGCTTTACAGGTAAGTGTAAATCCTGATATATGATTCCGTCTAGGCAAGTATGTATACTTTCTTTAAATCATTGAGTCCTTTCTTGTTCAACTTTAGTCAAGAATTGAATTATGTCTCATCTTAAAAATTTCACATAGATGTAAACAAGCCATAAAACACAGATTGCAGAACAAAAATGATATAGCAATATACATGTACCAGTTTCTGCAATTAGAATGCATGCCTCTTCTGTAGGAAACCCACAAACTGCTAGAGTTGGATGAAGGGAAGACAATACCTCAAACTGGTAACAAAGAAAACTCGTGTAAGAGAAACTAAACAACTAGACATTCATTATCAACATATGAAACATTCAAAATCTAAAGTCAAATAATTATATATATACACACCCATCAATAGATCATATCATTGGTAACAACCTTGTGCAGCAATTTTTAACCAAGTAGTCGAAGCAATAAAGAGATGCTTAGAAATATCACCCTTAGACGAGAAAGCACTAGAAGAACTGTGGGGGAAGAGGAAGTGAGAAAGACCACTTTCCTTTCCATTGAACCAATGACATTAACATCACGAAAGGGATTGAAGCAACCTTAAGTCAAATGAGGGGAAAAAATCTTATTTCTTTTCAAGTAGTGGTGGTGGTAGTAGGGATCTAAAAAATCCCTGAAAGTAGTAGTAGTAGTAGTAGTAGTAGTAGTAGTAGTAGTAGTAGTAGTAGTAGTAGTTGTAAAGGGACCTAAAAAATCCCTTTACAAGAAAGAATTGAAACATATGAAGGAAGCAAACAGCTTACCTGTAGAATTCGGCATAAAGGTCTTTATCACTAACATAAGCAAGCAACTTTACCACCTGCAGGAATAAAATGAACATGTTAGAAATTACCGTGACAAGTCAATAGACGCAACAGAAACAGATATTAAAGAAACAGGAAGGCCACCTTATCTAATGTGTCCTCAATGGCTTCATCATTCAATTTTTGATTCCCACCCTTCTTGAGAATATTATCACAGAATGAAGCCAGCAACTCTGCACTAGAGCAGCCAAAAACTTGTTTGTTGCAGAAAACCTCAAAAGCCTCTTTCAGGGCCTACGGAAGAACCAATAAAGTTGACTTTATAAATATAAATGTATAATTATCAGCAAAGGACCCGAACCATGAAACACAACTCTCCAAAACAAACCTTGTGAAATAGAGTGGTTTGCAACATCAGTTTCTGACAGAAACCTAAATAAGAGAATGCAACATCAGTTTCTGTGCTTTCCAACTTCAACTACGTTAGATACCGAATGTATAGGCAATGAAAAAATTACCTGCTCTTGTGAGACAATAGCATTCTCTGCCTGTGGAGAAATAGTAGTTAACACTTTGAAATGCAATAATATAATTAGCCATCAAAATTTTAAAGGAAAAATCACATTATTCATTAACAATTATTAATTCTATAGTCGAATTCTATGACTGATTGTTACTCTTTTACTATTCATTCCTACCATTTTTCTATTATTCATACTCCAACAGTCCAACCAAGAGCAATTATAATCCTAGGCCACAACAAACAAACAACCAAACAATGATATATGATTATTTATTGGCAGATTTGGGTAAAGGAATTGTAGATTCTCCAACAAGAAACCGCCCAAACCTATAATAGCCCAAGCCTGCCCACATCTCATTTACTTCTTGCACACATTAAGCTGACTTTTAATGCCAAATATCTCAAGACTATTGACACAGATTTGATCAATCAAGAACCAAACAAACAAAGGAAGAAACACAAAACCCACATCATCAACCAATCAATCAATTACATAAAAACTAAAGAGTTGAAAATTTTGGTATCTGCCTTTGTTCATACCAATTCCATATCCTAAGAAGAAATTGAGGAAAAATTAAAAATTTAAATTCAATTGTGAATCAAAGTTACCTACTTGCTCAGCCTTAAAATTTGCTGGCAAAATAACAATGAATGTATATGGAATCAAATGACTGAAATTTACATGTCATTCATTTCAGCATATCATATTGACAAGTATCAAATTGAAATTAGAAGTTAAAAAATTACATATTTACAAACCCGCCAAGTTTAGAACAAAAGAAAAGAGATGTAAGCCCTCTCTCAAATATTCAATTCCCTATAGGACTTTAAAAAATTCAGAATTCAAACATAAGAACCAAAAAAAAAAAAAAACGAACAAGTGGAATCAGCAAAAACATAAGCAAAAAAAAAGATTTGAAAAATGCCAAAAAAGCTAGATTGGGGAAAAAATGCAAGTGAATTTACAAACATCAACATAAATATACTCCAAATCGTTGTTTTAACCATGAGATTTTACAGATCTTGAGTGAACTTAGCGAATCCAAGTCAGAAAACCCTTACCTTGAGCCCTAGATCGATTTAGATCAGAGGGATTCGAACAATCTTGAAGATATATGCTCAAGTAAAGACAGCGAGCAAGCTTTTATAGCTCAAGTAACTTCGCATCTCCACCAAGGAAGACAGAAATTTACAGATCATACATAAAAATCGATTATACATAAGAAAAAATAATAATAATAATAAACCTTTTTCCCAACCCGATCTACTATGAAATTTTCAGATTTATAAAAGCATAAACCTTTTCTCATGCCTGATCTACCACGTATCTAATTTCAACCAAATCTAGCAAAAAATAGAACCAAAAAAGAGAAAGAAAAAAATTTATGAAATTAGAGATCTAGAGAACTGATTTGATACCTTAAGGGCCTGAGGAGCAACAACCCAACCCAAACGCGGTCTCTTTCTGGGACGACGATCCATGTCCGCGTGTGGAAACTCGATCACACGTTCCATCTCCATGATCGAACACAGATAGATCCAAACAGAGTTTAGAGAGAGAGATTTGCAAAGAGATCGAAGAGAGAAGAAGAGAATTGAAGAATGATAATGATCTGATCTGAGATGAAGAACAGATCGAGATCAAGTTCGAGTTCGATGAAGAACAGCTAGAGCAAAGCCCTAGAGCGACAGAGATCGATGTTTGACCGAGGAATGTAGATCGATGTTCGATTACAATAGAGAGGAGCGGTGTATGAGAGAGTAAGAGGGAGTGATGTCTATGAGAGTGAGATATGAGTGTAAGAATGAGAGAGACAGACCATGACGGAGATACGAGTGTGAGAGAGTGAGATCTGTTAAGTGACTTTTCTTTTTTCTTTTTGTTTTTAATGTAAAATACGGAAAACACTAAAAACTGGCGTTTTTTTGAAACGATGTTGTATAAACGTTATTGTATGCCAATTTTCTTGTAGTGACTACAAGAAAATACATTTTTGGTGATCATTATAAGAAAATACACTTTTGGTGACCACTTTTGCCGACTAAAAATATTTTGGTCGCCAAAAGTTGTGGAATTGGCTACCAAAAATTATATTAGTCGGCAAAAGTATAATATTTAGCTACTAATTTTTTTTAGTCGGGGTACATTGATTATTGGCGACTAAAAAAATTTAGTCACTAAACTTGCCACAATTGGCAACTAAAAAAATATTTTAGTTGCTATATAGTTAGTTTTGGCTTCTAAAATTATTTAGTCGCCGAATGAAAAACAAAAATTAATTTTTTATTTTTGGGGACCAAAAAGTTTGGTCTCCAAATATTTATTTTCAGCGACTGAAAAATATTTTAGTCGTTGTGTAGTTAGTTTTGGCTACTAAAATTATTTAGTCACCAAATGAAAAACAAAATTTTACTTTTTATCTTTGGTGACCAAAAGTTTGGTTGCCAACTATTTATTTTCAGCAACTAAAAATATTTTAGTTGTTATATAGTTAGTTTTGGCTATTAAAATTATTTAGTCGCCAAATGAAAAACAAAAATTTACTTTTTATCTTTTGGTCGACAAATATTTATTTTCAGCGACTGAAAAATATTTCTGTCATTGTATAGTTAGTTTTGGCTACTAAAATTATTTAGTCGCCGAATGAAAAACAAAAATTTAATTTTTATCTTTAACGACCAAAAGTTTGGTCACCAAATATTTATTTTCAGCGACTAAAACAATTTTTAGTCGCCAAATAACTAAAATATTTGGAGCAAGACATTTCAAATTTTGAAGGGATTTATAAAATATTTTAGCGACTAAAAAATATTTTAGTTGCCAATAACCCCATATATATATATATATATATTCTTCTTTTCCCATTTTTTTCTCCTAAATTGAATTTGTTTATCTAAAGGAGCTCTCTCTTCCTTATCTGTGGGTCATCGATCTCAATTCCTCAAGCCACTCTATATGTCCTTGCCACCATCGCCGACACCACTGGCGGTCTTTGCCGACACATCTGACTGTAAGCCTTGTGGTGGTGATATTAGAGAGCAACTCATCAGTAGCAGCTGGGCTAGGGCTCCACACTAATCGAGCCGCCGCCGATTTGACTAATTTGATGGTGGGTCCACCGTCGTTCTATGGGAACAAGTTGACCATGCTTGATCTTCTTGGGCTGGGGATTGGAGCTAGTGGAGCCTCCACTGCTAGCTTCTTGGCTTTGTTCACTTCCATTGGAGGTGGGCTTGATGTTGCAGCGGCCAGTAGCGGAGGTAGGAAATTAAGTTAGATGGAGTACTTATTAATTATAATTTTTTATTTAAAAAAAATCATGATTAATATTAAGATAATAAGAATTTATGAGCTAAATTTAAGCATAAGAAATTAAAAATCATTATTAATAGGAACAAATCAAAATTCTATAATAGTGTGTAATAGCTTGATGCAGGATGGTGATGCAAGTTAGTAATTTTAGCACAAAAAATTAAAGATCAAAATTCCTAATATTAGAAAATAAAAACACATCATTTATAGCACAAATTATTATAAAATCTATTTAATTTTTATTTGATAGAAAATATTAAAGAGATGATATTGCTTATAGCAAAATATTTTAATCGTTGTATAGTTAGTTTTGGTTAATAAAATTATTTAGTCGCCAAATGAAAAACAAAAAGTTACTTTTTATCTTCGGCGACCAAACTTTTGGCAGCCAAAAATTTATTTTCAGCGACTAAAAAATATTTTTGTCACTGTAGAGTTAGTTTTGGCTACTAAAATTATTTACTCACCAAATGAAAGACAAAAATTTATTTTTATCTTTGGTGACCAAAAATTTGGTCGATAAATATTTATTTTTAGTAACTAAAAAATATTTTAGTCGCTATAGAGTTAGTTTTGGCTACTTAAATTATTTGGTCGCCGAATGAAAAACACAAATTTATTTTTTATCTTTGGCAACCAAAAATTTACTTTCAACAACTAAAAAATATTTTTGTCACCAAAGAACTAAATATTTGGAGGGACCCATTTCAAATTGTGGAGGGATTTATAAAATTAATTGGCAACCAAATTTATTTTTAGTCGCCAAAGGTGTGAAAATTTTAGATGGAAATGGCGCCCGCCTATTCTCTGTTTAAGCAAAACAGATTGTTCTCTCTCTGATTCTCCTTCACAACCAAACCTCACCCCACCTCACCTCACCGCAAACCACCGTCGCTCATCGTATGACGCACACCGCCACTATCGTAGATCACAGACTCTCTCTCTCTCTCTCTCTCTCTCTCTCTCTATTTTCCCCTTTCTGACTGTTGCTCTAGGGTTTTGTATGCTTGATTCAGTTTGATTTCGTGTTGATTTGTGAAATGGGTTTGGTTTTTGTGGTTTGATTTCTTAGGGCTTTGTCATGATTCGTAATAACATGATATATAGATAAAAAGAAAGACCAAGAAAGTGAGAGAAAAAGAAAAATGTGCTATTGAGACCTAGAGTGATAAATATTGTGGGTAGCTAGTGGTCTTTACTTAAGGAATTCATCCATTTGATACTAATTATTGTTTTTATGGCTTGTAAAGTGATAGCCAAGCTCAAGTTTTCATTTGATGAATGGTGAATTCTGATTGTAGTTTACAGATTCTGGTTTTATTTTGGTTGGATGTTTGTTTCTGTTTGATTGTTGTCTTTTGTGTTCAATTTTCATATATTAATCTTGCCATTGCCTTCTTGATCATTGCATGATACAGATTTGTTTGTTAATTGTTATTCTCAAAACCTGTATAACAACTTTGCTCACTAATTTTCTACAATCCACTTTGCAATTTAATCAGTAATGGGTTCTGGAGATTGGTTTAAGAATATAATTAGCTTAAAGAAATGGAAGGATGACAGATCAAAGAAATCAAAGGTATGTTGCTCACTCCATGTTTTTATGTTGCCTAATCTAGTTTAAAACATGTCTTTGTCTTCTCATTTTTTTTGGGTCCATTGTTTTCTTTTTCTGGGGTGGTTTGATTTGACAATGAAGACCGTTTAAGTTTTATTTTCTAATTTGTTTTGGAAATAAGCTTTTTGATTAATATGTCGTACAAGCAGAGGTTTACAAGGTTTCCATTGCTTATGGTAATTATTAGGTATAAGGAAATGGAAAGTAGATGATCAGTTTCCCTTGTATTCTACTCCTCTAATGCATGTGTACATTTTAGTCCCTGGTTAGTAGAAAATTGTTAGGGATGAATATATTTGATACAAGTTTACATTTATCACAAAATCATTTACACTTTACCTGTTTTTATAATTTGTTTTCTCTGTCTTATTGTGTTATAATCACTGGCGGAGGCAGCAAGGGATGAGGGGGTCACGTGCCCCCCCTAAATTTTGGAATTTTTTATTTTTTTATTTTTTTTGTAAATATAAAGAAAGAGAGTGATTATTGATTTAATGGTTAAGACTTAGCCTAATAACCTTAAGGTTATCGGTTCAAGTCTTGGGACCACCACTTTATATATTATGTCAAAGGTTAGGTGTGTACTCAATTTTTCTCCTTCCAAACACAAATTAATGTGTACTAATTAGGCGTTATTATTGTTGTTGTTTTGTTGCAAATATAAAGAAAATATTTTAAATAAAAAAAAATTACTAAAATATTATTAGAGTGAAATGTCAATGACATTTTAAAAATTATGAGAACAATAATGGTTGTTTTGAATGAAAATGAAGACACTATTATAAACCATATCATCTATGAAAATTTTATGAAAATTTTTTAATGTAACGGTAACGTCATTATTATTGACATACAAGTATAACTAATCTCACTATAAAGATATGAAATTTATTGCATTGTTAGTTACATCTGACATGTAAGGTTCACTCTCTATATGTTTATTTACTATTTTGGTGATATCACATACTAATGATGACGTGGTATTACCATTGTATTGAATTTTTAATCAAATTTTGTATAAATTTTTTTTATCATTATATAATTTATTTTAAGACTTATATCCATATTTTTTTATATTGTCCATGATACACTAGTTATAAATAACAAATTTTTTTTTTTTTGATGTTCCTCAAAATCAATCGTAAAAACTTGCGTTAAATATTTTTATAAAATTTTTCAATAATATAATTAATAAGTACCCCCTTTAATTTGATTTTCTACCTCCAGCACTGGTTATAATTCTCCTTAGATATAACATGCAAGTTTAGGTCTAACTTACGGATGCGGAGGAAAAACACGTGGAGGACTTATTTTTACTGACAATTGTCACTTGGGGTCATCAAATTGAAATACAGTTTAATACATTAAAATATAAATTTACAAAAGAAAAGTAAAAGTACATGTGAAATATAATTATATTTTATGCATATTTCATATTCTTTTTCTTTAATTTTTTTTTTCAAATTCTTATCCAAATCCATACTTCAAACGCAACCTAATAATTAAATTGATACAATTTAAACATTAAGAACTAAAAGGAAAAATTACAACAAAAAAAAAATTCTAAAATTCGACCCTTATAACAAAATAAACTTTCAGTTATTAATTTATTAATTTAAACTCTAAACTTTTAATTTGTTTTCAATCTAAATCATTTGTCTATTTTCATTAAGTAAAACTGTGGCATGCTCAAGGGTTCCCACTCGCTAAACAGTTCGGACTCTCAATCGTTTTGATATAGTCTCACAAGTGCAATGTGAAACATTGATAAGAGTCCAAATCCGGCAACTTTATAGAAAATCCATTTTATTGCAAAATCATTGTGAGAAATGGACTGCATCACCAAATCTTAGAGTTGTCACCTAATCTTTTAGGAAAATTAAAAAAACCCGTGACTCGTGCCAGGGCTTACTGTTTGTCGTTACTAAAGATGTCTTGGTTCAGAATTTTAGGTATGAGGGAAGAATGTCATTAATTGAGCACCCTCGCTCACCCGATCAAAACTCGTCCTCTACCAAATCATGATATGAATTTTATAGACAATATATGTTCATGTTTCAATTTTTTTAACAAATCTAAAAATTACTATGTGAAGCAAACAAGTATAGACTGTATTGTTCATTTTGGAACATTTTGATTTCATGAATTTTTAAAAAAATTTGAGATATGTGTAACTCACAATGAAATTGAGCCCACATGCATAAGAAATCAATACTATTCCATATTAAACTACACAACCTCCATAAACTGGCCATCATAGAGATTTATCAGTTAAACAAGTAGCTGCATAGTAGGATACTAAACATAATAAGAAAATTATATACAGGCGGGATACTAAACCTATAAATGCTAACCTGTATTTACTAGCGTCTAGTGAAAAACTACAAAAGAAAATTAGTAAAATATGCATAATACTATATACAAAATTTTAATGCAATATAGACATAAAAATGCGACTAGGATTGAGAATTATTACAACACTGAATATTTACAACAGCGAATAAAAGACATGGGGTGGGAATTATTATAAAATAAAAGAAGTGGGGTTTAAAATTATTACAACAAGTTGTATCTAACAAATCATATAACTAATTTATTTATAACATCTAAAGATAGGTGGTTCAGCCGACCATTTCTAACAAGCTAAATCACATGTAAAATAATAAACAAAATTCAAAATAAAGAAACTAATCAGGTGGCTCAACCGATCATTTCTAACAAGCTAAATCACATATGTAAAGTAAGAAACAAAATGTAAGAAATAAAGAAACTACATCAGGTGGCTCAGCCAACCATTTCTACCATGTTATATTATATATTTAAAGATAAGAGAAATAAAAAGAAAATAAATGAGAAAAGTGCAAAAACTCACATTTGGAGGAAACGATGAATTTTTTGATTATCAAATTTTCTTCATAACACCCTCACGATTATGGAGTACACTTTGAGATCTCAACAAGCAGTTTCAAGTTTAAGGTTTAAAGGAATTTTTGGGTGGTATATATCAGTGAATAGAATGGTTGATTGAAAGCTTTGGTTGAAAAGGCTCACTTGCTCTCAAAATAACTCAAAGCTTTTAACATCAATTTCTCTCCCTCAAGATTTCTTTGAAATAAAAAAAAAAAAAAAAAAAATTAACCAAAATTTTCTCTTCTCAATACTTTTGAAACAAATTTTCTTTTCCAAAATTTTCTCCTTTTTTTTCTCTTGAAACAAAATTTTCACTTTCAAAATTTTTTTGAAACAAAATTTTCTCTTCCAAATATATATTATTATTATCTATACTATATATTAAGTAAAAGGGGGTTTTTAACCCCAAACTTTGTGGGAGCTCCAATCTCCCAATCTAAATTTTCTGATTTTTTTATTTAAAAAAAAAATCTTGGCATTTATTAACTTTTCTCAACTCTCAAGTCTTACCCTCATAATAACACTTTAATGCATTAAGAACAAGCATAAAAAAAATTCTTTGAAATCCAACACATATAAATTCCTTAAAAAGTCCCAACACATATGATTATTATCCCTCATAATAACACTTTAATGCATTAAGAACAAGCATAAAAAAAATTTATTGAAAAGTCCAACACATATGATTATTATTAAAATATTAAACTTCAATATAATATAATATAATATAAAAAAAAGACATTTAATTTCTTGAAAAATCCAACATATATGATTATTATCAAAATATTAAATTTTAATATAATATAAAAAAGGAAAAAAAAGACATTTAAAAAAAAGATTTAAAAATCATAATTCACATATATAGATAATTGTAAACATAATCCGTGCATAGCACGGGTGATATGCTAGTATATATTAAAGAAAAAGGGGTTTCTAACTCCCAAACCCTGTGAGAGCTCCAATCTCCCAATCTTAATTTTTTAAATTTTTTATTTAAAAAAAAAATACTCCCAGCATTTATTAATTTGGTCAAAATTTTCTGATCAACATTAAAATCCCCTCATACAAATAATTATAGATATAACTCATGCATAGTTACTGCACATTTTCAACTCCCATACACTATGGTTAGCGGTGAGATTATTAAATTTTTTTTATAAAAAATTTTTAAAAACATAATTTATATATTAAAAAAATCTAAAACAAATATAAATATCTATAATTATTCCGTGCATAGCACGGGTGATAGGCTAGTTTTATAGAATTCCAAAGCACCTAAAACACATGGCTAGTCATGTAGTATTTCCAAAAACATGTGACTAGTCATGTGATATCTCAAAATCATGTGACTTGCCAGGTGGTATGGGAGTCAATTTTTCCCAAGTAGCTAAATTTCTTAGATAACAAAAAAATTCGAAAAAATATTTATGAATAGGTCTAAAATAATTTAGCCAAAATGAGTGTAATTTTGGAATCAAAACTTAAACTCAACTTTTCTGTTAAGAAATTCCTAAAATAGCACATTCTAATTTTCATCATCGGGTGTTTGAAAGAAGGCACCCAAGTCTTAAGGCCGCTCAAAATAGGGTGTTTACAAAAATCGACAGAAAAAATAATATTTCAGTTATTAAACTCAACGAAAATGACATTTTAAACATTTTATATACATCTATATTGAATTTAATGACTAACATATCTTTTTTCGGAATTTTACTTAAAAAAAAATAACCTTATGATTTAGATTGTGAACAAGTCAACAGATTAATTTTTAAATTGATAAAAGTAAAATTTTAAATTTTATTTTATTAACAGAGTTAAATTTTGATTTTTTTTTTTTTTTTGGTAATTATCCTGAACTAAAAATATATATTTTGGAGGCTAAACAGTAATTACACTGCACATTTAGGCTCCGTCTCGCAAGATGGTTGTGACTAAATTAGCTTACTAAGAAATAAAATAAGTTAAAAAATTAATGAAATAAAATATCAAATTTAAATAATAATTATTTCACTTTTTTCTCTCAAAATTATAAAAAAATCAAAATCAAAATCAAAAGATCATCTCAATGGAATTTTTTTTTAATCAAACTAAAATAATCAAAAAGTCAGGAATTGTTGTTTTCAACTAATGAGAAACTAATGGTGAAGGAGCCTGGTCCAGTGTACATATAGAAACTGGAGATGAAAATTGAATACACGACTTTGGTATTGAGTTGCTGTGCTCTGTCGTGGAAAGAGTAACAACTCAAGTCGCATTCCGGTCATCAATTCATTCTCACCATTTCTCAATACTCAGGTTCTCTCTCTCTCTCTCTCTCTCTCTCTCTCTCTCTCTCGTATTGTTCTTGGCTTTGTCAAGCTTCTCTGAGAATTGTGTGATTCCATATATAATTTATCTTGACTTTTATACCAAAAAATGCATATTGAAATTTGTGAGACAAACAATCATTCAAACTTGCCGATGATGTTTCCAACTCTTTCTGTAGAGATACGTCAGATTGCCCGGTTATAGTTTCAGATCTTGATTTTGATTCCTATTTTCTCTCATAACCCTGGGTTTCACGTCTACCCTCATCCATTCTGGGTTTTCTTTGCAAATATATTTTTTTTATTATTAAAGATAGATCGAAAATAAGCTGCGAAAATAACATTAGTCAGTTTTTATGAGAAATTCTATTATACACATCATCTACTATATGCACCTTAAGTTATGCTATTTTTCTTTTTAGTTATGAATAATTTTTTTATTTAGTTATGACGTTATTTTAGTTATAAAATTCAGATTATGTGTCATGTGTTGCTTGGTTATGAATTTTTTTTAGTCATACATAAAATATAAAATTATATCATTTTCTTCTTTAATTATAACGTGCGGTACACACCATTTGAGAGAGGGTTATTATAGTGTCTCTCTTTTTTTTAAAGGATAATTCAATCCTACTTTGAATTAAACACTGTATAAAGTTTTATTTTGTTATAACACCAATAAATCTTAAGTTTAGATAGTTTGAACCATTTAATCATGCAATTTATTTTGTAAACTAATTCGTCTCATGTCAATGTTAACTATACTTGAGCCCACGAATGTAACACATGAGTTGGCAGTTTGGAGAAGTATATTGGGTGTTTAGGTGATGTTGTAGTTACAAAAAAGCCCAAAAGTATACTATAGCATTTTTTTCCTTTTCCCTCCACCGCGAACAAAACGGAAGCTCAAAAATGGAAACGTCAACGTTTCCTTGACGATGTTGCAGTGTTGATCTTCAATTTGTGTGAGTTGAACGCTGGATTTGGGAACGTTACACCCAGAATTCGTTATTCCCCTAATAACATTACAAAAACCCCCCCAAAAAAACCCTAGAAAATCATGGAAACACCCTTCTATCAAATTTACAGAGGCGAAGCGGCGTAGGCACTGGGACATCTTGGAGTGAGATTAACATTGAGGATGTAATGTCAGCAATTTAAAATTAATTCGTAGACGGCATCGTTGATCGTGCGTTAGTGCGATGACAACAAGTATGGGTGTCTTCGATGTTTGTGGAACAATACGACATCAAGGTTGATGCTCGAAATGGGGTTTTGTTTAATTGGTGCATCATATGGGGATTTAGGTGATCTTGTTCACATCACAAGTTTGGGGTTTACCATTGATTGCAAATGTGATGTTGTGCATGTTTGTAATGTGACAGGCACATGGTTTTGTTGGTTAATGTTGTAATGTTTTCACGAGTTTGAGGGTTTCCAATGATTGCAAATGTGATGTTGTGCATGTATGTAATGTAACAGATGCATGGTGTTGTAACTAATGTTTGTATGATTGGGTGTGTATTTTGTAATGTTAAGGGCTAGTGGGAGGATATATGCCTGAAAGTGTTGGTGGGGTTTGCTAGTAGTAAGGGGTAGTGGCTGTTAATTGTTGGGGTTGTCGGACTATGTCGATATTATGTTATGTGGTTAGTGTTTGGTGCTAATGTTATAGGTTGCTAGTGGGAGGCTTAATGGTATAGCAATGTGGCTCTAGGCTGATATTATGTAGGTAAATGTGAACGTTACAACCCACACACCTCCTCAAGAAAACGCAAATGATTTAACATCAATAATGTAACACCAAGTAGGTAACATGAATAATACTCCACAAAATCCTTTAAAAAAATAGAAATGTTAAATCATACCTTATCCACATGCACTCAATCCAAAAAAAAAATCAAAAACATAATCACAATAAGGGGCAAACAAGTAAACTCAAAAATTACTAAATCAAATCAATAATACATACTATAAATAAAAAGGACTATTTGGTTTATAAAAAAACATGTAGGACTAATGGACTAACATTTCCCCACATGGGATTTATGAGTAATTTTTCCTTTTGTTATCCGCAACCCAAGAAGGAGATTGAATTGGGTCTCTAAATAAATTGTTAAATTAAAAATATCAACCCAAGTAATAAATAAATAAATATGCTCAACAATATAAAATAGAGCAATGAAATAAAATGAGCAAAGAGAAAACAAAGCAAATTCAGCAATTTATAGTACTTCGGCACGCCGGGCCTACGTCCACTCCCCAAGTATCCTTTTCGAAAATTTCACTACTATTCTTCAAATAGTAATTACACCACTAGCTTCACGGGGCTAGTGAATCTTTACAACAAGTAATTGAATCCAATCACTTCGATTAGTTTTGAATCTGGTGTCTAGTTTCACCTAACCTAAGTGATTTTATCTCCAAAAAATCACTCACAAAAATTCTCAATAAATTTTCCTCACGAAAAATACAACTCAATAAGGCACAATTCAATATTTGAGAATAGTTCAATATCACAAAATTTTTTCTCTTCTTCATTTCTTATTTTTCTCCAACCAAAACACTTCTATTTATACCCAAAATTCTACTCATTGGGAAAGGGACGCTGCTGTGACAAGCTGAATTCAGATGACGAGGAGACATAGCACAAGATGCGCATTCATCACACGACTTTTCCTTCGTTTGAAAATAGGTCGCTTTCGATGAATAGTAATTGCAAATTTTCAAAACTCGCACAGTAGCTTTATTAAAATATTTGAATGCACAGTGACTTACATAGTAATTTTTCTAAGAAAATCTATTAAAATATTTGTGTGTATAGTAAAATCTCTTTAAATAACATTTATATGATATCTGAAAATATATACCCCTTTTATAATTTTTGTAGCTATTGTAGAGATTTTTGGATACACTCTAATGAAGACAACTCACCACCACATGGGTGTATCAAATTTGTCAAAAGAAAACAACCCACTAGTATCAAATTTGTCAAAAAATTAATAGTGACTAATTGATTTAATTTCAAAATGTGAATAGTAAAATTAGGGGTTGTTTGGGATGACCTAAATAAGTATACTTTTTTTCTTTTTACGAAAAGATGTGCAGAAAAGTAGAGAGATGATGTGATGAAAAAAAGATAAAAAGATAAAAAGTGTGTACTTATTTAGGATAGCCAAACTTGGCCTTACTATTTATGCACAGTAACTTCTACGAAATTTAAACATGCATAGTTAATATATATGATGCAACCGAAATCTATTTTCATATTTTGTGTCAAATGATTGTAAAAAAAATGTGTATTAAAAAATGTAATTTATCAAATAATATTTTAGACATCATCAAAATTAAATCACATGATTAACAATTTTTTTTATATTTTTTTTCTAATTTTTCTTTAATGAGGTGATTGTTAAAGCCAAATATTATTATAATTTGTAAGAACGTTGCTCAAAAGTCCACAAGCTAAACTATCAAGAGCTTGTTTGGGAAGAACATTTGGACTAAAATAGCCATATAAAGCAAAATAAGTTATTTTAACCAAATATGACAAAATATCACATCCAACTCATAATCATTTCATTTTTTCTCTCACAAAAGTCAAAAAAGACAAAAAGCCTATCTCAAACGAGGCTTTTTAACCCCAGACCAAAATAACCAAAAGGCCAAAAAGTCAAAAAGCCAACCCACTCCTCAAACGAGCTCTAAGTCCATAAAGATATGCTTTTATGAAATGACCAAATTACCCATATTTTCCATTTTTCTCTCTACAAGAGGCAATTATGTGTTTCTAGAGATAGCCTCAATCCATAAATAAACCCCTTCTCTCTGCCTGTTCAACTTCTCTATCTTTTTCTCTCTCAATCACCACAACTCTCCTCTTTTCCGTCCTTTTTATCTGGGTTTTCACTGCTGCAAAGTCTGTTCACTTTCACTCTTACGCCGTTCTGGCGGCGATCGTCGATTGCTCCAGCCTCATTCTCAATATGGTTGATTGTCTGTCCTATGTTACCATCGACAATGCCGTCAAGAAGTCGAGGGAACTTGATACTCCGACCTCAAAACGATATTAAAATTTGAGGCCAAGTTTAGGGTTTCAATGATTAAGATCTAGACGAAACTCTATGAATAGACTGAATAGGCTTTGGAGGACAAAATCCACCGCAGGAGCTCGCCGTACCATTAATGGTGTTTTCGATTGTGTTCACTCAGCTTGTGAAAGAATCGCCTTACGAGCTTATCTTCCACTGAGCAATGAGTTTCGCTCTTTACGACAAGTACTATAGAAACCTGAGGAGAATATTAGTGACTTATTTGTTCAGCTCGAAGAGAATCCCTTGTTTGAAGATTTTTAACAAAAAATGGGAATCAAAATGGTAAACCAAATCAAGGGTTTGATAGAGAAGAATGAAGCGATTGAAATCAAGCGAGTATTGGATTTCGGATCGTTAAACAATGTGATGATGGTTGTGTTTGAGAAGTCTTATGACTTCAATGGCTGTGATGGGTCTAAGCTTGAGGGATTGTTGAGTGAATGTATTTGTTGGGAAGATCATTGAAGAACATAGATTCATGAGGTCTGCGAATGAAAAAAGAGTAAAAATTCAACAGATATGGGAAATATGCTTAGTGAATTTCAACAGATAGGGAAAATAAGTTTGGTGAATTTCAATAGATAGGAAAAAACAGGCTTGGTGAATTTCAATAAATAGGTTGTTTGGTGAATTTCATCAGATAAAAAAAAATAAAGTTAGTGAATTTCAATAGATAGGGGATGTGGGCTTAGGTCTGAGCTTAAGGGTTTGATGAGTAAAGGGTATGAGTTGCTTGGGATGTTCAATTGGAGTGATTATTTTTCTCTTCAGGGTGGTTTGGATTTGCAAGAAGTGAGGAAGAGATATAGAGAGCTTGCTGATAAAGCTAATGTGTTTGTTGGGAAGATCATTGAAGAACACAATTTCAAGAGGTCTGAGAATAAAAAGATGAGTAGAAATTCTACAAATAGAGGAAATAGACCTGGTGAATTTCAACGGATAAGAAAAACAAGCTTGGTGAATTTCAACAGATAGGGAAAATAGGCTTAGTGGATTTCAACATATAAGAAAAAATAGGTTTGGTGAATTTCAATAGATAGGTTGTTTGGTGAATTTCAACAGATAGGAAAAAATAGGCTTCGTGAATTTCAACAGATAGATTCAAAAAATATTAAAAATAATCTTGACAAATAGATACAAATTTGAACATATAGGTTCCAAAAAATTGAACAAATAAAAAAGATTTAAACAAATAGGTTAAAAAGCAAAACTAAAAGAAAAATGTCCTCCAAAACAACAAAACATATTTCTCACTACAATATTTCACAAAGGGTGTACTTAAAAAAAAAAAAAACAAAACAAAAGAAATACCGATGGAACCTAACGTCTCAAACAATCCTCAGATTGGGTTTGTTGCCAATTTTCTCTAAAAAGTATATAATTTGTGATTTAAAAAAAAATATACAAATACTAAAAAATACAAAATTCAATTTTGTTTTTGTATTTATTGAATTTTTTAAAGATTTTTTCACAAATATTTTTCTTTTTAAGTATATCTAAATTAGGTGCATCTAAAAAAATTGAATAAAATATTACAAAAATTCAGCAAAAAAAATACGAATTGAAAACTTAAAAAGTACTTTAAAAATTTCAAAACCAAATAGAGTGAATGATCTTGTATATAATTTTAAAAATATATTTATGATTTTTTACTAAAGTTGATTATTAAATTGTGAGTAGCACTATAATTAATATGCATGAGAAAGGGTAAAAGTGGAAGGAAGTATAGTATTAATGAGGTTTTGAACTAGAGTAATTCTACTTACATAACAAAAATATTACACCCAAATTTAAAAAAAAAAAAAAAAAAAAAAAATTCTTATTACACTTTTATCCTTTTTTAAAATTACCAAAAATACCCTCAAAACCCTAACCCTAATTTATCAGCACACCCATCTTTTTCCACTATCTCTACTAGTCACCATCACCGCATCTATTGACTCTTACTGTTGGCGACTTCGCCTTCAACCCTTACACCATCACGACCCAACCACGCTCCTCACTTTCATCCGTTGCGCATTCTTAGCCTTCACCATTACCACAACTGTCGCCGCCATAAACTAGTTCGGCACTATTGCTCAAAACCCTCATTACCATGACCCAATTCGTCTCTAAAATCCAACACTGTGTACGAGATCCAAGGTAAAAGAAAAAAGAGAAGATGGAGGAGGTGAGAAGCGATAACGGCGAAAAGAGGCTTGTTTGAGCAACATTGAAGGGGCCCAATTCATTTTTAGGGGTTTTCTTTCATCCTCTCTCTCTCTTCCCCAATGGTGGAAAAGGTGAGTTTGGTTCATGATGGGTTTGGGGTTTCAAAACTCAATGGGATGGTAGGTTTCAATGGGGCCATAGAGAGAGTCGATGGGAGAAGGAAAAGGAACGATAGTAATGAGAAGGATCGGCGACGAAGGATGGCGTAAAGAAGGGGTGAGAGTTGTGTGAAGGTCGCCGATGGGGGTGGGTCTAGATGTTAGAGTCAGAGATGGTGGTTGTGGCAGTTGTAAGGGAGGTCTCCGGTGAGGTTGAGTATGGATGTTAGGTTTGGATGTAAAAATGAGGGTATGATGGGTATTATGGTGATTGTAAAGGAAGAATTGAATTTTTGTGTGTTGTGTAATGAGAAATTGAGTGTAATAAGAAATTTTTGTAGTGTAAGTAGAATCACTCTTTGAACTATTTTGAAACAATTTATTTAAATTAAGACTGAATGGTCCTTAAAAAAAGTTGATAGGACTTAATTAGGGGAGCTTCTAAATGCACCCCAATAAATAGTTTGGGCACCTCGTTTCTTTAAACACTCCAAATAAAATTTTAAATTTCTAAATTTTTTGTTGAACACCCCATTTAATCCCAACTTTACCCACCTTAATCATCTACCATCGAGGCCACTATTGTGGTGGAGCCATTTTCGCCGCCCCTCTCTAACTTCATCACCCCTCTTCACCAAAGCCTCTTTTACAGTGGTGGTGGGTCTGGATGTAGAGTTAGAGATGGTGGCTATGGCAATTATAAGGGAGGTCGCTGGTAGGGGTGAGTATGGATGTTAGATTTGGATGTAAAAATGAGGGTATGATGGTTTTGTGTTTTGTAATAAGAAATTGAGTGTAACAAAGAATTTTTGTAGTGTAAATAAAATCACTCTTTGAACTATTTTGAAACATTTTATTTAAAGTGAGACTGAGGCCTCGTTTGGGAACCCTCCATTTTAGCTAAAAAGTCAAAAACTTAAATTAGCCAAAAAGCCAATAACCCATACCAAAAAGTCAAAGATACTCTTTTCTCTCTACTTTTTGCACATCTTTTCGTAAAAAGTCAAAAAGTCATCTCAAACATACTAGTTTTTTTTAACTCATTTTGCACATCTTTTCGTAAAAAATCAAAAAGTCATCTCAAACATACTAGTTTTGTTTAACTCATATTTTAGCCGAATAGTCAAAAAGTTACTAAATTAACTTGTTTCCAAACGGGGTTTGAATTGTCCTAAAAAAAAAATTGATATGACTTAATTAGGAGAGCTTCTAAATACATTCCAAAAAATAGGTTGGGCTAGGGGTGAGCATGGTCCGGATTGGACCGGATTATAGTAAAACCAGAACCAATCCATTATCTACGGATCCTGAAAAATTGGAACCAATCCAATCCGTTTAAATCGTGGAACCAATCCGAACCAATCCATTTAAATACGGATTGGATCGGTTCAGGACCACGGATTTATATAATTAAATAACAAAAATATATATATAACACTTTATTTTTATAAAAATATAAATATAGCATCATATTAGTTTCACAATAGCAATATGTCTTTTCATAATAGCGACAAACTGTTCTAGAATTTAAACAACCATAAAGAAACTAGTTCTACCATAAGTATTTAGACCATTACAAATTAACACTAAAAACTAGCAAACAAAAGTAATAAAAGAAGATACTATGCAAGTTTAGGTTTGGATTTAAATTTTATATGAAATAAGAGAAGATACTATGCAGGAGGGTGTATAATAAAAATATAGACTATTTGTATACGGTCCGGATCGGTTCCAATCCGGAACCGTGGGATTCAATCCGGAACCAATCCGTGAACTACGGATTTTTAATTTTTCAATCCGGAACCGAACCACGGATTCAAAAAATCAATCCAAACCTACTGGATTGGACTGGACTGGATCGGATTACGGATTTCACGGATTCCTTGCTCAGCCCTAGGTTGGGCACCTCATTTTTTAAACTCTCCAAATCAAATTTTAAATTTTTTAATTTTTCTTGTTGAACACCCCATTTATTCCCAACTTTACCCACCTCATTCACCCGCCGCCGACGCTACCATTGTCGCCAGAGCCATTTTCGCCGCCTCTCCACCTTCGTCAACCCTCTTCACCGGAGCCTCTTCTACCCTCCGACGCCCCTCTCCGGTGCCCATAATCCCCTCTTTTCCCTTCGTCCCTACCCGGCACATCTCTGCAACCACATTGACCGTCGGCCTCTCTCCTTTGCTTTCTTCACAACCCCGTCGCTCCCCCTCCCTCCGCCACCCACCCGTTCTTCTTCTTTGCTCTAGAACCATTCCCTCTGGACCTTTACAACAAATCTGGATTTGGGTTCTATAGAACAAGTTCCAGAATTCCTTCGATTGGTACCCAACAAATTCCAGAATTGCTTGAACAAAATCTTCGAATCCCTCAAATCTACGTCACTCAATAGATTCAGGATTTGCTTAAACGCCATTAATGTCGGATCTGGTAGCGATTTCGCTCGCTGGGTTGACTTCGCGATCAGGAAATGCGTTCATGAGTTCGATTTGGAGATAGTGAGTTCAAAACGAGGTCAATATCCATACCCATTTTTCTGTATTTCGAATTTCAATTCCCTCAAGTCCTTTTCTGTGCAATACGAAAACATCAATGCTAAACACGTCGAAAGCTTTTTGTCTTCGTGTCCATCACTCAGCAATTCTATTAGGTTTGAAAATTTTTGAGTTGTCCCTGAAACTGAAGTTCTTGAGATTTGTTAATGTTTCAATCTGAACTGGGTTAAGATTTCTGCATCCAATCTCATCTCGTTCAAGTACTTGGGACTAGAAATTGTGTTTGGCGGAAGTGGTTGAGAAGGAGTGGCCATAGCTATGAAGACGCGGCCGGAGTTGGAAGCTTCGCTGGAGTTGAGTGATGAGCTAGAGTTAAGGCTTTGGGCATTTTGGTCATTTAGCTAATGGGTAAAATGGTATTAAAAAAATGAAAAAATTGGGGTGTCCAACCAAACAATTGGGTTGCATTTAGAGGCACTCCTTAATTAGTTTTTTCTTTAGGAAAAGTAAGACTTATTGGTTAATTTCTAATTCCTAACAAAAATACTAAATCCCACAAATTTAACTAAGGTTAAGTTTCGCAAGTTGAAAAAAAGTCAAAAAATTACTAAAAAAGTTACTCAAAAAGTTAAAAAGTTATCACTATTCACTAAAAGTCAAGAATTACGGTTGCACAACTCCCAATCTTAATTTTCCCTCACACACTAATTTATATAATTTTTTAATACACATTTTTTTCATAAAAAGTTAATCTAAACAATTATATTTTTTTCTCAATTTTTTAGTCTAAAAATTCAAAAAATACACTTATTTAGAACATCCTAAACAACCCTTAAGTAAATAATAAGTTGGCACATCACAATTAGGGATAGACAGATATCAGGTTGGGCTTGCACAAATAGTAAGAGTATGTGTCATTCAAAATTCTGTTTAGGCTCTAACCCGACATGAGGCTTAATTTCATCATTCTTAACTGGGCTCTAAAAAACTTTTAAAATCCAAATTTGCCTTCTTAACCCAATAGATTGAGACTATAAATTATTATTATTATTTTGTCTCGAAGGGTTATTGGATTATTTAGACCCTTTCTTAATAATTTGAATTTAAAATATTAACAAAATTTAATTATAAACTAAATAATATAAGGCTTGGTTTGGGAACTCCCGATAATAGTTAAAATGTTAAAAATTCACAAAAAAAAGGTAAAAAGTCAAAAAATTATACAAAAGAGTCAAATATTCTTTTTTCTCTCTAAGTTTTGCATATTTTTCCGTAAAAATTCAAAATAAACATACATAATTTTTTTCATCTCCTCTTTTAGCTCAAAAATTAAGAAGTTACTAAAATAGCTTATTTCTAAACCAATCCTTAAAATTAATATTTTATAAATGGGCTGAGTTGGGTTAAAACTTTCTATCCGAATCCCAATTAGAAAATAAAATAGGCTCAAAATCTCAACCCAGCCCGGCCCATACGCTAAATCTTTATCCTATGAAAATAGGTGTTGTAGCAGTGTCAAACATGGGGACACCTGGGACACGTATGGGACATACCAAATGACGTGTTCCTTCAGTTTTACTTTTCTTTTTTGCAGGGGTCACTACAAGGTGTCCAAATCTGGACACATCAGAGGACACAGAGGGGGTATATTTTTAATTTTTGTAAATGTCTTTTGGGGTTTAAGTGTAACATTAAGAAAGTAATATATATATATATATATATATATACATATATTGTTAGATGCTGAATTTTTTCCTTCGTCATCTTAGTTCTTATCGTTAGTTATATCTTTTTTTTGGATGGATTATCTATTAATTTATTTAAATGTAGGGGTTTATATATATATTGAATTGATGTTAGTTTTTATTAATCTTAATTGTTTGGTAACATAATATTAATCTATAGAGCAAATACATATATATAAAAAACAAAACAAAAAAATTGTCATGTCCTCCGCCATGTCCGTATCCGTATCTCTATTTTTTTGAAATCACCAATGTCCATGTCCGTACTTTATAGTATTTTTCTAAAACCTTGAAAATATTGAGTTGGGTTTTACGAGTTATTGGGCAATTGCCAGTGGCCACCCCTAGTTGAAACCACCCCCAACTCCCATCTCTCTTACATGGCACTTCCACTCTATATAGTCTCATACTTTCAAAACTTGCAGCTGACCAGTGCAATGTACGGAAGAAAAATAATTCTTTTTCAAAATAACATTTTATAAAATTTAGTTAAATTATGGGCTTAATTATATTTTTATTTCTCAGAATATGCTAGTTGTGTCATAAGTCAAGTTAATTTCATCTTCTGCTATGCTATAATAGTAAGGTTTTTAATAAAAAAATCGCAATTATACCCCTATTGACTTTCTATTAACCCAAAAGTCCTATGCCAAAAAAAAAAAAAAAGAAGAAAAAAAAAAAAAGAAACCTTAAGTTGATATTGCATTACTTATAGTTATCAAATCAAATCCCATTAATTATGGTTACCAAAATCCAAATCCACTTATGCTTGTTTATATAGTTGCAAAATAAAATCTCACCAATTATGGTTATTAATGGTTACAAAATAAAAATGTATGAATATGAATTCATTGAAAGTATGAATATTTTTTTAAAATGTATGAATATTCACACTAATTTTCATACTTTTCAAAAATTCATAATATTTATTAGTTAAAAGTAGAAATATTCACATTTACAATTTTCACACTTATCAGAAAATTCACACACACACTATATATATATATATATATATAAATGTGGAGAGAAGGAAACCATGACAAAGCATTTCAGAAAAGTATAAAATTTTAGAAGTGAAAAAATTTTACACTTTCAAATCTAAAAGGAGTGTGAAATTTTTACTTATTTTTTTTTTCATTTTACATAAGAGTAATTTTCAAAAATCTAAATTTTATATTAAAAACAGAAAAAGAAAAAGAAAAAGAAAAAAAAAAAAACTGTCATATATGTTATGATATACATTTATTTAAGTTATATTTTTGTAGTGCAATTAATTTAAGATTTTTATATAGCTTCAGTTTCTACAAATCTTTTAATTGCAAAACAATAGATGAAATTTCATCTATTTGGAATCACTATTTAATTTTATATTATTTTTTTTCCCTCTAATTTAATTACTATTATGTTTAGGGAAAATTAGGTATTAAGTCCTTCAGGTGAAGTTCATAGTAGTTTGGGTCTTGACAAGAGATGCTTCCAAGTTGAGGTCCCTAGGTTTTGTAAATTAAGTCCATACCAGATCCATATTTCACACTTTTGTAATTTTTTATAATTGATTTGGTCCCAATTTTTTCCCCCTCTCTCCTTGTATCCAAATCTAGTTGGAACGGTATCAGGTTTCTCTCATGATTATCTGAAGAGAAACCCAATCTTTCCTACAAATAGTAGTGCACCATCAACCCTGAAAACCATCTCCTCAAAACCCACATTCAAATCATTTGGCTGTCTGATGAAGAACAGAGTGGTTGATCTCACTATGTTCTCACTTTTGATTCATTGGTTTACACTGCATCTTCATCTGCATGCCTTTCCTTCCATCCCGAAAGTCCCAATGCTATCCCAACCATCTCCTAGTAATTTTATTTATTTATTTATTTTTCTATTAGCAAAAAAAGAAAAACTTTATTGATGTAAACGAGAAGTACGTACCCAAAACAAATTACGTCAACAAAGTAAAAGGTTAGAGTGCAAATTGCATCATAGCTACACTAACAAATCCCAACTAGGTTGGCATATGAAAGCAAACAAATCATACGCAAGCACCAAACCCACAAGAAAGTGGTTGGCAAGGTTTCAACCAACAGAAAAACAAAACATAAAACAAAGAACAGAAACAAAACCAGAGAACCAGTGAAGAACATGTTAGAGTTATGGATACCCAATGATCAATCACATACACACAGATACAAATATTTACGTGGTTCAGCCAATGCCTACGTCCACGGAATGAGAAATCAGAATTCACTAAAAACAGAGGGAAATACAAAAAATGGAGGAGACAATTTTTCTCTCTCAACTCAGAACTCTCTTTCTCTCTTTTCTCACTCTCTTCTGGTACACACTATGTGTATTGCTATATCTACCTCTTCCTCTGCCTCCCCTTTTATACGCAAGAAGGGAATAATACTCATCAATGGTGGTCCCTCCACCAAAGCTTGTTTCCCATTGTTGTCTCTCACCCATCCCCTATAATGGAAGGGTGAGTTGTAGGTGAGTAGGAAAACCACTCCACCTATTCCACCATCATGCATTGAGTTGGAGCCAACAATTCTCTCCCTCCACGCTCATATGCATAACCGACTTCTCACTTGAAGTCCATTCTAGCAATAACTCCGCAAATTTCGAGTTTATCTCTGAAGACCACCTTCGTAAGCATGTCAGCTAGATTCTTATCTGTGTGGATTTTGACTAGTTCCAATAACTACTTCTCCATCACGTCGCGTATCCAATGATACCGAACATTAATGTGTTTTGTGCAGGAATGGTACATAGAATTCTTGCTCAGGTTTATGGCACTTTGGCTATACTGTAAACTTTTCTTGCTTTAGTCTCAGTTCTTGAAGAAACCGCTTTAACCACAACATCTCTTTCTCAACTTTCACTGCGGTAATATACTCTGCCTCAGTGGTGGATAAAGCAACGCACTTCTGCAGCTTAGACTGCCAAGACACAGCTCCCCTACAAAAGTGAACAGAAATCATGATGCAGATTTTTTACCATCAAGATCTCCTGCCATATTTGAATCCGTATAGCCTTCCAAGACTGGTTTAGCACCTCCAAAACACAAGCACATTTTTTATGTACCCTTGAGGTACCTCATAACCCTCTTGACTGCTACCCAATGCTCTTTCCCTAGATTGGAAAGGAATCTGCTCATCACTCCAACAACATGAACAATATCTGGTCGGGTGGACATTATTGCATACATCAGATTCCCTACTGCAAATGAGTAGGGAATTGCCTCCATCTCTTCTCTTTCTTTTGTAGAGGAGGGACAAGAGCTCTTACTCAGCTTGAAATGATTAGCTAGCAGAGTATTGATTGGCTTGGCATGTTCCATGTTGAACTTTTCAACACTCGTTCAATGTACTTCTCCCGTGACAATCACAACTTCTTGACTTTCCTGTCACGTATAATTTTCATGCCCAAAATTTGTTGTGCAAGGCCTAGGTCTTTCATGCCAAAGGACTGTGATAACTCCTTCTTCAGTGACCTGATTACTACAGCGTCCTGGCCAACAATCAGCATGTCATCGACATAGAGCAAAAGTATGATGAAGTTTCCATCGGGAAATTTCCTCACATATACACATTGGTCTGCAGCAGTTATCTTGTACTCATGGCCCACCATGAATGAGTCAAACTTCTTGTATCATTGTCTTGGCGTTTGTTTAATGCCGTGGAGACTCTTTTTCAATTTGCAGACCAAATTTTCTTTCCCTTTCACTTCAAAACCTTCTGGCTGCTCCATGTAAATTTCTTTCTCCAGATTATCATGGAGAAATACTGTCTTTACATCCATCTGTTCAAGTTCCAGATTTAAACTGGCCACTAGTCTCAAACCTACTCGAATGGATGACATCTTTACAATTGGCGATAATATTTCATCAAAATCAATACATTTCTTTTGGCCAAAGCCTTTGACAACCAATCGAGTCTTATACTTGACTAGCTTTCCGCTGCCATCTTTCTTCAGCTTTAAGTGCTCTCCGACCATGGGTAAGTTTTACCAAATCATAAGTCTGATTTTTCTGCAAGGAATTCATCTCTTCTTGCATAGCTTGTTGCCAACTACTCTTCTCCTTATGATTTTATACTTTTTGAAAACTTTCTGGCTCCCCCTCATCAGTAAGCAAAAGATACTTTATAGCAGGATATTTTGATGACGGCTTAGGCTCTCTTGTTGATTTTCTCACCTATGGACCAACAATCTCTTCTCTTAGAGGGTTGTGGCTCCCCCTACTCAACACCCTCTTCTTCTAAATGTTCTTCTTTTGGAAATTCATCCTGCAACTATACATCATTGGCTACATGCTACAGTAACTCTTTTTCATCAGTGGCATGCTGTGATGGTGCAGGATTCGGAACAATTTCCGAAACATCATTAACTTTGGGTTTAGCTGGTTGCCTAAAGTTTTTTAAGGTCTGGCCTTCTTGAACACCACATCTTGGTTTTGAATGACCTTATTTTTCAGATCCCACAATCTGTGTCCGAATTCTTCATCTCCATAGCTAATAAAGATGCATGGAATTGCTTTATCATCCATCTTCTGCCTATGCTCTTTGGATACATGTGCAAATGCTTTACACCAGAACACTCTCAAGTGAGAGTAAGAAACCTCCCTTCCAGGCAACACTTTTTCTGGAATCTCAAAATTTAGTGGAATGGATAGCAATCTGTTGATCATATAGCAAACAACACGCACAACTTCTCCCCAAAATGGCTTTGGCAGCTTTACCATTTTGAGCATATATTTGACCTTTTCCACAATGGTCCGGTTCATCCTCTCAGCTTCACTGTTGTCTTGTAGGGTTCTAGGAACAGTCTTCTTATGCCGGATGCCACAAGTAGCACAGTAAGCTTCAAACTCTTTTGATATGTACTCGTCTCCATTATCTGTTTGGAGACACTTCTGCTTCTTACCGATCTCCCTTTCCACCATAGCATGGAATATCTAAAAATGCTGGAACACCTCATCTTTGGTTTTCAGAAAATGTACCCATACCTTCCGTGATACATCATCAATAAACGTCAGGAAGTATTTTCTATCACCCAAAGATTTCACTTCTATCGGACCAAATACATTAAAGTATACACTGCTCAACAACTCTGATTGTCTTCTGGATGATGATTGGAAAGCAACTTTATGATGTTTTCCAGCTCTGATACCACTTGTTAGAGTTTTGGATACCCAAAGATCAATCATACACACAGGGGACACAAATATTTACATGGTTCGACCCAATGCCTATGTCTACGGGTGGAGAAATCAGAATTCACTAAAAATAGAGGGAAATACAAAAAATGGAGGAGACAATTTTTCTCTCTCAACTCACAACTCTCTCTTTCTCTCATTTCTCACTCTCTTCTGGTACATACTCTGTGTATCGCTATATCTACCTCTTCCTCTTCCTCTTCCTCTCCTTTTATTGGCAAGAAGAAGGGAATAATACTCATCAATGGTGGTCCCTCCACCAAAGCTTGTTTCCCATTGTTGTCTCCCACCCATCACTTCTAATAGAAGGGTGAGTTGTAGGTGAGTAGGAAAGCCGCTCCACCTACTCCACCATCATGCATTGAGCCGGAGCCAACAGAGCATACAACTCCAATAGTGAAGAAACAGAAACAGAAACAAGAGACCAGTCCTAGCACCCAAAAACACAGAACACAGGATCACCACCCTTCACTAAAAATCATAGAAAAACTCCCATTAAAAGAATATCAGATCACGAGTACTCCATATATGGTCTCAGACAAAACATATCATTTACGTACAGAGTCTTTGCATCAAATTTCATCTTTGCCCACATTACTACTCTTACCTTAATTTTCTCAATCTCCTCTTCCCACCTTGGCTGAACTCTAAAGACATAATTATTTCTAAGCTTCCATACAGACCACAAAATAGCCAGAGGGATCGCTTTTCGAACAGCTTTCTTAAGCTTCTTAAACTTCCAGCTCTGCCACCAATCAAGAACAAGACAAACTGAGTTAGGAGCAACCCACACCATACCCCACCAATTCACTAACTTTGACCACACCTTCCACACTACAAAGCACCTTAACGGTAGATGATCCAATGACTCAACCTCCCTCCCACAAAAACAACACAAACATGCCTCCTTATTATCAATAATACCAACCCTCATTAGCCCTTTTTTTTTTTTTTTGTGGTCATTCTACCCTTCCCTACTAGGCAAGCCACCTAAAAAATTGGACGCTTGGAAGAGCCATGTGGTAATAATCTTTCTTGCCAAATATATACACACATTATGATTTGCATAACTGTTTATGCTCATGTCATTTATTTAACATAATTTTCTACACATGTCCTACATGTATGCCATATATATACACAAGCAGTGTCATGTGTGATGCACGGAAAAGGGAGAAAAATATTTTACCTGTACTTTTCACTTAAAAAATACTTTGGTAAAATATCATATAATTAAAAGCTACAATTTAAGTAATAAAAATGTTAGATAGGTAAACATAACCAAACTAAATACTTGAGAAATTGGTATCTTCATGAGAAATCAAGATAGAAAGTGTGTTTATTGAGTTCACTTAACTCAGCACCATTTATTCAATTATTAGGTATGGGGGTTGTTAGTTTATACTTTTGTCATGTGTGAGTATTTGTCACTTCACATATGATATAGCTAAACCAAAACCATTTCATTATCAATCTTCATAACAAAATAGTTCAACGTAAAAAGCTATTAAAACATAAAAGCAGTACAAATTAATATCGTACTTTAGTGACAATACTTAAACCAACAACACTGATGAAATGTACAAAAGTAATTGCAAAAACAGGAAAAGTTATAATTTTGATGCTATGATTTATCTTAGTTTCACTTTGATATTTTGATTATTGAAGCTTTACTAAAAATAAAATAAAATAAAAAAGAGAAACCAAATGACCAGCCCAAATGTAAATCATGACTGCACTCATTCAAACAAAAAGAGGGGAATCATCATAATAATAATAATAATTAATATACTCCCTATAAGTATAAAAAGAAACACACTCAAAAGACTTTAAAAAAAGCTATTTGCTTGTTCTTTTGGCCTTTCATTTCAAAGCATTTACTAACAAGTTCAACAAAAAGTTTAACAAGAAAATGCTGTAAAAAAATGTCTATATCTTTTCATTTTTAGATAAAGGATCGTAAATGCCTACACATAATTGAATAAGAACCCCACCATGCCTTTTACCTCCAGCTTTCTGGACTGGGAAGCAAGACTACTAATTCAAACTGTTAGAAGCATAAGCTTATTGTGATTCGACAGTACAATATCTATTTACATGCGACTATCATATTAAAATATGAAGCCACGACTTTGCAACGAACAACAATATTATATTCACGCCTACTATAATATTGAGCAAATGCAATTTGCAATAATAAATCAAAGAGGAACTATGTATCCATTTTTTTGTGCAAGGTGTAGAACACATTCGTTATGACAACTCATCGAAGTAAGAAATATATCAACAACTTATGTTAAGAATACAAATAACAATACCAACTACTTATGTTAAGAATACAAATACGTATCAATTTTAACTTGATATTGCGTGCCAATCTCTACTGGTCAGGACTTATTTTGGTTGGACTCTCATTCTTCTAAGGAGGCTAAAATCAAACTGATGGAGTCAGGAAAAAAATAGAAATACATTGGAAAAAGAAAAAAAAAAAAAATTAATAAGCATTCTTTGTTGATTTATGGAATACCAAAAGCAACAAACTGCATTAAGAGAGAGAACTTTTTTTTATTTTATTTTTATAGGAGGTAGGAAAAACAAGACCAATACAATGGAAGAGGGGAAAAAAAATAAAATAAAAATAAAAATAAAAATCAGTAAACATTCTTTGTTGATTGATGGAATACAGCCAAAAACAGAAAAAAAGAAAAGAAAAAGAAAAAAAGAACAGAAAAGAAAATCTTCACAAGAAATATTCACAAATTCTTTCCCACCTTGGTTATTGTCATATTTTTTGCCTTTGCAATCTCGCTTTGTGTGACCAATCTTACCACAACCCGAACACTACTTGCTTGTAAACTTTGGTTGAGTTGGAGATCAACCATTTCTCAATTTACTTGTGCTTCTCTTTTTGTTGCCAGCCTTGTTGGACTTCTTGCTTCTATCATCTGTAGCCAACACCAAGCCATAACTTTCACCACTATCTTTTTCACTCAGAACTAAGCCTATTACATGATCCATGCTTAATTTATCCGAACTGGTGTAATTGCTATAACCAATGAATTCCAAATCTCAAGTGACAAGGCTTTAACTTCTTCACCAAACGAGATTTTGACTGATTCCATCTGAGTGATCAGTGCATTGAAATCGTGAATATGTTGAATTGCGACGATTCAATCTTCAAGTTGAAAATGGACTCTATTTGTGGCTGAGGGCTTCTCATACATCCGTGATAGCGTAGCCATCAAAGTTTCAGTTGTCTTCCCATTACGAATGTTGAATGCAACTGATGCAAAAGGGGATAGCTTTAGCATACCTAAAGCTTTTCAGTCGAGTAACTCCTACTCTTTGATCTTATCTTGCGAGAGGAAGATAAAGATCCTTTTAATAAAGATAGTAACAAGATTTGATGAAAAATATCTTTCTTGCTTATCAAATGATGAGAGGCTACAGATATTTATACTCAGTGTATTATAACTGAGTTTGTTACAAAGCTAACTAACTAGTTAACAACCTAACTGTCTAACAATATAACTAACTCACTTTACTTCCATAACCATATCTATTAACACATGTGTGAGCTGAGGTGAATGTTGGCTGCATTCGTGCCTTGAGCTGCTAATGCTGAGAGTATGGCTTGAGCTGCTGATGCTGAGATGACTTGAGCTGCTGATGCTGAGATGAGTCTTCCTCCTCAATACTCTTATCATTCCCCCGCAAACTAATGGGGCTGGGAAGCACCATTAGTTTGTCTTTAAGATAATGAAACCGAGAAGAAGACAGCGGCTTAGTGAAAATGTCAGCAATCTGATCAACTGAAGGAATATAAGAAAGAGAAATCTGTTTAGAAGCAACTCTTTCATGAATGAAATGACAATCTATTTCAATATGTTTTGAACGGGCATGAAAGATAGGGTTTGAAGTCAATGCCATAGCCGAGACACTGTCACACCAAAGAACAGGGGAGGATGAACAAGAGATGGACAATTCTTTGAGAAGCTGTTGAGGCCAACATAACTCAGCAGCCTTGTGAGCCATGGCTCTATATTCAGCTTCAGTTGAGGATCTAGAGACAGTGGCCCATTTTTTAGCAGACCAGGACATTAGATTTGGACCAAGGAACACACAAAAACCTGAAGTTGATCTACGATCCACACAGTCACTAGCCCAATTTGAGTCAGTGTAAGCATGAAGTACAAAAGGACCAGGTGAGAAGGAAAGTCCTTGAGATGAAGAGCCTTTAACATAACGAACAATCCGTTTGACCACAGCAAAGTGAGCAACAAAGGGAGAGTGCATATGCTGACATGCATGATTCACTGCCAAAGCTATGTCAAGTCTGGTGAGAGTTCACCAGCATACTTTTGTTGTGAAAGAAAAAATCCATGGAAATGAGACTGAACTGAGATGCCTAAGAAATAGGAGACAAGACCCAGCTCTTTCATGGAAAAAACTTCATGCATTTGAACAAGAAGAGCATTGATGAGAGTAGAATCATTGCCAGTGAGCAAGATATCATCAACATAGACAAGGATGATGACAATAGAAGATGAAGTAGTCTTGACAAACAGAGATGAATCTGAATGACTAAGAAGAAAGCCTTGGCCAAGCAAGAACTTAGAGAAAGTAGAATACCATGCTCTAGGAGCCTGCTTGAGGCCATAAAGAGCCTTGTGGAGCTTACAGACATGAGAAGGAAACTGAGGGTCTATAAAACCTTGATGTTGATCCATAAACACTTCTTCTTTCAAGGTACCATGTAAGAAGGCATTGGAGATGTCCAATTGCTTAATAGGCCACTGGTGATGAAGAGCTAGACACAAAAGCACACGAATTGTAGGTTGTTTTGCCACTGCACTGAAGGTCTCATGGTAGTCAATACCTTCCTGTTGATGATAGCCCTTGGCAACAAGCCGAGCTTTATAGCGAGCAATAGAGCCATCGGAGTTCTTTTTTATACGAAAAACCCATTTACAGCCAATAGAAGACTTTTGAGAAGGAAGAGGCACTAAAGACCAGGTGCCTTGATGATGGAGGGCCTGAATTTCTTCAGTCATAGCCTGAAACCAAATAGGAGAGTGAAGAGCCAGCTTAGTAGTGGCAGGTTATGTGTGAGAAAGATCAGGAGTGTGAGTGAGAAGAGCCTTTGTTTTTTATCTGGTGAGCATAAGATGAACATTAGAAAGAGAGTGAGAAGAGACAGGAAGATCAATAGAAATAGATTGAATAGTAATAAAGAGAGATCTAGAAGTGGGAGCAGCTGCATTAGGCTGTATAGCAGAGGACTGAGCAGCTGCAGTGGGCTCAGGAGAAACAGATGACTGAGCAGCTGCAGTGGGTTGAGTAGAAGACTGAACATTAGGCTGTGCAGTAGGCTGTATAGCAGAGGGAAAAGGAGCAATTGTAGATTGAGGAGCTATAGGAGCTGCAAGAAACTGAGACACAGCAGAGCTGGATGGAGGAGCAAACTGAACAGTAGAGGGAATAGAGGACCAAAAGAAAGAAGAAATAGTAGGTAAAGTAGGAGGGACTACAGCAGTATGAGCAAAAATAAAAGAACTCTCATTGAATAAGACATGTCTAGAGAGAAATATTTTGCCTGTAGTGGGATCCAAGCATCTGTAACCTTTAGTGAAGGATGATAACCCAAGAAGACACAAAGAGTGGATCTAGGTTGAAGTTTGTTGGAATTGTAAGGCCTAAGCCAAGGGAAACATTGACAACCAAAGACTTTGAGAAAAGTGTAATCTGGAATAGATTGAAACAATAACTGATAAGGAGAGGAATGACCTAGAGATAGGCTAGGCATTCGGTTAATAAGAAAGACAGAAGTAGCCATGGCCTCAAACCAGTACTCAAGAGGGACAGAAGACTGAGACAACAGAGCAATGGCAGTTTGAGTAATATGTTGGTGTTTTTGTTCGGCAATACCATTCTGTTCAGGAGTATATGGACAACTAAGCTGATGAAGGATACCATGAGATGCAAGATAATCAGCCATTTTATGATTCACAAATTCACTACCATTATTTGTGCGTAAAATTTTGAGTGAAAGATTAATTGGTTTTCAGCATAATTCTTGAAATGAACAAATGTAGAGTACACTTCACTTTTAACAAATAAAGGAAAAATCCATGTAAACCTAGTGAATTCATCTACAAACAAAAGATAGTATTGATAGCCATTTTTGGAAGCATGAAATGGTCCCCAAACATCACTGTGTACAAGAGAGAAAGGTTGTGAAACAGTTGATGTAGAAAGCTTAAAAAGAAGCTTGTGAATCTTAGCTACATTGCAAGGAGTACAAGACAAAACATCACATTTATTTGAAAAACTAACAGGTAA
Source organism: Camellia sinensis (assembly GCF_055761805.1). Taxonomy (NCBI): domain Eukaryota; kingdom Viridiplantae; phylum Streptophyta; class Magnoliopsida; order Ericales; family Theaceae; genus Camellia; species Camellia sinensis. Next base: position 163,128,651 of record NC_138969.1, on the reverse strand, counting down.
ATGTTTAGTGATGTGATGAAACTTTAGTGTAGAAGGATGGCCCAATCTTCGATGCCAAGTATCCAAAGACACCTTTGACTGAGAAGAGGTGTGATAAGCTTGTGAGCAAGGAGTAGTGGATGAAGAAGTGAAGTGATATAAGCCATGCATATGAGGGCCTCTATGGAGCACCTGTTTGGTAAGATTGTCCTGAATGATAAAAGAATTAGCATCAAAAGTCACAAAACAATTATTATCTTGAGCCAACTTATGCACAGATAATAGATTTGATGAAATTTGTGGCACATGAAGCATATCTTGAAGATGGAAAGAAGTGTGTGGAGTTGGTAAAATACCCTTAACAACATGGTGAATAGGTAATGTCTGGGCATTGCCAACTGTAACCTGATCAGTCCCTTCATAGGGCTGATAAAGATGAAAATTGCTATGATCATTGGTAATGTGACTAGTTGCAGCAAAATCCACAAACCATAGGGTTGAAGAACTAGGTGAAGAAAATTCTGAACCAGATGAAGGTGATGAAGACTGAACTGCAGAATAAGCTGTGGACTTGGATGTGCCAGATGAGATGGAAGAATTGGTGGATGAATAATTGCATAACAAGATTTGATGAAAAATATCTTTCTTGCTTATCAATTGATGAGAGGTTACAGATATTTATACTCAGTGTATTATAACTGAGTTTGTTACAGAGCTAACTAACTAGTTAACAACCTAACTGTCTAACAATATAACTAACTCACTTTACTTCCATAACCATATCTATTAACACATGTGTGAGCTGAGGTGAATGTTGGCTGCATTCGTGCCTTGAGCTGCTGATGCTGAGATGACTTGAGCTGCTGATGCTGAGATGAGTCTTCCTCCTCAATACTCTTATCAGATAGTCCTCTATTTGCATCTTCTACAATTTAAAGTTTGAACTACTGAATTTTTTTCTCTTCGTTTTCCTTCTTCCATCATTGTTCTTGCTCTAAGAACTAATATTTTAATAGCACTTGTTATGATATATACAATCAAAACCAATCTCCAGGACCTAAGAAAATAATTCATGCACACAAAAATTCTAGATTAGAGGAGTAGAAGAACAAACTTACAAAGCAATAAAAGAGATTTATGTAGTTCACCCAAATTCAAGAGTTACATCCACAGAGTCATTGCAGTTTTGCTAAGATTAGAATAAAGGAGTTACGAAAATCTCTCTCTCACGCTTATACATTAAATGAGATGACATACACATTAACATGGTCTTACAAGTTGGATACAAAGAAATAAAACAAAGCTTGTAAATAAACATCTATATGTTACATCTTGATCAAAATGCTTCTCGAGCCAACGCATACGGAAAAAAAAGTTTTATAAAGCTAGAAGCATGACCTTCAAGATGACTACAAAAGTGTGAATCAAAACATCTTCCAAATAAAGTCTTAAGGACATCGCCTTGTTGCTCATCACCTCCATATATATAAGGGAGAGGGTGAGCTGAAAACTCAGTGAATGATATAAGTAATAAAGGTTTAAATGAATGATATTCGAGATTTTATCAAAACATTGCATATCATAGCTTGTAACAAATCAAATGATGAACCAAGTTCATCAATCAAAGGCTTTCAAAACTTCAAGGGATGTTTACGAACATCTACATAATACAAAGGATGACATTCATTGACAAAACGAAGGAATAACCAACCCGGAATCGATTAGACAAGCCCACTCGTCGGTGGCAAAGGAGTTATCTCAAACAAAGGTACTAGTTGTATTAAAGTCCCCTAGCAGAAAAGGACCTTTCAAGAATGTCATAAAAACTAGCATAATACTTAATACAAAAACTAAGGGATAATCATTCATACTTGATCAAATATTTCTCCAAAACAAAGTACAGCTTTTATCTAAAACATTATAACATAACTTTATTAAAAATACGACTCACAATAGCTCTTTGAACGTAGGGATTAAGGCAAAGATCCAAGACCTACAAATACATGGTAAATCTCATTAACTGCACTTCAAGAAGACAAGAAGGGATGCTCAAGAATGGTTATGCAATGTACTCTCAAACAAGCTTCAATTAGTGAAATAGATCTCGGCATTTCTTTCCAAAGGCAAGTCAAAACAAAGCAAAACATGATCTAGAAGTTAAATCAATGTTTTTCTTCTTGGAAAGCATGTTGGGTACAAACCAAGTCTAGGAATGGATGCACAAAGATGAGCTGGGCCAAAATGGCCTAGTTGGGTGAACTTAGGAGGTCATGACTGAGGTTCCACACCTCTTGGCCGAGGTGTGGTCTCCCTGGTCGAGATGTGGCTTCCCGCTCGGAATGTTACAAGGTGTCGGCAAAGGTGTGCTATGGTCGGCCTAAGTGTTCATGCAAGGTAGACCAAGGTGCAGTGATCATGCAAGGTAGGCCAAGGTGAGATGCAATGCTTGGCCTATGTGTGAAAGCTGGACCAGAGTGGGTCTCGGTGACCACATTTAGGGAAATCATGAAGTTTGGAAATATGGGTTTCCTCTTGAAGAGCATAAAAAACATGAATGCTAAAAAATCATAACTTCTTATTCAAAATTTGGGATTTCATGATATAAGTTCAAAAATATGGACCTGAGTACCCATACTTGAAGATTTCATGGAAAACAAGCACGAGAACATAGAATTTGGTATAAACTTTTGGATCAAAACATAGTTATTCTTAAAGACCACAAGAACATCACTTTTTCTTTCTAAAACAAAACTTTAAATCAATGGATGACTCATGAATCATGCTAGATTATGCAATGTGATCATATCAACATAAAGAACAATAAAAGTAGATCAAGAATCTAACTTCAAAACACAAATCAAATGGTTCAAGATATGAAAATCAAGATTGGAAAGTCTAGCTTCTTCTAAGAACTTCTTCTTCTTCTTCTTCTTCTTCTTCCTAGAGCTTCTTTCTCTTCAAGACAAAGATATGGCAATGACATGGGTTTCTCAACTTCTAACAGACTAATACCCACTACTGGGACACGAGGCATCATCTGGTCAAATCTCCTCAAAAAGGTGTCTGAATGAAAGGACAAGAGTAGGTCAAAGTGTATACAAGAAGTAAGGTGGCATGGGTATTCTGACAAGGAGAAGATCTTGGATCAAAACGTAGGCATTAGACAAGTAAAGTATTCCTGACTTTGGCTAGGAGGGGTAATACTTGGCCTAGGTGTGACACACCTCGGCCTAGGTTATACTAGACATGGAACAAGGGTTATTAGGTATTGGCTAAGGTGCACAACTCGGCAAGAAGGTTCAAGGATCAAAGGTCTCGAATGCCTAGGTGATGCACACCTCGTTGAAGGTGCGAGGGCATAGGTAGAGGTCAGCCAAGATGGTTCCAAGATGGTCTTAGGTGTTGTCGCTTAATGGCCTAGGTGTAAGAGATTCAAAGGTGTGACCTAGGTGTGAGGTAGCAAAGGTAGATAGCCTAGATTCAGCACACAAGCATGGAACAAAACAAGGATCTTATACATAGGCAAAAATACAATAGTATCAAAACAAGACAAGATCCCATACTTAGACAAAATATCAAAGTTTACAAGATGTAAGCTTAACAAACCAAAATCATGTAAATTCTTATAAATATGACTAATGCAAAATGAAGGTTATTATAATGTAGTTTGTCTTCTCTTAATTTTTTACATAAATGTTCTACTTAGTGGACCCTATAAAATGAATGGTTTGAATCACTGAGATAATACCCGAAATGGACTCATTTAGGCCCAATGAGACCTCTCCAGTTGTATTCCGAATTGGAGAGAATCCAATCCCCTACTTAATTTATGTCAATCCCTATAATTAAGGGATATGATTGTATCTCTTACCCTATACATATGAGGGCCATCATGTAATCAAGATTATCAAAGAATGAATCATGGATGTAGTTTACAGTGACTTTTGGTGTGGACGTTGGCACCATATTAATCCTTTGTGTTCTTGTTCTTTTATTTTAATATTTCATATTTCTTCATCTAAAATCTAAAAAATACATAATAACTCAAGAAAAGATTAAGCAGTCCAAACGGGGCTAAAGAAACATTCCCTTTCCAAAGTCAAATTTAGCACCTCCCATAGGTGAGGCTCTTGGTGACAAAACTGCCGATGAAAGCAATATAACAATCTAAGCTAAGAAAATAATCGTAAGAAAATATCATCTCCAATTTGCTTGCAGAAAAGGAATTGTGGACCCACAACAATGCTTATTTGGCCTTCTCACAAAATGTAAAAACTACTGACAAACTGATTGTTTCTCCCTATTAGTAAAAATGTCTAAACTAGTAGATTTTTAATTTCACTGAAGTTGTATTAGCCTGTGCAGGTTCCATAATGATTCAGAAAGATTCAATCCATTTCCATTATTCATGAAGCTTGGGTAACCAGCTTGGGGTATGATAGAATATCACCCCCTATTTATAAATGAAGATTAGGGTTTACAAGAAAGGCAATTACAAGATGATCCCTGAGGGCATAAAATGATTACAGACCCTAGTGTAACTTTCGGCTAATATAATATGCTAACACTTTCTAATATAATATGCTAACACTCCCCCTCAAGCTGGTGCGAAGATATCTCTCATGCCCAGCTTGCCTAATATGTCATGAAATGGTTTATTCCTAATCCCCTTGGTGAGAATGTCAGCAAGTTGTTCACCAGACTGGACAAAAGGAGTACAAATGGTACCACTAGTGAGTTTCTCCTTAATAAAGTGGCGATCAATCTCAACATGTTTTGTCCTGTCATGTTGAACTGGATTGTGAGCGATGTTGATGGCGGCCTTATTATCACAGTATAACCGCATGGAGTCCGTCTGATCAATACCTAGATCACGCAACAATAATTTGATCCATAAAAGTTCACACACACCTTGTGCCATAGCTCTAAACTCAGCTTCTGCACTTGACCTGGCAACCTCATTCTGTTTCTTACTCCTCCAAGTAACTAGGTTGCCGCCAACAAATGTGCAATACCCTGAAGTTGATCTCCTATCAGTTACTGACCCAGCCCAGTCAGCATCTGTATAGGCTTCTACACGAAGATGATCATACTTTGAAAAATACAGACCCTTACCAGGAGCAGACTTCAAATACCTCAAGATTCTCATGACAGCCTCAAAGTGAATTTGATGAGGAGCATGCATAAACTGACTAACTACACTGACAGTAACAACAATATCAGGACGGGAGTGAGATAGGTAAATGAGCTTACCCACTAATTGTTGATAGCTCCCCCTATCCACAACTTCTCCTCCTTCATCATCCCTCAATTTTTGATTGGGTTCCAGTGGGGTGGCACATGCCTTGCAGCTAAGCATCCCAGTTTCCTTCAACAGGTCAAGCACATATTTTCTCTGTGAGATAAATATCCCATCCTTAGAGCGAGCAACTTCAATTCCCAGAAAATACTTCAAGCTTCCCAAGTCTTTGATTTCAAACTCTTTAGCTAAATATTTCTTCAACAGAGGTATTTCCCCACTATCATTGCCTGTAAGAACTATGTCATCTACATAAACAATAAGTGCTGTAGTCTTACCGCGTGAGGAATGTTTCACAAACAATGTGTGTTCTGCCTGACTTTGTTTGAAGCCATATTTAAACATAGCCTGAGTGAATCTCTCAAACCAAGCCCTTGGAGACTGTTTGAGACCATATAATGACTTCCGAAGTTTGCATACTTTGCCTTCTGTTTGATGATCCTCAAAACCCGGAGGAATGTCCATATATACTTCTTCTTCGAGGTCACCATGGAGAAAAGCATTCTTGACATCAAACTGATAAAGCGGCCAATCTAGATTAGCTGCTAGAGAGAGAAGTACTCTGACTAAATTCATTTTAGCCACGGGTGCGAAGGTCTCCTGATAATCAATGCCATATGTCTGAGTAAACCCTTTTGCCACAAGTCTTGCCTTGTAACGCTCAATAGACCCATCTGCTTTGTGTTTCACAGTATATACCCATTTACATCCCACAGGTCGTTTGCCCGTAGGTAACTCAGTCAATTCCCAAGTGCCATTCTTCCTAAGTGCTTTTATTTCCTCAATCATGGCTAGTTTCCACTCAGAGGTAGCAAGAGCATCCTGAAAATGGTTAGGAATGCTAACAGAGGAAATATTGGACACAAACGCTCTATATGAGGATGACAAATGAGAGTATGATACAAACTGTGAGATAGGATGTTGAGTACAAGATCTCACACCCTTCCTCTTGGCAATAGGAACATCAAGATCAATGGACTCAAGAGATTCAAAGTTACCTAGACTCTCATCAGAAGCAGGAGATGGCAGTGGAGTAGCAGAAACGGTCCCGTGTATCCAGTTAACTTGTTTTCTGTCTATGTCCCGGACATAAACATGCCCGTCCTTATTCTTGGTGACAGTGGGTTCTATAGTCCCAGTAGAAGAGGGGGGGTGCAAGAACAACTGGTTCTACCATAGGAAGCACAGTAGTAGAGGGTGGTACAAGAACAACTGGTTCCATCATAGGAGGCACAGGACTCACTTCACACCAAGGCTCCCCCGGAAATGAGGACGGTGACACCGGAGAGGACAAGAAATAGGACTGGGACTCAAAGAAAGTTACATCCATGGACACAAACCACTTACGAGAAGAAGGGTGGTAACATTTATACCCCTTTTGAGTATGAAAGTAACCAAGGAAAACACACTTGAGGGAGCGAGGGTCCAACTTACCACGAGAGGGAGAGTGATTATGGACAAAACAGACACAACCAAATATTTTGAGAGGAATAGAAAACAAGGACGGAGAACCGAGGAGGACGTGAAGCGGAGCCTGTTTGTCCAAGACCTGGGTAGGGAGACGATTAATAAGATGGGTAGCGGTGAGAACAGCGTCGCCCCAATAGGGCCGAGGCACATTCATAAAAAAACACATGCACCGAGCCATGTCAAGAAGATGCCGATTCTTGCGTTCGGCCACCCCATTTTGTTAAGGGGTATTGGTGCAAGAGGTCTGATGGATAATGCCATGAGTAGAGAAATATTGTCCTAACCCAGAATCTATGTATTCCCCGCCATTATCAGAACGAAATATTTTGATAGTGGCCCCAAACTGAGTACAAATCATCTTATGAAAAGTGCGAAACACAGAGAAAACCTCACTCTTATCTTTCATGAGATACACCCAAGTAGCACGAGAAAAATCATCAATAAATATAACAAACCAGCGATGACCTTTCACAGACAGAACACGAGAGGGACCCCAAACATCAGAATGTATTAATGAAAAAGGAACGAAGCTTTTATTCAAACTGGGAGCAAAAGAAGCTCTATGTTGTTTTCCAAGTTGACAAGACTCACAAAGAAAGTCAGACACATGATGATTTGCGAAACTAGAAGGAAATAAATGCTTAAGTAAATGAAATGAGGGATGCCCAAGACGCCGATGCCACAGCCATAAATCAGCGAGGGTAGTAGAAGACGTGGTAGAAGAATAAGCAAGTTTGTCTGGTTGATCTAGGAAGTAGAGACCATTTTCTGCACTACCACTGCCAATCGTCCTGAAAAAGACAATGATTAGGAAAAAACGTCACACTACAATTCAAATCTTGGGTAAGACGACTTAAGGATAACAGATTAACAAAAAACTTGGGAACATGGAGAACAGAAGATAGATGTATGGTAGGAGTGACTTGGACTAAACCTTTTTCAGAAATGGAAGAAACAGTACCATCGGCAATCCTAACTTTGTCCTGACCTGAAGAGGGCTTATAGACAGAGAAAAGATCAGAGGAGCCAGACATATGATCTGAGGCACCAGAATCAATAATCCAAGGCAAAGATGTATGACACAGGAAAGCACAAAGAGAAGATGCTAAGTTACCTGAGCGGGCAAAGGACGAGGAAGCGGTACTGAGAGCAGTAGAAGATCGGCGGTCCAACAATTGGCGCAAAGCATCCTCCAGCTCAGTATCAGAAGCTTGGGTAACAGAAGTAGAATTAGAATCAAGGGTATCAACGGCACTAGACTGATGAGCCCGAGAATAGGAACCACGTCCTCTAGATTGGCCTGACTGACCTCCTCGAGAACCAGACCGATCACCTTGACCCCCGGATGGAGTCCCATGAAGCTTCCAACACGTCTCACGAGTATGCCGCGGCTTCTTGCAATAATCACATAATACAGACTCCTTAGCAGCAGACGGAGGAGGCAGGCTGAGGCCATCTCGAGGAGTAGACAGTAATGCGGAACGGTCAGTAGAGACAGGGGACATCATAGCAGACCGGCGACTCTCCTCATTTTGTACATAGGCAAATGCCTCCTGAAGTGAAGGAAGAGTGTCCATACTCAGAACTCGACCCCTAACTGGGTCATACTCCACATTTAGGCCGGCCAAAAATTTAAAGACCCGTTCCCGTGCGATGAACTTCTTGTACCCGACAGAATCAGTAGGGCAAACGGGCTTATAGTCTTCTAGGTGGTCAAGGCATTTCCAGCCGTTGGTGAGGAAAGTGAAGTACTGAAGAACAGTCTGCTCCCCCTGAAGTGAGCTCTCAATAGAGCGGCGCAACTCAAATGCCTGTGAAAATTTTCCTTTGCGGGAATAGGTAACAGCCACAGCCTCCTAAACGTCCTGGGCAGTCTCCATAGACAAGTAGCCCTCACCAAGTTCTAGAACCATCGAATGGATAAGCCAACTCATAATCAAAGAGTTGGTAATCTCCCATTGGTCATAGCCTGAGTCAGTGGTACTAGGTGCCTGTATCCTGCCATCAACATACCCCATCTTCCCTCTGCTTTTCAAAAACATAGTCAAACTTTGAGACCATGCTAGGTAGTTCTGACCATTAAATAGAGAGGTGGTGATTTTCAGACTAGGGTTGGGGTTCTCAGTCATGGTAGTAGGTAGAATGGGACTCTCACTCTTTGGTGTTTGAGAATCTGTCATGGATACAATACTACCGAACCCGCAACAAAACTAGTGGCAATCACAAACCCGGAAGGTGGTAGTGAGATAACAGGCACAATGACCACTATAAAGACATAACAAAATTAAGAAACCATTTTTGTTTTGTTTTGTTTTGTTTTGTTTTTGTTTTTGTTTTTTTTTTGTTTTTTTTTATATTGATTTATTTATGTATACATGTATTTATATATAAATATATATATCAGGCTATATTTATATATATATCAGGATATATATATATATATTTATATATACCAAGGGTGTGAGATCATACCACAGTGAGACAGAGGCTGAGGACGACGAGTGACGAAGACGACAGAGGACGACGAGGGCGATGAAGACGAGCGACGAACGGCTGGAGGAGATCGACGAGCTGAGGAGCTGAGACGAAGACGAAGACGAAGACGAAGCAGATGATCCAATCGGCTGATGAAGACGAAGCAGAGTGACGACGGTGACTGAAGATCGACCCAGCAGATGATCCAACTAGGTACGTTTTGAACCCTAACCCTAGAGGTGTAGCTCTGATACCATGAAGCTTGGGTAACCAGCTTGGGGTATGATAGAATATCACCCCCTATTTATAAATGAAGATTAGGGTTTACAAGAAAGGCAATTACAAGATGATCCCTGAGGGCATAAAATGATTACAGACCCTAGTGTAACTTTCGGCTAATATAATATGCTAACACTTTCTAATATGATATGCTAACAATTCATTCATAATCAACAAGAAGATTCAAAAACAAAATAGCTGGCTTAATACATTTCATTTATTCATGTTCATCAATGATTTAAAAAAATCTTAAGAGTCTAAAATAATAAAGAACAAACTAAACACCACAGCAACCCAATATACCAAAAACAAACCAATCAAGCACACTTGTCACTGCTCTACAATTCAATATATATTCCAAACACCACACCAAGCACATATGCTAGTGCTATAATATTACAGTAATCTAAATTATCTACTAAATATAGTCATCAAATAAAAAAAGTCATAAAAACTAAAAAGTAGTGCAACATGCTGTAAACCAGCCAACCAGGAGGCCGCGTAGTAGAGAATTTTCTCAACCTGAAATCGGTAGTGTTGAAATACAAATATATCAAAGCTGATGATAGAAAATAGAAGAAAAGGCTAAAACATTTGAATATATTTTCTTTACCAAGCCGTGCTAGATGCTAATAGTACTTGAACTTGGCGTTGAGCTTGAGTTTGGTCCAGAATTGTAAAAAATAAATAAAATTTGTAAAAATAAACTGATAGAGAAAGAGCATAAATTGTGTATATATTATGATTGATATATTGATTGATATATATTACAAATGGTGAGTGGCTCATTATATAGGAGAGGGTGAGTGTAGTAGGTGAGGAGTAGGTGGTGGTAGGTGATGGTAAATTGGTGGTAGGTGATGGTAAATTCTAACAGCCCCCCGCAAACTCAAGGAGGATAGAAACTAACCAACTTGAGTTTGAAGAGAGGAACAAAACAAGAAAATACATAGAAATAAAAAAGGATAGGTGACACTGTATGGTCGTGTCAGACCATTGGTGAAGACACTGGATGGTGGTGTCATAACGTTGTAGAGGACACTGTATGGTGATGTCATAACGGTGTAGAGGACACTGGATGGCGGTGTCAGACCGATGTAGAAGACAGTTTATGGGGTCATGTCGGACCGTTGTAGAAAACAGTTTATGGGGTCATGTCGGACCGTTGTAGCAGACAATGTTGTGACAGTTTACGGAGTCTTGCTGGACCCTTGTAAAAACTAACCGGAATCAATGTCGGGACAGTTTACAGAGTCTTGTCGGACCCTTAAAAGTCGCACCCTCAAAAGGGGTGCCCAATCTTTCAAAAAGGCGTGCCATCAAAAGGCGTGCCCAATCCATAAAAAGGCGTGCCATCAAAAGGCGTGCCCAATTCATCAAAAGACGAGCCATCAAAAGGCGCGCCAGACACGCGGCGATGCACGTGATCGACAGTGCGCGTGTCGGCCTCTTCGTCATGTTCTATATAAATCAATGCGGAGGCTGAGAGAACATGTGGAAATCAAACCAGTCTGAAACCTCTGAAAATCCTTTGAAAAAACTCTTCCGTTTCTGAGAAAGAGATTCTGGAACACTCTGTTGCCATTCTGTAACCAACCCTTCTCTGAAACACTCAGCAACCCATAACATGGCCTCGTCTTCCCGTTTAGCTACCCAGAATATGGCCTCTTCGTCCCGTGGTCTGCTTACGCTCTTTCCAGAACTGAACGAGTCCACAAGAGAAATAACTGGTGCGGTGGCCAGTGAACCTCAACCAAACACCTCTGGTTTTGCTCCATTGAACTTTCCGATGCGGTCGGTGGAGCAAAAAATGGCGGTGCAAACTGATATTGAGGCCAATCAGTATACTCTGAAGTCATGTGTGGAAACCATGACGGCGGTCACAAATTTGTCGAACCGGCTGCAGAGTAGGACAAATGAGGTGCAGCATTTAAACGCCCAACTGGCTCTGCTCCAACGCATGTATAAGGATGCGCGAGCAGAGATAAGTGTGCTGAAAGCAGAAAATAAGGAGCTGAAGCGGAAGGCCACCGTGATGTTCCGATTTGGAGGTCCGCCATATGCTGTAGTGGAGGAGCAGGGAGGAGGCAACTTGCTTGGTGGTCGAGGAAGCACGGAGGCAACACCGTCAAGGACCGCCCAAGACGGAGGCAAGAAGAAGAGACCGGCGGCAGAGTAGAGAAGAAAAATCCCACTGTTTCGATTTGTGTTGTTGTTGTTGTTGTTGTTTTTTTTTTTTTTTTTTATGTAAAAAGTGTGATCGGGGTTGATCCCCTGATATGAATAAAATGACAAAAATAACAAATCATCTTGTTTTTCCACAATAATAAGAAAATTACAAGCTAGGAGAACAAAAGTAATAATAATAATAATAATAACAAATGTAATCATGCTCCTGAGAAAGTTCAGCCTGCTAAGCCTTGTTTTTATTTGATTTGATTTTATTTTATCGTATTGATTCACGTGGGTTGCGTGGCCCATGGTTGGTGAAAACCTGTAATGGGTTGGAATTGATTTTTTTTTTTTTTTTTTTTTTTGTGTGTAAGAATAATAATAATAATAATAATAATAATAATATAAGCATGTGCCCTGTGGAGCAGCTGCAGATAAAGAAAAAGTGAAGATAAAATAAAATAAATAAAGGTAAAGTGGGGGTATTATTTTATGAGAGAGTGAGAGGAAGTGATAATAAAAATAATGTATGGATCTGTGTATGATAGGAGAGAGAGAGAGAGAGAGTCCAAGACCAAGGGGACAAACTCAGGGGCTTTAGAAGAAAAAAAAAAGGTATGGATTGGTGCAAAAGTGGGCTGCTTCTGGGCTGTGCAGAAATCAGACGAAGAGGGGAGGGCAAGCTCTTTGCTGAGGGAGTCTATACCTGTGCTGGATGTGGAACTCCTCTCTACAAGGCAACAACTAAATTCAACTCCGGTTGAAAGTCTTCCTGGAGCCATAAACCGCAATGAGGATTGAAATTACATGTGCAGCTTGTGGTGGCCATCTGGGTCATGTATTTAAAGGTGAAGGCTTTCCCTTAGTTAAAAAAGCGGATCTACGCCATCTGATGGTGGGGGATGAAGGCAACACAGATCTGAAATAGAAGGCGACGCGACAACAGAAGGATTGCTGCAGGAGGCGACAGAGGTTCAGAGGTTCGCCGGCTGATTTGGGTGATGGCTTGTCATTTCGCCGGCGAACATCCATTTTTAGCAGGAATCCGGCCGGCGAGGAAGAGAAGGATTTAGGCAGTGATGGGAAGGTATGTGTAGAAAAATAAGCTGAATAGGTTGAGGCCCGGCGGGCGGCTAAGGCGAGGTTGCCGCCCGCCGGGGAAGTGAAAAATATTAGGTTCTACACCTGCTCTGATACCATGTAAAAATAAACTGATAGAGAGAGAGCATAAATTGTGTATATATTATGATTGATATATTGATTGATATATATTACAAATGGTGAGTGGCTCATTATATAGGAGAGGGTGAGTGTAGTAGGTGAGGAGTAGGTGGTGGTAGGTGATGGTAAATTGGTGGTAGGTGATGGCAAATTCTAACAAAATTAAATATCAAAAATAAAAGTTTATTCAAATTTTATGCAAACTAATGTAACTATACACTATATTGAGTATTATCTGAGTCATATTCTTCAAATTGCTCAACCTCTTCTATTGTGTTGCAAAGAGAAATAGGGATAGTGCTTTGAAGCCAGTTATGTGCAAGTATAAGAACCTCTACTATCATTGGAGCTAATGATGGATCAAATATACGTCTTTCCATACTAAAGGTTTACTCAGAAGCAACGGTAGAAATTGGCATTGCCAATACATTGCATGCTACATGGGACCACACTCAATCCTATGAAGAATTGCCCTTCCATTATCCCAATGTATCAAATTTCTAGAGTACTTATCCACCTTAAGACTTGCACACACTAGAATGTTCCTACTCTAAATAAGAACTAAAATTGAGAAGCAATAAGTGCATGTGGATCATCGCAATCATCATCTACCATCATCCCAGGTGCTTCACTCACATTAGCCACTTGCACACTTATTGAATCATGTGAAGTATAATACTCACATAAACAAGTCAACCAATCCTTCACCTGACACATCATCTCTTTCAACACTTTTTCAACAACTAATTGTGAGAAACAAAACTTCAAATATTTCAAATTTCTTTGGGGATCAAGCATTACACCAACATACACTAGTAGATTTTTATCCCCATTTCCCTGAATATTTGTCAGGACCATTTTCAATCTTGGAGGGACATGTCAGAGAATTCTGCATTTTTCCATAATTCTAAAATTAACTTGATATTACAATCTTATTTGGCAGGTTTTCTTGCATCAACAATGGCCCTTAGAACTGTGGAAGGAAAGATTGAGTACATTCTTCAACTATTAAGCCATGGCAGAGCTAAAACTGTCGTTCTTGTTGGGCAACCTGGAGTTGGAAAAACATGGATGGCCAGAGAATTAACTGATCGTGCAACCGAGAGAGGCTTATTTGATTTCACTCTCTGGTTATTTCTGAACAGAGAATATGACAGTATGGCTCTTTGCCAAAGTTTTGCTCAGCAACTGTATCTACTTTCCACTGCAGAAGAGTTTGAAGATGATGACTATGAGGGGGAAGAGGAGGAGGAGGAGGAGGAAATGGAGCAGGACTTGCGACAAAAGATATCTGAAGCACTGGCACAAAAGCATTTTCTTATTATTTTGGATGATGAGGGAAAAAAGATGAAAGAAAAAGACATTATGCCCAAACTGGAAACCCTGTTGAATCTCAGCCAGCAAAGTTCATATAAGGTTTTAATCACCACAAATAATCATCCCAACAGCGATATTATGGACTCTATGAGATCAGTGATCGAGGTAGAACCCTTGTCGAAGAAAGAGTCAAAGTTCTTGTTACAAAAAAGAGCTGGCACAAAAGTTTTTGAGCTTTCAGGTATTGAACCACTGGTTGAAGAATGTGTGCAAAGGAGTACAGGCTTACCTGCAGAGATTGTTGTGATGGGAAAGGCCTTAAGTTATATTGGGCAATGTGATTCTGGATTGCAGAAGCTGGAAATTGCTTTGGAGGAAGTTGCTTATGGAGAACGCTTCGACATAGCACTGTTACTACGTTGCGGTTTTAACATACTTCCAGGTGGTATTCTAATTGATTGTTGTCGGCCTGACAGGCACTTTTTTCGAGACAGTGGATGCGTCCATTACAATGAGCTGGTAGCTTATTGGATGATGGAAGGATATCTTGGTCAAGTGGATTGTATTGAGAAGGCTTACAATAAGGGATATCATGTTTTAAAGGAACTTATAGATTTTCACATCGTCAAAACTGTGGAACCTGATTATGTTGTCATCGAAGGAGCAGCAATTAATTTGCAAGATTGCAACAGAGGTGGATTTGGTTGGACAGCTAATTTGGGGCTGTCAAGTGTGTTCAGGTACGGCGAATGGGAAGGCCTTGGTAGAATCACACAGGTGGGTGGTATAATAAGATCACTTTTCAGTGGTAAGAAAGGACGGAAACTCTCAACACTATTGCTTGATGGGAATCGTATTGGCAGCGAAATCCCAGATTATTTGCTACAGTCCTGGCAGGACCTCCAAGTTCTCGTGATCTTCAACCCCACATTCAAATCACTGCCACGGTTCTTGTCTAACATGGACAAGCTTAACGTGCTTGTACTTAGGAACTGTCATTTTCTGGAGGAAATTGATTACGTATTAGAACTTAGAAGATTAACTGCTCTTGAGATATCTGGTCCTAGCTCCTTTTGTAGGATCCCAGATGATTTCTTTAGGGGCACACCAAGCCTTCGGAGTCTCAATCTATCTGCCCTACAAATCGAATCATTACCTTATTCTTTTTATGAACTTAGTGAACTAAGCTGGCTCATCCTTGGAGGGTGTTCTTATTTGAAAGAACTAAGATCTCTGAGACGCTTGATTAATCTTGTGGTGATAGATCTTTCTGGTTCTACGTCTTTGAGTAGTATACAAGACAAAAGCTTTTCATCTAATAAGGAACTTCAAATGATTAATTTTTCCAAAACAAATATTAAGAGCCTTCCATTGATTTTTAGTCTGAAAAAGCTCACTCATCTCTTGCTAAGTGGATGTTTAGGGGTGGATAGACATCCTAGCATTAGGTCGGTAGCTACTCTCCAAATTATTGATCTCTCAGATGCCTGCAATTTTAAGGAGTTCCATGATCAATCTCTAGCAAATCTAACTGACCTTAAGATCCTTGATCTATCGAGAACTGCCGTTGATCATCTACCTTCTAACATTAGCAATCCTCATCATTTGTATTTAAACGGTTGTACTAGCCTAAGTAAGCTCGAATGCATAGAATTTCTTAAAGACCTTGAAACACTTGATTTTTCAAAAGCGCAGGTCAAAACTCTGCCATCTCTTTCCCATCTCCATAACCTGCGTCGGCTATTATTGTCATGTTGCTCAAACTTGGAGGAGTTGCCTGACTTGAATTCCCTTACAAAACTTGAGGTGCTTGATCTTTCTGGTTGTAGTGCTTTGACAGTACTACAAGATAAATCCTTTGAGCAGATGCCTCGCCTTTGGAAGCTCGACCTTTCTGAGACTAAGATCAAATGGTTGCCATCACTTTCAAATCTTAGCAACCTCCGCCACCTCCTACTGAAAAAATGTACTCGCTTGAGAGTGCTTCCACCACTAGAGTCTCTATCAAAACTTGAGGAGCTAAATTTATGTGGTATTAGACTTTTGAGAGAGACTGGAGCTGATTTCTTGAACAATATGAGTTGCCTCCGGATTCTTGACCTCTCTGAAACCTTGCTTCAACAGTTACCATCCATGTCAAACCTCAAAACCCTCCATGAGCTTTATCTAAAGGGTTGTCCAGACTTGACAACTGTGCCTGATTTGAAAGAGTTGACAAAGCTTGAGGTCCTAGATCTGTCTGAAACTGCAGTTGATGATCTGCCATCCCTTGACAACTTTAGCAACCTCCGTCAGCTTCTGCTTAGAGATTGTCCAGGCATAAAGGAGTTTCTGCAACTGGAAATGCTCAATCTGCTTGGGGCCACTCTTGATAAACTCCCCTATGGGATCTCTGAATTGACTCATCTTGATCGCCTTGATCTGCCAAGCATGAAGGATACTCAAGGAATTGGCAGAAGCAATATGAAGGAACTATATGAGTATGGCTGGGATATCTCCAGTTTTCCAGCTGAAACGGTTGGGGATAATAACAAGCCTCCTGTATCTGTAACTGGTTCCCAGTTTCTTCAACTTCTGGAAAACAACCCGTCATTGTGGAAAACAAGCTTCAAGCAATTCCACTTCTCTGTTCATCCCTTCGAGGAGCAAGATGGAAAAGGAGTTCTATCTTTCTACAGAGATGATTTTATATTCAGAGATATCTACTTCAAAGCCAGACATTTATCTGATTTTGAAGAGCAACGGTCATTGGAAATTCGAGGTTTCCACCATTCCCCCAAGGGTATTGAGGATGTTCTCAGTCGTGCTAACTGCTTATTCTTAATTGATAATGCGTTTGAAAGATGGTTATCTGATTTAGGTGCCTCCAACTGTAAGGTACTGAAAAGCTGTTTTATAGACAGAAGCAGAGAAATGGAGAGTGTCTTTCATGAAAAGGAGGTAGAAGAGATAATGCAACTGGAAGGTTTAGAGGTCTTATGGGTTTCCAATTCTGTCAATTTGAAGCACATATACCCTGGGAACTGGCAAAGTGACACCTTTGAAAACCTTAAGCAGCTGTATGTTGATTGTTGTCCAAAGTTGTCTATTGTTTTCTCTTCTTCCCAGCTGCCAAAAAACCTGCAGGTTCTTCAAATTAAGTTTTGTGATGAATTGAACGCTGTGTTTGAAGGATCATCAACAGAACCCAAATTGCCAAATTTAGATACATTGTATCTGTGGGAACTGCCAAAATTGAAGAGCATTGGGTGTTCATTGCCATCTCTGCTAACTCGAACAGTTTGGGGATGTCCAAATCTACAGGAGTGAAGAAAATGTCTAATTGTCTCTAGAAGTTTATAGATTTCCTGGATACTCTGCTGCACTGATTTTTAAGAGTATTGACACTTGAATCTTCCAAGCAAAGAGGGAACTTAGATGTTTGACCCTTGAGGGTTATTCCATACTCATAAATATTGTCCCTTTGTTAAGGGGAGTGTTTCGGGACCATCAGGCCTTGTTTTCGACAGCCTTTGCATGTCCCATTGGAATCACTGATAATAACATGGTTGAGTATAGGCTCGGCGCACTGGATTATAGATAGCGTTGAGTGCAAACTACAAATATTTGTAGTTGAATCTGATTCTAGTCGAACCATGCATGATTTACGAAGGCAGCAAACGATGAATCATGAGCACCAAGTTCTTCTACAGGTTTGCCTACAGCTTCTACATGAATTCCATCATTTTAGTTTTTGTTTTGTCTAATGAACAAATGCATCACAATCCCCCTTTGTTTTTGCATCCAGAGATAGATGTGGCCCTCATTTGTTTCGTTTTGAATCTTTTGTACTGAACTTCACTTTTTAATATAGTTGTGTTTTTGTTAAAAAAAAACAGATGTTACCATTCCAGTTGGTAGACAATCTTGAGATTCCCCAAATGAAATCTTTCAGAGACTGTTTGCCATATGAAGGCACTGCACCTGAAGGAATTGCCGAAATTACAGTTTCGGTAAATAGCAGCCAACTCTATTAGATTTTGTTGTCATGGAATGCCCAAATTGTAGTGATTCCCCGGTGGCATGAATGAGGGCTGTTAACTCTTTCCTTAGACAAAACTGACATGGGGCGAGGAAATTAGGTTGACATGGGACAAATTCCTTGCAACATTGACCCTTTTGCTTTCAACATCTCACCTGAAGTGGTTACTTATAATTCACTTCCTTTTGTATTTGTTGCATGTTTGTTCTCTCTTTTCCATCCATGTCCACTAAATCCTTGATGCATTTCAATTTGTAGGATGTCATCTGCCACGCAGTGCAGTTAATTTTTTGGGAACATTATTGGACTAATATTGAAAGAAGTGTTTTCTTTTTCCTTCCTTCTGTTTTGATTTATATAGATGTTTTGGTTTGTGATATTAAGCTCCAGGGTAATGCAGTAATTGCAGATTTTAAGTTGCAACATTTTGTGTTGTGTTGTGTCGTTACTTTTGCATTTATGCCACATTCTTTATTCAACTGCCTCTCCTTTGTGTATTTCTTACAAGATTGTCTATGAGTTGTCAACGTAATGCACGAAAATTTTAGATGCAGAGAGTACATCAGTTTGATATATTTATACATTTACGTCTGCCTAGTGGATGCATATATGCATGTGTATTCTAGCTAGCGAAAGCACCAAGAAACACAGTTAACTTAAGCTGTTGATGGGGTTTGTTAATTGCTTCTTTGAAGTTTGCACAACAAAGATAAGAGAGAAATAAGTTAGGAACAGGAGGGGACTGTGTAGTTGAATTTTCTCCATAAATTTTCTTTATGAAAATTCTGTTTGTGAAACATTTTCCATTAACAATTGGGATAAGGAAAATTTTGAACATACAGAATGATGTAGCAGTAACATTATTATTGCAATTATGAACTAGGGGTTTTGAAATTTTATCTCTTAAAATCTTTATATTCATTGTCAAACCTTATTCGATTCAGATGAGTTATGTGCAGGAGGACCAAGTAGTGCTGGTTGACGTGAGAGAGTGACATTGTGTGTGGAAGTATTGCAGGTCCAAGCATCGAACCATTGCCTTTCAGAACAAAATAAATGCTGGACCATGATGTTGGACATGAATGATCTGGTCCTAACCAGAGCTGGTGCATCAATATGCAACTCAAAATTCATATGATGAAAGTAGTTATCTCATATATATATATATATATATATATATATATGTATATATATGTTTTTGAGTACTGGGATTTCAACCATGGCGACAATTTCTGATTTGTATTTTCTCTCTCAATGGTGTTTTCACTTTCCCAGTTTAAAGTTGTTTTGAGATTTTCTGTTCTTAAAAAAAGGTTTTTATTTTTTTGTCTCATAATTAGATTGGGCGAATGCAAACGCATGATGTTGGGGAAATATATATATTGAGGGGAAATTCTATGGTTACACTGTAAGTTTTCTTAATGAAACTGTATATTCAATTGTATATAAAACAGAAGAATACATTGGTTTATATAGCAAGCTAACCCTAGAACTCAAAAAGGAAACAAATACCCGAATATATACATAATATATAAATTACCACATATACATGAAACATAATATTCTCACAGCCTTACTCAAACTCAAGGTGTTTTAGCAGAAAACATTGAGAGTTTGCCAAGAAGAAACTGAAACCGAGCAGTGGTGTGAGTCTTGGTAAAGAAGTCAGCAAGTTGCAAAGCCAAAGAGACGAAAAGAAGCGAGATAGAGCCAGATTGCAGATGGTGATAGACAAAGTGACAATCAACCTCAATGTGCTTCGTCCGCTCATGGAAGACAGTGTTGTGGACAATCTGAATAGCACTACAGTTGTCACAGTAGAGGGAGATCAGAGAAGACTGAGGGACACCCAAATCAGATAAGAGACAACAAAGGCAAACGATCTCAGCAGTAGCATGAGTCATAACACAGTACTCAGCTTCAGTAGTAGAGCAAGCAACAATAGTTTGTTTCTTTTCCAAGAAATCAAGGAATCGCCAAGAAACATACAGAAACCAGATGTGGACTTGCGATCAGTAACATCACCAACCTAGTAAGAATTATCATAGGCCATCAAATCCAAAGAGAAAGTAGAGGACAAAAGTAAACCCTGAAAGATAGTACCATGGAGGTAGCAATGAATCTAAACTAATGTAGCCCAATGGATGGAGCAAGGAGCGGAAACAAACTGGCTAATCACATGAATAACATAAGCAAGATTACGACAAGTAACCATCAAATAGACTAAGCAACCCACAAGCTCGCGATATAAAGTGGGATCATCCAGAGGGATACCATCGGTAGAGTTGAGCTTCACATTAAGCTCGGTGTATTAGAAACCTTAGTATCAGTAAGATTAACACGGTGAATGACCTCGTTAGCATACTTAGCCTGAGACAAAAAATAGCCCTTTGAAGAAGAAGCAACCTCAATACCAAGAAAATACCGCAATGGACCTAGATCCTTCATTTTAAAGGTGCGGAAGAGATGCTGCTTGACTTCAGAGATAGCAGACAAGTCAGAGCAGTGATCATCATATCATCCATATATAGTAAGAGAGCAACAAAATCAGTCGAGGTATGTCTTAGAAACAAAGCAAAGTCAGAAGCAGAAGGATGAAACCCAAGCTCAGTAACAATGGGCTGAAAGCGATCATACCAAGCACGAGGAGATTGCTTTAAACCATACAAAGCACGCCGAAGACGACAAACCTGCCCACAGGAATGGGGAAGGCCAGGGGATGGACGCATGTAAACCTCCTCAGTGAGATGACCATTAAGAAAGCATTCTTAACGTCCATCTGATAGAGAGGCCAATGTCGAATAGCGGCAACAGAAATCAAGGTATGAATAGTAGTCATTTGGCAATAGGCGCAAAGGTCTTCTCATAATCAATACCATACTCCTGCGAGAAACTCTTGGCAACCAGGCGAGCTTTGTATCACTCGAGAGAACCATCAGAATGAGTATTGACTTTATAAACCCATTTGCAACCAACTAGATTCTTGCCAGCAGGCAATGGAACCAACGCTCAAGTGTTAGTTTTCTGTAAGGCAAACAACTCATCATCTATAGCTCGAACCCAAGTGGGATCCTGACAGGCCTCCTAGTAAGACTGAGGTTTTGAAAAAGAATGAATAGTAGACAAAAAAGTACGATAGGAAACAAAAAAACATGTATTAGACCAACCCAACTTGTTTGGAGGATGATGCTTTTGAGTAAGCTATCAGTGTACAGTAGGATTAGGGTCGTCAGAAGCATGAGGATCAGTAGTAGGGGCAGAGACAACTGGGGGAGGGAGAGTCTGGCGACGAGAATAAACTAACAACGGAGGAGGAGAATGAACAGGTTGGGGAGAAAAAAGAGAAGAGGGAGCAGATTCATGGGGTTCAGTAGAGAAAGACTCAGCAGGAGGGGTGGTAGGAGGAGAAGAGGGAACACGTTCATAGGGAACAGTAGAGATGTACTCATCAAGAGGGACCTTAGAAGGAAATGGATTAATGTGAACCAAATCCTCTTTGAAAATCGAAGCAATGATAGGAGGAAACTGAAAGTAAGGTAGACGATCGAGAAAAGAAACATGACATGAGACATAAAGACGACGGGAAGCAGGGTCGTAACATTGATAGCCTTTCTGAGTAGGACTATAACTTAAAAATACACATAGGATAGACTAGGCACTAAGTTTGGTCCATCTTTGAGGGAAAGAAAGACAAAACAAGCAGACCTAAACACACGAAGGAGGGAATAATTAGAAGTTTAGGAGAACAAAGCCTCATAAGGAGACTAACCAGAAAGAAGGGGAGTAGGCATGTGGTTGAGAAGAAAAACAGTAGTAAGAACTGCCTCACTCCAAAATGGAGTCGGAATTGAGGCAGAGATAAAAGAAGACCTAGCTGTCTCAAGGAGTTGACAGTGTTTATGCTTAGCTCGACCATTTGGGGCAGGCATATCTGTACAGGAAGTTTAGTGAATGGTACCCAAATTGGCCAAATACTCACAGAACTCATTTTAAAAATATTCCCCACCCAAGTCAGACTGTAACACTTTAATGGTAAACCCAAACTGAGTAGTAATCATAGACTGAAAGGTACGGTATATCTGATAGAAATCAGACTTATGCGTCATAAGATAAACCCAAGTGTAACGGGTGCAATCATCAACAAATGGCACATAGTATGCAGAACTCCTTTTGGTGAGAACAGGAGAAGGGCCCTAAACATTAGTATGAACTAAAGAAAACGGTGTATCAGATATAGAAGTACTTTTACGAAAAGGTAAGGCTATCATTTTGGCAAGTTTACACTCCTCGACATTCAGTAAGTTCACTAGGAGAAACTTTACCCAATAGACCTGACTGAGCTAAAGATTGTAAGCGGTCAGCAGACAAGTGTCCTAATCTAAAATGCCTCAAGTAGAAAAGACAGTACAGAGAATCTAATTGAAAAGAGAAAAAAGCAGTTAGAGAGGTTGTCATATGCAGATGCAAGCTCTCTACCACATGGAGGTCTCCGACTCTACAGTTCGTCCCAATCTGCTGCTTGGACATCCGATCTTGCACAGAACAGATAAAAAAAGAAAAGATAACATCAAAACCGGAGGCATCAAGTTGACTAATAGATAATAAATTGACAAATAACTGAGGAACATAAAGGACAGATGGAATGGAGACAACAGGCATGGCAGACGGTAAGGTAGACCCAACAGATATAACAGACATAGCAGATGGTAAGATAGACCCAACAAATATAAAAGGCAAACCAAACCCAAGCATTAACAGTAATAGGAGAGGGAGAGAGAGTACAATTTTGAAGTAGAAAGAGATGGGGAGTCATATGATGAGAGGCACCAGAGTCAAAAATTGAGATAGACAAAGAGATACCTGAAGAAGTCCCAAGCAAATCTGAATGAAGAGAGGAAACAATGGAGGCAGATGGGGATGGCTGAGAGGTAGACAGTGTATGCTGAAGTTGACTAATCTGAGCACTCAAGGAAACCAAGTTAGGATTCGGAGCTGGAGCAGATACAGTAGAACCACTGGGAGCCTGAAAATTACTCGGAGAAGAAGGGTAAAACTGGGTCCGAGACTGTTGAGAAGACGAGCCAGACAAACATCCCTTCTTGGGACATTAATACTTCTAATGGCCCCTCTGATGGTAGAAGGCACACTCATTTGATGCCAATGGCCCCTTCTTGTTTACGAATACACTCATAATATTGGAAGTCAAATGGGTCCAACCAAAACTAGAGATACAAACTATGGTCAAAATATAATAAAGAAGTAACTCCAAAACAGGGTCAAAATATAATAAGAGAGGCACTTCCAAACACCTAAACAAACAGTACCAAATGGGACAAATATACATAGTGGGTCAGATACGACCAAACCTGAATCAAGTTCCAAAATAGTGAAATGGAGATCCTGATGGGTTGAACAGAGAGAAGAGGCAAGTCACTTTGGTCAAACCCTTCGCCGTGAGAGGCGACTGCGCAGACGATGAACTACGAATGGAACCAGTGATTGAAGATCAGTAATCACGAACAGATGACGAACCCTACCACGTCGAAGGCAACCAACGATGGATAAGAGAAAGAGAGATATGTTGTGAAGTCTAGGATAAACAATGAACCAGAGAGGGTTGAACCAAATGACTGAAGCCAATTGAACGACCAGATGAACCGAAGAGACGACTGAAGCAGACGAACCAAAGAATTGTGATCTGGGGAGTGCGATTCGAACTCAGATGATTCGCAACTTGATATGTTGCAATTCAAGCTCAGATGGGTTGCACAAATTCAAAAAAATAGAACCAAAGAACTCAAACGAACCAGAAAAGACTTCTGGGAGGCTAGGGTTTTAGACCTTGCTCTGATACCATGTAAGTTTTCTTAATGAAACTGTATATTCAATTGTATATAAAACAGAAGAATACATTGGTTTATATAGCAAGCTAACCCTAGAACTAAAAAAGGAAACAAATACCCTAATATATACAGAATATATATACAAATATCCTCTTGGTTACGACTTTTGTCTCTTTAGTTATGATCTACTGTGATGTTAATTATGACATATGTGTGGAGTTGGTGAAGACATTATTTTGGTTATCAATCTAAAATTGTTTGGTTATACCTTATGTGATGTTTGGTTATAACTCTTTTTTTTTTTTTTTGTTATGACTTACATGGAATTGAGTTGTGACATTTATGCTAATCAAACTCACAAATTTCATATTTTGCATATGGTAAACACCCTTTTAGCATTACCTTATTTTGAGATATAGAATCCAGTGACCTTATAGGACAAAAAACACTTCGCCCAAAGTCCCATATCAAGCGTTTGTTGAAACCTTTTCTTCTTCTAGGTCTTTAGGAGCGCCGCCTAGGGGGAGGGGGTTTCGGCCTTCAGCCTCCTCTCTTCTCTTTCTATCCCCTTTTCTTCTTCATTTTTCTTTATTTTTCTACTTAAATAACCTTAGAAGTTTTGTCTTTCCAACCCTCTCGATCCTTGTGAGGTGTTTTGTTCACTGAATCTGCCTTCTTTACCTCTCTCCGACATCGTTACCAGATCTGCCACCACTTACCAGACCTACCACCTCTCCACCTCCACTGTAACGCCCCCTAAAATAATTACAATAAACTAACTCCAAACACTAGTACAATGTGATATATATATAAAATAAGAAGCTCTCGTTAATCAGAATTAATATACAAATGGTGACACATGCGATATACATTCATAAATCGTTCATCCTGAATCTACAACATGTATTACGAGAGGTAATAAGAAACAAAAGCTAAATAAATATTCATATGCCCTAATGGCTTACATCTTACCAAGATCGTGCTTGGTTACAATAAAATGAGTCATAAGCTCAATACAAATAAAGCCCTAAGCTTGTAAAAAGTAAATACAAAATAAGCAGGAATTGAACCTTCAGCTCCACAGTTCTCCCAAGCTAAATCCTTAGTAGAGACATATCACCAGCACCTGAAAATATTTTCCCCCAGTAGGGTGAGCCAAAGCCCAATAGAGATAATCTAGCATAATATATGAATCTTAACAAATATATAAGTATGATATGCATATACAATGCCCATGATAAAATTATTCATATTGTCACAAGATCATCATATGCCAAGTTTCGTGTCTCAAGCCATTTTTATGTCAATTCATTTCATGACAATTCATTTCACCTCAATCCATGAGTCCAGTCCATTGTTATCCAGACAATTCAACTGAGGCTACAACTCTGTGGTTCTCTAACGAATACAATCATTACACAAACACGTCAAATTTTCCATTTTATGAAAATTTCGTCCGCTGGAATCGGTAGCCATGTATACACGCGCAGTTTTCAGGACTTTCACCTTAGACACATAGGCCAACTTAATTCAATGGAGTCCATCTCATTTCTTCTCCCAAATATGGAGTACATCTCATTTCTCCTCCTAAACATCATACATATGCAATGTATTAAAAACACAGTCATATTCAATGACAACCGGTAAAAAATTAGTTTCAATTCACCTAATCCTCATGCAATTTCTACAACAATTATAGATATCCTCCATCGGTAGCCCAAAACAGATATTTCTAAACAGATATACAATCTCCAAAATAGATAAACTATCCAAATTCCCATAGGTGAGAGATAAAAAGCATCAAACTCCGCCATTTATATGAACATCTATCCAATTTCACATTTCCAATACTAATTTCAATTATTTATACAAAATAATTAACTAAGACATTTTAGGGCAAAACTCTCATTTCCTTCCAAATCCAACCCCTTTGTCAAAATCAACAAATTTAGCCCAATACATCCTCATATTTACACCCGCAACCATTCTCAATGCCTTCATTTGAAAACCTCTATTTTGATTTCAAATCGAAATCCTAGGTTTGTTTAAAATCCTCCACATCCCAACATTATTTATACAATCAATGAATAACTAAGTTAAAATTCATAGGGGAGTGTAGAAAAGGCCCTACCTTAAGTTAGAAGACGAACAAAGTAAGGAGAAAACTTGAAACGAAATCGACTTTTGTTCAGATCAAAATGGAGCTCTTAAGATGCTCTACCTTTTTTTTCAAAGACACTAGGATAGAGAAACCAACGGATCTAGGTGAAAATATAGAGAGAAGGTGAGTTCTAGAGAGAGGCTCTAGATCTAGGGTTTTGGAAGGAAAAGAGATGAAAAAGTGATGTAGAAGGAGGTTGTTGCGAACTGATATACGCACAGTCTGCTCGAGCGCAAGAAGTGATGCTCGAGCGTCAGACACAATAAGTTGTTCAGCTTGAGTGCAAGAAGTGACGCTCTAGCGTAGAATGCACACTCCTAGTAGTTTTGCAGACAACAGACCAACGCTCGAGCACAAGAATGGTTGCTCGAGCTGAGCTCGCTCGAGCTCAAGAAACACCACTCGAGTGTAGAATACACTCTCCTAGTAGTTTTGCAGATCTGCAAAAGCACTGAGCGTTGACAAGGCCGCTCGAGCGTAAGAAGTGCCACTCGATTGGAGGAGCAAAATTCTGGGCAACTAGAGTTTGGAAACTAAGCCACCAACCTGTCCCAAACGCAACCACAACAATCCAATAGACAAATTTAAGGAGATACGAGGGAAGCAAGATGTGAACAACAATATGAAACCATGAAACTTGAGTCCGAGATACGACAGGAGTCGGGTCAAAACCGGAATCGCTATAACCTCCCCCCCTTAAGGAATTTTGTCCATGAAATTTCAAATCAAGTTTTAAAGTTATGCTTCAACCAATTACAATAATGATCATCAATCATTTCTATCATCATGACCCATTCCTCGATCATCCATTCTCATCAACAAGATGAACAATTTATTAGTATTGAATATACAATTCACATTTTCTAAAACATATGCATTGTTCACATTAAACTCATGTTTCCAAAACATATACAACATATACAATGTTTTCACATTCTCAAACCATATATAATACTTTCATTTTTCATTAACATAATCAAAATTCCAATACGTGTTCAAACATCAACAATTAAGTCCAGATACTTCTCACGAACTTCCAACTCACGTTCCCAAGTTGCTTTGTCAACCCCATGATGTTTCCACAATACCTTGACCAAAGGAATTATCTTGCCTCCCAACACTTGGTCTTGAGTATCCAGGACCCTCATCGGTCTCTTCTCATACGAGACATTCTCATCTACCTCTAAGTCGGTTCAGTCTAACAAGTGCGATAGGTCTGGTTCATACTTTTGAAGCATGCTAATATGAAACACATCATGAACCCTGTAAAGCTGTGGCAACAAGGCCAAACGATAAGCTTCCTCTCCAATCCGCTCAAGGATCTCAAAAGGCCTAATGAATTAAGGGGACAACTTCTCACTCCTCCCAAATCTCATCAAACTTTTTCTAGGTGATATCTTCAAGAATACATGGTCTCCCACTTCGAAAGACAAAGGTCTCCTCCTACGGTCGGCATAACTTTTTTGACGACTCTGGGCAGTAACCAACCTCTTACGGATAAGTGTAACTTTCTCTGTCGTTTCCCGGATTAACTCCGGACCCAACATTGGTGCATCACCCACCTCCGCCCAATACACAGGAGATCTACACGATCAGCTATACAGGGCCTCAAATAGTGTCATGCTAATACTCGACTGAAAGCTATTATTATAGGCAAATTTCACTAAGGGCAAATGCCTTTCCCACGAACCTTTAAAGTCAAGGACACAACCCCAAAGTATATCCTCAATGATCTGAATAGTACGCTTGGACTGCCCGTCAATCTGAGGATGATACGTAGTGCTAAAAATCAATCTTGTGCCTACGGCACTCTATAGGCTCTGCCATAGCCGAGCCATAAAATGCGGATCTCTATCAAACACAATCGTCACTGGAACTCCATGCAATCTCACTATGTTCCTAATATAAAGGTCGGAAAGATAATTTACCGATTCACTCACACGTATAGGTATAAAGTGCGCCGACTTAGTCAACCGGTCAACTACCACCCAAATGGCATCATTACCCCGTTGAGTCCTCGGAAGGCCCACAACAAAATCTATCGTGACATGTTTCCACTTCCACTAGGCTATAGGCAAGCGTTGCAACAAACTCGCTGGCCTTTGATGCTCGACCTTCACTTACTGACAAGTAAGGCACCTTGACACAAACGCGGCCACATCCTTCTTCATTCCCTTCCACCAAAATTGGCGACAAAGGTCGTGATACATCTTTGTGCCTCCCGGATGCACCACAAGGTATGAATGGTGAAAATCTCGGAGTACTTTCTCCCAAAAAGACTCTGGCACAAAGAGACGGTCAAGATATCTAACACTCGAGTTGGAGTACACGCTCAAGTCTCTTTCTACCTTCCCACTAGAAATCTTCTCCCGGAGGGATTCTATCTTAAGGTCACCCTTCTGTGCTTCTATCACTCGGTTCACAAGTGTAAGTTGTGCAACTACCGAAAACAAGGCTGCAGATTCAACAGACTCGCCAAGATGCAACTCAAACTCCCAAATAGCACCCAACATCTCCCATTCTTGGATGGCAATACAAGCTACACTACTAATAGGTTTCTTACTCAAGGCATCGACCACAACATTGGCCTTCCTCGGATGATAATGTAACTCGAAATTGTAATCTTCTATGAACTCTATTCACCTGAGTAGGGTAGTTCCTCTCCTGTGTTTTCAACTATCGCGAACCATAGGGTACTATATTCCCCTCTTGCATCGAGACACAACCTAAGCCCTCCCGTGAGGCATCACAATACACTAAATAACCCAAACCTCTCTATGGAATAATCAAAACTGGAGCAGTAGTAAGTCTAACCTTAAGTACTTGAAAAGACTTCTCACAAGTCTCACTCCACACAAACTTGATCCATTTCCTCGTCAGTCTAGTCAATGGTGAGGCTAAATCCTTCACAAATCTATGATAGTACCTAGCCAACTCCAAGAAACTATGGATCTCGAAAGCATTCTTAAGTGGTTTCCAATCTTGCACTGCCTCTATCTTGGATGAATCTACAGTCACCCCTTCCCCGGATACCACATGGCCTAAGAACTTAACTTCTTTTAACCAGAACTCACACTTCCCAAACTTAGCATACAGTTTGTGGGCTCTAAGCAACTCAAGTACCACTCGCAAGTGTTCCTCGTGCTCCTCCTCAAAGGATGAGTAAATCAAGACGTCGTCCACAAAGACGACCACGAAACGGTTTAGGAACTCACAGAAGATCCGGTTCATCAAATCCATAAATACAGTTGGTGCATTGGTTAGCCCAAAGGACATCACTAGAAACTCGTAATGGTCATACCGCATACAAAATGCTATCTTCGGAATATCCTCCTCTTTTACTCTCAACTAGTGATAACCCAATCTCAGGTTTATCTTAGAAAAGCAACAAGACCCCTTCAACTGATCAAACAAATTATCTGTATGAGGCATTGGATACTTGTTCTTAACAGTTACTCGGTTCAACTTCTGGTAATCTATACAAAGTCGCAATGCACCATCTTTTTTTTTGGCAAAAAGAGTCAGTGCTCCCCAAGGCGAAGTATTGGGGCAGATAAAATCTTTGTCTAACAATTTTTGGAGTAGAATCTTCAACTCACTCAACTCGGCAGGTGCAAATCTATATGGTGCCATAGAAATCGGTTTCGTGCTAGGCACTAAATCAATAGAGAACTCGATCTCTCAGTGAGGTGGTAAACTAGTAAGATCCTCCAGAAAAACGTCTAGGTATTCACAAACTATCCTTGGCAACTCAACTCGGACTTCATCACACTCAATACTCAAGAAGTTGGCAAGAAGGCAACTAAGATCACTCCGTCCACGCAGATCATACATCGGTGATAAGACTCTATCTACCCGATCCCCTAAGAAATAAAAGCAATCATCGCTTAAGGTACATACCGTAACCTTTGACGGTAGCAGGCTATAACAGCCCGATAAGATGACAACCAGTCCATTCCCAATATAACGTCAAAACTAGACATATCAATCAACACAAATGCAAAAGGAAGTTGGTGACCGGCAACCTCTATGTCACAACCCTAACACCCCTGCTTCAAAATAACCTTATCACCAATAGGTGATTCTACATAGATAGGAGATGTTAACTAAGCCAACTTTAATCCAAAACCAATGCAAATGCAAACGAAATAAATGAATGTGATGCATCCGTATCAATTAACATATTAGTAACTGAATTGTAAAACAAGAAGCTACCTCTCACTACTGAAGGCGTTGGTACAAGATCTGGCCCGATAACAGCATACACACGCCTTGTAGGTCTTTGCTCAACTTGCTCACCCCTCGGAGCATAAGCCTGATGCACTGATGGAGCCAAAGAGGCTCCCTGATTGGCCCTCGAGGCCTGTGCTGACTGTGTAGGCTGGTGGCTCTGTGTTTATCTTGAACTAGACAATCGAGTGTGGCACCCAATTGAGGGCAAAATCTCTTCATGTGCCCTGCTTGCCCACACTGATAACAAGTGAGTAACTACCCTCTCCCTTAACTCTGGCTCTAAGAATGAGTCGAAGACGATGCAGACCATTGCCCTCCTCCTCTCTGCGGACAAGCTAGAGACTTGTGGACCAATTGACTACATTTGAAACAAGTCTCCCTGACCACCCCTCCCAGAACCCAAACTCGGTACTGGAAAAGTGGACCTTGATTAAGTTCCCTAGGACTGTTGTAGGGTAGGACCCCTTTGCCTCTTATTATCCTCCTGAATATCTTGACTCCTCCTAGAGACCCTCATCTTCTCCTCCATCTGCATTACAGTCTCAAGATGAGCCGCTGCCTCCACAAGACGTTTGTAATCTCTAATCATCGACCCGATCACTTTGAACATTAGTCTGGTCCTCAACCTCTTCTCAAACACCAAACAACAGCGCTTCTTTGTCGCCACGAGTTCTGGTGCAAACCTCAATAAGCTAGTAAATGTGGCCTCAAACTCGGCCACAGGTATGCTCAACTATTTGAGCTTGGAGAACTAATCTCAACTTCTCCCTAACAGTGGAAAGTAGAAACTTGTCCTGGAAGGCACTGACAAAAGCCTCCCAAGTTGCCCCAATGCGCCCATGCACATACCTCCACCACTGACCTGCATCTCCCTTCAACTGGAAAGATGCTAAGATCACTCGCAACTGGTCATCCTCGATGCCAAGCATCTCGAACGTTTTCACTATATGCTCTAGCCACTCATTTGCCTTTAGTGGCTCCTTAGGATCACCTAAAAACTCATCCGAATTCGACCGAAAAAACTCCTGCTTCAAGAAGGACGACTCTTCCTCAGTTACTTGGGCCTGGACTTGACTCTTAGCCTTGAGAATGTCCATAGACTCTCGCAATGCTCCGGCCATTTCGCGGGCTAAGGCGCCCATAGCCTATTGACCAATTGGTTCGGCCACATTGGCTTGACCAACCCCTTCTTCCTATGCCGGAATTTCATCCGGTAAAGGCAACTCATGCCTCCTAGGCTTACCACGTCTACCACACCTACCACTACCACTACCACGTATACGTCCTAACATTCTAATGAAGGTAACAAAATAGATTAGCACATTTACAAATATGTCGAAGCTAATCCACTTGCGTCCTAAAGCAGTGGACAACAACAATTCACTCGACCTAAGCACATAATTACGTAAGCACATACAAATTTCCTTCCTAGATAATGACCGTCCCGCGGCGTTGCCAGAGTTCCGGTTAGAAACAATAGTGATCAAGTGCTCTTCTAACAAGACTTCTAGAAACCCGTAGACCCAATCAATATCTTAGGAATTAAATCTCATATTCATATAATCACATAAGCATGTTACCATGTAAGCACACTGTACATACTAAAATCTCTATCAAGCGAGACAAACCCATTGTGGTACTAGCCACTTCCCATGTATCTAAAGTATTCAAACCCGATACACTTTGATGCCAAGTTGTAACGCCCCCAAAATAATTACAATAAACTAACTCCAAACACTAGTACAATGTGATATATATAAAATAAGAAGCTTTCATTAATCATAGTTAACATACAAAAGGTGACACATGCGATATACATTCATAAATCGTTTATCTTGAATCTACTGCATGTGTTACAAGAGGTAATAAGAAATGAAAGCTAAATAGATATTCATATGCCCTAATGACTTACATCTTACCATGACCGTGCTTGGTTCCAATAAAATGAGTCATAAGCTTAATACAAATAATGCCCTAGGCTTCTAAAAAGTAAATACAAAATAAGCAGAAATTGAGCCTTCAGCTCTACAATCCTCCTAAACTAAGTCCTTGGCGGAGGCACATCACCAGCACCTAAAAGTGTTTTTCCTAAGTAGGGTGAGCCAAAGCCCATCAGAGATAATCTAGCACAATATATGAATCTTAACAAAGATATAAGTATGATATGCATATACAATGCCCATGATAAAATTATTCGTATTGTCACAAGATCATCATATGCCAAGTTTCGTGTCTCAAGCCATTTTATCTCAATTCATTTCATGACAATTCATTTCGCCTCAATCCATGCGTCAAATTTATTATTATCTAGACAACCCAACTGAGGCTATAACTCAGCTTTTCTCTAACCAATACAATCATTAAACAAACAATTCAAATTTGCCATTTTATGAAAATTTCGTCCACTGGAATCGACACCCATGTATACACGCGCAGTTTTTGGGACTTTCACCCTAGACACACAGGCTAACTTAATTCAATTGAGTCCATCTCCTTTCTTCTCCCAAACATGGAGTACATCTCCTTTCTCCTCTCAAACATCATACATATACAATGTATTAAAAACACAGTCATATTCAATGACAATCGATAAAAGATTAGTTTCAATTCACTTAATCCTCATGCAATTTCTACAAAAATCATAGCTATCTTCCACCGGTAGCCCAAAACAGATATTTTTAAACAGATATACAATCTCCAAAACAGATAAACTATCCAAATTCTCATAGGTGAGAGATAACAAGCATCTAACTCCACCATTTATATGAACATCTATCCAATTTCACATTTTCAATACTAATTTCAATTATTTATATAAAATAATTAACTGAGACATTTTAGGGAAAAACTCCTATTTCCTTCAAAATCCAACCCTTGTGTCAAAATCAACAAATTTAACCCAACACATCCTCATATCTACACCCACAACCATTCTCAATGCTTCATTTGAAAACCTCTTTTTTGATTTCAAATCGAAATCCTAGGTTTGTTTAAAATCCTCTACATCCCAATATTATTTACACAATCAACGAATAACTAAGTTAAAATTCATAGGAGAGTGTAGAAAGTCCCAACCTCAAGTTAGAAGACGAGGAAAGCAAGGAGAAAACTTTAAAGACGCCAAAATCGACTTTTGTTCGGATCAAAATGGAGCTCTTGAGATGCTCTACCTTTTTTTTCAAAGATGCTAGGGTAGAGAAACCAACGGATCTAGGTGAAAATATAGAGAGAATGTGAGATTTAGATAGAGAGGCTCTAGATCTAGGGTTTTAGAAAAAAAATAGAAGAAAACGTGATGTAGAAGGAGGTTGTTGTGAACTGATATACGCACAGTCCGCTCGAGCGCAAGAAGTGGCACTCGAGCACAGAATGCACACTCCTAGTAGTTTTGCAGACAACAGACCAACGCTTGAGCACAAAAATGGCCTCTCGAGCTAAGCCTGCTTCGACCGCAAGAAACACCGCTCGAGCGTAGAATACACTATTTCAGTAATTCTGCAGACCTGCAAAAGTATTAAGAGTTCACAAAGCCCATTCGAGCAGAAGAAGTGCCGCTCGAATGGAGGAACAAAATTCTGGGCAACTAGAGTTTGCAAACTAAGCAACTAACCTGTCCCAAATGCAACACAACAATCCAATAGCCAAATTTAAAGAGATACGAGGGAAGTAAGATGTGAACAACAATATGAAACCATTAAACCCGAGTCCAGGATACGACAGGAGTCAGGTCAAAATCGAAATCGCTATATCCACAACCCCACCGTCACTAGCTCTGCTTCCACCCCTTCTACACTTCCTCATCTCCACCAAATCTGCCTCCGATAGCCGTTTCCACCGCCACCTCTCCATTGCCTGGGGATTGAAGGTCTTCTTCCTTTTTTTTTTTGTGTGTGTGTGTGTGTGTATGTGTGTTTGTTTGTTTGTTTTGTTTTTTGGTATTTGGTTGGATGGCTGGGTTTCCATCATTGGTGTGTGATTGCTGCTTACTCTCTCTATGGACGTAACTTATGTATTTATCTCTGACTTGTCTTATTGTTGAATTCTTATGATCGACTTTTGCTTCGCA
Source organism: Camellia sinensis (assembly GCF_055761805.1). Lineage (NCBI taxonomy): Eukaryota > Viridiplantae > Streptophyta > Magnoliopsida > Ericales > Theaceae > Camellia > Camellia sinensis. Next base: position 163,094,115 of record NC_138969.1, on the reverse strand, counting down.
GTATGGGCTTTGCATCTAGATATATTCATAACTTTTCTTTGGTGCTTTCTTTTGAGGATTTTGTCTTTGTTTGGTGAAAGCTTTTATTTGTTGGAATGGATTCCTTTGCAAGTGTCGTTTGGCTTTCCCTACCTCAATAGAAATTTCTATTGATAAAAAAAAATAAATAAATAAATAAAAGCATTTGTCGAAACAACCACAATTTCTATGGGAAAGACCACGGGTAGTATTTGGGGTGAGATTCTTAAGTAATGTTTGGTTCACTAAAATGAAGTTGAAGGAAACGATCATTCAAATGTTTATTGTTATGTTGGGTTCACTAAAAAAAAATAATAATAAAAAATACATTGGAAATAAAATTATCAGTTACCATTATATTGAAATGAATGATCATTTTATAGGGAAGCCAAAGAACCATTGCATCTCATCCCAGCAAACCAAATAGAATATTAGAGGTTTAGAATTAGGTTGTGGCCTATTGCGGATATTACTTCAATTATTTAAGGAATTTGTTTTATAAGTTCCTATGTTTAAATTATTCGTAAATAATAATAATAATTATAATTATATATTTTTCTCGAATTTGACTTTAAAAAAAAAAAAAAGACAAGTGTGATTTTGACAATACATTGTCAGTTTTATTGAAGACAATTATGATAAAATTATGTGATTACAATTATCAAATTAGTCTAATAATTTTTGTTTTTATTTTTAAATGATGTATACAAGGGAACCTCTATATGACTGGCTCAAATTATTAAAATGAGACTCGTTGTATGGCTATGGTCCACCCCCAGGCTCCTTTTGTTCACTTAACTTCAGCCAGATAGGTTTATTGCTCCGTGGTTCATCAATTGATGATGGAGAAATATCTTGCTCTAACCAATTAGGGTTTATTTATTTATTTTAATCTCAATCAATAGGTTAGTCAACGAAAACAAAACCTACCTAACCAATTATCAAGCCCAACAACTGGCCTAATTAATTACCAAGCCTAACAATTATTGTTAATTATACACAGAAATAAATCATGAGAAGTTACAGATAGATCTTAATGGATAGATTTATTATCCAACGAGTCTTACAAGAATTAATGACGTTTTTCAGCAAAAACTAAAAAAAAAAAGCATCACTAATTGTTAATTTTCAACGACAGTTTGAAAATTGTCTTAAAAAAATGTCACTAATTATAAGTTTTAAAAAAATCGTCACAAAAAAGCGTCACTAAAGTTTGAACTTTAAGTGACAGTTTGAAAATTTTGTAACAGAAAAACGTCACTAATTATAAGTTTTAACAACAATTTATAAAAGAGAAATTTAGTCTAACATCCATCTCCAAGTTTTAATAATAAACAAAGGTCTATAATATTTCTTTTTATACTCTAAGATCCTTAGATGAATAACTAATTTACCTTCAACTTCATTGTCATTGTCAGGAGTGTCCCAAGCTTCTCTGCTACTTTTGTTCTTCTGGCTTTTCGTTCCGTTTGACGGCTTGATCTCATTGCGATACTATTGGAGATTTGTTCCTCAAGAAGTTCGAGTTCTTCATGCATTGGCTTCAAATCATCAGCTTCTTTAATGGGGAATTGCAATGAAAAGTTCTCCCCAAAGCCATTTTCAACTTCTCTGGGCCCTACTGCTACACCAACTAGTTCGGTTTCTCGAAACTATGCCCTATCAAATAGAAGGGCACCAGAGAAAATAGTGATGATGATGATGATGGTAGAGATCTTACCATTATTGAGGTGGAAAAGGAGATTGTGAAGAGGATGATGAAACTTGTTTGTTAAGGTGTGTTTCACGCTCCTTGGTCAAAACATAGAGAAAATAGTGAGCAAATTAAATTGAATTTTCTCTGGACTGTGTGAATTTGTGAATTTTCTCTGGATGTGGGAATCGTATGAATTTTCTTTGGTTGTGATCATTGCTAGTAATTTTATGAATTTTCTCTGGCTGTATAAATTTTTTATGGCTGTATGAATTTTCTCTACTGTGTGAATTTTCTTTGGTTATGGTCACTGTTTGTAACATTATGAATTTTCTCTAATTGTTGTCATTGTATAAATTTTCTCTGGCTATGGTCACTATGCGAATTTTCTCAAACACTGTGGAATTGTGATGTGTCTAAAGAAATTTAAGTGAAAATGTCCGAAGAAATTCTAAACATAAACACATAAACACACTCAGAGAAATTCGAAGGGAATTCTGATGTCTCTAGAGAAAAAATAGTGAGCAAATCATATTGAATTTTCTCTGAACTGTGTGAATTTTCTCTGGATGTGGGAACTGTGTGAATTTTCTCTAGTTGTGATCATTGTTTGTAATTTTGTGAATTTGTTGTTGTTGCTTATTTGGGTGATTGAATTTTGCTTATTTGGGTAATTTTCCCTGGATTGAATTTTGTAATTCAGATTGCTAAGAAGCAAGCTGTGGTCAATTCTGAGAACACCTATTTTCTCATTCTCTCTCATCTTCTCCTCTCTCTCTCTCTCTCTTTCTCTCATCAGGGAAATTTTTTTTGGTTTGGTTAAAACAATTTTCTCTGATTTAAAATTGTGAACAAACACAAAGAAATTTGGTTTGATTAGAATTTCTCTAGTTTGGTTAGAATAATTTTTTCTGGTTTAAAATCATTGTGCTAAAATTTTTCTAGTTTCTTTAAAACAATTTTCTCTGATTTAAAATTGTGAACAAACACAGAGAAATTTGTGCTAAAATTTCTCTGGTTTGGTTAAAACAATTTTTTCTAGTTTTTGCTTAAAACAATTTTCTTTGGTTTAAAATTGTGAACAAACACAGAGAAATTCGTAGACAGAGGCAGAAAAATTTCAATTCTCTGTGAACAAAACCAAAGAAATTTCAATTTTCTCTAGTTTGAATCCAGAGATATTCTTTGGAAAGTCGAGAAATTTTCTAGATCGATGTTAAGGGAACTTAGACATTATGAAAATATTGAATGTCTTTTATACTATAAAATCTTAATACTATGGACCCTAAAAAAAATCCCTTTTATAAAAACGGTGACAAAAAAAAAGTCACTAATTGTCAATTTTTAACGATATATGTAAAAAATCGTCACAAAAAAATAATTTTAACGACAATTTTATTAAGACTTATTTTTAATAAAACTTGATAGAAATTAAATCCAACTATTATAACATATTGATATCTTATCCATAAATCATCACCCTGCAACACAACAACTAAGTCAAATACTCTCATTAAGACATCAAAATTCAATTTCGAAAAAACTATTATTAATTGAATTAAATTCATACAATATAAAAAACTCAAATATAAAATTAATTTAATTAGAACCATATGAACTAGATTCACACAATACCTAGAACACTAGCGTAAGTTGTCCTCCCAGATTAATAACGAAAATAGCTGGCTTTATAATTGTTAATTTCGAGAGTTCCACCAGGGAATCATTGGGCTAAGAAGTCGACGTTGACTTCATAGCATAATCATGAATAATCTTTTGGGTTTTTATTTTTTATTATTATTATTTTGAAAATTATAAATATATCATTTTTCTATACAAAAAATAAGAAAAATTACATAAAAAAACCTTAGGGTTTATCCCTGATAATGGATTAAACCCTACATTTTTAAATTGATAACAATTCAAACAATCCGTTTATTTTCCGTCCACTCTGTTAAGAGGCCAAAATCACACATAACACTCACACTCTCTCTCCACGTGTCTGTTCCTCCATCACCCCCAACAAATCAAAAGCAAGTTTTACGGGTCAATTTGACAACACAGTTCAAAGTTAAAAATTAACTTTTAACTCATTTTAAATCACATCATCTCTCATATTTTTTTTAGGAGGACTTACCAGCCGGTCCCATTGAAACAAATTAATACCCACCAAGTCCTGCCCTATTTTAGTTTCCAATTTTACCCCCTCAATGTCACACCACATGTGTGAAGCAAAGAAGATATCACGAGCTCTCCCCTGTGCGCGTGACACACACGCTCCTTCTCAATTGTTCTGATTTAGAAACTATTCTGAGATGATTTGGAAACCATTCTGAGGCAATTTGCAATTTGGAAATCAAAACAAACGAAGAGATTTTCCCTGAATCTCTCATCGTTTCCAAAGAAATCACCTCTGTTTCGATCTATATTCTGATTCTGAACAGATCCCCAGCAAATCTTCCACCATTTCGATCTATATTCCCTATTTAGTTCGTCTTCAACAAACATGCGAATCAAACGTGAGTCATATTCATCTTCCGTTCTTCTTTTATAATTATATTAAGTGATATTCAACTTCATAATAATCACATCTTCATGTTCATTTGCTATACAATAACAAATTTGCTTATTTTGCCCAATTTAGTGAGAACATTTGCTATAAGAATGATAGATTTGCTTAATTTTCTTAATTGAGTGATAAAATTTGTTATAATGATGGATTTGATTCCCTTCTTCTTTCATAACTATAATTGAGTTATAAAATTCGACTTGAAGCTATTTTCAATGTGTATCATACAGTATTAATTTATGATTGATATTCAAGTTCATAATAATCACATCTTCATGTTCATTTTCTATACAATGATGGATTTGCTTACTTTTGCTAATGCAGTGATAAAATTTGATATACAATATAAAATGATTCCAACAGCAACGAGCTTGAAGTAGGAGTAGCACTGGCATGTTTCCTTTCGGATCCTCCGATTGACTCAGAGAGCTTGGGGGATAACCTGACCATTTCCATGATCGGGGACAAACTGAGTGTAAACCCTTCTTGTCACACCCCAAATCCGGGCATGACCGGCCGTGGCCCACAGGGACTTAGCCCAAGGCACACGTAAGCCTAAACACGAATCCAATCACATTGAACAACTGAACAATAGTCCAATAATAAATAACCAAAACTCAATCCAGACATGCCACAATTATAAACGGCAAAATCAACCGTAATCAAAAGCCATCCAAACTTATGGGATATAAACAACCCACATATCAAAAATAATCCTAAATGAACTTCGATAAGAATAAATATAAATATGCACAAACTTGACATAACACTCTAAACTAAATGAATGCCCTAGAGGTCCATGCAATTGAGTCCCCACTACGCCATGAGTCCACTCTAAGTCCTTCTAACACCTGGAAATGGTAAACAACTAAGTCAGCTGATAGCTCAGTGAGTAGCAACATGGATAGTAAATACAGTTTTGAAAACAGGGTTCAATTCCAAAATAAGATATATATCACAGAAACTAGATTGGCATACAGTTTGGGAAATACAATCTGTTTAAAAAAGAAGGAATGTGAGAACCCGAATATAAAAATTAAGTAAATAATTAAATAATAATTTTACAAATCTCAAATATTTTATTATGAATCTTTAAGTGCAAATTAAATATTATTAGAGGATCTTTTAATTAATTTTAAACCTAAAATAAATTTATGGTGAAAGTCATTGATTGAGAAGCAAGATTTATTATTAAAAAAAAAAAAAAATAGAGAAGAGGGTGTGACTTGAACTCTAGACCACAAAATTAATAAGTTAGACTTTTACCATTTGAATTGCATGTAACTTATATATGTATTTTGTATATTTATCTATCTATTTGACCTAAGTGTGCCCACAACTAGTACAAAATAAAATAAACACAAACCCTAACTCTTGTTATAATTGTTTTCCACAACACTAGCAGCCCTAGCAGCCGTGGGTTTATGAAGAAAAGAGAGGGGTTTTTCAATCATCAAGATTATTGTTGTAGCCAAGAAGGAGAGCTTTGGGTGTGTTGTGCTGTGTGGCTTCCTAGGTTTTCTTCTCTTCTTTCTTTGTTCTTTATCCTAATAATATTGTTATTTAATTCATTGATGGAGAGATTGTAGGTGTATGTATTTTGTGTATATATATATATGCTGTTAAGAAATCTAAGGAGTTAAATTCATGTATAAAGAATCGGTGTGAATCTTAGTCCAAAAATTCTGCACATAATCGCTAACTTTAAAAATCAAGAAACCATATCAAACGGATGAATTTTAATCTGAAATTTTTACAGTAGATCAATTACACATTGAATTGCATATCTGAATTTTTTCATAATTTTTGGGAGTCGAAATCCATATAAATTGAGGTATTCAAATCTGTCCAGCAAACCAGTCCGAAACAGTAAATTCGGGATTGTTGTTCTCTTTGGGTATAAATCCAAAAATTATCAAATTAGTGTCATTAGAACCGGTTACGAGTCTAGTTTCATACGTTTTTGGCCTTGCATTGATTGCTCGTGTATATTAAGAAGAATGAATTGTGGTATCAGAGCTGTAGATTTATCGAGTTACATATCTTGCATTTCATCATTTAGACGAGGTCCGAGTCCTTATAGTCCTTAGTAGTGTTTGGTTAAGTTAGTTTTGTTTAAACTTGTGTTGAATCTTTCTTGATTTCAGTTTGAGGTTAAGCATTGGTACCTAGATATTTACACGGATTTTTGATTCTTTGTGAGCCTTTGATGTTTGTATTACCGTGTGTAATCCATTAGGAGAAACAGTAGTGTTGAGAGATGTCTGTAGATCTTGTCAGATAAAGATGGATGGTAGGATTTTTCTAGTGGATTTGATTTCTTTAGATATGAAGGATTTTGATGTGATTTTGGAGATGGATTTGTTGACGAAGCATTATGCTTCTATTGATTGTTTTAGAATGGGAGTAGTTTTTGCTATGCTGGGACAACTTGAGTTTTTTTTCCAGGGGGATAGGAAAGGGTCTTCTATCTGTTTTACTTCTTCCTTTTAGGCTAATCGAATGTTAAGTAAAGGGTGTAATGATTATTTAGCTTGTGTGGTGAGTATTGAACTGTCAGAATAGAAGTTAGAGGAGTTGCCTGTAGTGAGTGATTGTGTTGATGTTTTTTCAAAGGATCTACCTGGACTTCCTCTAGATCGCGAGGTAGAATTTTTCATTAACTTGGTCCCAACACAACACTTATTTCTAAAGTCCCCTATACAATGGCACCATTGGAGTTGAGGGAGTTTCAAACTTAGTTATAGAAGTTGTTAGAGAAATGTTTTATTAAGCCTAGTGTTTCAACTTGGGGAGCACATGTGTTGTTTGTGAAGAAGAATGATGGGTCTATGAGGTTGTGTATTGATTGTTGAGAACCGAACAAAGTCACAGTGAAGAATATGTATCCTTTGCCACGTATTGTTGACCTATTTGACCAATTGTAGGGAGTTCAAGTATTCTCTAAGATTGACTTGAGGTTAGGCTATCACCAGTTGAAAGTAAAGGATGAGGATGTTCCTAAGACTGCTTTTAGAACCCGTTATAAGCATTATGAGTTCTTGGTGATACCTTTTGGTCTCACAAATGCACCAGCCACATTCATGGATTTAATGAACTGAGTATTTAAACCCCAACTGGATAAAATTTGTGGTAGTTTTTATTGATGATATCCTAATTTATTCGAGGAGTAAAGAGGAGCGTGAGCAGTATTTGAGGGTAGTATTTTAGATCCTTAGGGAGAAGAGACTGTATGCAAAATTTAAGAAGTGTGAATTCTGGTTGAGCAGTGTATCCTTTTTGAGCTATGTAGTGAGTAAAGATGGGGTATCTATGGATAGCACGAAGGTGATAGCAATTATTGATTGGCCGCGACCTATTTCTGTGACAGAGGTACGTAGCTTTCTAGGGCTTGCTGGATATTATAGACAGTTTGTGGAAGGATTCTGCTGTATTGCTTTGCCATTTATAAACCTCACTAGGAAAGAGGTAAAGTTTGAGTGGAATGATGATTGTGAGTGTAGCTTCTAAGAGTTTAAACAAAGGTTGATATTAGCTCCAATCCTTGCCTTATGTACTGATGGTGGTGGTTTTGTGATTTATAGTGATGCTTCACGACAAGGTTTAGGATGTGTGCCCAGGCAGCATAGGAAGGAGATTACTTATACGTCACAACAGTTGAAAGTACATGAGAGAAATTATCCTACGCACGACTTGGAGCTAGCAACAATGATTTTCGCTCTTAAGATCTAGCGACATTATTTTTATGGAGAGTCATATGAGATTTACACTGATCATAAGAGTTTGAAGTATATTTTCACACAGAAGGAACTAAATTTGAGGCAAAGAAGATGGCTTGAGTTACTAAAAGATTTCGATATAAATGTTTTGTATCATCCAGGGAAGGAAATGTAGTGGCGGATGCCTTGAGTAAGAAGGTCGCAATTGGAGATACAGCTGCTTTGTGTATTAAGAGTTGTTTTGTGGAAGGCATGAGACGTTTGAGGCTTGAGATTGTTACGCCTGGTGATAGGGCTTATTGTAGTCAATTGACAGTTCAGCCAACCTTTAGAGAACGGATTCGTTTAGCACAGGAGATTGACCACCAGTGTGAGCGTATTAAAGGAGAGATGGCAGAGGGTAAGAATGTAGACTTTGTGGTTAGTGATGACGGGTTGCTTAGATTCCGTAGCCAAATTTGTGTTTCTGTTGGTTGTGATTTGAGGAAGGAGATTATGGCAGAGGCACATAGTTCTAGTTATAGTTATGGCATTCATCTTGGAAGTACTAAGATGTATCGGGATCTTTATGAACATTTTTGGTGGAATGGTATAAAGGGAGATATTGCAGAATTTGTGGCTCAGTGTTTGGTGTGTTAACAAGTTAAAGTAGAATATTAGAAACCTGCGGGGAAACTACAACCCTTACCTATACCAGAGTGGAAGTGGGATCATGATACCATGGACTTTGTGTGTGGTTTACCTTGTACTAGTAGTAATCACGATGCAGTTTGGGTTGTTGTTGATAGATTAACCAAGTCAGCACATTTTATTGCAGTTCGGATGAACTATTCTCTAGCTCGATTTGCACAGTTTTATGTGAAGGAGATTGTTAGATTGCATGGTGCACCTGTGTCAATAGTGTCAGATCGGGACCCTCGTTTTGTGTCTAAGTTTTGGGGTGCGTTACAGTCAGTTATGGGTATTTGGTTAAATTTTAGTTCAGCTTATCACCCTTAGACAGATGGGGTATTGGAGAGGACTATTCAAATCATTGAGGATATGTTAAGGGCTTATGCTTTGGAGTGGAGAGGTAATTGGGATGATTATTTGCCGCTCATGGAGTTTGCGTATAATAATAGTTATCATTCTAGTTTGGGAGTAATGCCTTATGAGGCTTTGTATGTGAGGAAGTGTAGGTCTCATTTGTGCTGGTATGAGGTTGGTAAGAGGCAAATGTTAGGACTTAATTTGGTGGAGGATGCTACACAAAAAATTATCACCATTAGAGAGAGATTATTGACTGCTCAGAGTAAACAAAAAAGTTATGTTGATCATCGTAGGAGAGATTTAGAGTTTCATGTGGGGGATATGGTATTCTTGAAAGTATCACCATGGAAAGGAGTCATCAGGTTTGGAAAGGAAGGAAAGTTGAGTTCTAGATACATTGGACCATTTGAGGTATTAGAGAAGGTTAGTGAGGTTGTGTACCGTGTTGTTTAACCCCCTAGGTTGGCAGGAGTGCATAATGTGTTTCACGTGTCTATGCTGAGGAAATATGTGCACAGTCCGTCGCATGTGATAGATTATGAGTCGCTTCAGATTAGAAATGATTTTTTCGTATGAGGAGATACCTGTTCAGATTTTGGATTCAAAAGAGAAAATGTTGCGTACAAAGGTCATTAAATTGGTTAAGGTACTGTGGCGTAATCATCTAGTTGAAGAGGCGACTTGGGAATGCGAGGACGAGATGCACGAGAAGTACCCACATCTATTCTCATGATTTACTCAGGTTAGTTTCGAGGACGAAACTTTTTTTTAGTGGGGGAGAATGTGAGAACCCGAATATAAAAATTAAGTAAATAATTAAATAATAATTTTACAAATCTCAAATATTTTATTATGAATCTTTAAGTGCAAATTAAATATTATTAGAGGATCTTTTAATTAATTTTAAACCTAAAATAAATTTATGGTGAAAGTCATTGATTGAGAAGCAAGATTTATTATTAAAAAAAAAAAAATAGAGAAGAGGGTGTGACTTGAACTCTAGACCACAAAATTAATAAGTTAGACTTTTACCATTTGAATTGCATGTAACTTATATATGTATTTTGTATATTTATCTATCTATTTGACCTAAGTGTGCCCACAACTAGTATAAAATAAAATAAACACAAACCCTAACTCTTGTTATAATTGTTTTCCACAACACTAGCAGCCCTAGCAGCCGTGGGTTTATGAAGAAAAGAGAGGGGTTTTTCAATCATCAAGATTATTGTTGTAGCCAAGAAGGAGAGCTTTGGGTGTGTTGTGCTGTGTGGCTTCCTAGGTTTTCTTCTCTTCTTTCTTTGTTCTTTATCCTAATAATATTGTTATTTAATTCATTGATGGAGAGATTGTAGGTGTATGTATTTTGTGTATATATATATGCTGTTAAGAAATCTAAGGAGTTAAATTCATGTATAAAGAATCGGTGTGAATCTTAGTCCAAAAATTCTGCACATAATCGCTAACTTTAAAAATCAAGAAACCATATCAAACGGATGAATTTTAATCTGAAATTTTTACAGTAGATCAATTACACATTGAATTGCATATCTGAATTTTTTCATAATTTTTGGGAGTCGAAATCCATATAAATTGAGGTATTCAAATCTGTCCAGCAAACCAGTCCGAAACAGTAAATTCGGGATTGTTGTTCTCTTTGGGTATAAATCCAAAAATTATCAAATTAGTGTCATTAGAACCGGTTACGAGTCTAGTTTCATACGTTTTTGGCCTTGCATTGATTTCTCGTGTATATTAAGAGAACCGTCAATTTCTTTAAAGTGCTGCAGAAAACAACCTGTTTGGATATAATAAATTGTAGAAAATTATTCTGATAAGCAAATCAAGTGAAACCAGTTGGGTTTGAAACTTAGGATATATTAGATTATATCTGGAGGTTATTGGAATTTTTCGAATAGCGTGGAGTGGGTTTTGTAATTTTCAAAGTTAGTGAATAGATTGGGAAAACTTGTTTAAAACACTGTTTCATCTTAAAGTTATTTTTAGTTAAGTTTCGATCGGAATCTATGTCTTGGGTGATTTTAGACCTTGAAGAATATGAACTTAGGTAATATTTAAGAGTAACGGTGAGTTGGGTTGAGCCGTGTTAGTGCGTTTTAGTTTGAGGTTACTTAGTTCCTATTTTTTTTAGTATTTTTAAATTAGTTGTGACGCGTAGTTTTTATACTTGGTTCAGGCCACTAGTTGGACTTTTACACTCTATTCGAGGATTATATTATTGCGTTTCAGGTGAGTAGTTTCATGCTACATATTTTTATAAATGTTCCCCTACCCTGAACTGTTGGAAAAATTAAATTGTTGTTTCATAATTAAACTGTTTTGATAAATTATTATATTATCAATTGAATCAAATTATTTCTGAAACATGTGTGAACTTGGCATACTGTAAACTATTTGTTTTGGTCTCATGTTTATAATGATGAACTACCATGTTTTGCGAAACTGATGTGTATTGATTATTGGGACCATGTGTGTATTTAGTCCAGGGAAATTATTCCACTGTGTGTGGTGACTCTGGCCACTAGGGAACAGATCCGGGTTGGGCCGTGATGACTCTAGTGCTCAACGATTGTAAGGAACAGACCTTTAAAAACAACTAGGTGACCTTCAATCGGATCGTCTTTGAGAAAAGGCCCAGGTGCCACCCTGAGGATGACTCTTAGTTCGATATTGGATCCAACGGGGCTTATAGCCTTGAGAATTGTGTGGCAGATTATTTGTTTTTATTGGTACCCAGAAAATTATTGGTGTTCATGTTATAATCTGTTTTAAGTGAAAAATGTCGTTTATCATGTTCTTGCGAGACATGAGTATTTTAAGTGTTGAATTGTGGAACCTTCTTTTTTAAACAGATTGTATTTCCCAAACTGTATGTCAATCTAGTTTCTGTGATATATATCTTATTTTGGAATTGAACCCTGTTTTCAAAACTGTATTTACTATCCATGTTGCTACTCACTGAGCTATCAGCTGACTTAGTTGTTTACCATTTCCAGGTGTTAGAAGGACTTAGAGTGGACTCATGGCGTAGCGGGGACTCAATTGCATGGACCTCTAGGGCATTCATTTAGTTTAGAGTGTTATGTCAAGTTTGTGCATATTTATATTTATTCTTATCGAAGTTCATTTAGGATTATTTTTGATATGTGGGTTGTTTATATCCCATAAGTTTGGATGGCTTTTGATTACGGTTGATTTTGCCGTTTATAATTGTGGCATGTCTGGATTGAGTTTTGGTTATTTATTATTGGACTATTGTTCAGTTGTTCAATGTGATTGGATTCGTGTTTAGGCTTACGTGTGCCTTGGGCTAAGTCCCTGTGGGCCACGGCCGGTCATACCCGGATTTGGGGTGTGACACTTCTAGCAACATCTTGGATGCATCTGACACACCATCCCTCGTTTGGCAGCTGGAGAAGGGTTACCTGTCTAGTAGTTCTGAGTCGGGTAATGAACCAGAATCTGATTCCACAGAGTCTGTGGAGTCAGAATCAGATTCCGGTGCTTCTGGGTCTCAGTCCGATATTCCTGGGGGTGATAACTCGGATGCCAGGGTTTTGTCTGGGTCGTCCTTTTCTTTTTCCTTTGAGTCAGTTGTAACCGAGAAACTGGATCAACTTGACCTTGTGAATGAGAATGCCATTGCAGATTCTGAATATTTTTCTGTGCCTCTTATTTATTGCATTGATCACGATTTTCAAAATTTTGATGAAAACGATGAGGAAGGAATTCCTCTGGTTTTGAAAATTTTGATTAATCAGGAAGAGGAGAGGTTTGCAAAACCCCTTGCTGATGAAATCATTACTATTAATGTGGGTACTGAGAAGGATCCGCATCTAGTCCAGATCGGGTCCACGTTGTCTTTGGAGGAGCATGAGCGCTTAGTCGCTTTATTAAAAGATTACAAAGATGTTTTTGCGTGGTCCTACAAAGACATGCCTAGAATCGATCTTGAGATTGTACAGCATCGGATCCCTCTTGACCCCGAAGCCCGACCCATCAAACAGAAGTTGCAGAGAATACGCCCGAATTGGGCTTTAAAGATTAAGGAGGTCACCAAACAGATAGACGCAGGGTTCTTGCAAGTATCTGAGTATCTAACTTGGTTGGCCAACATTGTCCCAGTGCCGAAGAAAGATGGCATGTGGACTTCAGGGATCTGAACAGAGCCAGTCCGAAGGATGACTTTCCTCTACTGCACATCAATGAATTGGTGGACTTCACCGCAGGCAAGAATGATAAAATTTGACTTGAAGTTATTTTCAATTCAGTGAGAAAATTTGCTATAAGAATGATAAGTTTGATTAATTTTCCTAATTGAGTGATAAAATTTGTTATAATGATGGATTTGCTTATCTTCTTATTTCATAAGTATAGATTTGCTTCCCTTATTCTTTCATAACTATAAATAAAATTTGACTTGAAGTTATTTTCAATGTGTATTATACAGTATTAATTTATGAGTGATATTCAACTTCATAATAATCACATCTTTATGTTCATTTTCTATACAATGATGGATTTGCTTACTTTTGCTAATTCAGTGATAAAATTTGATATACAATGACAGATTTGCTTACTTTGCCCAATTCAGTGATAAAATTTGCTATAAGAATAATAGATTTGCTTAATTTTCCTAATTGAGTGATAAAATTTGTTATAATGATAGATTTGCCTCCCTTCTTCTCTCATAACTATAATTGAGTGATACAATTCGACTTGAAGTTATTTTCAATTTGTACCATACAGTATTAATTTATGAGTGATATTCAACTTCATAATAATCACATCTTCATATCCATTTCCTATACAATGATAGATTTGCTTACTTTTGCTAATCTAGTGATAAAATTTGCTATACAATGCCAGATTTGCTTACTTTGCCCAAATCAATGAGAAAATTTGCTATAAGAATGATAGATTTGCTTAATTTTCCTAATTGAGTGATAAAAGTTGTTATAATGATGGATTTGCTTTCCTTATTCTTCAATAAACATGCGAATCAAACGTGAGTCGTATTCATCTTCCGTTCTTCTTTTATAACTATAATTAAGTGATATTCAACTTCATAATAATCACATCTTCATGTTCATTTGCTATACAATAACAGATTTGTTTATTTTGCCCAATTCAGTGAGAAAATTTGCTATAAGAATGATAGATTTGCTTAATTTTCTTAATTGAGTGATAAAATTTGTTATAATGATGTATTTGATTCCCTTCTTCTTTCATAACTATAATTAAGTGATAAAATTCAACTTGAAACTATTTTCAATGTGTATCATACAGTATTAATTTATTAGTGATATTCAACTTCATAATAATCATATCTTCATGTTCATTTGCCATACAATGATGGATTTGTTTACTTTTGCTAATTCAGTGATAAAATTTGCTATACAATGACAGATTTGCTTACTTTGCCTAATTTAGTGATAAAATTTGCAATAAGAATGATAGATTTGCTTAATTTTCTTAATTGAGTGATAACATTTGCTATACAATGACGAATTTCCTTACTTTGCCTAATTCAGTGATAAAAATTGTTATAACAATGATAGATTTGCTTAATTTTCCTAATTCAGAGAGAGTTATCAACAGCCCACAATAAGAAGACACTTCGTAAGTTGATCAATAACAAAACACTCCTACAAAAAAAAAAAAAAAATGCAACGAAACCAAATTATAATATTTTGTTTTCAAAATATGTTTGCAGGCTTGATTGTGGAATCATTATTTGCTATATCATGAGGCAATATGTTTCCAGCAACAACATAATGTCTACTTTTTCCAAAGAAAAATGCAATCAATTGAGAGCCGATATATTAACTATCTTCTTGACTGACCAACAAACTGCTCAATAATAAATAGTTGATGAAAACATTGATGACTTGCCTCCGCAATAATCAACAAATCTGAAAGAAAAGAAAACATTTTGCTTGTTTGTTTGTTACACTAATCAACAGATCTGGAAGAAAAGAAAACATTTTGCTTGTTTGTTTGTTACAGTGTAATAAAAAGGAAACATTGATTCATTTAGTTGTTAGAATGTGAATACTTCATACATTTGACTTGTTTGGTTGTTACTGTATTATCTATATTTTGATCATTTTGGTTCGTATTTTACTTCAATGAATATTATAATGCTTGGTTGTTACAATGTTAAAATTACAGACAATACACTAAATGAAAATTCAGTCTTTTTTAGCTATATGGCTTTGATATCAGTCTTACTTTATGCTTAATAACAAGTTTGGATCCCTTCATTTACTAACATGACATTTTTTTTACACTGATAAATTTATCACTGTTCAAACTAACAAAAATCAGCAACTCTCTCTCTCTCTCTCTCTCTCTCTCTCTCATTCTTTTTTCCTAATTCAAGTAAACAAAACAATATAAAAAATAATAAATAATTTATCTAAATCGAAAATTAAAACACAAACACTATTACATTGTCCAAATTGAGAATTAAAACACTGTTGCAATTTGTAGATATTTTCAAGTTTGGGAATGAATGTAAGAACATGTCATTCTGGGTATATGGAGTGGAGATAAAGTTCTAACAGTAAATCCAAAAAAATAAACCGTACATACATTTTAACATTTGACTCCAAGAACCACTTATTTATGAAGAAAAATGATCTTATTCAAGACCTGATGATAAACCGTTGCATCTAAAGCATTTCTTAGACTGAAATTTTGAACAATTTAATCTGAAAATGAATTGCAAACTCGAAATATTTTGCTTCAAGGATCCCACTGATAGTTAATTGCATAGTGGCAGTAATGTAGCACAGATTGGGAAACTTAGTCCCAAGCTACCTACCATTGATTTTTCTTGAGTTTAAGCCACTGATAAATTTATCACTGTAAAAAAGAACATTTGGTTGGATATGACAGTGATAAATTTATCAACCATTGACATAAATGTAATAAACCATCAACTCTTTCCATACAGTCAGTTATAAATTTATCATTCTTAAAAATAACAAAATTCAGCAACCCCATTAATGCTTGATTGTTTCCTTCAGACAATGGTAAATTTATCACTCTTAAAAAAACATAATCCACCAACTCATTCAAACCAACCAAGGATAAATTTACCACTGTATAAAACACCAAAAATATCAACTACATTTAACCAAAATCAAAGCATATATATCTGTGAAACTTAATCTTGTAAAAATATCAACAAAAAATATAATTTCCGTTCAAAAAATTCCTCAATCATCCAATGCAACTACCGAAATGATGTATCTTTCAAAAAATACTCAAACATTCAATGCAAGTAACACCTCTCAACTCTCAACAAAAGTAATTCAATTAAAATCAATACACTAAAGCAAGCTTCTTTACATGTTTTTTGATTATGAGTTCCCATCTTTCCACACCTACTGCACCTAATTCTCTTGATCCGTCCTTCGAAGGTATTCTCTATGTTCTTGGACATCCAACTAGTTTCTTACAAAGAGGAGGTAAAACAACGTCATCATCAAGAACTACATTTGGCTTTCACATACTAGGAACTAGATAGATAGAATGTAAATAAGAATTACAATAACTACGAACATGGTAGTAATCATCAAGAAAACAATTCAGATCCTTCTCACTCCTCTTTATAGCATAAAAACCATGTTTGCAAGAAAAAGAATCAATTTCCAACAATCGACAAGAACAAGACTGTTTCCCAATATCAACCATAATTGAATGATCCAATTGGATTTCATGAATATCATCGCTACACTTCTTAACTATCCATGCCTTTGTATCATTAAAAGCTTCTTCCAACTTTTTCTCTGCAAAAGGACAAACAATACGATTCCACTTATTTCCAATTTCTCACCTTTTTGAAAATTGCCCCATTAGTTTCACCCGTATAGCATCAACAAGATTAGTTGAAAACAAATGATGCTTATCCCTAATCTATGAATTAAAAGATTCTGCAGCATATGTGCACATTTCACCATACCTCTTGCCTTGAAAATAAGCGTTACACCAACACTCATTAGGCAAATTCTCAAGAAACTTCTGAACATTACGACCACAACGACCCTTAAATTCTTCAAATAGCTCATTAAACAACTCAATAGTAGGAGCATTTGCACATCTACTAAAAGGAGTGAGCAAATACTCTTTAGATTCGCGACTCTTCACTGACAAATAAGTCTTCAAGTTTGTTTTCAAATGCATTGGACAAAAAGAATGAGAAGAAAACGAAATGACCTTAGCTAAAGCTTTCAGCAAACCTGCATGTTGATCAGTAACAAACGTAATATCCCTTCCCAGAGTCAAAATAGCAAATAACTTTGACAATAACCAATGCCAATTGTCATAACGTTCACTATCAACAATGGCAAAACATAATGGATATAAACCTACAAACAAAATATATACACATTATTTGTAACAAATAAAAAAGATTACAAAACAAAAGCAAAACGCAAAGTATATAACATATAGCACCAACCATAGATAACTTTATCACTGTATTACTACAACAATTCAATAAAAACATACAACATATAGAATCAATGCATAATAAATTTACCACTGTATAAATATAAAAATTTAACAAAAGTATACAACATAAATTTATCACTAATTGATTGACCATACTCAATAATCAACACTCTCCAATAACAAAAATGATAAAATTATCATTGTTTTATAATAATAACAAATAGACACAGAATATACCTTGGTTACTGTCTTTTTCCGTAGTAGCCAATAAACAACCTTTGTGTCTTCCTTTCAAGAAAGTTTCATCAAGCATCAACACAGGCCGACAATACTTGAAACCATGAATACATGCCTCAAAAGCGAAAAACAAGCATTTGAAATGTCTTCCTTTACTATTAATATCAAATTCCATATCAAAAACACTCCCCGGATTACAATCATTAGCGGTATCAACATACCAACGAAGATCGTCAAATGAAGATGAATAGTCAACAAAAATAACATCCCTTGGTTTTTCAACACTCATCCAAGCTCGCCGATAAGAAACTTCTGTTCAATAATAGTCCTGGAAATCACAAACCACCTCACTAATCGATGTCAAAGCCTTATTATGAACCTCACTTGAAATTAGCCCACCAATCATACTCGAAGTCATCCTAGTATGTTTAATTGTACGAAAAGAAGATCTACACGTATGAACATCATCAAATTGTTTAATAACAAAAGCTTTACTAGAATTTTCCACTCTAGCATGCACGCTCCATAAACATCCCAAATCAGCCCTTCTCTTACAATGAATAGTGACACGATCCTTGTCATTCTTAACAAAATCAAAATCGAAATGAATAGAATACTTTCACAACGCATCTCGAAATTCAACATCTCCTTGAGCAAACCTTTGACCCACTCCTTTTATACAATTAACCCACCTATTGGAGAGCAAAAGTTTCCGTTGATTTAAATAAAATGAAGGCAAAAAATCAGTTTTACAAACAACACTACTACTACTACTACTACCAGCTTCACCATCACAAAATCATATAACCTTCACCCAAAGAACAACACTTAACAAAAACATCAATACGATGAATATCACAAGAAAGTGCGAGTCTAACCATAACCTCCAAATCCTCTTCACTTTGTAGACCATAATAAGAATGTACGGGCATTGAATACGATATATTCGAAAAAACTACCAACTAACTCACTCCACTTTGCACACATTTTGTATACTAAATCCTTGAACTTAAATCCATCATTATACTTAATAACCAATGTCACACCTCTAAATTTGCACATAAGAAACAAAGAATTTTTCATCACTATAAATCTTGCAACAAATAACAATTATATTTTAACAAACAACTCAAACAACCTAAAGCAAAATCTAATACAGTGATAGAATTATCAACCAACTCAAACACATCCAAAAACCAACAGTTATAAATTTAACAATTAACACTACCTAAGACCAAGAGCATGAACAGTGAATAAGACTTACACTTATTGGGCATGGTAGCTCGATTTGAATCTTACCATTATATTATGCAACTTTTTCATCTCCTATTCCTATACTCACTGATAAATTTATCAGTGTTGAAAAAGTTAATCCAATGATACCCCCAAACTACTCAGTGATAAAATTATCACTGTAGAAAATCACAAACCAACACTTGTGTTCAACCAAAACAATTTCGTAACCAAAAAAAAAAAAATCTAATATTCGTTACATATACATATCTCAAAGCTTTCAATATCACGATAAAAATACAAATTCAATCGCAGAAACAACAGAATAACAACAATATCATAAACAAAATCAAAATCACAAACTCAAACTAAAAAACACCAAAACATCGAAATTGAAATCAAAATCAAACATACCAGTTGAGCTCCATCCACAAAATCGCAAACCACAAAATCTAACTATACACCAAACGCGAAATTACAAAACACGAAGATTCACAGATTTATAAAAAACAAATCACAAATCGAGCTTCCTCCATGAGATCACAAATCGCAAAATCCAAATATACACCAAGCGCGAATTCACAAATCACGAAGCTTCACAATAATGCATTAACAAATCGCGAAGTTCCACAGAAATCCAAATCACAAACCCAAACCCAAACCCAAAACCAAACCCAAACTCATATTATAGTATTTTGATGGCAAAAATCAAATAGAAACGTGCCAAAATAGGGGGAAACAAAACAAGGGTAAAACAGGTACAAAAAAAAGACTTCAGGACCTATTGGTGCACAACATCAATATTCAGGACTAAGAAGGGAATAACTATAAAAAGTAAGACCGGCCAGTAAAAAACCCTTTTTTTTATACATTAAAAAAATCAAAAAATTAATTTTTAACCATCTTTCCAAAACACCCCATCTGCCAACAATACTCTTTAAACTCTAGCCAGTTATCTCTGGGTTCAATCAAAAAGTCAAACATCAAAATACCCAAATCAATACACACAAAATCTCACACACTGTAGGACGGCAGTACTTTTTGGATGAAGGGATCCAAACAGGTGTCTAACAGTGGTGCTGATAGTTGAATGGAAAAAGATGATGAGAGAGGTGAGTGTAATTAATCAAGTGTGGTAAGCTGCATTATAGATGAATGATTTTTGGTTTTGGTAGGGTTGATGCTTAATAAAGTAGAGTTCTGATTTGGTGTGGTCCAGTTTAATGATAAATTTTCCATTAACTTGAATGAGTGATATAAATAGGGCCACGTGCATTACCAGATATTTCTCTCTGTTAAATAAGATAACCGAGTATGGATGGATTGTTTGAATTGTTATCAATTTAAAAATGTAGGGTTTGATATGAAAAAAAATTAAAATTGTAGGGTTTAATCTGCTATGAGGGTTAAACTTTGGGGTTTTTTATGTAATTTTTTCCAAAAAACATGTTTATGTTATAATGATGAAAATTTTGGCTTCTAATTAATTAATATAAATGAGACTATTTTGTATAAATTTTTGGAAAAATTACAAAAAATATTAAAATTTTAATTTTGTTAATTCAAACCTCAATTTTATTTTTATTTTTTTTTAAATTTGTTTTCAAGTTAAACAATTTTTCTATTTTCATTAAGTAAAATTAAGGGAAAATTATTTATAAGTCCTATTAGGGAGGTTTATGCTACATATGGTCCTACTAAAAAACTTATGTTCCCATAAGTCCTGTGGGAAGTTTGTTGACACATTTACCCTCAATATTAGTTGTTAATATCATAAATAATAGTAAAATCATATATAGGAAATTGAATGTTACCATAAATCATATATATATAAACATAACGTAACGTGACACCTACATAAACGTAACGTGACACCTGTACATAACGTGACATCTACATAAACATAACATGACACCTATGATCTATGGCAACATTCAATTTCCTATATAGGAAATCGAATGTTACCATAAATCATATCTACATAAACGAATTGAATGTTACCATAGATCATATTTATATGAAACGTAACGTGATACCAACATAAACCAACAACATTTTCACATTCAATTTAAAAAAATAAAAACTCATTAAATTTTCGAAACGTAACGTGACACGTTACGTTACGTTTATGTAGGTGTCACGTTACGTTTAGATAGGTGTCACGTTACGTTACGTTTATGTAGGTGTCACGTTACATTACGTTTATGTAAGTGTTACGTCCCGTTACGTTTATGCAGGATTTTGTGAAATACATTCCTATCTAAATAGGACTTGAGACTCTATAAGAAATTACACAAGACTTAGCCTAATATAAGTGTCTGAAAAAGAACTTATAAATAAGTCTTCCTAAAATTAATATAAAAAATAGTATTTAAGTTATAAAAATCAACAACAAAATATATATATATATATATATATATTAGACATTTATATACGTTTATATTGAATTTAATGACTAAAATATCTTCTTCTTTTTTTTTTTTTTTGGTCGATTTTACTTAACGAAAATAAATTAATACTTTAAATGTGATATAAAATTTAGATTCAATTTTTGTATAATGAATCTCCACTATAAATTATTTTTTGTTAGGTAAATTACACTGACTTCCTTTAGAGTTTGAAGAAAATATAGCTAGCCCTAAAGTTTTGGCATAATTATATTAGGATCCTTTATTGTTTTAATTTACATAGAATTTAACTCATTTTTCGTTAATACTTAATTCATTAGTCATATAAATGGAAAAAAAAATGATATTGTCATTTTTCATAGTGTTTACACATTATTTGTATTAGTTTTGATCTATTTAACCTTATTAAATAGGAATTAGTTTAATTATATCAAAACTATGAGACTTGCTATATTTTATTCAAATTTAAGGGAGGTTAGTGTAATTTACCTTATCTTTTTTAAATATATGTTTGGGAAATGTTATAGTGTGCACCCTACTACAAATGCACCCTATTACAAAATATGTAATTTTAATACAAAATTTTGTAATATTAATTACAAAATACGTAATCTCGCCACAAATTAGTCATAATCAAACCACAAACTTTTGTAACATCAACCACAAAATTTTAGAT
This sequence comes from Camellia sinensis, assembly GCF_055761805.1. Classification (NCBI taxonomy): domain Eukaryota; kingdom Viridiplantae; phylum Streptophyta; class Magnoliopsida; order Ericales; family Theaceae; genus Camellia; species Camellia sinensis. The sequence continues at coordinate 163,072,049 of NC_138969.1, read as the reverse complement.
ATTTTGTTATACGAATTTATGACGAGATTACACATTTTGTAGTTATTGTTACGAAACTTTGTGATAAAATTCTAAATTTTTTGATAGGATAGCTATGGCATGCACCTCTAAAGCGCACACCATTGGATTTCCCTATATGTTTGGGTAAGTAAATCATCAGAAAACCTACCATTGCAGATAATTTCATTCAGCCACTTTTATTAGGTGAAGATTATCCATAGTTTTGATTATTTACTCTAAAGCTGTTGTGGATGAGCAAAACCTGTTAGAACAATTTGTCTTGAATTCTTCAGTTGGTGGTCTTCGAGTCTTCAAACCTTGGTGATAATCTTGTCTATATAGAACATAAATTTGGTGCTTCAAATCGCATTACTAAGTTGCTTTCCTAAAGACAATATTTGCACTCACCAGAAGGTATGCAAAGGGTTACAGCAAATTCGCCTGTAAGATACAATGAAGCATGATCTAAGGATCAAGTCTACTGGCTTCTGCACTGACGACAGTAAATCATAATACTCTTGATATAATCAAGAAAACCAAGATACTGATAATCAAGTCTGCAGAATTTGATTACCAGTAAGGAAAACAGAAATTTACTTCAAAAACTCTTGATCGAAAGCTCTAAATCAAGAGAGAGAGAGAGAGAGAGAGAATTGCAGGAATGCTTTTTGGATTTTTTTGGATGGATTAAAATGGCTGATTTCATAACCTATTTATAGGCCTTGATGCAGCTGATCGAATAGTCATATCCCTTGATCACATCCTATAAGATTTGATCATTGGATCGACGATCTATGGTGCAGATCATTCTCACACCGAATAGACGCCTTGACTGATCATACCTGATCACAATCGGATGCCATCTCATTCGTACGATTGCGCGCATCCCCAATCAACGGCTATGATCAAACCGCTCCAGATCGGATACGCAACTGTTCGATAGGTTGGTTGACTCATTGCCAATGGACGCCACATCATTGCCACTCAGAGCTAACAGTATTCCACGTCACCCATGCTACGTTGGATCCACGTCATTGCTTCAACCTATCCGATGCAAATAGGAAAGTGCCCTCATAGCGCCTTGCGTCCGTGCTAAGTGCAAAGTGCGCCATCAAACGCCACACAGCCCACTGCCCACGTTACGCACGCATGCATGTGCGTTTGCGGATGGTGCAAAGCACCATCCTTGTGGTGTGAGTGCATATACATTAGCATCCATCTCACAATTCCATATTCAAAGGAATATTCCATGTAACACTTTATTAAGTGCTCCATGTTTTCCTCTTTTTCCGATGTGGGACAAAGTCCCCAAGCTTATTTCAAGCTTTTTTAAAAAAAAACAAGGAAGGTTTTGAAATCACCCAAAAACTAAACAATAAATTTTGAAAACCCATTTTGAAAATTTCCTAACATTCCCCCACCATTTTCAAAATACCAGATGATGACTCTTGGTTCACTTGGCAGCCTTATGCATAGGTGAAGATATCTTACGATTTGAATAATTCACTTAGTAAAGACACCTCAAAGTTAGTCAAGATGGCATAGTAGACTTGTCTTTGAACTAGTGATCTTATATGACTAATCGGACATGTCTCACGCACAGTACAAGTTACCTTAAGTATTCAAACAAACCAACATGTGGATTGGCCTTGTGTTTATATAATGTTTCATGAGTGCTCTAGAGTCAAGCCCTTGGGCTCATAGGAAGCGGCACCACCTCCTACACTCACATAGGTAAGTTTCCTAAGAGTACCCTTGTAATTTATAGTACCCTAACAACCCAGTTGTAAGCTTATTAAGAGTTTGCTAATTCATCCTCTTCTGTTCACATTACAGGTACCAAGCACTTCAACCTTGGGATGAAAATGAAATAAAACTAAGTGCTTGCAATCACGACATATGGTGTACTTGGGCTCATTGAACTCAAGACTTGATGTTTCTTCAAGTGTTGAGTCGAGTTTCCATTAGTAGTGATTATGTTAAGTGGGCTTAAGACCCATCCCCTTTGATGTTTTCCACACCAAATCCCTTGCAAGTCCTTTTGTTAAGGGGTCAGCCAAGTTTTCACTTGACTTTACATAACTAATGGTAATCACACCTTCTGTGATTAATTGCCTGACACAGCTATGTCTCAGTTCTATATGCCTGGACTTTCCATTATAGACATGGCTATAGGCTCGTGATAGAGTTGCTTCACTATCACAATGCAAAGATATTGGTGGCATAGGTTTTGGCCATATCTTAATTTCTAACAAGAGATTCCTTAGCCACTCTGCTTCTTTGTTACAAGAAGCCAATGCTACAAACTCTGACACCATGGTTCAGTCTGTTATGCATGTTTGCTTCTTAGAATCCCAAGAGATAGCTCATCCTCCAAGAGTAAAAATCCAACCACTCGTGGACGAGTGATCTTCAGGGTCAGTTATCCAACTAGCATTCGTGAATCCTTCCAGCACTGCTGGATAGCCATTATAGACTATTCCATAGTCTATCGTTTTCCTCAAGTACCTAAGTACTCAATTAACAGCATGCCAATGTACACTACTGAGTTTACTAGTGTATCTACTAAGTTTTTCCATTGCAAATGCAATATCAGGTCTAGTGCATGTCATGCATACATCAGGCTACCTATCACTCTTGAGTATTTTAGCTGATCAATAGCTCTTCCAGTATTAGGATATAATTTCAAATTTGAATCAAAAGGTGTAGACATGGGTGTACAACTATATTGATTAAATTTCTTAAGAATTTTCTCAATATACTTCGACTGGGTAAGAATCAAATTATTGTCCTCTCGTTTGATCTTAATACCTAGAATTACATTAGCCAAGCCCAGGTCTTTCATACTAAAGCTAGACAACAAGAAACTTTTAGTAGTTTCAATGACATCATTGTCAGTACCCAAAATAAGCATGTCATCTACATATAGGCATATGATTACACCTCTATTGCCACTAAACTTACTGTCCACACACTTATCAGAATCATGTATCCTAAACCCATTTGACAGTATTACTTTGTCAAATTTTTAATGCCACTATTTTGGAGCTTGTTTCAGTCCATATAAAGACTTCACGAGTTTACACATTTTGTGTTCTTGACCCTGTACAACAAATCCTCCCGGTTGTTGCATGTAGATTTCTTCATCTAACTCTCTGTTCAGGAAAGCGGTCTTGTAACAACCCTGACCTCTTATTAACATTAATCCATAATTTAATATGCCTAATAAGTAATTAAGATAAAATCCTGGGTTAATTAATTGTGTATTGCATTATTTGTGTTTATATATGTCTAGTGTAAAAATATTTGTTTGTGTTTCTGTTTCGATTTATGAATTAAAGGCTTTATCGGCAATCGAATGTGAAATTGACTTGGTATATGTGTTATTTGGAATTTTTAGAATATTATGGTAGGTTCAATTGAAGTTCGATTCGGAACAAATCGATTTAGATTAATTAATACCCTTGCCTAGCCTAAGTTAATTAAGGTCAATTATGCCCACTAGTGGAGCCTATATAAGGCTAATATAAACCTTAGAACCTTTTACACACTCTCATTCCTCATCTTTTGGCTCCAACATATGAAGAAGGAGAGAGAGAGAGATAGAGAGAGAGAGAGACCAAGAGAATTGAAATCAAACAAGGGAATTGCTAGCCATCTGGAGGAAATTAACTTGAAGGCTCAAAGATAGAACAACCTAGAGCTCAATTGAAGGTCTTAGGTCACGCGCCGCAAGTTATCTGATTTGTCTGTTCTGCAAGTGGAGCCACATGTGAGTAATAACTTAGTAAAGTTATGTTTAACTTTACTTATTTTCTGTATATGGAATAAGATCTCTTCTATGAAATGTTATGTTTGTACTATGAATAATTGTCCAATTTGATAAGTATTCGGGGCTCAAGTAAGGTATCTGTTCCCGGTCCGGAGGTTCCTTTATGGAACTAACAAGTTATTTGTACCTAGTCGAAGGCTCCTTTATGGAATTGACAAGTTATCCATACTCGACCAGAGGTTCCTTTATGGAACTGACAAGTATGGTCTTCAATGCTCCGTATGTGATCTGTTAGCGCTAACGGATGTAAGATTTAGTATGTATTCTGATTTCTATTATTGACTTGAACAAGAATATAAATATAAATATGTTTCTGATATGAACTTTGATTTTTGATTATGTTATGGACATCATCATTCATCAAAACCCTTTACTCTGTTATTATTCATTGGGCTTTTGCTCACTATTTATATTATGTATGTAGGTGAGCAGGCGTGTAACCAGGCTTAAGTTATTGCCTGGAGTTTTGGGTCAGCCAGCCACTGTGCCTCCCGGGGAGGTTCTCTTTTGAGATGTCTAGTTTTGTAATCCTTGCCACAGATGTTTTTGTTTTGTTTTTCTTTTCTGTACGTTGGGCTAAGTCCTTTTTTGGCTTTATCTGTGTAATGGATGATGTAAGACTAATGTATTTATGGAGTCACACGTGTATATATAAGTTCCTTTTGAAGATATCTGTTTCATGTATGTCTTTACAGCTTTATAGACATTGTATATTTTCTATGTTTGCTTTCATAGCCCCTTACTATATGTCATTCTGTTAAGAGGCCTTTGGTAATCCAAGGATTACTAGTTGGTTACGACGCTAAACCTATAGGGGTGGGTTTGGGTCGTGACAAAGTGGTATCAGAGCACGTGTTCTACTGCACACACGAGTCCATACGAGCTGAGGATGTCCTAGTAAGAAGTATGGGCATTCCATCCACATGTGTGAGTGTGTGTTCATTGAAAGTGAAAACTGAATCTGACCATAACCACATGACATTAAAACAAATGATCTGAATGATGCGAAAAGGACTATTTTCCTATGTTTGTAATGATTTGTTTACCTATAGCAAATGGAAAACACAAGAAGTGATGGAACAGTTGAATCATCTGAGGCTCGAGTGAGCCGCATGGAACAAATGCTTGCAGCGTTAACTGAAGCAATGACTCAACAACAGAGGCAACAACTTTTACCTCCCTTGCCTCTGTCGGTCCAAGTTGAGCCGGATAACAATGATCTTATAAATTAAACTCAAAAGTTCATGAAGATGAAACCGCCGACTTTCTTGGGTGGTATTGAACTATTGAAAGCAGAGACATGGTTACTCAAAATGGAGAAACTATTTGAAGTATTTCCTTGTTCTGAGATTCAGAAAGTTCTTCTGGCCACCTACACGTCAAAAGATGAAGCCCAGAGATGATGGTTACTGATCCGAACTAACAATGGGAACATGATGTGGGCTCAGTTTAATGAGATTTTCTATAACAAGTATTTTTCCCAATGCTTCAGAGATTGGAAAGTGTTAGAATTCCAAGAACTCAAACAAGACAGAATCCCAGAGGCCGAATATGAGGCCAAGTTTACTGAATTAGCTCGTTTTTCCCCACACATAGTGGACACCGATTACAAGAAGGTAGAAAAATTCGAAGGCGGTTTGGACTTGGAAGTGTTTGATCGCGTTGGCGTCTTAAAATTGCCGATATATGTAGCAGTCCTTGATAGAGCATTGATAGCAAAGGCCATTTTGGTAGCTAAGAAACAAGCTCCAGCTCCAACAGCTGAATGAAAGGGTAAACGGCCCAGATTCAATTTCAAGAAGGGTCGATCATTTCCAAAAAGGCAGAATATAGGATCCTCTAGCAGCTTTAGCCAGAGTAGTGGCTCTACTCCAAATTGTCCCGATTGCGGAAGGAAGCATAAAGGCCCGTGTTACCATGCCTCCAGTGAGTGTTTTCAATGTGGCAAGACTGACCACATGATCCAGGATTAAGAATGCTAACCGCCCTGCCACAAGTTCAGTCGGATCTGCTTCTACAATGAGGACCAATGCAAGAACTAATGTCAGAGGTAATACCGAGACTGAAACGCTAAGACAAGGGATAGTGTTTGAATTAGTGCCTGGAGATGTACAAAACACCGAATCTGTGGTGTCAGGTATAATCTCTATTTGTGCTCAGAATGCCTATGTGTTGATAAATTCTGGTTCCACACATTCATTTGTATTGCATGCTTTTTCTCAAAAATTAACTAGCCCGTTAGAACCTATGAGCTGTTTACTGTTTGCATCTACACCATTTGGAGGTTCTATGATATGTGCTTATGTTTATCGGACATGTGATGTTGTGATTGGAGATGTGACATTGTATGTTGACTTGTTACCATTGGGTATTAATCATTTTGACTACATACTTGGTATGGATTAGTTAATGAAATATTGTGCTACCATTGATTGTGTGAATAAAACCATCATATTTAGACCACTTGGTTTGCCTGCGTTTGTTTTTACTGGAAATAGGGTGGTTCCTTCGCCATACTTGATTTCATTTATGAAAGCCAAGAAATTGTTAAGAAAAGGGTGTCGGGGCTACTTATGTTATGTAACGACTGAGTCTTTAGATAATGCAAGTATGGAAACTATTTCCGTGGTTTGTGAATTTCCTGATGTGTTTCCTAATGACCTACCCGAGGACTTAATTGATAGGGAAATTGAGTTTACTATTGATGTAGTACCTGGAACACAACCTATCTCCAAGACTTCTTATAGAATGTCGACTTTTGAATTGAAAGAGTTAAAAGTCCAATTCCAAGAACTCTTAGACAAGAAATTCATCCGCCTGAGTACCTCACCTTGGAGAGCTCCAGTGTTGTTTGTCAAAAAGAAAGACGGGTCTTTGAGGCTGTGTATTGACTACCGTGAGTTGAACAAAATAACTGTGAAGAACAAATATCCATTGCCCCGAATAGATGATCTGTTTGACCAACTCCAGGGAGCACAAGTGTTCTCTAAGATAGACCTGAGATATGAATACCACCAGTTAAAGGTGAAAGCAGAAGACATTGAGAAAACCGCTTTTCGAACTAGATACGGGCATTAAGAATTTTTAGTCATGCCATTTGGAGTAACAAATGCACCTTCAGCTTTCATGGACTTAATGAATAGGGTGTTCAAACAATTTCTTGATGAGTTTATTGTTGTATTCATTGACGACATACTAATTTATTCTAAAAGCAAGGAAGAACATGAGAATCATCTGAGAACTACTTTAATGATTCTGAGAGAAAAAAAATTATATGCAAAATTTTCTAAGTGTGAGTTTTGGCTTGACAGCGTAGCATTTCTATGACATGTAATCAACGGGGATGGCATATCGGTGGATCCACAAAAAATTGAAGGTATTGTGGATTGGCCTAAACCGACAAATGTGTCAGAAGTCAGAAGTTTTCTGGGACTTGCAGGTTATTACAGAAGATTTGTGAAAGACTTTTCAAAACTTGCTATGCCATGGACCCAGTTAACCCAAAAAAAATGTATCATTTGATTGGAACGATCAAAGAGAGTCTGCTTAAAAGAGTTGAAGACCAGATTAGTAACGACACCGATTTTGACTCCACTTAATGGTACTGATGGGTTTTAGATTTATAGTGATGCATCCTACAAAGGTTTGGGTTGTGTACTAATGCAAAATGGTAAGGTGATTGCTTATGCTTCTCGATAACTCCGACAACATGAAAAGAACTATCTGACACATGACCTTGAACTAGCAGTTGTGGTGTTTGCCATGAAAATTTGGCGACACTATTTGTATGGTGTAACTTGTGAGGTGTATACTGATCACAAAAGTTTAAAATACTTCTTTACCCAAAAAGAACTGAACACGAGACAGAGAAGATGGCTAGAATTGATCAAAGACTATGATTTACAAATTTTGTATCATCCAGAGAAGGCAAATACCGTTGTAGATGCATTAAGTCGAAAATCCATTGGGAATTTGTCATGTTTGCTCACTAGCCAGAAGGAATTGTTATGTGACCTGGAGAAGAATGAGATTGAGATTGTGATACGTGAACAGGGCGGGATCTTAGCTGCCATTTATGCTCAACCTGCAATCATTGAAGAAATCAAAGAGAAGCAACTTGAAGATAAGTTCTTGAAAAAGATTGTAGATGAACTTGACTCAAAACCGAGACCAGGGTTTGTGTTTGAGAGCAATGTGTTGAAGTTTTAGAATCAACGTTATGTGCTGGATTGTCTGGACTTGAGGAAGTGAGTTATGACCAAAGCTCACAATTCAAAGTTTGCTATGCATCCGGGGAATATCAAGATGTACCATGACTTGAAACAAAACTTCTGATGGCCTGGAATGAATAAAAGCATCACTGATTTTGTGGCCTGATGCTTGCATTGCCAACAGGTCAAAGTTGAACATCAACGACCCGTTGGATTACTTTAGCCACTTCCAATACCAGAATGGAAATGGGAACATGACACGATGGACTTCATTGTTGGACTGCCTCGCTCTTCTTGAGGTATGGATTCTATTTGGGTAATTGTCGACTGTTTAACTAAGTTTGCCCATTTTCTACTTGTTAAAACTATTTATAATGCGGACAAGTTAGCTAACATGTATGTGAATGAAATTATGAGATTACATAGTGTACCGGTATCTATAGTATCTGACAGAGATTCTAAGTTTACATTAAGATTCTGGCAGAGTTTATAACAAGCTTTGGGAATTGAATTGCGATTGAGTAATGCCTATCACCTGCAGACAGACGGCCAAACTGAACAAACAAATCAAACTTTGGAAGATATGTTACGAATGTGTCTATTGGACTTCTAGGGGAATTGGGAAACCTAGTTACCATTGTCCGAGTTTGTGTATAATAACAGCTACCATTCAAGTATCGATATGGCTCCTTATGAAGCTTTGTATGGTAGAAAATGCTAATCTCCAATATGTTGGGCTGAGGTAGGTGATAGACCTTTGTTGGGGTCGGAATTGGTGCAAGAAACGACTGAAAATGTGAAATTGATTCAACAAAGATTGAAAACTGCACAAAACCGCCAAAAGAGTTATGCTGATGTCCAAAAAACAGACAGGGAATATGAAGTCGGGGATAACGTGTTTATCAAAGTAACTCCGATGAAGGGCCAAACTCGGTTTGGACTGAAAGGAAAGTTAGCACCGAGATATGTTGGACCGTATGAGACCCTTGAGAAAATTAACCCGGTGACATATTGGGTAGTCTTACCACTAGCCATGGAATATATGTATAATGTTTTTCATGTCTCTGTGCTTCGGGATTATTTGAGAGATCCACTACATGTGATAAAATCGACTCATGTGCTTCTCAAAGATGATTATACATACGAGGAGAAGCCAATGCAAATTGTGAATCACCGAATCAAAAGATTGAGAAACAAGGAAATTCCGTTAGTGAAGGTTGATTGGCAGAATCATGGAGGAACCTATGCAACTTGGGAGACAGAAGAAGACATGATGAAAAGGTACCCTGACTTGTTTCCGTTGGATTTGGTATTCTTACAAAATAAAGGTAATTCGAGTTTGGAGGACCAAACTCTTCAAGAGGGGAAGACTGTAATAACCCTGACCTCTGATTAACGTTAATCCATAATTTAATACGTCTAATAAGGAATTAAGATGAAATCCTAGGTTAATTAATTATGCATTGCATTATTTGTGTTTATATCTGTTTAATGTAGAAATATCTGTTTGTGTTTCTGTTTCAATTTACGAATTGAAGACCTTATCAGTAACCGAATTCAAAATTGACTTGGTATATGTGTTATTTGAAATTTTTAGAACATTATGGTAGGTTCAATTGAAGTTCAATTTGGAACGAATCGATTTAGATTAATTAATACCCTTGCTTAGTCTAAGTTAATTAAGGTTAATTAAGCCCACTAGTGGAGCCTATATACGGCTAATATAAACCTTGGAACCTTTTACACACTCTCATTCCTCATCTTTTGGCTCCAACGTATGGAGAGAGAGAGAGAGAGAGAGAGAGAGAGAGAGAGAGAGAGAAGGACCAAGAGAATTGAAGTCAAACAAGGGAATTGCTAGCCATCTAGAGGAAATTGACTTGAAGTCTCAAAGATAGGACAACCTAGAGCTCAATTGAAGGTCTTAGGTCACGCACCACAAGTTATCTGATTTGTCTGTTCTGCAAGTGGAGCCATCTGTGAGTAATAACTTAGTAAAGCTATGTTCAACTTCACTTATTTTCTGCATATGGAATAATATCTCTTCTATGAAATGTTATGTTTGTACTATGAATGATTGTCCAATTTTGATATACATTTGAGGCTCAAATAAGTTATCTGTTCCTGGTCCGGAGGTTTCTTTATGAAACTGACAAGTTATCTGTACCCAACCAGAGGTTCCTTTATGGAACTAATAAGTTATCCGTACCCGGTCTGGAGGTTCCTTTATGGAACTGACAAGTTATCCGTACCTGGCCAGAGGTTCCTTTATGGAACTGACAAGAATGATCTTCGATGCTCTATATGTGATCTGTTAGCGCTAACGGATGTAAGATTAAGTATGTATTCTGATTTCTGTTATTGACTTGAGCCAGAATATGAATATAAATCTGTTTCTGATATGAACTCTAATTTTTGATTATGTTATGGACATCATCATTCATCAAAACCCTTTACTCTATTATTGTTCATTAGGCTTTCGCTCACTATTTATATTATATATGTAGGTGAGCAGGTGCGCGACCAAGCCTATGTTGCTTCCTGGAGTTTTGGGTTAGCCAGCCACTGTCCTTTCGGGGAGGTTCCCTTTTGAGATGTCTAGTTTTGTAATCCTTGCCACAGATGTTTTTGTTTTGTTTTGCTTTTCTGTACGTTGGGCTAAGTTCCTTTTTTGGCTTTATCTGTGTAATGGGTGACGTAAGACTAATGTATTTATGGGGTCAAACGTGTATATATAAGTTCCTTTTGAAGATGGTTGTTTCATGTATGTCTTTACAGCTCTATGGACATTGTATATTTTCTATGTTTGCTTCTGCAACCCCTTACTATATGTCATTTTGTTAAGAGGCCTTTGGTAATCCAAGGATTACTGGCGGTTACGACACTAAACCTATAGGGGCGAATTTGGGTTGTAACAAGTCTTAACATCCATTTGATGAATTTCAAGCTTGTAGATTGAAGCTAAGGCAATCAACACTCGAATGGTGGCGATTCTAGCCGCCGGAGCATATGTATCAAAATAATCGATACCCTCCTTTTGAGTAAAACCCTTAGCAACTAATCTTGCTTTGAACTTGTCAATTGTGCCATCAGCTTTCATTTTCCTTTTGAAAATCCATTTACAACCAAATGGTTTGGATGTACAAATTAGCAAGTATCCATGTATTGTTACCATGATAGAATCCATCTCATCGTTTATTTCTTCTTTCTAGAAAACAACATCTTGAGACTTCATAGCCTCCTCAAAGATTAATGGATCTGAATCCATATTCAAAAATATTATTGTTTGCTAACAATAATCTTTCATAGTTCCTTCTACAAGGTAAATAATGAAATCAAGGCCAAATGACTTCTCAGTCCTAGCCCTCTTACTCTTCCTTTGCTCAATAGGCTCATTAGGCTCAATGGGTTCATAGCATTCACTTTCCTCTGTAGACATCAAAAGAGTTGATTCATTTCCTTGATTAGAATCCAGCTGTAAGACCTATCTCCTTAATTAATTGTTAATCATATGATTTGCCTTAATTATGTGTTTATATGCAACATTATGTGCCATGTGTTATATATGTCATGTGTTCTATGTGTCATGTGTTCATTGTATTGAATTAGTGGGACCAGATAGATGTAACTGGGAATAAGCCTGTCTGAATCAGTAAACCATAGGATTAAAGTTAAAAATAGGCAAATAGAACTTGATTCATAGTAGTATGTTTCAAGTTAGTGTTAAGTGAAGTGGTTTGTGATGAGAATGGAGTTATTAAAAAAAATTAAACTTAGAATTAGGAAGAGAATTAAGAAGAACCAAACAAGGCCTAACCTTACTCATCAAATAAGAGGTAGTAGATAGAGATGGATATTTGTAGAGAGAGGTCTAGAACAAAAGGAAGAGAAAGGAGGAGAACTCTAGGGCAAGAAGGAAAATAAGGGGAATTGAGCAATCTTCACCAAATCAACAATTTAAGGTAAGAATCTTAAAGGGGAATTTATGGTCAATCAAGAACAAAAGTGCTGTAAATTGTTCGTAAGAACCTTAAAGGAGAAAAATATAGAAGCTAACCCAAGATGTGAATCCACATGGCATTCTTAATGTTTAATCACTTACTTTTTGCATGATTTATGAGAAATGTGGAGAAAACTCCATGGATTGAAACCTAACCCCCATGTTCTATGATTTTCATGTTTTTCATTTTTGTAATTGATCTTTCCCTTGACAACTTAAGTTTGATTTGGATTATGTTTTATATTGAACTTTGATATGCTGAGTTCAAGTTGTTTTGTTGCATTTTGGGCCTTGATTTACATAAAATTGAACTTGGTTTTGAAAGAAGGAAAGTTCCATTTTTCAGCAGAATTTTTGAACTATTTTTCACCCAGACAGCTCAAGTGGCTTGGGCCACTGCACGAGCGGTCGGGCTCCTCTGCCCAAAATTGCATTCTGCTTAACCACCGCTCGTGCGGCCAAGGCCACTGCACGAGCAGCCAGGCCACCGCACGTGCGGCCAACAAGGCAGGGTCAGTTTGTTTTTCTATTTATGTTTCTGACTTTTGGGCCTCCGTTTAGATGGTTCTCACATGGCTTTCATGTGCATTCGCATCTTATAAATATGAAGGAAATTAAGGAACGAAAAGAAGAGACGTAACGACTAAGTAATGAGTAATCGAACCAGTGAGACCGTATATTAACCCCTTGTGCTTGTATGTGTTGATATAGATTAGACGCCATATCCTAGCCACGTGCTCCATGGAACTAACTGTGAGTAACAATGTTGTAAATTCTGACTGTTAATGGTAAGAACCGTTTCTAAAGCGATATGATTTATTGAATGAATGAGTATTCCACCTCATGTAATATGTTCACGTGGCCCTTACCCGGGGGTAACAATACCATGGTTATGTTCATGTGGCCCTCGTCTGGGGGTAACAATACCCTGGCCTATATTCATGTGGCCCTCGCCTGAGGGTAATAATACCATGGTCGAATGTGTACAAGCTATTGAGTTATATGATCTTAAAGACCGCTACATGTGCACGTGGATCCTTATGATTGCTATGCTTTTATTTAATGAACATGATATTGCTATGTGAATGAACTTGTTATTGTAACTGCTTGACCTTAATGTCTAAACGAACATCATTCATAACCTCTTTACACATTTGTTATTCACTGGGCTTTAGCTCACAATTTATATTTATTATGTAGGTGATCAAGCTCAAGAAAGGACTTAAGGGCATCAACCTACCTTCTGTTTTGTAAAGCCAACTGTTGTACCTTGCTTCGAGGTTTCTTTTGAACCAACTCCAGGGCTTTTGGGTGCTTATGAGTTCACCCTTTTTGTAAAGTGATCAAATGACTTATAGTTAAGATCTTTTGTTTTATGAATTTTAATTAAGGAATAATTTTCTAGGTGTTGTATATGATTTTGGTACACGTGTATGATATAGTATTGGGTGATTATACGGTGATGCATGTAAAAGTTTGTTTATTGATTTTAGTTTCACAGCTCATTGGACGATGTAATGTAATATCATTGGCTTTTGTCAACCCCTAATACTATTTACTGTTAAGTAAGCCTTTGGTAATCTCGAATTACTGGTCGGTTACATCGCTAATCTCGTGGGGGCAGCGATTAGGTCGTGACAGAGTGGTATCAGAGCATGAGTTATACCACACACATGTGTCCAAATGAGCTAGAGGATGTCCTAGATAAGAAATTAGGGCATTGTCTTACATGTGTGAGTGTGTGTGTGGACTTGATAATGCCTAAATGATATGAATGTGAAAACTATCTTCCCTGTGTTTATTATTTCCTGTTTTATATAGACAAATGGAGAATGCAAGAACTGTAGATGAATCGGAGTCGTCAGATGCTAGAATAGACAGACTGGAAAGAATAGTAGAATTGTTGACTGAATCTCTAAGGCAAAGAGAGCAAGTCCCACCTCCTCCTTCACCTCTAGCACAACCTGAACCGATCAAAAATGATGATATTATAGCCCTAACACAGAAGTTTAATAAAATGAAGCCGCCAACTTTCCAAGGAGGTCTTGATCCGTTGAAAGCCAAGGCTTGGATTCTGGAAATAGAAAAGTTGTTTGAAGTTTTCCTTATTTAGTGGTACAAAAGGTTTTATTAGCTACCTTTACTCTTTAAGAGGAAGCAAGGCAGTGGTGGATGCTAGTTTGAGAGGGCAATAATTCCATGACATGGGCTCAATTCAAAGAGGCTTTTTATGAAAAATATTTTCCCAGTTTGTTTGCGACTGCAAAGTGTTGAAGTTTGTGCAGTTAAAGTAGGGCACTATGTTCGTGGCTGAATATGACGCAAAATTCATAGAACTTGCACATTATGCGCCACGTATGGTAAATACTGATTATAAGAAAGCCAAAAAATTTGAGGGTGGACTAGATGTTGAAGTACTGGATCGAGTGAATGTTCTTAAACTGACAGAGTATGTTGATGTTTTGGATCAAGCTATTATGGCTAAAACAAATATTGCAGCATTAAAGCAAGCTAAAACACCGATGGCTGAGTGGAAGGGAGAAAGACAAGGGTTCAATTTTAAAAAGAGCCGAACTATTTTCAGAATAAGAAACAAAATACAGGGTCAACAATGAGTTCCAATCAAGGAAATAATTCGATACCACCATGTCCAGAATGTGGAAAAAGGCACAAGGGGGTGTGTTGTAAAATTACCGAGGCTTGTTTCCGGTGTGGCAAAACAGGCCACAGGGTGAAAAATTGTCCTCTCCTATCCCAAGGCACAAACAGACCATTGTCAAGTTCTGCAACATTTGTTTCTACACCGAGATCAAATCCTAAAGTTGCTACAGGAAAAGAAACTTTGAGGCAAGCTTGGGTTTTTGCTCTTGTACCGGGACACGTCCAGAACACAAAGACAGTAATGTCAGGTATACTCCCTATCTGTGTCCAGAATGCTTATGTTTTGATTGACTCAGGGTCTACACATTCATTTGTCTCATATGTTTTTTCTCAAAAATTAACTAGACCCTTGGAATCGATGAATTATTTGTTAGTTGTATCCTCTCCAACTGGAGGGCCTCTGACTTGTGCATATATGTATCCTGCATGTGACCTTGTTGTTGGGGATATGCATTTATATGTTGATTTGTTGCCCATGAATATTGATCATTTCGATGTAATCTTGGAAATGGACTGATTATCGAAATATCATGCTACCATTGACTGTGTAACTAAGCAAGTTATTTTTTTCCGCCCACCTGATTTGCCTGAATTTACATTTAACAGAGTAGGTGTTGTGCCTCCCCCTTATTTGATTTCATCTATAAAGGCGTGTAACCTAATGAGAAAAGGCTGTAAAGGATATCTATGTTGTGTATTGCATGCACCTACGGTTGATAAATAGAAGGTAGACAGTATTCCTATAGTAAGAGTTTTCCCAGATGTATTTCCTGATGATTTGCCAAGGTATTTGATTGGTAGGGAAATAGAGTTCACTATTGAGATAGTACCGGGTACACAGCCAATTTTCAAGACTTCGTACCAAATGTCAACCACTGAATTGAAAGAGTTAAAAATTCAATTGCAAGAGTTGTTTGATAAGAAATTTATCAGGCCTAGTACCTTACCATAGGGCACACCAGTTTTATTTGTGAAAAATAAGGATGGCTCATTGAGACTTTGCATTGACTACCGTGAATTAAACAAGGTGACCGTGAAGAACAAGTATCTGTTGCCTTGTATTGACGACCTATTGGACCAATTACAAGGGGCTCAAGTTTTCTCCAAAATTGATCTTAGATTCAGATAACAACAGTTGAAAGTCAAAGCGGAAGATATAGAAAGGACCGCTTTCCGGACAAGGTATGGCCACTATGAATTTCTTGTTATGCCTTTCGAGTAACTAATGCGCCTGCTGCATTTATGGATTTAATGAATAGAGTCTTCAAGCCATTCCTAGATGAGTTTGTTGTTGTTCTTATAGACGACATTTTGATTTATTCCAAAAGTAAGGAGGAACATGAACAACACTTAAGACTTGTTCTATAAACTTTGAGGGAGAAGAAGTTGTATGCTAAATTGTCTAAGTGTGAATTTTCGCTTGCTAGTGTTACATTTTTGGGGCATGTCATAACTGAAAATGGTATTTCTATTGATTCACAAAAGAGAGAGGCAGTTGTTTATTGGTCTAGACCTAACAGTGTTACTGAAGTCCAAAGTTTCTTGGGTTTGGTAGGGTACTACCGAAGATTTGTCAAAGATTTCTCTAAGATTGCTTTGTCTCTTACACAATTGACACAAAAGGGGGTACCATTCGATTGGATTGTTCAGAGGGAGTCAACCATTCAAGAATTAAAGACTCAGCTTGTGACTACACTAATTCTCACCTTACCCGCAGGTACATATGGTTTTACTATTTTCAGTGATGCTTTTTATAAATATTTGGGGTGTGTCTTGATGTAGAATGGAAAGGTGATTGCATATGCTTCCCGCCAACTGAGGCCACATGAAAAGAATTACCCGACTCATGATTTGAAGCCTACCGCAGTAGTTTTTGCATTGAAGATTTGGCGTTACTACTTGTATTGGGCAACATGTGAAGTTTATACGGATCACAAACCATGTGAAGTTTATACGGATCACAAGAGTCTCAAGTACTTTTTCACCCAAAAAGAGTTGAATATGAGACAACAACGATGGTTGGAATTAATTAAGGACTATGATTTACAAATCTTGTACCATCCGAGGAAAGCAAATACTGTTGTCGATGCCCTCAGCCAGAAATCAATTGGAAACTTGGCTTGTCTACTCATCGGACAGAGAGGATTGCTCCAAGAGTTAGAAAGAATTAAAGTTAAGATTGTTTTGCGAGAATAAAGTGGGACTTTAGCTGCTATTACTGCACAACCAGCTCTCATTGAGGAGTTTAAGGAGAACCAACAACAAGATGAATTCCTAAAGAAAGTGGTAGATGAAAGGGAATCTAAACTGCGACCAGGTTTCATTTTTGAAAATGAAGTATTGAAATTTCAATGGAGATTATGTGTGCCCAATGACGTTGACTTGAAGAAGCAAATTATGCAAGAAGCCCACATGTCAAAATTCTCCATCTATCCGGAGAATACAAAAATGTATCAAGATTTAAAGCTAAATTTTTGGTGGCTGGGAATGAAGAAAGAAATTACTAAATTTGTGTCTAAGTGTTTGCAATGCAAACAAGTCAAAGCCGAGCATCAACGACCCATGGGATTGCTTCAGCTACTTCCAATACCGAAGTGGAAATGAGAGCACATCACTATGAATTTTATCGTTGGACTACCTCACTCCATTAGAGGTATGGACTCAATTTGGGTTATTGTTGACTGTTTAACAAAATCTGCTCATTTCTTACCTATGAAGACATTTTATAATGCGGGCAAGTTGGCTACAATTTATATTAATGAAATTGTGAGATTGCACGGAGTTCCTGTGTCCATTGTTTCTGATAGGGATCCAAAGTTTACTTCGAGATTTTGGCAAAGTTTGCAAAAGGTATTGGGGATCTAGTTGCAATTGAGCAGTGCATATCATCCACAGATTGATGGGCAATCTGAAAGGGCGACAAAAATGTTGGAGGATATGTTACGTCCGTGTGTGCTAGACTTCCAAGGAAATTAGGAGACTCATTTGCCCCTAGCTGAATTTGCTTATAACAATAGTTTTCACTCAAGCATTGGCATGGCGCCTTACGAGGCTTTATATGGCAGAAAATGTCGGTCATTGATTTGCTGGCCTGAAGTTGGAGATACACCTTTGTTGAATGTCCAAGAAACAATGGAAAAAGTGAAGTTGATTTATCAACGGTTAAAGACAGCACAAAGCTGACAGGAAAGCTACAAGGATGTACCTAGACGGGATAGAGAATATGAAGTAGGCAATCGTGTTTTCATAAAAGTGACATTGATGAAAGGGCAAACTCGTTTTGGAGCTAAGGGCAAGTTAGCACCCCGGTACATTGGGCCTTATGAAATCATTAAGAAGATTAATCTGGTAGCATATCAAGTGGCACTTCCTCTAAATATGGAGCACATGCATAACGTGTTTCATGTGTCCATGTTACGGGATTATCTTCGAGATCCTTTCCATGTAATTGAGTCGACTCATGTCTTTTGAATGATGATTATACATATGAAGAACAGTCCATTTAAATTGTTAACCGCTAGATTAAGAAGTTGAGGAACAAGGAAATACCGTTAGTACAAGTGGATTGGAAAAATCATGATGGCATGTATGCAACTTGGGAAAGAGAAGATGATATGAAAAGAAGATACCCGGATCTCTTTCCATTAGACCCTTTATCCTTCATGGAAAAAAGGTATGTAAGTTTGGAGAACCAAACATACTAAGGGGGGGAGAATGTAACACCCGCCTCCTTAATTAATTGTTAAATCATGTGATTTGCATTAATTTTGTGTTTATATGCAAAATTATGTGCCATGTGTTATATATGTCATGTGTTCTATGTGTCATGTGTTCATCGTATTGAATTAGTGGGACCAGATATATGGAAATAGGAAATAAACATGTCTGAATCAGTAAACCATAAGATTAAAATTAAATATTTGAAATAGGCAAGTAGAGCCTGATTCACAATAGTATACTTCAAGTTAGTGTTAAGTGAAGTGGTTTGTGATGAGAATGGAGTTATTAAAATAAAAATAAAAAAAAAATTAAACTTAGAATTAGGAAAAGAATTAAGAAGAACCAAACAAGGCCTAACCTTACGCATCAAATAAGATGTAGTAGATAGAGATAGATATTTGTAGAGAGAAAGGTCTAGAACAAAAGGAAGAGAAAGGGGGAGAACTCTAGGGCAAGAAGGAAAAGAAGGGGAATTGAGCAATCTTCACCAAATCAACAATTTAAGGTAAGAATCTTCTTTAATCTCATGATATGAAGTTGTATTCTCCATGAAATGATAGAATCTAAGGTGAATCAAGAACAAAAGTGGTGTAAATTGTTGTTACGAACCTTAAAGGGGAAAAATATAGAAGCTAACCCAAGATAAGAATCCACATGGCATTCTTCATATTTAATCACTTACTTTTTGCATGATCTATGAGCAATATGGAGGAAACTCCATGAATTAGAACTTAACCCCCATGTTCTATGATTTTCATGTTTTTCATTTTTGTAATTGATATTTCCTTTGACAACTTCTAATTCAAGTTGTTTTGATGCATTTTGGGCCTTGATTTACATAAATTTGAACTTGGTTTTGAAAGGAGGAAAGTTCTATTTTTTCAACAGAATTTTCAAACTGTTTTTCACCTAGATCGCTCGAGCGGCCTAGGCCACTACACGAGTGGCTTGGCCTTCTCTATCCAAAATTGCATTTTGCTTAACCACCGCTCGTGCTACCAAGGCCACCGCACGTGCGGTCAGCAGGGCAGGGTCAATCTATTTTTCTATTTATGTTTCTGACTTTTGGGCCTCTGTTTACATGGTTTTCATGTGGTTTTCATGTACATTCGCATCTTATAAACATGAAGGAAATTAAGGAACGAAAAAATAGAGACGTAATGCTAAGTAACAAGTAATCGAACTAGTGAGACCGTATATTAACCCATTGTGCTTGTATGTGTTTATACAGATCAAACGCCGCATCCTAGCCACGTGCTCCAAGGATCTAATTGTGAGTAACAATGTTGTAAATTTTGACTGTTATTGTTAAGGATTGTTTCTAAAGCGATATGATTTACTGAACGAATGAGTATTCCACCTGATGCAATATGTTCATGTGGCCCTTACCCGGGGGTAACAATACCGTGGTTATGTTCACGTGACCCTCGCTCGGGGGTAACAATACCATGGCCTATATTCATGGCCCTCGCCTGGGGAATAATACCATGGTCAAATGTGTACAAGCTATTGAGTTATATGATCTTAAAGACCACTACATATGTACATGGATCCTTATGGTTGCTATGCTTTTATTTAACGAACATGATATTGCTATGTAAATGGACTTGTTACTGTAATTGCTTGACCTTAATGTCTAAACGGACATCATTCATAACCTCTTTACATATTTGTTATTCACTGGCCTTTAGTTCACAGTTTATATTTATTATGTAGGTGATCAAGCTCAAGAAAGGACCTGAGGGTATCAACATACCTTCTATTTTGTAAAGCCAACCGTTGTGCCTCGCTTCTAGGTTTCTTTTGAACTAACTCCAGGGCTTTTGGGTGCATATGAGTTCACCCTTTTTGTAAAGTTATCAAATGACTTATAGTTAAGATATTTTGTTATATGAATTTTAATTAAGGGATTAATTCCCTAGGTGTTGTATATGATTTTGGTACACGTGTATGATATAGTATTAGGTGATTGTACAGTGATGCATATAAAAGTTCGTTTATTGATTTTAGTTTCACAGCTCATTGGATGATGTAATGTAATATCATTGGCTTCCGCCAGCCCCTAATACTATTTGCTATTAAGTAGGCCTTTGGTAATCTCAGATTACTGGCCAGTTATGTCTCCAATCTCGTGGGGCGGGGGTTGGGTCGTGACACCAACCTTGGAATGGTTGTGAAACGATTCTCATACAATACCGCATCATGTGATTTAATGATGGTATTTGTTTCTAGTAAACCATTGGGCTCTACTACAAGAAACCTATATGCTTTGTTATGTATAGCATAGCCAAGGAATATGCATTTAATTCATTTTTCACCTAATTTCTTCGTTTTACGTTCAGGCAATCTGGCTATTGTTCTATGGCCCCAAGTTTTCAAGTAACCTAAATTAGGTTTCTTGTTTTTCCAAAGTTCATATGGAGTAACATTTCTTCCCTTGAGTGGAATTCTATTGAGTATGTGAGGCTTCAACCCAAAAACCAGAACTTAAACTGGAGTAAGAAAGCATAGCATTAATCATTTCTGTTAATGTCCTATTCTTTCTTTCAACTGCTCTATTTTGCTGTGGTGTGTAGGGTGCAGACTTCTCATGAATAATACCAACATTTTCACATTATTTTGGAAAATGGTATTCACCGCCTCTATCAGACCTAAGTCTCTTTATTTTAACATTACATCGATTTTCTACTTTTTTCTTAAATATCATAAATTTATCAAGCATCTCATCTTTTGAATGCAAAAGATAGATATGACAATGCTTAGAAAAATCATTAATGAATGTTACAAAATATTTCTTACTACCTCTAGTGAGGGTACTATGCATGTCACATACATCTGTCACGACCCGAACCTATCCCTAAAAGTTTAGGCCATGACCAGCTTGTACTTAGGCCTTAAAGACAAAACTTCAAAATATTTAATAACATCGGGGCCTAAGCGGAAGTAAAATAAATGACAATGTCCATTGAGCTTGTGCATGCATGATAATCGGAATAATTAAAACAATGTGAACACACTAATATACATATATATATATATATATATCTCACACACATATACATAAAACTTAAGTAAATACAAAATTCTAACAATACAAGGTTAAAGCCTCAACATAGAGACGCATCTTGGGAGGCTTGACTTAGTAGGTTCACAAAAGAACTCCTGAGGCTGACCTAAGGATGGTCTCCGGATTGATCACCTACATACAGATAAAATACAGAGTGAGCAAAGCTCAATGAGTAATAATAAAGTGAAGTGAATCAAGTAAATAATCTATATTCAAAAGAAGCATAACACAATACTCTTCCACATTTACATCATTCACAACGTTATTCATAATCATATTTACAAAATGGCCTTAGGCCCACCATATAACAAAATAGCCTCGGGCCCAATCGAATATCAAAACAGCCTCAGGCCCACCATATCATATTATAAATAATTCACATTTCATATCCATATTCCATATCATAGGTCTTGTAACTCATTCATTCGCATAAAACATAATTCCAGAACATCGCAACATTTACACATTAAAATAAATATAAATGAACATATATTTACAATATTATTACTCACATTGATGGGCTCCTGGTAGCAGTTGGGCGATGTCCTTGTCTTGACCTACAAATTACATAGCAAAACATATTGAACATAGAATTACTCTCTTGGTCAAAGTTACTTTTCTTAATCTTTGATTAATCAAATAAACCGAACCCTTACTTTGCCTTAACCAATTATTTATGGTGGTTTTAAACTCATTAGTCCTCAATGGGTCATAATTCATATCAAGGAAAATGGGAAGAAATGGAACGAAATTGGGTTAGGAGAAGAAATGGCATGAAAAGAGTAGACAGAAAGTGAACAACCTTCACTAATTTGAACATATCTCTTTGTGTACTCAGAATTTGGGTGTGAGACTACCACCATTGGAAACTAGACTTCTGGGGCTTGAATTTAGGCTCAAGAATCACTTAAAACGAAGTCCAGATGAGAGAGATATTCTCATTTGAAAGTGGGCTGGAACAGAGGTGCCCCGCATGTGCGGGAATTAGGGCCGCATGTGCCGGAATTGAGCCACATGTGCGGGGCTTTTATTTTAGAATCAGTTTAGGTGCTGGAAGTGGACTGCCGCACGTGTGGCTCTGGGCAAAAAAAAGCTGTCCGAAAATCCTTGTTGCTCTAACACTTGTTTTTCCACTTTCTAAGCTAGGTTTCAACTCTAATCACTCAAAACCATGTAAAATTACCCCACAACATGATAAACTAGCATCACTCATGTGTAATTTCATCTTAAACAAATCAATCTTTGCCTCAAGTTCAAGATCAATGTTTCGTCTTTTATAATCATGAAAGTTCCCAAACAACTCACAAACACACTCGATCCTTGCATAAATCTTGGTCCATGGACAATCTAGAGTTCATTTCATATGTTATCCACAAGATCGAGCTCCAATCATAGACAAAATCAAAGGACCCAAGTTCTAATTTCTTAAATTTAGCTCAATTAAATACATAACACAAAACCCTAACCCAAATGTGTTTCAAATCTTCCAATCTCATTATGATTTCATGAAATTGATGAATTAATCATAAGGATTCAAGATTTCCATACCTTAGTTCAATCTTTGCTTTTCCCTTAACTCTCTTCAATTTTCCTAAGCTTTCATGGTTGATCTTTTTCCTTTCTCTTCAATCTCTTAAATTTGTTTTCAAATCCCATGAATGTTGAGCTCTCTCTCACTTAAAGAAGCTTTCTCTCCCTTGCTCTCTCTCTCTCTCTCTCTCTCTCTCTCTCTCTCGTGGTTCTCTCCCTCACCCTCAGATATTCTTGGCCTCAAAAGTGATGAGTTCAACTTATATATCATATATATATACACATAAGCTTATCTCAATTAGAGAAAGCCAAACGCACCCTTACGAATCAAATGAATCAAATTTCAATTAAACTTTCTAGATGACTCTAAAAATCATGTTGATCATAACTATGTACTCTGTTCTGGTTTCTGAAGCCTCTAATGCCTTCAATTCACAGTGCAAAGTTAACTACCCAAACATACCTTAACAAATCAAACGAAATAAATTTTCAATGAACTTTTCTAAATAGCTCTAAAATTTCCCATTAGCATACCTATGTACTCAATTTCAGTTTTTGAACTCTTAAAAGTCGGCAATTTCAATTTCAAGGTCGTAACTCAACAGATAATTTCTCAATTCAAACAGATATAATTCAATTAAAGCACGTTAACCCATAATTAAAAAAAGCTAATTTCTGATACGCATTTTGGGGTCATTACAATATCACCATGCACAAGTTCAAGCAGAGCTGTGGTTTTATCTACTTTAAGAAATGGAATGCCAGTGATTTAGGTTGCACAAAAAATTTTCTTTTTTCAAACATATCAATGTCGTATTTAGGAATTAAATCTAAATTAATCATATCATGCATTTTCCTAGTATTAACATGACCTAAACAAGCATGCCATAAAGAAAAAGAATCAACAATATAAGCAAAACCAGTTGTATTATTGATAACGTTAAGTTTGAACATTCCCTTATACATATAGCCCTTCCCAACAAAAATCCCACCCTTAGACGGAACAAGTTTATTCGACTCAAATACTAACTTGAAACCATGCTTACTAAGACTTAAGACTTAAAACTTTTCTAGATGTAAACTCCAGATCCACCGTCCATTTTCCTTTGATAGCAACAGTTGAAGATTTGCCCGTGTAGAGAATTGTTCCATCACTCACTTGTTCATAAGTAGTGAAAAGGCTCTTGTCGTTGCAGACGTGCCTCGTTGCTCCTAAGTCAATCAACCAGTCACCAGCATCTTCAAGCATGTTCACCTCGGATACAACAGCTATGAACTTGTTCTTGGAATTTGATGTTTCTAGCTTCTTCTTGTATGACCGACATTCATTTCTGAAGTGCCCTAGCTTGCCACAGTGCCAGCAAGTGCGTTTCAGCTTCTTAGTATCTTTCTCAGGTTGGAGGTCACGCTTATGCTTCTTTTTGTTGAACCTCTTGCCATCATCCACCATGTGGATCTTGGATGTCTGAGCCAATTTGTTATCTTTACTTTCAAGAAGCCTTGACTCTTCCTCAACTTGGAGGTGTTGAGCTAATTCCTTTAAAGTTAGATCTTTCTTTTTGTGTTTCAGAGTTGTCTTAAAATCCTTTCAAGAATATGGTAGTTTCTCTATTGATGAAACTACAATAGATTCATCCACGTTCATATTCTTTTGTCGAAATTGACTCAAAATATGTTGGATCTCATGGAATTGTTCCATAATGGGCTTTGTATCAATCATAGTAAAACGCATAAAATTACTAACAAGAAATTTCTTATTGGTGGCATCCTCGGTGAGGTACTTTGACTGTAATATGTCCTAGAGTTGCTTTGCCGTTTCCAAATGTTGACATATATCGATCAGAGAGTCTGATAATGCATTCAAAATGGGTCCTTGGCAAATGTAGTCGTCATTCTCCCATTTGGTTCTGGTATGAGTTTGTTCCATTCTCTCGTCTTCTTGCTCCGCCGGATAAGGGGTAGTCAGCACATAGACCACTTTGAAAGTGGTGAGCAAAAAGTGCATCTTCTTTTGCCAGCGTTGGAAATTTCCTCTATCAAATCGGTCAAGCTTCATGAAATCTTAAGTCATTTTCTAAATAGGCATCATCATATCAAAGTATTGTCTTTAGATTATTGGAACAATTCATCTTGAATTCTTCAGTTGGTGATCTTTAGGTCTTCAAACCTTGGCGATGATCTTGTTTATGTAGAACAGAAATTTGGTGCTTCAAGTCGCGTTACTTAAGTCGCTTTCCTAAAGATAATATTTGCACCCACCAAAAAGTGTGCAGGGGGTTACAGCAAATTTGCCTCCAGGATACAATGAAGCCTGATCTAAGGATCAAGTCTACTGGTGTCTGCACTGATGACAGTAGATTAGAATACTCTTGATATAATCAAGAAAACCAAGACACTGATAATCAAGTATACAAAATTTGATTACCAGTAAGGAAAGCAGAAAGTTGCTTAAGAAACTCTTGATCGAAAACTCTAAATCAAGAGGGAGGGAGAGAGAGAGAGAGAGAGAGAGAGAATTGTAGGAATGCTTTTTGGATTTTTTTGATGGATTGAAATGGCTGATTTTGTAGCCTATTTATAGACCTTGATGTATTTGATCAAATGGTCATGTCTCTTGATCTCATCCAATCAAATCTGATCGTTGAATCGATGATTTGTGGTGTAAACCATTCTCACACCGAATAGATGCCTTGACTGATCATACCTAATCATGATCGGGTGCCATCTTATCCATACAATCACGTGCATCCCCAATCAACGGCTATGATCAAATTGTTCCAAATCGGACACACAACTGTTCAATCAGTCGGTTGACTCATCGCCATCAAATGCCACACAGCCCACTGCCCACTCCATGCGCGCACATGCGTGTGTGGATGGTTTGCGGTTTGAGTGCATTTACACTAGCGTCCATCCTACAATTCCATATTCAAAGGAATATTCCATGTAGCTCTTTATTAAGTGCTCTAAGTTTTCCTCTCTTTTCGATGTGGGATAAAGTCCCCAAGTTTATTTCAAGCTTTCCAAACAAAAACAAGAAAGGTTTTGAAAACACCCAAAAACTAAAAAATAAATTTTGAAAACCCATTTTGAAAATTCCTCAACAAAACCAAACACTTGAATTTGGTTCTCCGAAGTGAAAGTACCTTGTTTTCTCCAATCCATAGATTTATGTTTTGCATTTCCTAATATTTGCAGTCAATTTCACTGCAATCATTGTGTCTCATCATCACAAAGACAACCCTGAACATACTGTGGGTGAATCCTCGCGCTTTCAATCCAAGCCGAACACCAAACATTGAACTTGCGATATACGAAGGAATACGTGATCAAATTAAAGAAGCCAATGAAAGACTCGCTGAGTCCAAAGATCATACCCGGCTTCAGATTGAAAAGGCCTTACATTATCTTAATACAAGCCTAGAATTGCCTAGAATTTGATGGAACAGAAGAAAGTAATGAAAGGCCATGGATTCGGCCTGAGCTTCGAATGCTATTGAAATTGTTCATGAAATGCAATTGGGAGTTGTCTTCAAAACCTAGAATTTATTTTGATCTGCTGTTAAATACTTATGAAAATAGTGTCTAGCAAGTCCCTAACCTACACAACCATCCAACATTTGCACAGAGCTCAGCGTTCCAAGATCTTTGGGTACTCTATGATGGGCTTAACATCGAGGTGAAGCTTTGCTTGCTGTGTTTTTCGGTATTCCCTGAAAATGTAATAATAAAGAGGAGAGTTATGGTCGACTGGTGGATCGGAGAGGGTTTTGCACCTCCAATCCTAATGGACCACAAGATGGCTGAGGAAATAGCTAATGGAAAGATTGCAGAGGACTACGCCAAAAAATACTTCGACCAGCTAATGGCAAAGGGCTTCATTGAGCCTACGTATGAGATGCGCCACGAGTTGGCAATGGGTAGATGCAAGATGCACCCTTTAGTTTGTTCTGTAGTGATCATGTTTGCCGAGAGGGCTAACTTCTTCAATTTTGATTGCATGGGGAACCCCACTGAACACTACTTTGATTCTTACCGGGCTTGCTTGCGTAGTAAAGGGTTCAATCTCCGTATTGTAGATTTGAAGAAACTTCATATGTTGTTCAATTTGGATGGGCGTATCATGTGTTTCGAACCAGAATGGTTTTATAAGATGAAAAATATCAATGTTTCTTATCTTGGAAGGTGGCAGGCCTCGTCCTCTTATCACATTGAAGTTGAAGATACTAAATTTTTAGACCAGTTGGAGAATATGAATTACTTGAGATTTCTTAGCCTGCAAGGGATCTCTAGAATTACTAAGCTTCCACATGCCCTTCCAAAGCTTGTGAATTTGGTGATCCTGGATATCAAAGCCTATCACAATCTCGTGGAACATCCAGAAATGATTTCCTCATTGAAGAACTTGACGCACTTGGACATGTCTAAGTGTCACCTTTTGGAGCACATGCCCAAAGGGCTTGCATTGCTTTCAGAGCTTCAAGTTCTCAAGGTTTTCGTGATTGGAATATCAAAGAGGCGAAACTCTTGCACTCACGAAAACTTTGCTGCAGGATTGCATAAGATAAAGAAATTATACATCAGAGCATCGAAAGAGGATTTTCCTATAGACACATAGCTGAATGCTTTACAATAATTTATAACACTTTGTACGCTAGCAATTAATTGGGAACTAGAAAGTGGTACAACAAAATCAACCGAAGTAGTTTCCAAGAACCCGAATAGTGGTACAACAAATTCAATAGCAATAGCCACAGGAACCACCAGGAACTTGGATTGTAATACAGCAAAATCAAGGGCAATAGCCACTAGGATGGAGAGTGGTACAGAAAAATCAATGGCAGTAGTCACCAGGAATTAAAACAGTGTTGTAGCAGCAATGGGAAAAGCTATCAACAAGATACAAAGTTATACCACTTTAGGCAACACAACGTGCAAATTCCTTTGTTTCCAAAACTTCCGATTCAACTGGAGAAATTAGACCTTCGGTGTTTTCCTGAGAAGACATTGCCAAAATGGTTGATGCCTAGCAATCTAAAGAGCCTTAAGAAACTCTACATCAGAGGAGAGAAAGCTCTAAGATTTGGGCCACATTTAGGAAGTTCTTTATGACAATGGGAGAGTAGCTCAGTAGGAAAAACAGAAGTGGGTAGTTAAGGCATTACGCCTAAAGTACTTGAGAGAATTAAAGATGGATTGGAGCAAACCCCGGGACTTATTTCCTGACCTAAGTTACTTGGAGAAGGTCAAATGCCCGAAGCTCTTCTTCTTCCCATGCAACAACGGGGGTGTGTGGAGGAACAGAGCAATGGAAATGAAGCAGCAGTTTTATGTATGATATAGCATTATTATCCTCTTCTTTGTAATATTATGAGCATCTCAATATTGTGCTATTAGCGGTTTCCAAGTCTCATGTAATGTTCTTGTTTAGCATGAAATCCTATATGAGTACCTTAAAGAAGAAGAAGAAGAAATATATTGTGAGCACTGAGCACTAACAAGTCAGCAATTCAATCAGTTTGCGAAATTGCGAAAGAGTTTTGAAAAATCTAAAAATCTTGGAGATATTGATTTGTGATTATGTATCAATTCTAAGCAGTAGATAACAATTCCAATCAAACAATCAAGAAAAATCAACACAATGATTTTAATATGGAAAAACCACAATTGGAGCGCCTCTGATTGTGATAAAAAAACAATGGGCAAAAACCACAAAAAAATCCACTAAGAAGACAAAACGAATTACACAAGTATACTTTCAATTACCTAGCGAATCCACGCCAGAATTGAACCGGCCCCTAGATGCCTCTTCCACCACGATCTTCACCTTGGAATTGTCTTGCCCAACGTTGAATCCACAATGCCGATGTCGAATCCACGATGATGATCCACTCCAGAATCTACCAAAGCTTCAGGCCCAAATTCCACGGAATCCACCAAAGAACAACTCTATCTTTTTTTAATAAAACAAACTAAACAAACCCTTTGATATAATCCACTCAATTCATGATTAAACTCTCACAGATATCAAAGGAAACAAGCAAAGAAGCTCTAGATGAAAACCCTAATATCCAAGAAGAAGATCTGGAAGTCGTAACCCTAAAATCTGATAGAACCACATATTTATAGAAAACAGGGCCGCGATCTCCGCTCGAGTGCAGGAATGGATGCTCAAGCGGATTGACTAAAATGCGTGTTTCAAAACACGAATCTAGGCTTGAGCACATGAATGGCCACTCAAGCGGAAAAAAACAACTCCCAATAATTTTGTAGGCAAGTGAAACTTCTGAAAGGTCGCGATCTTCGCTTGAGCGCAAGAATGGCCGCTCGAGTGGAAAAACAACTTTGATTGCAAAGTGACAAACATAATAGGATTAAGATCACAAACTCCTCTGCATACGCACAATTCGGGATGGATTCGCATCTAAATATTCATAGCCTCACTTAAATAAAAGATCAAATAAAATTACAACTAAAAGGAGTTTTGTCAAACGGGATTGTCGAGAATAAAAACCTAACAATCGATTATCTGATATGTAGGATTGAATTTATGGTGCAGCCATGATGATGAGCTTAGACCATTGTATGATCTAACAGTGTTCAACCTTCAATTTATCTTCAAATGCTAATAACATAAACTTGGATTTGGAGCTCAATTTTCATTGTCAGATTATTGGTTGAAAAATTTTCAGACAAAAAATGGGAGAATGTTGACGACTCTGGTAACTAAAGATAGATTTCTCTAGAGTCATCAACATTCTCCCAAAGATGGATTGTTGACAACAAAAAAAGGGGAGAATTGTCAGATTTGTATTTTTTTGTCTTCCCCTTTTTTTCTAGAAATTATAGAAATGGAGGCACAATTAAGTGAGACAAGTGACTAATTTGGTAAAGAGTAACTTTTTTTTTCCTTTTTTTTTTTGTTCAATTGTACAATTCTGGAGGAGGTGTATACAATAACATACACATTTTTTGGTTCTACATAAACTGCACTAGAGAATAAATAAGGAACACGGCCTCTTTGTCGGGAATAGCTTTCAACTAGTCCAATTTGGGGGATATATTATTTAATCTGTAACTAATCTTTCAGTTTAAAAGCCAACTTCTATTGAAAGATTTAAACACCTTCTTGCATTTGAGATAAATCAGGCCAATTTATATAATATGATCAAACTATTCTTTATCAAAAAAAAAAAGAAAAAAAGAAGAAGAGATAACGTGGTTGGTAACTTCATTTGATGTGAGATTTAGGTTTTCTGTGCTGCATATTGTGGCCATCATAACCTGAATCATGTTGCACTCTGTAAATTAAATAGTAAATTTTGATTTTGTAGGTTTAATGTGGGATAAACCTCTCTCCCTAACATAAATCAGAGTTAATTAACTCAGGACTGGTTCCCTCTAATTTAGACTGGAAGGTGTTGTTCAGGCCAGTGGAGATTTCTCTTTGGAATTCCGAAGCATCCGCAAAATAGAAGGGTAGTAATGGTAGGTTAGTCTGAATCATGTGGCGAGTGAACTTAGGTCATGAGAGAAAATATTTTTAAAAATCACACTCACATGTGCACAGAACAAAAGATCAATTTAATATATATATATATATATATGGGTACAGAGCATTGACATTTGTAAATCCAATGTGTGTTCAAATATGTTTTCACATTGAGGGCCCGTTTAGGAATTGATCATATTAGTTGATTTTTTTTTTATTTTTTACGAAAAAATTTACAGAAAAATCGAGAGACTGATATAACAACTTGACTTTTTGATTAAAAACCAAACAACAATGATAGAGACCCCCTTTAGGCTCCACACATCATGAGTTGTGTGGTTCACTTTGGGGGTTATGGGGTCCCAAAAAAGGAAGTCTCACTCATTTTCCAAAACCAAACTCCTCAAACGGGGTCTGAATATCCAAAGCCAAACTTCTCCGGGGTGTTTTTCAGTTCTTTCATATTGTACACATAAGCACAGTCATCTTTTATATTTGGGGATTTGTTTTTTGGGACTGAGAAAGGAGTGAAAGGGAAAAAAGAAAGGAAGAGAATGGAACTAACCCAGTCCAATGTCAAGAAGGCTTGGATACACGGAATATCCAGTGCTTCATTCTCCTAAGCCTATTCCTGCAATCCTTATTAGTTTTTTTTTTTTAGCACGCTTCAGGAAAAGAACATCAAGCAAAATGGTGATCATACTCATCTGGTCTGCATACTCAGCAGCAGACTGGAGTGCTAACTTTGTTGTTGGTCTCATCACCAACAGCGTCATCCGAACTTCCAGTTCCATCCCTGATGAAAAAGGTGACCTTCTTGCCTTTTGGGCTCCATTTCTACTGTTACATCTAGGAGGACCACACACCATAACTGCTTTTTCCCTCGAGGATAACGAATTGTTGGATTAGGTACTCGCTGGGGTTCACGTTCCAGGTTCTTACCTCTGTCTATATCTTATACCTATCACTTGTTGGAAACAAGCTCTGGTTTCCAACCATACTTATGTTGTTGGGATTGGGGATCCCGCCCAAGACCTTCCAGAAATTATACCAAATAGAAAAACACACCCACACAGAAGGAGACACCATATTTAACGTGGTTCGGCCTTAAAGCCTATGTCCACGGGAGAGTAACCGGTTATCACTATAACAATGGAGAGATTACAGAAAGATTATAATAGGGGAGGAGCTCACACTCTCCTCACTCACCCACTCACCCGTCTCCCTCTCTCACACCGAGAGAGACGGTCTCTCCACCTCACATCTCTCACTCTCTTCTCTCTTGGTTCTCTCTCTCATTGTCTACTCTCCTCTCAACCTCTATTTATACATATCATGAGGGAAGGTAGCTGGACAGCAATGGTGAGTGGATTGGTTAGTGGGGAGGTGCCACTCCCACTCTCTCTAAAGTGGTCTCCAACCACCCCACTCTCTCTAAGGTGGGTTAGCCACTCACATGGGATGATAATAACATAGCCAACAAATCACCCCCTCAACCCATGTGAGGTGATAAACTGCACACACTGCTGCTAATCTTGTCACGCCCAAATTTCAACAGAATCTTCATCTCCTCATTGAGACGCTACATCCCCTGAAGCTAGAGATAATACACCAGAGATACAAGAAGAGGAGGGAATCCTACATCCTCAACTCAACTCATACCACTCTCTGATTTGGAGAGAGCCTCTGCTCCTATCTTCCTCAGATCTCTTCTACGCTTCCTGTCTCGGATGTCTTCAC
Organism: Camellia sinensis; assembly: GCF_055761805.1. NCBI lineage: Eukaryota > Viridiplantae > Streptophyta > Magnoliopsida > Ericales > Theaceae > Camellia > Camellia sinensis. The sequence continues at coordinate 163,039,796 of NC_138969.1, read as the reverse complement.
TTGCTATGCTTGAACTTGCTCAACCAAGATATCTTGACACCCCCTGATTGGATGTCCTGCACCCCCTGCTCGGGATACCCTTGCATTACCGTGCAACTCCTTGCATTACCGTGCAACTCCTTGCATGATGAACACTGGAGCAACTAGAAAACTTCAGAGTTTGACACATCAACATCCTCAATTTTCCTTGCTCGGAGCTTATTTCTGAACAACCAGCCTTTGCTTTCTGCACTTCAGAACAACTTCCCAGCGATCTCATACGCCCGTTGTCTGTGCTGCAATCCCTGATGTTCGGTTCTGTCTCACTTGTACGTCCGTACTGATGTTTGACAGTTAGCCCTTCTGCCAAGACAACTTCCACCGCTTTGTACAAGTTACCACTATGCAACTCCGTGCATAGTGCTCGCACCCATGGCTTCTGGTCTCCCTACGTCAAGCTTGCTTGAGAGATCTGCATCAACTCTATCATCTGCTGCCATGGAACTAAAGAAACCACCATAGAGAAATAAGACTTGCCACTCCTTGGCACGCACTCTTGCGTTTTACCTGTCTCAATTTCTCTGTCTGGAAGTTCCTGTGAACTGTCAACAACCCGCTGCTGCACATTCTTCTCGCGCCTCTATACGATACTCTAGCGTACCCTTGCACTGTTGCACGTCTGCAATTGTACTTCTGCGCTTAGTATGCTCCTCTGCAACTATTGTTCTACATGTCCACATACCATTAGTACCTACTCGTATACAGTAGCTCCAACAGCCACAGTATTTCCCTGAGCCTGTACTGGTTGCCAAATCATCTATCCGTCGATGAATGGTCTTCTCTTTTGATTGAACCAGATCCTCCGACGAACTCCGGAGATAATCATTTCTGCAATCCTCTGATTACTCCTGACCAATCTTGATCTCCCTCGATCTGCCATTTAATCAAGCCTGATCTCTTCTGGTCTTCAATGATCTATCTCAATCTGTATCTGGTTGTCCAATCTGGTCAGAATCTGTCCATTCTAACCTCTTCAGTGAATCCGCAGCGTTTCACAATATCCGGCAACCTTCCTTTGACTATTGAAGATGACAAACACCCATGTTTTGATAATCTTCCCAAACCGTTCAGAATTTCACTATTCTGACCTCGCGGTTGCGTCCGGAGCGGTCCGTTTAGCTAGAACCAACCTTTGCTGCATTTCCGGGGACCTCACTGAAAACTATCCCCGAAAGCTGGGCCACACCACAATTTTCTGAAAATTCTAGGCCAAATTGCAATTTTCAGAAGTTCAGGGAATATTCTGTGTACTAACAGAATATTCCGTACACTGCCCCTGACGCCGTCTGCCACTTTAATCTGCCTTCCTTTTACAGAAACTCCGTCTCCAAAATCTGACCGTACGGATGTGTCCGGAATACTCCAAATAGTCGGAAACCACTATTGGATCACCAAAAACGGACTCCAAATGGCTTCGATCTAGCCAAAACATTTTGTACGCCTCAGATCTGCGGCTGCACCGTAGCCGCGAAGCACTGGATCCCTCCCTGCCTCTGGCTGACGGGGCAGACACGTGGCATCCCTTTGCTGACGTGTCGCCACGTGTTGCCGACGTGGCACGCTGACGCGGCATGCGCGTGCCTTACACGCGCCTTCCCCTACTTACCTTCTTCCTTCCGCCGCGCGTGGGGCGCGTGCCTGAGACTGGGCCGACGCGCCGACTGTCTTCACGGCGCGTGGAGGCGCGTGCCGAGACTGGGCCTCACGCGCCTTCTTCAGGCGGCGCGTGAGGACGCGTGGGGCCTCCTCTGGGTGTCTGCTTTATATGGTTGGACTCCTCTTCTCAAGCCCTTGGTCCTGGTATGCTCAAAACCTGATTTCGAGCAACTTGATTTCTGGGCAGTTTCAAACAACACGTTGTTTTTGTTCCGAAACGCCACCAACGAGGCTCTGATACCACTTGTTGGGATCTGGGATCCCGCCCAAGACCTTCCAGAAATTATACCAAATAAAAAAACACACCCACACAGAAGGAGACACCATATTTAACGTGGTTCGGCCTTAAAGCCTACGTCCACGGGAGAGTAACCGGTTATCACTATAACAATGGAGAGATTACAGAAAGATTATAATAGGGGAGGAGCTCACACTCTCCTCACTCACCCACTCACCCGTCTCCCTCTCTCACACCGAGAGAGACGGTCTCTCCACCTCACATCTCTCACTCTCTTCTCTCTTGGTTCTCTCTCTCATTGTCTACTCTCCTCTCAACCTCTATTTATACATATCATGAGGGAAGGTAGCTGGACAGCAATGGTGAGTGGATTGGTTAGTGGGGAGGTGCCACTCCCACTCTCTCTAAAGTGGTCTCCAACCACCCCACTCTCTCTAAGGTGGGTTAGCCACTCACATGGGATGCTAATAACATAGCCAACATATGTTACTTGCGGGAACTGTCAAGTGTGTGGAGCGTGTACGTGCTCTGTATCTTGCAAGCTTGGACAAAGTCCGGGACTCAATGCTTAAGCAATCTGAACTGGGTCCTAATCCTTAATACTCTAAGCTCAAGAATTTATATTCTTGGAAGGCATTGGCGAGTCTCCCAGTTCGGATGGAATAATTCCAGAACCGCAAATAGTATCTAAATCCAACACAAGCGGTTTGTCCAATTTGTCAGTGTTGCAATATGCTTTCTATTTTTTTGATACTTTCAAGGGACTCTTTGTTGATCTCATATTCAGCTTCTGTGAGTGAAACCAGAGCCGCGACTTCTTCCTTGAGAGAGCACCGGAAGAAGCTTTCAAAGTAATAGAGGCAGAACTCAATCTTGTCTTTGAAGTCCTCTACACCAAGGCCACTGCATTGAGATGCAAGTTTGGATACTTTATGCGGTTTGTTTCTTTCAGTTCAGTTTTAGTAGCCCTTGTGGTCTTCTCTCTGATCGAAAAGCAGAGGTACCACAAGGTTGATGTTGCAATTACCTATGCCTTGCTTCTCGGTGCCATGACCCTAGACATTGTCTCAATCCTCATGCTCATTTCCTCTGATGGAGTGCTGTTGCCCTCAAGAATTCTAAGAATAAATTTTTTGTCAGTGACATAATCAAAAAAATGGTCATCAGTAGGCAAAGGTGGTTCGCACATCGCAGATGGTCTGAATCTGTCCCACAATGCAACTTCATACATTATTGCTTGTATCAAACTTGTGGAATGATTGGTAATAAGATGAATAATGATAATGTATGCAGCAAGCTATTTGCGGAAAAGCTAAGGGACTTCATCTTCTATGAGCTCCAATTAAAATCTGAAATTGCAGATGATACAAAAACTGCCAAAGAGATATGTTCAGCGAGAGGTGATTGGGTTCTTTGCATTAACGTCTCAGACTTTTCTCCTTAGATTACGGATATCTATGAAGAGAGCCTCTTACTGTGGCACATTGCCACTGAACTCTGTTACAATACTGATGAAGGCAATAATGCTGATACCAAAAATCTCCGCGATATTTCTAAGCTCCTATCCGATTACATGTTACATCTTCTAGTGGTTCGGCCAGAGATCACATCTGCCATGGCTGGTATTCACAAAAAAAAGATGGCGAGACACCTTTGCTGAGGCTCTGATGTGTTTCCAAGGAGAAAAACTAGAGCACAAACAAGCCTGCGAAAAAATCCTTGAGGTAGATACATTTTTCATTCCTTTTACATTAGAAGGAGAGAGAAGCAAATCTGCGCTATTTAATGCATGTATGCTGGCAAAGGAGCTTAACAAGTTAGGATATGAGAGGAAGTGGATGATAATGAGCAAAGTTTGGGTAGAAATGCTATCGTATGCTGCACGTCGTTGCAGGGCATACATCCATGCCCAAGAACTGAGTAAAGGTGAAGAGCTTCTCACTTTAGTTTGGTTATTGATGGTTCATTTTGGGTTGGGAGAGCAATTTCAATTATTTGAGGACCATCCAAGGCCAAAACTAATTGTTGGGAAGTAACTGAATCAATGGAGTAAAGCTGTGCCCTTTACCAGGCAATCTACTTTGTTATAGATCCATGATATACTATCAGTGATAGAGGAAGATGGTTTAACTTTATGTCAAAATTCAAATTAATATTGACCTACAAACTTGCTTTTTAACTAGAAGTCTTTTTCTTTTTCTTTTTTTACAATTGTTTTTTTTTTTTTTTCTTTTTTTTTTTTTTTTGCCAGAGAGAGAACTTTGTTAGTTTATTCATTTAAAATCTTCAAGGATTCTCTGTCCCCAAATAACTCTATCCCCCCTATCCTAAATCACTCACAACCATTGGATCATATAAGAATTTCAAAATGTGAAAATCTCAAGACATATCTAATAATTGTGAGTGATTTAAGACAGGGAATAGAGTTATTTGGGGACAGAGAGTCATTCCACTTTAAAAATCCAGATAAATACATTTTTTTTTTGCACATTGCATTGGCAAATTACTATCGGAGATGTATCAAGTGGAGATTGGAGGCATAAATGGGAGTGAGTTCAAGGGTGGAAGCCACTGATGTAGTGGAGATCTGTTGAAAATAGTAATCCACAATTTTCGAAGTTATTTATGTTGGTGGGTACATTCATCTAGGGAAAAAAAATAAAAATAAATAAATAAATAAATAGACTATTAAATAGGTTGTATAGGAATATATAAAATGGAAATTACAACTCAATATATTTTTTATAAAAAAAATTAAATCAATGGAAAACTTTATGAACATAATAATTAAATTTATAAACTTTTTCATTTTTTTTGTAAATTTTATTGTAAAAGTCCCTCTCATGTGCAATTTTTCCTATATAAAAGGTTTATAGATGTGTCATATATCGATATATATTATTATAATCTCACCAATGCCGTCATTACCACCACTATTATAGTCCCACTCCACTAGCATCATAGCTACTAACACCACCACTACCTTTCCACACAAGTACACCATCACTTCACTACCACCACCATACTACCACTATAGTCACCACTGCTACTACTACTATCACTACCACTACCACCACCACATATCCACTCCCATTACCACAACCCTCTACTTCTACTACTATTGCCATCACTATCATAGCCACCATCGTTGTCATTGCCATATATGCCACCATCATCATTCAACAAACTACTACAACCACTACCACCACCACCACCATCACCATCACAACAACCACCACCCTTCAACCTCCACAACAACCATTATTCCTTAACTTCGACTACTATAGTCACCATCACTACTGTCACCTCCACCATCACCATTGTTTTTTCTTCAATTTTCAATTTTATCAAATGTTGCCATAATCAGAAGTAAAATATATGCATTGCAGTTTTAAAAAACTAAAATTATTTTTTCATCAATACGATAATTAAATGATTGATTACAATGGAAAAAATTGTTGTGTGAATAAAAATTTAAGAGAATAATATAATTATGTTAAAGTTATAGAAGTTAATATATATTTTCCAAATGGATTAAATTTCTCTCATATTTACATCTCAACATGAGAGAATTTGAGAGGCCTGTAGAGCCCACCACAACTCCCGTTTCAATGATCCGAACAGTTCACTTTTTAAGACTCGTTGAGTAGAATATTCATGAAAAAAATCAAGATGATCAAACATCGGTAGTTATATATTTAAATTAAATTTGTTTTACAAAAAAAGAATAGTTATTCTTGAAATTATATTTGTCACCCATTTTTTTAAATACAATATGATTCAAACACATAGCTATTGATGTTCGATTATCTTGATTTTTTGCATGAATATTCTACTCAACTAGTCTAAAAAAATGAACGGCTCGGATCACCGAAATTAGTTCCAAAATGGGCTTATCAAATTCAAACGCTCTCTCAAATCGAAATGACAACTTAAGAGAAGTCAAACTGTTTTCAAATCTCAATAAATATTAGTTTAATTTATCCTTACAAAATTATATATATGCAAGAACACAGAACGTAGCCAAGTGAAAAAAATAATGCATATTGAAAAATCTAAAATTCCCGACATATTGATTTGTGATTATATTTCAATTTTAAACAATGAATAACAATCTCAATCAAACAATCAAAGACAAATCGACACAATGATTTAACGTGGAAAAACCACAATTGGAGCACCTCTAATTGTGATAAAAAAATCAAGGGCCAAAGCCACAAAACAATCCACTAAGAAGACAAAAATGAAATTACACACGTATATCCTTAATTACCTAGCGAATCGTCGCCCGAATTGAATCAACCCCGATATGCCTCTTCCACCGCTGTCTTCACCTTGGAATTGTCTTGCCCAACGTTGAATCCACAACGTTAATGTCAAATCCACGATGATGAGCCACTCCAGAATCCATCGAAGCTTCAGGCCCAAATTCTCTAGAATCCACCGAAGAACAACTCTATCTTTTGTGAATAAAAGAAAACAAACAAACCCTTAATGATGTTGATATGAAGTTTACCGATCCATGATCACTCTTAAATTATCAAGGAAATACTCATAAAGCACCCTCCAATATAAAATACTTTGTTTTTTCTTCCTTTTTGAAAATCCAGAATGCTCAAACCCTAAAACAAGCAAACAACGCACTTTATAGTAAACTAGATTGCGAAGACCGCTCAAATGCAAACTTCACCGCTCGAGCGGTGTGAGTAAAAGCGGTGCAAAACATATAGGCTGACTTCTCAAGCACAACATTCACCGCACAAGCGGTAACACTTGTTTCCTAGAAGTTCAGACACTCTGCAAAAATACTAGATGATCATTTTCTTCGCTCAAGCGCAGAAATGACCGCTCGAGCGGTCAAACAATTTCGACTACATTTTTGCCTTTTTCTTTGAGGGCACTGCCTCTCGACCCCACCTAGGCGCTGCCCCCTCGACCCTCGCAAGCTGACGGGGTAGCTCGATCCTCGTACATAGTCCGCGAAGTGACAAACATGAAAGGATCAAGATCACAAACTCCTCTGCAAAGGCACAATTCGAGTTGGATTCACATCTAAATACTCACATCCTTACAGAAACAAAAGAGCGAATAATTACAATTAAAAGGAGTTTTGTCAAACGGGATTGCCAATTACAAAAACCTAACACATACTAAAGAGTTTGTTTTATATCAAAGTTTTACTTGTGAAGTTGGCAGATTGTGGGACTAATTTGTATCCATTTCAGTGATCTAAATCATTTACCTCATGCTCTAAGTTGAGAAGAATATGCATATGAGGGTTATCCCCTCTTATTTGGAAATAACCACATAACCAATTGTGTTTTTTTCCAATGTCTTTTTACCCAACATTATAATAAATAGAAAATTTCATTTGACCAACTGTGTTTTTTCCAATGTGCAAATTACCCCATCTTATTTGGAAATAACCACATAACCACCTTGTGGTTTGTAGATTGAAGTACACTGTTAAATACTATGCCCAACCTAACAGTAGACATGAGGGTTATATGCTCGCTTTCAATTTTCAAGTATGTAAATCGCACAAACAAAGCACATGGAATTAAATGCATTTTGCTTTCCAAACAAATGATGCAAATATCTGTAATTCAAACATTTAGGCTACTTATATACAAGAGTATTTTAATAATTTTTATTAAATTATTAACAAGTCTAACGGTACACTTCAATTTATAAACCACAAAGAAATTATGTTGTTATTTCCAAATAAGAGAGGAATAATCCGCACATGAGCCAAATCACAAAGGGTTAAGTAAATTTTTTCCCTATAATAAATGGTGGTCTTTTCTTAAAAACATTTGTACACACAAATTTATTGTCTTCAAAATAAAGATAAAAATAGAGTGACAAATATAAATTTATTAATTTTGAATAATTCAATTACAATATCTGATGAATTTTCTAATAATTTTTTTTTTCCAAAAAGTTGACTAAAAGGCTTGATAACTTATTCCTGAATCGATGACAAAATTTCCTCCAAATAGCACGAAGAAGATGACGAATTTGATAAATTGACTGGAGGGCTTAACAACTTATTCCTGAATCAAATGGTGAAATCTTCTCCAAATAACACGAAAAAGATGACAAATTTAGAAGACTTTGACTTGAAGGCTTAATAGCTTATTCCTAAATTAGATTTGTAGACTCTTTATCAATTTGGTAGATGAAGACACTAAATTTGTACAGTTTATGATGAATTTTGATTTGAATCTCAAAGTTTCAAGTGTGATAGAGATCTATAGAGCTTCATCACGAACAATTGCTTTGAAATTGAAGGCTTAGGCTAGAAAAGTAAATATCTTTGATTAATTTAGAGATAAATATCAAAATATCACTTCAATGGTGTGTCATAATTTTGTTGGCTTCACCATCTTAATGTAACAAATGGTTTAATTTATCATTTTAACAAGTGAAAATATTTGATTTGACCACCATGTAATCATAATTTGATGTTGGAAAATAATGGTTTTTTGGTGACTTTAATGCAATATTAAAGTGGGTGCCCATCCTCTATTGAGATGGATTAAAGTGGGTTTAGATTCTTTGTATTGAAATCTTTACACCACAAAAAAAATGACCAACAACCATTAAGATTTGAATGAGAAATTGACTCATTAAGTTGGCCTCATGAAAGAAGTGTTGGGAAAGGTATGTAACCTTCTATCCCACATTGATTGTAGATATGAGCATTGATGGGTATTTAAATAACATTTTTTTCCTAAGTGAGTGAGCCCTTTGGGGCATCCAAATTTTCCGAAGTAAGGGAGTTATGGATGCTTCAAGGATGGACTTGGGCCAAGACTATGGACTAAGTTGGTTATGCAAAAATTGGTGTGCGCTCGCCCACCTGCCCAGAACAGACCAGATCGGATCAGTTCGGGTCCGTGGGTCGTGGATCTTGGGCTTAAGACTTGAGGGACTGGATTAAGCGTGGGGGTTGGGTCGGGTTCTTGGCCGATCCATCTTAATATTTTTGGGCCAAGCCAGATATGTGGCTGTAGGATTGTACATATTATACATGTGTATATATAAAATGTGTAACCCTTCTACATTCATGATGGATTAATCTATGATGACCGGTTTGAAAACTGTCTTGGTTCTATATCATTAAGTTGGAAAGTTGTTGTTGAGTTTTCTTTCTTAAAACCTTCTCTGTTGTGGTTGTCTCGGTTCTGAGTTTTCACACGTTTTGGAAGCTGCGGGGTCGGCTCTGGAGTGCCCGGGAGCGAAGCGGGATTTTTGGGCAGCTGGGCCAGGGTCGCACGTGCGGGGAGGGGCTGCACGAGTGGTGGACTAGGCTGCACATGCGGTGAGGGTTGAACCTCCTAGGCATGCATTCTGAAATCGACGCTCGAGCGGGGAGATGGGCTGCACGAGCGGGCAAGGGCGCCGCACGTGCAAAGCCTGGGCTGTCCGAAACTCTGTTTTTTATTTCTTTTTGGTCCGAATGTATCTCACATTTTACACATTTCTCTCTTACTCTAAACCCTATTTTTCTCCCCCTTCCCTCTGGAAAACTTTCTCAAACATTAAAACTCTTTGATTTTTGCAATCTTTGAGCCAAGATCATCATCATCTTCCTCTAGATCTTGAAGATCAAGAACTAGGGCTTCTCTTGGTGTAGTGAGGATTGAAGGATCATCCATCAAAGCTAGGGTTTCATCCTCTCCATTCTCTCAAAGACCTTGAGGTATGGATTTCTTTAATTCTTTTCAATACCTCTACCATAGATAGACATGTGGTAGATTATTATTGCATAAAAACCATGTTGTATGGATCAATTTTCGAAAATCATGATGGATGGCATGAGATTTGGGTGTGAGGTTGAAATTTCATGAGATGGGTTGATGTCAGGTTAAACTTGGGGTGTGATGCAATACATTCATGATAGAGAGTGTGAAAGCCCTAATTTTTGCAATAATGTCAAATAGGTAAAAGGGGGGTTAACATTGTGGAATAATTATGTTATGAGTTAAAGAATTGTGATGAATGATTTGATACTGAATTTATGATTAAAATGGGTTTCATAATTTGAGCATTTATTTGTGTTGGATTGACTATGTTTTAAACACAACGAATTGATGAATTTACCATGTTACTAGTTAAGAAACTTGGTTATTGATTTGGTAATAACTTGTGCTTTACCGGGTTGTTATGAATTTAGTGTTTAACTTGTGTTGAGTCGATCTTAGCTAAATCAAACAAATTGATAATTGTTAATTGTTAAAAGGGATCCAATCATGAGATTAAAATTTATTGAGTTAAACTTTCGTTAAGTAGAAATGGAGTAAATTATGATTGTGTGATCAATGTGGGATTTCCTTGTCTAAATGATGGATGTTGAACTGTGGATGGTATAGTTTGTGTACTGTAAATTGGGGAATTCTTGGAATTAAATATCAAAGGAAGAAGAAACGATAACGTTATTTTAATTGAGAAAAGAACATCAAGCGATAAATGAAACCTTGGAGTCGTGTTGACTATTGGCCTAAAACCTTGTGAGAATTAGTTAATGGAATCACGTCTTATATATATATATATATATATATGTTGTTAGAGGTTTTGTCCTTAGTCGTCGGCGGAGGATGACATTGTAAATGTTGAAATGTTTATGTATCTGTGGTACACTGGTGTTATCTGTGAATGTAGTTTGAAGTGATGGTTGGAAGATGTGTGATGCGCTGAGAATCAGAGGTACCATTACCTTCCAGCTAGTTCCTGGAGAATTGGTAGAGGTACCATTCCCTTCCAGCTAGTGTCTGGTAAATTGGTATGTTGTTGTGGAAATGTGTATCATTGGCTTACCATGCTGCAGGCAGGTAGAGCAGAAATTATTTGTCATTGTTGTTTCAGCTGATTGTGTGTATCATGTGTTTTGACAATTATGATTTTGTAAGGTTAAATTGTCTCACCTATTGGGTAACTGTATTCATGTAAATTTGGGTGTACTTGGGAGTGCATTAAGGAGTTTCCACCATAAGTTATTTTATGGAACGTATTCCTTGAATTTTGAGTCTAAGTTGTAAAATGTGACAAATCCGTTGAGATGGATTATGTTTATATTGGGTTATGAATAAAGTGAATGAAAATGGATTTAATGAGTGTGCTTCCGAACATAGAATGAATGTTATATGGTGTTTTGTTGCAAATGGAAAATATGGTTATCGAGTAATAATTGTTTTGAAATGGGAAATGGGTAAGGAAAGCGAAATTTGGCTTTGTTGTACAAACAGAATTTTTTTTTTTTTTTTTGAGAAAAGTATTATGTAAGTATACTTTGATTATAAAACGTCACATTATTTATATGGTATGAGATTAACATTCATGATCATAGCTATCTGTAAGTTGTTATTGATGAGGATCATGTTGAGATCTCTACTGGACTTTGTGTTTATCCCACGTTGTTGAATCTTTTTCATGTGATTATCAAGATGTGCCACCAGATTTCTGATCTTCCTTATTTGTTGGCCACGGGGCCTCTTTATGTGTAGGCAGAATGCCATTGATGTAAAGGGTTAAGCCCTTCCTTTTAATTAAATGATGTAAGCCTAAGGGCAATTTATTTTATAGTGCTTACATCTTGTATTCATTTTTATCAAATGAGAGAACTATTACTGATGTATTCGTTGAAAATATAATGAGCTTCTATATGCTATCTCTGAAATTAAATCTTTAATAATGGCTTTGGTAATGGAATCCGAGTAATAAAAGTGGGGCGTGACATAATCCATCAGTTTTGTAGATTAGCTCTTGACAATTTCGCAGAGTTAAATCCTGCATTTGATGAAAGGAGCCTCTTCCTCTCTCCTTCCATGTAAACAAAAGGAGGCCCTTCTCCTTCAGTTTCTACACTAGAAATTTTGCTATCTTTGTGTTCTTCCAAAAGTTTTCCTCCAGTTTTATTCTTCCTAGTGAGAAAGTGATGCCTTAGTTTTGTTTGCTGAAACTACTCAGTAGGTGCCCTGCTGTAGCTGGTCTAACCGTCATATCCTCGGAGATAGATGTCGAACAACCTCCAACACCCAACTAGTGAAGTGGCGAATCTGACTTAAGGAAACTGTCTAGTACAGGCTTCAGTTTGCTTTATTTTGCTATGTTATTTTATTATATATTTCTGTTCAATCTACTTATAAGTTTCAGCATGCTTCTTGTACTGAAATTCAAATTGGTAAATATGAATCTATTTAGTTTATTTAAATTACACAATTTTACAACAAACTTAAAACAGATTATGTGTTTCTCATGAAATTAGATAAATAGATTCATACATAATTGGTTTCTGCTAGTGTTTGAAACATTTGCGTGCTATTGCATTATGAAAACTGAAACAGTAATCTTTCCCGTTAACATAAAGGATTCAGAGTTTATATTCATTTAAATATTGCACATGAGATGTTCTAACTTATTAAATTTCCATGCTACTGCTTTTGTTATTCGAGTAGACTACCTGTAGCAAATAAAAAGCCACTGATGTTTATAATTAAAAAATAGTCTACTATTGCAATTCAATTTAATAAACATTGTTTGGACTACTAACCTCTTTGTTGAACAGAAATGCCTAAGCGTGGAAAGGATGTTGGATTATAAGAATCCTTAATTGGATTGGTTAATTATTCTTATTTTGAAGCAATTTTTTGCTTGAGATTTAGTCGGTTTATTTATCAATATATAGAAGCAAGTTTTATTTACGTGTAATTGTTGTAGCAATTCTTTTTGATTGCTTGTAATTTGGTTAGTAATTTTTTAAATTGCATGCAAGTTTGGAATTTGCTTTCTTTTAACCTAGTTTATCCCCTGGAAAACTTAATTCTAAAAATTATCTCCCACAGACTAGGAGTCAGCATGCTCATGAAAGCTTTGTCTAAAGTTAACTGGATTTTAAGTGGGACCAGTATGACCCCTCTAATCTTCTTGGAAACATTACTGACTATGTTCAATTCTAGGTTAAGTGGTTAGACTAGTTTTGAATTAAATTTCTGACTCCGGGATTTCTTAGTGTTAAGTTTGATTTCTGGAAATACAGAATGATGAAATTCTGTTATATTTTTCAGAAATGGCAATTGTCACTGATGTTGTTGCTGCTGGTAATGTTGGTAGGGATCAGAACCCCAGGGCAACTGGCTTGCCAATCCATACTGTGACCTCTGTGGTCAATCCTATTGCTGCGACCTCTATGGTCAACCCTATTGGCTATTCCAACTGTTCTGGGAGGACTGCTCAATCATCATGAGCGCCAGGAGAAGTTCAAGGGAGTGAATTTCAAGAGGTGGCAGCAAAAGATACTGTTCTAGCCAACTACTCTAAGCCTTGCAAGGTTTTTGAGTGAGGATCCACCAGTCGTGGAAAAGAATGAGCAAGACAAGCAAAAACTCATGGCTCTAGATGCTTGGAAGCAATCAGACTTCCTTTGTCGAAACTATGTTTTGAATGGCTTGGCTGACCCACTATTCAACGTGTTTTATGCCAAGAAGTTGGCAAAGGAGCTGTGGGGTGCTTTGGACAAGAAGTACAAGACCGAGGATGTTGGGGCAAAGAAATTTGTCGTTGGCCGGTTTCTGGACTTCAAAATGATGGACTCAAAAACCGTCATCAGTCAAGTCCAAGATTTCCAAGTAATTCTGCATGAGATTCATATAGAGGGAATGTTTCTGAGTGAATCATTCCAGGCAACTGCTTTGATTGAGAAGCTGCCTAACGGCTGTAAAGATTTCAAGAACTATTTGAAGCACAAGCAAAAGGAGATGAAAGTCAAAGAGGTTGTTATCAAGCTCCAAATTAAGGAAGACAACAGGAAAAAAGGAAGGAGTACCTCCGCTGAGAAAGCAAACATGGTTTAGCATGGCCAGTCCTCGAGAGTAAAGAAGAAGCCACCGACAAACAAAAGCTCAAAGTTGGGGCCTCGAGGTGGAGTCTCCAACAAGCCGGTTTATAAGCTGAAGGAACCTACTTTTAGGTTCAATGGAAAGTGCTTCAACTATGGAAAGGATGGGCATCGGGCAGTTGATTGCCAGAAAAAGAAGAAATCCTACAAGAAGAACCCTCCATAAAACAAAAGTCGGGCTCACATGGCTAAATCTGTCACAAGATGTGAACAACATGCATCTGCTAGCTATCGTCTCTAGGGTGAACATGGTGGGGTCAAACCCGAAGGAATGGTGGGTGGACACTGGGGCCACTCACCACATCTATGTTGAGAAGAAGACGTTCACAACTTTCAAACTGGTTTCTAACAGTGAGAAGTTGTTCATGGGGAATTCTGCGACCTCAACTGTTGAGGGTAAAGGCAAGGTGGTCCTAAAGATGACTTCAGGAAAAGAGTTGACTCTAAACGATGTCCTATATGTGCCAGACATTCGTAAGAACCTTGTCTTAAGGTCACTCTTAAGTAAGCATAACTTCTGCATGGTGTTTGAGTACGATAAGGTCGTGTTGACCAAGAGCGGGATCTATGTGGGGAAGGGGTATATGCCGAGCGATATGTTTAAGCTCAATGTAATGACTATTATCTCTAAGATTAATGAGAAAGCTTCTTTTTCTGCTTCTATGCCTGAGCCCCCTCAATTATAGCATGGCAGACTTAGTCATGTAAATTTGGACTCTTTGCGTAGATTAATCAAGTTAGATTGCATACCATCTTTCAAGATTAATCCAAATCACAAGTGAAACTTGCGTAAAAGCAAAATTGACTAGGACTTCTCTTCATTTTGTTGAAAGAAGTACCGAGCCTTTGGATTTAGTGCACAGTGATGTTTGTGACTTGAAAGTCGTACAATCACGTGGCAGCAACAAGTACTTCATCACTTTTGTTATGTGTATTTAGTGAAATTAATGCACTAAATATTGTTATGTATATTTGCTTAAGAGCAAAGATGAGACAATTGATAAATTTATTCTTTTCAAGAATGAAGTTGAGAATCAACTAAGTTGAAAGATCAAGGCTTTAAGAAGTAATCGTGGTGGTGAGTACGAATCCCCGTTTGTTGAGTTTTGTGCTCAATTTGGATTATTCACCAAACCACAGCGCCATACTCCCCTCAGTCAAATTGTGTTGCTTAGCGAAAAAATAAGACGTTAAAAGAAATGATAAATGCAATGTTGATAAGTTCTGGGTTGCCACGGACCTTGTGTGGAGAAGCAATTCTCTCTGCGAATTACATTCTCAGTATAATACCTCGGAAGAAAGTAGACAAGACTCCATATGAGTTGTGAAAAGGCCACAAGGCTTCATATAAATACCTAGGAATGTCGGGGTGTGTTGCAAAAGTGGCCGTGCTTGTACCCAAGTGGGTTCGGATAGGCAGTTGAAGATGTTGAATGTGACAATGATCACATAGATGATCATGTAGATGATCAAGTTGAGGAAGTTGATGAGCCAAGAACGAGTAAAAGGGCCAAGACCTCAAAGTCCTTTGGTCCAAACTTCTTGACTTATATGTTAGAGGTAGAACCTCGAACTTTCCATGAAGCTGTGACTTCACCTGAAAGTCCTTTAAAACATCTCTCTTCAATCCTCATAGTTCAAAACCCCTCATTTCTATTTTAAAAGGAACAAGAAAGTAAACCCACTTTCAAAAAAAAAAAAAAAAAAAAATCTCTCATCTTCTTAAATCAACAATCAATTTTCAAAACAAATCAAAGGATGATTTCAAAAATCATCTAGATCTTGCAAAAACATATATATAACTATATTTCAACATAACCATTTTTCATGCCAAGCTATTTAAAAGGGTAATATTTTTACCAAATTCTCTATCAATAATAATTTCACAGTTTTTTCTAAAATTACTTAACTAACATGATATTTACTTCAAAAATTATGAAATATGCCCAATAGTAACATTTTCAAGGTTATGAGTTTGAAAGTTCACATTTCACATTTTTATTTTCATAAAAATGCACATAAATTAATCATCAACATATCATCTTTTATAAAGTATCATGAACATAACACTTTTAGAGTTTTTAATCCCAAAACAACTCTATAATCCCAACTTAAGCATTTACTCAATATTCATCAACATAAATTTATTTTTCTCAAAAATAAATTCCAAATCAAAGATAAAAAAAAAATATTTCAACTTAATATTTCTCAAAATAAATCATCTAATCATAATATGATGTAGATACAATCCATACAATTATTAAAATTAAATTTTCAAATTTTTAGTAACAAAATTTCAACACAAGGTGGTCTTCCCAAATCAACCTCAAAATACCACTTTTCTTAACATTCCAGCATTATTATTCTTCCAAAAATTACCTAACAAAAATCTGGAAAAAAAAATATATGCAATACCTCTTATAATGATATATTTTCTCAAAATAACCCTAACATAACTTTAATGTAAAAATATGAAGAAAGTCTCTATCTCAAATAATGAAGAAGAGCAGATCTGGAAGGCAGATCTTGCCCGATTATGAATTCGAGACTACCATTACGAAGATCACGACGAGCTCTCCGACTTTTATTTACAACACTTTTGTAAAATCTCACTCTAAAGACTGCTACTCGAAACTCAAAAGGTGAGCAACAATGGAAGAATAGGGAAAAAGAGAGAGATCGACATAGACGAGAAAGAGAGCCAAGCTCTTTGCTCAATGAATAAGAAAACAAAAGCAAAAGAATTGGAAGGAAAGAAGAGAAAGTGAGTGAGGTGTGGGGGGGGGGGCGGGGGACAACCCATGTGGGTTCGCTTCCCCATGGATGATCACCTAATTTAATATCATACAAATTAATACAGAATATATGGTAATAATACCTCAAATTTTTATAATATAAATTATAAAATAATATAATTTTTCTTACCACAAAATATAACATTTTTGTACACCACAAAATATAATATTTTGCTCACTATGAAATATACACATTTTCATTCTTTGTAAAATATATAATTTCTCACCATATAGTACACACCATAAAATCAAATATAAAATATATATTATAACCCCGATATAATAAATAATAGCAACTCTCAAGGTGGTTACTACTACCAATCACATAATTAAAAAGAACCAAACAGTTAAACATGAGTCACTAAATAAACTCAAATTAAATTAAATCTAAATCATGGGTCTCACCCATAAGTTAAACATCACCCAATTATACATCAAAGTAGACCTAATAAACTAATCTCAAGTCATGGCCTAAACACTCAAAACTTAATATCAAATTCTGTTATACACTAAACCGAACACCGATCAGTCCGCGAATTTTTATAAAATAAATACTCATCAATAAATTCTAAAATATTTACCCAACGTGATAGAATCGTATGGGAACAACATATAAAAATTTCAAAATTTTCTAAGATCGGAAACTATTTTTAAAAAATACAAATTTGAACTGTTTTCGCACAGAATTTACACAGTAATCAAATTCAAAAATTTACTCAACTAAATTATGCGCTGGCTATTTAAAAAAAAAATTCTGGATCATTACACAACCCATGACATATATATATATATATATATTGTGGGTTCTACCATATTAGTTTATCTCCTCATCTTCTAGTTTTATCCCAAAACAAAGTTGGCCTTGTTGGAACAATCTTCTGTGTAAATAAAATAACTAGAAAAAAACAAACAAAAATAAATAAATCTTACAGAATTTATTTCGTTGAATCGAATAAATAATTCAAGACCAAATCGAGTGTGTGACACTCTGTCCTTAAGACAGATTCACCCCGCTACGGTACTTACGGTTGAGCGGCGTCTATCTCCCAAGATACAATGATCTTCACAAATTGTAGTAGTACTCCAAACAATTTGTTCGGCGAACCAAACCTATGTTCTAACTCTCTGAAATTATTTATTCCTAAAAAATGAAGATTAATGCACTAATACACCAAAGATAACAAACTGGACAGCAAATAATATTTCAGACTGATTTTTGGGATACCCTAGACTGCTGGAATATGGCTCTATTTATAGGCAAAAATTATCCACAGCCTGAACAGGTGCTGTTTAGACAGAACCGGTACAAAATATTTTGAACTCAAAAAGAGGTTCTTACTGTAAGCACATTTGAATACCAATATTCAAACAATTTGTCCGCTAGTGGAAAATTTCAAATTTTGTCCGTTAGAGCAAATCTTTCAAACTGTTGCATCTTTATTTTATAAACTATTTTGAATGTATATATATATATATATATATATTAAACAAATTGAATAGTTTAATAAATAAATGAAAAGGTACAAACTTTAGGAAACCACTTAGGAACCTAAAATTTGAATTTAGAATTAAATTAAATTCTCACAATTACAAATTTTAGGAAACCACTCAGGAACTCAAAATTTGAATTTTAGAATTAAATTAAATTCTCACAATAATTTTATTGAAAAAATTCAAAAGAATTTTATCTAAAAAATTAATGTTAGACCTAAAATGACGTCAACTTCACATTCACTCATAAATGGTTTTGACATTCCGTCTTCACCGTGTGACTTGCCACGCGGCAAGGAACACGTCACCTCTTCAGACCCACCCCAAAAGACGTTTGGGGCCCACTCAAATTTGCCTATATTAAACCATTTTTCCAACAATCCCCCACATGAATGGAATTTGACGGAGAGAAAATGCAACAACATGATCTAAATTCAGAGAGTACAGAAATTGAAAATATTCTGCAAAGGATAGGTAGCTTTTGGCTTTGAACCTTCCCTTGTGAGACACTATCGGATTTACTAACTAACCAGCAAACATGATGTCTTGAACTGTTCAGCCGTTTGTGTAAACCAAGACAATACAACTCACACAGTATATTCCCAGACACAGTTTAGTTCTCACTATTGTGTTCATTTTGGCCCTGAACAACCTGATCTCTCATGAGTGCTCTAAAGACTTGTAGCCCTTTACAAATCTGGGCCTCGTTTGGGAAGTGGCTATTTAGTAGGCTATTTTAGTTTTTGGCTATTTTAGTAGGCTAAAATTTTTGTGTTTGGGAAGATGATTGGATTTTTTTGTGGTTGGATGTGATGTTTGTGAGAGAAAAAGTGAAATGCTTATGGGTTTGATGTGATATTTGTCTTATTAGCTATTTTAGCCTATTTTGTCTTTTTGTGATTTTTAGCCTAAACTAGGCTATTTTTTTTCTTCCCAAACAACCCCCTTATAGAACCTGCCCAGTTCAAACTCACAGAGGTAATTCTTATGAAGAGTATCCTGCCATACTCCACTAGGTTTACCTAGATATAAGAATCATTAAAAGTATTACTTAACCTAAATTGCTGCAGACATCACTTATTTTATCATAGAAATGAGTAGGAGTTGGACTCCACAGTGATCCTTCTGAGTCAATCACAACTTGGTTGTCCCTTTGAACCTAGATCTTGGGATCTCCAGTCAACTAGGTTGGGTTGCCGTTGTGGTAACTCTTATTTAATAGGCTTAAGTCCCATTCACCTCGATGAATTCTCAACTAACTCTCTTGCTAACCCTTTGGTTAGTGGATCCGCTATGTTGTCTTTAGACTTAACATATTCTATGGACATAATTCCATTAGGGAGTAGTTGTCTTACGGTATTATGTCGACGACAAATGTGTCGAGACTTACCGTTATACATATGACTCTGTGCTCTACCAATTGCTGATTGACTATCATAATGTATGCATATAGCAGGCACCGGTTTTGGCCATATTGGAATATCTTCAAGGAAGTGGCGAAGCCATTCTGCCTCTTCCCCTGCTTTGTCTAAAGCTATGAATTCAGATTCCATAGTAGACCTAGCAATACAAGTCTGTTTGGAAGATTTCCAAGATACAGCCGCCCCACCAAGAGTAAAGACATACCCACTAGTGGACTTTGAGTCTTTTGTATCCGATATCCAATTTGCATCACAGTATCCTTCAAGTACTGCTGGATATCTAGTATAATTAAGCCCAATGTTACGAGTAAATCGGAGATATCTAAGAACCCTTATAATTGCTTTCCAGTGTTCTACTCCCGGATTACTTGTATATCTACTTAATTTACTTACTGCATAAGCTATATTTGGACGAGTGCAGTTCATTAAGTACATTAAGCTTCCAATAATTTGGGCATACTCTAATTGAGAAATACTTTCCTGTACATTCTTAGAAAAATACAAATTAATATCTACAGGTGTTCTTACAAGATGATCATCATCTTTGCTGAATTTGTCAAGTATTTTCTCAATGTAATGAGATTGTGACAAAGTATATCCTTCTGATGTTTTGGTAATTTTCATACCAAGTATTACATTAGCAATGCCCATGTCCTTCATGTCAAAATGTTCATTCAACATTTTCTTGGTAGTTTTAATCATGTCATTATTACTACCAATGATGAGCATATCATCTATATAAAGACATACAATGACATAACCTTTATCTGTGTTTTTAATATAAACACATTTGTCACACTTATTAATTTTAAATCCATTTGACATCATTGCCTTGTCAAATTTCTCATGCCATTGCTTTGGCGCTTGTTTTAAACCATATAATGATTTAATCAATTTACACACTTTCTTTTCTTTCCCTAGAACAGAAAACCCTTCTGGTTGTTCTATGTAAATTTCTTCATTTAACTCACCATTTAAGAAAGCGATTTTAACATCCATTTGATGAATTTCTAGATTATATAGAGATGCAATGGCAATTAGCATTCTAATGGATGTTATTCTAGTAACCGGTGAGTATATGTTAAAATAGTCTAGACCTTCTTTTTGTCTAAATCCTTTGACCACAAGTCTTGCCTTGTATTTGTCACTTGATCATCCGCTTTCATTTTCCTTTTGAAAATTCACTTGTACCCAAGAGGTTTACAACCTGGTGGAAAATCCACCAATTCCTAAGTGTGATTTTGCAAGATGGATTCAACTTCACTGTTGACAGCTTCTTTCCATAAAGGAGCTTCAGGACTGGACATAGCCTCTTTAAAAGTTAAAGGCTCATTTTCTAACAAAAATGTTAGAAAATCTGGACCAAAAGATTTTGAGGTTCTAGCACGTTTACTACGCCTAGGTTCTTCTTCCTCATTTTGGTCTAACTCTTGCTCTTGATCATGTTCTTGATCATTACTAGTAATAGTATCAAAAGATCTCTTATTATTACTAGTCTCTTGTCCAGTTTTATTTGGAAATACATGTTCAATGAATGATGCATTCCGAGACTCAATAATAGTATTTACATGCATTTCGGAATATTCTGATTTATGAATCAAAAACCAATATGCACTACTATTCTTGGCATAACCAATGAAAATGCAATCAATGGTCTTAGGACCTATCTTAGTCTTTTTAGGACTAGGAATAGTCACTTTAGTCAAACACCCCCACGCTTTTAAGTATTTGTAGGATGGTACTCTACCATGCCACATTTCATAAGGTGTTTGATTCACTTTCTTTCGGGATACTTTATTTAAAATATAATTAGCAGAAAATATTGTTCCCCCCACAAGTTCTGAGGTAATCCAGAACTGATTAACATGGCATGCATCATTTCTTTTAAAATCCTATTTTTCCTTTCAGCAATTCCATTTTGCTGAGGTGAGTAAGGAGCGGTGGTTTGATGAATTATTCCATGTTCTTTACAAAACTCACCAAAAGGTGATTCATATTCACCACCTCTATCACTTCTAAGTTTCTTACCAAGTTGATTTTCAACTTCATTCTTATATTGAATGAAAGTTTCCAAAGCTTCATCCTTGGTTCGAATTAAATAAACATAACTATATCTAGTATAGTCATCTATAAAAGTGATAAAATACTTTTTTCCACCTCTAGTTTGAATTGATTTAAAATCACAAATGTCACTATGAATTAATTTAAGTGGTTCCGTACTTCTTTCAATTGAATGAAAAGGAGTTTTAGATAATTTTGCCTCAACGCAAACTTCACATTTATGATTTGAATCAATGTTAAATTTAGGTAAACATTCCATATTAATTAATCTACGCAAAGATCCATAATTAACATGTCCTAGTCTACCATGCCATAAATTTGAAGACTCAAGAAAGTAAGAAGAAGATGTAGTATTATTAATAACTGAGGGTATAACGGTCATTACATTTAACTTGAAAAGGCCATCAGACATGTAACATTTTCCTACATACATCCCGTTTTTGGTAAGTACAAACTTGTCACTTTCAAAAACTAGCCTAAACCCATTCTTACTCAACAAAGATCCGGAAACTAAATTCTTGCGAATGTCCGGTACATGCAGCACATTGTTGAGAGTGAGCTCCTTTCCAGATGTCATCTTGAGTACAATCTTTCCTTGTCCTTCAACTTTGGAAGTTGAGGAGTTGCCCATAAAGAGTTGTTCACCATTGTCCACTATAGAATAAGATGTGAACATCTTTTTGTCGGCACAAATATAGCGAGTAGCACCAGTGTCCACCCACCATTCTTTTGGATTTCCGACAAGATTTGCCTCGGAAACAACTGCAGAAAGATTGATATTATCTATACCATTGGAAATATTGTCCACTTCAGTCATGTGGGCTTGAGCAGGCTTCTTGCTTGTTCTTCTTTTGCTTTTGCCTTTGCTACAGCAATCTTTGGCCCGATGTCCCTCTTTGTCACAGATGTAACATTTGCCATTAAACTTGTACTTTTTATTATCCCCCCCCCCCCCTTTAGAGCCTTGTGATGAACTTTCTCCAGAAGACTTTCGTTTCTTGATTTTTGAAGCATGTTCCACCACATTTGCCTTAGACTCCATAGGATGCTTACCAGCCCGCTTTTTAGAATTGCGATTGTCCTCCTCAATTCTCAAACGCACAATTAATTCGTCCATAGAAATTTCTTTACGCTTGTGTTTGAGGTAGTTCTTGAATTCCTTCCAGCCTTTTGGTAATTTTTCAATTAAGACTGCAACTTGAAAGGATTCACTGAGAGACATACCTTCTGCGTGAATGTCATGCAGAATGAGTTGGAAATCTTGAGCTTGGCTGATCATAGTTTTTGAATCAACCATTACAAAATCCAAGAATCTGCCAACCACAAATTTCTTTGAGCCGGCATCTTCTGTTTTGTACTTTTTTTCCAATGATTCCCAAAGTTCTTTTGCTGTCTTGATTGGACTGTAGACGTTGTATAATGTGTTGTCAAGTCCGTTCAAGACGTAATTCCGGCAAAGGAAATCGGCATGTTTCCAGGCATCAACCGCAGCAACCACTTGCCGGTCGGTTTCATCCTCTTTCAAGATAGGAGCATCTTCACGGAAGAAACGAGCCAGGTTCAGAGTTGTAAGATAGAACAATATTTTCTGTTGCCATCTTTTAAAGTCAGTTCCTAAGAACTTCTCTGGCTTTTCTCCATGATTTATTGGCACTGTCACCACAGGAGAAGGGGTTGGCATCATTGCAGCCACCACAGTAGTACTTGTTTGGGCATTAGTTTCAGTAGCCATCAATTCTAATATATAAAACAAAATTATAATTAGAATTTACACTACACAGAAAATTAAACCAAATTCACAGAATTAAATTCTGTAAAAATAAAAGAAACAAGAATGTAACTTTTATTTTCCAATTAATTTGAAAATAAAATAAAATATTATTTAAACAAATTAATTCCACACAGAAAATTAAATTCTGTAAAATAAAAGAAATAAAACTATAACTTTTATTTTTCAATTAATTTGAAAATAAAATAAAATTTTATTTAACCAAAATAATTCCACACAAGAAATTAAATTATGTAAAATAAAAGAAATAAGAAAATAACTTTTATTTTTCAATTAATTTGGAAATAAAATAAAATTTTATTTAGCCAAATTAATTCCACACAGAAAATTAATTTCAGTAACACTTCAATAATTAAAATACTGAAAACAGAATTTTAATTAATGAAAACTCAGAAAATAATTTCTAAACCCAAAATTAATTTCTAAAAAAATTCCACAAAAATATATTCTGAATTGTTAATAACACCAGTATCGTACTACTAGTTGTTGTCAAAGAAAAGAGACAGTGTATTACTACTATCTGTCAAATAGCATATAATCACTATTTGTTTTTCCAACCAAAATATTATTTTGTAAATCCACAGAAAATAATTTTCTTCCGAAATTATTTACGAAGAATGGAAAAAAAAAAGAAAAGGAAACAAACGAAAAATTCTGTAAACAGAATAATTCGAATCTGTCTTAAGATTGTTAGAACAATCTTCTTTGTAAATAAAATAACTAGAAAAAAACAAACAAAAATAAATAAATCTTACAGAATTTATTTCGTTGAATCGAATAAATAATTCAAGACCAAATCGAGTGTGTGACACTCTATCCTTAAGACAGATTCGCCCCGCTACAGTACTTACGGTTGAGCGGCGTCTATCTCCCAGGATACAATGATCTTCACAAATTGTAGTAGTACTCCAAACAATTTGTTCGGCGAACCAAACCTATGTTCTAACTCTCTGAAATTATTTATTCCTAAAAAATGAAGATTAATGCACTAATACACCAAAGATAACAAACTGGACATCAAATAATATTTCAGACTGATTTTTGAGATACCCTAGACTGCTGGAATATGGCTCTATTTATAGGCAAAAATTATCCACAGCTCGAACAGGTGCTGTTTAGACAGAACCGGTACAAAAGATTTTGAACTCAAAAAGAGGTTCTTACTGTAAGCACATTTGAATACCAATATTCAAACAATTTGTCCGCTAGTGGAAAATTTGAAATTTTGTCCGTTAGAGCAAATCTTTCAAACTGTTGCATCTTTATTATATAAACTATTTTGAATGTATATATATATATATATATATATTAAACAAATTGAATAGTTTAATAAATAAATGAAAAGGTACAAACTTTAGGAAACCACTTAGGAACCTAAAATTTGAATTTAGAATTAAATTAAATTTTCACAATTACAAATTTTAGGAAACCACTCAGGAACCCAAAATTTGAATTTTAGAATTAAATTAAATTCTCACAATAATTTTTATTGAAAAAATTCAAAAGAATTTTATCTAAAAAATTAATGTTAGACCCGAAAACGACGTCAAATTCACATTCACTCATAAATGGTTTTGACATTCCGTCTTCACCGTGTGACTTGCCACGCGGCAAGGAACACGTCACCTCTTCAGACCTACTCCAAAAGACGTTTGGGGCCCACTCAAATTTGCCTATATTAAACCATTTTCCAACCGGCCTAAGTGCACTTGCCACACCTAAAATTACCCATATATGATAATACAAAGCATGAGCTTAAGCACTAAACACATGCATATATGTAGCCAAAAAAGCAGCCTTCAATAATGGCTTTTAGTTTGCCGAAATTTTGGAAGATTCCAAACACCCTTGCTTTGGATTTGTGTGCAGACTTGTTATATGCATATGGTAGCATACATATATGTCAATTCGACATCACCAAACAACAGTCCCTGGAACTGATACATTGCTAAGGTTGAGACTCTCTCCGACCCATTACTTCCATTTTATATAAACAGGCAAAATTACCAGCTAGTCCTATTATTTATAATTATTACCCATATTAATTCTCAAAATCGTTGGTTTTGTTATTAAGAATCGTTGGAAAAGTTGTGAGAATCTGTGTGAGTTAAGAATCATGGATTAGCAAGTTAGATTGTAAGGGTAAAATCGAAAACATAGGCCTATTAATTTGGAGTAGAATTTGTTGGGTATTAAGTTTAGAAACGGCTCGTAAGTTTCCCTTCTAAATATCAAATCGAGGCATTCAAATCCTTTCCAATACTTTTTTCATTTAGCCACCATCTAATATTTTATCTATAAGTTAGAAGGAACATTATGTTGTGACAGCCAAATGGTGCCGTTTTATTTATTAAAAAAAATAAAAATTAACACACGTCTTAGAACATCCGCATCAAACTAGCTAAAGTCGTTTTTTAACTAGTTTGATGATACTGTTCATAAAAAATGGGCCTCCATCAATCTCACTACAATAGGTCACTAATTTATGAGTGCTACAGTAACTCGTTACAACAAGCGGGACATTGTTCATCACAACAACACGGAGATTAGTGTTACCGGATGTCCGGCCGATCAACCGGTCAAAGGCCTTTTTTTTTTCTTCTTCTTTTTGGTTTTTGTTTTTTTGTTTTTTTGCATTTTTTAAGAATTCTTTGGCTGGTAACTCATCAATTTAATAAATAAATAAAAACAAACAAACAAACACAATAAGAAAAATAATATTTTAATAAGATTAAGTTAGAATAAAGAGTTTGATATGTAATAGGTACTAAAGAGATGACTCGCTAAAATAGTAAAATAACTTTTTTAGTTATAATTTGACTACAAATTCGAAGAGGCTGGTGTGGATGCTCTTAAGCCGCCGTCTTGCTATAGTGTATGTGTAGAACAACACTTTTATGTTTGGGTTGGCTTTAGGAAAATAAGAAGCTAAAAATAAATAAATAAATAAATAAATTGAAACAATAGGTTTGATTAGTTGAAAAAAAAAATGTACAAAATTGTATAAAACTTGAATTTTATAATATTTTTATTTGTCTCAAAATCATTTTTTTGTAAAAATAAATTTTAGAGTAAATTGCACCGATAGTTTTTATATTTTGCTTTTGTGTCATTTTGATTCATGTAATTTTAATTGACTCGGTTTTGACTATATATTTTTTACTTTGTCGCAATTTGATTCAATTCATTATAATTGTTAATTTTTTTTTATGATTATTTTTTTTATGAAAAATGTGAATATGAGCGACATGTATCACATAAGGACAAATTTATAAACTTCATCAATTTATTGAGTTAGCATCAACCAACTTATTAATTATTTTTCGTCAAAAACCCTAATGTCATTGTCAATTGGACCAAATTGACACAAAAATCTAAAAAATTAGGAGTTAAAATTGAGTCAATTGAAAGTGTAGGAACTAATATGACACAAGAGACAAAATTTATGGACTATCTATGTAATTTACTCAAAATTTTAAAAGAAAACTAATGTTGAAATATAAGCATGATACTTCAATTATACAATTTGTAACAATCATATAATATAAAAAGTACATGTAGCTACCATATATATATAATTGTAACAACTAAATTAAATCAAAAAAAAAAAAAAAGTAAAGTTGAATTCAAATGGTGAACCAACCAACCAATTCAATGTTCAATATCATTCTAAATCCAATTCCTGCACATACCAAATCATCCAAAATTCAAATTACTTTTCAAAAACATGCTCACAGGCTTGTGTTTCAGTTTTTTTTTTTTGTTTTTTGTTTATAGCTTCTCCTTATTTTCCTAAAGTCAACCCATAAAAGTGTTGTTCTACACTACAGAACGTGCGTGTGTTCCAATTTTTTCCTTTTTAATAAATAAAATGGCATCGTTTGACTGTCACAACATGGTGTTGAAACAACATCTATCTCGCTTCCATATGATCCAACAATTAGTCATTTTCATATTTTGTGATTTTTAGAAATACTGAATGATAGCTGGAAGAAGAAAATGATAGAGAGGATCCTCTTCCTAAATTGAGAAGTAATTCAAAGATAAATGGAGAGCAATCTTAAAATCAATTGAATGATATTATTTTCTTAATTAGTATTTAGGGCACTAATTTTGGAGCTTTTTTTCTTTATTCAACAAGAAGTTCATGCCAATAATTCTGCCATTGGATTTAAATTTATCTTGTTAAGATTATTGAGTTTCACTTTAGTAACTTCCCCCGCCCCCCCCCCCCCCTCATTTTCCTACCCAATAAAAAAAATAGATAAATTTAGTATTTATTTTATTTTCCTATCTTTTCTTTCCTTTCCTTTCACAAGTTCAATGTCCAACCATACCATAGAGTCCAAAACCTTTAATTCATGTCTTGAGAGAGTGGATATGGATCAAAAGCCTGATATTTGAGTTGCATTGCCAATGAATTTAAGCATAACCTAGGATAAACATAATATTCCAGATAGGAATACATCAATTATTGCAGCCAAACACAAAACGGCTAGTCAACTTGCAGTCTGTTAAACTTGAAAAAGAGCAGTTATTATTTGGACCACCTAGCTTTGTTTCTTGTGTTTGGATTTCCCTCCAAAGTTGATGCCTTTGATTTGGACACTTTATCATATTATAGTTTTGATTTGAAAAAGAAGATACTGATCATGACAATAGTGTCCGCATTCTGTTTTTATAATAATTCTAAATAGTGATGGCAATTTGGGATTTGAACAAATGAACCATTAAATTGTTTGTATCATATTATAAAATTAATGGTATCCAAATCATATCTTAATTTTTCTAAAGCGTATCTTAGTAAATTATTTTTATTGTTATGCACATGAAAAATGATGCTGCCAAGAAAATCTTTAGACAAATCAATGTCTTTAAACCCTATATCTAAAAAATTATTAAACAAACTTAGTAACATATAACATTATTTTCGTGACACTCCCAACAAATAAAAAATTGCAATAAACATTTTGTTGCATTTAGTTTATGAATTTAGGTAGAGATTTAGAAAAGAAAATAGAAAAGATGTGCAAAATTTGTGAAATATAACTACATCTTACATACATTCTTTCTTTTCTCTTTTTAAATCATTATCCAAATCCATAAATTAAACACAACGTAAATAAATTATCACTTGGTTCTCGACTACTTAAGAAGATAACAAAATCTCTAGTAGATAAAGTCAAATGACTGGTTAAATAGTTTTGTGACTGGTTAAATAGCTACTTAGTTTTTTATTCTTAAATCATTTATTCTTTCATTTTCTTTCTCTCATAAAAATATTAAATGAATATTTTAAAAGAAATTATTTAAAATAAGGAGTCATTTTTCCCACTTCACTTTACCCTAAATACACTAATTTCTTTGTCTTTATTATACATAGTTATTATTTTCACTCCACTTTACTCCAAATACACTCCTTTTAATATATAATAAAGATAAAGAAGAAAGTGTGTTGAGAGTAAAGCGAAGTAACAATAGCGACTCCTTTAAAACAAGAAGTATTATTAGAGTGTCTATTTAAAAAATAATTAGCTAAAGTAATAAATTAAGATTTTAACAAAATATTTTAACAACGGTAAGGCTCGTCTCCAGTCTAGTTTTAGATTGAATCGTACTGTTGGGCCTTCGTGAGCCCACCACAAAGCCCACATCGATGATTTAAACCTTTTAATATGTGGGGCTCGTCGAATATTTCATGCCTGCAAAACATTATGTTGATCGGATGTCGATTGCTACTTGATCAGATTATTTTTTGTTAACAAATTTTTTTTTTTAAATCAAATTGAATGTTGATAAAAATGTAATCTGATCAAATGTCTATCAATATTCAATCAATGTAACTTTTTTGTAGGGATGAAGTAGTTGATAAGCTCTACACATTGAACGGTTCGAATTATCGAAACAGATTATGTGGTGAGCCCATAAGGCCCAACAGTACGATCTAGTCCGATTACGGACTAGACACAAGCCACACCCTTTTAACAAATGTAAAAAGACAAATTGCATCAGTGGTCCTTGCATTTTATCCCTTGTAATTTCAATTAGCTCAATTTTAATATTTAATTTTATATTTTATGTCAATTTTATTTAATTAATAACGTCGATTAGAGTTTTTGAACTAAATAATTGACAATTGTAATCAATTAAACTAAATCAAGACAAAATTATAAATTTAATATCAAAATTGAAATAATTAAAATTATAAAAACTAAAATACCATAAAGACCAAAATATAAAGACTATTGAGCATAATTTATCCAATGTGAAACAAACATGTTTCACCCACAATATCTTTTATTATATTATTAATTTATAAAATAATGAAAATAATGTCACATGTTTGAGTTATTATGCTCACCCATTTTTCCTTGGATTATAAGCGAATAATATTAGGTATCATAAAAAAAATATCATGAAAATGATTATGAAAGATTTTTTACCATTAAATTATACATATAAAAAAAATTATATACTAATCAAGAAATAAAAAATTTTCATAAAATATTTGATGATATTTTTTTTTATAAAAATAGTATTATTCATTATAAGGCTGTCTTGGCAACATCACTTTCCACCTCAAAAGTCATTCATTGCCAATAAACTACTCCATTCACACGGAGGTTCTTTTTCGGAAACCCTTTTAAAATCTTTTATGTTTTTCCTTCCATGATTGAAACAGATCCTATTTGTATTCATTTGGCAAAGAATCTTCTTCTAAAACTTTGGGAGTCAACAGTTCCACACGCACCCACCCTTGCGAAAAGAAAGCCCATCTCTGCTGACTTCTCTTAATAAGGTCTCTGTTCTTTATTGCTCAATTCCATCACATGAACATCATATATATGAATATTTGTATATAAATATGTATGTATGAATGCATTTCTTGTTACCCACTTGCTAGCCGCTTCATTTTTGCAATATTTTCAGCCATTGATGGATCTAAGGGGCTGGGGCCGCACCTCTAAAAATTTGAAAAATATTATATATTATATTAGAAATTTTAAAATAATTTAAAATTATAAGAGTTTGCACGCCAAATTTTTTTTAAATCATTTCAAAATTATACAGAGTAGCTCCTAATATTTTAAACTATAGAATAGCTCCCAAAGTCATAATTCTAGAACCGTCCCTGACCTTTCCTGTCATTCTTTAAGATTTTTATCAGTTTGTGATTCTTGGTATCATTCTACTTGGTAACTACTAGAAATTGTCTTATTTTTATTTTATTTATTTTTTTATAAAGTCTATGTTCTTTATTGATCATTTCATGACATAAGCATTATGTATGTATGTATGTATGAGTCTATTTCTTGTTACCCTCTTGCTATCTGTATCATTTTTGTAATCTTTTTCAAACCATAGATTCAGGTATTTGTTTTTATTCCTTGAGATGCTCAAATTTTCATAAATGGGCTATCTATCTTTTTCTGAAAATTTTAAAAATTTATATCAGTTTGTTGCGTTGCTTTTCAAGCAACATTTTTACTTGGTAGAAATTGCTCCTTTTTTGGCATAAATTAGCTTTTCGTGAGTTGGGAATATCGTCTAACATTCATTTGTGTATTAGCTTCAATTTTTAATGTAACGACTGCCAGATGTTTGGGTTTATGTTTCTTTCTTCTTATCAATAGTTTTTCAAGTAAATAACATTTCAAAGCATATGTTACCATAAAGTCAATTGCCTCTCAGTATTAAGATTATTTTTGTTGTTTTAGAAAAGAAGCCATGACTATTGCTGAAACAAGTGGATCTCCAACTAGGCTTCAGGTTTGTGGATCAAACTTTGTTAATTTCATTGATTTCTGTGGCGAAGAGTTACATTTTATTATAAGAACATTAATTTTTGTTCTTATTTATGATATTTCAGGGGAAGTATGGTGCAATGGTAGTATGTTGGATTCTGGGACTTGGGTCCCTTGTCTCTTGGAACAGCATGTTGACAATAGGAGATTACTACTATAACCTGTTCCCGGTAAGTAGCCCCTTGTTAATTTCCAATTTTCTATCCTTTTTTGGTGGCTAAACTGTCATTTTTATGACTGCTAATTGCAAAGTCACTTTAAGTAATCTGATCTTTTCGTTTCTTCAAATTCTCTCTTGTGATCCTATGTTAACTTACTAACCAAGCAGATTAGGAGCAAGGTTTTTAAAGATTTTCTAAATTGACTATGTTGAAGATTAAATTTCTCATCTCCCTTTTTAGAAGAAAATGCTACTAGTAATAATTGTGGGTTCATGAAGTTTGGATTCCTCCAGCTGTATATTCCCATACAAAATGCTAGAGACCCTAAATATTTTACCAAATGTTCTACCAAATATCTCACATAGGTGTGGGACCCATATGATGTGGGTCCCATGTGGGTCTCACAGATATTTGGTAGAATATTTGGTAAAATATTTGGGATCCCTAGCATTACTCTATTCGCATATATAGGTATTGGGAAACACTCATGACTGCCAAAGTGGTCGTCATTAGTCTTGATTTATGTGTCAAAATTATTTGTGAATATGTAAAAAGTTTATTAAAATTCTAAAATTTTGGTATTTTCTTTATCTCAATGACAGTGTAATTAGCATGATATCATCATAGATACTGCCATCAATAGCTTAATCATGTGAACTCAATTCATAAATTCCTTATGTTGTTCCACATTTCTTCATCCTATCAAAATTTGAATGTTTACAAATTACTTCTTACAAAAGAACCATTTTGTCTGGATTCCAATAGCCACTCACTTTGATGTCGTTTTTTCGCTTTTGAAGAAATATCACCCTTCAAGGGTACTAACCCTTGTCTATCAACCATTTGCACTTGGAACAATGGCAATACTTGCTTATAATGAGTCAAAGATTGACACAAGGCAGCGCAACTTGACTGGATACATCCTTTTCTTCATTAGTACTTTTGCTCTATTAGTTGTAAGTATTGCAATGACTCCATTTTGTGTGTTTCACAGTTCAGTTTCCTTAATTATTAAATCATCCACCACAATAACCAATGTGGATGTACTTTGGCGTCATTTTGACAGTTGGATTTAGCAACATCAGGGAAGGGAGGAATCGGAAATTTTATTGGTATATGCATCATTGTTGCTGCTTTCGGAGTTGCAGATGCCCATGTTCAAGGTGGAATGGTTGGAGACCTATCCTTCATGTGCCCTGAGTTCATCCAAGTAAGCCCTTTTAGTTAAAAGAGTACTATTTCTTTGACTAGTTTTGCTTTCATTTCTACCTATTTGAATGAATATGATTGGTTCATGAATATTCTTGTAATGAATTTTTGCAGTCTTTCCTAGCTGGTTTGGCAGCCTCAGGGGCTCTCACCTCTGCTTTGAGGCTCATCACAAAAGCAGCCTTTGAAAAATTGAATAATGGCCTTCGCAAGGGAACCAGTATGTAATACTCTTACTGATAAACATACTTTCTGGGATTTTTTTTTTTTTTTTGGGAATACTTTTTGGAATTGAAAACAATGTTATATGTTGTTTTATCTAAAGTTACTGTTTTTACTAACTTGCTAATTAACAAACAAACACAGTGGGATAGTCTATCATTTATTTTACTACAATTGAAAATTCTATAATGGCAAATAGTTCAAATTAAGGAGAAAAATGTGAGTAGTTAAGCTTACTTATTATTTTTGTCTTTAGTGAAATCTTTTCAAATTTGAGTCAAATTTTTTAGTTTTTATGTCCATCTAGACAATGCAAAAAGTCCACTAAAAATGAAAATAAGTCAAATTTTGTCCAAAAAACCTAAAAAAGTTGGCTTATTTTTATTGGAAAATCCAATTTTCTTTTGTAATTTTTAGGATCCACTAGTCTAAAAGAACCTACAGAGCAAAAAACCTTGAATCAGTTCAAATGACTTCTGTGGAGACAAGTGTAAGTCAAAATGTAAGCTGCCGCCAAAACAAATGAACAGAATCTCATTGTTGTGCATTCCTTTTCCAAAAAATGAACTTTCATCTAACTAAGATCTATGAAGCAACATTCAGATAATATTTAGTTTTGTCATTAATTAATTGTTGTATTGATGTCTTTTTGCAGTGTTGTTTCTAGCAATCTCGACATTCTTTGAGTTTCTATGTATTCTTTTATATGCATTCATCTTCCCAAAACTACCAATTGTGAAGTACTACCGCTCGAAGGCGGCCTCAGAAGGATCAAAAACTGTTTCAGCAGATCTTGCTGCTGGTGGCATCTACATGGAAGCGACCCAAGGAGTATGCCAACTTCCTTTGCATTCATATAGCATATATTACTTAAATGAAGTTTCAGATGACTTTAAAAGATTTAATTTTACCAAAATCGAGCGATTTTAAAACAAATTTCTCAATCCCCAGAAATTGTTTTGAACTTGTTACTCAAACCTTGTGAAGTCCTGTTTCGAAAACTAAACTTGGAAACACAACTTAAATTAAATATTGGTAAACTACATAATTGATCCCTCTAATTTGAGAAAAATTACACAATTAATTCGCTTAGCAATTCCCACCCAATAAAGAAAAATAAATAAATTATACCGGTGGAACCCCTAAAGTTTATTTTAAATTCTACTTTGGTTCCTCTGTTTTTGCAGGTGTTGTTTTTCTGTCCAAAATGCTAACGGCAATGGATGGAAAGATCCTATTGAAACACAATTGAAATACTGACTTGAAAACAAGTGGGTTTCATCAAAAATAAATTCTGAACAATCTATATCCGATAAATAAGTTTTGAAAGAACTCAACTTTAGTTATAAAAAGACAAAAACAAAAACAAAAACAAAAACTAACTCATTCAAAATAGCTTTTGGTATCTTTGCAGGCTGAAGATGATGACGAACAACAGAGGTTAAGCAACAAGCAATTGTTCAATCAGAACATAGATTATGCATTGGACTTGTATTTGATATATGTCCTGACATTATCAATTTTTCCTGGGTTCTTATATGAAAACACTGGATCACACCACAAGTTAGGCTCATGGTGAGTGCTAATTCATGACATATCAACCAGTTTTTGCAATTATTTAAGGTACAATTCTTTCATGATTTTTAATGATATCACATTCTATTATACAAGCATTCAACATGGGTATGTTTAGCTTCATAACATTCTAAAAGTGTCTGTTCATCTCATGTTTGATATGTCCTTTTCAGAATTCAAAGAAAAATGTTTTTTTTTTTTTTGGTTAAATACTATTTATGCAATAATCTTTTGTGAGATTTCCTCACTAATTCATTTTCCACATTTGACTTTGTTAAGTTTTTATTCTTGGCAATCCCGTTTGACAAAACTCTTTTCAGTTGTATTTGTTTTCGCACTTTTATTTCAGTAAGGCTATAAGTTTTTAGATGCGAATCTAACCCGAATTGTGCCTTGCAGAGAAGTTTGTGATATTAATACTTTCAAGATTGCCACTTCGTTGATTATGACGAGGATCGAGCTGTCCGGTCAGCTCGCGGGGGTCTAGTGGGCAGCGTCCCTTGGCGGGTCCGGGCAGCGCCCCCGAAGCAAAATGCAAAAATGCATTCAAAGTTGCCTGTCCGCTCGAGCAGACATTTCCCTGCTCGAGCGGAGAATGCTGAGTTCCAGAAGTTCATTCGCCTGCAAAAATACTGGATGTTGTTTTTTTCCGCTCGGGCGGAAATTTCAGCGCTCGAGCGTAGGTCCGCTCGAGCGGCCAATTTGACGCTCAAGTGGAGATCGCGGGACAGTTTTCTATAAAACGTGTTTCAGTCCAAATCTAGGATTACGCCTCCAGATCTTCTTCTTAGGTTCTAGGGTTTATATTTGTGGCTATTTTGCTAGTTTTCTTTGATGCTTAATTGAGTATTCAACTCATGGGTTAAGAAAAATACATCAAAGGTTTGTTTGTTCATTCTATACAAAAGAGAGAGTTGTTCTTCGGTAGATTCTGAAGAATTCGAGCCTGAAGCTTTGGTGGATTCTGGAGTGGCTCATCGTCAAGACAATTCCGAGGTGAAAACGGGGTTGGAAGAGGCACATAGGGGTTGGTTCAATTCGGGCGTGAATTCGCTAGGTAATTGAGAGTATACCTGTGTAATTCTTTTATATCTTCTTAGTAGATTGTTTTGTAGCTGTTGCCCGTAGTTTTTTTTATCACAATTGGAGGTGCTCCAATTGTGATTTTTCCACGTTAAAATCGTTGTGTTGATTTCTCTTGATTGGGATTGTTATATACTGTTTAAAATTGATACATAATCACAAATCAATATCTAGGGGATTTCTAGATTTTTAAATTGGTATCAGAGCAAAAACAGAGTGCTTCCATATCTTATGATACAAGAACTTAAGGAAAGGGAGAACAAAAAATTCAACATAAGGATGGACTTCTCAAACTTTCTAGATTTGGTAAAGTAAAAGAAAAGAAGGTACACCCTGTACACCCTGTTTTTATTTGTCATCATTGTGGTATGCATGGTCATATTCGGCCTTATTGTTATAAGTTGCATGGGAGAGTGTATTTGCCTAGACCTAAAAATAGGAAGTTGGAAACCAAGTCAAGACGAGTTCCCATTGCAGGGGAAATGAACTACAACGTCAAGACACCACCCAAGAACCGCAATTCTTGCAACTTTGTTTATACTAAAGCGGTTTGGGTAAGAAAACTTGACTTGTGTTAATTTGTTTATTCTTTTTAGTTTTTGGATTTCTGTGTGTTTTTTTCTTTTTGAGTCATTTAATGTGTGCATGTGTTGTTTTCTGTCTTGCTTTATTGTTGAAAGAAAAAAAAAATCCAAAAAGATTTTCTTAGTATGGTTTTGCAAACGTGGTGCATATTGGAATTGATGAGAATCACCATTACATGTTAATATGTGTGTGCTTTCTGTGGTCATTACTCATTTTGGAGTGTGTGTTCTTTGATCAGTATGTCTCATTCTGTACACACTCTTGGATTAGCTAATATTGGAGTCTTCTGCCTTAGTGATCTTTTTTCTCTTTGGACTTCTGGTATTGTATCTTTTGCTTTTCTAGAGGAATTGACCTATACTAGCGCATCATGGGTGATGTTGAGTCTCTTAACCACCTTTCATTTTTTTGCAACTCCACGGCTTTCCCCTCTGTTCTTTGTAGTCCAGGCATGAGGAAAAGGCTACCTCAGAGTCACCAACCAGGCCATCCTTATCATATCCATGCTTCTCTGGTTCAGTTTCCATACTCTTAAGCGTGTTAGCCGCCAATGAGTGTGAAAAAGAAAGAAAAATGTGAAAAAGAAAGAAAAGAAAAAAATGTGTGAAAAAGAAAAAAAAGGGATTCATTGCTTGAGGGGGAGCCTCCGCTTTTACTCACCAAATATCCTTTGATTCCTAGTAGTTTGATTTTCCTTAATTGTGCATAGATTCTCTTGTCAGATATCCAGCTTTCATATCGCTACTAGGATTTGAATCTAGTTTTGTCAAACTCCAAGAGTCACACACACACTTTTTCTCATGGGATCTATGCTTTTTACATAACGCATCACTTTCTTTTATGAGGAATCTTCTAGAGGCTGTGCATATTGTGTTTTCAAGTAATTGTGCTTCTTGGATAGTCTTGTGTGTTTTAAGGTACTAATATGAAATTCCTTGCTTGCTTTACCATATTATTTTTGTCGTTTTCTTCCTGTTCACTGTTTTCATTGTTTGTGGTTGTTTTTTGTGAGGGGGAGTTTGGTTTATCATTGGAAGAACTTGTTAACATGAACTCTTTGAATTGTGTTGGTAAGGGAGATTGGTCTTAGTTGTGTTGCATGTTGCTCTGCACTGCTTCTTTCTTGTTCCCTTCTTGCATGCTAGTTGTTTAAAGCTTCCTTTGTTAATTCGTGACAAAAAAAGGGAGTTATGTTGTCGGGTGCATGTGTCTTAGGTTTTCATGTTTTTCATCTCATGCTTCAAGATAATTTAGTCATATGTTTATTGCTTTTTCCTATACTTTTGTGGCACTAATAGTTGTTTTGGAGATTGTGGCACTAATAGCTGTTTTGCAGATCATGACATTGAGAGAGAAGTTTGCGTTTGTTGGCTGTAATGGGTTGGGGTGATTAATATTTTATGTGTTATGTGTGTTTTGTTACGGCATTGCCAAAGGGGGAGATTGCTAGGATTTTATTCTTGGCAATCCCGTTTGACAAAACTCCTTTCAGTTGTATCTGTTTTCGCACTTTTATTTCAGTAAGGCTATGAGTTTTTAGATGCGAATCCAACCCGAATTGTGCCTTGTAGAGAAGTTTGTGATGTTAATACTTTCAAGATTGCCACTTCGCTAATTATGACGGGGATCGAGCTGCCCGGTTAGCTCACGGGAGTCGAGGGGACAGCGCTCCTTGGCGGGTCCGGGGCAGCGCCACGGTGGGGTCGAGGGGCAGCTCCCCCGAAGCAAAATGCAAAAATGCATTCAAAGTTGTTTGTCCGCTCGAGCGGACATTCCCCCGCTCGAGCGGAGAATGCTGAGTTCCATAAGTTCATTCGCCTGCAAAAATATTGGATGTTGTTTTTTTCCGCTCGAGCGGAAATTTCCGCGCTCGAGCATAGGTTCGCTCGAGCGAGCGGCCAATTTGACACTCAAGCGGAGATCGCGGGACAGTTTTCTATAAATACGTGTTTCAGTCCAAATCTAGGATTACGCCTCCAGATCTTCTTCTTGGGTTCTAGGGTTTATATCTGGGGCTATTTTGCTAGTTTTCTTTAATGTTTAATTGAGTATTCAACTCATGGGTTAAGAAGAATACATCAAAGGTTTGTTTGTTCATTCTATACAAAAGAGAGAGTTGTTCTTCGGTAGATTCTAAAGAATTCGAGCCTGAAGCTTTGGTGGATTCTAGAGTGGCTCATCGTCAAGACAATTCCAAGGTGAAGATGGGGTTGGAAGAGGCACATAGGGGTTGGTTCAATTCGGGCGTGGATTCGTTAGGTAATTGAGAGTATACCTGTGTAATTTCTTTATATCTTTTTAGTAGATTGTTTTTGTGGCTGTTGCCCATGGTTTTTTTATCACAATTGGAGGTGCTCCAATTGTGGTTTTTCCACGTTAAAATCGTTGTGTTGATTTGTCTTGATTGGGATTGTTATATAGTGCTTAAAATTGATACATAATCACAAATCAATATCTAGGGGATTTCTAGATTTTTCAGACTTCATGTTCTTAATGATCCTACCCTGTTTAGTAAAGTTTAAGCATATTTCGGTTTATATTTACAAAAGTTTGGGAAACTTCAAATAGAACTGTCTGTTTTTATTTCAAAATATATGTACACAGCTACCAAAATTTATCTCCCTCCCCATCCTCTCCTCCAACATTCTATCACCACGTCCTGCTACCGTCCCCTCTGACCCACTATTGCTAACAACCACCTTCGACCACCACTCTAGTGGTCAGAAACGCCCTCCAGACTTCCAGCCACCATCCTTGGTGACCCCTTTGACCACCGCCACTAGCACCTTCGGCCACCACCCAAGCCGTCAAAAGCCACCTCCTCCCACCTCCTCTCATTTGTTTTCAAAACAAGTTTTTGAAAACATATGTGTATCAAAAACATTTTTTGTTTTTGTTCACTAAAAACAAACATAGACATTTTTACTATTTTTTGTCAACAAAAAATAGTAAACTGTAAACTTCACCAAATATCAAGGTGCCGTTTGGTAACACTTACGTTTTTAGTTTTCTGTTTATATTTACAAAAATTTTAAAAACTCAAATAAAAACTTGTTTGGTAAAATTTTTGATTTATAAATTAGTGGTCTCAGTATATAAATTTAGCCAAAAAATGAAAACACAAAAAATATGTTTCCGTTTTGAGTTTTGTGTTTTTTTTTTTTTTACCACCAAATACTAGCTACCACCCGCCACCATTTTCCACCACCACCACCCACCCCCCACCATCACCTACCACCACCACTCACCACCTACCTGCCACCAACACCCGCCACCAAATGCCACCCACTTGCCACCACCACCCACTACCACTACCATCACCACCACAATCACCCATCACCCACCCGCCACCCACTTGCCACCACCACCATCACCACCATCACCCACCACCCACCACCACTACCCACTCGCTACCACCTACCATCCGCTACCGTCACCACCCAACTATCACCACCACCACCCGTCACCACCCACCACCACCTACCACCCGTTGCCACCACCACCACCACCACCACCACCTACTCGCTACCACCCACCACCCGCCACCATCACCCACCCACCCACTATCACCACCCACCATCACCGCCCACCTGCCACCACTCACCGCCACCCGTCATCCGCCATCCACCTGTCACTACCGCCACCACCGCCACCACTCACTCGCTACCACCCGCCACCGTCACCTACCCACCACCACGACCCGCTACCTACCCGCCACCACCTACCATCCGCCACCCACCTGCCACCACCACCCACCGCCCGCCACCACCACCACTACCACCACCACCGCCACCGCCACCCACTCGGTACCACCCACCACCCGCCACCGTCACCCACCCACCACCCACTGTCACCATTTTTCACCACTGTTTTCCGCCACCACTTGTCATTTCTCATTCTTTTTTATATTTTTAAATTTTTTTAAACATTTTGTCAATTACCAAACGCGTTTGTAGTTTATGTTTTTCCAAAAGAAAACAAAAAATAAACAACAACCAGTTTATAAAAATTTTGTAAATATAAACTAAAAACGTAAACGTTACCATACACACCACAAATGTTTCCAGTATTTCGTTATCAACATAACGAATATATATATATATATATATAATTGGCACAATTTAGTGATCAACATAGCTTCAGTAATAACCCTTTAACATAGATACTTGCACTAATCTAAATAATCATAAATCAATTAACAATGCACTGTAAACTTTTCAGGTACGCACTTGTGCTGATAGCAATGTACAACTTGTTCGATCTGATATCAAGATACATTCCCCTAGGGGAATGCCTCAAGATAAAATCTCGAAAGGGCCTTATGATTGCTACACTGTCTCGTTTCTTGCTCATCCCTGCATTCTACTTCACTGCAAAGTATGGTGGTCAAGGATGGATGATAATGCTCACATCTTTCTTGGGACTAACAAATGGTTATCTCACTGTTTGTGTCCTCACAGAAGCTCCAAAAGGTTACAAGGTAACTTTATAACATCAGCCTTCAATGTTTGAGGATTACTTTACAAGTTAAATTATAAGCCATACATGAGGCACATGTTGTCAGGGTGGTGCTGGTGGGCCCACATAATACAAACCAATAACTCTCGAACATCGTTCCCTTGGAAGTTGTCTCTTTAAGAGCGGAAAAATAAAATAAAATGAAATAACGCTAAAAAACATTCATATTATTTGTATGATTTTTTGATTTTTGTAATGGCTTCTTAGCTTAGACATGTTTGATAACCTTCTTAGCTTTTTTTGTTTTAATATAAAATCACTAATTTGCCCTTCATAGTACTACATTATGTTTCTGTGTTTCTTGACTTCTGACAGATAGTTTTTTTTTTTTTATTTTATGATTTATTTTTATTAGAAAAAATAGGTATGTTGAAGGACAATAATATCACTTTTATAACTTATTAGACTAAAAAAGCTAATAAGTTGCTTGTTAACTCGTGCCAAAATAAGTCTGAGTCATGTTCAGCTGGAGATCATTTTTCATATTGAATTCAAATATTTTGCCTAAAAATTTATCATTGAGATCTTGGTCTTTGCAGGGACCTGAACAGAATGCGTTGGGTAATTTGCTAGTGTTATTTCTTCTAGCTGGCATATTTTCAGGAGTTGCTCTTGATTGGTTGTGGCTTATTGGTAGTAAACAACAATTTTAAAAGATCAAGGCGGCGAACTGCCTCTTGATCTTGATGAAGAAAGACAGTTCATCATACTTGATCATTACTGAGATTGTTTAAATTGGATATGAAAGAGGACCATGAATCGTCGAAGAGTGATCATCATCATTTTATTGTCAAGCAAATCCATTCCTTCACAGTGAATATTATATTGGTGCTTTAGAATTTCACAGTTTGATGTTTGTTTTTCACTTCTTTGTAATGTATTGAAAGGATAGTTTTTATAGGGTCATGGTGAAAAATAAAGATCAAGAATTTGAAGTGGTGGTTTATATGTGTGTATGTATCAATCTATTTATATGAGTAAGCAGCACAATAGAAGAATCATTATCGGATTAAACTCAAGGTCTCCACCTTTTTTATGTTTGATTTGAGTAGAGATTTGTGGAAAGAAAAGAGAAGAGAAGAAAAGAAAAAAGAAAAAAGAAAAAAAAAAACAGAAAAGCAAAAAGAAAGGAAAAGTGATAAAAAAAAAAAAAAAAAAACAATTTACATCTATCTTTGTCAATTCTTTCTTCTTTTTTTTCCTCTTCCTTTATGAATCTCTACTTAAATTCAAAATTCAAACACAAGCTTGGTATGACATGGGTATTACGTGGTGATTACTTTTGCTCTATTGAGTTGTTTAGTTTTAGGTAAATTACAGTCTCTATAATTTAAGCAAAGTTTCATTTTAGTTTCCATAATTTTAATTTGAACAATTTGACCCTTACACATTCAATTTTGTTGCAATGTGGTCCTTCATCCATCACTTATCGTTAGGATTTGAAATGAAAAAAGTGTTGGAAAATGGCTTTTGTAAAATCTTATTTTTTGCTAACTTTGAGCATTAATTAAGGTAGGACTTAAGCGTTATTTTTAACGTTACTAATTGGGTTCATGTGTTAACGCCGCGTAGTGAATAACATTGCGTATTTGGTTGCTCAAAACCATTTCCTGATGAATGAGAATTCAACGCACATTCAACGAGCATTTTAGCTTTGGGTGGGTTTTCTACACATTTATGAAATGTGTTTGTTCCACGTTGGAAAGGCTTAAGAATTTATATGGGTCTATAAACTCTAGCTTGGGATACTTGGGATAGGCCCCCAAGGGGTACCCAAGTTTGTGGAATGGTGAGATTATGTGTAAAGTGGGCTAGATCTATTAGACCCAAAACAAAAACCACGTGCCGCCGAGCGGACTGGATGGGCTTGGGCTCGCGTGCGTGGTGTGAAGTTGAGTTGGGCTTGTCTGATCCAATACTTATCTTTTTGGGCTAAAAACATTTGTATTTTATTTATTTATTTTTTTAATTTTGGTTTCAAAATTCAAATTAAATTGGTCCAAATTTTTCCTTCACCCAAATAGATCTCGAACAGGTTAAATTCCACTTGAACAGGTTTTTTCCTGTTGGTACCTGTTTTGAAAAGCCACCAGGTTTCCTACAAATAGCCTACCTTCCAGCAATGTTCAATGAACAAATTTTCTTCTTCCTTCTTCTTCTTCTTCTTCTTATCGTCCTCCTGTTTTTGCATCTGTTCTGCATTTAATTTTAGGAAGAAAAAGAAAGAGTCACAATAGAGTTTTAGTTCGCCAGACTTGATTTTGTAATGCTGCAAATCAAGTGCTAGTCATTGCATCCTGGGAAGTAGACGTCAGTAAATCTCGAAACACAGGAGAGAGGGCGAAAGCTACTTTAAGGAAATTGTGTCCAACACAAATCTCGACTTATAATTTCTGTAAGCAATTGATTCGGAATTTAATTTATATAATTATTTTCTAAATTAATTATTTTTTTATTTTGTTATTTATTTTATTTATACATTTGTTTACACATACACACATCTATTGTGGGAATAACAAAAAGATTAGTAGCAAAGCTAGAAGGACCAAATTGAAATTCAATTTTGAACCAAAAAAAGATCACTTGCAAAATCAAAGAGATCAAAGTGGAATTCAAAAAAAATTATAGACTCAAACTAACGATAAGTGGTGAAGGGACAACATTTTAACAAAATTGAAAGTGTAAGGATCAAATCATTCAAATTAAAATTAGAAGAACCAAAATAAATTTTGCTTAAACTAAAGGGATTACTCATATAATTGATTCTTTATTTATTTATTTCTCGTTATAGGCTTTTTCATGTATTGATGTTAGAGTTCTAGTTACTTATGTGTGGTTTGATTATAATTATTCATTCTTGTATAATTCACCAACCCATTGAGATAGATATATAGATAGATTTAAACAAAACAAAAAAGAAAAACCATTCACAGTTATGAATGCACTAATTTTCTCTGTT
Organism: Camellia sinensis; assembly: GCF_055761805.1. Taxonomy (NCBI): domain Eukaryota; kingdom Viridiplantae; phylum Streptophyta; class Magnoliopsida; order Ericales; family Theaceae; genus Camellia; species Camellia sinensis. The sequence continues at coordinate 162,996,290 of NC_138969.1, read as the reverse complement.
GTTTGAGTTCGAATGTACTTTTCACTTGTTCACAAAAAATAATAAATAAATAATAGCATAAATTATTATTTTGTATTAACTTACATTGTACCAAATTCTATTTTTGTTCTTATATATTCGAAATCATGGCAGTCAATTCTTATATTTTTGGTCAAATCTTACTTTAATCACTACACACAAAATCGTAATAGTCAAGTCCCTGCACTTTGGTCAAATCTCACTTTGATCCCTACACAAGTGTCAATATCTACATTCTATTACTCCATTGCTTAGATCTTTAACATAATCCACTCATGTGACAAAAATGTAACTACAAAAATGAGGGTAAAAGAGAAAATTTATCCCTATTTCTCATCAATATACACTTTGTCCTATGGAATAAGCACGTGAGAGTTATACAATATACAACATGTGTGTGAACGCGCGCGCGTTGAAAATTGGGATGAAGTGGAAAGAGAATAAAGCTTTGAAATCGAAAAATGCAGCAGGTTGAACACTGCGTTATTTATGGAAAACCAAAATTTGTGATTCTAATTTATACAAAACCCTAATTCATCTTCATAATCGTTTTATAATCTACGTTTTATTTTAGTCTAATACAGTCATAGTTTGATGTAAATTTTGGAATGAAATGTGTATTGTTGGGAAATGAGAATGATTTTATCTCTCTTAATCTCATTTCGCAATCACATTCTTATCACATGAATGGATTCTATTAAAAATTTAAACAATATAGTAGTAAAAAAATGAGACATTGACACTTGTGTGAGGACCAAAGTAGAATTTGACCAAAAGTGTAGGTAGTTGACTATCACAGTTTCATGTGTAGGGACGAAAGTAGAATTTGACCAGAACTGCAGAGAATTAATTGTCATAATTTCATGTGTAGGAGCCAATGTGGGATTAGGTGCAAAGTGTAAGGGTGCAAAGTGTAATTTATCTAAAATGAAACTCATTAGTCTTAGGGTAAATTATACTTTGCACTAAGTCTCATTTTGGTCTCTCCACATGAAATTGTGATAGTCAACCCCTTGTAATCCTAGTTAAGTGTTAACGTTGCCCTTCTATTATTCTGTTGTTTAAGTCTTTAATTAACATAATCTAATCATATGACAAACATATGACTACGAAATTAAATGAGGGTAAATAAGAAAAATCACCATAATTTCTTACCTATACACATTTTGTTTAAAAAATTACATCAAATTATAATTATATTTAGCTAAAACAAAATGCAGATTGCAAATGAATAAGAAGATTAACTAGGGTTTTGTAGAAATTAGAATCACAAAATTCTATTTTTCACAGTAACACATCCTTTCGTTTATTTCTCTTCCTTTTTCTTTGATTTTTCTTATGCATTTTTTATTTCAAAAGCTCTATTTTCTTGCCTCTTCATTCTTATTTTTAGTATATGAACACACACACACACACACACACATATATATTGTATTACATAACTCTCACATACTTACCATGTAGAACAATGTATATATTGATGAAAAAGTAAATAATTTTCCTCTCTTGGTATCATTTCGTAATCACATACTTGTCACATGACTGGATTCTGTTAAAAATTTAAACAATAGAGTAATAAAAGGGAAATATTAGTATAGTTTTTCTTTTCCTTTTTTTTTTATCAGCAAAAAAAGAAAAGAAAAGATATTATTAATGGAAATCAGAGTACAAAACAAATAATATACATCAATAAATAAGGTGAGTGCATAGAACATCAAAGCTAAGCTGAACGATCTAATTAGGTTGGCACTGCAAAACAAACTCAATGATATATTAGCACAATACCATGTTAGTGAGAAACCAATACAACTAGCCAAACAACAACAAAACATAAATACAAACGAAAGTAGAAAAACATAACAAGCCCAAATTATTATAGTAGTAGCAACAACTAACTCCAAAAACTGGCCCCATACAAAGCAAGTAGTGGCAGCAGTCTCCAAACATATACCAATCCCATTTCAATCTTACTTTCCTTTCATGTGTAGGGATCAAAGTGAGTTTTGGTGCAAAGTGTAAAGGTACAAAGTGTAATTTACCCTTTCATTTTAGTAATTAAATAGTTTGATTAAAGTGTTTGCTTTAACATGTTTTGATTTTAGATTAAATTTCAACCCAACTTGAACCCACATTTCAATTGAATTCCCATGCCACACTACAATAGGAACACACTTTAGTGACACTATACTAGTGGCATGTTTTTAAAAAATGCCACAAAAATAATATTTGGTGACACGTTTTGGAAAAATGTCACAAAGTCACAAACATAAACGGCTCTAGTGACATTTCAATAAAGAAGTGCCACATCACTACAACAATAATGTGATTTAGTAACATCAATTTTATGGCCTTTTAAAAAAAAATGACACAAAAAATTATTTTAATGACATTTATCAACATATGCCACTAAACTAAGTAGGTGTAAGAGCATCTCCAATGGTATTTGTTATAATAGCGAGGCCATTGCTATAATTTGGCAATGAATAGTAGTAATTTTTCAAACTATAGCAATTGTGCTACAGTGGTCATGTGCTATTTTGGCAAATCTTAACCAACTTTCCCTCCAAGTTTGTCGGTGTTGTTTGGATATTGGATTTTAAGTATTTTTTTTGTCGGTTTTTGTCTTTTGTAACTCTTTTCAAACTATTTCTAAAAGAAAAAAAAATATATATATATTTACATTATTCCTGACTAAAGAAATATAAAAAATGAAAAAAATTTGAAAAAAATAATTTATAATTCACCCCACCAAAAAACATACCACTACACAAAATATATATATATATATATATATTAACTACATTAAAAAATAAACAATCACCAACTACCCACCAATAATCATCAATTATTTATTTATTTATTTATTTTAGGCAAATAGAGCACGACTCTTTTCATTTCCAAGATAGAATCATCACCGTTAACGTACTCCAAACCAACGGCTGAGATGAATTCTCTAGAATCATCCAACCCATTCCAAGACAACACACCATTCTCTCTTTCTCATCTTCATTTTCATCAAAGAAGTAGGTTGAGCATCTTTCTTTCTATCTCTCTCAAGACAACACAATCTTGAGGGCTGGAATCATCTTCATCTTCATTCGGCTGGAATCTTAAGACAACACAATCTTCACCCTCTCTCTCTCTCTCTCTCTCTCTCCATGTTCATCCATATCTCCATCTTCATCAAACCCATTCACCCTCTTTCTCTTTCTTTAGATCTCATCTCACCATCATCAAACCCATTTCTCTATTTCCATTTTCTTGGAGACCCACCCACCAATCCCATTTCCCCTCTCACTAATCTGTGTCTGTTTCAGACCAAATTAGGTGAAAAAAAATACAAAAAACCCACAAATCTTTTATAAGATTTTCAAATATGAAAACTCAGTGCAAAACCTAGGAATTGGTTGAGATAAAGAACAAGTTTATCAATTATGCTGGAATCTAGGAATTTATCTTCTAATTTGAACTAGATTGCTTTAGAAATTTAGGGTTGACTGATGATTCTGAAATTTGTTATTGACTGATTGTTCCAAATATTTGTGAAATTTGTGAAACAAATTCTTGACTGATCATTTTATGCAGAAATTGGTGAAATTTATTTTGAGAATTTTTTTTTTTTTCAAGGAACAGATGCTATAATAAATAAATGAATTATGTTTGACGAAAACAATATTAGTGAATTTCGTTTAAAAAAAAACTTCAAACATTTCGGGATGTTTTTCTAGGAGAGGATGAACCGAGCTTTGGAGCCAAAATCAGTTATTTTTTATGATGTGGCATGTTTGGCAAATGCCATATCTGTTGTTAAATTTGACAACAGAAATGGCATCTTCTATGTTTAGCAGGAGGAATAGTAGGCCATTGGAGACCTCTTTTTTTTCACTCTTGCCAAATTATAGCTTTGGTAGCTCTTTTGGCAGCACCATTGGAGATGCTCTAAGTAACTTTTTATGGCATTGAGTGAAAAGTGTCATAAACAAACAATTTTTATGGCATTTTATGAAACACCACTAAACCAAAATCTTTCCAAACTATCTAATGGCATTTTTTGAAAAAACAAAAAAGGCAATTTTTGTTTTTTAAAATGCACACAATAAAAATAAATAAATAAATAAATTGAACTCAATATAACATGTTTTTAACCCCACTTGCCACATGTACAAAATTGACCAACAGACTTATATGAATTAATTGAAAAATAAAATTTTTAACTGCTTTCCTATACAATGATAAATTTACTTGAATTTTTAATTGAAATGAATTTATGATATCCTTAAAAATTGTTAATTGACTTGATGATTTATTAATAAAATGGCCATTTATTATGAAATTGGAAACTTAAGGGACATGATTTGGTCTTCGTGTCATTTTAATCCTAGTAATTTCAATTGACTCGATTTTAACTCCGAATTTACAGATTTATCTCAATTTATTCCAATTCCTTATAATTGTTAACAATTTTTAATAAAAAATATGCATATAAGTGACATATGTCATTCTTTTTGAGGCAAAATTATAAATTTTCTTAACTTGGTGAGTTAATCTCAACCAGTTTAGTGATCATTTTTTGTCAAAAACACTAACGATATTATCAATTGGACCAAATTGACACAGAATCTAAAATTAAAAGTAAAAATTGATCTAATTAAAATTGTAAGGAACAAAATTGATATATTATTTATTTGTTTATTTAAAGTGTGAACAAACTTATTTATTTATTTATAAATAAATAAATAAATTTATTTTGGGTACACCACTACCGTTCACGACATTACCAATTCTCTACTATTTTTTTTTTCTTTTAATTGAAGAAATAAGGAAATAAGGAAAGCAAAATACTGAGGTTAGAGACCCAATCCACGAGTTAGAGAAAAAGAAGCTAGAGCAGAGCTTTTAATTGAAGAAATAAGGAAATAAGTAAAGAAAAATACCGAGGTTAGAGATCCAATCCACGAGTTAGAGAAAAAGAAGCTAGAGCAGAGCCTCAATCCACTGAAATTGGTGAAGCAAAATTAATTTTGGCTGGACAAAGAGGCGGGAGCAAAATAATGAAGCAAGGGTTTATCATTCTTCATCTTTCCTTATCTACCATCTACACCACAAATTTGCAATGTTTCGTCTTCTATAATCTATGGAATTCATTAGGCATTCTTTCTCTCTTTCTCACTCTTCACACACACAAGCAAACACACACAATACCTCCATCTTTGTCTCTTATTTATGATGTTCTTGTTTTAGGCTGAAAATCTAATATTTTAACCCATGAATTTATTAATTTTCATCTTTTAATATTAAGGGTTAATTGTGATTTACTATTATTACATTTATGTTGTGATTTTATATAATGCCTTGCAAGTGTTTGTTTAAATGCCACAATGATTCGTAAATAACACCACTTGTCTACATATTTAAAATGGATGCAGATTGGAATTCATTTGTACACTCCACCATCATTGTTAAATATTAGAATCTTCATAATATTATGGATCTTTTATTTTAAACTACTTACAAAGGAACAACATTTGAAGATAAGTTAAAATTGAGAAAGAAATTAGTGTATTCGGGAATGGGTAGGAGTAACACCGATAGAAGATAAGTTGAGAGAGAATCGATTGAGATGGTTTGGTCACATTCAATGGAGACCAATAGAGGCAGTAGTGAAGAGATGCGATGCTGTAACGGTAGAGGGGGAGTGTTAGGGGACGGAGTAGACCTAGATTAACGCTAGTTAACGTTGTAAATAGAGATATGGATTTACTTAATTTGACCAATGAAATGACCTTTGATAGGGCTGCGTGGAGAAGAAAGATTCATGTAGCCGACCCCATTTGATGGGACTTAAGACTTGGTTTGGTTTGGTAACTTTTGTTCAGAATTTAGTTAAAATTGAGAAATTGAGAAAGAAATCAAATGTTTAAATCTGATTAGAATTTTTTCCTTCATGCTTACAATCTTAATTTCATTTTTATTTTTTAATTTTTATACATTTGTTGATAAATGTACCCTTTTGCTTAGTTTGGGTTTCAATTGGCCTTTACGTGTTTGAAAAATTACCTAAAAGAGTTACAGACATATGAGACATGTATGTGTGAATGTAGTTTATGTCATTTCACATGCACTGTGACTTCTTAATTTTTTAGATGGAATAAATTAGTTGATGTAGTATATTTTTTAGATAAGGGTGAGAAACACAGTTTTGGTGCTTCTTTTAGCTTTAAAATTTTAAATGTTGGAAATAACTACAGGTCAAGCACATACTGAATTTTTTTTTCCCCTCAAGAACTAGTTAGGTGATGATATACTTGTGTTGCTTGTACAGCTAAGTTTCATGATGCATTAGGCACTTTGCTTCTGCTTTCAAGCTTCCCTCTATATGAATTTAGAATTTTTTTAAATAACAGTATGTCTAGATCCCTTGCTTTATTTTTCATCATTTATAAATTCAGGTTTTGTTTTCCTAATTAAATTATCATATTCTTGCATGCATCTTCATGGTTATGATGGTTGGGTTTGGAGATTAGAATATTGAAGGGATCTTTTTACTTGGGAAATGGAGGAAGATGACAAGGATATTAATTTTTAATTTTTGTCCCAGATTAGAGGCAAAGGATAAAATGTTATGGACTTGGGAATTTAATGGTCAATATTGTGTAGCTTCATTTGTAATCATCATTAAGCTTCATATGGTCTCTCAAGGTCAGTATACAAACTGGTTTGGAAATCCTTCATTCTACCTAAAGTTCAAGTTTTTTTGTTACTTGTGATTCGTTGATTACTATAAATAGCTTATGTCCATTTCACGAAGGTTTGGAGTTTTTTGTTTAAAATGGGGGGGTTTATTGTTAGTATATCCTTTTGATTTGAAAAGGTTGATGAGATGGTGATTTTGATTTAAAATGAATGGATTGAAGAAATTAATTTGGGAGTCACTAATCTTTGCAATTTTAATCAGTCTTTTGATTCAGCACAATTACTCTATTTCTAACAATGAAATTATAGAATGAAAGGAAGTTGTAACTCTCCATATTCCTTGGACTAGTGGGATTGCTCTTGACGCTCTTATTATTGTATTTGGAGCTAGGGGTTTTCACGGGTCGAGTCGGCTCGGGTTCACCCTCAATCCGTCAATCGAACCGCACATGTCGGGTGGAAATACGAATCACCTGCTGCCTACCGTCATGATGTTCGAAATCGACCAAACCAAACCATTCGGTTTGGTGGTCGGATCGGACGGTTGATACATACACAGCAGTGTTGTCTTTTTTCTTTCTCAACAATATCCAAATAGAACTCAAAATAAAATATATATGCAACTCAAATACATAAATAGTGATTTAGTTTAAACAAAAACTCTCAGGCACCAGATCAAAGGAAAGAATTATGAAGAAAAAAATTGATAATAGAGTACAACACTCACGCATTATCGCAGTGTCACTATCATTGCCACTTGACGCCATTGGCACGCACTAATTCTTCATAAATCAAGCAAGAGAGATACAATTAAAAGTGATTAATCATCCTCATTAATTTTTAACAATCACCAGCTCCCATTTCGTTATAAGGTTTTTGATAGATCTGAAGGGTTTCGGTAGAACTTAATTGCCACTGTGTGAGAGAAAGAAGAAGAAGATGAGAGAGACAGTGAGGCTGTGTGTAAGAGAAAGAGAGAGAGAGAGAGAGAGACCAAACAGTGGGAGAATGGGTTTAGAGAGGGAGACGAAAGAGTTAGAGGGAATAGTCAAATGTTTTGAATAGAATAAACTAAAGATATTCTAGGGTTTCTAAAAAAATAAATAATGAAATATTCTAAGGATATAGAGGGACAGAGGGGAGAGAGAGAGAGTTAGAAGTTTTCTCAGGAAAAAAAAATCTAGGCATATCCACGGACAGAAGACAGAGAGAGATGAAAAGTTGTATTAGTAAGTGAATAATTTATTATTAATCTTGAGAAGTGGGGATACATGTCATCATTGTCTTTGGAAAGGCAAAAGAATTCTTGGAAAAGAAAGTAGGTCTCTATCACTATAGGAGGACATATTTATATTGTATAATAATGTAATAATAATTCGGGGGGGTCGGATTGAGTGATTTTTTCTGCAAGCAGTCCGACACTCGACCAAAAATCAAAAAATTTTGAAGCATACGGACCGCAATTGACCGAACAATCAGTCGAAATCGTCCATCATGTGTTCAGGTCAGTTGGGTCGGGTCGGATATTTCGGGTGATTCGGATATTTGAACACCCCTACTTGGAGCCTCTTTGATTCATTTTAGAATATTGATTGAGGTGGTATCATAATGGTGAAGTATGATTGAACCAAACATTGATTTTGATAATTGTCTTATGAGTAGTCTTTATTCTCTTACCTTTTTATCTTTCCACATTTCAAATCTGGATATAAGGTTAGAACCATTAGAAAGCTTGTTTCTGGGGAATTGATTTAGACAGAAAAACGACCCAAAATGGAGTCCGGACGAGGGAGTTATGCCTAGTTGAAAATTGGATACTTGTGTTGAAAGCAAGTCTGCTCGAGTGAACTTTTGACTGCTCGAGTGATCTGCGTGAATTATAGAGATTTTGGGAGCTTTCTTTCACCATTCGAGCCAAGTTTTGATCACTCAAGTGGTCTGTTCGAAATCTGGCACTTTAAAGTCGCTTTTTGGCCCAAACTCTTCATTCTTTCTTTCTCTCTTTTCTCCCTCTCCTCCATATCCAAAACCCTAGATCTTCAAACCTTGATTTCATCTATTTTTCACCAAGAATCCACCATAGATCTTGAATTAAAGGTGAAGAATAAGAGAAGATCAACATTTTGACCGATTGGATTGGGATTTCTTCGAGGTTTCTCTTTGGGTTTGCATCTTCTTGTCTTCATTCTTGAGGTAAGGGTACTTTTAACTTGATATATTTATGGTTTAAGATATATTTGTGATATTTTCTTAGTTATAGTAATATATGAGATGATTTTATGATATAAAGTGGGTTTGTTGAATAAAAAATGGTTTTCCTCCATGTTTTGGAAAAGTTTATGCATATCCTTCTTGATTATTGTTAGAAATGGTGAATATTGACTCTTTATGTGGGTGTTTGGGAAGTTGTTATTTTAGTAGGCTATTTTAGTTTTTGGTTATTTTAGGAGGCTAAAATATTTGTATTTGAGAAGATAGTTGGATTTTTTTGTAGTTGGATGTGATGTTTGTGAGAGAAAAAGTGAAATGATTATGGGTTTGATGTGACATTTTTTCTTATTAGCTATTTTAGCCAAAAAAGCAAAAAAAAAAAAAAAAAAAGGTTTTCCCAAACAGCCCCTATGTGTAAAGGAGGAGAAAACCCTAATTTTTCCAAAAGTCCTAGTTTTCAAATTTGATTTAATAATGGGTTTGGCCAAATTGACTATTAAATATTGAAATTGGGTGAAGGATTATGAAAATGGTGTTAAGATATGAGATTTTTGAAACTCTTTGGGTATATGTATTGAGATCGATAAATGTTGAGATAGTGAAATTGTGAGATTGGAGAAATCTTTTGGTTGTCGATATTATTAATGTTGTTGTGGAGTGAACAAACCTTAGGGAAAATTTATTTGAAAACTCATGCATCTTGTGCATCATAATTTCTCATTTGATTTTACCATTTTGTGGATGTTTGGAAAATGTCAAAGGGGGTAAATAGCATATGAGTCCAGGTAGTTGAGTGGGTTTCGGGAATTGAGTTATGTGTTGTATTTGGTACTCGTGCGGGGAGCCAATGTGCTCAATTGCCCTGTCTTGTGCATATCACTGAACGAATATGGGAAATTGTTTTTGGGTGTCCACAAGCCTATCGTTTATAGAGTCGGCGAAAGTGGAGAGGGAAAGGTTTTGGGTTCCCATGGCCTCACTGTTTTTAGAGTCAGCAAATGTGAAAATATTTTCTATATATGTGTGTATGGTTTTGCCTCTTACTGGGGGCGTCATAGCGTATTTACCACCCCATGGTGGTAGATGAAACTTTGTGTCACGACCCAAACCCTCCCCTATAGGTTTAGTGTCGTAACTGACCAGTAATCCTCGGATTACCAAAGGCCTCTGACCTAAATATCTTAAAATGTAAAGGGTCGCGAAAACAAATATATAAAGTATACATAGTCCATTGAGCTATGCTAACATATATGAGACATAAATTTAAAACTTGTATAAAATATATACTTATATGACGTCATATCCACATAAGTGTTGCATCATCGCACAAGGTGTGCGGGTAAACAAAAACAAAACCAAACGTTCATGTCATGATACACAAAAGAAACTTTTAGCATGGTCCACAAAACTTGACTTCTTTAAACGGGAACCTCCCAGTAAACACCCCATTTTTTACCGTCCTTAAGAGTTGGACGTCATCGTTTGAACACTCGATGATCATCCCTGTTCGTGTTCATCTTCAGTTCTCGGAGGTTTCGGCTACGCGCCTTGCCTCAAGACCTCTCGACTTGTTTATTTTGTGTTTGGTTTTGGCATCAAACACTTGTTGTTTTGCTTCTGAGGGTGGGAAATAGCTTGTAGGCCATCCCCACACCTCACCGGCTATGGCTTGAGGCCATCGGCCTTGTTTCATTGCCACCGTTGGCCGATTAGCCACTTTTTCTGGCCGAGACCTTTTCTTGAGGGAACTTGAACCTTTTGAACCCCCTATTTTAGCTTCTTGAGGAAGCTTGAATCTTTTGAACCCTTGGTTTTTAGCTTCTTGAGGAAGCTTGAACCTTTTGAACCCTTCGTTTAGCTTCTCCAAGAAGCTTGAACCCTTTGCTCTAGCTTCTCCAAGAAGCTTGAACCCTTGTCTAGCTTCCCCAAGAAGCTTGACCCCTTTGCCTAGCTTCTCCAAGAAGCTTGGCCCTTTTGCTCCAAGCTTCTAAGAGAAGCTTGACCCCTTTGCCTAGCTTCTCCAAGAAGCTTGGCCCCTTTGCTCCAAGCTTCTAAGAGAAGCTTAGACCCTTGTTCCTCTATATAAGAAGAGCTCCTCTTCCATTGCAAGGGTTCCAAGAAATTTGTCTAAGGCAAAAACCATAGACTTCCCTCCATATCTCTACATTCCAAGCTCCAAACTCCATTGTTCTTGCCCCTTTGCACACCAACTCTTGGACTAACACCTCCATCATCAACCTAAGGGTCTTGGAGGCCATTTTCAAAGGCTAAGGGACTGTTTCTTTGGACTAAGAAGCTGCTGTCCCCTTTTGGCTTCAAGGGTAATCTCTTTTCCCTCTTTATTTCCCGTTTTTGCACACACTTTTAGCCTATCTTGAAAGCATCTTTGGGCTTTTTCATAAACTGAAAAAGTCTTATTTGAGCTCCTTTTGAAGTTTGTTTAAGATCACTTTTGTGTTTGGGGTCGTTTATCCCCTCTTAGGCCTTGTTTGGCCCCATTTTGTGCTATTTTTGGTAAGCTCCGGGACCACCTTGTTTGGGCCTCCTCACCACTGAAATCTTGAGGGATTTCAGTGGTGAGAATGGTGGTTTAAGGTCCGAAGAAGGAGAGGGCCACCCCCTCTCCTTGTTGTCTTCAAAAAGTGTCATTTTAGCCTCATGTGTGAGCACCATTTTTAAGTTCATGTTGGCCATGTCTTAAGTGTTATTTGTGCTTATTATGTCATGATATAGCACTGTTTTTACTTGGTTTAGACACACCATGCTTGCTTTGCATACTTGTCTTGTAATGCCATGAAATTGCCTTAACATGTATCTAGCATTTAGACCACTATGTTTACTTGTTTTGGCTTAGCTTTGTGAAGCTTTTCTGCATGTTTTGATGTGGTTAAGGTCTGTTTTTAGTCATTTGGGTCGTCCATGATTTGCTTTGTATAGCTACCATGTAATCCCCCTTATGAGCCTTGAGTGTTGACCCCTCTAGCATGCTTTACTTGCACTATTTCTGTGATTTAGAACCATTGGCCATGTCATTTCGGTCCTCATGGTATGCTTGTATGCTTGCATTTGATGCCCCTTTCATGCTTTAAGAGGTTGGTGTTTCATGCTCCATGTTTGTGCCATTGTGTATGCCTCTAGGATTAGATCATTTAGATGCCATCTAAGTGGTTTTGGGGGCTTACTTTTGCATGATTTGGAATTGTTTTGGTCCACTTTGATCATTTGCTTCATGTGTCACATGATCATAGTTTAAGTCCTTGGGATCGGTTGCATGCATTGTTTGCATTGGTAGGTTGATTTGGCATCATTTTCTACATGATTTTCAGAGCTTACAATGCATGTCTTTAGTCCCATGTTTGGTCTCTTTTAAGTGTGCTTAAAAGTTGCTTCTATATGCCTAAGTGTTGGACTATGTGTACATGCATGTTTGTATGTCATTTTGCCTTCAGTTCCATAGCACTTGGCCACTGTTTGGGCTTACTATGGAGCTGCCCAAATTAGTTTAAGTCCACTCTTTACATGTTGTTACATGTCTTACACTTTGCATGCTTTGATTGCATCATGTCTTGCATGTCCACTAGCTTGCATATTTGTTGATTGCTTGTTTGTTTGCACTGCCATGTTGCATACTTAGTTCATATGCTTAGGTTGCATTTGGCATGCATGCTTTGCCTCTTGAATTGATTATGATAGAGGTTGAGCCCATTTGTTTGTTTGGTTTGCATTATATTTGAAATCAAAATGCACAACTTGGCTTCTTGGGCCATCACGCATCGAAATGCACGATTGGTGGTCCGAGAATCAAGGACCATACCCTTTTGAGTCATAAACATGATAAGGGGTGTGTTGGTGCATACATTTGCTAGAAATGCATTGCCATGCCTTGTTTTGCCCTCTGTTGCTGTCAAAACAGGTTCTGCAGGAAGAATTGGCCGGTCGACTACATACAGTGCCGACTGACCATGTATTGCTGGCCGAGAGCCACACCAGTGGTCGATGACCACATCCCCTTAGCCAGTGATCATTTACCTTAGCCGGTGGCACTCCAGAGTGTGCAGAGAGCATACCTTGGGACTTGTGCAGTCTCCAGAGGAGCAGAGCATGGTAAACAGAGGCAGCTTGTGCATGGCAATAGATTTCCGGGCGAAGCCAATCCAAGCTTGCATATATCCCTCTTCCCGAGGCCATTTTACTGCTTTAAATAGCTTAATTAATTTGTTAATTAGTTAAGGGTTTGTAATATTTAATTAGCTTGTAGGTTAGTAAATTTGTATATTCTTTCAGACCCTCCGAGTAAGGGCAATTGTGTAATAAGTGTGCGTGGGTGTGTGCATGTCTTCCAACCCCACGTCTTTCTTCCCTTTTATTTACTAGCTTTCGATGGTTAGTCTAGGGCATGTTTCAATTAGCATACAGTATGATAGCATGTTTGCATCCATTCATTCGTTTTGCATGCACCGGGCTCGGCACATCATTCTAACTGCATTTGTATTTCAATTCCAAATTGGATACGTGTTAGTTGTAGCATTTCACATGTCATTGTAGATTAGCCGAGCCCATCTTAGTTGCATTTTGCATGTGTTGCATTAGCCATCTTAACATGAACTAGGATCATGCATATGATTACTAACTAGTTTCTGTTTTGGCTCGGAGTACTCGGTAAGTTCTTATGCTTTAGCATCCTTGCATGCGTGTGAATGTTGCCATGACAGCATGCTTACCATGAGACTATTTGCTTATGTGATATAACTGCTTGAATGCTTGTGGACGGAGGTTGAATTACCTAAATTGGAATAATGCATTAAAACTGTGAGTTTTAAGCCCACTAGATAGTGGCAAAACCATCTTTTCTAAAGCCCACTTGAGGGTGGCAAAACCTGCATTTTAGCCTACTTGCGAGTAGCAAACCATTTTCAAAACAAACATGTAATGTTTTGTTCCAATTTAGGCGATTTGGTCTATACTTGTTTGTTGTGCGCATATGTAGACGCGCCCGCGGAGGGGGCCTTATGCTACTACAGTTCGGACTCGCGATTTTGTTGTCGCGGTTCTTAATCTGAACCAAAGAGTCCAAATCTGGCAAATCGTTTTGAGAAACAGATTTTTGAAAAAGTAGTACCAAACATGGACTGCTTTGCCAGATACAGAGTCGCCACCTAAATATTTTTTATAGGGAAATTTAGGAAACCCTGACTCGGTGCCGAAGGCCACATGTCCGTCATCACCGGAGTTGTCTCGGCTCAGGAGCTTGGGTACGATCGGGGAAGGTCAGCTATGAGCACCCCCTCTCGCCCGGTCCGAAGACTGGCCTCTACTAACCGTGATATCTGTTTTTGAAGACGTTATGTGTTCTTATACCAATTGTTAGCCTATAATTACTATGTTATGCGCACAGTAAACAAGTATAGACTAGATTGCCTAATTTGGAAATAAGCATTGCATATCCGTTTGTTTTGGAAAATGTTTCGGATTTTGCTACTCGCAAGTAGGCTAAAGCACGGATTTCAACGAGTTTTCTCAACTCAAACAATCCAACCTTCACCCACAGGCATTCAAACAGTTTATCATATAAGCATTTAGCCGCATGGCAAGCATATTGTTATGGCAACATTCACACGTATGCGGGATGCTAAAGCGTAAATACTTACATCGTACTCCGTACCAAAACAATAAACTAGTTAGCAAACATGCGTGTCCTAGTTCATGTTAAATTGTCTAATGCAACACATACAGGATGCAATTAGATAGGCTCGGCTAACCCTAAACGTGGTATGTGAAATGCAGCCATTCAATTGATGCACGTATTCAATTTGGAATTGAAATACAAATGTAGTTAGCATGATGTACCGAGCCTAATGTGTGCGATACAAATGCATGAATGCACGCATGCGTAGCATAAGGTATGCTAATTTTAAAGATGCCCTAATCTACCATCATAAGCAGGTAAATGAAAGGGAAGAAAGAAGTGGGGATTGGAAGACATACACACACTCACCCACACTTATTACAAATTTGCCCTCACTCAGAGGGACCAAATAAATAATACAAATTAATTAACTACGCAAGCTAATTAAATATTACAAATTGCCTAATCAACTAAGCAAATTAACTTAAGCTAAGAAAACAGGGAATCGCCTCGGGAAATGCACCGCCATGCATAGGCTGCCTCTGTTTTCCTTCCTTCACTCCTCTGGAGGTTGTCAAAACCTCAGGACTGCTTCTCTGGACATTGAGGAGTGCCACCGGCTGAATAGAATTGCCACCGGCAGTGTGGTGTAGTCACCGGCACAAGATGAATCCATCGGCTGCTCGTTTACTGCCGGTCAGCAATATATACTGCCGGTCGGCAAGGAATGCCTGCAGAACCTGCAATTGACAGCAACAGAGGGCAAGGCAAAGCATGGCAGTACAATTCAAAGCATATATGCACCATTCATGTCCCTTATCATGTTTGTGACTCAAAGGGGCATGTGTCTCGATTCTCGAACCACCAATCACGCATTTTCATGCATGATGGCCCAAGGGACCAAGTATGCAACTTTCATGTCAAATGAAATACAAATCAATCAAACAAAGTCCCAATCCCTATCACCAAATCAAAGGGCAAGGAATGCATGTTGATGCAATGCAACCTAAGCATGTTATCATTCATGCAACATGAACAATACAATATACTTATGCAAAGCATACAAGCAAACATGCAAGGTAAGCATGCAAACCAAATAGAGGATGGACTTAAGCATGAATTAGGAAGCCCTAAATAGTCCTAAAACAGTGGCCAAAATGCCCAAAAATGGAGGCTAAACACACATGCACACATACACATGTTATGGTCCAAGCTTCAAGCATTAAACAAGCAACATTCAAGCACACTCGAAAAGAGATTTCATGGACAATTAGCATGCAACATGAGCTCTAAAATCATGCTATAAAATGATGCCCAAATCATGTTAAACAAGATAGGCAAATGCATGCAAGCATGGTCCAAATACTTGAGGCAAGTCATGAAGCTTTGAAGCATATTTAGCATAACAATCACGGCATGCATTAAACAACTAAAAACAGATTTTTAGCATGTTAAAACAAGGCTAAAGGACTACTTAGATGGCATCTAAGTGGCTCAAATTTAGAGGCATGCACAATAGTCAAAACATGGAGCATGCAACACATGCTTCCAAAGTATTAAAGAGGCATGCAAGGCAATCAAGCAAGCATGTTTAAGGGACTGGAATAGCATGGAAAATGGTTCCAAACCATTGAAAATTATACAAGCGATGCAAGCTACACACTTATGCACTTAAGACCAACAAGCCAAACATGCAAAGGGGCTATACTAAGCATGCCAAGATCAACCCAAACACTTATGGACAGACCTAAAACATGTCAAGATAAGCACAAAATCTTCACAAATGTAAGCCTAAAACATGCTAGAAACAAAGGCACACAACCTAAGACATGTTAAGGGATCACAAGGCATTACATGGCAACTATGCTAAGCATGCATGGAGTACCACAACCAATTTAAAATCATGTTATATTATGGAAATATAAGCATGAAAAATAGTCTATACATACTCAACACACACTCAAACATAGGCTCCCTCAAGAGGCCAAAATGGGTCAATTTCAAGGACAACAAGGAGAGGGGGTGGCCCTCCCCTTTTGGAGACTTCAAGGCACCATCTTCACCACTGAAATCCCTCAAGATTTCAGTGGTGAAAAGGCCCAAACACCAAAGTCTCGAAACTAGCACAAAATAGCACAAAATGAGGCCTTTCAAGGCCTAAGAGGGGTCAAACACCTCCAAACCACAAAACACTCTTAATAAACAATCAAGAGGGCCTAAAAACAGAACTTTTTGTATTATACACTAAGCTCAAAAACGATTTTAAGATAGGTAGAAATATAATGCAAGATTGGGGAATAAAAAGGCTAGATTCTTACCCTTGAAGACCCCTTCACAAATGGTGCTCCAATGGCCCTCCTTGGCTTGAATCCAATACCAAAACTTCAAAATCAGTCCCTTAGAACCTCAGTAGCTAAGTGAAGGTGAAACACTAGGTGTTTGTGTGCAATAGTATGGACTAAACACACACAAGAGGAAAAAAGAGAGAGATAATGTGTATCTAACCCTAACCCTAGAACTCAAACCCTAACAATGGCTGTCTAAGCTCTCCAAAATATCTCAAGTGTCTAACCTTTGCAACAAGAGAGAGACCCTCCCTTTATGGCACTTCTTGTCTTGTAAAGCTTACAAGACAAGCTTCATAAGAGGGAGATCCCTCCATACACGTGTATGGAGGGGAGCAAAAAGCAAGACAACTGTCTTAAAATATCTGCAAAAGCAGATGCACAGTAGTCGGCCGGCCAAAAATGCCATTTTGGCAAAAAAATAGTGCCGACCGGCACTAAATAGTGCTGACCGGCAACAAGTAGTGCCGGCCGGCAATGTACATTGCCGGTGGCAGCAAAAACCAGCCGGTGGCCTCTAGCCACTGCCGGTGGTGTGTGGGGATGCCTCACAAGGCATTCCCTGCCCTTCCAAGGCAAAACACAAGTGTTTGGTGTGAAACCAGACACTAAACGGTCAAGTTCGGAGATCCTGAGGCAAGGCGCGCGAGCCGAGACCTCCGGGAACTCCAAACGAACATAATCATGGATAATCACCGAGTGTTCAAACGGTGACGTCCAAGTCTTGAGGACGGTCAAAAATGGGGTGTCTACAGCATATCATAGTAATTCTAGGCTAATAACCGGAATAAGAACACATAATGCTTTCAAAACAAGATATCACGGTTAGTAGAGGCCGATCTTTGATCGGGCGAGAGGGGGTGCTCATAGCTGGCCTTCCCCAATCGTACCCAAGTTCCCGAGTCGAGGCAACTTTGGTAATGACGGACACGTGGCCTTTGGCACCAAGTCAGGGTTTCTTAAATTTCTCAAAATAAAATATTTAGATGGCGACTCTGTATCTGGCAAAGTAGTCCATATTTGGCACTTCTTTACAAAAAATCTGTTTTCAAAAACGATTTGCCGAATCTGGACTCTTTGGTTCAGATTAAGAACCGTGACAATTTGAGAGTCCTGAACTGTAGTGAACCCACAAATGAACAGAACGGGGGTTCCCCCCCCCCCCGGGGTGTTCGGGGACGTCTACACTCCCCAAGAGGCACAGTGGCTGGCTGACACACCAAACTCCAGGTCCTCAACTCTGAGCCAGGTCACGCGCCTGGTCACCTACATACATAATATAAATAGAATGAACAGGAGCCCAGTGAATAATAACAAAGTAAAAGAGTTGAATGAATGATGTCTCATAACAAATTCATAAAATAGAAATAGATTCATATTCATATTCATATTCTCGTTCGTATCATATATAGAAATCAGAGTTCATGCTTGATCATACGTGGTACATCCACGCTAACAGATTAAATACAGAGCATCAATGGTCATACTTGTCAGTTCCATAAAGGAACCTCTAGTACTGGGAATAGATTACTTGCTTAAGCCACGATATTGTTACCCCCGGGCGAGGTCCATGAGACCATGGTATTATTACCTCCAGGCAAGGGCCATGAGACTACGGTATTGTTGCCTTTGGGCAAGGGCCTTGTGCTAAGTATGCCATGAATACTTTTCAGAAATTGGACAATCATTCATTGTACAAAACATAACATTTCATAAAACAGATCTTATTCCATCATACAAAAATAAATAAAGTTAAACATAGCTTTACTAAGTTATTACTCACAGGTGGCTCTGGATATAGACAGACAGAGCAGACTAATCAAATGGCTCACGGCGCATGACCTACATAATCATAACAAATACACACATTGAAACACACACTCGGATAACACTTAATTTATTTCACTTCGTTCTTAGTGTGTTTCTAAGTCTTATCCTCATTATTGCGTCTTAATCATGGCCTAGGAATGTCTAGGATGCAATGAGGATGCCAAATTGCACTTGAAAACACTTAGCCAAATTTGTTGTAAACAAAGCCCTCGCTCGAACGCAGTTTTCTTCGCTCGAGCGGGGGTTCAAAAATGTGAGTGGTCACTCGAGCGCATCTTCCTTCGCTTGAGCGGTTTGTAAACTTTGGAAGAGTACTAGTTGTGTGATTTTTCCGCTCCACGGTCACTCGAGTGTGAGACTTAGTCTTCGCCCAAGCGTAACCTTTGTCGCTTGAGCGGTCTGCAAAAATGATAAACTTCTGGGAGCATGTATTTTATACTCGAGCCAACTTTTCATCGCTCGAGCGGAAGTGCAAGATCACAGAGTGGTTGCTCGAGCGCAGGTTCTGTCACTCGAGCGTATGAGCAGGATCTGGA
The DNA here is from genome assembly GCF_055761805.1 of Camellia sinensis. Lineage (NCBI taxonomy): Eukaryota > Viridiplantae > Streptophyta > Magnoliopsida > Ericales > Theaceae > Camellia > Camellia sinensis. Next base: position 162,977,031 of record NC_138969.1, on the reverse strand, counting down.
ATTTCCAGATTGCGCTTCAAGGTTCAAAAATTGATTTCAAAGCTTAAATCTTGTTCACGTGGGCCAAAAACTTTAGAAATTACTTGGAAACTTGTAGTAAAACATGAAATTATGATTAATTCGCAAAATTAAGGCCCAAACACAAATCAATTCTTCATAATCAAATTGAAACTTTATGTCTCTACACATGCATGTAATGATGTATGTTCAAAACCTCTAAACCATGCACAAATGAGCTGTTTGAGTGTAGAATCATAGTGAGCTCCCATAGCTTGACAGAAATAAACACTTACATGTATGAAATTGATGGAATTAGAACTCAAGTCCATGAATTATGTATGCATGCATGATTTGGTTCAAATATATCAATTCTAGCTCAATTCTTGTATTACACAACTTAATTCTCTTGAATTCATGGCGTAGGCATCAAAATTGTACAATCTAAGGATTGAATTCTTACCTAGACTTTCTACGGTGAGAGCTAGAGGCTTAATTCTTGAGTCTCTAAGTCCAATTCTTCTTCTTCCTAGCAAATTCCTTTACTTGAGCTCAAATCTTCTCCTTTCTCTCCCTCTCTCACATTTGTTGTGTATGTGTGGGGGCTTAGGAATGTGATTAAGGAAAAGGGATGAGTGGTGGCACAAATAGGAGCCTTATTTAGGCTTGATTAGTCATGATTAATTAAAGCTAATCAAATGGACATTAATTACTCTAATTATTTCATTTTGAATCGAATTTCAATTAAACCTACCATAATGTTCTAAAAATTCCCAATAACTCATAAATCTAGTCAATTTCGTGATCAGACGCCGATAAGGCCTTCAATTCACAAAATAGAACAAAATCAGAGACAGATATTCCTACGCAAAATAGATAGAAACTCATATAGCACATAACACATGTAATGAATGCAAAATTTCACCTTATTTTCTTATTAAGCATTCTTAATCATGGTTTACCAGTTATTCACAGGTCGAGATTGTTACAGTCTTTCCCCCTTAAGAGTTTGATCCTCCAAACTTTAATTACCTTTGTTTGATTGAATATCGGATCCAGAGGGAATAAATCGGGGTATCTTTTCATCATGTCTTCTTCAGTCTCCCAAGTGGTGGGACAAATAGGAGCCTTATTTAGGCTTGATTAGTCATGATTAATTAAAGCTAATCAAATGGACATTAATTACTCTAATTATTTCGTTTTGAATCGAATTTCAATTAAACCTACCATAATGTTCTAAAAATTCCAAATAACTCATAAATCTAGTCAATTTCGTAATTGGATGCCGATAAGGCCTTCAATTCGCAAAATAGAACAAAATCAGAGACAGATATTCCTACGCAAAACAGATAGAAACTCATATAGCACTTAACACATGTAATGAATGCAAAATTTCACCTTATTTTCTTATTAAGCATTCTTAATCATGGTTTACCAGTTATTCACAAGTCGAGATTGTTACAGTCTTCCCCCCTTAAGAGTTTGATCCTCCAAACTTGAATTACCTTTGTTTGATTGAATATCGGATCCAAAGGGAATAAATCGAGGTATCTCTTCATCATGTCTTCTTCAGTCTCCCAAGTGGTGGGACAAATAGGAGCCTTATTTAGGCTTGATTAGTCATGATTAATTAAAGCTAATGAAATGGACATTAATTACTCTAATTATTTCGTTTTAAATCGAATTTCAATTAAACCTACCATAATGTTCTAAAAATTCTAAATAACTCATAAATTTAGTCAATTTTGTGATCGGATGCCGATAAGTCCTTCAATTCGCAAAATAGAACAAAATCAGAGACATATATTCCTACGCAAAATAGATAGAAACTCATATAGCACATAACACATGTAATGAATGCAAAATTTCACCTTATTTTCTTATTAAGCATTCTTAATCATGGTTTACTAGTTATTCACAGGTCGAGATTGTTACAGTCTTCCCCCCTTAAAAGTTTGATCCTCTAAACTTGAATTACCTTTGTTTGATTGAATATCGGATCCAGAGGGAATAAATTGGGGTATTTCTTCATCATGTCTTCTTTAGTCTCCCAAGTTGCATAGGTCCCCTCATGGTTTTGCCAATCTACTTTTACCAATGGTTTGACCTTGTTCCTTAGCCTTTTGATTCGGTAATTCACAATCTGTATTTGCCTCTCTTCGTATGTATAATCATCTTTCAGAAGCACAGGGGTCGGCTCAATCACATGTAATGGGTCTCTCAAATAATCTGGAAGCATTGAGACATGAAACAGATTGTGCATATTCTCCATGACTGGAAGTAAGGCTACCCGATATGTCACTGGATTGATCTTTTCAAGGATTTCATATGGTCCAACATATCTTGGTGCTAACTTGCCCTTTACACCAAATTGCGGGTGGCTTTTCATTGGAGTCACTTTTATAATCATATGGTCTCCAACTTCATATTCTCGATCTATTCTTCGGACATCTGCAACTCTTTTGGCGACTTTGTGTAGTTTTCAATCTCTGCTGAATCAACTTCACATTTTTAGTTGTTCTGCACGAGTTTCGGTCCCAACAGAGGTCTGTCACCTACCTCGGCCCAACAGATCGGAGAATGACATTTTCTACCACACAAAGGTTAATATGGAGCCATACCGATACTTCAATGGTAGCTGTTGTTATACACAAACTTGGCCAATGGTAAGTAGGTCTCCCAATTGCCTTGGAAATCTAGAGCACACATTCTAAGCATATCTTCCAAAGCCTGTATCGTTCTTTCTGATTGACCATCTATCTACGGGTGATATACACTGCTCAATCTTAACTCAGTTCCCAAAGCTTGCTGTAAACTCTGCCAGAATCTTAAAGTAAACTTGGGATCTCTGTCAGATAAGTAAACTTGGGATCTCTGTCAGATACTATGGAAACTGGGACTCTATGCAATTTCACAATCTCATTGACATAGAAGTTGGCCAACTTATTCGCATTATACAAAGATTTGACAAGCAAAAAATGGGTAGATTTAGTTAAATGATCAACAATGACCCAAATAGAATCCATACCTCGGGAGGAGCGAGGCAGTCCAACAATGAAGTCCATCATAATGTGTTCCCACTTCAATCCGGTATTAGAAGTGGCTGAATTAATCCAGCGGGTCGTTGATGTTCGGCTTTAACTTGTTGGCAATGCAAACATTTAGCCACATAGTCAGCAATACTTTTCTTCATTCCAGGCCACCAGAGGTTTTGCTTCAAATCTTTATACATTTTTGTATTACCCGAATGCATGGCAAACTTTGAATTGTGAGCTTTGGCCATAAAACGTTTTCTCAAATCCAGACAGTCTAGTACACAAAGTCGACTCTGAATTTCAACACATTATTCTCCAACATAAATCCCGATTTTGGTTTTGAATCAATCTCATCAAAATTTTTCTTCAAGAACTTATCTTCAAGTTGTTTCTTTTTAATCTCTTCAATAATTGCAGGTTGAGCAGAAATGGCGGCTAAGATCCCACCCTGTTCACGCATCACAATTTCAATTTCAATTTCATTTCTTTCTAGGTCGCATGTCAAATCCTTCTTACCGGTGAGTAAGCATGAAAAATTCCCAATAGATTTTCGGTTCAAAGCATTTGCAACGGTATTGGCTTTCCCCAGATGATACAAAATTTGTAAGTCATAATCCTTTATCAATTCCAACCATCTTCTCTGTCTCATGTTCAGTTCTTTTTGGGTAAAGAAATATTTCAAGCTTTTATGATCCCTATATACTTCACAAGTCAGTCCATACAGATAATGGCGCCAAATCTTTAATGCAAAAACCACAGCTGATAATTCAAGGTCATGAGTTGGGTAGTTCTTTTCATGAGGACGAAGTTGCCGAGAACCATAGGCAATCACTTTTCCATTTCGCATTAATACACATCCCAAACCTTTATATGAAGCATCATTATAAATTTGAAACCCATCAGTACCATTAGGCAAAGTCAAAATTGGGGCAGTTACTAACCTGGTCTTTAGTTCTTGAAAGGCTGACTCCTATTGATCAGTCCAATCCAATGGCACATTTTTCTGCGTCAACTATGTCAATGGCATAACAAGTTTGGAGAAGTCCTTGACAAATCTTCTGTAATAGCCAACAAGTCGCAGAAAACTTCTAACTTCAGATACATTTGTCGATCTAGGCCAATCTACAATAGCTTCAACCTTCTATGGGTTAACTGATAAGCCCTCATTATTGATCACATGCCCTAAAAATGCCACGCTGTCAAGCCAGAATTCACATTTGGGAAATTTTGCATATAACTTCTTTTCTCTCAGAATCTGTAAGGCAATTCTCAGATGATTCTCATGTTTTTCCTTGCTTTTAGAATAAATCAATATATCATCAATGAACACAACAACAAACTCATCAAGAAATTGTTTGAACACTCTATTCATTAAGTCCATGAAAGCCGCAGGTGCATTCGTTACCCCAAATGGCAGTACTAAAAATTCATAATATCCGTATTTAGTTTGAAAAGTGGTTTTCTCAATGTCTTCTACCTTAACTTTCAATCGGTGGTATCCAGATCTAAGGTCAATTTTTGAAAAGACTTGGGCTCCTTAAAGTTGGTCGAATAAATCATCTATTCGGGGCAATGGATACTTATTCTTCACGGTCACTTTATTCAATTCTCGATAGTCAATACATAACCTTAAAGACCCATGTTTCTTTTTAACAAACAAAACTGGAGCACCCCAAGGTGAAGTGCTCGGGCGAATAAATTTTTTGTTTAACAATTCTTGAAGTTGGACTTTCAATTCTTTCAGTTCTGAGGTTGACATTCTGTAAGGGGTCTTAGAAATAGGCTGTGTTCCAGGTACTATATCGATAGTAAACTCAATTTCTCTATCAATTAACTCTCCGGGTAGGTCATTAGGAAATACATTAGCAAATTCACAAACTACAGGAATAGTTCCACAGTAGCACTATTCGAACATACAATCAATACGCTACACAAGTAGCCAGGACAACCTTTTCTTAACAACTTCCTAGCTTTCATAGACGAGATCAAATACAGGGGAGGAATTACCCCATCCCCAATAAAGACAAATTCTAGCACCCCAGGTGGTCAAAACACAACAGATTTACTCACACAATCAATGGTGGCATGGTATTTAGTCAACCAATCCATATCCATAATACAATCAAAATGAGTAATACCCAGTGGTAACAAATCAGCATATAATAACATATCTCCAATCATGATGTCACATGCAGGATACACATAAGCACATAACATAGAGCCCCTAGATGGTGCAGATACAGATAGCAAATAATTCAAAGGTTCTAAGGGTCTAGTTAATTTCTGAGAAAAGGCATGCGACACAAAAGAGTGCGTAGAACCAGAATCTATCAGCACATAGGCATTTTGAGCACAGATAGAGATTATACGTGATACCACTGATTCAGTATTCTATACATCCCCAGGCACTAGTGCGAACACTCTCCCTTGCCTTAGTGTTTCATTCCTGGTATTACTCGTGGCATTAATTCTTGCATTTGTTCTCGTTATAGGAGCAGATCCGGCTGAACTTGCTGCAGGACAGTTAGCATTGTCGAATCTTAACGGACAATCTTTAATCATGTGGCCAGTCTTGCCACACCGAAAACATGCACCTGAGGCATGGTAGCATGTGCCTTTATGTCTCCTCCCACACTCAAAACAGACTGACATGGATCCACTACTTTGGCTTGAACTATTTGATGACCCAATATTTTGCTTTTTGTTTGTAAAAGATGAACGACCCTTCCAAAAATTAGATCCAGGTCCTTTGCCTCTCCATTCTGTTGTTGGTGCTTTGGCTTGTTTCCTTGCTACTAATGTGGCCTCTGCCATCAATGCACTGTCAAGTACCTTGATATATGTAGGCAATTTCAGTACGCCTACTCGATCAAAAACATGCAGGTCTAATCCCCTTTCAAATTTTTAATCCTTTTTATAATCAATATCGAGCATGTGAGGAGCAAATATGGCTAACTCGGTAAACTTAGCCTCATATTTGGCTATTGACATATTGCCCTGCTTGAGTTCTTGAAATTCATAAACTTTTCTATCTCAAAAACACTGAGGGAAATATTTGTCGTAGAAGATCTCCTTGAATTGAACCTATGTCATGTTTCCATTGTCATTTCGGATTAACAACCACCATCTCCGAGCTTCATCTTTTAGGGTATAGGTGGCCAAGAGCATTTTCTGAGTCATGGAGCAAGGGAACACTTTGAATAGCTTTTCCATTTCAAGTAACCATGTCTCTGCGTTTAAGGGTTCAATACCACCCAAGAAGGTCGGTGGTTTCATTTTCACAAACTTCTTAGTTAGGTTGATAATGTCATTGTTATCAAGCTCAACTTAGACTGGAGGAAGCAGATGAGGCAATGGTTGTTGTCTTTGTTTCTGTGTCATTGTTTCAGTTAAGGCTGCGAGCATTTGCTCTATTCGGCTCATGCAAGCCTCTGAGGATTTAGCTGTACTGTCACTTCTTGTATTTTCCATTTGCTATAGGTAAACAGAGCACTTATAAACACAGGCAAATAATCCTTTTTACATTGTTTAGATCATTCAATTTTAGTTTAGTCATTTCAATTTCATGTGTTCATGGTCAAGTTCAGTTTTCGCATTTATAGAACTTAACACACACACTCACACATGCAGATGAAATGTCCCTAATCCTTTTCTAGGATATCCTATAGCTCATATGGAATCATGTGTGCGGTAAAACATGTGCATTGATACCACTCTGTCATGACCCAAATTCGCCCCTATAGGTTTAGTGTCGTAGTCGGCCTGTAATCCTCGGATTACCAAAGGCCTCTGACCCAAAATATCTTAAAATGTAAGGGGTTGAGGAAACAAATATATAAGGCATATAGTCCATTGAGCTGTGCTGATATACATGGGACAGAAATTTAAAACTTGTATAAAATATATACATATATGACGTCATATCCACATATGTCTTGCATCACCGCACAAGATGTGCGGATAAACAAAAACAAAACCAAACGTTCATATCATTATACACAAAAGAAAATTTTAACATAATCCACAAAACTTGACTTCTTTAAATGGGAAACTACTCGGGAGGCATAGTGACTGGCTGACACACCAAACTCCAGGTCCTTAACTCTGAGCGTGGTCACCTATATACATAATATAAATAGAATGAGCGAGAGCCTAATGAATAATAACAGAGAAAAATGGTTGAATGAATGATGTCCCATAACAAATTCATAAAAGAAAAACAAATTCATATTCATATTCATATTCATATTCTCATTCGAATCATATACATAAATTAAAGTTCATGCTTGATCATACGCGGTACATCCAATAGCGCTAACAGATTAAATACATAGCATTAAGGGTCATACTTGTTAGTTCCATAAAGGAACCTCTAGTACCGGGAACAAATTACTTGCTTAAGCCACAGTATTGTTACCCCCGAGCGAGGGCCATGAGACTACGGTATTATTACCCCCGAGCAAGGGCCATGAGACCATGGTATTATTACCCCCGAAAAAAGGGCCTTGTTCTCATAAACCACGATATTGTTATTCCCGGGCAAAGGCCTTTTGCTAAGGATGTCACGAATACTATTCAGAAATTGGACAATCATTCATTGTACAGAACATAACATTTCATAAAACAGATCTTATTCCATCATAAATAAAATAAATAAAGTTAAACATAGCTTTACTAAGTTATTACTCACAGATGGCTCCGGATGTAGACAGACAGAGCAGACTAATCAAATGGTTCACGACGCGTGACCTATATAATCATAACAGATACACATTGAAACACACACTTGGATAACACTTAATTTATTTCACTTCGTTCTTAGCGTGTTTCTAAGTCTTAACCTCATTATTGGCCTAGGAATGCCTAAGATGCAATGAGGATGCCAAATTGCACTTGAAAACACTTAGCCAAATTTGTTGAAAACAGAGTCCTCGCTCGAGCGCAGCTTTCTTCGCTCGAACGGGGGTTCAAAAATATGAGTGGTCGCTTGAGCACATCTTCCTTTGCTCGAGCATTCTATAAACTCTAGAAGAGTACTAGTTGTGTGATTTTTCCACTCAATGCTCGCTCGATGGTCGCTCGAGCGTGAGACTTAGCTCTTCACTCAAGCGCAACCCTTGTCGCTTGAGCGGTCTGCAAAAATGATAAACTTCTAGGAGCATGCATTTTACGCTTGAGCCAACTTTTGGTCACTCAAGCGGAAGTGCAAGATCACAGAGTAGTCGCTCGAGCGTAGGTTCTGTCGCTCGAGTGAAGGAGCAAGATCTAGAATTTTAAGATTGCGCTTCAAGGTTCAAAACTTGATTTCAAAGCTTCAATCTTGTTCACGTGGGCCAAAAACTTTAGAAATTACTTGGAAACTTGTAGTAAAACATGAAATGATGGTTAATTCACAAAATTAAGGCCCAAACACAAATCAATTGTTCATAATCAAATTGAAACTTTATGTCTCTACACATGCATGTAATGATGTGGGTTCAAAACCTCTAAACCATGCACAGATGAGGTGTTTGAGTGTAGAATCATTGTGAGCTCCCATAACTTGACAGAAATAAACACTTACATGTATGAAATTGATGGAATTAAAACTCAAAGTCCATGAATTATGCATGCATACATGATTTGGTTCAAATACATCAATTCTTGCTCAATTCTTGTATTACACAACTTAATTCTTTTGAATTCATGGCGTAGACATCAAAATTGTACAATCTAAGGATTGAATTCTTACCTAGACTTTCCAAGGTGAGAGCTAGAGGCTTAATTCTTGAGTCTCTAAGTCCAATTCTTCTTCTTCCTTGCAAATTCCTTAACTTGAGCTCAAATCTTCTCCTTTCTCTCCCTCTCTCACGTTTGTTGTGTGTGTGTGTGTGGGCTCAAAGATGCGATTAAGGAAAAGGGATAAGTGATGGCACAAATAGGAGCCTTATATAGGTGTAGACACCCCATTTTTGACCGACCTTAAGACTCAGGCGTCACCGATTGAGCGCTTGGTGATGTTGCATAATGTGCTTGTTCAGAAGTTTCGGAGTTGCGGCCGTGAGCCCTGCCTCCGGACTCCCGAACCCTTTTCTGTGCCTTGTCTCGGTTTGCGAACCAGACTCGGTTTTCTCTGTTTCTTTTCCTGAGGGGAGGGAGAGGTCCCGTAGACCATCTCTCAATGTCCGTAGGCTACATTTAGTGGCCGTAGGCCATTTTTCCCATTTCGGAGTCCGGTTCCCGGTTTTTCGGAGCCGTCAGGCCGTGTGCCTCGGTTCGGGACCGCTTAACCATCTCCTATTGCTCTGATTTTTGGCATACATCTTATTTCATCCCTTTTGAGGGACACTGGGGGCTGAGAAACCCACTTCGAGGTCGAATACCATTTTCAGTATTTAACAGCCCATTTTCGGGACCCCGAACTGCGTGTTTTGGCCCCGGAACTTTCGTTTTGCAACGGTTTTTGCTCATTTTTGGCAGGTACCTCTGTTTTATCACAGGGAAGGTCACTGGAGGGTGGGAGGCTAGTAATTGTTGTAGCAACCAGTTATCTCTCCTCCGGAGCCTCCCGGCGCCCGTTTTTCGCACTTCCGGGCTAATGTTGAATACCTTAGAGCTAGCGTTGCCAACTTTCGACCACATATCTGTGATCTACACATCAGAGAGGCCCCTAAAAGTTCATGGCCGGCCATTAAGGTCACCTGACCCTTTTGACCCCTTTCTTCCGGGCTAATGTTGAACCCCTTGGACCTTTTTTCTCGAACTTTGAACCACATATCTGTGATGTACACACCTGAGAGGCCCCTAAAAGTTCATGGCCGGCCAGTAAGTCAACTTGACCCTTTTGACCCCCTCTTTCCGAGCCATTGTTGAACCCCTTGGGCCCACTTTCTTGGATTTTCAATTACATGGTTGTGTTGTACACACATAGGGCTACCTCCCCAATACCTGGCCGGCCAGAAAATATGGTTGACCCTTTTGACCCCTAGCCGGCCGGCTAGGGGGTGTGGCCGGCCGGCCACCTCCGGCCAAAGTGAGCGGCCGGCCGTGCTCTCCTCACTGTGCCCCTTCCAGCTGTGAGGCAATATCCCCCAGATATTTTCTGTATCCGAGGGATATTTTGGGAGAGAGTTTTGCTCTCCTTTGCACCCCCCTTTTACACCCCCTTTCTTGACCTTATAACCAGCTGAGGACCTTCTTCTAGAGGGTTAGAAAATTTGATCTTAAGAACTCCATAGCCAACTCCATCTTCATCTTCTTCAATTCTTCAAAAACCCTAAGTCCATTAACCTCCATTCCTTCTATACCACCAAGCTCTACCACCGCTATCTCATTTCCAGCAGCTAGGAAGGGTTCTTGAAGGCCAAAGGAGCAGCAAATCCATCCAAGAAGCAACCAAAGTCTAGATCTTCAAGGGTAAGTTCCACTTTGATCCTTTTGACCCTTTCCTTTGATCTATTTCTAAGCCTCATTTCTTTTTGGTTTCAAGCTTCGGTCCTAACTGAAAAGGACCATATTTTGAGCTCACCATCACTTCTCATTAAGGGCTCAACCTTGTTTGAGCTCTCCATAATATACTTGCTTCATTGACCATCTTGTATGTCATAGATTTGCATACTATTTTTGACCCATGGGCAATTTATTTTCGAGCATGTTATAAACTGATATTAGGCTTATTTTGAGCCCCTCTTCAACATTGGAGAAGGGCTCAACATTGTTTGGTGTTTCCATATGTCACTTGTAGTTATATCCCCTATTTTAGCCCCATTTTTGCATAAATTAATAGCTCTCTTTGCTTCTGTTTTTGGACCTTGGTCCGAACTGAAAGTGGCCTTATTTTGGCCTATACTTCATGTTTCATTCACACTTTTTTTCTGTTTGGTGATTATTTTATACACTTCATGTTTTAGCACCTTTTGAGCCTTATTTTGCATCATATTTTTAGCATGTTTGTATACTGATTTTGAGGCTGCCATATACTGTAAATGTTCATATTTTTGGTCCATCTTCAGTGTTGTAGAAGGAAATTTTTCAGTTTGAGTTTTGCTTATACCACTTGCTTCTTTACCCCTCTTTTGGCCCCCATTCTTGCATGCTATGCTTCCCTTACCTGTGCTTGCTGTTTGGCCATGTTCATAACTGTGAAAGTGCATCTCTTGGGACTGTCTAGCTTCTGTCTTTGCATTTCATGTCCATATTATGCATGTATGGCATGGCTATAGGCCATTTCGGGTGCTTAATGTTGCATTTCGGGACTTTTCCTTGCATTTCATGTCATTTCGCTTCATTTCGGGACTGTTTTCCCCCATATTTCGTTGCTGAAATTTCATTGGCATGCTTGCATATCATTTTGGCCATATTTCATCACATTTCATCATTGCCTCGGTTTGCGTGCCCGTGTGCACGCATTTCGAGGCACTCCATTTTTATCCGCTGGCATCCCATGTGAGTGTGGCTGAGGCTCACTCATGTTGGTATAAGCCCATTTGTCATTGCCATGTCATTTCATCATTGCCTCGGTTTGCGTGCCCGTGTGCACGCATTTCGAGGCACTCCATTTTTATCCGCTGGCATCCCATGTGAGTGTGGCTGAGGCTCACTCATGTTGGTATAAGCCCATTTGTCATTGCCATGTCATTTCATCATTGCCTCGGTTTGCGTGCCCGTGTGCACGCATTTCGAGGCACTCCATTTTTATCCGCTGGCATCCCATGTGAGTGTGGCTGAGGCTCACTCATGTTGGTATAAGCCCATTTGTCATTGCCATGTCATTTCATCATTGCCTCGGTTTGCGTGCCCGTGTGCACGCATTTCGAGGCACTCCATTTTTATCCGCTGGCATCCCATGTGAGTGTGGCTGAGGCTCACTCATGTTGGTATAAGCCCATTTGTCATTGCCATGTCATTTTAGCATTGCCTCGGTTTGCGTGCCCGTGTGCACGCATTTCGAGGCACTCCATTTTTATCCGCTGGCATCCCATGTGAGTGTGGCTGAGGCTCACTCATGTTGGTATAAGCCCATTTGTCATTGCCATGTCATTTTAGCATCGCCTCGGTTTGCGTGCCCGTGTGCACGCATTTCGAGACATCGCATTTTCATTGTATCTGTCATCGCCTCGGTTTGCGTGCCCGTGTGCACGCATTTCGAGGCATCTCATTTTCATTGTATCTGCCATCGCCTCGGTTTGCGTGCCCGTGTGCACGCATTTCGAGGCATCTCATTTTCATTGTATCTGTCATCGCCTCGGTTTGCGTGCCCGTGTGCACGCATTTCGAGGCATCTCATTTTCATTGTATCTGCCATCGCCTCGGTTTGCGTGCCCGTGTGCACGCATTTCGAGGCATCTCATTTTCATTGTATCTGTCATCGCCTCGGTTTGCATGCCCGCGTGCACGTACTTCGAGGCATCTCATTTTCATCGCATCTGTCATCGCCTCGGTTTGCGTGCCCGCGTGCACGTACTTCGAGGCATCTCATTTTCATCGCATTTGTCATCACCTCGGTTTGCGTGCCCGCGTGCACGCATTTCGAGGCATCCCATTTTCATTACATTTGTCATCGCCTCGGTTTGCGTGCCCGCGTGCACGCATTTCGAGGCACCTCATTTTCAGCATTCCGTCATCGCCTCGGTTTGCGTGCCCGCGTGCACATATTTCGAGGCACCTCATTTTCATAGCATTGAGTATGTTAGGATTATATATTAGTTGCATTTCATGCATATCATGCATATTGCATCATGTCCGGAATAGGAGTTAGCCCGGGCACGGGAAACGAGGTACATTTCGTACTCCGAGTGACGGAATGTGTCTCAATTCCCCAGTCACCGACACTCCGGATTATCCATGATGGGGTTAGGTTTTAGCTGTAATTTCATGTGCATTCATCCTATATTGAGTTGTGCATTTCGACTCCTCGACCATCATGCCTCGGTATGCGTGATTGGTGGCACGAGGATCGAGACATGCATATATTTGTGCAAATACATTGCTATGCCCCTTTCTTGCTCTCTGTTGCAGCAAAACGCAGAATCAGCAACTTTTCAAGGCTTGGCACGCATTTCAAGAAACAGGTGTAAACAGAGGCTAATTGGGGCATTCCGGTGGATTTCCGCGCAAGACAATCCGGACATGCATCATCCATCAGAAGCAAGGCAGTCCCTGGCTTGCACGCCAGTTTATTTGCTTTCTAGTTAATTCTTTAATTAATTAGAATTCTGTAATATTCTTTTATTTTGGGGACTGTAATATTTGGACTGTATGTTTATTCGGACCCTCCGAGTGAGGGCACAACTGTAATAAGTGTGGGTGAGTGTGATGTATGTCTTCCAACCCCACGTCTTTCTCCCTTTTATTTATCCGCTTATGATGGTTAGATTAGGGCATATTTAAATTAGCATACAGTGTGACAGCATGTTTGCATCATTCATCTGTATTGCATGCACCGGGCTCGGCGCACCATACTAACTGCATCGTACTTTCAATTCCAAATTGAATACATGGTAGTTGTAGCATTTCATATACCATCTTAGAATAGCCGAGCCTGCCATAGTTGCATTTTTGTATGTGTTGCATTAGGCATTTCTGTATACTTAGGATTCATGCATAATTTCTAATGTAATTCTCTGTTTTGGCTTGGAGTACTCGGTAAGTTTTATGCTTTAGCATCCTTGCATGCGTGTGAGTGTTACCATGAATAGCATATTTACCATGAGGCTATGTGCTTATCTGATATAACTGCCTGAATGCCTGTGGGTGAAGGTTGGGTTATTTGAATTGGAATAATTCATTAAATGTGTGTTTTAAGCCCACTAGATAGTGGCAAAATCATGTTTTCTAAGCCCACCTGAGGGTGGCAAATCCACGTCTTAGCCTACTTGCGAGTAGCATCATCAAACCATTTTCAAATAAACAAGCATGAAATGTTTTGTTCCAATTCGGACGACCCAGTCTATACTTATATGCTGTGTGCATCACATAGTAACCTAGGCTAATAACCGGAATAAGGACACACAATGTTTTCAAAAATTGATATCATGGTTAGTAGAGGCCGGTCTATGACCGGGCGAGCGGGGGTGCTCACGAAGTGACCTTCCCCAATCGTACCCAAGTTCCCGAGCCGAGGCAACTTTGGTGATGACGGACACGTGGCCTTTTGGCACCGAGTCAGGGTTTCCTAAATTTCCCAAAATAAAATATTTAGGTGGCGACTCTGTATCTGGCAAAGCAGTCCATGTTTGGCACTACTTTTTCAAAAAATCGGTTGCTCAAAACAATGTGCCGGATTTGGACTCTTTGGTTCAGATTAGGAACCGTGACATTTTAAGAGTCTGAGCTGTAGTAACCCAAAATGAACAGAACGGGAACTAACCCTCCCGGGGCGTTCGGGGACGTCTACAGTTTCTGGCGACTCTGCTGGGGATATAGAGAACTTGACTCGAACTCATGATATCTGTTTTTTATTACACTTGTGTGTTTCTTTGCATTGCATTTGCATTGGTGCGCCTAGGACACCGTGTTTGCCATCTGCTATTCCTGAACGGTTTGCCGGAGGCTTGTCTTGTCAAGGCATGACCATAAGGCTGACCGGTTGTGGGCTCTGCCAGTATGGGAACACAAACCCCGGTTTTACCGGGGCACCCTCTTTGACCATTCGACCTAGTGCATATTCGGATCCATAGTGACCATTCCAAACTAGGACAGGTTGCTTACCCGTTTATAGGTTGTTTGAAACCGCTGCGTGCGTAGTGAAACCCTAACTCCTGACAAAATAGGACAGGGAAACCCTACCCCTTCATAGGGGTGTTTTTGGCTCTCACTTATCTGTTATGTGCTTTAGAGTGCGTCTCTACAGGAATGCATGTATCAGTGTATGAGTTTGGGTATCAGGCCTGCGGGCACCAGTTTGCGAATTTTGGCATCAGGCCTGCGGGCATTACTATCAGTATTTGGGAGTCAGCTTTACCTGCGGGTATCAGACTCAGATTTTGAAGCCGAATTTTGGGGCAGAATTCAGTAGAGGACACACTCATTCAACTATGCTCGTATCTGTTCAGATGGAATCAGGCTGAGATGCTGTCTGTTTTCCCTAGCTTCAGAAGGCTCCGATATCCCCCGGGTACATTGGATCCGTGTCGATAGACTTTGTCAGGTCGGAAATTCAGTTCAAGGGCAAATCAGTGTTCTTTCGCTGAGGTAAGGCAAAGGAGGGCCAGTTAGGGTTCATTTTGTTCATCTGATCCGACAGTCACCAGTCACATCATCAGCAGACCCGTGATGGCACAGGGTTCGGAAGATCTTCAGAGAACTGTGATAGGTTTGGCCTCCGGGACGTCGGCTCCATCATCGACCACACTACATACCGGGAACTTCATGTCAAAAGACTCCCCGATGTTGGGACGGGCAGCATTTGAGGAAAGCCAATCCCTTGGCAAAGTGGAGGCGAGTGGAAGGAACGAGGTAGGGGTGGACATGGATCCTCATAAACATCTTCTGTTGGCTGTTGAGGCTTTGAAAGCCGAGGGACTGAACAAAGAGCAAGTGTTCGCAGTCTTTGCAAAAACTGTGGACGACATTTTCACCACTCAAGTTGGGGGCAGTTTGAATCAAGGGGCAAGCCGGGAGAAGGGTCGTTGTATCAGAAACGTTCCTTTCGACTATAATCCTGCACTTGGAAAAGATCAGCAAACTAGGCCAGCACCTGCTAATCCCCCTGCTGGCGCGTCCAGGAAAAATCCACAAACCTCAAAATACCCACCTCGAGGCCAGAGGGTGTTCGCACCATTATATATGTCTCTATCAGCGGCCTTTAGGATCTTGATTAGAGAGGGGGATTTGAAGCCCCTGAAGCCGCAACCATTACCAAAGGACCTCCCTCTCTCGCACAACCCAGCCGACTACTGTGCCTTCCATCAGCGAGCTGGCCATGACACTGACACGTGCTTTCGTCTCCGCCACGAAATACAAGATCTGATCGACAACGGGGTCATCCCCGCACCAGGTCCTGCAAAGTCTATTGGCACTTGATCAGTGAACTTGAGGGATAATGTGATCTGATCAGAGGATGAACCACCTGCGGGCAGCGCTCAATTTACTTCAGACGTGGGAATGGCATGCACTGTTCTGAGCAATATGCAAATACCAGTTTTTGTGCTTTTTGACTTGGGTAGTGAGTTAGTCTTGTTGTCCTGTATAGAGTCAATCTTTTCTTTTGTGTCGGGTCTGTCTTATCATATCGAGTCAGTCCTGTTGTATAGGAGTCGGGTGATTCCGGGGGGGTGTTATCTCGGGCATCACCATTTTGTTTTGTGTTTGTCTTTTTCGTTTTGTTTTGAGTCTGTTTCTGCCAGGGAGCCAGTTATACCAAAAGATTTGAATGAACAGCAGCAATTTTTGCACTTCTGTGTTCGCTTCTGCCATGTGCCAATTGTGCCAGAAAGTTTGAATGAAATGGCAGTGCATTCCACCTGCTCTCTTGTGCCCTAGAATCATTGCATTGACCTAAGTTTTTCAAAACTTTTTAAACATTGTGTTGAAAACGAAGAGGAAGGAATTCCTCAGAATTTGCAAAACTTTGATCATTTGAGAGAAAGAGAGGCGTGCTAAGCCCTTAATGAATGAAATCATGCTTGTTAGCGTGAGTACTGAGAAGGACCCTGGCTTGATCCAGACTGGTTTCACACTACCTTCAACGCGAGCGATTTGTCGCTTTCTTAAAAATTTTCAAAAACAAAATGTTTTGCGCGGTCTTGCGAAGACCTGTGTGGAATCGCTCTTGAGATTGTGCAGCCTAGGATCGCTCTCTGCCTCGAGACTCAACCCCTTCGCTTCCAAACCTTGAACTTGAAATCAGAAGGTTCGACGGTCAACTACGATGTGAGGCCTGTGTGGCTAGATTTGAAGCAGCCCTCGAACCAGAGGCACCAAAGTCAGGTCAAGAAGATCAGATCTCATCAGAAGAAGCTTGCAAAGCAAAGCAGCAGCCATTCTCCTGGATTCAAATGACTCTAGGATCTCAAAACCATTTGGCATGGACTTGTTATACTTTTACCCTTAAGAGGCTCGCTGGGCCGAAAACCCGGAAGGGCGACCCAGGCAAAAATTAGAGCAAGAGAAAAATACAAAAAAAGAAGAAGCAAAAAATGCAAAAAGAAAAAAGAGAACAAAAAATAAAGATGCAAAGAAAAGAACGAAAAAAATCAAAAAAAGGAAAAAGAAATGAAAAGAATTGAAAAGAAAAGAAAAACAAAGCTCGCAAGGTCGAAAACCTGCAACAGGCGCCTTGGCAAAAGTTAGAGCCTAAAAAGGAGAGGTTAAATACCCGAGTGTACCTTAACCCCGAACTACGTAAGGCTTGATTCCCATCTATGGGATACGTAGGCAACTTCATTCTGAAGTCCAGCCGTAAAACACTTCAAATTCGACTGCGTCCATGTAATGGTTTTGATCATCTTCGCTTTCTCTGTATCCGAGAATTTGGTTGTGTTCGTCACTCTGAGGACTGACTACAATACACTACGGTGCCATTCAGACAAGGGGCAACTTTCCGTTGCCATTCAATGCACCGCGGTGTCATTCAAACAAGGGGCAACTTTCCGTTGCCATTCAATGCGCTGCGGTGCTATCCAAACAAGGGGCAACTTTCCGTTGCCATTCAGAACGCCGCGGTGCCATTTCAAACAAGGGGCAACATTCCGTTGCCATGCAGTGTCCTTCAGACAAGGGGCAATTTTTCATTGCCATGGATCCGAGGTTGCGCATCTCAAGAGTAAGTCCCATGCTCGTAGAGCAGTGGTCGTTTACGAAAATAGTTTTTGAGAATTTTTACTGAGGTTGACTGATCTTCTCGAAAAATATTCCATTTTCAAAACTGGACCATTTCTTGGACCCAAAAAAGGAAAACTCTCAGTGCTCACAGCCTAACTTGCATGATTTTGAATCAGAAAATTGAACAAGCATGCTAATCTAACTCTCATTTTGGTCAAAATTTTTTAGGAGAAAACTAAAACTAAAAAATGGTCAAAATGATGAACTACGGGCACAGTGGAGTCAGGCTTCCTGTCTTTTCCCCATTGCCAACATGCTTGCCAGAAAGGCCACTCTACCCGCCAAAAAAGGAGGGGATAACCGAAGTTAACAACGAATGGCTGAAAGTTCCTTCATCCTCCAAGCAGCGAGGTATCAAGCCGAGTGCAAAGCACGAATTGGAATGGATCGAGATGCTCCATTCCCTCATCCGACGCATCGACAGAGGTCACCGAAGGAAATAGCCGCGAGCTGATTATGTTGGGCATGAGCCCGCAACTTCCTGTTCATCCATCAACCACCCAGGGGAGGGATGAAAAATGAGAGATTGAAGAATAGAGAGATGTGTGATGAGAGAAAAAGTGAGAAAAAGGGCTTTTTCAGAAAAATAGAGCTTGAGGGCCGAGTGATGCGAGGATCACAAATGAGAGAGGGTGGGGAACACTACCCGGTGAAACAGGCTCCCTGTGCGCGTCTGAGTGTCGTGTCTTTTTATTTTATCTCAATTCTTGTTTTGAGTCGTTTCGAGTGTTACTCGATGTGTCTAGGTTGTGTGCCTTTTATTTCCTTGTTGAGTTGTTTTGCTGCGTTCAGTCATAGGCTCAATACTTGGCCGAAAGCTCATCTCTGAATTTCAAGAACAAAATCGTTTTGCGCTCCGAACATCGTGCCGTTCTCCACATCTGTGCAAAAACAAGATTCGTTCTTTCATAAAACCTCAGGGTTCAACCCAGGTCATGCGAGAACAGCAAAACTAGGACCCATCTGAAGCCATATGGGTTCCAGACTACAAAGCAAAAGCAAAAGAGGAAATGTCGAGCATCTGAGTTTGTTTCAACTTCAGTAAGTTCCAAGACTACATTCCGTGTGTACCTCTTCAAGTCTTGCCAAAGCTCCGAAGTATGAATGTGCCTCTACCTCAAGCTCAAGATCAAGTCTGCTTCAAGCCAAAATGGTAATCAGAAGTGCTCTCCCTGAGTACCATTTCCCGCCAGAGGCATCTTGGCTGTGTTCGCAATGAGTTCCTAGGAGACCAACTGCGACGGTGGAAACTAGAGTTCGAATGGCTGATGCCTAGGACGCAAAGGTTCGGGATTTCCGAGACTAAAGTCTGGTTTAAATACCCAGAGGCGTGTCCTCGGCTTGAAGTCTGTATGGAAGCCCCATAGGTTGAGATAGCATGTATGCACCTCAATTCTGGATACTGAACCAACCTAGTCTGTCACCCCGTTGGAGAATAGGGAAAGTTGTGAACATAGCCAGAAAGGAAAGGTAGTAACTGCGGTTTGGAAGTACAGTCAAGAAAGCGCAAGAAGGACCTACTCTTTTCAGCTCAAAATGTTTCTGCGGGATTTTCAAACTCATGTCTTCGATGTGTAGCTCATCGTCAGTCGGCATGCACGAGGTGTATCCTTTTTGGAATGTATCGTGACCCCTCCGAGAGGTAAATCGGAGGTTGCGTTTGGAAATTGGTCTACTTAAGGCTAGTATTCCCTTGTTCGGTATTTTGTTTCAAATATGCGTTGTCACGCACACTCCACCTGCATTGTTATGCTCATTTGTTGCATTGTTATGCATATTTATCTAGCATTGTTATGCTCATTTGTTGCATTGTTATGCACATTTATCTAGCATTGTTATGCTCATTTGTTGCATTGTTATGCACATTTATCTAGCATTGTTATGCTCATTGTTGCATTATTAAGCACCCACTTCACTAGCATTATTATATCCATTACATTGATTATGCACATCTATCTCGCATTGTTATGCTCAATTACTTGCATTTTTATGCACCAGTTCACTTGCAATTATCTTTCTTTCTCCTCGCGCGTGCGACGGGTTAGACCCTCTTCGGTTAAAAGCATTCGGAAGAAGTCCCAATGCTCACACCATTCTGAAACGCCGGGATACGTCCCTATGTTTCACCCTCTTCGGTTAAAAGCGTTCGGAAGAAGTCCCAATGCTCACACCATTCTGAAACGCCGGGATACGTCCCTATGTTTCTCCTCCTTCGGTTAAAAGCATTCGGAAGAAGTCCCAATGCTCACACCATTCTGAAACGCCGGGATACGTCCCTATGTTTCACCCTCTTCGGTTAAAAGCGTTCGGAAGAAGTCCCAATGCTCACACCATTCTGAAACGCCGGGATACGTCCCTATGTTTCTCCTCCTTCGGTTAAAAGCGTTCGGAAGAAGTCCCAATGCTCACACCATTCTGAAACGCCGGGATACGTCCCTATGTTTCTCCTCCTTCGGTTAAAAGCATTCGGAAGAAGTCCCAATGCTCACACCATTCTGAAACGCCGGGATACGTCCCTATGTTTCACCCTCTTCGGTTAAAAGCGTTCGGAAGAAGTCCCAATGCTCACACCATTCTGAAACGCCGGGATACGTCCCTATGTTTCTCCTCCTTCGGTTAAAAGCGTTCGGAAGAAGTCCCAATGCTCACACCATTCTGAAACGCCGGGATACGTCCCTATGTTTCTCCTCCTTCGGTTAAAAGCGTTCGGAAGAAGTCCCAATGCTCACACCACTCTGAAACGCCGGGATACGTCCCTATGTTTCTCCCTCTTCGGTTAAAAGCGTTCGGAAGAAGTCCCAATGCTCACACCATTCTGAAACGCCGGGATACGTCCCTATGTTTCACCCCCTTCGGTTAAAAGCATTCGGAAGAAGTCCCAATGCTCACACCATTCTGAAACGCCGGGATACGTCCCTATGTTTCACCCTCTTCGGTTAAAAGCGTTCGGAAGAAGTCCCAATGCTCACACCATTCTGAAACGCCGGGATACGTCCCTATGTTTCACCCTCTTCGGTTAAAAGCGTTCGGAAGAAGTCCCAATGCTCACACCATTCTGAAACGCCGGGATACGTCCCTATGTTTCACCCTCTTCGGTTAAAAGCGTTCGGAAGAAGTCCCAATGCTCACACCACTCTGAAACGCCGGGATACGTCCCTATGTTTCTCCCTCTTCGGTTAAAAGCGTTCGGAAGAAGTCCCAATGCTCACACCATTCTGAAACGCCGGGATACGTCCCTATGTTTCTCCCTTTCGGTTAAAAGCGTTCGGAAGAAGTCCCAATGCTCACACCATTCTGAAACGCCGGGATACGTCCCTATGTTTCTCCCTTTCGGTTAAAAGCGTTCGGAAGAAGTCCCAATGCTCACACCACTCTGAAACGCCGGGATACGTCCCTATGTTTCTCCCTCTTCGGTTAAAAGCGTTCGGAAGAAGTCCCAATGCTCACACCACTCTGAAACGCCGGGATACGTCCCTATGTTTCTCCCTCTTCGGTTAAAAGTGTTCGGAATAAGTCCCAATGCACACACCATTTTGAAACACCAGGATACGTCCCTTTGTTTCTCCTCCTCGTCCTTAAATTCTTGGGATACGTCCCTAAACACCGAGTTACAGCTTGCTGCATTTGCATGATCATTGAGTTATGTTCGGCTTCTTGCATATCATTTTGCATTTTGCCCCCCCTGCTTGCGGGCCTGCCTGCGGGCACATTTCTGTTTATCTTGTATGTTTGTCTAAGTCTTCGGCCTTGTCAAAAATGGGTCGTCTCTAGGCTTTGACATTCACTCCCGTCACTTGTGACTTCCGAGTTCTGTCAAAGAGGGGCAACTGTAGACACCCCATTTTTGACCGACCTTAAGACTCAGGCGTCACCGATTGAGCGCTTGGTGATGTTGCATAATGTGCTTGTTCAGAAGTTTCGGAGTTGCGGCCGTGAGCCCTGCCTCCGGACTCCCGAACCCTTTTCTGTGCCTTGTCTCGGTTTGCGAACCAGACTCGGTTTTCTCTGTTTCTTTTCCTGAGGGGAGGGAGAGGTCCCGTAGACCATCTCTCAATGTCCGTAGGCTACATTTAGTGGCCGTAGGCCATTTTTCCCATTTCGGAGTCCGGTTCCCGGTTTTTCGGAGCCGTCAGGCCGTGTGCCTCGGTTCGGGACCGCTTAACCATCTCCTATTGCTCTGATTTTTGGCATACATCTTATTTCATCCCTTTTGAGGGACACTGGGGGCTGAGAAACCCACTTCGAGGTCGAATACCATTTTCAGTATTTAACAGCCCATTTTCGGGACCCCGAACTGCGTGTTTTGGCCCCGGAACTTTCGTTTTGCAACGGTTTTTGCTCATTTTTGGCAGGTACCTCTGTTTTATCACAGGGAAGGTCACTGGAGGGTGGGAGGCTAGTAATTGTTGTAGCAACCAGTTATCTCTCCTCCGGAGCCTCCCGGCGCCCGTTTTTCGCACTTCCGGGCTAATGTTGAATACCTTAGAGCTAGCGTTGCCAACTTTCGACCACATATCTGTGATCTACACATCAGAGAGGCCCCTAAAAGTTCATGGCCGGCCATTAAGGTCACCTGACCCTTTTGACCCCTTTCTTCCGGGCTAATGTTGAACCCCTTGGACCTTTTTTCTCGAACTTTGAACCACATATCTGTGATGTACACACCTGAGAGGCCCCTAAAAGTTCATGGCCGGCCAGTAAGTCAACTTGACCCTTTTGACCCCCTCTTTCCGAGCCATTGTTGAACCCCTTGGGCCCACTTTCTTGGATTTTCAATTACATGGTTGTGTTGTACACACATAGGGCTACCTCCCCAATACCTGGCCGGCCAGAAAATATGGTTGACCCTTTTGACCCCTAGCCGGCCGGCTAGGGGGTGTGGCCGGCCGGCCACCTCCGGCCAAAGTGAGCGGCCGGCCGTGCTCTCCTCACTGTGCCCCTTCCAGCTGTGAGGCAATATCCCCCAGATATTTTCTGTATCCGGGGGATATTTTGGGAGAGAGTTTTGCTCTCCTTTGCACCCCCCTTTTACACCCCCTTTCTTGACCTTATAACCAGCTGAGGACCTTCTTCTAGAGGGTTAGAAAATTTGATCTTAAGAACTCCATAGCCAACTCCATCTTCATCTTCTTCAATTCTTCAAAAACCCTAAGTCCATTAACCTCCATTCCTTCTATACCACCAAGCTCTACCACCGCTATCTCATTTCCAGCAGCTAGGAAGGGTTCTTGAAGGCCAAAGGAGCAGCAAATCCATCCAAGAAGCAACCAAAGTCTAGATCTTCAAGGGTAAGTTCCACTTTGATCCTTTTGACCCTTTCCTTTGATCTATTTCTAAGCCTCATTTCTTTTTGGTTTCAAGCTTCGGTCCTAACTGAAAAGGACCATATTTTGAGCTCACCATCACTTCTCATTAAGGGCTCAACCTTGTTTGAGCTCTCCATAATATACTTGCTTCATTGACCATCTTGTATGTCATAGATTTGCATACTATTTTTGACCCATGGGCAATTTATTTTCGAGCATGTTATAAACTGATATTAGGCTTATTTTGAGCCCCTCTTCAACATTGGAGAAGGGCTCAACATTGTTTGGTGTTTCCATATGTCACTTGTAGTTATATCCCCTATTTTAGCCCCATTTTTGCATAAATTAATAGCTCTCTTTGCTTCTGTTTTTGGACCTTGGTCCGAACTGAAAGTGGCCTTATTTTGGCCTATACTTCATGTTTCATTCACACTTTTTTTCTGTTTGGTGATTATTTTATACACTTCATGTTTTAGCACCTTTTGAGCCTTATTTTGCATCATATTTTTAGCATGTTTGTATACTGATTTTGAGGCTGCCATATACTGTAAATGTTCATATTTTTGGTCCATCTTCAGTGTTGTAGAAGGAAATTTTTCAGTTTGAGTTTTGCTTATACCACTTGCTTCTTTACCCCTCTTTTGGCCCCCATTCTTGCATGCTATGCTTCCCTTACCTGTGCTTGCTGTTTGGCCATGTTCATAACTGTGAAAGTGCATCTCTTGGGACTGTCTAGCTTCTGTCTTTGCATTTCATGTCCATATTATGCATGTATGGCATGGCTATAGGCCATTTCGGGTGCTTAATGTTGCATTTCGGGACTTTTCCTTGCATTTCATGTCATTTCGCTTCATTTCGGGACTGTTTTCCCCCATATTTCGTTGCTGAAATTTCATTGGCATGCTTGCATATCATTTTGGCCATATTTCATCACATTTCATCATTGCCTCGGTTTGCGTGCCCGTGTGCACGCATTTCGAGGCACTCCATTTTTATCCGCTGGCATCCCATGTGAGTGTGGCTGAGGCTCACTCATGTTGGTATAAGCCCATTTGTCATTGCCATGTCATTTCATCATTGCCTCGGTTTGCGTGCCCGTGTGCACGCATTTCGAGGCACTCCATTTTTATCCGCTGGCATCCCATGTGAGTGTGGCTGAGGCTCACTCATGTTGGTATAAGCCCATTTGTCATTGCCATGTCATTTCATCATTGCCTCGGTTTGCGTGCCCGTGTGCACGCATTTCGAGGCACTCCATTTTTATCCGCTGGCATCCCATGTGAGTGTGGCTGAGGCTCACTCATGTTGGTATAAGCCCATTTGTCATTGCCATGTCATTTCATCATTGCCTCGGTTTGCGTGCCCGTGTGCACGCATTTCGAGGCACTCCATTTTTATCCGCTGGCATCCCATGTGAGTGTGGCTGAGGCTCACTCATGTTGGTATAAGCCCATTTGTCATTGCCATGTCATTTTAGCATTGCCTCGGTTTGCGTGCCCGTGTGCACGCATTTCGAGGCACTCCATTTTTATCCGCTGGCATCCCATGTGAGTGTGGCTGAGGCTCACTCATGTTGGTATAAGCCCATTTGTCATTGCCATGTCATTTTAGCATCGCCTCGGTTTGCGTGCCCGTGTGCACGCATTTCGAGACATCGCATTTTCATTGTATCTGTCATCGCCTCGGTTTGCGTGCCCGTGTGCACGCATTTCGAGGCATCTCATTTTCATTGTATCTGCCATCGCCTCGGTTTGCGTGCCCGTGTGCACGCATTTCGAGGCATCTCATTTTCATTGTATCTGTCATCGCCTCGGTTTGCGTGCCCGTGTGCACGCATTTCGAGGCATCTCATTTTCATTGTATCTGCCATCGCCTCGGTTTGCGTGCCCGTGTGCACGCATTTCGAGGCATCTCATTTTCATTGTATCTGTCATCGCCTCGGTTTGCATGCCCGCGTGCACGTACTTCGAGGCATCTCATTTTCATCGCATCTGTCATCGCCTCGGTTTGCGTGCCCGCGTGCACGTACTTCGAGGCATCTCATTTTCATCGCATTTGTCATCACCTCGGTTTGCGTGCCCGCGTGCACGCATTTCGAGGCATCCCATTTTCATTACATTTGTCATCGCCTCGGTTTGCGTGCCCGCGTGCACGCATTTCGAGGCACCTCATTTTCAGCATTCCGTCATCGCCTCGGTTTGCGTGCCCGCGTGCACATATTTCGAGGCACCTCATTTTCATAGCATTGAGTATGTTAGGATTATATATTAGTTGCATTTCATGCATATCATGCATATTGCATCATGTCCGGAATAGGAGTTAGCCCGGGCACGGGAAACGAGGTACATTTCGTACTCCGAGTGACGGAATGTGTCTCAATTCCCCAGTCACCGACACTCCGGATTATCCATGATGGGGTTAGGTTTTAGCTGTAATTTCATGTGCATTCATCCTATATTGAGTTGTGCATTTCGACTCCTCGACCATCATGCCTCGGTATGCGTGATTGGTGGCACGAGGATCGAGACATGCATATATTTGTGCAAATACATTGCTATGCCCCTTTCTTGCTCTCTGTTGCAGCAAAACGCAGAATCAGCAACTTTTCAAGGCTTGGCACGCATTTCAAGAAACAGGTGTAAACAGAGGCTAATTGGGGCATTCCGGTGGATTTCCGCGCAAGACAATCCGGACATGCATCATCCATCAGAAGCAAGGCAGTCCCTGGCTTGCACGCCAGTTTATTTGCTTTCTAGTTAATTCTTTAATTAATTAGAATTCTGTAATATTCTTTTATTTTGGGGACTGTAATATTTGGACTGTATGTTTATTCGGACCCTCCGAGTGAGGGCACAACTGTAATAAGTGTGGGTGAGTGTGATGTATGTCTTCCAACCCCACGTCTTTCTCCCTTTTATTTATCCGCTTATGATGGTTAGATTAGGGCATATTTAAATTAGCATACAGTGTGACAGCATGTTTGCATCATTCATCTGTATTGCATGCACCGGGCTCGGCGCACCATACTAACTGCATCGTACTTTCAATTCCAAATTGAATACATGGTAGTTGTAGCATTTCATATACCATCTTAGAATAGCCGAGCCTGCCATAGTTGCATTTTTGTATGTGTTGCATTAGGCATTTCTGTATACTTAGGATTCATGCATAATTTCTAATGTAATTCTCTGTTTTGGCTTGGAGTACTCGGTAAGTTTTATGCTTTAGCATCCTTGCATGCGTGTGAGTGTTACCATGAATAGCATATTTACCATGAGGCTATGTGCTTATCTGATATAACTGCCTGAATGCCTGTGGGTGAAGGTTGGGTTATTTGAATTGGAATAATTCATTAAATGTGTGTTTTAAGCCCACTAGATAGTGGCAAAATCATGTTTTCTAAGCCCACCTGAGGGTGGCAAATCCACGTCTTAGCCTACTTGCGAGTAGCATCATCAAACCATTTTCAAATAAACAAGCATGAAATGTTTTGTTCCAATTCGGACGACCCAGTCTATACTTATATGCTGTGTGCATCACATAGTAACCTAGGCTAATAACCGGAATAAGGACACACAATGTTTTCAAAAATTGATATCATGGTTAGTAGAGGCCGGTCTATGACCGGGCGAGCGGGGGTGCTCACGAAGTGACCTTCCCCAATCGTACCCAAGTTCCCGAGCCGAGGCAACTTTGGTGATGACGGACACGTGGCCTTTTGGCACCGAGTCAGGGTTTCCTAAATTTCCCAAAATAAAATATTTAGGTGGCGACTCTGTATCTGGCAAAGCAGTCCATGTTTGGCACTACTTTTTCAAAAAATCGGTTGCTCAAAACAATGTGCCGGATTTGGACTCTTTGGTTCAGATTAGGAACCGTGACATTTTAAGAGTCTGAGCTGTAGTAACCCAAAATGAACAGAACGGGAACTAACCCTCCCGGGGCGTTCGGGGACGTCTACAATAGGCTTGATTAGTGGTGATTAATTAAAGCTAATCAAGTGGACATTAATTACTCTAATTATTTCGTTTTGAATCGAATTTCAATTAAACCTACCATAATGTTCTAAAAATTCCAAATAACTCATAAATCTAGTCAATTTCGTGATCGGATGCCGATAAGGCCTTTAATTCGCAAAATAGAACAAAATCAGAGACATATATTCCTAAGCAAAACAGATAAAAACTCATATAGCACATAACACATGTAATGAATGCAAAATTTCACCTTAATTTCTTATTAAGCATTCTTAATCATGGTTTACCAGTTATTCACAGGTCAGGGTTGTTACACTTTGAATGGAAATCATGCATTGAACATTTTTAGTTTTAAAAGCTAAAATACGAATTTTATCCTGACAAGTGCATGGCATGATCATATGCATCTCGATTATTTATATGTCTTGTTAATAGTATTTTGTACTGGGCATTAGCTCCTCCCCCCGCCCCCCCCCAACTAACAACATTTTAGGAATTGATGGTGGTGTGACTCCGCCCAAGTGACAAGGCGATAAAGATTTTTAATGGAGCACATGGGCTTATTGGATGTTATTTGTAGAAGCTCCGAGCTAATGTGTATTGGGACTAAATGTCCACCATTTTGTGTAACCAAAGGATCTCCCTTGAAACTTTTACGCCATTAGGGCGTCTTTACTTTTGGTTTTCTTTAATTTTGTGAACTATAACTTGTGTCGTGAGTATAATATGCTATAGTTTAATATAGTTCAATGAGAAAGAGATTAATCAAAGATAATATTTTGCTTAAAACATTATCTTACGAGCAATGGATTTATTTGATGAAAATCGGTGAATATTTAATAAAAATTGACTATATAAAGGTTTATAATTTTTGGGGCATTATAGAAGTTGTAGACATTATCCTAGTGAGAACAATGCACCACCAGGTGAAGGCCTAGAAGGAGATAAAGGAGTACTCAATTAACAACTTCATTACTTGCATAGATCTAGTAAGGGAATATAAATTGTAATTTGGTTTTGATATCTGGTAATATAGAGGTATTAAGAAAGTTTTATAATGGTTTCTTATAATTTTGCTTTTTAAGAGTTTGTTTCCAAGTTGGAACCCCTATATTACTTATTAATAACATTCTCTTTTGTCCCAAAAACATTTCTTTACACAACACTATCATGTATGGTGATTCTATTTTCTATTTCATTACTTCTTGGGGAATGGAAGTGAATTTTATAGATACTCTCAATCAATTAGCTTTTTGCAGTGGAAGTGATCTTTATTTGTGAATGCTTGGGAACAAGAAATTCGCATCAAACAAGGGATCATATTTATAATGCATGGTGATCTTATTTTTTTGTTTTAAACCTTCTTGGATATTGAAAATAACTATCCGAAATGGATTTATCTGATTTTGCAGGAATAAGGGTATTAGAATAACCAAAGAGTAATTCATTGACTATCATGGAACTAGGGTTACAAATGAACCGAGCTGTTCTTGAACAAGCTCGGCTTGGCTCGTTAAGGGCTCAGCTCGGCTCTGTTTGTTTAGTAAACAAGCCGAGCTCGAGCTCGCATAAGCTCGGCTCGTTTATCTTTATTTAAATTATATAATAAATATATTATTTATATATTAAATAATATAAATAATATTTTAAAAAAACTATCGAGCCGAGCCGAGCCGAACTCAAGTTTCATTAATATTAACAAGCCGAGCCAAGCTCAAGCCCAATTTCTTATCAAGCCGAGCTCGAGTTCAATAAACGAGCTCGATAAGTAAATCGGCTCGGCTCGACTCGGTTCGTTTGCAACCCTACTTGGAACTATTGCTCATAGTGCACTTTTGAAATTATTAAAGGCTTTTAAGGTATCTGTTTCTCTTCACTTGGTCAATTTCCAATTATTATTATTTATTTACTTTTATTTAACATAAACAAGTCAATTGCTCTAGTCTTCTATTACTTACAAATATTTTAATGAACTTGATAGGTTTGAAGCTCTTGCAAGAGGAATTTAACAAACTACGATTACAAGAATGGAAGCACCAATGGATATGTTTACATGATGGGAGATATGATGAATCATTGAGCTCTTTAGACAGCCTTGTAGCAAAACTTGAAGCCAATGTGAAGAAATCAGCATTTTTAGCATTTTTTTAAATAATAAAAAAAATAAATCAAATGGGATTGGTGTTTATTGAAGATAGAAGATATTGTATCCTGATGAATTATTGGAAGCAGTTGTAATATTTTCAGTTTGAAATATTTTTGAGTTAGATATTGTTTATTGTATTTTGTAAGTGTTATGAATGTTATATTCGTATTACACAAATGAAATTATAAATTTTTAGCTTTTATAAGAGAATGATTAATGGAATTTTTATTGCAATTAATTGTTTTTGTTTATTTTAAAATTTTTAATGGCAGCTACAAACGCTACTAAATGTGGCATATGAGTACCAAAAAAAAAAAAGATAAGGTGACATTTGTAAATTTCACCTGTGAAAAATCTAGTGACACTTGGAAATGTCACCAGACGTCTGTATAAAAGTGTCATAAGTAATGTCTAATATGGCACTCAATTGTCCATAAATAATATCAATTGTGGCGTAAGTGCCATTAAAAAAGTACATAGTGACATTTTTTAGATTGTAAGTCTTGTTTAACGGTGTTTGGTAGTGTCACAAATAGTGTCTAACATGACATTGAAATGTCAATGAAAGCTTTTGGCCTTCATGGTGTAGTGGCACTTGCAAATGTCACTGAAGTGCCACCAGTATGTACTGTGGCATGTGTATAAATAACACTTGTTGAAAATGTCAGACTAAAAGATGTCGTTAAAAAAATAATTTTGTAGCACTTGCAAATGTCATTGAACTAAAAAAATATTGTAGTGCAACTGTGCCACTAGCCAATTCAAGATCCAATGTATCCTTACATGATGAAGTCTCTCTCTCTCTTCTTCTTCTTCTTCTTTTTTATTTTTTTTTTTTTTTATTTTTTATGATTAGATCTTGAATTTGCCAAGAAAATAAATAAATAAATAAATTGAAATGACTCATACATGTTCATCTTTTTATCCATAACCAAACAAGAAAATAAACAACTTGTTTGGTTTTAGTTTTCAAAAAAATAATTTTTAGAAAATTCTACTTTTTTATTTTTCGTATTTTAATGTTTTCAATAAATTTTTTTAACATTATAAGCAATTTTTTTTTAAATTTTCAGATACACCAAACATAAATATACTAAAAAAGTATAATATTTGTGATAAAAACTTTAAAAAATACACTAAATACCAAAAAAATATAAAAATTCAGTAAATTTTTTTTGTATTTTTTTGTATTTATTAATTTTTTTAAATATTTTTTCATAAGTATTTTACTATTTAGATACATCTAAGTAAGGCACGTCTAAAAAAGTAAAAAAACATTGCTTAAAATTTAAAAATATTCACTAAAACAAAATGAAAAACAAAAAAACTCAATTTTCAAAAAACTGAAACCAAGCACACTGAATATTTTTTAGAAATACCTTTTCTTTTTTTTCTTCTTCTCATTTTTCTAACCAATCAAAAAATACTTAAATTTAGCATTTTAATTTATTTTCTTTTCTCATCTTTTTCTTTTCTTTCATAAATCCAATATCGAACTATAAACAAAATCTTGAATTCATGTCTCGAGATAGCGGATATGGATCAAAAGCCTGATTTTTGAGTTGCATTGCCAATAAATTTAAGCATAGATTAAAACATAATATTCCTGATAGGAATACATCAATTATTGTAGCCAAACACAAAGTGAGCTTTCCGTTTGTCAAACTTGAAAAAGTACGATTATTATTTGAAATTTTTTCCACGTGCAATGTTTACGGTATGTATTCTTAATATAAAATTGCATAAATTTTTATGAATTTATATAAATAATTCTAAAAAAATATATAAGTTAAATATAAACTTGTATAAATTTAAAAAATCATGTAAGCTTTCACGAATTTATGTAAATTTATATTCAACTTACATACTTTTGTGAGATTATTTATGTAAATTTGTAAAAATTTACGTAATTTGTGTTAAAATTATATATTGTGCGCATTGCATACTAGAACATTTTCCCCAAAATTTATGGCATTGATTTTAGGGGTGGATATCGACCCTTTGGCCAGTACAATCCGCCTTGCCCAGCTCTATTTTTCTAGGGCTTAGAAAGGCTATTTTAGCCCATGAGGTCGGGTTGGACCAATATTTTTAGCCCGAAATATTAATGGACTAGGTTTGAAATTTATACTTTCAACCCAGCCCAACCTGACCCGCTATTAAATAAATAAATAAATAATTTATAATACATTATTTTTTTTTTGTTAGGATCTAAACTTTATTTTTGTTGATTTTATTAAAAACTCACATTTGTGGTGATGTGTGATTGAATTTATTTAAGAAATGCTTCAGTTTATACACAAAGTCTTTCAATTTATAATGATGTCAATATATTTATTTAAGGAATATAATGTGATTGAATTTTGGGTAAACTACCAATAGGTCCTAATAGTTTGACTTAATTCTCATCAAGTCCTATTGAAAATAAGTCTTGGTAAAATTGTTACTAAAAATAATTTTTTTATGACAATTTTTTTATATATGTCGCTAAAAATTGACAATTATGTCACAATTTTTATAAATTGTTGCTAAAACTTACAATTAATTACTTTTTTATGACAAATTTTTCCCATAAGACCCATTAGACAATAAGTCTACTTATTAGGACCTATGCGTAAGTACCCCTTGAATTTAATTATAGAATGTTTTAATTTTTTTTTAACATATAGCTCAATAGGTGGACTTGAGATTTATAATTATTTTTTAGATTGGACTCACATAAATATAGAGGTTCTGATCTTAGAGCCGGACCATGCTTGAATAGACACACACAAAAAAAAAATTATTATGTAATACCAATCCAACCCAACACTGTCATTTTATATTTGATTAGGGGCGTAATTTTGGCTCGGCCCAGCCTATGTCGGGCCTTGCGGGCTCTTGTAAAAAGTCGGGTTGGGTCGGATCTAGGGACCAAAAAATTAGGCCCATTCCCAGGGGTATTTAAGCTTTGGGTGGCTGGTGGGTTGGGCCTCAGGCTGGGCCAGTAGGCCTGGGCTCGGACTTTGGGCGAGCCTAAACAATTTATTTATTTATTTTTTATTTTTTTCACCAAAATTTTATTATTTTTCATTAAAAATAACATTGGGCCTCAACCAGGCCGGGTTTTGAGTGGACCTTGAGCAGGTCAATGGGCTAGGTCACGGGTCGGGCTTCAAAATGATGCCCAAGCCCAAGCCCAAGCCTAAGGCCTCAAGTTGGGCTTGGGCCCGAGCCTAAACGGGCCAAGCCACCCAAGACCGTGAACGGATTTCGAACTGCTCACGGGTCACAAACCATTTTTACACTCCTAAATTTGATTTGGATAAAGAAAAATTTTAATCATGACAAAAGGACAATAGTGTACCCGTTATGTTTTTGTAGCCAACAATGCTAGAGACCTCTAATTTAGAGGCTCTAAACACACCTCTAATGAGGTGGAAAAGGCAAAAAAAAAAAAAAAAAACCAAAAACAAAGACACAACACTGATGTGGCAGTGGGTGGGACCCACTACCACATCACTAGTGGTACCTCTAATTAGAGGTCCCAAGCATTTTTCTTTTGTAGCCTTTCTATGTAGTGATGGTAATGTGGAATTTTCAGTTGTTGAACAAATAACTGATTTTGTATTTTCAGTTATTTGTTGAACAACTGAACCATTAAATTGTTTGTATCATATTATAAAATTAAGGGTATCCAAATCATGAGAAGTTGTTAGGTCTTCCTAAAGTATGGCTGGGTGATATTTAAGGGTATTATAATTGGTTGAGAAAATAAGATTTATGATTTTGTATTTAACAATGATTTAGATCACTAAAAAATACATCACTAATAGCACTAATGAATTGGAATGGTAAAAAAAAAAAGAAAAAAAGAAAGAAACAAGGCATAGAAAGTAGGCGGGGCTCACTGTCACATCATTAATGCTCCTTTTAGTGCTCCATTTCTAGTGCTCCCAAGCATTTTTCTTTTGTATTATGTGATTGAGAAATATAAAATAACATGGTAAATAATAATTAATGAAAATAAAAAAACGTAATGTTCCATAAATATTCATTAATTTTTTCGAAATCATATATATATATTTAAAGTATCTTCATAAATTAATTTAATTGTTATGCACGTGAAAAATGATGCTGGCAATAAAATCTTTAGACAAACCAATGTCTTTAAATAAATTATTAAATAAACTGTAAAGTAGCCAGTAACATTATTTGCGTGAGACTCATACCAAATGAGAAACTGCAACAATCATGAAGGTTTCATTTGGCAAGAAATTTTTTATTAAAAAAAAAATTATTAAAAAAAAGGTCAAAAAACAACAAATTTAACCTGATTAGCAAAATATTGCATTATAAATATCAATTAATAAATTTTTTCATTACAACTATCTATCCCACTAAAAAAATCTTTCCAAACACATTAATTTTTTTCACTTTATAAAAAAATAAACAAAAATTAAAATTAAAAAAAAAAATCACTAAAAAAGTCAACTTTCTAAACAGGCATTAAGACCTTGTTTTTTAGAAAAAATACTACTATAAGTTTTTAGCTTCTAGCAATCTTAAGGGCTCACTCTCTCTATATTGGGTTAGGAATCCCCCTTCCTAACTGTTATAGCTTAAGCACTAATGCCTGGTAAGCATTCGAGCATTTCCTCATTCAAAAAAAAAAAAAAAAAAAAGTTATCACATCATATTTTATCTATTTTTTTCATACATTTATTTTCGGAAAAATTAAAATGAATAATTCTCAAATAAGACCTAAGTTATCGTTTGTTTATCAATCACCTACCAAATATAAACCAACACGTCATATAATTTTTTTTTTTAATTATATGATTGATATATAAAATCATTTAAATAAGGTGTCATGACATGTGCTGTGAGACTATACCGCCTTTGCCTTGGATTAAGTTTAGAGTTCTGCTAGGTAGTTCGAATGGCTTTTGATTCGAATGACTCGAGATGCCAAAACCTTTTCTTTTTTTTGCGTTTTTTTCTTCTTCGTTCCCCCTACTGAAAAATTAGAGAAAGAAGTTTAACAAAACCCTTCTCTTCTTCAACAGCAGTTTAACAAAATCCAAATCTAAATCTAAAATCACATCTAAAATCAAAACTAAATCCAAAACCAAACCCACAGTTTAACAAAATGAAAATAAAAATGAAAATCAAATCTAAAATCAAAACAAAATCAAATACCAAACCCACAGATTATTTTTTTATTTTATTTTTTATACTTTTTTTTCCCTATTGGATCTCTGAAACAGAGGCAAAGAAGAGAGAAGAAGAGAAAGCATAGAAGAGAGAGGAAGAGAAATAGAAAGAGAGAGAAGAGAGAGGAAGTTCTTTTGTGGTCCCAATTTCTCTTCAGATCTTGAGTTTCTTCTCATTTCCATTACTTTCTTGTCCCAATTTCACTTTTTGCATTCTATTCATGTATGTATGAGTACAGTTGAATGAAACAGAGGAGATGAGGGAGAAGAGGAGAGGAGAGGAAACATAGATAGAGATAGACAGGAGAGAAGAGAAGAGGAAACTGATAGAGAGGTATTTTCGTGCCATTCGATCTCATTTCTTCCGAGCTACGAATCATTTTTGTTAAGTTTAATCTGTCTTGGCAACATTGGTTTCCAGCTCAAAAGTCAATCATTGTCAATAAATTACTCCATTCACATAGAGATTCCTTGTGTGGGAACCCCTTTTAAGATCTTTTTGTTCTTCCCCAATATCTTCTCATCTTTGTAAGCTAACAATCATTGAAACAGAGATTCAATTTATATTTATTTGGCTAAGAATCTTTAATTCATTTTCTTCTAAAACTTTGGGAGTCAACGATTCTGCACATACCAAGGGGCTATCCTGGTAAAGAGTATGCTCCTCTCCTTACTGAGCAGGATTCAAATCTCCTACTATTATTCAAGTGAAAGTCCGACGAGTTAGGTAGATCGGCTAGCTTTCTCCAATTTAGCTTATAAAGGTGGATTCTAAAAGATCCTGTCTTATGGGTGTTCTGGGTATCAAAAAAGAAGTTCCACACACACCCACCCTTGCAAAAATTAAGCCCATCTCTGTTGACTGCTCTTGATAAGGTCTCTATTCTTTATTGCTCATTGCATCACATGAAACATTAATATATATATATATATATATATGTGTGTGTGTGTGTGTATAAATATGTATGTACGAATGTATTTCTATTTACCCACTTGCTAGCTGCTTCATTTTTGCAATATTTTCAGCCATTGATTGAGCTATTTCTTGAGATGCTCAAAGTTTGATAAATGGGTTATCCACATTTTCTGGCATTCTTTAAGATTTTTATCAGTTTGTGATTCTTAGTACCATTCTACCTGGTAGCTGCTAGAAATTGTTCTTATTTGTATTTTATTTTATTTTTGTTAATTTTTTTTTAAAGTCTATGCTCTTTATTGATCGTTTCATGGCAAAAGCATTACAATGTATGTATGAGTCTATTTCCTGTTACCCTCTTGCTATCAGTTTCATTTTTGTAATATTTTTCAACCATATATTTAGTTATTTGTTTTTATTCCTTGAAATGCTCAAATTTTGATAAATGAGATATCTATCTTTTTCTGGCATTCTTAAAGATTAGTTTTAGTTGATGATTGTTGCATTGCTTTTCAATCAACATTCTACTTGGTTGAAATTGCCCCTTTTTTTTCCAGCATAAATGGACTTTTCTATTGTGTTTGGTTGGAGGATTTAGAGAGGGATTTGGAAAGAGAAATGGAAAAGGTAGGTGAAATGTGAATAAAACATGCCTATATTTCACCTAGTTTCCCACACCTTTTCCCTTTCCCTTTCCAAATCCCTCCTCAAATCCCCCAACCAAACACAGCATTCATGTGTTGGGAATTTCGTACAGCAATCATCTGTGTAGTAGTTTCAATTTTGAAGGTAACCACTGCCAGATATTTGGGTTTATGTTTCTTTCTTCTTCTCAATAGTCTTTCTTCTTTTTTTTTCAAGTAAATGACATTTCAAAACATATGTTACAATAAAGTCATTTGCCTCTCAGTATTAAGATTATTATTATTGTTCTGAAGAAGAAGTCATGACTATTGCTGAAACAAGTGGATCTCCGACTAGGCTTCAGGTTTGTGGATCGAACTTTGTTAATTTCAATGGTTTACACTGCCAAGAGTTACATTTATTATAATTCAGAACATTGATTTTTGTTCTTATTTATGATATTTCAGGGGAAGTATGGTGCAATGGTAGTATGTTGGATTCTAGGACTTGGATCTCTTGTCTCTTGGAACAGCATGTTGACAATAGGAGATTACTACTATAACCTGTTCCCGGTAAGTAGCCCCTTGTTAATATCCAAATTTCCACCCTTTTTCCATTATTAAACATCACTTTTATGATTGCTAATTACAAAGTTACTTAGTCTGATCTTTTTGTTTCTTCAAATCCTCTCTTGAGATCCTATGTTAATTTACTATTTGAGCTGATTAGGAGCAAGGTTTTAAAGGATTTTCTAAATTGACTTCGTTTAAGATTAAATTTCTCATCTCCCTTTTTAGAAGAAAATGCCTACTAGTAAGAATTGTGGGTTCATTCTTAGTAAAGTTTGGATTCCTCCAACTGTATGCAGATAAAGTTGATTGATTGGAGTCTGTAACAATTGTACATATCTATTCCCATATATCTTTTTTGGGAAACGCAAATGCTCATGGCCTGCAAAGTGGTGGTCATTAGTCTTGATATATGTGTAAAAAGTATATAGAAATCTGTAAAAGTATTTGTGAAATGGTAAAAAAATTCATTGAAGTTCTAAATATTTTGATATTTTCTTTTATCTTAATGACAGTGTTGTTAGCATGATTTTGTCACACTGCCATCAATAGCTTAACCATGTGAACTCAATTGATAAATTCCTTATGTTGTTCCACATTTCTTCATCCTATCAAAATTTGAATGTTTACAAATTACATCTTACAAAAGAACCCTTTTGTTTTGGATTTCAATAGCCATTCATTTGATGTAGTTTTTTTGTTTTTTTTGCTTCTGAAGAAATATCACCCTTCAAGGGTACTAACCCTTGTCTATCAACCGTTTGCACTTGGAACAATGGCAATACTTGCATATAATGAGTCAAAGATTGACACAAGGCGGCGCAACTTGACTGGATACATCCTGTTCTTCATTAGTACTTTCGCTCTCTTAGTTGTAAGTACTGCAATGACTCCATTTTGTGTGTTTCACCGTCCTGTTTCCTTAATTGTTAAATCATCCACCACAATAACCAATCTGGATGTACTTTGGTTTCACTTTGACAGTTGGATTTAGCGACATCAGGGAAGGGAGGAATCGGAAATTATATTGGCATATGCATCATTGTTGCTGCTTTCGGAGTTGCAGATGCCCATGTTGAAGGTGGAATGGTTGGAGACCTATCCTTTATGTGCCCCGAGTTCATCCAAGTAAGCCTTTGTAGTTAAAAGAGTAATATTTCTATGACTAGTTTTGCTTTCATTTCTTGCTATTTGAATGAATTTGATTGGTTCCTGAATATATATATTCTTTGTAATGAATTTTGGCAGTCTTTCCTAGCTGGTTTGGCTGCATCAGGGGCTCTCACCTCTGCTTTGCGGCTAATCACAAGAGCAGCCTTTGAAAATTTGAATAATGGCCTTCGCAAGGGAACTAGTATGTGATTCTCTCACGGATAAACATACTTTTTGGGAATTTTTTTAATTTTTTGTTTTTGGGTCTAATACTTTTTGGAATTGAAAATAATGTTAAATGCTGTTTAATCTAAAGTTCCTGTTTAGTTCATGGGATAGTCTATCATTTATTAGTCTACTATGATTGAAAATTCTATAATGGTAAATAATTCGAATTAAAGAGAAAAATGTGAATAGTTAAGCTGACTTATTATGTGTCATTAGTGAAATCTTTTTAAATTTGCGTAATCTTTTTTTAGTTTTTAGGTCCATCTAGACTAGATAATACAAAAAGTCCATTAAAAATGGAAATAAGTCAAATTTTGTCAAAAAAAACCTAAAAATGTTGGCTTATTTTTGTTGGAAAATCCTTTTTTTTCTTTTTTCTTTTTGTAATTTTTAGGATCCTCTAATCCAAAT
Organism: Camellia sinensis; assembly: GCF_055761805.1. Lineage (NCBI taxonomy): Eukaryota > Viridiplantae > Streptophyta > Magnoliopsida > Ericales > Theaceae > Camellia > Camellia sinensis. The sequence continues at coordinate 162,938,673 of NC_138969.1, read as the reverse complement.
GAACCTACAAAGTAAAAAACTTGACTCAGTTCAAAAAATTCCTGTACAGACAAATGTAAGCCAAAACAAATAAGCAAAGTCTCATTGTTGTCCATTCCTTTTCCTTAGAAGTTTCAGTCCTTCCAAAATTGAACTTCCATCTAACTAAGATCTATGAACCAACATTCAGATTATACTAACCATTGTCATTAATTAGTTGTTGTATTGATGTATTTTTGCAGTGCTGTTTCTAGCAATCTCGACATTCTTTGAGTTTCTATGCATATTTCTGTATGCATTCGTCTTCCCAAAACTACCAATTGTGAAATACTACCGCTTGAAGGCAGCCTCGGAAGGATCAAAAACTGTTTCAGCAGATCTTGCTGCTGCTGGCATCCAAACAGAAGTAACCCAAGGAGTATGCTAGCTTCCTTTAGATTCATAAAGCATATGTATAGACTTAAAAGAAGTTCCCAGATATGAAACTTCAAAGAGTTTTTTTACCAAACAGTTGACCCCAAAACAGTTTAAAACTTAATTCCCAAACCATGTTATTTTGTGAAGTTGTGTTTTGGAAACACGACTTCAATTAACTGGGAAAAATTAGACAGTTGAATCCTTTGATTTAAGCGAAGTTTTACTTTGGTCTCCATAATTTTAATTTCATCAATTTAAACTCTATACATGCAATTGCATTTTAATGTGGTCCCTCAATCAGTTACCGTATCCTAGCCGTACCCGTATCTGATACTCTAAAATTAATGAAAAATTAATGGGTAAATTATACAAATCGTCCATGTAGTTTATACGATATGTCAATTTAGTCCAATAAATAACGGTTGTTAAGTTTGGTAGACGGAAAGTCAAATAATGTGTCAATTTGGTCCATATAGTTTACATAATGTGTCGATTTAGTTCTTGTCAAAATCGAACAAATTAAAACAACATGGACCAAATTGACACATTGTGTAGACTTTCTGTCCACCAAACTTAACAACCGTTATTTATTGGACTAAAATGACACAATTTGTTACATTAAGGGGCAAAATCGAGCAAATTGAAATAACAAGGATCAAATTGACACATTGTGTAAATTATAGGGACCATTTTAATAAGTATGTAATACATATGTGCGAGTATTCAAGAAGTATCGGTATCCGATACGGAAACGATACGAATGTCTCCCTTTTTGAAATATTTGTGCTTCGTAGACCAGCGTAACCCATAGAGTATCTTCTGAATTCCACTTTAATCCCACTAATTTTGCATATGTTGTTTTTCCATCCAAAATGCCAACGACAATGAATGAAAAAACATGACTTCAAACTCAACCTGAAACCTAAAATTCTGAAAATACAACTTTCAAAAAACAATTTTGGTTTGAAAAATAAATTCAAAACAATCTACATCTGATAAATAAGTTTTGAAAGAACTATAGTAAAAAGAAAAAAATCAAAACTTCAAAATAGCTTTTGGTATCTGTGCAGGCTGAAGACGATGATAAGCAACAGAGGTTAAGCAACAAGCAATTGTTCACTCAGAACATAGATTATGCATTGGGCTTGTATTTGATATATGTCCTGACATTATCAATTTTTCCCGGGTTCTTATACGAGAACACTGGATCACACCACAAGTTAGGCTCATGGTAAGCGCTAATTCATGACATACCAACCAGAATTCATAATTAATTAAGGTGTCATTTTTTCATGATTTTGAATGATATCACATTCTATTGTACAAGGATTCAACATGGGTATGTTTAGCTTGATTACATTTTGATATGTGCTTTTCAGAATTCAAAGGAATTCAAAGGAAAATGGGTTTTTTGTTAATACTATTTATGCAATAATCTTTTGTCAGACTTCGTCCCTAATTCATTTATAACATTTGACTTCATGTTCTCAAATGATCCTACCCAATTTAGTAAAGTTTAATTTTATCTATTTCTTTTTATGTTTACAAAAATTTAGAAAATTTTAAATAATTCTATCTACTTTTATTTTCAAAATATGTACACAGCTACCAAAATGTACTTAATTTTAGTGAACAGAAAAGTAATCTCCCTCTCCATCCTCTCCTCCAACATCCTATCACCAAAGTCCGGCCGTCGTCCCCTCTAGCCACTACTGCTAGCAACCACTTCGACCACCACTAGCGGTTAGAAACCACATCCAATGAGTCCCTCACATCTAGCAGTTGACAACCACCTCCAGCGAAGCGACTCCCTCTGACCACTGTTGCTAGCAACCACCTCTGACTACCATCCCCGTTGTAAAAAGCCACTGCCACCTCCACTCACTTGTTTTCAAAACAAGTTTTTGAAAACAAGTGCACGAAATATGATTTTTTTTTTTTTTTTTTTTCACTAAAAATAAAATTAAACATGTTTAATAATTTCTATCAACTAAAAAATAGTAAACTGTGAACTTTAGCAAATGCCAAATGTTTCTAGTATTTTGTGATCAACATAGAAAATAAAAAATACATACATAATTGGCACACTTTAGAGATCAACATAGCTTCAGCAATAACCCGTTAACATGGATTATTTGCACTAGTCTAAATAATCATAAATCAGTTCACAATGCCTGGTAAACTTTTCAGGTATCCACTTGTGCTGATAGCAATGTACAACTTGTTCGATCTGATATCAAGATACATTCCTCTCGTAAAATGCCTTAAGATAAAATCTCGAAAGGGCCTTATGATTGCTATATTGTCTCGTTTCTTGCTCATCCCTGCATTCTACTTCACTGCAAAGTATGGTGATCAAGGATGGATGATAATGCTCACATCTTTCTTGGGACTAACAAATGGTTATCTCACTGTTTGTGTCCTCACAGAAGCTCCAAAAAGTTATAAGGTTAGTTTATAACATCAACCTTGTGTTCACCAATGAGTGCTTTACAATCCGAATTATAAGCCAAACATGACTCATGTGTTCGATAGTCATTGGTTAAGGTGGTGATGGTGGCGCTTACACCACATAAACCAATAACTCTCGAACACAGTTTCCCTTTGGAAGTTGGCTCATTAAGGGCAAGAAAAAAATGTCAAAAAAACAGTCATTATTTGTATGATTTTTTTTTTTACTTTTGTAATGACTTCCTTGCGTAAACATGTTTGATAAACTTATTAGCTTTTTAGTTTTAATATGGAAGGACTAATTTACCCTTCATAGTACTACATCGTGATGCAAAGGAAAAGTTTCTTGGGTTTCTTTGCTTCTAATGGGAAGTCAGTTTTTTTTTTTTTTTTTTTTTTTTAAATTTTAAATAGGTATGTTGAAGGACAATAATATACTTTGATAACTTAGAGCATCTCCAACGGTGTAGCAAATGTTTCACCAAATCTGAGTCGAAAATGGGTCATTTCCTTAATTTGATACTTCGCGCTCCAACGGTTCAACATCGAATCCATTTCATCAAATTTGCGTTGGTCAACCGGTTGGTTGACCGGCCGGTCAACCGGTAACGGCAAAAAAAATTTTTTTTTTTTTTTTTTTTTTACCTGTTTGAACCTTTTTTTTTGAATTTTTTGAACTTTTGGTGGTCGACCGGGTGGTCAACCGGCCGGTCGACCGGGTGGTCGACCACCTAGGCAAAAATATTTTTTTTTTTTTTTTTTTTGAATGGTTTGAACCTTTTTGTGAACTGTCTGAACTTTCTCCGGGGCGACCGGTTGGTTAACCGGTTGGTCAACCGGATGGTCGACCCGTTCCTCTCATCCCAACGGTTAGGAACAGTGCTTTGGTGAAATGCTTCGCCTGTACTCAGTTTGGTACCATTTTTGCTGAATTCTGGATTTGATATCGATTTGGTGAAACCGTTGGAGCTTCAAAAAGTGACTTTTTCACCAAATTTTAAATTTGATGCCAGGTTTGGTTCACCGTTGGAGATGGTCTTATTAGACTAAAAAAAGCTAATGATTAGAACTAACTCATGCCAAAGGAAGTCTGAGTCATGTCTTGCTTGTTATTCGCATAGGAGATCATTTTTGTTATTACTATTATTATTATTATTATTATTATTATTATTATTATTATTTTCAATCTAAAGAACATCAATTGTATCATTTTTGTCATTGCATTCAAATATTTCACCTAACAATTTATCATTGAGATCTCGATCTTTGCAGGGTCCTGAACAAAATGCATTGGGTAATTTGCTAGTGTTATTTCTTCTAGCCGGCATATTTTCAGGGGTTGCTCTTGATTGGTTGTGGCTTATTGGTAGTAAACAACAGTTCTAAAAGGTCAAGGCGGCAAATTACCTCTTGATCTTGATGAAGAAAGAGAGTTCATCATACTTGATCATCATTACTGAGATTTTTCAAATTGGATATGGAAGAGGAGCATGAACCGTCAAGTGTGATCATCATCATTTTATTGTCAAGAAAATCCATTCCTTCAACAGTGAATATTGGTGCTTTAGAATTTCACAGTTTGATGTTTGTTTTCACTTCTTTGTAATGTATTGAAAATTTCTGTTTATAGGGTCACGGTGAATAATAAAGATCAAGAATTTGAAGTGGTGATTATACGTGTGTATGTTTCAATCTATTTGTATGAGTAAGCACACAATAGATGAATCATTATCACATTACACTCAACCTTTAAGCTGTGTTTAAATTTTTTTGTTTTGTGGAGATTTATGGAAAGAAAAGTAAAAAGAGAAAGGAAAAGTGATAAAAAAAGTTTATTCCATCTTTGCCAATTTTTTCTTCTTTTTTTCCTTTTCTTCCATGAATCTCTATTTAAATTCAAAATCTAAATATAGCCTTGACATGACATGGGTGTTCACTATGCAGTGATTACCTTTGTTCTATTGAGTTGTTTATTTTTAAATAAATTACATCATTAGTCTCTATAGTTTAAGAAAAGTGTCACTTTAGTTCTCATAGTTTTAATTTGAACAATTTGACCTTTTCAATTTGATTGCAATGTGATCCCTCTATCACTTTTATATCGTTAGAATTTGAAATGGAAAAAAATCGTTTGCAAAATTAGAGAGACCAAAGTGAAATTCAATTTTAAATAGAAAAACATCAATTGCAAAATCAGAGAGACTAAAGTAGAATTTAAAAAAAACTATAAACTCAAACAATAAGTTACAGAGGGATTAAATTGCAACAAAATTGAAAGTTAAAGGACCAAATTGTTTAAATTAAAACTACGATAACCAAAGTAAAATTTCGCTAAAACTAAAGAAATCACTGATATAATTTATTCTTTATTTTTTTTCATTATAGGCTCGTTCGTGTGATGATTGTTAGAATTCCAATTAGTTATGTATTGTTTGATTTTAATTATTCATTTTTATGGGTAAATTATTGTCACACCCCCAAATCCAGGCATGATTGGTCGTGGCCCACAGGGACTTAGCCCAAGCCACACGTAAGCCTAAACACGAACCCAAAATCACAAAGAATAAATGTAACGATAGTCCAGAAATAAATAAATCAAAATTCAATCTAGTTACAAGTCACAAGCATAAACAGCAAAACCAACCGTAATCAATACCATCCAAACCAAAGGGATATAAACAACCCACATAACAAAATAATCCTAAATGAACCTCAATGAAAAAAATTAAAAAAACATATATATACACAAACTTGACATAACAATTTGAAAAAAAAAAAAAATGAATGTCCTAGAGATCCATGCAATTAAGTCTCCGCTATGCCATGAGTCCACTCTAAATCCTTCTATCACCTGGAAATGATAAACAACTAAGTCAGCTGATAGCTCAGTGAGTAGAAGCATGGCTAGTAAATATAATTTTGAAAATATGGTTCAATTCCAAAATAAGATACATATCACAAAAACTAGATTGGCATACAATTTTGATAGCGACAATCTATTTCAAAAAGAAGGTTCTACTATTCAACAGTAACAAACGACATTCTCCACTTTAAAAAGATTACAACATGATCATTGATAATTTTCTAGGTACCAAGAATAACAAGTAACACGCCACAAAGTTCTCAAGGCAATAAGCCCGTTAGATCCTATATCGAACCAAGAGTCATCCTCAGGGTCGCAACTCGAGTCTTTTCTCTAAAACAATCCGATTGAAGGTCACCTAGCCTATCTTAAGTCTTTTCTTTACAATCGTTGAGCACTAGAGTCATCATAGCTTAACCTAGATGTGTTCTTTAGTGGCCAGAGTCACCACACACAATGGAATAATTTTCCTAGACTTTATATGCAGATGGTCCCAATAATTAATGCAATTCAATTTCGCAAACACATGGTAGTTCACCATTATAAATATGAAATCATAACAAATAGTTTATAGTATGCCAAGTTTACACATATTTCAGAAATAATTTAATTCCATTGATACTATAATAATTTGTCAAAATAGTTTAGTCCTGAAATAACAATTTAATTTAACAACAATTCAGGGTAAGGGAAGATTTATAAAAATATATAATATGCAACTACTCACCTGAACACTGTATAATATAATCCTCAAACCGAATAGGAAATTCCAACTAGTGTCCTGAGCCAATTACGAAAACTATATGTCACTAGTAACTCAAAAATACTTAAAAAAAAATAAAAAACTAAGTAACCCCAAACTAAATCACACTATCACGGCTCAACCCAACGCACCGTTAGTATCAAATAATACCTAATTTCATGTTCTTCAAGCTCCAAAATTAACCAAGATATGGGTTTCGGTCGAAACTTAATTAAATATGAATTTGAGATAAAATAGAATTTTTGACTGATTTTCCCGAACTATTCACTAACTTTGAAGATTAAAAACCCACTCCACGCTATTAGAAAAATTCCAAAACCCTCCAAATATCAACTAATATATCCTATGTTTCAAACCCAATTGGTTTTATTTGATTTGCTTGTCAAAATAATTATTTACAATTAATTATGTCTAAATAGGTCTCTTTCTGCAGCACTTTGAAGAAATTGACGGTTCTCTTAATAAACACAAGTAATCAACGCAAGGCAAAAATGTAAGAAACTAGACTCATCACTAGTTCTAATGATACTGATTTGATAATTTTTTGATTTATACCCAAAGAGAACGACACTTCCGAAGTTAGTGTTTTGTACTAGTTTTCTGCACAGATTTGAACGCATCAATTTATATGGATTTTGACTCCCAAAAATTATAAAATAATTCTGGCATGAAATTCAATATTTTATTAAGCTACTGTAAAAATTTCAGTTCAAAATTCATCCGTTTGATATGATTTCTTGATTTTTATAGTTTATGGTTTTGTACAAAATTTTTGGACTAAGAATTACACCCATTCTTTACACACAATTTATCTCCTCTACATGCATATATAACCTCTCCATCAATGAATTAAATATTAATAAAATAAGGACAAAGAACAAATAGAAAGAGAAGAAAACTTAGGAGGGCTATCCTTTGATGCTCACACACAGCACAACACACCCAATTCCTTCTTGGCTACAACAATAATCATAATAGTAATTGAATCACTCCTCTCTTTCCTTCATAAACCCAGGGCTGCTAGTGCTGTGGAGAACAATTACAATAAGAGTTAGGGTTTTTATTATCTTTATATACATAACCAACAATCCACTTATTATTATTATCTAACATTATTACTATTATTTATTTTAATAGTAAATCTTACGTCTAAATTAGAAATTTCCACCATAAATTTATTTTAGATTTAAAATTAATTAAAAGACCCTCCAATAATATTTAATATGCACTTTAACATTTACAAGAAAAATATTTGAGATTGTAAAATTATTAAGTAGCATTTGGTAACGTTTACGCTTTTTGTTTATGTTTACAAAAATTTTATAAACTGATTTTTGTTTATTTTTTTTTTAAAAATAAACTAAAAAACATGTTCGTTAAGGCCTAAAATATTTATGTTTATTTTTTTTATTATTTATGACAATAGGATCAAAAAACCAATCAAAATTTGCCCTTCCCAATCAAAAAACATTCTGCCGCCGCAGATCAACCGTTCCTCGATGTTATTATTCAGTTCTTCGTCACCACGCTTATTATCTTTGTTGCTAGCATCTTTTTCTCCACCATTCAGTGTTTGGCTTGCCTGGGTAGCTCCTCCTTCTTCGTCTCCCTCGTCGCGAGTTTGGAGGTGTAGCGACGGTATAAGAATAACACTAAACACTGCAGGGGAAGTATGGAGGCAATCATCCGCCACTACACATCGTCAATCTCACGATCTCCACTGTCGAGCTTCACCTCCACCACTGTTGAGCTCCGGCGGCTCATGTTGCATACTCATCCTCAACAAAATAATAGCCTCCAAAACAAAACCACCAATTTAAACAAATGTAAATATAGAAATTTATGGTTTTCAAATTTTTAAATAAACGTAACCAGGAAACATAAACAGATTTTTTCAGTTTATGATTTCCAACCCAATTTAAATATTAAGACCTACAGTTTATAAACTACAAATTTACCAAACAAGTAAATATAAACTATAAACTGTAAACTGTAAACTGTAAATGGAATGGTTACCAAACAAGGCCTTATTTTTTAATTATTTATTTTATTTTTATAATCGGGTTCTCACATTCTTCCCCCTAAAAGAAAAGTTTCGTCCTCTAAACTAACCTGATTAAATCATGAGAATAGATGTGGGTACTTCTCGCGCATCTCGTCCTTGTGTTCCCAAGTCGCTTGTTCAACTAGATGATTACGCCACAGTACCTTATCCAATTTAATGGCCTTTGTACGTAACATTTTCTCTTTTGAATCCAAGATCTGAACAGATATCTCTTCCTACGAAAAATCCTCTCTAATCTAAAGTGGCTCATAATCTATCATATGCAATGGACTGTGCACATATGTCCTTAGCATAGACACGTGAAACACATTATGCACTCCTACCAACCTAGGAGGTAAAGCAACACGGTACGCAACCTCACCAACCTTCTCCAATACCTCAAATTGTCCAATGTATCTAAGACTCAACTTCCCTTTCTTTCCAAACTTGATGACTCCTTTTTAAGGTGGTACTTTCAAGAATACCATATCCCCCACATGAAACTCTAAATCTCTCCTACGATGATCAACATAACTTTTTTTGTCTACTCTAAGCAGTCAATAATCTCTCTCTAATGGTGAAAATTTCCCGTGTAATATCCTCCACCAAGTCGGGTCCTAACAGTTGCCTTTTACCAACCTTATACCAACACAAAGGAAATCAACACTTCCTTCCATACAAAGCCTCATAAGGAGCTACTCCCAAACTAGAATGATAATTAATATTATACGTAAACTCCATGAGCAACAAATAATCATCCCAATTACCCTTCCACTCCAAAGTACAAGCCCTTAACATATCCTTAAGGGTCTGAATGGTCCTCTCCAATTCCCCATTTGTCTGAGGGTGGTAAGTTGAACTAAAATTTAACCGAGTACCCATAGCTGACTGTAACGCACGCCAAAACTTAAACACAAAATGAGGGTCCCGATCTGGCACTATTGACACAGGTGCACCATGCAATCTAACAATCTCCTTTATATACAACTGTGCAAATCGAGCAAGAGAATAGCTCATATGTACAGTAATAAAATGAGCTGACTTTGTCAATATATTAACAATTACCCAAACTGCATCATGATTACTACTGGTACGAGGTAATCTACACACAAAGTCCATGGTAATATGATCTCACTTCCACTCTGGTATATGTAAGGGTTGTAGTTTCCCTGTAGGTTTCTAATGTTCTACCTTAACCTGTTGACACACCAAACACTAAGCCACAAATTCTACAATATCTTTGTTCATACCATTCCACTAAAAATGTTCATGTCAATCCCGATACCTCTTACTGCTCCCAAGATGGATGTTGTAACTAGAACTATGTGCCTCCATCATAATCTCATTCCCCAAATCACCACTAGCAGGAACACAAACTCGGCTACGGAATCTAAGCAACCCATCACCATTAACCACAAAGTCTACATACTTACCCTCTGTCATCTCTCCTTTAATACACTCACACTGGGGGTCAATCTCCTAAGCTAAACGAATTCGTTCCCTCAAGGTTGGTTTAACTGTCAACTGACTACAATAAGCCCTATCACCAGGTGTAACAACCTCAAGCCTCAAACATCTCATGCCTTCCGCCAAATAACTCTCAATAGACAAAACAGCTACATCTCCAACTGCGTCCTTCCTACTCAAGGTATTTGCCACCATATTTGTTTTTCCTGGATATACAAAATATTCACATTGTAATCTTTTAGTAGCTCAAGCCATCTACTTTGCCTCAAATTTAGCTTCTTCTGTGTGACAATATACTTCAAACTCTCATGATCAGTCTAAATCTCACATGATTCTCGATACAAATAATGTCGCCAAATCTTAAGAGCAAAAATCACTGCTGCTAACTCTAAGTCGTGCGTAGGATAATTTCTCTCATGCACTTTCAACTGTCGTGACGCATAAGTAATCACCTTTCCATGTTGCATAAGCACACATCCAAAACCTTGTCGTGAAGCATCACTATAAATAAAAAAACCACATCCATTTATAGGTAAGGCAAGGATTAGAGTTATAGCGATCCCGGTTGTCCCTCTACTGTTCTATTGTATTCCAGACTCAGTTCTGTGAGGTTAGTGGTTGTGTACCTTGTTGTTATCCTTTGATTCCACCAGTGTGAGTTTTAGGATGTTTTGGGCAGGTGGATTGCAGGTTGGTTGAACCTTAGTCTCAAATCTAGTTGTCCAGGTTTTTGGTGTTACGCTCGAGCGGGTCATTCTGCGCTCGAGCGGAGTTTGGTTTTTGGTCGTCTGCTCGAGCGGGTCTTTTTGTGCTCGAGCGGGGTTTACACACTTCCAGTATTTCGTGACCCTACAAAACTTCTGCAGGTGTGTTTTCTATGCTCGAGCGGATTTCTTGCGCTCGAGGGGGTCGCGCTCGAGCGGGATTGTTGGCGCTCGAGCAGGTAGTTCTTTTCCTAAAAAGTTCTGGGAGAAGAAAATCTACGCTCGAGCGGACTGGCTTTTCACGCTCGAGCGGATGTGTTTTGCTTTTGTTTCTTGGCGCTCGAGCGATCATCTATGCGCTCGAGCGGAACCAGATATTTGTGCTTTACGCTCGAGCGCTCTATTCTACGCTCGAGCGGGTCGTGCGTATATGAGTTATCTGCTGGGTGATTTTAAATCACTTTTTTACTTTTCTTTCTCTCTCCTACTTTTTCTAAAACCCATTTTTGAGAGCCCCTCTCTCTAGAAACTCCCTTCTCTCTAGGGTTTGATCTAGTTAGAGTGTCCTCCTTCTCTTCGGCCTTTGTAAAAGTTGTGTTGATCGTCGAGGGTGTCGTTTTGATCCGAGAATCTTGGTCTTTGGAGCACTTTGGTTTTGGTCTCTTCTCCATCCGAGCTCTAACTTCGAGGTAGGGATATCCTACTCCTCTTTATGAGCTTTGTCTTCAAATTTTAGCATTTCGATACGTTGGGGGTTGTTGGGTAATTTTGAGAGAGTTTGGGCATTTGTGTAATTTTACAAAAGTTGGGGTTTTTAATTATATAAAACCTAAATGCATGTTTGGCGTGAAAGAAAGAAATTAATGTTAAAACATTGATGAAAATGAAACCGTGGGGGTTGGAATGTTAATTATGGAAAATGCCCTAATTACCTTGATTGATTAATTTGTACAATTAATTGTTGGAAATGAGGGATTAAATTGAGAATATGGAAATTGGAAAGGGAAGGGGTTAAAGGGTGTAGTTGGATTATTCATCGTTCACCTAATTGAAATGTTGATTAAATATCCATTTTGTGCATTTATTTTCTGTTTAGAAATAACTGCTTTGGGCTATTGGTGGATGATAGTCTTGATTGTTGTAGACAATGCATGATGATTAGGCAAACTAAAACTAATCGATTGAATGCGTCAAAGAGTATGACGGCGGATAGAATACATTAATTTTATGTATTGATTGATTGTGTATAGAACCTTTGTGTTTATATGCATTGTGTGTAGAGGAGGAGATGGGGGATGTACTCCGCCGTTTAGGGGAAGATGGGGGATGAACCTCTAAACCGGATAGTGTTGGGAGGAGATGGGGGATGAACTCCGTAGATACAGCTCATATGCTTGTCTAGAGAAGTGAAGATATAGCTCATAGGCTTATCTTTGAGAAGTGTAGATACAGCTCATATGCTTGTCTAGTGAAGTGTGGATACAGCTAATATGCTTATCTGTTGATGTGTTGATATAGCTAATATGCTTATCTATTAAATAAAGGTGGAGAATGAAAAGTGACATAGACTTTTATGTTATGAAATTGTGATGTGATATGCGTGGATGTATCAGTGTTGGCCATCTATCAATTGCCAATCTTTTAGTCATTGTTCATAGTTGGTTTAGTATATTTCTGCTGGGCTGTGGCTCACCCTATATGGGAATATCATTTTCAGGTACAGGTAGCATGCCACCTCTAAGAACATAGCTTGGGAGGCTAGAGGCGGACAGACTTTTGTTGTCTTATTCCCTTTTGATGTATTACATGTAAATCCCAGCCAAGGGCTTAATGTGTAATTGAGTTAGTACTCTTTTTGTAACCAAGTATTAACTTGGAAAGCTGTAAGCCCGTAGGACATTTGCTTTTGTTGTTAACATGTAATACTTTTGTAAAGAAATACTCTGATGAATTGAAGAATGTGGATCTTATATATACAAATACATCTTTATATTGATGGGTTTAATGTTATTATTTTGAGGGCGTTACAGGAGTTGATGTCAATTTCTGTTTAAACTCTTGGAAACTTGTAGACACTCTATTTTGACTGGCCCTAAGACTTGGGCGCTTTCTTTTGATTACCCAATGATGACAATTAGAATGTGTTTCTTACAGAATCCTCAGTAAGAGAGATAAAATTTTAACTTCAATCCCAACCTTCACCATTATAGCCAAATTGTTTTAAAATACTAAATATTTCATTAGTTTAGTGTTTTTATAATTTTGGATAATTTTATGTGTTTGTTTATATTTTTGGTGTTTTTATATAAATTGGTATAAATTATATATTTTATTAATATATAAAATAAAATAATAAAAAGTTATATTATTATATTATATGTTTAATATTATTATATTATATGATTAGTATTTTGGTATAAATTATATATTTTAGATATTTTATATATATTATATATATATATATATATTATAAAAAAAAGAAACATAATAAAAAATTGTTTTGATGTCAGTCAGCCCTCGGCTGCCGACATCCAAAGCTATCAGCATAACATATATATAAGATATCTTTATATAATAACTATATTATAATCTTTATATCAATATATTTATATTATTATATTATATTTTTTTGTTTATATAAGAACAAAGAGGGAGAGGCTCAAAAAAGGGGAGGAGGGGCTAATCAGAGAGAGAGAAAAATGAAGTGGTGCGACAGAATTTGAGAAAAAAAGAATAAAAAAAAAAAGAAAATTAGTTTTTTTTTTAGAGAGAGAAAGGAAAAATAAAATATTTTCTTTGATATTTTTACTTCCATTTCATCAATACACTATTCAAAAACCAACCACTAAAGCTGTAATTCCAAATTTTGGACTAAGAATTGAGAACACATTCCACAGACTTAAGAGTAATCAAGAGAAAGTTTGTGACTCAGAAAATTCATAATTTTCCCAAAAGGTGAGCTTTCGCAAATTTTCATTTAATTTAAAAATGTGATATAATTTGTTTAAATACTCTATTTACTTCTTTTCATAACTGCTTTTTTATCACTTTAATGGGAAGGCTGCACCACCCACATATCTGTTGTAATTTATTATTATTATTATTATTATTATTATTATTATTATTATTATTATTCTATTTTACTGTTTCAACGGGAAGGCTGCACCACCCATATATCTGCTATAATTTAAATATTGTATATAAACTGTTGTAATTTATTACTTTAAATAATTTATCCCAGCGGATGAATAGTAACCTCTGGCGGTGAATAGTAAAAGTGGTAGGTTTCTCTCAAATTCTTTTGGGGCTGTTTTTCAACATCTAAACTATGTGATTTGAAGTTGTAAAAGTAGAGGGGTCAGCCACCCTTTCTTCTACTTGTTTACTAACTTGATCTTATTTAATTTTGTTTGCTTTCTATAGCTTAATTTCAGCACTATTGTATGCTATTCAGGGGGCTGTTTAATTTATTTTAATGATTTATGTTTTAAATATCAAGTTTGTTTGTATTAACCAATTAATCAACTTCGCATAATCATCTCAGCAACCTCCCTCCATTCTTTACCTATTTCGATTAAAAAGTTGTGAAAAATTAAGATTGTGGTTCAAGTATAAGAAAAGAACTCTTCCATACTTAATGGTTTAATCTCTTCGGAGGTTCATTATCAAAGGTATAAAACGCTCTATGCTTAATGGTTTAATCTCTTCGGAGATTCACTACCACAGGTAAAACGTTTTATACTTTAGGAGGTTCATTACCAAAGGTATAAAATGCTCTATACTTAATGATTTAATCTCTTTGGAGATTCACTACCAAAGGCATAAAACGTTTTATGCTTAGGAGGTTCATTACCAAAAATATACAACGTTTTATGCTTATTGATTTAATCTCTTAGGAGAATTACTACCAAAGGCATAAAACGTTCTTTACTTAACGGTTTAAATTCTTTGGAGGTTCACTACCCCAAATGTATACATGTTCTTATACTAAAGCACAATCTTTTATTTTTCATTTCTCTTTATTCATCAGTGTGTTTACTTTTAAGGAACTAATTGACTTTTGAAAATCACCAAGGAAAGTGTCATTATCACTTATTATCAAGTTAGGATTTCAAGTCATTATCACTCAAGTTTGGGTTTTTCTAAGTCATTATCACTCTTTTGAGTTTGACTAGTCCTTGTTGCACATTTTGAGTTTGACTTGGAATCCCTTATCGCTTGTAAATAAGTTTGACTCTTCATTTGTAATTCCCCCCCGAAGAAAATAAGATTTGTTTCTCGGGTTAAGTTGATGCTTGTTTCTCTTTATTGCGTTTTGGACTTAGTGGACGTAAATATCACTTTTGCACAAACAGGAGAAAAGATAAAGAAATGGAAAGGTAATAAAAAAGGCTAAAAAAATTGGTTAAAATTGGATTACAACCGACATCAAGAATTAACAAGATTAATTGGACTCGGTCGGACGTTATACCGAGTCTATTGTGTCAAGGTTTGTCTTACATCAATTCATGATACTTTGATGAACCTTGAAGCATCTCTACTTCCCTTCTTGAATTCACTTCATGATAAGAGGAAGGGGTGGTTATTTATTCATTGCATTTATTGATCATCGTCCAAATTGTATCCGAGATCATCAAGCAATCAACTTGCTAATTGATGGTTTTGGAGATGATTCCAACCCTCTCTTGAGTATTTTTATGATAGAGAAGGGTAAAAAAAAAAAAGGACAAACATGGCTAGGAATACCCTGTCTGCACTGTTTCACCTCAGATACAAAAAATAGATTTCCACAAGAAAACAAAGTATTGGATTTATTTGGGGCTTAACTGAGTCGCGTTTTGGGGTCGGGAAGGCTCCAATAAATTGCAAAACAATACACTTTTGGTCGAAAGAAGTAACTAAGGGTGAAATAGAACAAATCCCAGCAAGGCAGGCAGAATAATTCCTAAGGAGCATCGAGCAATCGTTGCATATTATTATTGTAATAAATTAGACAGCCCCTTTCATTTATTAGTCATTCGACTTTGTAATAATTATTTATTTGGACATTTGGACATTCGGACCCTCCTTCGCGAGGACAAATATGTAACAAGTTGTATGTCTTCCAACCCCCATTCTTTCTCCCTTTTATTTTCATTGCTTATGATGGTTAGGTTGGGGACATCATGTTTAATTAGCATTTTTCATGATTTGCATCCATTCGTTTACATTCATAAAAGTTCAGCTCATCATATTATTCAAATGTCAAATTCAAACTCCTTACTTGCATACATGCGCTATCACATGCCTTGAATTGACTCATATGCCATACTTGTAGCCAAACCTTAATTGCATGTTGCATTTGTTGCATTAGTCATTAAATTAGGATCATGCATTTTTTTTTCTAACCATTTGCTTTCTTTTTGGACTCGCCTTCGGACACTAAGGTAAGCATTTTTGTTTTAGCATATTGCACAAGTGTGAATGCTGTCATATCAAACATACTACCATGAGGCTAACTGCTTATTTAATATACCTGTTTGAATGCCTGTGGATGAAGGCTAATCACTTGAATTGGGATACTTTGATTCATGTATATATAAGATCACCATTTTCGGTGATACATATTCAAAACATTTTTTTCAAAACAAACATGGAATCAAACGTTTCAACTTTTCATAAAATTAGTCTATACTTGTATGTTACATATAGAACAAGAGCATAAACTGTATATAAAAATCACATCATGATTAGTAGAGGTCGATCTTTGATCGGGTGAGTGGGGTGTTCAATTATTAACCTTCCTCTCTCATATCTAAGTTCCCGAACTAAGACACTTTGGTAAAGATAGACTAATGGCCTTTGGCATGAGTCATGGGTTTCCTAAATTTTTCAAAAATAAATATTTAGGTGGTGACTCTGATATCTGGCAAAGCATTCCATTTTTGGCATTTGATTCAAACATCGATTTTTCAAAAGAAATTGTCGAATTTGGACTCTTTTTGTGTTTTCACTATTTTACATTGCACTTGTGAAATTAGAATCAGAACCAACACAAGTGGAGTCCGAGCTGTAAGGGTTATTCATCCTTCCAAAAGTGAGGGCGAAAAGCCGAGCTACAAAACTACACTCACAATCATCATTCTACTCAAACTTTACCCATTTCCTGGTGAGATTGGTAAATGGAAAAACAATACGGGAGAACCCTCTCACAAACCTTCTGTAATATCCAGCAAGTTCTAGAAAGCTGCGTACCTCTGTCACAAAAGTAGGATGTGGCCAATCAACAATTACCACCACCTTTGTGCTATCCACAGATACCCTATTTTTACTCACCACATGACTCAAAAAGGATACACTGCTTAACCAGAATTCACACTTCTTAAATTTTGCATACAGTCTCTTCTTCTTAAGGATCTGAAGTACTACCCTCAAATGTTGCTCATGCTCTTCCTTACTCGAATAAACGAGGATGTCATCAATAAACACTACTACAAATTTATCCAACTGGAGTTTAAATACTTTGTTCATCGAATCTAGGAACGCAGCTGGTGCATTTGTGAGACCAAAAGGCATCACCAAGAACTCATAATGCCCATAACGGGTTCTAAAAGTTGTCTTAGGAACATCCTCATTCCTTACCTTCAATTGGTGATAGCCCGACCTCAAGTCAATCTTAGAGAATACTTGAGCTCCCTGCAATTGGTCAAATAGGTCATCAATGTGTGGAAAATGGTACCCATTCTTCACTGTGACTTTATTTAGTTCCCAATAATCAAAACACAATCTCATAGACCCATCATTTTTCTTCACAAACAACACAAGTGCTCCCCAAGGTGAAATGCTAGGCCTAATAAAACCTTTGTCTAGCAAATCCTGTAACTGAATTTGTAACTCCCTCAACTCCAACAGTGCCATTCTATAGGGTGCTTTAGAAATACGTGTTGTGTTAGGGACCAAATTAATGGAAAATTCTTCCTCACGATCTGGAGGAAGTCCAGGTAGATCCTCTAGAGAAAAAAAATAAAAATATAAACAAAATAAAAAAATCAACACATTCACTCACTACAAGCAACTCCTCTAACTTCTGTTCTAGCTGTTCGATACTCACCACACAAGCTAAGTAACCATGACACCCCTTCCTCAACATTCGGTTAGCCTGAAGAGAAGAGATAAAACAAATAGAAGACCCTTTTCCTATCTCTTTGAAAGAAAAACTAATATTGTCTTGGCATAGCAAAAACTACCCTTTTTCTAAAACAATCAAGAAAGGCACAATGCTTCATCAATAAATCCATCCCCAAAATCATGTCAAAATCTTTCATCTATAAAGAAATCAAATCCACTGGAAAAATCCTACTATCCAAGTTTACCTCACAAGATCTATTGATATCTCCCAACACTATTATTTCTTCTAATGGAGTAGACATGGTAATACAAACATCCAAAGGCTCATAAGGAATAGACAATTCGTGTAGATATCCAGGTGTCAACTCTTAACCATCAAAATGAAGTCAAGAAAGATTCAACACAAGTTTAAACAAAACTAACTCAACCACACACTACTAAGGACTATAGGGACTTGGACCTCGTCTAAATAATGAAATGCAAGATATGTAACTTGATAAACTAACAGCTCTGACGCCACAATTGTCATAACCCAAATCCAAGCATGACTGGCCATGGTCCACAAAGACTTAGCCTAAGGCATATGTAAGCCTTAACATGAACCCAAAATCATAAAAAAATAAATGTAATGATAGTCTAAAAATAGATAAATCAAAACCCAATCCAATTACAAGTCACAAGTATAAACGAAAAAACCAACCCTAATCAATACCATCCAAACCAATGGAATATAAACAGCCTACAGAATAGAATAATCCTAAATGAAGCTCAATAATAAAAAAATAAAATAAAATAATGCACAAACTTGACATAACAATCTAAAAAATAAACACCCCCCCCCAAAAAAAATGAATGTCCTAGAGGTTCGTGCAATTGAGTCCCCATTATGCCATGAGTCCACTCTAAATCATTTTATTACCTGAAAATGATAAACAACTAAGTCAACTGATAGCTCTGTGTGTAGAAGTATGGATAATAAATACAGTTTTGAAACATGGTTCAATTCCAAAATAAGATATATACATATATATATATATATATATATATAACAGAAACTAGATTGGCATACAGTTTTGATTAAGACAATCTGTTTCAAAAAGAAGGTTCTACAGTTCAATAGTTAAAATATTCATGTCTTCCAAGAACATAACAAATGACATTCTCCACTTAAAACAGATTACAACATGATCACTATTAATTTTCTGCGTACGAAGAATAATAGGTAACACACCACAAAGTTCTTAAGGCAATAAGCCCATTAGATCCAATATTGAACCAAGAGTCATCCTCGGGGTGACAACCTGATCCTTTTCTTTAAGACGATTCGATTGAAGGTCACCTAGCCTAGCCTAGGTCTTTTCCTTACAATCGTTGAGCACTAGAGTCATCACAGCCCAACCCGGATCTGTTCCCTAGTAGCTAGAGTTACCAAACACAATGGAATAATTTCCCTAGACTTTTATATACAGATGGTCTCAATTAGGGGTACAACTTTGGAAGGCTCAACCAGAGCAACCCAAACCCAGCCCAAATTTTTTTGGGGCTTGGACAATAAATTTTCAAATTCGTTATGAGTTTGGGCAAAAATTAAGAAGTCCAAATTAAATTTGGGCGAGCTTGGGCAAAGATGTCAAACAACCCGAATAACCTGAAGCCCGAATTATACATATATAGATATATAAAAATATTAAATATACATATAAATTATTAACTATTACATGATATTAAAGTAATTTGGATTATTAAATCATATTCAATATATATTATATATACAAATAACATAAAATCTTACTTTTTATTTTTATTTTTTATTTTCACTCATAAATTGTAAAGACTACTATAACGGTATCTCTCTTACATTGTATAAATTATTTGTTTTGATGGTATTAATAATTTTCTATTAAAAAAATGTAAATAGAGTCAAATTTTAATAATTTAATAATGTAGCAAAAAAAAAAAACTGAAATTCATTTACAATTCAAAAAATTTGGGCAACTCGAGCAATTTGAATTTAACTCGGGTTGGGATTGGGTAGGCAACCTCGAGTTACAATTCGAGCCTGGGCAAGGCTTGGACAACATCCCAACCCGATCGAACCGGCCCAAGTTGCACCCCTAGTCTCGATAATCAATACAATGCAGTTTCGCAAAACATGGTAGTTCACCATTATAAACATGAGACCATAAAAAATAATTTACAGTATCCCAAGTTTATAAAAATTTCAGAAATAATTTAATTCCATTGATACTATAATAATTTATCAAAACAATTTAGTCCTGAAACAACAATTTAATTTTCCAACAGTTCAGGGTAAGGGAACATTTATAAAAATTTGTTGTGTGCAACTACTCACCTGAACATGGTATAATATAATCATCAAACTGAATAAAAAAGTCCAACTAGTGCCCTGAACTAATTACGAAAACTACATGTTACTAGTAACTCAAAAATACTTAAAAAAAAAAAGAAACTAAGTAACCCCAAGTTAAATCACACTATCACGGCTCAATGACATACTCATTGAGTGTGACAAGTGCGTATATATTAAAGACACTGACAAACGTTATGTCATTTTGTGTCTATACGTAGATGACATACTCATTATTGGTAACAATAATGAAATGATTAGAATTACCAAGAGATTGTTAAACTCTAAGTTTGACATGAAAGATATGGGCCTTGCAGATGTCAATCTGGATATTAAGATTACCAGAACATCTAGTGGTATTGTACTTTCTCAGTCTCACTATGTTGAGAAGATATTTGAGAAATTTGATAAATCAGATATAAGTGTGTCTAGAACACTGATAGACGTGAGTCTACATTTGACCAAGAATAATGGTAAGAGTGTCTCTCAGCTAGAATATTCTCAGGTCATTGTAAGTTTGATATATCTGATGAGTTGTACAAGGCCAGATATAGCCTACTCTATTAGCAAGCTTAGTAGATACATGAGTAATCCGAATGCCACTCATTGGAGGGGCATTATGCGGGTGTTAGGTTATCTACACTACACTCGGGATTATGGGCTTCATTATACCAGATACCCAGTGGTACTAGAAGGGTATAGTGACGCTAATTGGATATCTGATATAAAAGACTCAAAATCCACTGGTGGTTATGTGTTTATCCTTGAAGGGGCAACCATGTCTTGGAAATCTTCCAAGCAAACATGTATATCGAGATCAACGATGGAATTTGAGTTTATTGCTTTCAATAAAGCAACTGAAGAAGCTGAATGACTTCACCAGTTTGTTGAGGATATTCTTCATTGGCCGATATATGTGTCTGCTATCTGTATTCATTGTGATAACCAATTGGCGATTGGACGAGCACAGGGTAATATGTATAATGGAAAGTCTAGACATAATCGCCGTAGACATTATTTCATATGACAACTACTCTCTAATGGAGTTGTCTCTCTAGACTATGTAAAGTCTAAGAACAACATTGTGAATCCACTAACCAAAGGGTTAACTCGAGAGTTAGTAGAAACGGCGTCACGAGGAATGGGATGAAGGCCTTTAGTAATGTTACCAGAACTGAAAACCTAACCTAGTTGACTGGATATCCCAAGATCTAGGTTCAAAGGGACAACTTATAGACACCCAATTTCTGACCGTCCTCAAGACTTGGACGTCATCATTTGAACACTCGATGATCATCCACGCTCATGTTCGTTTTGAGATCCCGATGGTCTCGGCTGCGCGCATTGCCTTAGGATCTCTCAACTTGTCTGTTTTGTGTTTGGTTGTGGACCAAGGACTTGTGGTTTTGCTTCTGAGGGAAGAAGGTGGCTTGTTGGCCATCCCTAAAACCCATCGGCCAAGCCTTGTACTTATCGGCCTTGTTTTCTTGCCATCGGCCATAAGTGTTGGCCGATCGACACTCTGTTTGGTCGAGACCTTTCCACCTGCTTTTGCAGATATTTTTGTGCCAGCTGTGACAGCTGGTGAGCACAATTCTCATCCTCCATACACGTGTATGGAGGGATTGAATCAAGACTCAAGCTTGTTGAACAAGCTTGAGAATTGAAATTCTATAAGAAGGGAGACCCCTCTCCCTTTCCAGAGGGTTTAAACAGTTGATATACAAAACATATATCACTCTCTTTCTATATTTTACCTCTCTCTCCATATTTCCTCTTGTTTGTGCTCTAAAGTGTGATTTCTTCATACTATTGCACACAAACACCTACTAGAATACCATCCTTTTGTTGCTGAGGTACTGAGGAGTTGGTTTTAGAATTTTTGGATTGGTTTAAGCTCAGAAAGAGTGTTGGAGTTGTGTTCTTGAAGGTGTTCTTCAAGGGTGAGTCAATTAGCCTTTTAATCCCTTTGTTTTGGCTTAAGCTTTTAGACTTATTTGCATGTTGATTTAAGCTTAACTTTCCACTGTAAAAAGTTCTGATTTTTTATGCTTGTGATGTTTGTTTCAGATCACTTTTTTGTTGGGGGTAGTCTACTCCCTCTTAGGCCTTGTTTAGCCTTGTTTTGTGCCTTCCTTTTTAAGCTATTGGGACCACCTTGTTTTGGCCTTCTCACCACTGAAATCCAGAAGATTTTCAGTGGTGGAAACGTAGTTTTGAGGTCCCAAATAGGAGAGGGTAATCCCCTCTCCTTGTGTTTTGTATACTAGTATAAATGGCTCATAATAATAGCATGTTTGCTTAGCATGTTTTGGTTCCATTTCAGCAACTTTTTGGTGTTATTTTAGCATGCTTCAACTCTGTTTTAAGTTGGTTTGATAGCATCTTGCATGCTTTGCATATTTGCAGAGCAATCTTGCATGCTAGCATAACATGCATCATGTGTTTGGACCATCATTCTTGCATGTTTTGGCTCAACTCAAAGAAGCTTTCCCTTATGTTTTACCATGCTTGAGCTCTGTTTGATATTGTTTTAGTCATGCATGCATTGTTTTGTATAGCCATGGTTCAATCTAGCTCGTTAGCTTTGTGTATCAAGTCCACTAGCAGGCATTGCTTAGACTATTCTTATGATTTGGCATCATTTGAAATGTTATTTCAGTGCATGTTTCATGATCATGCACTCGCATTTGTCACCCTTTTGATGCTTTGGAGGTTTGGTGTTTTATACCTCAAGAATGGATCATTGTTCATGTCTTATTGCTTAATCTTTTTGGGATGCCATCTCAATGGATTTTTGGGCTTATTTTGACATGCCATAACTCTTATTTTTATTGGTTAAGTCATGTCATGTTTGGTTTTAATAGGTGTAGTGTAATACCCCTTTGTAGCCTTACATGCTTTATACTTTTGGTGTTTTGTTCTAGCTTGTGTTGACTAGGTTGAAGCATGCTTTTGGTCTTGTATTGACCTATCTTGGGACTGTTTTGGTTACCCTTGGCTCTTTGGGGCTTGCTTTGTATGGCCATGGTGTAAACCCCTTTTGCTAGCCCTAAGCTTTGAGCTTTCTTGCATGCCATACGTGCATTGTTTGGTTGATTTGGCATCATTCCATGCATGATTTCAGAGCTTATAGTGTTGCTACACTTCCACTTTTGTCACTCTTTGAGCACTCTTGAGAGTTGTGCTCTTATGCCTAGGTAATAGGCGATTACATGTGCATGATTTGTTTTGCATTTCATGTCATCATTTCATCATTTTGGCGACTGATTTGGGCATGATTGTGGTCTGCCCATTTTAGTTTAAGTCCATTTTTGCATGTTGTTGTATGCTTGTCTTTGCATGTTGTTGCATGCTTGTTCCATTTTGCATGTGTGTTTTTTTTTTTGCATGCTTGATACATGGTTGCATACTTGTTGCATGCCATGTTGTTTACATGTTTACGTTGCATTGCATCATGTGTGCATACTTGAGTTACATTGCATTTGGTATGCTCATGTTGTATTGCATAGCATCTCCATGTTGCATGCATTGCATTGTGTTTGGTTTGGGGTGTTAAGCCAAACACGAGGAACAAGGCACGTTTCATACTTAAAGTGATGAAACGTACCTCAATTCTCGGTCGCTGATACTCTTGATCAAACATGATAGAGTTTAAGGCATTTATGTGTTTTGTGCATTTCATTCCATATTGATTTGTGTAACTCGGCCTCTTTGGCCATCATGCATCGAAATGCGTGATTGATGGCTCGAGGGTCGAGCACTACACTCCTGAGCTTTGAACATGATAAGGGGTGTAGTTGCACAACATTTTCTTGCAAATGTATTGCCATGCCTCTGTTTGTACTCTGTTGGAGCAAAAGGAGCAGTTTACAGGAAAAGATGGCCGATCGGCTATCTGGTGTGCCGATCGGCTAACAATGTTTGGCCGATAGCCTCATATTTGGTCGATGACCATTATCTACTGGCCGATGGCCACCCTTCTTGGCCGATGACCTCTCAGAATGCGGATTTCCGAGCGAAGCCGACCGAGCATGCATCTCTTCATCGCCCGCGAGGCCATTTCAGTAGTCATGATTAGTTCGTGTAATTTAATCATTTAATTGGATTTGTAATATTCATTTAGCTTAGTGTAGCTATTTGTTTCAATTTGGATTGTAATAATTAATTAGCTTGTTAGTTAATTAGTTTTGGTGTTATAATAATTAGTCTAATTAGATTATTAGATTAGTTAGAATAGCTTAGCGTAGCTAGCTTGCATTATTCATTCGGACCCTCCGTCGAGAGGGCGAATTTTGTAATAAGTGTGTGTGAGTGTGTGAATGTCTTCCAATCCCACGTCTTTCTCCCTTTTACTTAACTGCTTACAATGGTTAGTTTTAGGTCATGTTTCAATTAGCATTCCTATGCTCGCATGTTTGCATCCATTTATTTGTATTGCATGCACCGGGCTCGGCGCATCATACTAACTGCATTGTATTTCAATTCTAATTTGAATACACGTTATCTAATTGCATTTCACATGCCATCTTAGAATAGACGAGCCTATCTTAGTTGCATTTTGCATGTGTTGCATTAGGCATTCTTGACATAGCTAGGATCATGCATTGATTACTAACTAGCTATTGTTTTGGCTCGGAGTACACTGTAAGTATTTACGCTTTAGCATCCTTGCATGAGTGAGAGTGTTGCCATGACAGCATGCTTGCCATGAGGCTATTTGCTTAAATGATGTAACTGCCTGAATGCCTGTGGGTGAAGGTTGGATTGCTTGAATTGGAACAATTCATTGAAATGCGAGTTTTAAGCCCACTTGAGAGTGGCAAAATCATGTTTTTTTCTAAGCCCACTAGAGGATGGCAAATCCACGTCTTAGCCTACTTGCGAGTAGCACCTTCAAACTATTTTCAAACAAACAAACATGAGATGTTTTGTTCTAATTTAGGCAATCTAGTCTATACTTGTATGTTGTGCGCATCTCGTAGTAAGGTTAGCTAATAAACCAGAATAAGAACACATGTGTTTTTAAAAACAAGATATCATATTAGTAAAGACCAATCTTTAGATCGGGCGAGCGGGGGTGCTCATTGTATGACCTTCCCCTTTCGTACCCAAGTTCCTGAGCCGAGGCAACTTTAGTGATGACGAACACGTGGTCTTAGGCACGATTCAGGGTTTCCTAAATTTTCCAAAACAAAATATTTAGGTGGCGACTCTATATTTGGAAAAGCAGTCCATGTTTGGCACTTCTTTATTAAAAATTAGTTTTCCAAAACGATTTGTCGGATTTGGACTCTTTGGTAATTTATCAGTCTTGCATTGCACTTTGCGAGATTAGATTCAGAACCGTGACACAAGGCCGAACTGTAGTAGCTAAGAACAAATCAATTCGCGCCCTCGCGCACAGAGAGTGAGGTTTTCGGGCCGTCTACAGTTTCTGGTGACTCTGTTGGGGATTTAGAGAACTTTACTCGAACTCATGATATCTTTTTTTTACTACACTTATGTGTCTCTTTGCATTGCATTTGCATCGGTGCGCCTAGGACACCGTGTTTGCCGTATGCTATTCCTGAACGGTTTACTGGAGGCTCGCTTTGAGAAGCGTGCCATAAGGCTGACCGGTTGCGGGCTCTGCCACGACGGGAACACAAACCTCAGTTTTTACTGAGGCACCCTTTTTGACCATTCGACCTAGTGCATATCGGAAATTGTAGTGACTATTCCAAGCTAGGACAGGTTGCTTACCCGATTGTAGGTTGTTTGAAACCGCTGTGTGCGTAGTGAAACCCTAGCTCCTGACAAAATAGGACAGGGAAACCCTACCCCTCCATAGGGGTGTTTTGGCTCTCACTTGCTTGCTATGTGCATTTAGAGTTGGCCTCTACAGTAATGCACGTATCAGTTTGCAAGTCTAGGTATCAAGCCTGCGGGCGTCAGTGTTTGGGAATCAGTTTTACCTACGGGTATCAGATTCAGATTTGGGGCAGTGATTTGGGAACAATGATCAGTGGTTAAGAACAGGTCTTCCAGCTTGTATTTGTCAATTGTGTGTTGTCTTTATTTAAGCTGTTATGCTGTCCCTTTTTTTGTTCATTGTTTCCTTATTATGCTTTATTTATCTTTTTGCAAGGTAGTTTAGCACCATTGCATCCGACCAGGCAGATATTCCCCGAGCACTCTGGGTTAGACGTCGTAGACTTAATCGATCCAGGGATCTGATTGACGGACAAGCAGTGTTCCTTTCTTTACCCCCGGTTACCAGACGGAGGTCAGTAAGGCGCAGTGTATCTGTACAGCGGTCGCCAAACCAATGGTCTACCCCACCAGGGAATAGTCAGGCTGAGGTCTCAGTTTCTACTACAAGGACAGATATACCAATTGCTCAGATAGATCAGCACAATATGACAGATATAGAGGAGATAATGCGTCAACTCCAGGAAAGTATGCAAGCCATGCAGCAGGAAACTGCTCGCCAAGTAGAATTTGCCGCACGCCAGGCCGAATTTATGGCCTAACAAGCAGAGCTGATTGCTAGACTTCAGCAACAGCAGCAGCCACAGCAAGTCGGAGCATTTGCTTCGCACCCAGCTCCTTCCCCACCAAGAATTCCAATACTCGGGGAGACATCACACGTCCAGGACAATACGGACGTTCCAACAAGCCCAGCTCTGCCCCCGATCTTACCCCAGCTATCCAAAGCACAGACCAACCTGGGGGATACACTGTTTGAGTTCGAGGTGGATCTGACAGCCCTAAAAGTGAGCAAGCTAGAAAAGCTGTTCAAGAAGTCTCAGGGCATGAAATCCATTCCGGATATTGAGGATGGGTACACCGACTCGGCTGTGGCTCTGTTAGATCGGTTTAAAATGCCGCACAAAGACCGTTTCGATGGGTCTGGGGATCCTACGGTGCATTTGCAACTGTTCTCGAATATACTAAGGCCGATGGGCCTCTCTAGATTACAGAAGCTTTCCCTGTTTGGCCGGACCCTGTCGGGTGTAGCGGCTATTTGGTATGCAAAGCTGGAGGATTCTGTTAAGAGAAACAGGAGGAGATGGCTGAGGCCTTTGTAGCTCAACACTCTTATAATATGCAGATCGAGGTCATAACCCGTGATCTCGAGACAACTAGGCAAGAGCCGAAGGAGAGTTTCTCTGATTTTGTGGCCCGGTGGAGGGCTAAAGCCTCAATGATGACCATCAGGCCTGTTGATAAGGACCAAATATGGATGGTTGTGCGCAACGTCCAGCCCAAGCTCGTGTAGAAGATGATCGTCCTCCCCCTTCCCACCTTTGCAGATCTACATGAGATAGGGGTGCAGATTGAGGATGCGATGAAGCAGGGCCTCATTGATCATGAAAGAGAGCAACCCAATAGGGCATTCAATCGTAGTACGAATGCAGGCACCAGCAGTGCTGCAGCTGCCAGATCTTCAGATGTGGGCATGGTCACCACCACCACCCCAAGAACCCTTACAGCTACACTATTCACCGGCGCATCCAGAAGTGGCTCGCAAACAGCCAAATTCCTACCCCGAGGCCAGAGAACCTTCACCCCACTATACATCTCTTTGTCCAAGGCTTTGGGGGTTTTGATCAGGAAAGGGCACTTGATGCCCCTAGAGCCGCGGCCATTGCCAAAAAAACTCCCCCTTCCCATAACTCAGCAAAGTACTGCGCCTTTCACCAACAGCATGGTCATGACACCGACCAATGCTATAGATTGCATCATGAGATTCAAGATCTCGTTGACAATAAGGTGATCGCGCCTCCGGAAAAACCGAATGTCACAACCAACCCTCTCCCACCACATAACCAAGCTCCACCTTCCAAAAGCATCAATTTGATCCAAACTGAGGTTGTGTCATACGACCCTAGTATATATATCACCCCTTCTCACCGACCCAAGCTAGAGGTGTTCATTCCAGACAGCACTGACTTGTGCATGTTGGACATCTCCCAAACCCAACTAGAAACGGTGGTGGTGACTATCGAAGATAGAATTGGGTCGACTGTGGGGGCAGATGAGAATGCGAATACAGAGTCTGAGGGGTCTGCAAGCTTCATGTACAACCCGGGTGGTTACATTACATCAGCAGGCCAGGCTAGGCCGAGAGTGGAATTTCCAGTGACGGCAGAGATTTGTGTAGTCTAGAAGAATGGACCTAATTAGGGGCTAGATGACCTAGCGGATCTGGAAGAGGACATTGCAAACCTTTAATTTTTCAATGAACAGGACTCAGGGGACGTGATTGTCAACTGGTTTAATTTGGGAGGGTCAGCAGAAGCTACAGGGTGGCTTAGCGACGAGCCGGATGTTGTTGAGCAGCCTCAGCCAGAACAGGGTTCGTTAGAGACAGGGACATCAATAGAGGTCGGAATGGCCGAGAATCAGTTTGCACCGCCGAAAAGCACCAGTGTAAAGAATTTTGCTCAAAATACGGGCAGTTTGTATATGGAAGATACTGAACAGCAGGCCGCACTGAAGCAGTTTGAGCGGGAAAGGATCGAGGATTCTGATAGGGCCAGAAAAGCCAAAGCCCCTGCGAGGACAGAATGTGCTGTGTGCACAAGAACGGAGTGTGCTGCGAGCACAGGAACAAAAGGTACTGTGGGCACAAGAATAGTTATAACAGAGCCGGATAGGTGTCTGTCGACTATCGATGGCATGTGGTGGAAAGATGACGACCTATGTTTTGCCCACACCGATGAAGACTGGGGGAAAGCCAGCCGGATGATACCTAGTATGTTGGCGAAGTCGACCACATGACTAGGAGCGGGTGGTATTTCAAGCCCCCGCACTTAGATCAACCAGAGGCATCCGGAAAGGACAAAGAGATAGACAAGCAGAAAGAAAAGCTGCTCGAAGAGGAGGCTGTGCTGAAACAGCTTAAGAAGATACAAGCAGACATCTCCATCTGGGGACTGCTTATGGCCTCAAGAGTTCATACACAAGCTGTCCTTTCTGCAATGGACAAGGTCAAACTCTCAATAGATACCACGCATGAGCAGCTGGTAGGACTGGTCCTTCTGAGAGGAGCTTCCCCGACGTTAACCTTCACTGATAAGGAGCTACCGCCTGAGGGCGCAAACCATAACAAACCTCTCTATATCTTTGTTGAGTGTAGAGAAAAATGGATACCGGTGGTCCTTGTCGACACGGGATCCGCCATCAATGTGTGCTCGTCGAGGACGGCATATGCAATCGGGTTGCAGCTCGCGGATTTTATGCCAACTGCCCAAGTGATAAAGGCATATGACAATACTAGCAGAGAGGTGATGGGGACCATGCAGATTCGGGCTCAGGTTGGTCTAGGACAATAGGATATTGACTTTCATGTCTTGGACGTTTCCGTAACCTTTAATCTACTCCTAGGGCGGCCGTGGCTGCACCAGGTGAAGGCGGTCTCTTCCATACAAGATCAAAGAAGAGGTCACCAAGCAAATTGACGCAGGGTTCCTGTTGGTATTTGAATACCTAGCTTGGTTGGCCAATATAGTTTCGGTGCCGAAGAAGGACGGCATAATTCGGGTATGTGTGGACTTCAGGGATTTGAACAAAGCCAGTCCGAAGGACGACTTTCCTCTGTCGTATATCGATGAATTAGTGGACTTCACTGCTGGGCATGCGTTGCTCTCATTCATGGATGGATTTTCAGGCTACAATCAGATTCTGATGGCACCCGAAGACCAGGAGAAGACTGCTTTTACCACCCCGTGGGGGACCTATTGTTATAGGGTGATGCCGTTTGGGCTGAAGAATGCTGGGGCTACATATCAACAGGCTGCGACCACGATATTGCACGACGTGATCCACAAAGAGGTTGAGGTGTACGTGGACGACATGATTTTCAAGCCCAAGGAAAGAGAGGGCCACTACACTACCTTGCAGAAATTCTTTCAACGGATTAGGGAGTATCGGTTGCAGCTGAATCCTCAGAAGTGTACATTTAGTGTTACAGCAGGAAAAATACTGGGGTTCTTGATCACACAAAGAGGTATCAAGGTCGATCCTTCTAAAATCAAGGCCATCTTAGAAATGCCACCACCAAAGACTGAAAAACAGGTGCGAGGCTTTCTGGATAAAGTGTAATTCATAAAACAGTTTGAGAAGCTGAATTTCGCTCATCAGTTAAAAGAGAACAACAGGTTCGCAGATTCACTAGCAACTCTATCTTCCATGATAGACATCCCTTTCGGAGTTCGAATGCATCCGATCATCATTGAATAGAAATTTGTGCCCAGCTACGAGCTGATTGCTGCCATAGATGAGGTACAAGATGAGAACCCCTGGTATTACGATGTCTGGAACTTCTTGGAAAAAAAGGCGTATCCACTAGGGGCAAATGCCAAAGATAAAAGGGCAATTCGAAGAATGGCTGCTGTAGACGTCCCCCGAACGCCCCGGGAGGGAATCCCGTTTCGTTCATTTGGGCTCGCTACAGTTCACGACTCAAATTGTCACGGTTCCAAATCTGAACCGAAGAGTCCAAATCCGGCAAATCGTTTTTGAAAACATATTTTTTTTGTAAAGAAGTGCCAAACATGGACTGTTTTGCCAGATACAGAGTCGCCACCTAAATATTTTTTTATGAGGGAATTTAGGAAACCCTGACTCGTTTGCCTAAGGCCACGTGTCCGTTATCACCAAAGTTGCCTCGGCTCGGGAACTTGGGTACAATTGGGGAAGGTCAGCTATGAGCACCCCAACTCGCCCGATCCGAAGATTGGCCTCTACTAACCATGATATCTAGTTTTGAGAACGTTATGTGTTCTTATTCTGATTAATTAGCTAATCTTACTATGTAATGCGCACAACACAAAAGTATAGACTAGATCGCCTAATTTGGAACAAAGCATTGCATATCCGTTTGTTCGGAAAATGGTTTGAAATTTGCTACTCACAAGTAGGCTAAAATACAAATTTCAACGAGTTGTTCCAACTCAAGCAATCCAACCTTCACCCACAGGCATTCAGGTAGTAATATCACATAAGCACATAGCCACATGGTAAGCATGCTGTCATGTTAACATTCACACTCATGCGAGATGCTAAAGCATAAATACTTACAGCGCACTCCGAGCCAAAACAAAGAACATGTTAGCAATCAAACGTATGATCCAAGTCTATGTTAAATGGCTAATGCATCACAAGCAAAATGCAATCTAGAATAGGCTCGGCTAATCCTAGGATGGTATGTGAAATGCAATAAGTAACATGTATTCAAGTTAGATTTGAAATACTATGCAGTTAGCATGATGCGCCGAGCCCGATGCATGCAATACTGATGAATGAATGCACGCATGCATAGCATAAGGTATGCTAAATTAAATATGCCCTAGTACTAACCATCAAAAGCAGGTAAGTAAAAGAGAGAAAGAAATGGGGGTTGGAAGACATGCACACACACACCCACACTTATTACACATTCGCCCGCGCTCGGAGGAACCAAAAGAATAATACAAATTAATTAACCTACAAGCTAATTAATTATTACAAACCACTTAACTACTTAAGCAAATTAACTAAGCTAAGAAAGCAATAAAACAACCTCGGGAAGAGGGTCCAATGCATGCGTGCTCGGGTTTGCTTGGAAATCCGTCACCATGCACAAGCTGCCTTTGTTTACCCTACTCTACTCTTCTGAAAATTGCACAAGTCCCAAGGAACACTCTTTGAACACTGTGGAGCATCACTGACCAAGGGGAAATATCACCGACCATGGTAGAAGGGTCATCGACCAAATATTCAGCTCTCGGCCTCAAATGTTTGGTCGGTCGGCAATAAAGATGGTCGGCCCACAATGTATGCCTGCAGAATCCTATTTTGACAGCAGCAGAGGGCAAACATGGC
This sequence comes from Camellia sinensis, assembly GCF_055761805.1. Lineage (NCBI taxonomy): Eukaryota > Viridiplantae > Streptophyta > Magnoliopsida > Ericales > Theaceae > Camellia > Camellia sinensis. The sequence continues at coordinate 162,906,657 of NC_138969.1, read as the reverse complement.
ATGGCAATGCATTTCAAGTAAATGTTTGCACAGACACCCTCCTTATCATGTTCATAACTCAAAGGAGGATGGTCCTCGACCCTCGGGCCACCAATCGCGCATTTCAATGCGTGATGGCCAAAGAGGCCAAGTTATGCATTTTAATGTCAAATGTAATGCACACAAACACATAAGGAAACCAACCTCAATCATGGTGATTCAAGAGGCAAGGCATGCATGCCAAATGCAACCTAAGCATGTGAGCTAAGTATGCAATATGAGCATGAGGGTAAGTAATATGAAGGCGCAAGCATGTAACAAGTATGCAAGCTAACAATGATGCAAATGATATGTGACAACATATCAAGTGAACATGTGACAACATGTTAAGTAACTACAAGGGGAATGCATGCCAAATGCAACACAACTTTAAGCATGCAACAACATGCCATGGGCCAAGTATGTGACAACATGCCTATGGGCCAAGTATGTGACAATATGCAAGGCAAATGTACACACAAGCATTCATGCACACAATGGTCCAAAACTTCAGCATGAGGGAATAACTTTTAAGCCCAAAACAGTGGCTAATATGCTAATCACATGAAGGCGAATGTACATACAAGCATGCATAGATACATGGTTCAAGACTTAAGCATAAAGGAGCAACTTTTAAGCACACTTAAAAGGGACAAACATGGGCATATGGAAAGCATACTAAGCTCTGAAAATCATGTTAAGGATGGTGCCAAACCAACTAAAAAAGACAAACAAGGCATGCAACTATGTCCAAAACTCAAGGCAAGCCAAGGGGCTTAAACCATGGCTATATGAAGCAAGTCCCAAAGGGCCATGGGGACTCAAAACCACCCCAAAGCAGACCAAAACAAGGTCAAAGGCACACCTAGATGGCATCTAAATGGCCTAAGTCTAAAGGTATGCAAAAGGGTCCAAACATGGAGCATGAAACACCAACCTTTTAAAGCATTAAAGGAGCATCAAATGCAAGCATACAAGAATACCACAAGGACTGAAATGATGTTATAAATGGTGCCAAACCACTGAAACAAGCCAAGTAATGCATGCTCAACACTCACACACCCAAGGCTAACAAGCCAAAATGCAAGGTGGCTATGCAAAGCATGTCATGGATGGCCGAAAAAACTCCAAATAGACCTTAAGCATACTAAGACATGCATAAAAGCTTCACAAAGCTAGGCCAAAAACATGCTAGAAACAAGGCTCAAAGCACAAAGCATGTTAAGGCAATTCATGGCATTACAAGACAAGTATGCAAAGCAAGCATGGTGTGTCTAAACCAACTTAAAACAGTGCTATATCATGGCAAAATAAGCACAAATACTAGCTAAGACATGGCCAACATGAACTCAACAATGGTGCTCACACATGAGGCTAAAATGACAACTTTCGAAGGCAATAAGGAGAGGGGATGGCCCTCTCCTTCTTAGGACCTTAAAGCACCATCCCTACCACTGAAATCCCTCTGGATTTCAGTGGTGAGGAGGCCCAAACAAGGTGGTCCTGGAGCTCACCAAAATAGCACAAAATGGGGGCCAAACAAGGCCTAAAAGGGGTCAAACAACCCCAAACACCAAAACAACCTTAAACAACTATTTTAAACACTTAAAATTAGAACTTTTATTAGTTATACACAAAGCTTAAAAATAGATGCAAGGATGGCTAAAAGCCTATGCAACAATGGGAAATAAAGAGCAAAGTTCTTACCCTTGAAGACCCCTTTCACAAGGACCACTCCAGCCCTTTCTCCAAGCTTAGATCAACTCAAGAACTCTGAAAATCACTCCTTAGTACCTTAGTAGCTAAAGGAAAGTGTAACTCTAGGTGTTTGTGTGCAAAACTATGAACAAAACACCTTAATACACACACAATATGGAAGAGAGAGAGATATAGAGATAAAATAGATACAATTATGCTAACTCTAATCCAGAGCTCTAGAACTCAACCCTCTAACCCTTGAGAAGGGAGGAGAAGGCCTCCCTTTATAGAGGATCACTCTTGCAAAGCTTACAAAACAAGCTAAGTAAGAGTGAAATCCCTCCATACACGTGTATAGAGGGGGTGCAAAATGGGTGCCAGCTAGCACAGCTGGCACAAAATATCTGGCCAAGCAGATGCACAGTGGTCGGCCAGCCAAAAATGCCAAATTGACCAAATAAATGGTCGACCGACCAACCAGAGTGCCGATCGACCAAACATTTGGCCGATGGCAATAAAACAATGGCTGGTGACCTCAAGCCATGGCCGGTGAGATGTGGGGATGGCTAACAAGCCATTCCCTGCTCCTCAAAAGCAAAACACAAGTGTTTGGTGCAAAACCAAATACAAAATAGGCAAGTCGAGAGGTCTTGAGGCAAGGCACGTGGCCGAGACCTCCGAGAACTCAAGACAAACACGAACATGGATGATCATCGAGTGTTCAAACAGTAACGTCTAAGTCTTGAGGACGATCAAAAATGGGATGTCTACAGCTGCTCAGTTCATCATCTGCAGGGGTAAACTGTACAAAAGAGGTCATCTTGGGATGCATAAGTTGTGTGTTGATGCCGAAGAATCCAAGCGCTTGATGGAGGCCATCCATGGAGGAGAGTGCGAAGCGCACGTGAACGGGGTGATGCTAGCTCGGAAGATCCTAAGACAGGATTACTACTGGTCCACCATGGAAGAGGATTGTATTGGCTTTGTCCGGCGATGCCACAAATGTCAGATCCATCTAAACCGCATGAACATTCCGCCGTCGAAGCTATACAACATGACTTTGCCATAGCCATTTTCAGTCTGGGGGATTGATGTGATCAGGGTTGTCACACCGAAGGGGTCCAATGGGCATGAGTTCATTCTGGTCGCGATAGACTATTTTACGAAGTGGGTTGAGGCTCGATCTTATGCGGTGTTGAAGGCATCGCATGTTGTTAAGTTCATCAGGAACAGCATCATCTGTCGCTACGGGGTCCCGAACGAGATCATTTCAGATAATGGTTCCCACTTCAAGAAGGAAGTGATTGACTTGTTGGAGAAATATAACGTGGCTTTTCATAAGTCATTTACCTATCGACCTCAAACTAACGGAGCAGTTGAGGCCGCCAACAAGAACATCGAGCATATACTGCAGGAGATGGTGGAAACCTACCGAGACTGGCCAGAAAAACTGCCATTTACTCTATGGGGCTACCGAACTTCAATTTGTACTCCTACTAGGGCAACTCCGTATTCCTTGGTTTATGGGATAGAGGCTGTTCTGCCTATCGAAGTTGAGGTTTCGTCATTACGAGTATTGGCTGAGTGTCAAATAACTGAGGCAGATTGGCAGCGAAGCAGGTTCAAAGAACTCATGCTCTTTGATGAAAGAAGGCTGAAAGCACTGTACCATGTTCAGGGTTATCAACGACAAATTGCCAGGGCTTTCAACAAGAAGGTTAAGTCCAGGAATTTGAAGGAAGAGGATCTTGTGCTCAAAGACAACCGAGCTCTCATCCACGACCCTAGGGGCAAGTTCAGACCCAATTGGACTGGTCCTTACATCATCAAGTCTATCTGGTTGGGTGGAGCTGTCGTTCTGATGGACTTAGATGGCCTAGAGTTCTCCCAACCGATCAACATGGACAAGTTGAAGAAATACTTTCCCTGAAAGGCTCGCTAGGCCGAAACAGCGACCTAGGCAAAAGTTAGAGCACAAAAATTTGAAATTATAAAAACTGAGCTCGCAAAGTTGAAAACCCAGAAAGGGCGGCCTTGGCAAAAGTTAGAGCGTAAAATGTGAGGGTTAATACATGAGTGAACTCGAGCCGAACTACGTAAGGCTTGATTCCCATCTTTGGGATACGTAGGCAACTTCATCCTGAAGTCCACCCATAAACACTTCCCTGATCAACTTTGTCCATGTGATCATGTTTGGTCATCTTTGTCTATTCTGCATTCAAGAGCTCAGTTGTGATCTCCAGTGCAGTGCTATTCAGACTAGGGGCAACTTTCCAATTGTTGGGATCCGGGATTGTACATCTCAGTGATAGATCTTGGGTGTGTCCAGTTGTGATCCATATCGAAAGTGGTTTTGAAAAGTTTTAATAAAAGTTGATTTTGCTCAAATTAATATTTTTACAACTTAGACCATTTTTGGACCAAACGAAAAATTTTCAGTACCCACAACCTTCAATTACATTGATTTCAGTACAGAGTTCTCCTACTCTTGAATACAAATCGAAGTTGCTTTTCATTACATTCATAAAGAAAACTTGAAAGTTCTGATTAAAGCAAATAAATCTGAGACATAGTCAGGTGTTCCTGCATCCCCTCCCCGAGCTTGTGGAAGCCTTTGATGCCAAAGTGGGCCCGATCTGTTCCTCCTCATCAAGCCAAGCTGTGCACTCATCACAGAGGGTGCAACTGAAAATGGGAGCGGGGGCTAGAAGCTCTCTCATCATCCATGCTGTGGCATACCAAGCTAGTTGTGCACCTCGGACCGGAAATGCAACAGGGTACTCTATCCCATCTTCCGGGCAAGTCTGATCATGTCCAAACTGGCACCGAAATCGGAACGAGAAGTAAAAGACACAGTGTGTTAGGCCAATCAACTGAATCCCAGGCTGGCGAGTCATGTTGTAGCTCAGTGCTGGTAAATTAAGCCAGGGGCAGTGCCAAGCAATGTCTAGAGCAGACAAACTGTGCATCCATTCACACCACCATCCCTCATCTGGGACATCGACTAGATGTCGTCGGAAGAAATAGCTGCGAACTGAATATGCTGGGCATGAGTCCACAATCTTCAATTTATCCATCACCCATATCTAGGAAAGAATAAAAAATGAGAGATTAAAGAATAGAGAGGTGTACATTGAGAGAAAAGTGAGGAAAAGGGTTTTGAGAGAAAAACCGAGCCTGAGGGCCGAGTGATGTGAGAAACATATGTGAGATGGGATGGGAAGCATTACCTACAGTAGTAGTGGACTCCCTGCGAATCTAGCTGTCTCCTGGCGATGAAAAGCGTCTAAACCCATCAATGTCTCAGCTAGCGTCATGGCGATGCAGCTCTTACCCTCTTTTAAGCCCTTGGAGACTTCAATCAAATGAGTGCTAAACCCATCGGAGCCTGGGGAAAGCAAGAAATGAGACAACATGCACAAGCAAAGCACATGTCGCCGATAACCCTGCCAGTCATGATCGTCGCGGTCACCGACATCAGAAAATTGACAAATCAAGCTTGGAATGTCCAGCTCTCTGTCGTGAATCAATGACCGAGAGTCATGCATTGCACATCCATTCTAAGGCTTGGACGTAACCGAAGTGGAATTGAGGCAAGATTTCTTCATCGCGCTCGGATTCCATTAAAGCTTGGAAATCCTCGAAAGTGGGACACATCTCTTGTCCGCCAAAGCTAAAGATGTGTGTCACTGGATTCCAAAACCTTGCCGCAGCATGGAGGAACAAAAAACGCAGCGGGATGCGACTCAACGTGAATAGTGCATTTATACCGAAGCCCCGGGAATTCAGCTTTTCCGAGCCATCTAAGTTGGCGATCCAATTTGTGAGATTTTGGACAAGAAATGCTTCCATTTGGTGTAAAAACTGAGCTGAAATGGAGAGAACTATGAAGCTAGGGCTTTTGTAGAAGATAAGGTGTTGAGTGGAAGACAGGTGTCAGCATTCTGGAGGTGCTTGCCATTTTTGGCCGATCGGCTAGTAATGATGGCCGATGGCCATTTCTTGTGGCCGATGGCCTCTCACTTTGGCCAATGGCCTTTCCTTATGTTCCCTAAGCAGTATATGTGTTGCATATATTGAGAACTTGTGACTGGTTCCACTTCCAAAGCTTTTCAGTGATGTTTTTGGAAAGTCATGCCTGTGTTACTTTAAATTATTTACCGAGTTGTTGTACTTTTGTTTATCGAGTTATATTTTGTGTTCATTAGTCCTTATCTTGCTTATTGAGTTGTATTTACATTTGGTTAGCTTATCAAGTTCTTTGTTTTGCTTATCAAGTTGTTTTATTGTCAGACGATTCATTACCTAATTAATGCAATTTGAGTGTTTAGTTTTCAAAACAAAGTTCAATCTCATTTACATTGTTATGTAATGTGATACGATGCGATGCGTAGAATGTACAAATGTAACACTTTTTCAACAAAAAATAGTCGTTTCATTCCATCATATTTTCTTTTGTAAAAGTACATAGTTTTGGAGAAAATAAAACTAGCCTGAGGCAATACAATGTGCAAAACTACCAGTAAAAAGAAAATAAAGCAAAAGAAGAAAAGCAGCAAAATGTCTGGATCGGCGCCAATAGCCTCAAGTGCGAGAGTCCGTCTTGGTCCTCTTCCTGGATGAAGGTCTAGGATCTCCACCGTCAGAGTTTGAATCTGAGTTATCCCCAGCCTCATCCTCAGACGACTCTGCCTCTGTATCAGACTCGTCATCATCTAGGACAGGTGCCCGTGAGCTACTTCCAGAGTGAGTACGCCCGGCTCTGCTGCGGTGGCATACTGAGATCCCTCGCCCTACTCTCTCCGCTCCTCGGGCAGGTACAGATGGTCCTACTGGAGCACCTCCTGCGGCTGGTATCTAAAATAGGGCTAGAAAAGGACAATTGGCAAATGCATTAGTTATACTATGCAAAGTCGAGTATGAATATCGAATACAGTGTATGAGTACAGTGTATGAATGCTGTGAGCAGTGTATGAATATCGAATACAGTGTATGAATGCCGTGAGCAGTGTATGAATGTCGTGAGCAATGCTGTGAGCAGTATGAGAGTGCAGTGTATCAGTGCCGTGAGTGGTATGTGAGTGCAGTGTATCAAATGCCGTATTGATAAATGTGATGTATTAGATCAGTATGGAACAGATTATGCAAAGTTTTGGTGCTGAGGTTGAAAGAACTCACTGGGATACTATAGATACTCAACAAATCCATACTCCTCTGAAGTATCCCCATCACCGAGGCTGTCAGCTCCAGTGCCTACCTAGTGTACTCGATCGAAGCCTGCAAAAGTGTTGAAGTAATTAGTATTCTGCGGGGTATCAAATGAATTGAAATGACTGTACTGAATGCAAAGTATAGTACGTACCGGGGTCGAGCCGCGAACTCCGACAAGCTCATGATTAGCCGGAGGAGGAGTGATGGGTATCTGATAAGTCTCCCCACCCTGTCCCCGGCATGTCATGGTAGTGGGCAGATCTGGCCACTCCACTCCGCGTCCCCTCCGGGACCCACTCCTGTCACGAGCCTAAGCCACCCTCGATACTCCCGCTCCTCCCACAGGTGCTGCGGGCCTCTCCCTCTCATCTTGGCAAGTATTGGCCAGAGGTCGCATGAGATAAGTCTGGATGAAGACTGTGTAATCGTCTTCATCTCTTAAGAAGTCAGAGTCCTAACCGATGGTGAAGGCGATCATCTCCTCCAGGTTGTACCTTTTTGTATGCCTCATGTGGATAGGAGGTGGCCTCAGAACTATCTGCTTAGGTAGACCGAGGGTCTGACGCAGGAAGTGTTCACCCAGGTACCAAACTTGGCAGATCGGACCCTCCAACAAAACTCTGAATCGGGCAGTCTCTCGAACACTCGCATACTGGTCCCTCACCGCCTCAGGTAATGCAGCCCAGGGCTGCCAGGTGATCTGTAAATGACAGGATATAGAGTGTGTTATCTGCTGTTGAAAGTACAATGTAAAACGAAGCTCAAATAAACTATAATGTTGGACATACCTCAGCTGCGGTGATGGTGTCAAAGTATCTGTGGAAGAACAGGAAAGACTCTCGCAGCCTCTGCTCGCACCTCACATCGAATCTGTGAGAATATGGGACAGCAAGGGGCATCTCTACCTTCGACTCTGGAGCAAGCCTCGAAAAGTAGGCATACACCCACAACTACATAATGTAACAGGGTAAGAATGAGTATGTTTTATCAGATAAAGCAGTATGCAGATAAAGCAGAAACCAGAGAACGGTGTGTAGTGTATGGTGCAGTGTGTGTGGTGTACAGATAGTGCAAAGCAGAACTGTAAAACATAAAGGGAAAATGTACCTCCCAGGCTCGCTAGTAGCCTTCCAGCAGATGTCCGCTGCAACGAAAGGAGGAGCTCATGTATCCGTAGAGCATGGCTAGACCTGCGCCACCCTAATCATAGCGACAGATCCTGGTCATGTCCACTAATGCGTTCAGCAGATATAGGACAACTGTGTTTGCCCAGTTGGCGAATAAGGTAGTGCCCATCAAGAACATGATGAATCCTCGAGTATACTGCTCCACCTCCTCGCAAGTCGTAGGCGCCTGTATCCGAAACTGGTCCTCGAACCAAGAATACCTCACGAACCCTGGCCGGGAGAAAGGTGGCAGAGCACCGAGCAAGTAGATCTAGGTAGCATCCCACTCGCCCATATCGGTGTCAAAGGGAATCAGATCACCCCCTACTCCGATGCCGGTGAGCATGGAGAAGCCGAGGGGAGTCATCGTCATCTCCCCTGCAGCAGAAAGGTGGAAGGAATCGGTGGTGTCCCACCACCTCTCCACCAGTGCACCAAGAAGGGGCCTACTTGCAGTGAGGCGCGAGAGTCCCATGTAGAAAGTGCCGAAGCCGGCTTGATCGATGATATGGAAAACCGCGTCGGGCAACTCCATGTACCAACCTCGGACGATGGTGTTTCCATACCCCCGAAAGGCATGGGAATCTCCCTATGTTCAAGACAAACAGATGCAAAGCAGTGTTAGAAATACAGTGTTTGATGAAAATGCAGTGTGTGTGCATGTGTTCGAGTTTACACAGATGCCGGGTGTGGGTGTGCTCACGGTGAACTAAGTATGTGATCTACAAGTGTGTTTGGGTTAATCAGTTACAAAACAGTACTGGCTATTCGAAGCGTACAATCTATATTGCAGAAAATAAAAGAGGGAAAGAATATACCTTAGCGGCGCCGTAGGAAAGGTGCGACTCTGGCTCGCGTAGCAAGAGCTCCAATGGCGCACCTCGCTCATAGATCCTGAACGGGCGGATGCTATCGAGAGGCAGTATGTGTACCGCGGGCTGGTATGTCACCAGGTCGAACGGTCGAACACTGAGGGGCAGGAGCTCGACCTCAGGATCCGTATCCATCTTTGGGGGAGTCCCACCTCGTGGAATATCGTCCGTCATCTCGAGAAGAGTGCAAAAATGGTTGAGGGTGTGGAAAGTGGACAAAAATGCAAAAAGTCAACCAAAAGTCAACCCCGAGGGGTGAAAAATGAGAGAAAAAGTCAAAGTGCGGAAAAAGGCACGGAAACCAAGGTAAACTCGGGGAAAACAAACCCCAAGTAGAAGAAATCAAGAATGTGGCACCGAAATCGCGTTTCGTTTGGTTCAAAGTATTTGGAACGAAGAGGTTTTCGCGAATCGGAAGTTACGGGAGGCTCAAAAACAAAGGAAAAACTTGGATCGAATGGAGGAAAATCATGTAGAGAGAGAGAGCAAGGATTTTCGACTGAGGAGGAGTGAGGAAATAGGGTTTGAAGCCCTATATTTAAAGACCCGAGGCAAAATGTCAAAATTGCCCCGAATCTGCCACTTTTGGCCAATCGGCTAAATTGTTGGCCAATAAGCTCATTTTATGGCCGATGGATGGCCGATGGCCTCCCCTTGAGGTCGATGCACCACCAGTGCCCTTGTTTGGGTCAGTTCTGCTGATTGGTACCCTCATCTTTCAAGAAAGTGCAAGAAAGTACACTTTTAAAGCTTAACCGGCCTTCGTGTTGACCTCAAACCGTGTCTTCCGTGTGCAGCACTCGATACGCGTGAGGTGTATCCTTTTTCGTATCCTTTTGTATATTGCGAGATTCGAAAATTGTTTTGAATACGTTGCATTACAATGTTTTGTCATGTTTGTAATAAGCGCGCTTGTTATACGTCTTTTCACTCTTGCATTGAGCATGCCTCGTCTTTCTTTGAAGTTGCATCTCAACATCGCGAATAACATGCCTTTACCATGCTTACGTTGAATATGCACATCTCTTTCATATTGTTATGCATACACTATATGCGTTGTCGTGCACATTTTGTTTGCATTGGCATGCACATCTCTCTCGCATTGTCATGCTTTTCCTCGTTGCTATACATGTTGCTTGCGTTGTCGCGCATGCTTTACTTACATGTGTTTATGCCTTCCTTGCTATACACATTGCTTGCATTGTCGTGCATGCTTTACTTGCATGTGTTTATGCTTTTCCTGCATTGTTACACATTGCTTGCGTTGTCGCGTATGCTTTACTTACATGTGTTTATGCACCTGTTCTCGCATTGTTATACACATTGCTCGCGTTGTCGCGCATGCTTTACTTACATGTGTTTAGGCCTTTCCTGCATTGTTATACACATTGCTTGCGTTGTCGCGCATGCTTTACTTATATGTGTTTATGCACCCCATGGCTCGCGTTGTCACGCATGCCTTTCTTGCATTGTTATGCACCTTTTTATCCGCGTTGTCACGCACACTTAGGTTGCATTATCATGCATCCCCCTTACTAGCGTTGTCACGCATAGTTTACTCGCATTATCATGCTTGTTTCAGTTGCATTGTTATGCACTCTTCATTTGCGTTGTCGCGCATGCCCTACTTGCATTGTTATGCTCGTGTTTATCTCATATTGAAATCATATCTTGATCTAACGATTGAACATGTGTTTCTACTACATTGTACCTGGTGAATTTCTTTCTTTTGCAGGCATGATATTGAATGTACGGTTCATTCAAGAGGAGTTCCAGTTCAGCTTGACTGTTACCCCTATCCACTCGCGTTTGGCATGCGTTTGGACGTATCTCTCTCCTCTCGCGTTTGGCACGCATCTGGATGACTGCACTTTCCTTGCACAGTCCTTTCCTCTCCTGTGCGTGATACGCTGAGAGATGTTGTGTTTGAGACTCCGGGTGTCCTCGGTAGGCGCTTTTAGTCTTCTCCGTGTGAGATGCAGTGGGAATTGCATAATTTTCTTACATCCTTTCTGTTGGAATCTGTAGGACTATTCTTTCTTATTTGCTTGCTTAAAATGTCGCATTTACTTTGCATGTTATGCTTCATTACAGCTCTCTTTGCATGATCATAAGTTATGTTCGGCATTGTGCGTGTCCTTTGCATCTTGCCCCTACTTGCGAGCGCATATCTTTGCTATCTTGTAAGCTTGTCTAAGTCTTCGGCCTTGTCAAAAATTGGTCGTCTCTGGGCTTTGACATTCGCTCCCGTCATCTTATGACTTTCGAGTTCTATTAAAGAGGGGTAACTATAGACACCCCATTTTTGACCGTCTTCAAGACTTGACATCATCATTTGAACACTCGATGATCATCTATGCTCGTGTTCATTTTGAGTTCCTGAAGGTCTCGGCTGCACGCCTTGCCTTAGGATCTCTCAACTTGTCTGTTTTGTGCTTGGTTGTGGACCAAGGACTTGTGGTTTTGCTTCTGAGGGAAGAGGGTGGCTTGTTGGCCATCCCTAAAACCCATCGGCCAAGCCTTGTGCTTATCGGCCTTGTTTTCTTGCCATCGGCCATAAGTGTTGGCCGATCGGCACTCTTTTTGGTCGATCGGCACTCTGTTTGGTCAATCGGCCAAATTTTCTGGTCGAGACCTTTCCACCTGCTTTTGCAGATATTTTTGTGCTAGTTGTGACAGCTGGTGAGCATAATTCTCATCCTCTATACACGTGTATGAAGGGATTGCATCAAGACTCAAGCTTGTTCAACAAGCTTGAGAATTGAAATTCGATAAGAAGGGAGACCCTTCTCCCTTTCCAAAGGGTCTGAAAAGTTGATATACAAAACATATATCACCCTCTCTCTCTATATTTTACCTCGCTCTCCATATTTCCTCTTGTTTGTGCTCTAATGTGTGATTTCTTTATACTATTGCACACAAACACCTACCAGAACACCATCCTTTTGTTGCTGAGGTACTGAGGAGTTGGTTTTACAGTTTTTGGATTGGTTTAAGCTTAGACAGAGTGCTTGAGTTGTGTTCTTGAAGGTGTTCTTCAAGGGTCAGTCAACTAGGCTTTTAATCCCTTGTTTTGGCTTAGGCTTTTAGACCTATTTTAATGCTGATTTAAGCTTAACTTTCTACTGTAAAAAGTTTTGATTTTTCATGCTTGTGATGTTTGTTTAAGGTCACTTTTGTGTTGGGGGAAGTCTACCCCCTCTTAGGCCTTGTTTGGACTTATTTTGTGCCTTCCTTTTTAAGCTATTGGGACCACCTTGTTTTGGCCTTCTCACCACTGAAATCCAGAAGATTTTCAGTGGTGGAAAGGTGGTTTTGAGGTCCCAAATAGAAGAGGGTCATCCCCTATTATAAATGGCTCATGATAGTAGCATATTTACTTAGCATGTTTTGGTTCCATTTCAGTAACTTTTTGGTGTTATTTTAGCATGCTTCAACTCTGTTTTAAGTTGGTTTGAGAGCATCTTGCATGCTTCACATACTTGTAGAGCAGTCTTACATGCTAGCATAACATGCATCATGTGTTTGGACCATCATTCTTGCATGTTTTGGCTCAACTCAAAGAAGCTTTCCCTCATGTTTTACCATGCTTGAGCTCTGTTTGATGTTGTTTTAGTCATGCATGCATTGTTTTGTATAGCCATGGTTCAATCTAGCTTGTTAGCTTTGTGTATCAAGTTTACTAGCATGTATTGCTTAGACTATTCTCATGATTTGGCATCATTTGAAAGTTATTTCAGTGCATGTTTCATGGTCATGCACTCGCATTTGTTACCCTTTTGATGCTTTGGAGGTTTGCTGTTTTATACCTCAAGAATGGATCATTGTGCATGTCTTATTGCTGAAGCTTTTTGGGATGCCGTCTCAGTGGATTTTTGGGCTTATTTTGACATGCCATAACTTTGATTTTGATTAGTTAAGTCATGCCATGTTTGGTTTTAATAGGTGTAGTGTAATACCCCTTTGTAGCCTTGCATGCTTCATGCTTTTGGTGTTTTGTTCTAGCTTGTGTTGGCTAGGTTCAAGCATGCTTTTGGTCTTGTATTGACCTGCCTTGGGACTATTTTGGTTACCCTTGGCCCTTTGGGGCTTGCTTTGTATGGCCATGGTGTGAACCCCTTTTGCTAGCCCCAAGCTTTGAGCTTTCTTGCATGCCATACGTGCATTGTTTGGTTGATTTGGCATCATTCCATCCATGATTTCAGAGCTTATAGTGTTGCTACACTTCCATTTTTGTCACTCTTTGAGCACTCTTGAGAGTTGTGCTCTTATGCCTAGGTAATAGGCCATTATATGTGCATGCTTTGTTTTGCATTTCATGTCATCATTTCATCATTTTGGCCACTAATTTGAGCACTCTTGAGAGTTGTGCTCTTATGCCTAGGTAATAGGCCATTACATGTGCATGTTGTTGCATGCTTGTCCATCTTTGCATGTTGCTGCATGCTTGTTCCATTTTGCATTTTTTTTTTTTTTTTTTTTTGCATTCTTAATACATTGTTGCATACTTGTTGCATGCCATGTTGTTTACATGTTTAGGTTGCATTGCATCATGTGTGCATACTTGAGTTACATTGCATTTGGCATGCTTATGTTGTATTGTATAGCATCTCCATGTTGCATGCATTGCATTGTGTTTGGTTTGGTGTGTTAAGCCAAACACGAGGAACAAGGCACGTTTCATACTTAAAGTGATGAAACATACCTCAATTCTCGGTCACTGACACTCTTGATCAAACATGATAGAGTTTAAGGCATTTATGTGTTTTGTGCATTTCATTCCATATTGATTTGTGCAACTCGGCCTCTTTGGCCATCATGCATCGAAATGTGTGATTGATGGCTCGAGGGTCGAGCACTACACTCCTTTGAGGTTTGAACATGATAAGGGGTGTAGTTGCACAACATTTCCTTACAAATGTATTTTCATGCCTCCGTTTGTATTCTGCTGCAGCAAAAGGAGCAGTTTCCAGGAAAAGATGGCCGATCGACTATCTGGTGTGCCAATCGGCTAACAATGTTTGGCCGATAGCCTCATATTTGGTCGATGACCATTATCTACTGGCCGATGGCCACCCTTCTTGGCCGATGACCTCTCAGAATGTCCATGAGGTAGGTCAGATGCATCACAGAAGTTGGCATATTTTTCAGAGGTGCAAAACAAGGCAAACAGAGGCAACATGAGGCATTGCAACGGATTTCCGAGCGAAGCCGACCGAGCATGCATCTCTTCATCGCCCGCGAGGCCATTTCAGTATTCATGATTAGTTCGTGTAATTTAATCATTTAATTGGATTTGTAATATTCATTTAGCTTAGTGTAGCTATTTGTTTCAATTTGAATTGTAATAGTTAATTAGCTTGTTAGTTAATTAGTTTTGATATTGTAATAATTAGTCTAATTAGATTATTAGATTAGTTAGAATAGCTTAGCGTAGCTAGCTTGTATTATTCATTCAGACCCTCCATCGAGAGGGCGAATTTTGTAATAAGTGTGCCTGAGTGTGTGAATGTCTTCCAATCCCATGTCTTTCTCCCTTTTTACTTAACCGCTTACGATACTTAGTTTTAGGTCATGTTTCAATTAGCATTACTATGCTCGCATGTTTGCATCCATTCATTTGTATTGCATGCACCGGGCTCGGCGCATCATACTAACTGCATTGTATTTCAATTCTAATTTGAATACACGTTATCTAATTGCATTTCACATGCCATCTTAGAATAGCCAAGCCTATCTTAATTGTATTTTGCATGTGTTGCATTAGGCATTCTTGACATAGTTAGGATCATGCATTGATTACTAACTAGCTATTGTTTTGGCTCGGAGTACACTGTAAGTATTTATGCTTTAGCATCATTGTATGGGTGTGAGTGTTGCCATGACAGTATGCTTGCTATGAGGCTATTTGCTTAAATGATATAACTACCTGAATGCCTGTGGGTGAAGGTTGGATTGCTTGAATTGGAACAATTCATTGAAATGCGAGTTTTAAGCCCACTTGAGAGTGGCAAAATCATGTTTTTTTTCTAAGCCCACTAAAGGGTGGCAAATCTACGTCTTAGCCTACTTGCGAGTAGCACCTTCAAACCATTTTCAAACCAACAAACATGCGATATTTTATTCTAATTTAGGCGATCTAGTCTATACCTGTATGTTGTGCGCATCACGTAGTAAGGTTAGCTAATAAACCGGAATAAGAACACATGTGTTTTTAAAAACAAGATATCATATTAGTAAAGGCCGATCTTTAGATCAGGCGAGCAGGGATGCTCATTACATGACCTTCCCCTCTCATACCCAAGTTTCTGAGCCGAGGCAACTTTGGTGATGACGGACACGTGGCCTTAGGCACGAGACAGGGTTTCCTAAATTTCCCAAAGTAAAATATTTAGGTGGCGACTCTTTATCTGGCAAAGCAGTCCATGTTTGGCACTTCTTTATTAAAAATCAGTTTTCCAAAATGATTTGCCGGATTTGGACTCTTTGGTGATTTATCAGCCTTGCATTGCACTTTGCGAGATTAGATTCAAAGCCGTGACACGAGTCCGAACTGTAGTAGCTAAGAACAAAGCAATTTGCGCCCTTGCGTGCGGAGAGCGGAGTTCTCGGGCCGTCTACACAACCTAATTTCATTAACGGATGAGTCATTGAAGAGGTAAATCCTCTTGCCCATTCCTTTGTACAGTGATACCCTGTGGGGGTGGAAGGTTAAGCTAATACTTTTAATAACCTAAGGGTGTGTTTGATTGGGGAGATAAAAGGGGGAAGGGACTACTCTCTGTTAGGATTGTAATACAGGGAAAGCTTTTTATGCGTCATTTGTTTTTTTTTTTAGTCCACCAGACATGGAGTCCGGTCGGACTTCTTATCCCCTATATGGGGGGGGGGGGAGGGAGGGTATGGGACAATTTTCATTGGACTATTTACTATTGGGATTAGAATATGAAATGACCATTTTGACCATCTACTAGTTAATTATGTATTATATTTAGTAAAATTTAATAAAATTTAAATGTCTTGATGTAAAAATAAAATAATTTTGTTTAATTTTTATTGATGTTTGATTTATTTAATTTTTTAAATAATTTTTTATAGATATTTTATTGATATTTTATTTTAAAATTTTGTTTATATTTTATTTAATTTCATTATTTAAATTTTAATAAATGTTTTATTTAATTTCATTGTTTAATTATTATAATTTTTAAAAATAAATTTATTTAAAATTTTAATTAAAAAAATAACATATATTTTTATTGATATTTTTTTATTTTATTTTTAAAAAATAAATTTATCTAATTGTGTAAAAAATAAAATAAAATAAAATTTTATTTAATCTAGCTAAAAATAATTAAAATATTAAAGATATGTTTAATATTGTTGTTACTTAGTAAACAATTGAAAAATGATAAAATAGTCTTTTGTTCATTTATCATATCCAGTCCGTTCAACAAAACATTGGATTCACTAAAAATAATCGTTTCAAGACATCTAATCCTATGAAAAAACCAACATGGGATACACATCCAATCCAACCAAATAGTCAGGAGGATTCACAGTCCCAAGATTCAAGTCCGATGGATTCTAATCATTCTTTATCCAGTCCGTCCAATCAAACACATCCTAAGCGTTGTGAATAATCAACCATGGTATAATGAGATACCTTATATAGGTCACCTATGTGAGTGCGAAGTGAGGCCGCTTCCTTAAAAACTTGTAAGATCGAATTCTTTAACAACACTTGCTAAACCAGGCTAATGTTCCAGAGCCATACCGAACACACCAGTGAGAACAAGAACAATGGTTAGACAAACTCTTGTGTGAGGTCGATTGTCTCGGTTTACACAAACGACAGAATTGTTCAAGGCATCATGTTTACTAGTCAGCTAGTAAATCCGATAGGCTTTCACTACGACAGGTTCAAGGCCAACAACTACCTTTTTTGATGTAAGGTTAGTCTATGGGCTCTCTCTCCAAGTCTTTGTTGTAAACGTTGTCCGTTTTCATTATTTGGTCAATTTTTTTTCATGTGGGGGATTGTTGGAAAAAAATGCTTTATGGTGACTTCAATGAGAAATTAAAGTAGGTCTCAACCATTGGTTGATGTGAGATTAAATTGGTTTAGATTCTTTGTAACAAAGTCTTTACACCACAAAAAGAATGACAAAAAATCATTAAGAATTAAATGACAAATTATCTCATAAAGTTGTCCTCATGAATGAGGTATTGATAATTGTGTATAACTACCAATCCCACATTGATTGTAGAGGAAAACTTTGATGGGTATTTAAACCTCAAGATTTTGATAAGGGCATGAGCCTTTTGAGGCATCCAATTTTTCCGAAAGAAGGGAGTTATGGATGCTTCAAGGATGGGCTTGGGCCAAGACTATGGTCCAAGTTGGTTATGCAAAAATTGCCACACGCGCTGCCTGCCTGCTCAGACCGGGCTAGGTTCGGGTCCGTGATCCATAATCCGTGGGTCTTGGATCTTGGATCTTGGACTTGGGCTAAGGCTTGAGGCTTATTGAAATGGGTTAAGTTTGGGCTGGACAGGATTGGTGGTTCACCAACCTAAACTTTTTGGGCCAAGTCTGCTGCAGATATACACTCACGTGTATATTGTGTGTAACTCACACATTGAACACCCATCCGTTTTGGTGCATTGCTCCAGCAGTTTTGTAGGAGTAATGGCCTACATTTGGTGCCAACCTTGATGGCTGAAGGCTCCTCCTCTCTCCCCCATTATGTATAAAATGAGGCCCATTATCCGTGGTTTGTTACAGAATTTTTTGGCTTCAAATATACAGTCAGTTTGCTTATGCCTATAATTTTTTTCCTATGTGAGAAGGTGTTACCATTGTCGATTCGCCAAAGCTATCAAAAGATGCTTCTGCGTTAGCCGGTCTAAACTGTCGTATCTTAGGAGACAGAAATCGACGTACCTCCAGCACCCACGATGAGATAGCTAATCTGTTTTAAGAAGATTGTGGTATCACACAAGCTTCGGTTTGTGCTTTCTTTATCATTTTATTGTATTGTGTATTTCTGTACAATATCATTGTAAATTCTAGCATATTTTCGTAGTTTATAATTTAATTTGATTAATCATAAATCTATTTATTTTAGTTAATTACATTAGATGTACAACGAAAAATTGGCACACTAAATATCAACATAGCTTTGGCAATAACACTTCAACATAGATACTAATCTAAATAATCATAAATCAATTCACACTACAACATTTTCTTAGTTCAGTGACACTTGAAAGTATCACAAAATTGTTCCCCTAGTGATATTTTTTAGCCTTGTGGCGTTTTGAACAAGTGTCATTTATACTTATACCATGGTAGGTACTAGTGGTACTTCACTAATACTTGCAAGTGCCATTACATCATCAAGGTTAAAGACTTTTAATGACACTTTAATATCATGGTAGACACTATTCATGACATTACCAAACACCATTAAAGAGGTTTTGTAATTTAAAAAATGCCACTATATACTTTTTTTAATGGTGTTTTTTATGCAATAATTGATATTTTTAATAACTCTTATAAATGTCACTAAATCTAGCTTTTATTGAAGGATCAAAGTGTCAGTATTTCACCATCCAGCATTTATTGAAGGATCAAAGTGTCAGTATTTCACTATTCATTTGTGCCATAAATGGAGATAAATTTAAAAAAAAAACAAAAATAAATAAATAATTGTTTTACAATATTCACTCCAATGATATTTTAGTTTGCAAGATATACAAATAAAATTTCATTTGTTAAATATAATTACAATTGATACAAATACAACAATATTTTTCTTAACTAATAGAATAAAATCAAAACATTGTTCCTATTTTGACAAAATCAATATCATTATCATAATATCATAAACAAAAACTAAACAAATATAATATTTACATGTCCAAAAAAAAAAAAGTAATATTCATGTCCACGAATAGCGTATCACTATAGTACTTCAATAATATTTGTGGAAGTCATTGCCCAAATCGAGTTCTTATAAGCTCCTTGTAATTGCTAGAATCGACCTCACAGAAATGTCTACAAATTAGAATAGGGCCTCATAAATATGCTCTTCAAATGTTTTGATGATGACACACTGCAATACAAGCAAAAATCAACAAGTAAGAAGAAAAATACACTATCTAAAAAGCAAAATTAGGGACAAATAGAAAGAGCTCAACATATCGCAAGTAAATCTCTTCTATTGAATTCATATATACTATAGAAGATACTTGATAGTAGCTCACCAATATTAGTATATAAGAAAATTTTCAATTATGCTGCAAATTGATATATGATAAAACAATGAAATGAAAGAAGTCAACAGCATAACCACAAAATGAATAGTACACAAGCAAAAAGGAAAATGAATTATACTACACTCTGCTTTTGATTTTTCATTTTCTTTCCATGCTTTAATCAAAGCTAATTTCTTCTATTTTTTATCATAATATGAAGCAAAAAAATGAAGTATCTAAATCTAATCATCACTTTAGTGATTAGCCTAATACTTAAAAAGTAATCCCCTATGTTTTACCTCTCTTAGGTCTCGTTTAGGAATAGACTAATTTAGTAACTTTTTGATTATTAAGCTAAAATATGAACTAAAAAAAACTAGTATGTTTGGGATGACTTTTTGACTTTTTACGAAAAGATGTGCAAAAAATAGAGAGAAAAGAGAATCTTTGACTTTTTGGTATGAGTTGTTAACTTTTTGGTTTTTTTAGTGACTTTTTGACTTTTTGGCTAACAAAGCCACATGCCAAACGAGGCATTTGTTGATTTCTTTTTAGCACAAGATTTGAAACCCCTGTCACAAATTCAAAAAAATTATATAGTCATAAACAATGATATAATTAGCCGATTCACATTTTAGAGAGGATATTATATATTTATAAATAAATAAAAAGATGTTAAAGGCGTTGGAGTGAATCAAAGTTAGTTGATATAGCATGATAGATGATTCCTTAATGTTTAGAATTTTTTTTTACCTAAATCAAGGATCAATAAGACATGAAGGCTTCATATAGAGAGAGTTGGTTCTTACATTTTAAGTTCTTCAATAGTGTTTTGAACTGACAACTGTTAGATTAAGCAATTAAACACAAGAATATTTTAAAAAATAAAAAACAAAAACATAACCAACTGACACATGCAAAGACCCAAGGTTTGTAATCATTGCTCTGTTTCTACACATACATATAGATTCAAAAGTTTCATTACAAATTTCGCGATTCTTCTTCCAATTTAGTACAACAAAAAGTGATAAAAAAATAAATCAAGATCAAGATCAATATACATTATAATCAAACATTTGATAGACACCTTTTAAAAAGTATGTCTCATAGAATTGGCGATTATGCGTATGATAAGATTATTTTAAATCATAACCAAACAAATAGTGGAGACATTTAAAGTCAAGGTTTCTAGTCTCTTCTTTATTGGACTCCTAGCAGAAGCATAAGTTATCTTCACTTCTAGCAGCTACAAACGAGGGAGAACTACAAACAAGTCTTTGTAATACTAGCCAATGTTTGATTTCAATTAAATGAAATGTCAAATTGACCCATTAAAAGCTCCAAAATTTCAGCAAAGGAACTCAAATCAATGCCCTTTCATTGGGGTATTTTATCAAACAGGTAACATGCACACAAAAAAAAAGTTCATAAAACCTCAAATTCGGGCCTCATAGTCAGAGAGACTTGGCTTTGTTCACAAGTTGAGCACAAAATTGTTCCAAATCAAACAAAGACAGTGTGTTAAGAGAAAACATTGTGAAGGGTAGATAGAGATATGAGAAATTGAACCTACATTGCATTGCTCACAAGTGCTAGAAAAGATGGTGGCCGTTTGTCAGTTGGGAAGAAGGTCGCAATGCCCCGTATGCGGCGGTCATCGTGGCCAATGCGATGGATAGCTTCGGTGATTTTTGTCAATGACGAATGAGATATAGAGATATAAACTAGAGATTTTAAAAAGACGGTGTTGTTCTCTCTCCCCCTTTTGTTTCACTTTTCTAATTTCAATTCCAAATCGTATTGGGGGTGTTTAGGAACTTGCTATTTTAGTAGGTTAATTTAGTTTTTGACTAGTTTAGGATGCTAAATTTTTTGTGTTTGGAAAGATAATTGAATTTTTTTTGTAGTTGAATGTAATGTTTGTGAGAGAAAAAATGAAATAATTATAGATTTAATGTGACATTTTATCTTATTGACTATTTTAACCTATTTTGTCTTTTAATACTATTTTAGTCAAAAAAACTAAAAAACCTCACAAGTCACAACAACTAATGGGTGGCATTTAAGGACTCCACTAAGGGGCAACATTGGTTCTATGACTCCTTTTAGTGACATTTTTTCATAAATGTCATTATCACTAAAGTTTAGTGGCATATTTTAATAAATGTCATTAAACTAATTGTGTCATTTTTTTTAATAAAATACCATAAAATCGATACTATTAAATCACATTCCTGTTATAGTGATGTGACACTTCTCTATTGAAATGCCGCTAGAGCCTTTTATATTTGTGGTTCTGTAATATTTTTCTAAAACGTGTCACCAAATATTATTTTAGTAATATTTATTAAAAATATACCACTAGTATAATGCCACTAAAATTTATTTTTGTTGTAGTGTGTGTAACACGTCTGCGAGGGACCCCGCTACAGTTCGGACTCGATTTGTGTCGGTTCTTAATCTGAACCAAAGAGTCCAAATCCGGCAAATCGTTTTGAGAAAACAGATTTTTAAAAGAAGTGCCAAACATGGACTGCTTTGCCAGATACAGAGTCGCCACCTAAATATTTTATTTTGGGGGAATTTAGGAAACCCTGACTCGGTGCCAAAGGCCACGTGTCCATCATCACCAAAGTTGCCTCGGCTCGGGAACTTGGGTACGATTGGGGAAGGTCAGCTATGAGCACCCCCTCTCGCCCGATCCGAAGATCGGCCTCTACTAACCATGATATCCAATTTTGAAAACGTTATGTATTCTTATTCCGGTTATTAGCCTAGAATTACTATGTTATGCGCACAGCAAACAAGTATAGACCAAATCGTCTAAATTGGAACAAAACATAACATGTTTGTTTTGAAAATGGTTTGCTACTCGCGAGTAGGCTAAAATGCAGGTTTTGCCACCCTCAAGTGGACTTTTAAAAAAAATGGTTTTGCCACTATCGAGTGGGCTTAAAACTCACAGTTTTAATGCATTATCCCAATTTAAGCAATTCGACCTTCATCCACAGGCATTCAAGCAGTTATATCACATAAGCAGCTAGCCTCATGGTAATCATGCAATTATGGCAACACTCACCCGCATGCGGTATGCTAAAGCAAAAGGACTTACAGAGCACTCCAAGCCAAAGCAGAAACTAGTTAGTAATCATATGCATGATCCTAGTTCATGTTAAGATGGCAAATGTAACACATGCGGGATGCAACTAGAATAGGCTCGGCTAACTTGAACATAGCATGTGAAATGCAACAGATAACACGTATTCAATTTGGAATTGAAATACAAATGCAGTTAGAATGATGCGCCGAGCCTGGTGCATGCAAAACGAATGAATGGATGCACACATGCTATCATATTGTATGCTAATTGAAACATGCCCTAGACTAACCATTGAAAGCTAGTAAATAAAAGGGAAGAAAGACGTGAGATTTGAAGACATACACACACTCATGCACACTTATTACACAATTGCCCTCGCTCGGAGGGTCCAAATAAATATTACAGTCTGAATAAATAATACTAAATTAATTATTACAAAATTTCTAATCTAATTAACAAATTAAATGCAAAGAGAAGATGGCCGCAGCCCCCGCCTCGGGATGCGTGAATGATGCATGCTCGAATTTATCTTGCCCCGAAAGCCCGTACCATACCACTGCTACCTCTGTTTACACTGCCCTGCTTCTCTGAAAACTGCCAAATCCTGGGACAGGTTCCCTGAACCCTGTAGGACACCATCGGTTGAAGGGAATACACACTGGCCATGGAACTTATCCATCGGCTGGGGTTTCATATTATCGGCCACCAATCCATGGCCGGTCGGCACTCTACAGTGCCGGTCGGCAAAAACTCCCTGCAGAAACTGGTTTTTGACAGCAACAAGGACAAACAGTGTATGGCATGGAATTTCAAGCAAATGTATGCGCGGGCACACTCCCTATCATGCAAAGGACTCAAGGGAGCATGACCCTCGACCCTCGGGCCATCAATTATGCATTTTGATGCATGATGGCCTAAGAGGCCAAGTTAGCAACTTCGATATCAAATGGAATGCACACACAAAACACATCAAAGGCCCCAACCTCTATCATGCTCGATCAAGAGGCAAGGGATGCATGCACAATGTAATGCAACCTAAGCATGCAAGCAAGGCTAATGCAACATGATTATGCAATGCATCTAATATGCAATAGGCACACAACCTAAACATGTAAGCATACATGGCATACAACAACATGCGATGATGGACTTAAACTAACATGGATAGCTCGCAAGCATGCCAAAATCAGTGGCCATTAGATGAAAATGAGACAATCGAAATGCGTGCACACATGCACGCAAACCGAGGACCGATCCTAAGGCACAAATCCAACTCTAACAAGGCATGGCAAGGCATGAAATATGGCATACAAACATGCAAGTTTCAGCACTGAAATGTGATGCAAAATGATCCCGAAACATGGAAACATGGCACCCGATGCATGGAATGGCCCCGAAACACAAAACTAGGCATACGCATTGGCCTATAGCTATACAAAACATGCATTATTTTATCATGAAGCATGAAGACAGATGCAATACAGTCCCAAAACATGCATATTTTCAGTTTATGACAAGTCCCAAAAACAAACACAAGTAGGGCTAATCTATCATGCAAAAATGGCCCTAAAAGAGAGATAGAGAGGCAAGGGACAGCAGCTGGCCCCAAACAGTGATGAGTCCCTCAACAAAGTTGAAGAGGGGCTCAAAATAAGACCCTTTACAGTTTACATCAAGCCACGAAAATTAGCACAAGTGAGGCTAAACTATCATGCAAGAAAAAGGCCTAAAAGGGGGATAAAGAGACAAGTGATAGTAGGAGACCTCAAACAACAAGAGGTCCTTAATCAAACATGAAAGGGAGCTCAAAATATGACTATTTACAGTTTGGGTCGGAGCCCAAAAATGCTTGCAAGTACGGCTTATAGATGAAGCAAGAAAAGACTAGAAAAGGGAAAAGAAGAACTCACCCTTGTAGAGCAGTAAACCAGCAGCTCTTGGACCAAGTTTCTGAGCTCTCAACCTCTTCAAATGGCCTCCAAGTTGCTGGAATAGAGTGTAGAGGTGTGGTGCTATGGGTTGTAGTGCAAAGGGTGCAAGAACCTTAGGGTTTGGAGGGTTGAAGGAGAGAGATATATAGGGTGTATGTATCAAAGCCTCAGCTGGTTTTTTGTAACCCTTAGAGAGGAGGTAAGGGGCTGGTTATATAGAGGGAGAGGCCAAAGCAAAAAGGGGAATAATCAAATTCAAAATTCCCTCCAAAAGGCAACCCCTCGGACAGAGGGTCTGGTGTAAAACAGCTGGCACAGCTGGCATCCAGTCAATCTATAGAATAATCTGGAAGGTCGTCGGCTAACAAAATTGGTTGGTCGGCTAGTTTTATTGGCCGGTCGGCCATCTATTTGGCCGGTCAGCTAAATGGATGGCCGATGGATGGCCGGTAAGGTCAAAAAGTAGCTGGTGGGTGTCTAGATTGAAGCCCCGGAAGTTAGCTTTCCAATGGCGCAAACCTTGCATTAAAATTCCTCCTGTGCAAAAAGTTATGCCCTTTTTGGTGAAGCCGCGCAGATTCGATCCAACCGGGATGATGCCCAACTTCAACTGATCATATCTCCCCCACCCGGACTTGGCTTTAAGAGATTCTTGAGTGCAAAATGAAGCCCCGAAAGTGAGCTTTCCGACGGTGGTGGCCACATAGCTAAAATCCAAGTATGCAGATTAATAAACCCGATTCAGCGAGGACTGCTTGACTCCCTTCTACCCGGATTCATGCCTGTCTTCTCCTCCAACTTGGTTTCTTCTCTCTTCCCCTCCTTTCTTCTACCTCAAGCCCCTAAGCAAGGTGTTTTGAAAGAATTTTCAAAGATTTCATCTCTCTTTCATTCATTTCCACTTTGTCCCTGCTCGGTTTACCGAAAAGCGCAACGTTTGACAAAATGCGAGCCTCAGAACATTGCAGAAACTTTATTTCAAAAACATTTTGAAAGAGAGGGTTTTAAAGTCTAAAAATCATCCAAAATAGCTTTGGTCCAAAACGGGGTGTGAATTTGAGACTTGTCTCTCTCCTTGCCGAAGAAACTGGATCTTTGCCCTGCACACCTTTTATCACCAAGTAAACCATCAGTAATGCCCAAGTCTTATGGGCTGTCAAAAATGGGGTGTCTACAGTGTGACAATGCCATGTATACTTTTCAAGTATCCAGTTGTACTGATTTCCATGTACAACTTGTTCAATTTGAAATCAATACACATTCCCATCGTGGAATGCCTCAAGACAAAATCTCAAAAAGGCCTTATAATTTATATATTGTCTCGTTTTTTGCTCAATTTTGTCTTTTACTTCACTGCAAAGTATATTGATCAAGGATAGATGATAATGCTCACATCGTTCTTGGAACTAACAAGTGATTATTTCACTGTTTGTGTCCACACAGAAGCTCCAAATATTACAAGGTTAGTTTATAACACTAGCCTTCAATGTTTATGAATGAGGAGTACTTTACAAGCCCAATTGTAGGGCGCTTGTCATTCTTTTGAGAAGCTGACTCTACGAGTGGTACTACATACTCCTGTGTATTATGTCCAAGGGCAAACGAAGGAGATGCGATAAGGATCTACAATGTCTGTTTTGCTGCTCACAAACCAATGCGCTTGTAAGGTGTTTGGTGTAGAACTCGCACCCCCAATGTGTCGTTACGTGACATATTACCACCACTAATCCCTGACGCCCTCATCAAGGGGACATTACCCTGCCTGTCTCCATGATTGTCCATTCCCTTACCCACGGGAAACCCGCCCCACGCAGACACCACCCTTGGTGAGGACCCCACAATGAAGGTGTTTGGTGTAAGTCCCACGTACCATCCCCATCACAGTACTCCTAGATTGGCTCTGATACCACTTATCACAGACTAGGTGCTTGCCATCCTCCTGAGAAGCCGGCTCATAAGTGGTACTGCATACCCCCGTGTATTATGCCCAAGGACCAACCCAAGAGATGCGAAAGGGATCTACCCTGCCTGCCTTGCCACTCACAAATTAATGTGCTTCCAACGTACTTGGTGTAAAACTCGCAGCCCAATGAATCGGTATATGACACTAAGGTGTTCAAGAATCATTGGTTAGGATGGTGTTTGTGGGCCCATGTCACATATATCAATAATTCTTGAACATGTTCCCTTTACAAGTTGGCTCTTTAAAAGCGGGGGAAAAAATAATACTAAAAACATAGTCATACTATTTAATATTTGTATAATTTTTAAACTTTTGTAATCACTTTTTAGCTTAAATACGTTTGATAATTTTATTAGCTTTTTAATTTTAATACAATATGACTAATTTGCCCTTCTTTGTACTACATTGAGATGGGAAAAAAAAGATTTATGGGTTTCTTGACTTTTAAAGCACAAGTTTTAGAAGTTTGGCATGGGTATTAAGCATGCAGTGATTACTTTTGTTGTATTGAGATTTTTATTTTTATTTATTTATTTATTTATTTTGGACTCTTTGGTGTAATGATTGTTGGGCTTCTAATTAGTTGTATCCTTTGACTGCAAATGAACTGGATTCTTTATGAATAACTTGAGTTCGGCTCATTTAGGACTCGTTCAAATTTAGTTCGTTTAATAATCAAACAACCTCGAGTCAAATACTAAACTTGTTAATAAATTAAGCCGAGTCTAAACTGACCATAGCTAAATTTGAATATGTTCATGAGCTAAGGTCATCACACTTGGATTTTCTTTTTTAATTGTTTGAGAGAAACATCTTACATAAAATTTCTCGAATAAGAATAATATACAATTTTCAGTAATAGAATTATCAAAATAGAATAGCATTAGAAAGCAGAACAAATTGGGGTAACAATAAAGTCTCCTCTTTTTTATCACATAGTAAAACTTTTTAACATTTGTAGGTTCACGTAAATGCATTTATTTATGGGTAAATTATGCTGACCTCCCTTGAGGTTTAACAGAGTTACTTTAGATTCTCATAAAGTTTTAATTCATATAGCATTTAACCTCATTTTCGTCATAAATGTGTTGGTCATATGAATGAAAAAATAATGTTGTTATTTCTTTTACACTGAAATGTATATTTTTACTTTATTTATTTTAATATTTTTATGTCATATGTATTTGATATCTTTAACCTTACTAAAAGAGATATCGGTGTAATTATGTCAAACACGTGGGTTTGCTATATTTCTCTAAATCTCATTTACACTGAAGTGCATATTTTGTTCTTCTTCTTTTTTATTTTTTATGTCATCTGCATGAGTTTTGGTATCTTTAATCTTATTAAAATAAAAATCGTTATAATTATGTAAGAACTATAAAACTTGTTGTATTTTTAAAAAAAAATTAAGAGAGGTGGCAACGAATCAGGTTTTTTGAATTTCGCACATGAATTTTTACTTTTAAACTTAATTATTTTAGTGGTACAATTTCATACTTTACTAAAAACTTGACAATTCTACCTACTACTATACTTTAACCTAACAAATCAATACTTTCTCAAACCATTTATATTAAAATCAAATTGAAATAAAAAAATTAGGTCAAGAAATTTTGCCATCCCTAGTCCAATATAATTTACATTTTATTTATTTAACATTGTGAAGCAAGTTGGCAACATAATATAGACAAATTTTGAGTTGAAATGAAGCCAAAAAAACTGTGAAGATGGGGAAAGCTCTAGGTATTGAAATTAGGGATAATGAAGAGAGTCAGTGTGTTTGGTTTGAGGTTTTTGGATTAAGTTTTTTGGTTTTCGTGTTTTTTTGCTTTTAATGAATATTTGTAAAATTTTAAACATTTTTTTTTTACTTTTTTAGATGCACCTTACTTAGATGTATCCAAAAAATAAAAAATTTGTAAAAAAATATTTTAAAAAATTAATGAATACATAAAAATACAAAAAATGTACTGAATTCTTGTATTTTTTTTTTATATTTTTGGTATTTAATGAATTTTTAAAAGATTTTTTTTAACAATTTTTTTACTTTTTAGGTGTGTCTAAAAAGTAAAAAAATTGCTTAAAATATTAAAAAAATTCAGTAAAAACAAAAAAACACAAAAAATAAGAAAGTAGAATTTTCTGAAAAATATTTTTTGAAAAATGAAAACAAGCAAGCCGAAAATTTGCACCCAAGGAGATTTAAGTGTAAAAATAGTTTCATAATGAAAGTTCTTTCATGGAATGTTAGAGGCTTGGGAAAGCTTGAGAAAAGGAGTTTTAAAAATCTTATAAAGGAAAAAATGATGGATATGGTTTTGATTCAAGAAACGAAGAAGTCATGTATGGATGAGAATTTTGCTAGATCTATCTGGCTAGAAGATGACCTGGGGTATATAGGGGTTGATGCAGAAGGGAGTGCAGGGGACTTGTTGTGTTTGTGGAAACCTGAGGTTTTTCAAATTAAGGGTTGTTGCGCTCCAGGAACTTTGTTTTGTTATTAGGTTTGGCCTATCGCAAACTTGATTGTGTCATTGTTAATGTCTATGCCCCTAATGATAGTAGAGTGAGAAGTCATCTTTGGGAGGTTCTTACTAATCTAAAAGCATCCTTCTCAGAACTTTGGTGTTTAGCGGGGGATTTCAATGAAATCAAAAGTATAAGGGAAATGAAAGGTTGAGTGAGAAGTGATAGGGGGATACAGGAGTTCAATGACTTTGCTAATAAACTTGAATTGGTGGATGTACCTATGTTAGGACGGAAATACACCTGGAGTAATTCACAGTTAGGAGTGTTGTCACACCCCACTTTTTATATCAATGGATACCATTACCAAATCCTTCATTATAACACAACATCAGAGATCATACACAGAAATTTAATACATTAACGAGTACTATTATTATGGTTCTCTCATTCGAATACGAGATGAATGCAACATAAGATAAAAATAAATAAATTGCCCGTAAACTTACATCTTTTAAATTAAAAGAACGGATTTAACCCTTTTACATCAATGGCATTCCGCCTACAAATAAAAGACCCCCGTGGCCAACACATAAAGAAGATCATCGATCTTGAAACTTTTCTCGACGTTCACCTGAAAAAAGATTAACAACGTGGGATGAACATAAAGTTCAGTAGAGATCCCAATATGATCATAAACAATAACAATATACAGATAGGTATGATCATGAATGCTTTAGATCATATCATATACATAATGTGACGGTTTATACAGAAATATACTTATATAGAAACTTTTCTCAAAATCATTCATTGTGTTCAACAACATAAGCATTTTACTTTTCTTTCATGATGTTACCTTTTTTCAAAATTCATATGACAATAATAAGTTCCTGAAAACAATTTCACAAAGCCCATTACGTTTTATTCCATTTTACGGACGTACACTTGATTTGCCTTTTTGAAACACGTTCACAAGTATCTGATGTCCTTCACATTATTCACAATCTCAATACAGTACTTACGTCCGTTTCTAACACATTCATGTCTTTACATAAATACATTCAGTACAAAGGAAAAACAACAAGCAACCAACAACTATCTACTCAACAAATAAGGCAACTTGGCCTTCTAGAACCATAACCATAATATACATAGATATACTGAGACAATAATGATAAACAAGTTCTACTCTACCCACTTTAAACACGGTAAACCAAGGATACACATTTACATAACAAAATGCCAAGCCAAGGATACACCTTTCTATAACAAAATGCCAATTTACTAGACATCGGCTGGAAGGTAATGGTATCTGATGTAGGACAAGATTTTAAGACTTTTTGTATTTTTAGTTTTAATATTTTTGTTATATTATTAGGATTCTTGTAATTTAGTATAAATAATTTAGAATTATTAGGTTTCTTAATTTTATTATTTTGGAATTAGATTTTGACTAGGATTTTAAATAGTTTAGAATTTCAGTTTCCTATTCTCTTAGGTTTCCTAGTTTGTGTTGATTTAAGTTTTCTAGTTTATTTTAGAATTATATTTCCTACAAGTATTAGGTTTAGTTTATTATAAATAGCTATGTAAGCCTCATGGCAAAGACAATTTTTATACAACTTTTATTCATTCAATCAATAATATTAAGATATTTTCTCTTCCTTGTAGATTCAAGGTTTTATTTTTCTCGTGGATTCGAGAGCCCCTTTCGTCTGCTAGAACGATATCTAGTCCCCGTGTATTCCGCTGCATCAAGTGGTATCAGAGCATGGATTCGCCTAGCTCAATGACACAAGACAATGGAGAACACACAATCCCTATTGACGTTGATCGTAGGGTGGAAGCCATATGGGATACGATTGAGGAATATCGACTAGAGGTGCACGAACTTCGCAATGAGATTTGTAATCTACTTACCGATTTAGGATTAATCGTTAACCAGAGGCAACCAATAGTTGACAGCAATTGCGCCGAAGGATTCACTTGAGGTCAACCTGTTAGCTTACGTTATTTTGCACAAATTTCATATTCTAACGGTTCAATTAAGTTTCAAAAAGAGGATTTTCTTGATTGGTTGCTTGATCTAGAAAATTTCTTTGAATTTATGAAGATTCCTCATAAAAAAGAAGGTTATATTCGCATCCTACAAACTTGATAAAATTGCATTGAAGTGGTGGAATAGATTACAAGATTATCGAGTTTGCAAAGGTAAAGACAAAATTCATTCATGGTTAACAATGAAAAAGTTTTTAGCATCAAAATTTTACTTTCATGATCATGAAGATATATTGTCATATACAAATCAAGATACTTCCATGGAGTTGGTAAAAATTTGCAATGAAATTGTAGTTGTGAAAGAAAAGAATTCAGATCCAAATATTATTTGTGGTGAGATTGTTTGTAAAACTAATGAAGAAGATACAAAGTCTTGTTCGAGTGTTGATGATGCATCAACACATGCTAATTTGAATATTGGGGAGAAAGTTTTACAAACAAATCATAAAATTATTGAGGAAGAAGAAGATCTGATTGAGCCCAGTAACAAAGAGAAAATAGAAGAAGAGATAATACAACCGCTGCATGGAACAATGAAATTAGTTGATGCTACACTTAATATTCCAAGGTTGATAATTGAAGGATCTATTGAATCTGGGGTGGTGCAACATCAAAAGAGCATTCAAGTTCTACATGAAGTAACTTTCATTGATTTTCTTGGTGTTAAGAAATTTAATTTGATTTTCAATGCTTGTCATATTAATCTTGTCAACCAGTTGAAGCATATAGAGAAGAACCTTCGGACAGAAAACTTTTCTATATACAACTTTTGGAAGAGGGGCAAGCAACTGAAACATTCAAAATATCTCTTTATTTGGCATGGAAGATGGCATATCTCTAATATGAACTCGAGGACGAGTTCTTTCAAAGAAGAGGAGACTGATGTAGGACAAGATTTTAAGACTTTTTGTATTTTTAGTTTTAATATTTTTGTTATATTATTAGGATTCTTGTAATTTAGTATAAATAATTTAGAATTATTAGGTTTCTTAATTTTATTATTTTGGAATTAGATTTTGACTAGGATTTTAAATAGTTTAGAATTTTAGTTTCCTATTCTCTTAGGTTTCCTAGTTTGTGTTGATTTAAGTTTTCTAGTTTATTTTAGAATTATTTTTCCTACAAGTATTAGCTCTAGTTTATTATAAATAGCTATGTAAGGCTCATGGCAAAGACAATTTTTATACAACTTTTATTCATTCAATCAATAATATTAAGATATTTTCTCTTCCTTGTGGATTGAAGGTTTTATTTTTCTCATGGATTCGAGAGCTCCTTTCGTCTGCTAGAACGATATCTAGTCCCCGTGTATTCCGCTGCGTCAGTATCTCTG
This sequence comes from Camellia sinensis, assembly GCF_055761805.1. Taxonomy (NCBI): domain Eukaryota; kingdom Viridiplantae; phylum Streptophyta; class Magnoliopsida; order Ericales; family Theaceae; genus Camellia; species Camellia sinensis. The sequence goes on along the minus strand of NC_138969.1, from coordinate 162,874,572 downwards.
CCAAGTTCTCCAGGCGATAGCTAGAAGGTACTGGTACCTCTCATTCTAAGCGCGGCCAATTCTCCAGGTGCTAGTTGGAAGGTAATGGTACCTCACATTCAAAGCGCAAGCACATTCCCAACCATCTCAACATACTAGAATGCATAATAACACAAGTGTAATACATACACGATATTATTCAACACAACAACACCATCCCCCACCGATGACCAAGGACAAAACTTCAAAGTAAAGATATTAAATACTCGCAGGACAACAATCCAATTCTCGCAAGACTTTCAGTCCAACAAAAGTGATAATATGTAAAGGTTCCAAAATCCGACCTCAAGTTCATTATCAATTTACAAAGGGTGATGATTTCATTTTCTTTCAAAAAGATCACTTTTCTTTATTTTCCAATCCACACAACTCCAACCATTTTTTAAGAATTCATTCTCATCATTTTACAAAACCAAAACCAAATCCATCCTCTTTATTTTACAGAACCAATTCCATTGATACCAAAATCATAACTCAACTCAATTTCACGTGATTAGTCTAAAACAATACCAACACCGTGGTTACTTCTCTTTTTATTTTCTTTTGATATAAACACAATTATACAACACATATTAGCAAAATATAAAGATTATTCAACTTCCTTCCTTTTAAATCCATTAAATCAATAATATTAAATTAGGGCTTTCCTCTCTCTCTTTACAAACATAATAAATCATTTTCCAAATAACCCAATAACAAACAACTTAACAACTCCAATCACAAATATCAAACTCTAGAATCCCCTTTCATGGCTTTCAAGAAAGCCATAATGAATATGGTTTTTATGCAATAAAATCTACCATATATCTATCTATAGACAAAGTATTTGAAAGGAGCAAAAAAATCCCACCTCTTGAAGCGGAGAAAAAACAACCCAAAAATTACCGGTTACGAAACCACTAACTACTTGTATCAATAGAAAGCCTTTGACAAGATCTACAATCTTTCTCAAAGGACCTTAGTGAAAAGATCACTCTAGGTGAGTAGATCTAGAGATCTAGGTGCGAAAAGTCAAGTTTTAGAGAGAGAAGCGAGAAATCACGGTTTAAGATGAAAGGAGAAAAAGTAATGAGAGGAAAGATTATTCAACTTTCTTCCTTTTAAATCCATTAAATCAATAATATTAAATTAGGGCTTTCCTCCCTCTCTTCACAAACATAATAAATCATTTTCCAAATAACCCAATAACAAACAACTTAACAACTTCAATCACAAATATCAAACTCTAGAATCCCCTTTCATGGCTTTCAAGAAAACCATAATGAATATGGTTTTTATGCAATAAAATCTACCACATATCTATCTATAGACAAAGTATTTGAAAGGAGCAAAAAAATCCCTACCTCTTGAAGCGAAGAAAAAACAACCCAAAAATTACCGGTGACGAAACCACGAATTACTTGGATCAATAGAAAGCTTTTGACAAGATCTACAATCTTTCTCAAAGGACCATGGTGAAAAGATCACTCTAGGTGAGTAGATCTAGAGATCTAGGTGCGAAAAGTCAAGTTTTAGAGAGAGAAGAGAGAAATCACGGTTTAAGATGAAAGGAGGAGAAAAAATAATGAGAGGAAAGTGGTTTGGGTCTATTTATAGTAATAGAATATTGCCCTAAAGTCAAATAAAAAGGAGAAATCCAAAACCCCAAAAGTAGGGCCCATTCGAACCCCAAAATTCTGAAAAAAAAAAAACACATAGGGGTCGACCCTTCAGGTAGAAAAGACAATCTGGCAGCAAGCAAGGGGGTCGACCCTTAGACAGGAGGGGGTCGACCCTAATTTCCAGCAACTAACACACAGATTCTGCAATATAAGAGGATCGACCCTCGCCAAACTGGTGTTGACCCTATATTCCAGCAACACTTCCAGAAACTTCACCAACAGGCAATGGTCGACCATTAGAAAGACTGGTGTCGACCTTAGAATAGAATTTCTAAGTCTCCAAGGAAGTGCGAACAACCAAACCTAACAAGTTTAAATCGATTTTCACTTATCCAAAACCAAGATACAACAACACCAAAGATCCCAAAAATAAAATAAAGGATTCAAATACATTTACCAAAAATTTTAAAAGGGTAAAAGTGCTACAAGTGTGCTGGAGTAGAATTGATAGATTTCTATCAAATCTGGAGTGGCTTGAATGGTTTAGATTTAAGTTATGGGGCCTTCCTAGAACTTTGTTTGATCGTTGTCCAATCTTATTGACAGAAGATGAGCGAGATTGGGTCCCAAGCCTTTCAAATTTTTAAATGCTTAGGTGTTACATCCCAGCTTTATTAAAGAAGTCAAAAAGGTTTGGGATAGTTCACAAGTAGAGAGGTAGGTTGGCTTCAGAATTATGGCCAAACTGAGCTCACTTAAACAGGCATTGAAGATATGGAATGTAGAGATTTTTGGTCATGTGGATTCCAAACTCAAAGCAGCTGAAGCTGAGTTACATTCATGTGATATAGTTGTTGAAAAGAGAGATCTTTTAGAAGCTAAAGTTAGAAAAATAATTGAAGTTACAGATGAAGTTTGGTAGAGTAGAAAAAGATTGGAATGGATCTGGTTGCAAAAATTTAAATTAAATTGGGCTTTAAAAGGGGATAAAAACACCAGATACTTTCACATAATGGCATCTGGAAGACAAAGTACGAACCTCATTGATTCAATGAAGATTAATGATATTCTATATGAGGAGCCTTTGGAGTTAAAACAGGTTATGTGGGCTTATTTTAAAGATTTGTTCACTAAAGATTAGAGAGTGAGACCAAGAGTAGGGGGTGAATTTAGATGCATTGATCAAGGTTAACTTCAGAGTTTGGAGTAAGATTTCTCAGAAGCATAGGTTTGGGTAGCAGTCAAGGAATGTAATGGAAACAAAGCTCCAAGTCCAAATGGATTTAACTTGACTTGCATTCAAAAGGGCTGGAAGTTCATAAAGGGTGACATCATGGATTTTATGAAGGAGTTTCATGATAATGGTGTTTTGGGAAATGGAATTAACTGTTCTTTTGTGACCCTTGTTCCCAAATCTGATTGTCCTGAATCAATTAAAGACTTTAGACCTATTAGTCTCATTAGTTCCATTTATAATGTGTTGTCTAAAGTGCTTGCTAACAGGTTTAAATTAGTTTTGCCAAAAGTTATTGATAGAGTTCAATCAGCTTTCCTCGGTGGGAGGAACATTATAGATGGAGTTCTTATAGCAAATAAGGTTGTGGATTGGTGGAAGAAATTGAATAGAAAGGGGTTAATTCTTAAGCTTTATTTTGAAAAAGCATATGACATGGTAAACTGGAACTACCTCACTCAAATGCTGGAGAGTTTTGATTTTGGATCTACTTGGACTAAGTGAGTGAAGAGCTACATCTCTTCTGCTAGAGTCTCAGTTCTAGTTAATGGGTCACCATCACTTGAGTTCTGTCCCTAAAAAGGTTTAAGTCAAGGTGATCTATTATCCCCATTTTTTTTTAATGTTATAGTTGGGGGACTGAATATACTCATATAAAGAGCTAAGGAAATAGGTCTTTTTAAAGATGTATCAGTAGGTGCTAATGGTTTGAATGTTTCTTACTTGCAATTTGCTGATGATACAGTGATTTTTTGTGAGGCTGAATGGTTTGAAATTATGGCTATTAAAAGAATCCTTAGGTGTTTTGAGGTAATCTCAAGTTTAAGGATTAATTTTTCTAAAAGTGTTATGTGTGGAGTGGGGGTGGCTGGTGTGGTGGTTGATAAGTTTGCTGCAAAGCTGAATTGTCTAAGTCAGAAGTTACCATTGAAATATCTAGGATTACCATTGGCGGCCAGTCCTAGTAGGAGGTTGACTTGGAAACCAGTTATGGAGAAATTCAAGAAGAAGTTATCTGGGAGGAAGAGAAGAGTTTTGTCATTTGCTGGGAGAGTTACACTCATAAAATCTGTGTTGTTTGCTTTACCTGTGTATTACATGTCTCTTTTTAAAATGCCAAACTGTGTAGCAAAAGAGATTGATAGGATTCAAGCATCGTTTTTATGGGGTGATTAAGAATACCGTAGGAAGATCCATCTAGTTAGTTGGAAAGAAATATCTAGGTGTGTGAAACAAGATGATCTAGGGATCAAAAATATCAGGTTAGCCAATGACAGTTTGCTAGTAAAGTGGTGGTGGAGGTACGGCCAAGAGGATGATGGATTGTGAAATATGGTAATTTGTGAGAAGTATGGCTCTACAGGGGGCAGGTGGTACCCTTTTGTCGTTGAATCTGGTTTTACATTAAGATATGGAAAGACATATTACTAGTTGCTTATAGGAATGTTAGGCTCTTTCAATTCTACAAGGATAATGTTGAGATAGTAGTAGGGAATGGTGTCAGAGTTAGTTTCTGGAGGGATCCTTAGATGGGATCAACAAACCTATTAAGCCAATTTCCTAAATTATTTCAACTGGTTGAAGATAAAGAGTCTTCCTTGAGTTTGCAATTAGCTAGAAGATCTTATCAATTTGGTGGGTTTTCAATCTCATCAATCAAGCCCAGCACTCAAGATGGTTCTTCAAAGCCCAAGTTTGATTCATCTCTCACCAAAAAGAAGATTTCTGAGAGCTTAATCAAACGCTCGGTTGATTCAAAGTCTAAATCTACCACCACTCTCTCAAAAACTAAGGTACCCATCTGCTAAAAATTCATTATTGTTCTTTGATGGAATCTAAAATTGGGCAATGAAATAGCTTTATTTGGTTAAAGAGGTGGTTGACCAGGGGGTCGACCTCTCAGTGTAAAATTTTTACAAATTTTTGCTTGATGTGGTCAGTCGGGAGGATGTCCGGCCGGTCGCCTGGTGGGTCCATACTTAACGGCTATACATAGTAAATTGGTGAAAGGTGCAAGACATCTTCAGTTTGGTGAAAATTTGAGGCATTCTCAATTTGATACTATTTTGGTGAAACTGTTAGAGCACAAAAAGTACTTCTTTTTCACCAAATTTGAATTTGATGATGGACTTGGTGAACAGTTGGAGATGGTCTAAGAAGTATAATATTTTGTGAATTTTTTTAATTCACCAAAAAAAAATACAAAAAAAAAAAAACAAAAATTCAATACATTATCTTATTTTGTTGTATTCAATGATTTTTTCAGAAGTTTTTTTGTACAAATTTTATACTTTTTAGATATATCTAGATTAAATTGATCTACTCTAGGTATAATGGTGGAAATAAAAATGAAAATTATATTCATATATAATAATTTATACTAAAAAATATCATAAAAATATTATGATAGTGATATTGCTATAAATACAAATCATGTTTATGGATGTTTTGTTTTAAAGTGAAAGGTCACCATTAAGTTATATTATTGTGTTTGAAAATTCTATATAAAATTTATATTTATATATTATTGTAGACTCAACTTTCTTCGTGCGCCCCCCCCTTCGGAGAGGCACGAATTGGTCCTACAGTTCGGACTCCTGTCACGGTTCTGAATCTAATCTCACAAAGTGCAATGTGAGAATGATAAACACCAAAGAGTCCAATCCGGCAAATCATTTTGGAAAATCAATTTTAGATCAAATAATGCCAAAACTGGACTACTTTGCTAGATTACAGAGTCGCCACCTAAATATTTTGTTTTTGCAAAATTTAGGAAACCCTGACTCGTGCCGAAGGCCACATGTCCGTCATCACCAAAGTTGCCTCGGCTCGGGAACTTGGGTACGAGAGGGAAAGGTCTTGAAATGAGCACCCCCACTCGTCCGATCAAAGGATCACCCTCTACTAAGCATAATATGTTGTTTTATAAACCTCATGTGTTCTTATCCGGTTATTAATCTAACTTTACTATGTGATGTGCACAGTACACAAGTATAGACTAAATCACAAGAATTGGAACAAAACAATTCATGTTTGTTTTCGAAAATGGTTTGAAAGTGCCATCCTCAAGTGGGCTAACGCGTGGATTTGCCACCCTCAAGTGGGCTTAAAACATGATGATTTGCCACTTCGCAAAATGGGCTTAAAACTCAGATTTGATGAATTGTTCCAATACAAATAATAAAGCCTTCATCCACAAGCATTCATGCAGTTTATCAAATAAGCACATAGCCTCATGGCAAGCATGCTATCATGGCAACAATAACACTCATGCAAGTATGCTAAAGCGTAAAACTTACAGTGTATTCCAAGCCAAAACAGAAAACTAGTTAGAAATATGTATGATCCTAACTATACAAGATGCCTAATGCAACACATGCAATAATGCAATTAAATAGGCTCGGCTACTAATATGGCCTACGATACAATTTGACAACATGCTTTGAAATACGTATTCAAATAAGTATTGAAATACAATGCAGTTTGAATGATGCGCCGAGTCTCGGTGCATGCAAGATAAATGAATGATGCAAACTTGCAAACATAAGGTATGCTAATTGAAAATGTGCCCTAATCTAACCATCGAAAGCGGTTAAATAAAAGGGAGAAAGACGTGGGATTGGAAGACATACACACACGCACGCACACTTATTACAACATTGTGCTCTCTCGAAGGAGGGTCCGAATAAATAAGCTAAGCTACACTAAGCTAGGCTAATTATTACAAAACAAAACTAATTAACTATTCTAGCTAATTAATTATTACAACACAATTGAAATTGAATAACTAACTAGCTGCACAAACTAATTAAGTACAATACTCGAATCAAATAATTAGCTACAACTAACTAATTAAAGCAAGTAAAGTGGCCTCGCGGGCGAGGGAGACATGCATGCTCGGCTGGCGTTATCCCGAAAATCCACCACCTTGCCTTTGGATGCCTCTATTTGCATTTTGCTTTGATCTGTGATCCTCACACCAGTTAACAGACTGCCTTTGCTCCAAAACAGGAATACTTTGAACAACTCTTCAACCAGTGGTCGGTCAGCTACCATAGGTGGCTGTCAGCCACTGCCACTAGCCGGTCGGCCACTATTTGTGACTGTCGGCCACCCTTTCCCTGGAATTCTCTTTTTTTGCCACAATGGAGAGCAAACAAAGGCAAAGCAGTGTATTCTTCAAGGAATGTGTGTACTGCCACCTCCTCATCATGTCTCAAGCTCAAAGGAGTATGGCACTTGGCTCTCAAGCCACCAATCACACATTTTCATGTATGATGACCAAAGAACTAAGCTTGTACAAGCTTAGTGAGTGCGCACATAAGACTCAAAGTGCCACCACCCTATCATGCATGATCAAGGGTGACGGTAACCAAGAAACGTGACATGTTTCATCACTTTGAGTATGAAACGTCCCACATTTCTTGTGTTTGGATTAATGTCTGATCCAAACACATGCAATGCAGCACGAATGCTTATCTTGTTCATGTTTTACTTGTTCAATTCTTGTTTACACATTTTAGCTTACCAATTAGTCCTTTAATTGGTTAAGTCCAATGTGAAAGTCCTCTAATTGGAAAGATGGCCTAAGCCACAAGTGCCTTGAGCATGAAAGAGGTCTCATGTTGTTGGTTAGTAGAAACCCTCAAGGAAGGATTAAAACCATTAGGCATGAGTACCTCAATTTCATGCTCAAGTCAACAAGGGGCTCAAGACCACTTTCAAAAGAAAATTAAAAAGTGAAGAATAGAGGGAGGTTCCTGACTTTTAGTGCTGAAATGGCATGACAAATAATGCTAAAACATGCAAGCAACACATGCACAACATGTTAAGGGCCAAAGGCATTAAAGCTAGTAAAGAGCACTACACTAGAGGCATGCAATACCAAACTTAAATGACCAAACCAGCTCTGGATAGAGCTAAATCATGTCAAAACAATGACTACAACGTGCTAAAATGACAGCATAAATGGCTAGAAAAGCATGCTCACTTGTTGGCTCACAAACAAGACACAAAGCACAACTCTCAAAAGCCATGAAAGAGTGAAACATGTGAGAGTATGACAGAAGTATATGCACTGAAATCACATGTTAAATGATGCTATATCATGCAATCAATTCAAGCAAAGCATGGTAGAGACATTAAAACACAACGCTAGTGAAGCCAATTACACTATAGCCATGCAAGGTAAGCCTCAAAGGACCAAGACCACTCAAAATATTGTTAAAGCATGCTAAATCAGTAGCAAAAATGTGCTGGAGTTAAGCTAACACATGCTAGAACAATAGGCTAAATCATCAAATATGCTAGGCTAGTAAGCATGATTGGACTACAAGTACAAAATGCAAGCAACAAGTGACCCAACCGGCCAAAAACAGAGTTAAACCAGGTCAAAATAGAGCCAAAAATATGCTTGAACTAAGCTACAAAAAGGTAAAAAAGCATGCTCACATCCTAGGCCATCTACACATGCAAACAAGATACAAGGAGGGGAGGTCACCCCCTCCTATTTTGGACCTCAAAACCAGCTTTTTACCATTGATATTCTCCTGGAATTTAGTGGTTAAAAGGCCAAAAAAAGATTGTTCTAAAAGCTTTAAAAGATGGCTCAAAAGGCTTTACAAGCCAAAGAGCAAAGGGAGGAAACCACCCCCTAACTAAATAAGGTTCAAACCACCATTTGAAAATCTTAAAAATAGAGTTTTTTAGAAGTTAAAACCAGCCTAAAACTAGCATGCAAAGGTGACCAAACAAGCAACTAAAACAAAGCTTTAAAGAGGGTAAGGCTTTACCCTTGAAGCACAACAACAAACAACACAATTTCTGAGCCAAAACTAGCTTTGAGAGCTCAAATAAGACCTCCAAGAACCTCAGCAACAAGGTGGTCTAATTTGGTTAAGGGGCTGTATGCAAATATGTAGAGATTTCCCACTTTCAAGCACAAAATAGGAAGAGAGAGAGGATTCTAGAGAGAGAGAGATAAAGAGAGAGAGAGGAAAATTTGCTCACAAATTTTATAACCCTCAAAGTGGGGGAGAGCCCCCCCTCCCCAATTATATAGAAAAACAAGCCAAAAGCTTGGCTTCATCTTTCCATACACGTGTATGGATGATACACTCAATGATCAACAGCTGGCACCAGGTGGCAAATAAATATCTAAAAAATGAGAAAAATGGCCGTCGGCCATCAGTAGTGGCCGACCGGCTAGAGATATGGCCGATTGGCCATCAGTGTGGCCGACCGGCCACCACTGATGACCGGCAGGAACAAGCCATGGCTGATGGACACTAAGGATGGCCGACAAGCCATTCTCTTCTCCAAATTCAAAGAAACAAGCTCTTGGTCTACAACCAAGCACAAAACAGGCAAGTTGAGAGGCTCCAAGACAAGACGCTCAGCCGAGACCTTCAAAGACTCAAAACGAACACGAGCATGCACAATCATTGAGTGTCCAAACAATGACGTCCAAGTCTTGAGGACGGTCAAAAATGGAGTGTCTACAATTATCACTCAATAAGAATATGTTCAAGTAGAATTTAATGATGTAAAGTTATAGAATGTAGTCATGATGATATGAAGAAGAAATGTAGGAAAAATGGCAAACTAGTCATTTAGAAAATTTTAGGGCATGTGCAAAATACCGCTCAATTCACTAAAACCGCACCGACCGCATCAATCCGCACCGCTTTAACCACTAACTGCGATTTAAATTTTAAAATTTATAATCCATCAACCGAACCACTCTACTATAGTTAATGCATGTATATTTTTTAACTTCTAATAAAATATCAATGTAAAAATGAATGTGAGAGAGATTTAAGATATGAAATTTATGACAAATTAGTGGTTATATATATGAAACATATTATGTAAAATTACTTTGTGTTATATATTTAAAAAATATTATACAAATTAGGGTTATATATTATGCAAATGTATGATAATTAGTTAGAATATTCTTCAATCTGTCAATCCGTCAAAAACCGCCCAAATCCCAATTTGTTAATCCACTAATCCGCTAACCCGCTTTCGGTTTGTAATTTTACTCTCAAACCGCTTGAACTGCACCGCGCGCACCCTTAGGCATGACATTAGCAATTCATGGGGCAATTTGTAATGAGATTACAAATCTCAGGTAGAAAAACGTAATTTTTCAATTGTAAAGAAGGAATTTGTATTAAACAAAAATTTTAAAGGGTGTCAGTGTAATTTACCCTAAAATTTTACAAAAGCACCCCTACAAAAGCACCAAAAAAAATAATAAATTCACATTTAGGAACGTGGCTGAAATAAATAATAAATTCATACTTAAGAATCAATGTAACGGTGAATGAAAAAAATTCCTTGACAAATATTAGTGACAAATACTCCTTTAAACCATTTTGTTTTATCAATAAATCCATTGACAGATATTCCTTTAAACCATTTTGTTTTATCAATAAATTCATTGATAGTTATGACTTTTATAGATAAAACCCAAACAGATAATATTCCTTTATACCACCAATATTGGGTACTCAGCCTTTGTTTGAGGTGATCCCTTTCGATTGCTAATTATTCATTTTCCTTTTTATTTTTATTTTTTGTGGGTCTTATTAAAAAATAAGGTAGATTGATTAATAAATCTTATTTTATAAATTTGTGATCTATATAGTTTTTTATTTTTTTTTCTTATAATCCATTTAGTCCTTTTGGATTCAAGGGAAAGAACAGTCATCTTTTTTTGTTTAACTCACACAAAAAAATTATGTTTTTTATTTTTTGTGTTTTTTTTTTTTTTTACTAAATTTTTTTAATATTTTAAGCAATTTTTTTTTATTTTTTAGATACAAATATCCTTAAGAAATATAATATTTTGTGATTTTTTTTTTAAATTCACCAAATACACAAAAAAAAAATACAAAAATTCAATACATTATCTTATTTTGTGGTATTCAATGATTTTTTACTGTTTTTTTGTACAAATTTTATACTTTTTAAATATATCAAGATTAAATTGATCTACTCTAGGCATAATGGTGGAACTAAAATGAAAAATGATATTCATATATAAAAATTTATACAAAAAAAAATCATAAAAATGCTTTGTTCGTGATATTGTTGTAAATATAAATCATGTTTATGGATGTTTTGTTTTAAAGTGGAAGATCACTCTTAAGTTATATTATTGTGTTTGAAAATTCTATATAAACTTTATGTTTATATATTATCACTTAATAAGAATATATTCAGGTAAAATTTAATAATAAAAAGTTGTAGAATGTAGTCATAATAATATAAAGAAAAAATTGTAGGGAAAAAGGCAAGCTAGTCATTTAGAAAATTTTAGGACATAACATCAGCAATTCATGGAGCAATTTGTAATAAGATTCCAAATTTCAGAAAGGAAAATGTAATTTTTCAAATCTCAAGGAGGAATTTGTATTAAAAAAATCTCAGAGAGTGTCAGTGTAATTTACCGTAAAAGTTTACAGCTACAAAAGCACCAAAAAAAAATAATAAATTCACATTTAGGAATGTGACGAAAATAAATAATAAATTCATATTTAAGAATCAATGTAACGGTGAATGAAAAAAATTCCTTGACAACTGTTAGTGACAAATACTCCTACTCATTGACAGATATTCCCTTAAACCATTTTTGTTTTATCAATAAGATATTCCTTTAAACCATTTTGTTTTATCAATAAATTCATTGATAGTTATGACTTTTATAGATAAAACCCAAACAGATAATATTCCCTTATACCACCAGAATAGGGTTCTCAGCCTTTGTTTGAGATGATTCCTGCTGATTGCTAATTATTCTTCTTCTTTTATTTATTTATTTATTTTGTGTGTGTGCGCGCGCTGATTGCTAATTATTCTTCTTCTTTTATTTATTTATTTATTTATTTATTTTGTGTGTGTGTGTGTGTGTGTGTGTGTGTGTGTGTGTGTTGGGGGGTATCTTATTAAAAAAAAGGAGATTGACCAACAAGTTTTGTATTTTGAATTTGTGATTCATACAGTCTCACATTTTTTTCTTGTGATCCATTTAGTCTTTTTAGATGTATAATGACTCATTCAACCACCACATTGGAGTGTCACATTTAAAAAAAGTATACTAATGTTGTGTTTGAATTTGTGATTCATACAGTCTCACATTTTTTTTTGTGATCCATTTAGTCCTTTTGGATGTATAATGACTCACTCAACCACCACATTGGAGTGTCACATTTGAAAAAAGTATACTAATATTGTGTTTGGTTGGAGAATTTGAGAAGGAATTTAGAAAGGAAAAGAAAAAAAAAATGTGTGAAACTAAATGAAATGCAATCATTTTTTATTCACATTTTACATATATTTTCCTCTTCCGTTGTCAAATCGCTTCCCAAATCACTCAACCAAACACAACGTAAAGAACTTTTTAGTGTCACATCATACTCGCCCCGTTAGAGTGTCACATTTAGGAAAAGTACACTAAAGAATTTTTAATTTTTTTGGAGTGTCACATCATATTCGCCACGTTGGAGTGTTACATGTTACATTTGGGAAAAGTATACTAAAATTTTTTTAGTTTTTTTGGAGTATCACACCATACTCAACACGTTGTCACATTTAAGAAAAATACATTAACAAGTTTTTAGTTGTCACATTATACCCGCCGCATCATCACATTTAGAAAAAGTATACAAAGGATATTTTAGTTTTTTTTTGAAACATTATACCCATCACGTTGGAGTGTTACATGTTACATTTGGAGCTCGAGTAAGCTAGGAGAGAGAGAGAGAGAGAGAGAGAGAGAGAGCCCTACCTTCACATGGGCACTCATCACATCATTAGAGTTACATTAGAGCTCTCAAGTTAAAGCGCTCAAACATTATTCGACAAATAAATAAGGGTAAGGCTTGGTGTTTGTTTAAAGGCACTGACTTCCCTCCGATCCGGGATTAAAGGGTACTGTTGGGCCCGTAGGGGTCCACTACAGATCCCGTTTCTATAATCCGAACCGTTAATGTATAGAACTCATCGAGTACTATATGTCTATAAAAAAATCATGTTGATCGGATATCGATACCTACGTGATCAAATTAATTTTGTATAAAAAAATAAACGGTGAAAAAATAAATAGTTGATAAAAAAAATGATCCGATGAGATAGCTATCAATATTCGATCAACATGATTTTTTATAAACATATAGTACTCGACGAATTCTATACATTGAACTGTCCGGATTATCGAAACAAGACCTGTGGTAGGCACTCATGGGCCCAACAGCACCCTCCAACCTGATCTGGGACTGGAGGGAAACTAGGCCCTTGTTTAAAATATAAATTATATTATCTAATTTGAAAAATTATAAGTATTTTATTGTTATAATTTTTTAGTTAACAAAATTAATTAAAAAATAATAAAATTATCCTAGTGATGTGAGTTGGCTTTTTGATTTTTTGGCTTTTTAGTTATTTTAGTCTGGGGTTAAAAAGTTTCGTTTGGGATGGACTTTTTGAATTTTTTGACTTTTGTGAGAGAAAAAATGTAATGATTATGGATTTGATGTGATATTTTATTTTAGTGGGCTAAAAACCTATTTTGTTTTTTTTTGTGACTAATATAGCCAAAAAAACCCTGGGCTTTTTCTTCCCAAATAGAGGCATAATAATAAAATTATTTAAATTATTAATTAAAATATATTTTTGATATCATTAAAAATTATTAATTGACTTGATGATTTATTAATAAAAGGAGTCATTTGTTATGAAATTATAAACTTCAAAAGTTGAAATGTAATTTTTAAAATCACAAGAGATGATTCATATTTTAAACAATTCCCATAAATGTATATATAATTTATCGAATAAATAAAAAGTTAATATGCTACTCACTCCAGTAGGTTGATTTAAATTTTACTTTAATATCTATAGTTTCAATTTGAACAATAAAGTCCTAACACTTTAAGTTTAGTTTTAATTTGATTATTCCATCTAAATTTTGGTTAATTTTACGTACGTATGCACCTTAGAAAATTGACAAGCCTTTAAAAATTATTAATTTTAACCTTTAATTTAGATAAAATAATCAAACTGAAACTATAAAAAAATTGACAAGTGTCTTGAAATTATTAATTTTAATATCCATTTTAGACGAAAAGATCAAATTAAAACTAAACTTAAAGTGTAATGTTTAAATTGTTCAAATTAGAACTATAGAGACTAAAATAAAATTGGGTCAAACTACAATGGAGATAACTGCAATTAACCCATAAATAAATAAGGGAAATATCACATCAGTGAAATGTTGAAAAAAATAATTACAAATCAATAAAAAAATTTATAAATAATTAAAATTATAAATTTTTTCATAAATATATTTTTCTTTCTACATTCCACTAGAGTGTAATTACTCCCAAATAAATAAATAAATAAACTTTCATTCAGCGCACCTTTTCTTTTCTTTAACAATTTTAATAGGGTGAGAGCCTCGCCAATCTTTATAGTGCTATGGAAAGAACACTATTTGGTTGTTTGATTGAGTTTTCAAAATTTATTTTGAAAAATAAAAAATTATCTTGACAGAAATATATATAAAATATATTTTTTAAAAATTATTTTTTACATAAAAAAATAAAAAATTATATAAAAATAATGAATGCTTCATTTTTAAATTTTTATTACCAATTAATTTTTAGAATTAAAAAAAAATTAAAAAATCAATAAAATATAAAAATATATAAACATGTCGAAGAAAGGATAGTGAAAAGGTATTAAAAATATAACGGAGGTAGAGAAGTAGTGGAAAAGGCAAAAAAAATGAAGATTTTGATCCTACTATAAAAAAGAAAAGAAAAGATTATCTTTGGCTCCAAATGGATGATTTGAACCATATAGATCAAGAGACGGGGATACTGCTGTGCTAGGCACAGCAGTAAGTGCTGTTCCTTTGTGGGAGTTCTTTCCGAGTGTTTTTTGATAATTTGAGCTGTTCATATTGTAGGGTTCGTTGAGTAGATCATTCATACAAAAAATCAATTTGATTGGATATCTGTACGGGAAAGAAATAAACCTTCTCGTATAATTCTGTTGACCAAGTCTGCACTTCTCTGTACGACGTCGCTTTATCACCTGAAAACACAAACGCAAGCTAGCCGGCGGGTGTGTGCCGGAAACCTCTCCGATGCCTAAGTCAGTAAACTTGACAAATAGACAAAAGCTCTGTGTATTCAGAAAATAAAGTTGTGTGTTACCTCTCCATAGGTGATGTTTGTAAGCTTTTATAGGTTTCGTGTGGCACAATCCAAGTAGGACTCTTACTTCTCCATATAGAGTCCTCCTAGGATTCATACTCTTGAAGGATAATGCTTATCCCTCAACACCCCCCTCACTGCTTAAACCAAGTGAGATGGTTTTACCATGGTCGAGTTCTACCAGGATCGAGGTAATCATGGCTATGCTAAGCCGTAGAGTAGGCCGAACCATCTTTTGTTCGGTTCTCTTTTTCACTATTCCTTATCTCGGTTCCTCATGTACAAAGAATGGTGTGGTTAGACCGAGCTACCGAGTAGCAAGGTTCTGACCAGTCTAACCACAATACGTCATGACTGGGCTAACTCTGAGACCGGTCTAACTTCAAAGCGTCTTCAAACCGGCCTAACTCCAAGTCGCTTCCAGACCGGAGTAACTTTGCATCTCTCTCGGACCGGAGTAACTTTTATACCTCTCTTGGGCCGGAGTAACTTTACGGCCTTTTTACTCTGCTCCTCGTACTGAGGTCCATAAAGGCCCAGCTCGGCCCAATTTGCATATAAATTACCCTCTCAATTGCCCCTTAATTCCATCTGCATAGCATGATAGGGATTACCTGTTTATCAACTGAGCTAAAATATCTTCTAGCCTCTCCAGCCGAGCTAAGACCTTTTAGCTTTTCCAGCCGAGCGAAAAAACCCCCTTAAGCATATCCAGCCGAGCTAATTACACACCGGGCTCTGCTTGTCCGGTCAAAAACGTCTCTTCAATCACAGCATCTAAATCGATTCCCATTCTAACGACACGTGGCAGGTTGTTATTGGCCATCCACAGCTGTAACGCTGCCCTCGTACTCTGCAAAATTTGAACAGTTCCCGCCTCCAGCTCTTTCACAAACACAAAAAAACCTTTTGCATTTCAAAATCACTCACCATACTATTCAACTTCTCTCTCTGAACCTCCATTGCTCTTCAACCTCTGAGTTCGTGTTCTCCATTACTACTACTCTCATCTCCAGTTCTTGCTCTTCATCTGGTAAGCACTGCACATCTATCTTGCTTTCCTTGTTTTGTGTGTTTTTACAAAACACATTTTTTTCCATTTGCTTTGCTTCTTCTGAAAACACTATGTTAGTATAATCCTCAGGTATTCATGAAATAACCTGTAGAATACTGCTTTTGATCCAGAATTACACATAACCGAACTACTAAACTGTTTGTAGTTTGTATCATTCTATCAGACTTCTTAACCGAACTAGCACTCCATGTTGGTACCATTAGTTTCAATAAGTCAAACCACTTCTTGATAAACCTTAGCCGAGGTATCCAACCGAACTAAGTCTGCACTTAGCATACTGGGAAACCTTAATTTCAACCGATCTAGGTCTTTGGGGGCTAAACCAGCTTTCTTAATTCTTAGACCGAACTCAGAAAGCTGCCCCTAGGCGCTCAATCGGTCTAACATTACCTATTAATCCATCCGAGCTACCAAGCACCTTGTTGAAACCGAAATAGAACTTGTAGCATCCACATAGCCGAAGTAGGACTCCTATTCTTGCTTTTATTTTGTAGCACGGTCCAATGATCTGTGCTTAACCCCTTTGTTTTCCACTATGCAGACTTAGGTTGCCCAGGCACTCCACTTGCGCGCTCATCCGAGCTACTGAGCACAATTTTGCGACCAAACTAAATTATTCGTAACTTAAAAAATAAATGGGGAAGTATAGGTTTTTGGTAGAAACCCCTGGTGGCCTGGCCGAATTTCGAAGGGATTACAACATCCCTAACGACGTTCAGCTTATTCTGGCTGAACAAGATACCCTTCCATGGCGAAAACAGGGCTATGTACCTTTCACCCTCCTATCAATAATAGAAACCGGACTAAGGTTCCCCGTTCAACCTTTGATTTGTGAATTCCTAAGACAAACCAGAATATGCCTAACTCAGCTTTTCACCAATTCTTACCGTATAATAATGGGAATAGCCGAACTAAACCGCCGAGCCGGTCTTAACCTCGGTCTAGCCGAAATACTCCACCAATACTCCATTGGCTCCAAAGATGACGGCTGGGTCTACTACCTTAGGATACACCGTCGCAGAGAAAAAATAATAAAAGATACGCCGGATAAGGACTTAAACGATGATGACTTTTTCTGGGTGTCTGGCAATTTTAAAGACCAGCAAGCCCAGATCCCTGGCCGAAGTATAAACTGGAATAAAGGAGAACTTGGTATAATTACTTCGATTTTTGGCATGCTTTGCTTCATTTCGGTTACCTGCTCTTGAACCGAACTAACAGTTTGTCTTCTTTATGCAGATTCAGCCCATCTTCAATCTTTGTATAGTTACCCCAACCTGAACACGCTTCGTGCCGCACTACGTTTTCCAGAAAGAAGTTGGGCCAAACTTTTTAATTTTGAGCCGACCTACCGTCACAGCGGTCGCTGAAAAGCCAGAGTGACTGACTTTCTGTTGGAGGACGCCCCTGAACCAGACCCAACCTTGCCTCAGATTAGACTAATCCCACTGACCGCTGAAGAAGAGATGGCCAAGAGAAATAGAGTCAGGGCCCTCTTAACCGAAACCAACAGACCCGAAGTACCGCCACCAAGCCAAACGCAACAGGCCGTTGTGGCCCTTCCTTCTCAACAGCCTTCTTCATCACGCCTATCCAAGCGCGCTCGGTCTACCCCAACCGAGCAGCGTCTAGTGGATGAGGATGAAACCACCCCTCCACCAATTCCACAACCGGAGCCTTCTGACCGGGCTGGATCTTCCAAGTGGGCACCGAAGCTGAAATTTTAGAACCGCCATATCCAAGATACCGATTCAGTGGTTGCTGAGAAGGATCACTTGATGGCTTTCGACCTTGCCAAGAGTGTTTGCCTTCCAACAGACATGGAACACCACTAGTACCTGACCGAGCTAAGGGCCATCCGATCGGCCACTAAATCCATGATCCTGGTAAGATGCCCTTCGTCTCTCAAATTTTTCTAACTTTCAGTTCGGTTTCATCATTGATTTCTTTCCATTCATTTCAGTCTCTTCAGAAGATCCAAATTGCCCATCAAAAGGTATTGGAGCTCAGGAAAACGGCTAGGCAGGCCATGGCAGAGGTTGAAGAAAAAACAATCGAGCTGAAGGAGTCCCATCACAAAACGGCCGAGCTAGAGGCTGAGGTAGCTCGTCTAACCAGACTAGTTACCTCAGCTGAAGCTGACAAACAGAAGGCGTTGATCGTGATGAAAGACAAGTACCTTCGTGAGCTAGTCAAGCTTGAAGGGAAAAAGGACGCCAAAATCGCCAAGCTGAAGAGGAAGGTGGGTGATGCCAATGCCGAAGGTTTCAAGGAGGCAGAGGACCTCTACATTCCACAATGTGAGGGAGCGAAGGACTTATTCTTCAAGTGCAGCTGGAGAAGTGCTGTGGAACAGCTCGGCTGTGGGCCCGAAACCGAGGTCTACAATGCTCCTCAGTATTTCATTCCGACCTCACTAGCGGAGTATGCTGCTTCTGTCCAACAACAATTTTTGTAGGGTTCAGATGATGAAGATGAAGAAAATGAGCCAACTGTTACTCCGGTAGTCAACGAGCAAGGCAACGATCAACCAGCTCGGTTGGAGCCAACGTTTGAAAACCTAACTGTTGAGCTGCTGACTGACACCGTGCTACCAGTTGCTACTGAGACTGATCTTCCATCTGCAACCGGTGTTCAGGTTGATATTGAAGCCGATCTTGAAGACCTTTTTATTTTTTTATTTTTTTTTTATTTTATTTTATTTTTTTTTTGCTTCGACTTGTAACCGGGCTGGGAGCCCTTCCCTTGTAATTGCTCTGAACTTTGATCAATGAAAATCATCTTCTTTTGTGCTAACTGTTATTCTGGTTTGATCTGTATGCTTGTGCCTGTAATGACTTTTTAATGACTTTTATTGCTCCAACTATAATCTTGGTTTACTTTCCTGTTTGAGCATGCTTTCTAACTGTAACTTGAAGCATACTATTTTTTGGCCGAGACACTTTATTTCGGTCTTACCTGTGCCACCTGACTGACCTTACTAGCCAACCACTCTTTAGCCGATATGCGTACTTCGGCTGAAGAGTACCAAGAGTGGTTTAATCCAGTCAACCATTCTTCAGCCTATACCCTCATTTCGGCTGAAGAGTAAGAAGAGTTGGTTTAATCCAGCCAACCACTCTTTAGCCGATGCCCTTACTTTGGCTAAAGAGTATCAAGAGTTGGTTTAATCCAACCAACCACTTTTTAGCCAATGTCCTTACGTCGGCTAAAGAGTACTAAGAGTTGGTTTAATCCAGCCAACCACTCTTTTAGCCGATGTCCTTATGTCGGCTAAAGAGTACTAAGAGTTGGTTTAATCTAGCCAACGACTCTTCAGCCATACCCTTACTTCGGCTGAAGAGTAACAAGAGTTGGTTTAATCCAGCCAACCACTCTTTAGCCGATGCCCTTACTTCGGCTAAAGAGTATCAAGAGTTGGTTTAATCCAGCTAACCACTTTTTAGCCGATGTCCTTACGTCGGCTAAAGAGTACTAAGAGTTGGTTTAATCCAGCCAACCACTCTTCAGCCATACCCTTACTTCGACTGAAGAGTAACAAGAGTTGGTTAAATCCAGCCAACCACTCTTTAGCCGATGCCCTTACTTCGGCTAAAGAGTATCAAGAGTTGGTTTAATCCAGCCAACCTTTAAGTTAGTTTTTCTAGCCAACTTAGAATAGAATGTTTGGTTATTCCGACCAAATGTCCTGCAGCCTGGATCCTTATCCTGGGCTTAGGAGGGGTGTTGGTTTAATCCAGCCAACCTCTAACTTAGTTTTTCCAGCCAACTTAGAATAAAATTTTTGGTTATTCTAACCAAACGTCCTGCATCCTAGATCCTTATCCTGGGCTTAGGAGGGGTGTTGGTTTTTCCAGCCAATCTATAGATTGGTTTTTCCAGCCAACCTTACTTTTGATGTCCCTAACTCACTAAAACTAACTTTTACAGAGAACAACTATGCTGAAAAGAATTGATTTGTTTTATTGAGGAAAGAAAAAATTACACATGTTTGAAAGAGGAAAGCTAAAAATAAAATAACTTGAGATTGGCGGTGTTCCATGGCCTAGGGATTGCTTTGTCGTCCTTGTCTTCTAGGTGGTATGCCCCTTTGCCTGCTAACCCAACCACTTTGTAAGGACCTTCCCAATTAGGCCCTAGCTTGCCATCTCCTAGCACCAGGGTGTTTCCCATCACTTTGCGCAGCACCCAATCTTCGATCTTGAATTGCCTTGGATGTACTGTTTTGTTGTATTTCCTGGATAACTCTTGTTGATATGAGGCAATGTGGACTAGTGCTCTTTCTCTTCTTTTTTCGGCGAGGTCGAGCTCCAATGCTACGGCTTCTCCATTCAAGTCGGGATCAAAATTTTCGCTTCAAATTGTGGGAAGGCCAACTTCCAGTGGGATTACTGCTTCCATTCCGAAGGCTAAGGAGAATGGTGTTTCTCCTGTCGATCGTCGAGGTGTGGTGCGGTAAGCCCATAAAACATGAGGAAGTTCTTCCGCCCACTTGTCTTTTGCCTTTTGCCTTTTCTAACCTTTTCTTCAGTCCATCCAAGACAACCTTGTTTGATGTTTCTGCTTGGCCATTTGCTTAAGGATATGCTGGTGTAGAATTATAGAACTCTATCTTGTATTCTTCACAAAAGCTTCTAAAGATTTTGCTATCAAACTGGGTGCCGTTGTCTGATATGAGGGCTTTAGGTATGCCGAATCGAGTAATGATATTTTGCCAGACGAACTTCTTCACATCTTTTTCCTTGATTGATGCCAATGCTTCTGCTTTCACCTATTTTGTGAAGTAGTCTATTGCTGCGAGAAAGAACTTCCTGTTGCCGGGTGCTGTTGGAAGTGGTCCTACTATGCCCAAGCCCCACATTGCGAAAGGCCATGGGCTAGTCAATGGTAGGAGTTCTCTAGCTGGTTGATGTATTTGGTGTGCGAATTTTTGGCATTTCTCCCACTTCTTCACATATTTCTCTGAGTCTGCCTGCATGTATGGCCACCAGTATCCTTGCGAAATAGCCCTGTAAGCTATCGATCTTCCTCCTTGATGGCTTCCGCACGCCCCTTCGTGTATCTCGTATAAGAATGCTTCCACTTTGCTGGGGTGGACACACTTTAGATAGGGTCTTGAGAACGACTTTTTGTATAATGCCAGAGATGGGGAGAGCCAAAATCGCTGTGACTTTGCTCTAATTTTGTTGGCTTCTTTCTTTTCTTCCGATAGGACGCCATCTTTCAAGAATAGTATGATGGGATCCATCCATTAGGGGCCTAGATCGGCGCAGCATACTTCTTCTGCTTCGGGGTCTTCGATGCTTGGTCTTGGTAAGTAGTCGATGAGCAATGGATGAGGGATGGACGTATCTGCCATTGAAGCAAAGCCTGCTAGTTCGTCTGCTCTGCCGTTCTCTTCCCTGCCTATCTGTTCAATCCTTACTACTTCAAATTTCTTGATCTCTATTCTGACCAATTCTTGGTACTTGGCCATTCTATCATCCTTTGCTTCATAGTCGCCAAAAATTTGGTTTACCACCAGCTGTGAGTCGCTGTAGACCATTAGTTCGATGGCCTTCATGTAGAACGCTGTTTTGAGACCTATAAGAAGTGCCTCATACTCCGCTTCGTTGTTTGATGCTGGGAAGCCAAGGTTGATTGCTTGCTCCATAACCAGGCCGTCTGGTGAAATGAGGACTATGCCAAGTCCTGCACCATGCCGGTTGGATGCTCCATCCACAAAGAGTTTCCACATCTCTCCAACGAACAACTTCTAGCAAGTGGAGGGGTCAGACGATGTCGTGGGGTCAAGAATGTTGCCGGTGGTTTCTTCAAGGTCCATGCTTGCTGTCTGCCCCTCGCTATCTGATTGCACCAAGTCTTTATTTGTTGGTGAGTCTTGGTTCGGTATAGCTTGGTTTGCTTCTTCCTTGCTGTCTTTAGTCTGGTCTGCCATAGGATCTGATTGAGTATCCTGCACCAGGGGTTGCGCTATTCCGGCTTTAACTTCTATCCCTGGTTTGGTTGTATCAGTCAGGTCGATTGGGCAGATATGATGACTTCCTGGGGTGAATTCTGCGACAAAGTCTGCCAAAGCTTGGGCTTTTATCGCGGTTCTGGGTTGGAACTTAATGTCAAATTGTCCCAACTCTACTGCCCACTTTAAGATTCGTCCAGAAAAGTTTGCCCTCTCAAATAAAGCTTTTAATGGGAAAGCTGTGAGGACGACTATGGTGTGGACGTGAAAGTAGTGCGACAACTTCCTTGAGGCCATCATCAAGGCCAATGCCAGTTTTTCCAGTGGCAAATACCTTGTTTCGGCTCCCAGCAATGTCTTGCTGACATAAAAGGTGGACAGATGTTGAATTCCTTCCGCACGGACCAACACTGCACTAATTGCATGCTGAGAGACTGCCAGGTACAGGAAGAGTTCTTCTCCAGGAATTGGGGTTACCAGCAATGGTGGAGAAGACATATATTCCTTTAAGCTTTCCAGGGCGCGGTCGCATTCTTCGTCCCACTCAAACTTGGCTTTTAGTGCATGGAAGAATGGTCGTAGTCTGTCTGATGACCGGCTTATGAACCGATTGAGCGTGGCTGCCATGCCGGTGAGATGTTACACTTCTTTCACTGAGTTTGGTCTCTCCAAATCCTGGATTGCTTTGATCTGGAAGGGGTCTGCTTCTATACCCCGGTTGGTCACAAGGAAGCCTAGGAATTTGCCAGATCCTACTCCGAATGCAAACTTGGATGTATTGAGGCGCAACTTGTGCTTCTTCAAGATCTCAAACATCTCTCCTAGGTCCTTGAGATGGTCATTCTCATCCTTGCTCTTGACCACCATGTCGTCGATGTAAGCCTCCATTATTCTGCCTAACAATGGTTCAAACATCTTGGTGACCATTCGTTGGAATGTTGCCCCTGCGTTCTTTAAGCCAAAAGGCATGACCTTGTAACAGTACAGTCCTCTTGGAGTTGTAAAGGATGTGACCTCCTGGTCTGGTTCATGCATGGCGATTTGATGGTAGCCTATGTATGCATCCAGAAAGCTAAGTCGGTTGTGCCCCGCCATTAGGTCTACCAGTTGATCTATCCGTGGTAGAGGAAAGCTGTCTTTTGGGCACGCCTTGTTGACTGTTTTATAGTCGACGCAGACACGCCACTTGCCATTCTTCTTTGGTACTACGACTGTGTTGGAGATCCATCTTGGGTAGTACACTTCCCTAATTGCTCCTACCTCCAGCAGGTTACCTACTTCTTCCGCCACTATCTCGGCATGGTGGAGTGTCGATCTGCGTGTGCGTTGGATGATTGGTCTGGCGGATGGGTGGACATTGAGTTGGTGACAGATGAAGTTAGGATCAATACCTGGCATGTCGTATGGTGTCCAGGCGAACACTTCGATGTTAGAGGTCAAAAATTCCAACACCTCTAATCTCTCAGTGCTGGACAACGACGAACCGAGCAAAAAGAACTTATCCGGGTTCTTTTCATCTATTCTTACCTCTACCAAGTCCTCCACCGCTTTTTGATCAGCCGCTTTGCCGACATCTGCGAATAACTCATTGCTCTTAGGTTCTTCCACCGAATGAACGTATCCTTTGGCAGCGCGGTTGCCATTCACCGTGACGAAGCACTACTTCGACATGATCTGATCTCCATAGACTTCTTCAATTACCCCGATATCGTTGGGGAACCGCATTACTTGGTGGTAGGATGACGCCACCGATCGCATGGCATGCAGCCATGTTCTGCCCAAGATGATGTTGTAAGTGGAGGGGACCTTCAATACCCAGAACTCCACTTGTTTTGTCACGCTTCCTGCTCTGACTGGAAGAATTATTTTGCCGACGGGCCATTCTGGCATGGAGTTGAATCCAATTAGGGGAGATACGGCAGGCGCCAAGTCTTTGTCTTGCAGCTTCAATTGTTTAAATGTTTCGTAGTACATGATTTCACATGAACTACCCTTGTTAATCAGAATCCGCTTACGTCAAAATCCTTGACTCGGAGAGTGACGACCAGGGCATCATTGTGAGGGCAATATATCCGTTCCAAGTCTTTATCCGAAAAAGACATGACGTTTGTGGCCTCTGTCTTCCCCTTCTTGATGGCAGGTTGGGCACTTAGCACCTCTCTTAAGTGTTCAGCCTTTTTGATTGATCCCCTGAGCTCGCATACACGCTCAGGTTCAAAGACACCATGTATCACATTGATAATGCCTTGAGGTGGGGCGTCGACTGGTATCCCGTTGGGGTTATTATGGTCCTGGGGGGCTGGTTGCGTCCCTCCTTCAATGTATTTATCCAAGTGTCCTGCTACCACCAACTCCTCCAGGTGCTGTCTCAATGGCGTGCAATTTTCAGTGCAGTGCCCATTTTCTTTATGGAAGGTGCACCGTGCTCTTTCGTCATAGTCCTTCTGCGCTTCCCCTAGTTTGGCTGGCCATCTGACGAAAGGCTCATCTCTTATTTCACTTAGAATTCGGTAGATCGGTTTCTTGAATACCGTGGTTATGCCGTGCGGACCCTCAACCATCTTTTATCCTGGTCCTCTCCGCTGTCTCATCTGCCACATCCGTTTCTGTTCGGATGATCTACCTCGTTGACCTTTGCTGAGGTCTTCTTTTCTGGTGCTGTGGTCGCGCCAGATTTTGATTTGGCACATGCGCCATCCTCCTCCACCCTGATGTGCTGATGCACTCTTTCCATCAGGGATTCCATGGTGAGGGAGGGTGTCATGGTGATTGAGTCCCTTAGTCTATTCCCGACTGGTAGGCCTTTTTTGTATTGTGCAATGGCGAGATTGGTGGGGCAGTCCCCAATCTGGTTGAATGTCTCCCAGTATCGACTATTGTAGGATCTTAGCGTCTCTTTTTCACCCATGTCGATGGAGAGTAACTGGTCAATCTCCACCGGGGTTTTGGTGTTTGTTCTGAACCTTGTGACAAACGCCTCCGCCAATTGCGCCCAGGAGGCTATGCTGCCTTCTGGAAGTTTTTCAAACCAGGTCAAGCCTAGATCGCCAAGGCTTGACGGGAAAAGGATGCACATTAGAGCCTCGTTTCACCGATATACCACCATAACCTGGCAGAAATGGCTTAGGTGAATGTAGGGTCTGTTTTCCCCTCGTACGTAGTGAATTTGGGCTGAAGGAAGCCTATAGGTAGGGGCGCGTTTTCAATTGTCGGAACGAACGGCGAGGTCTGCAGCCTCGCTAATGCTTTGTCCGTCGGTTCGTAGGCAGGGCGTGGTAATGGCATTCCAACCTCGACGCTTCCATACGATCAAGAAGCCAATCATTGAAGGGTAGAAACTCTTTGAGGGTCGCGTGCCCTAGTGTCTTCCTTCCGTTAAGCCTTTTCCTCCAGCATGATCCGCAAATTGGATGATCTTGGCAACTCCGTCTGCTTAGATGATGTTTGGTGTGAATGCGAGGGTCGGTAGGTGCTTCCCTCTGTGTAAGACCTCAATTATCTCGTTCTCTCAGACCTGGAGTAACGAGTTCTGGAGGTTCTAGACTGAGTATCGCCTGTCTTGAGGCTTCTACTCTCTGCTTGTGATGATGTGGAATGCCTTCCATGGTCTTCTGAGCGGCGAGGGGGCGTCTTGTTTTTGCGCCTCTCTCCTGTCGCCACTCCTTTTCCCTTCATCTGGCGCTTCAAGGCCTCCATGTCCGCCGCCATCTTCCTTATTAATTCATCATGCTCCTTCATGCGGTCCTCCAGAATTTGAGGATCAATCCTCCGCCTTTGCCTGTCAGGACTTTGTGAATGAGAGTGACGGGGGCTGTGAGTCCGCCTCCCCCTAGTATCTCTCCTGGAGTTATGTCGTTGGGACTCCAAGTATGCCATGAGAGGGATAGAAAGTAGTCCTTCGCGCCTTGCACCCCCATCTAGTGTTTGCCCGTCGATGGCGGACTGTGGTAAATCTTCATTGTGCGCCATTATTCCTAAAGAGGTAAAGCTTGATCAAGAGGTTTTGTCCTGTCTGTTTTTCCCACAGACGGCGCCAATTGTACGGGAAAGAAATAAACCTTCTCGTATAATCCTGTTGACCAAGTCTGCACTCCTCCGTACGATGTCGCTTTATCACCTGAAAACACAAACGCGAGCTAGCCGGCGGGTGTGTGCCGGAAACCTCTCCGATGCCTAAGTCAGTAAACTTGACAAATAGACAAAAGCTCTGTGTATTCAGAAAACAAAGTTGTGTGTTACCTCTCCATAGGTGATGTTTGTGAGCTTTTATAGGTTTCGTGTGGCACAATCCAAGTAGGACTCTTATTCCTCCATGTAGAGTCCTCCTAGGATTCATACTCCTGAAGGATAATGCATATCCCTCAACACCCCCCTCACTGCTTAAACCAAGTGAGATGGTTTTACCATGGTCGAGTTCTACCAAGATCGAGGTAATCATGGCTATGCTGAGCCATGGAGTAGGCCGAACCATCTTTAGTTCGGTTCTCTTTTTCACTACTCCTTATCTCGGTTCCTCATGTACAAAGAATGGTGTGGTTAGACCGAGCTACCGAGTAGCAAGGTTCTGACCAGTCTAACCACAATACGTCATGACCGGTCTAACTCTGAGACCGGTCTAACTTCAAAGCGTCTTCAAACCGGCCTAACTCCAAGTCGCTTCCGAACCGGAGTAACTTTACATCTCTCTCGGACCGGAGTAACTTTTATACCTCTCTCGGGCCGGAGTAACTTTACGGCCTTTTTACTCAGCTTCTCGTACTGAGGTCCATAAAAGCCCAGCTCGGCCCAATTCGCATATAAATTACCCTCTCAATATCTATAACCCAATAACCAAAGCACATTTTTTCTATAAAAATTAGCGGTTAACATAACTTTCATAAATTTTAAAAAATAATTAGGACCTAATCACAGGTTATGAATATCCGATGAGCTGGATTTTTTACAAGAATAATATTCTGGATGAACTCTACAATATTGACGGTTCAGATCAATGAAAAACACTCGAAAAAAACCTCCCACAAGAGGACAACAGTTACTGTTGTGCCTTAAGGCACAGTAGCACCCCTTATTCTATAGATCATTTATGTATAAAAAGTCAAATTGATTCGATAACTATAACTATGTTAATTTATCTAATTTGTCTCCTGAAAAATAGATATTTTAATTTTCAAATAATATTTGTTATTTATTTTTTTTGTAAATAAATGCTATAAAATAATATGGTTATGGTCATCGGATTGATTTAATTTTTTCATGAATGATCTAAAAGTTGTCTTTAAAAAAAAATTAAATTATCAAAACAAAATTCGTAGTAAGCCTAACAAATCCAAACAATACAATCTGTGAATTGGAGAAAAGTTTTTCTTTATAAAAAAAAAGAAATTAATAAAATTATTTGTCCTTGAAAAGCTACTGCAATAATCTCCTTCTTGCAATAATCATTGCAATGGTAATTTAAAGGGTGTTCAAGGGAAAATTATTGTTTGCTCCTAGGGCAAGTTGAGGTGGTGTTCTAATTTCGTTATTATTAGTTGAATCAGTGGGACTTATCACATTTCTGTCTCTTTTTTAGAGGCAATGGGACATTTGTCTCTCAATGAATGATGTGGAGTAATACTTGAAGGCTAAGCAATAACTTCTCGTGTTCAAGGGCTGTTTAAAAATAATTTAAAATTAATTGGGTAGTCAAACCATTATAAGATAATCTTAAAGGATTGGGTTTCTTTCATGTTTATATCTCAACATGAGAGAACTTGAGAAGCCCATAGATTCCACCATAGGTCCCGTTTTAATCATCTAAACCGTTTATTTTTTAGAACTAGTTTGGTAGAATATTTATGTAAAAAATAAAATGACCAGATATCGGTAGCCATATGATTAAATTAAATTTGTATTACAAAAAATGCATGGAAATTCTTGAAATTATATTTATTGTCTATTTTTTTAAACTAATATGATTCAAGTATATAGTTACCAATATTCAATTATCTTATTTTCTGTACGAATATTCTACTCAACGATTCCAAAAAAACTAACGGTTTGGATCATAGAAATTTTTTCTGAGAGGGTAATTTGTGAGTAAATTCGGCCGAGCTAGGACGAGTCTTTTTTGGAAGTTGGGCCGCGCAATGGGCCAAGGAGATATTTTGTCTTTCGGCTTTGGGCCGAGGTAGGTACCAGGACGGTTGGATGTGTTGCTGGGACTGAGACCTATTTACCTTCTGACCGAGATGATAGCAAGGCAATGAGCCGAGCTAGGTGTAGCTCGATAGGATACCAACCTGTAGCATGGTCATCACGGCTTGCCCATGTTGAGCACAGAGCGGAGGTAACATCAATAGCGAGGGCCGAGCTGTGTATAGCTCGGCAAGGTGGCATTCGATAGATCGGCTTTTGATCACACGGTCCGAATGGCAGGGGACCGAGATAAGGCAGTTCGGTCAGGAATGTATAACCGAGGTAAAGGGTTCAGCCATCTCACTTGGCTTACAGTGATGAGACTCCTAGGAGGACTTTGCTAAGGAGAGTTAGAGTCCTACTGGGATTGTGCAAACCATCTCACTTGGTTGGTAGTGAGTAGGAGTGTGACTCCTAGGAGGACTCTGCTAAGGAGAGTAAAGTCCTACTAAGATTGTGCAAACCATCTCACTTGGTTGGTAGTGAGTAGAGTGTGTGATTTCTAGAAGGACTCTTATAAGAAGAGTTGAAATCCTACTAGGATTGGGCCAAACCAAGTCTATAAAAGCTTATGACCAGACCTATGTACAGGTATCCCAATTCTTACTCTAGAATACACAGAACTTATTGTCTATTGTCTAGTTGCTGACTTAGGCATCGGAGGGGTTTCCGGCACACACCCCCCGGTTAGCTTACGTTTGTATTTTCAGGTGGCAAAGCAACGTTGTTTGGAGGAGTGCAAACTTGATCAACAGGATCATACGTGAAGAATTATTTCGTGCTCGTACAGTTTCCAAAATGGATGTTCCAAAATTGGTTCTAAAATAGACTTATCAAGCCTAAACACTCTCTCAAGTTGAGATGACAATTTGAGAGAAGTCAAACCATCTTGTAATTGTATCGCAAAGGATTATTAGAGACAATCCTATTCCATTTTGAATATTTTGGCCATGCAAACTATGCCAACTAAAGCTTTGATTATATCAGTAAGAAAAATAATTTATGTTACATACATATATATATTTTAAATTTTTGGATAAATTACACTTATCATTCCTATAATTTAATTCAAATTTTACTTTAACCCCTATAATTTTAAATTAAACAATTAAGTACTTATACTTTAACTTCAGCTTCAATTTAGTCATTTTCTCCAAATTTTTGTTAATTTTGATATGTATATATTTCAAAACCTGACAAGTGTTTCAAAAATGTTAATTTTAACTTCCAACTTGAACTAAATGATCAATTTGAGACTAGAATTAAATTGAAAAGATCAAATTGCTCAATTTAAAATAATTAGAATCAAAATACCAGGGTTAAAAATATAATTTATCCTAGATATTTTTTATACTTGGTTTGTTATTTGAAACTAATCATAAAAGAAGTTAATAACAAAGAGTAAAATCTTTTGTAATAGAGTATGGTGTACAAAACAATGAAAAAAATTGATGAAATTTACTATTGCTCTATATATAAGATCTAATACACATGTCTATGGCTGCTGCTTCTTTTCAAAAAAATTAGTCCATATAATTTAATCGAAAGGTCAGTTTAATCCATGTAATCTTAATTTGAACAATTTGAACTTTACACTTTTAGTTTTGTTGCAATATGACCCCTATGTGACATGAAACAAAATATATATTTTAAGGATCAAAATGATAAAAAACATATACTTTAGGGATCAAAGTGGTGCAAGTGTATATATAACCTACTAAAACTAATGTACTCAATAAAATAGTCATTCAATAGAAGTGTATAACCTACTAAAACTTCCATGTATTTAATATAACAATATATGACTTAAAGCCGCCACAATCTCAATATTTTTTTTGATTAGCAAAAAATAAAATAAAAATAAAAATAAAAATAAAAATAAAAATATTGAGATTATGGCAGCTTTAAGTCATATATTGTAGCGATAGAAATCCATACACCATATTATATAGATCTTAAGAAAAGTTCCACAATATGAAATCTACAATCTTGTAACATAACGCTGTGTTTGGTTAGAAGATTTAGGAAGAGATTTGGAAAAATAATGAGAAAATGTATGTGAAATTAAGTGAAATATATGTATATTTTATTCACATTTTACTTATCTCTTTCTTTTCCCTTTCCAATTCTCTTCCCAAATCCCCCAATTAAACCTAGCGTAAGAGAAATATTCAAGTATCAAGATCATTCATTTAACAAATTCTATTCCAAAATGCACATCACATGTAGCAACTAGTTCCAAAACACATGTCACTTGAAGCAATTAGTTCCAAAATATTTGTTTCAAAACACAAGTGCCAAAATAAAAGTCTCAAAAAGCATGTGCATTAATCTATATGGTCTATCTAGCTCCCCTCAATCTGAAAATGTAGCAACTAGTTTCAAAATATTTGTCTCAAAAAATAAAAGTCCCAAAAGCATGTGCATCATCTACATGGTCTATCCAACTCCTTTTACGCTGTGTTTGGTTGGAGGATTTGAAGAGAGATTTGGAAAGAAAAAGGGAAAAGTTTGGTGAAATGTGAATAAAATATATTTACATTTCACCTAGTTTCATACACCTTTTCCCTTTCCATTTCCAAATCCCTCCCCAAATCCCTTAACCAAACACAGCATTAATCTGCAAATGTAACAACTAGTTCCAAAATATTTGTCTCAAAACACAAGTACCAAAATAAAAGTCCCAAAAAGCATGCATCTTCTACATATGGTCCATCCAGTTCCCTTCAATTTGTAAATGTAACAACTAGTTTCAAAATATTTGTCTCAAAACACAAATGCCAAAATAGAAGTCCCAGAAAGATGTGCATCATCTACATGGTCCTTATAAGGGACTATCATACATTAGGGACTAAAATTGTCTTTTATCTTTGTTCAAATAAAAATTATAAGGACTAAAATGAAATTTAATTTCATTTCATTACAAGCCGCCAGTACCAAAGTCTGAAACAATGATGCCCTTCGGCTTATGTGAATTTGTCTATTTCTTGATAAAGTTTTATAAGTAGGAATGGTTTGAGCCAGCTAAGTTACACTGCAAAAGAGAAATTTCTCATTTTGTGAGTAAGAGAGAAGGAGAAGAAAAAGATAGAAACATGGCAAAAGCAACAAAAAAAACCATGTTTCTAAAATTATATTGATACTGTCTGTACTGCTCATCATCACTATAGACGAACACATATTAATCATTGGTGGTAGCTGGTAAGTCTCCTTTTCCTTCATATATATCCTGAAATCAATAAAAACACAAGGAAACTGTAAGTCTCCTATTTTTGTTTTTATTTTTACTTTTAGAAAAGTGCAAGTGCACAGAATGTCATCATGATGGAAATTCATCCTGAATGAGGCCACATAAATGCAATACTTTCTATGCATTTTTATTTTATTTTTTGTAAGAACTAGAAGGTTGTTGGCTTGAGTGAAGGTGTTCTTTCTGGGAAACATGGCTCAATTTCACTTCTTCCTTTTCGATTTCCTATGATTACTCAAGATTCGAACGAGTATTTAAAAAAACAAAAAAAATTACAAAACATGGTGCTAGACATTTATCATAGACGGGATCCACATTCCACCAGCATGAATGCAATGTTTTATATGATTTTTTTCATATTTTTTTATTTATTTATGGTGGTAGCATTACTGATATGATAATGTTATGGTAATTAACAATGCCATGATTCCTTGCATTCTATGTTAATTTTATTGTGCAAATGTGCGGGGGTGAATTTCACATGATAGAATCAAAGCTCCGTAATCAACTAGGTTGATTCAGGAATCATGACCGGCAAGCAAGAGAAAACCATAGGTGTTGCACGACTTGGGTTTGGCTAGAGAAGCACCTTCCCCATGGTAAAGTCAAGAATCCATGAAGAAAGGTTTGAAGAAAATGAACGCAAAGAATTAGGATTTTGAGGGTTTCAGTTTGTCTTCTAAAGAAGGCAAACATTAACCATTTGATGCAATACCAAAAAAGCTTAAAATGTAAAAAAAAAGTCAAAAAAATAAGTATTTTACCATCTTCTCAAAACACTGTGAAAACGTGAATATCAAAATATGAAGAAACAAGAAGATCACAACTCTTCTATAAACTTTGTTGAATCTGAGGATTACAAAAAAAAAAAAAAAAAAAAAAAGAAGCAAAAAACCAAAAAACAAAAACGAAAACAAAAAACAAAACAAAACAAAAAAAATAATAAAATTCTCTCAACAAAATTGTATATTATAAATAAAAAACTAAATAATTCTAAAACTTACAACTATTATTTATAATATACGAGAGTTCCTAAACCAACTATTACTTAAAAGAAAAATAAAATATTAAGTAATAAAAATAATTCTAGTGAAGGGATTTAGACCTCAGGCACAGGTGTGCTCATGCCCACTAATGTTGTGTTTGGCTAGGAGATTTGAGAAGGAATTTTAAAATATAAAGAGAAAAGGTGTGTGAAATTAGGTGAATGTAAATATATTTTATTCTCATTTCACAGACCTTTCATTTTTCTCTTTCTAAATTTCTTCCTAAATCCCCCAACCAAACACAGTATAAGAGATCTAGCCCGTGATCCATTGGTTGCTCAACTCTATCCAGGCTTGCATAGTTATTTTGACCCTCTTCAGCATACATGAGCTTTTTTCATGTGTCGGGAATTTCCTATATTCATCACTCGATATTTAGGTTTTGCCAACCTAGCGCGGGACGTACTACTGATTGATTCTAAACCAGTTTGACCGAGGATTACTTTTCCTAAATGGGAAAGCAAGCAAATGGAATTCTAATAATTCGAGATCTAGATAGCGCATTAAGCTAAGCAATAGAAATTGGACTTAAAGCGCCAATGCTTGTCCGCCACCTCCTCTATTTTTATTTTTTTTTATCAGCAGAAAATCTTTATTGATGATAATAAAACAACTATTAAATCTTAGTATACATCAACAAAGAGGGAAGCCAAGAGCAAAAAGCATCATCACATACCTCCTTAATCCCAACTAGATTGGCACTAAAAAGAATGCACAATCATTTGTTAGCTCAAGCCAAGAGGTTGGTGAGAAACCAACAAAAGAGGGAACAAGCAAAACTAAGATAGCAAAACAACAAGACCAACAAGCAAAACTCAATCTCCTACATTACTATGACAGCACGACCAACAAGACCAATAAGAAATAACACCTCGCAGCAGCAGCCAGAAAAAAATCACTGCAGCAGCAGCAGAGCAAGAACTAGTGCTTGTTTAGTGCAGCTTAAAACCTGCTTATTTCAGCTTTCAGCTTAATTTAAGCTATTTTGATGTATTTGGTTTAGCTTAACAATGCAGCTTATAGCTTTTTGTAAGTCAGAAATCAGCTTATTCTTTGAGTAGGTTTGGAGATGCTTAATTTATAAGTCAGAAATCAGCTTATGTTCATAGTTATAAGTTATAAGCTGTTAAGGCTTAAGTTATAAGCCCTTTCCCACAGCTCTACCAAATAGGGCCCTAGCAGCACACCAATAGTCCCCTAGATGAGTTCACAAATTCCCAAACAGACCAACTCAGCCACCATTCCTGATGCAATATTGCACTTGTTGGATTGGCCCCCAAAGGCAGCCCCAAATATTTTAGAGGTAGCCTCTAGTGAAGACAATTAAGTCTAGTAGCAAAATCTTGCAGCAGCCCATCATCCACTCCAATACCACAAATTACACTCTTATGGTAGTTGATTTTTAAGCCTGCTAATATCTCAAAACAGTGTAGAATTCGTTTGATGTTCACCACTTCCACCCACTTAGCTTCACAAAACAAGATCGTGTCATCCGCAAATTGTAGATGAGAGACTTTTAAGCCATTAGATCCCATCTCTGCCCCTTTTATTAAGCCCAACTCCTTGGTTGTACTCAACAAAATATTTAATCCCTCTGCTGTAATATTAAATAAGAATGGTGACAATGGATCACCTTGTCTTAGACCCCTTTGCAGACTAAATTCAGATATCGGTGACCCATTAACCAAGACAGAGATCTTAGTAGAAGACACACAAGCTCTAATCTATCTCACCCATTTATCTCCAAAGCCAAAATTTGAGAGCATGGAAAATAAGAACTCCAAATTAACTGAATCATATGTCTTTTCAAAATCCAGTTTAAGAACCAATCCTTTACTATTAGATCTTCTCCACCCATTAGCTATCTTGTTTGCTATCAAGACACCATCTAGAATGTTCCTTCCTCCCAAAATGGCTAATTGAATCTCACTAATGTTTCTGGGCATCACCAATTTAATTTTGTTTGATAACACCTTTGCAAGTATTTTATACATAGAACCAATCAAGCTAATTAGCGTATAATCATTTAAACAAGATGGGCTATCAGATTTTGGAATTAGAGCTATAAATAAGCTATTAATCCCACTAACAAAACTACCATTCTAGTGGAGCTCACACATGAATTGGAACACATCAGATTTCACAATTCCCCAACATTTCTTAAAAAATGCCATGTTGAACCCATCAAGCCGAGGAGGCTTATTACCCTCACAGCTCTTGATTACATTTCTAATTTCTGCCTCTGTAAACTCTACCTCCAATTGGTCCACAACATGAACACCTCCAATGTTTTTGAAAGGGCCAAATAAGTTAGGCCTAGCAATCCAAGATTCAAAATATTGCCTCATGAAATGGGCCTTGACTTCAACCCTGATTTCCATAGGCTCCTCAATCATTAAGCCATTCACTAAGATTGAGCCCAAGGAATTTCTACTGTTCCTGCTACAAGCCATAATGTGGAAATTGTATTTCTATCACCTTTTAAGGCCCAATTAATTCTGGATTTCTGCAACCAAATCCTCTCCAACAATTTACTTAATCTCCAAACTTCCCCCTTTACTTCTATTCTTCTAACTTATTCTGAATCAAGAAGTGGTCTCTCATCAACTAATAGGTCAAGAGCATGAGTTTCATCTTCAACACTTTTAAGCCTATCCTCAACCTTACCAAATACCTCCGAATTCCATTGTTTTAGTGCTTGCTTCAATGATTTAAATTTCATAAGGCATTTATACCCCGCCCACCCATCCACTAAACTTTCTGACTAGCTTTGCTTCACAAATGATAGGAAATTGGGATGTGATAACCAGGTATTAAGAAACCTAAAAGGTCTAGGGCCCCAGTCCCTATCATTCTCCATAAGAATAATGGAACAATGATCTGATAACAACCTAGGAAGACACCAAAGTTTGAAATTAAAATTCTGCATCCATTCATGATTGAATAAAAATCTATCAATTCTAGTCCATTTCTCTATATCCTGAGAATTACACCAAGTAAACTTCCTCCCAAGCATAGACATATCCATCAGTTCCATTTGTTCAATCATATTGTTAAAATCCCCCATTCCTTATTCCTCATTCCTCTATCCCTTCTAGAGCACCCAATTCTTTTTGAGATGTTCCTGATTTCATTGAAATCACCCCTTATGCACCATGGCTCCAGAAACTACATTTTAACCTTACTAAGCCATCCCAAACCTCTTTTCTTCTTGCCACCTCATTAGGACCATATACATTAACAACAACACATTCAAAGCTATAAAAGATTGTACATGATAACAGTAAGAAATTATGATTACAGCAGCAAGCATTCAATTGAAATACCTTAGGGTTCCAAATGCACAGCAAACCTCCAGCTCTACCATTCGCATCAACTGATATGAATTCAAAATGGTCTCCAGGCCAGATAGACCTTACTAGATCAGAACTGACTACAACCGTCTTTGTTTCTTGGATTAAAACAATGTCCACTTTTCTTTCAGCAAGACTTCTCTTAATCTTCCTCATTTTCTCTGGTCTACCAAGCCCCCTCACATTCCATGATTGTATCTTCATTAAAACATGGAAAATCACTCATGATTCCCCTGATTTTGCTAAATTAATTAGCATCACCATCCCTTTTCCTCCCCCTCTCTAAGTCTTTAGCTTCTAGATCTTCTAACTTGCTAATCCCCACATCATCCTTCCCTTTGCAATCTATGCCAAGTGTTTTGCCAATTTCAAGTGTTGCTACCGCCTCTAACAGCACAATCCTTCCTTTTCTGGATTCACTAGCCATTGAGAGTGAGATGGCAGCTACAACCAACCTAAAGATTGCTCCTTTCCTCAGGTTCAGTGAAGGCTCTCACGATTTCGTGGCTCCAACTAGCTTCCCTTACTTCTGCCATTGCTTTCTTCTTATTTCTTTACCCTTTACCTTCGAAGAGACCTTTCTTTTTAGAGTTGGGTTTACTGCACTCAACACCCCTTTTTCCTTAATGTTGTGTTTGGTTGAGGGATTTGAGGAGGAATTTGGAAAGGGAAATGGAAAAGGTAGGTGAAATGTGAAAAAAATATACCTACATTTCACATAGTTTCACACACCTTTTCCCTTTCTCTTTCCAAATCCCTCCCCAAATCCCCCAACCAAACACAACATAAGTGTATGCTGAATCACCTCCCTTTGGATTTGGTCTACAATTACATTGGGAATTTGTGAGTTGCAATTGTCCACAGAACCCAACTTAGCAATAGCTTGTATTGACCCATCAGGTTGCAATTGGCCACCAAACAAATGGACCCCATGTGGATCCACTTCAGATCGAGCCCCATGCCTAATCCCACCAGGGCCACCAGACATTTGGGCCCCCCTCAAACCCACTTTTAAATGAATCCCAAATCTAATTCCTTCAGAACGACTGATGCTTCTGATAAATCCAGGAGTGAAAATTGTTCCATCAACCTGTCGATTTCCATCATTATTTCTCATCCTGGAAATCACCACTATCTTTGCAGACCACCCTCGCATGCACTCCCTACCTTAGACATATCCTTTGACATTTCTGTTTTTGCCACCACAAATACATCTCGAAGCCTATCATCCCCTTCCATGACATTATCACTAGCATGTGTTGCCACAGTTTCTACTCATTTCTCATCAATCCCTTTTCCATCTCATTTCCAACGTGTACCTCCACGTAATCAGCATCATCCTCATGCCTGCTCCCTTTGTCTGCAATCTGATGCTTATCCTCCTCAAGATTATAGTTTCTCACCATTCTTCCATTCGTGTGATTTACAAAAACATTGCATCTTCACTTCTGTAGATACAATAACTTGCTCCTCACAGACCCTAACTGGATATAATTTACCTCTACATTCCAAATTAATGATATGATTAATGGACTCCATACATCTCGTTGCTATCTTCACTTTGCCACAGTGGAGAAAATTTAAATTACGAGTGTCTTCATCCACGCCACCTCCTCTATTTATAGTTTCAATTTTAATGCAACCACCAACCGATATTCAAAGTTTATGTTTCTTTATTGTTATCAGTAAACTTTTGAAGCATATGTCATAATAAAGTCATTTCCTCCTCAATAGTAAGATTATTATTATTGTTCTACAGAAGAAGCCATGACTATTGTTGATACAAGTGGAACTCCAGCTAAGCTTCAGGTTTGTGGATCAGACTTTGTTAATTTTACTCGTTTATAAAAGAAAAGGTTACATTTATTGTAAAAACATTTCATTTTTTAAAACTTTAGTGTACTTATTTTTCTTTTTTTCTTTTTTTTACATATACTTTACTTTTTGGGGCATCTAAAAATAAATAAATAAATAAAAAGTTACTAAAATATGGGGAAAAAAAATGATTATAAAAAAACAAAAAAACAAGAAAAACAAGAAGCCAGAAAATAAAATTTGAAATCTATATAAAATAAAGTGATTGATTTGTTTTCCTGTTTATGATATTCAGGGAAAGTATGCTGCAATGGTAGTATGTTGGATTCTAGGGCTAGGGGCCCTTATCGCCTGGAACAGCATATTGACAATAGGAGATTACTACTATAAATTGTTCCCAGTAAGAACCGCATA
The DNA here is from genome assembly GCF_055761805.1 of Camellia sinensis. Lineage (NCBI taxonomy): Eukaryota > Viridiplantae > Streptophyta > Magnoliopsida > Ericales > Theaceae > Camellia > Camellia sinensis. The sequence goes on along the minus strand of NC_138969.1, from coordinate 162,836,382 downwards.
GTCAATTTCCAATCCTTTTTAAGGCTAAATGTCACTTTTTTGTATGCTAATTACAAAGTTAATTTTAAGTAATTTGAACTTATTTTTCTTCAAATTATGACTCTTGAGATCCTATCCTATATATCAACTTACTATTTGAGAGGATGAGCTAAGGATTTTCTATATTGGCTTTGTTTAATGATAAATTATGAGTTAAGTTTTTTTCAAGTTCAAATCTAAACTTGAGAAATTAAGGGCAGCAGCCGTGGCAAGAATTGTGAAAAAGGGGCCTAAAGCAAAATTATTTAAATTTTAGAGAAATTAAAGATTATATATAGATTTTGGGAACCAATATACTAGTTTATTTTATAAACACTCAAAATACATGAAAAGGAATGATTTTTCAAAGGTTTGGAGTGGCTAAAATACTAATTCATTTTATAATTATCAAAAAATTGCATGAAAACAGTAAAAAAAATTCAAAATTTAGCATAACAAAAGTAAAATCATTTAGATGTTTGAGGGGTTGAAGTAAAATTATATAAATTTTCAGGCCAAAATGCAAAGTTCTTTTACAAATATTCAAAATTATATTTTAGAAGTACAATTTTCCAAAAGTTTGGGGGCGGTGGCTCCACCCGCCACCCCTTGTATCCACCCCTACTTGAGGACCATCAAGAGTTTTAATTTGATAATACTGTTCATAAAAAAATTTAGGTAGATTTGATAATTCTAGTCTTTTTTATTTTATTTTATTGTGCTTGTCTTCAAGAAAATGGATGGATTTTTTCAAAGACTTACCTATCATTTATTTTTTTGGAGACAAACACGATAAAAAGAAAATGTTATGATTAACGGATTGACCTAACTTTTTTCATAAATGATAATACTGAGAGCTCTACAAAATTAACAACTCAGATTATCAAAACGGAACCATGGTGGGCCCCACGAGCCTGTTTCACATACTTTGTCTTATTTTATTAACAATCAAAAAGTAAAAATTAAATATACCTGTTTCACAACTTTTAAATAATAAGTTTTTTTTCTCTAATTTATTTAAGTTATTTTTACCTAATAAATTACAAATAAAAACTATATCATAATATAAATTTCTAAAAAAAAACAATAAATTATAATCAACTTAAATAAACTGCACGGGGACAATGTGGTTAGCATGGTTGATATTAATTTACATAGATAATGCCTTCAGTAGCTTAACCATGTGAGCTCAATTGATAAATTCCGTATGTTGTTTCACATGGCTTCATCCGATCTCTTAGGCACCTATCAAAAATTGAGGCTATGTTTAGTTTGATTTTCAAAATATGATTTTCAGAAGTTTGGAAAAAAAAAATTGAAATTAATTCAGGGAAAAATAATAATAAATCAAAAGCACTCAATCTTCTTTGGGAATTTGTTTTTAAGGTCTCTGATATTAAAAAAAACATACAATATTTTCACCCCAACACAAAGCAATTTTAATTTTCACAAAGAAATTTCTCTAGTATGATCACAGAGAAATTTCATCGAGAGAGCTTAATTAATGATAATAAAAAAAAATATTGGATCCCTCCTACTATCCAAAGTTAAAGAGAGATATTTCACTAATTTTTCTTTTTTTTATATAGTTTTATATTTTTTTTAGGGAAAAAATATTGTTTTTGATATTTATTTTTGTTAAATTAATTTTAAATTTTTCAAAAACAATTCAAGAAATTGAGTTTCAAATTGAAATAATCCTTTTATTTTCTAATGGATTCAATAGCAATTCTTTGTTTTTTCCCTCCTTGTAATCAAAACCCAATCTTGCACAGGGTTTTTCTTACCGCATTCAGGAAAGTAAACTTGAGATATATATTTGATTTTTTAAAGGTAATAAAGAGTTATATATTTGATCACTCACCAATCTCACATACTGAGTTTCTGTTTCATCTTGAGTTTTTAAATATATTTTTTTAATTTTTAATTCATATTTTTTATTTTTAGTGAACTTTTTAAATATTTTAGTCATTTCTTTGGATGCACCTAATGTAGATTTACTTAAAAAGTAAATATTTGTGAATAAATCTTTAAAAAAATCAATAAATTCAAAAAAAAAAAAATTGAAGTGTATAGTATTTTTTGGTTTTTTATTTTTTTTGTATGTTTTAGTATTTAGTGAATTTTTTAATTTTTTATTTTTTTTTTTTATACAAATTTTGTATTTTTTAAGTGTATCATGATTAAATAGATCTAAAATGTATAAAAAAAAAAGAGAGAGAGAGAGAGAGAGAGAGAGAGAGAGACTAAAATATTAAAAAATACTAAAAAATCAACAAATACATATTGAAAAATCAAATTTTATTTTTAAAATTTTCAAACCAAACAAATTTTTTTATTTTTAAATTCTAATTTCGTTTTTGCTTTTTTGAAGAGGTACCACCCTGCAAGGGTACTACCCCTACTTTATCTACCATTTTCAATCGCAACAATGGGAATACTTTCACATAATGTGTCCAAGATTAAGACAAGGTGGCGCAATTTGACTGGGTTCAGCCTTTTCTTCATAGCTACTTTGGGCCTTTTAGTTGTAAGTACCTAGCCACTTTTCAACTTCATTAAACTCGAACTCTTTTATATGGATTAGGTTAGATTGATTTTAGGACAAAGGGCCTGTTTGGTAAGGTTTATTTTTAATTTATTTTAATTTAAGTTATTTTGATGTAATTGATTCAGCTTAATAATACAGTTTATAGTTTTTTGTAAGTAAAAAATCAACTTATTCTTTAAGTGGGGGAAGAGAATCTTAATTTATAAGTCAAAAATCAATTTATGTTCACAGTTATAAGCTATAAACTGTTAGGTTATAAGTTATAATCACTTTCTCACAACTCTATCAAACGGGACCAAAATCATCGATCAAATTGTTTCAATGGATTAAGAAACTTTTAACTCACGGCCAATCATCCATTCTTAAACTAGTAGAATATTTAGAGGTTACTCATGGTTTTAAAAAGGTTTTGGACGAGTTAAAAAAATAATTATTTATTTCAAATACTTACACAAAACTCACAAATTAATCGAATGTGTGATGGGCACGCACTTGGGTAGAGAGTATGCCTGAGTCAAAACAATCCAATTAAGATAAACATATGAGAAGAAAATGAAAAGTGAGTCACTAGGAAGACAGAGAGAGAGGGAGATTTATGTGTGAACAAGTGTAAGATAATTTTGAATATGCATAGAGGTAAGGTAGGTCAATCTGACAAATTTTAACCCGTAGGTCAATCAATTCACTGATTTTTATCATTTAACCTACCCAACTCAATTCAACCCAACCCAACCTATCCGTCTTCTTAGTCTTCTCAAACTTCCCGAATCTATTTGAGTCGGTGTAGATTAACGAGTTAACTTCTTTGTTTTTTTTTTTCCCACATCTCAACTCTATTACTCTATTTGGTTCACTAGAATGAGATAGAATATAATAGAATGATCATTTCTTAAGCCCCCTATGAAATAATCATTCCATTATAATAGTAAATAATGATTCTATTCTAATCTATTTCAATTAACCAAATACTACTAATAAGTTTTATCATCTTTTTTTTGTCTTTTTTTTTATTTTTTTTGAATTCTTAAATTATGTTTGACAGTTGGATTTAGCAACATCAGGGAAGGGAGGAATTGGAAATTATATTGGTATATGCATCATTGTAGCTGCATTTGGTGTTGCAGATGGCCATGTTCAAGGAGGACTGGTCGGAGACCTATCCTTCATGTGCCCTGAGTTCATCCAAGTAAGCCTTTGTAGTTTAGAGTTAAAATATTTTTAAGTTAATAATACTTGACATTTTTATATTTTTATTACAATATCACTTTGAAACCTCTAATTTTTATAGGTGATAATCAAGCTTGTATTCTTTAAGTCTACTACACTTTTAATTTTGTTGACATGGGTCTTGTATTGGTGAAATGATTCAAAATTTACAAGAAAATAAACAAACATATATTTAAACATTATACGAAAGATAAATTATACCATCAGTTCTTGTAATTTAAGGGAAGTGTCATGTTTAGTTTCCATAGTTTCGATTTAAACAATTTAAACTCTACATTTTTAATTTTGTTACAATGTGGTTCTTCCATCATATATTTTTAAAATTTGAAAAGAAAAAATCATATTCAAAACTATAGGGACCAAAGTGGTATAAATTACCTTTATCTGAAAATGGAACCTTACACTTGGGTTGGCCCTGGATAGACACAGAGGTGACAATCACAACTGAAAGTGGAAGCAACAAAATGAAATTTTGATTAAAATACAAAAATAAAAATACAAATGTAATTAATCCTACTTCTTTCTTCATTTCTAAGACTAGTTTTGGTTCATTTCTATCTATATGAATCAATTTGATTGGTTGATGAATATAATGTTGTTTGTAATGAATTTTTGCAGTCATTCCTAGCTGGTTATGCTGCATCAGGAGTTCTGGCATCTGCATTGAGGCTAATCTCAAAAGCAGTCTTTGAAAGATCTGCTGATGGTCTTCGCAAGGGAGCCAGTATTTAATTCTCTCACTCTTTGCCTACCATTTCTTTTATTTTTTTAATCACATTTTTTTTAATTTATAATTTTTTTCTTTTTTCTTTTTATAATCTAGTAAGATTAAAAAAGTATATATATAGTGGCACACTTCATGCGTAGGCATATGATCATCTGAAAAAATAATACCGTAAATTGTCTGATTGAATTGAAAATCTAAAATTAGAAGTTCTTGAGGGGAAAAAAACTAAAGTAAGCACTCGTTTGGGAAGTCGGGTTGGGGAGGGTTGGGGCTAAAATAGTCGCACAAAGACAAAATAAGTTTTTTAGTCTCAGATTAAAAAATGTCATATTCAAATTATAATCATTTTATTTTTTCTCTCACAAAAGTTAAAAAAATCAAAAAATTTATTTCAAACGAGATTTTTTAGTCTTAGGCTAAAATAAACCAAAAGCTAAAAAATCAACTCACATTCCAAACAAAGCCTAAACTTTTGGGCACAATTGCCCATTTAAGCCTTGTTTGGAAAGTTAAAGTTTGTTGTCAAAAAGTCACTACATAAAATTAGTTTTTATTTTTTTTATACGTGTTTTCATAAACAATCAAAAAAGAAAATTAAAATATTAATTTTCAAGCCAATCATTAATTGCTATAAGGGTATTTTGGAAAAAGTCAAAAAAAAAAAAAAGGATACACAAATATCAAGTTCAGCCTTCTTTTTTTTATAATAGTATAGATGAAAATCTTAAATTAGAAGTTGAGAGACTTGAGAGAGGAAAAACAGACCAAAAAAAAAAGAACTGAATTTTGGGCATAACTGCCCACCTATAAGAGTCACGCCGGACTTGGATTAAGGCTACTGAGGCTTGTCCGTAAAGCCTCGAATCTAGGCCCAAAAAAAGGCCTTCAAATTTATTATCTTATATTATATTAAAAATTTAAAATGACTTAATTTTGTTTAATTAATTTAGTCAATTTTAATATGTCTCAAAAGTTCTATTTGGTCCAATTGATAAAAGGCTCAGTTAAAAGTATTTATAAGTATTAGTTGTTAGTTCAATTAAAAAAATAAAATATAAAATATATGTATATCTATTATTCATTAGCCTAATTTTGTGTGGCCTATTTTTTTTTCCTCTTTTTATGGGCTAATTATGTGTTTTTTAGTATTTTTTTAAATATTTTACGCAATTTTTATTTATTTATTTTGTACATACATCTAATTTAGATACACTTAAAAACTATAATATTTGTAATAAAAAAAAAAGTTGCCAAATACAAAAAATATAAAATAATACAAATTGCAAACTCAAATAATTATTTTTGAAAACTCTAAACCAAATAGGGTGATTTTTATTTTTATTTTTTATGAATATCTAAAGGGCTCTCGAAAAATTATTTGGCCTTAGACCTCCAAAAACTCAGGCCAGTCCTGATATGAGTATTTTGGGAAAATAAAAATAAAAAAATAGACACGAACGCTAAGTTCAGCTTTCTCATTATGAGCCGTGTTGGGGACCCCAGTTGGGGGTTGATCCCTAGCACCCCCACTCCACGTGGGAGGTTGTGGACCAAGGGAAAAAAAAAAAAAAAAAAAAAAAATTCAACCAATCGCGTGCCACCAATCAGCTGGGGGTCACGGGGGGTCTTTAAAACTGGGGTACAAAACATTTTACTTCTCATTATATTAAGGCCAAGTTTGGGAAGACTAAAAAAGTGCACTTTTTGTCTTTTTGGACTAAAAAATTGAGGTTGAAAATATGGATGTTTGGGTTAACTTTTTGACTTTTTATTGAAAAATGTGTAATAAAAAATTGTAAAAATTGATTTGTAGAGAAAAATTTAAATTGGGAGTTGTGCAGCCGTAATTGTTGACTTTTGGTGAATAGTGTTAACTTTTTAACTTTTTGAGTAACTTTTTGACTTTTTGGCTTATTTGGGACTTCCCAAACTTAGCCTAAGTGCAGTTGGCACACATAATATGTATGTAATTTAAATAAATAAAAATAAAATAAAATATTTATTATATATTGTGTGTAACTAAGGTGGTAAAGTGAGCTCTAAGGCCCCGTTTGTTTTGGGTGAAAGAGAGGGTATTGGGATTGCTAATACCAAGGTATTAATAATAGTCTTGTTTGTTTTGGGAGAAGGCCTTGGGACTATTAGTCCCTTGGTATTATTAATACCCTTGGAGAGGGGATTGGTAAGGAGGAGGTAGAGATGGTATTAGAAAAATAGTGGGGGGATTAGAAATTTTTTTATTTTTTATATATGAGAAATTTTTTTTTAAATATAATTTTTAATTTTTTATATTTGTTTTATTATTTTATATAAAAATAATTTAACAATTCCTCACTACTAATCCTCTCACTATCAATTTCCTCACTACTAATCCCCTCACTATCAATCCCTTCTATTCTATCTCCCAAAACAAACGAGGCCTTTGCTCAATTTCATTCATAGGTTGACACCTAATCAGTTGTCTCTTAAAAGTGGATAGTACTATAGTTTAGGCCAATAAGTACCACTTTGGAGCGCCACTAGGATTTGCTCTTAGAACATTGAATAATTTCTTGTCATAAGGTAATTAATATAGTAGATTAATGTCATGTTTGATTCACAAGACTAATTGTAAAGTAATAATAATTCTATCAAATTAGTGTGATATTCACTATCCAATTGGATTAATTATCATTGGATTAATAATCTAACCCCTACCCCATTACTAATAATCCTATAAATTTGTTGGATTAATTATCTATTGAATTAATAATCCTAAACCAAAATGTTAAAACAAACATAAGATAATTGGGCCCATGGATTAATAATCTCAATCTTATGCTTTAATCCATCCAATCCAACGTACCCTAAGGTCCAAGCAAACAAATACTTGGATCCCAAGTATAGCTTGCACTTAATGTAATTAGTGTTACCACACATAATGCGTGTGCAATTTAAATAAGAACAAAAATAAAAAAATATACATATTTATTATATATGATATATTACTAAAGTAGTAAGAGTTTTTTTTTTTGTACTTAAGGTTTAATGTTTAAGCCACACTCCTTTCATTTATTTTATTTTATTTTATTTTTGTTTAAATTGAAAAATGGACACTATGCACATAGACATCTTCTTTCTTTCTTTTTTTTTTTTTTTTTTTTGTGATAAATAGAGAAATAGACACTTAGCACATAGAGAAGCCAATACTTCACAACACCAATATAAGCATTCACTTTATATATAGCATAAATTTAAATAGATAGATAAATATTTTACTAAAGACAAAAATAAAAATTGAAACCCCACCTAAAACTTCTCAATAACCAAAAAACAGCATTTTTAACATTTGCCAAACATATGAACTTGTTTAGCAACAATTTTATCCAAATTTAAAAATAAAAAAAAAATACTTTTATAAAAAATTTGTGAAACCTGCTCTAAATCTGCTAAAATTTAAATATATATAATGGTAAATAGTTCAAACTCATGCTTCATTTATTTCGATTGTCATGTTTGGTACAATTAAAAATAAAACACAGTTATTTTTGTAATCAATAGAGGGAAAAAAAATCGTTGGGATAGAAAATATTTTAACTTTTGAAATGTGAAAAATATTTGGATAAGTACCCAAAAAAAAAAAAAAAATTCAGATTTGACCTTTTTAACAAAATAAATCTTGAATTTTTAATGGGAGCTTTTTTGATAAATCCATTTTCTAAGAGCTTTCTTCCATCCAACCCATGTTCTTTTTGACTATTCCATTAGGTCCAATTTGAGATAAGAAGACCAAAATACCATTTTCATCTACTTATGTTCCATTTAGTTCATATTATTTTCTTATGTTTCAATAAGTCCTATGGGTGACTTAATTACCAAAATACCCTTAATGTGAATGTTCACACCGTCAATATAAATGTTTATATCGTCAATATGTAAGGGCCTGGCTCATGTCGATCCTCGTGGGTACCCGGAAAAATTTGAGTCGGGCCGGACTGGCCCACAAGCCAAAAAAATAGGCCCGACCCGGCCCGTTGATAATATGAATATTCACATTGACAAGTTAACATTCACATTGATAGGAGTGTAAAATTGGCTTGCGGCCCGTGGGCGGCCCGAGACCAGCCCGTCGCCCGGGGCGAGCCCGGGCCGGCCCGTTCACAATATAAATATTCACATTTACATATTAACATTAACATTGACAAGAGTGTAAAATTGGCCCATGACCCGTGGGCAGCCCGAAGCCCGGGCCCGGGCCCGGCTCGGCCCGTTGATAATGTGAATATTCACATTGACACGTTAACATTTACATTGATAGGAGTGTAAAATTAGCCCGCGGCCTGTGGCCGGCCCGAAACCCACCTGCGACTCGTGGGCTGCGCTGGGCGGGCCCAGCCCGACCCGTTGATAATGCAAATATTCATATTGACATGTTAACATTCACATTGATAAGAGTATAAAATTAGCCCGCGCCCCGTGGCTGCCCGAAACTAGCCCACGGCCTGTGGGCGGCCCGGGGCGGGCCCGACCCGGCCTGTTGACAATGTGAATATTCACATTGACATATTAACATTCACATTGATAAGAGTGTAAAATTGACTCGCATCCCATGGGCGGCCCGGGGCGAGCTCGGTCCGGCCCGTTGACAATGTGAATATTCACATTGACCTATTAACATTCACATTGATGGGAGTGTAAAATTGGCCCGTGGCCCTTGGGCGGCCCGAAGCCCGCCCGCTTCCCAGGGCGGGCCCGGCCCGGCTCATTGACAATGTGAATATTCACATTGACATATTAACATTAACATTGATAAGAGTGTAAAATTAGCCCGTGACCCGTGGGCAGCCCGAAGCCCGACCCTGGGCCGACGCGGGCCCGGCCCGTTGACAATGTGAATATTCACATTGACATGTTAACATTCACATTGATAAGAGTGTAATATTAGCCCGTGCCCCGTGGCTGCCCGAAACACGCCCACGGCCCGTGGGTTGCCCGAGGTGGGCCCGGCCCAGCCTGTTGACAATGTGAATATTCACATTGACATGTTAACATTCATATTGATAAGAGTGTAAAATTGACTCGCGTCCTATGGACGGCCGGAAGCCCGTGGGCAGCCCGGGGTGACCCGGGTTTGGGTCCGGGCCTACCCCGAGCCGCGGGCGAGCTTCGGGCAGCGGACAAGTTTTACACTCCTATCAATGTTAATGTTAACATGTCAATGTGAATATTCACATTGTCACGGGTCGGGCCAAGCCCGCCTCAGGCTGCGATCGGGTTTCGGGCCGCCCACGGGCTGCGGGCCAATTTTACACTCCTATCAATGTAAATGTTAACATGTCAATGTGAATATTCACATTGCCAACGGGCCGGGCCCGCCCTGGCCCGAGGTCGGGCTTCGGGCTGCCCACGGGTCACGGGCCAATTGTACACTCTTATTAATGTGAATGTTAACATGTCAATGTGAATATTCACATTGTCAACAGGCCGGGCAGGGCCTGCCCCGGGCCGCCCACAGGCCGTGGACGGGTTTCGGGAAGCCATGGGGCGCGGGCTAATTTTACACTTCTATCAATGTGCATGTTAACATGTCAATGTGAATATTCACATTGTCAACGGGCCGGACCGGGCCCGCCCCGAGCCACCCATGGGCCGCGGGCGGGTTTCGCACCGCCACGGGATGGGGGCCAATTTTACACTCCTATTAATATGAATGTTAACATGTCAATGTGAATATTCACATTGTCAATGGGCCGGGCCGGGCCGAGTCAGGCCCGCTCTGGGCTGCTGTCTAGTTTTATACTCTTATCAATGTGAATGTTAACATGTCAATGTGAACATTCACATTGTCAACAGGCCGGGTCGGGCCCGTCCACGGGCCGTAGGCTGGTTTCGGGCAGCTACGAGGCGCGGGCTAATTTTACACTCCTATCAATGTGAATGTTAACATGTCAATGTGAATATTCACATTGTCAACGGGCCGGGCCGGGCCCGCCCCGGGCTGCGGGCGGGCTTTTGGCCGCGGCCCAATTTTATACTCTTATTAATGTGAATGTTAACATGTCAATGTAAACATTCACATTGTCAACGGGCCGGGCCCGCCCTGGCTCGCGGGCGGGTTTCGGGCCGCCCACGGGCCAATTTACATTCCTACAAATGTGAATTTTAAAATATGAATGTTCACATCATTAAATTGCTAATCGTTGAAAAAATATTTATAAGGGTATCAAAATTAAATATAAGGGCATAAGTGTCCAAGAAAATAGTGTAAATTAAGAAAATGGACTTTATGGAATAAAACTATACATACATGGGACTAAATGGGTTAAAAAATTCCTTTATGGACTTTTTGAGTTAAAACACTTCTAAATTGGACTTATCAATAAAAATCCCATTTTTAATTTTATCATTTCAATCCTAATTTTTAATTTGTTTTCAATATAAACCATCTCCTATTTTCGCTAACTAAAATGAATAAAAAAAATGATATTTTAGTCATTAAATTCAATGAAAAACTATGTTTCAGACATCTTATGTATACTTACACTGAGTTTAATAACTAAAATGCCTATTTTTCTGTCAATTTTACCTAACAAAAATAAGCAAATAATTTATATTGAAAAAAATTAAAAGATTAGAGTTTAAAGACAAAATAAAAAAATTCATGATTTATTTTGTTATAATGTTCAAACTCTAGGATTTTATTTTTTATTTTTTGTAACTACACCAAAATATTTTTTGAAAAGTCCTACACCAATGTCACCACCTCACCACCGCCGCCACCATAGCACCACCTCCTCCTCCACCACTTCCACTATCCCACCTCCTCCTTTAGCACCTGTGCCACCTCCATTACCCCACCACCAACCTAGTTTTATTTCTTCTCTTATTTTTTGAGGGTTAAATTACGTATTCATATTTATAGTTCGATAAAAAATTCATTTTTATCTCTATTGTTTTAATTTTGAATAATTTGATCCCTACACTTTAAGTTTAGTTTCAATTTAGTCTTTCACCAAATGTTTTTTGTTAATTTTAAACAACTTAAAAAATTGACAATTGTCCTAAAACTTTTTAGCCTTCATTTTGAAGGGAAGGACTAAATTGAAACTAAATGCAAAGCATAGGGGCTAAATTATTCAATTTAAAATAATAAAGATTAAAGTGAAAATTTAGCTCAATTTACCCTTTTTTTAATTTTTATAGCCTAAAACCGATATTAATTTAGATAAGATATTTTGGACTCATCTCAGTGTTGGGGATAAATCTCCTCATTAAGCTCTAATGCTACTTGTTGGGGGAATAAACCTCCCCTTAAGCTCTAATACCCCCATCATAAAATATAAACTTGTGGGTCAATGATGAAACGGCTGTGCCTTATACCCCAGTGGGGGTCACGCCCCCAGTGACGTGGCGCGCTTCCACTGGCTGCCAACCGGAAAAAAAAAAAAAAAAAAAAAGAAATTGTTTTTTTTCACCCAATCACGGGCCTCCACCTCACTGGGGGTCGACCCCCAGTGAGGTATAAATCATTTTTCATGATAAAAATATGTACATACAAAAGAAAGAACCCAATATTTAATGTGATTTGGTCCCAATATCTACATCCGTGAGAGAGAAATAAATCCAATATAGGAATAAAATAGAGAGTATGCCTCGTTTGGCAAGTACTTATTTTAGTTTAAAAGTCAAAATGTTACTAAAAATTAAAAAATTTATAACATATTCTAAAAAGTCAAAGATTTTTTTTTTTTTTACTTTTTGCATATCTTTTTGTAAAAAATCAAAAAATTATTCTAACCGTACTAAATTTTTTTATCTCATATTTTAACTAAAAAACCAAAAATTTACTAGAATAATTTGTTCTTAAACGAGGTTTAAATGTGAGATGATAAAAAAAATATTTAAAATTCACTTCACTATCCGAACCCCATATCAAAATATACTAGAATCCTTTTTCCTCGATGCCCAGCAGTATTTTTTTCTCACAAACAATACACCATTTCTTCTTTACTAGCTCTCTCTCTCACTCTCCCATTTTGACCAGATCCCAACTCTCTCTCTCTCTCTCTCTCTCTCTCTCTCTCTCAATAGAGAGCACCCCTCTTTCTCTCTCCCACTCTCCACTCATCCCATACACCAATATATATAGGAGAATTTACAAATAATTATAGATTACTATCCTAAAATAATTATATTTTTATGAAAAATTATGACTTTAATCATTAAAGTATATAAGATTTATCATGAATTTGTAATTAGTTTTTAAAATTAACACTGATTTATTATTTCCCATATTTATACATAAAACAATATAATTGACATGATACACAAATTGCCAATTGCCATTAATAGTGACACACCATGTATCATCTCCACATGGCTCTTAAGATAAAATCCAATTGTCATTAATAAATATATGTTTTTTATTTTGTATTGACAGAAAATTCCAATGCTCAGAAGTATGAACTCATCTGTTAGAGTGTTCATCTGGTTTGCTCATCTGTTCTGCTGTATAGATTAGTACCTTATAGTTGATGCTTATGTTGATGTTGTTAGGAGTTTGCTGGTTTTTGGTCATAAGTTGTTGGAGGAGTTTGTTGGGGAAGGAGTTGGCAGATTTGGAAGGTTGCCTTTGCTGTGTGGTTGGGTAGTTTATTTCTGTTGTCGTTTTGTTTCTCTGTTTTGGATTGGTTTCTCCCTAATCTGTAGGTTTAATGCTAGCAGATGATTGTGGTTCCTCCTTGGTGCCAACCTAGTTGGGATTGTGGAGTGTTAGTTATGATATTTTTGTACTACCCTCCTTTATTGATGTATATTGATGCTTATATTTGCTCATTTCATCACTAAAGTTTTCTTTTTCTTTGCTGATCAAAAATAAATAAATAAACTCAAAGATACATGTCTTTTTTGCAGTGTTATTTCTAGCAATTTCCACATTCTTTGAGTTTCTATGCATATTTTTATATGCATTCGTCTTCCCAAAACTACCCATTGTGAAGCACTACCGCTTAAGGGCAGCCTCAGAAGGATCAACAAATGTTACAGCAGATCTTGCTGCTGCTGGCATCCAAACAGAAGCAACAACCCATGGAGTATGCCTACATCTTTTACATCTTCCTCATTTCGATAATTCGAAACGTTTATTTTGTAGCATCAGTTGTATATTGAAGAAGTACTGAAAGTTTTTCTCATTTTAAAACAATATCTAATTACATGGATATATTTATACAAAAAATGTCTAACAAACTAATAATATCTGTAACTACCTAACTAACTAATGTAACTAACTAACAAACTCTATCTTCTAGTTGGTTTGAGCTGATTAGCTATTACTGGCAGCAGCTCCTGTTGGGCTCTGTTGTGAATCTGTTGTTAATGGCAGCAGCTCTTGCCGTGGCTTTGTAGTTGGAGTTGGCTCTGTTGTAGGTGGCTCTGGTGATGGTGTACTTCATCTGCAACACAGTGCAGAGGTATGGGACACATTATGCAAAAGGTTTACTCTGCTCTCTCGATCTCATATTCATCAAATGAAGAATAGATTGAACAATCTGACTAAGGACTCTAAATCCATTGAAGATTATTTGAGTCAAATTAAAGATCTTGCTGATCAACTAGCTTTAGCTTCATCACCTGTTGATGAAGAAGATCTTGTGTTGCTTACTTTAAATGGATTACCTGATGAATTTGATGCTCTTAAGACTACCATTCGTGCACGAGTAGATGCAATTTCCATGGCTGAATTGACATCTCTACTTTGTTCTGAATCTATTCACATCGAAGCAAAACACAGAAAGAGTCAAGAATCTGGACTCATCTGTTGCTTATTCTGCTACAAGAGGTTCTCCTTCTGGTTCTTCTTCATCATATGCTCGTGACAGATCAAGTCCTAATTACCGAGGCTCCTCTAGAGGCTCCTCTAGAGGTATATTCCGAGGGAGCAGATTTTCTAGAGGCAGAGGCAGATCAGGCAGACAATCATTCCATTCTGGACTCATCTGTCAAATTTGTGGAAAGGCGAATCACATTGCCTCTGATTGTTGGCATCGATTGGATACTACTTATTCTCAGTCTTCTTCTTCTCCTCTCTCACAGAATTCATCTTTCCCCAAGGCATATGTTGCCTCTGCATCACCTGAATCCTCCCCTTGGTATCTTGATTCAGGTGCTACTGATCATATCACACACGATCTCTCCAATCTCAGCATGTACCAACCATATCAAGGTACGGATCAAGTTACAATTGGCAATGGTACTTCTCTGCCTATCCACCATACAGGGAAAGGTATTTTGCCTACCCCTCATTATTCTTTTAAGCTTACCAAAGTTTTACATGCTCCTATTTCCTCAAATCTTGTTTCTGTCCATAAACTTACCAAAGACAATAATTGTACTGTCACTTTTGATGACTCTTCGTTTGTGGTTCAGGACAAGGCTTCGAAGGCAGTCTTGCACCAGGGCTTTAGTGCTCATGGTTTATATCACTTTCCTACTACTTCTCCTCCTTCTTCATCTCATGTTTTTCATACTTCCACCACTGGAGCTGTTTCTGCTGAGGTCTGGCATAAGAGATTGGGCCATCCATCTCAGTTGAAATTTGTACATATGCAAAGTCACTTGCCTGATTTTGCTAATAAAACCTTGGCTCCTTTGTCTTCTTGTGTTCATTGTTGTGTGGCCAAGAGCCATAGACTTCCTTTTATGCTTTCTAATTCTACTGTAAACAAACCATTATCTCTCATTCATAGTGATGTGTGGGGTCCTTTTTCTTCTTTGTCTCCATATAAATACTATGTGCTTTTTGTTGATGATTTTAGCAAGTTTACATGGATTTATCCTTTGTGTTACAAGAGTGAAGTGTTTTCCAAATTTTTAGAATTTAAGGTTTTTGTTGAAACTCAATTTTCCACCAAACTGCAAGTTCTAAGAACTGATGGAGGCACTGAATTTGTTAATACTCAAATGACTCAATTTTTAAAAACTCATGGTATACTTCATCAAATGTCTTGTCCTTATACACCTCCACAAAATGGAGTTTCTGAGCGTAAACACAGGCACATCATTGAAACAACCATTGCCTTGTTACATCATTCTTCTGTACCTTTACAGTATTGGTTTGATGCAGTGTCTACAGCTACTTATCTCATTAATAGGATGCCTAGCTCTAAGCTTTCTAATAAGTCTCCTTATGAAACTCTATTTCATTCTTCTCCTGCTTATTCCTCTTTTAAGGTTTTTGGTTGTCAATGCTTTCCTTGGCTTCGGCCCTACACTTCTAACAAGCTTCAACCTGGATCTACAGTTTGTGTTTTTCTTGGTTACCATTCTTCTTTTAAAGGATACAGATGTCTTGATCTTGCTACAGGGAAAATTCATATATCTAGACATGTTTTGTTTAATGAGGATACTTTTCCTTTTACCACTGCTCAGTCTCCTTCTCAGTCTTCTTCTGTTTCAAATTTACAGTCCTTCTTTTGGTCCTCTAGTTCTCCTTTTAGGTCTGGTGATCCTCCTACTTCTCTTCCTTGTCCTACATCTCTACCTACTACTCCCACTCCTGCTACTGCTGTTACTGCTCCTCTGTCCGAATCTCCTACAGGTTCATCTCAGCCTATTCAGCCTTCTAATCCTGTTACTACTCTTCTGTCCGAGTCTCCTACAGGTTCCTCTCAGCCTATTCAGCCTTCTAATCCAACTCCTTCCTCTCTTGTTCCTATTACTTCTCTATTTATCGACTTACCATCTGTACCTTCTTCATCTCTTCCTCTCAGTTCTGCTGCCAATGTTCATCCTATGCTTACTCGATCCAAAACAAGTTGTCTTGTGGCCTCTTCTTCTCCTTCCTTCACTGATATAGAACCTTCCACTTATCAACAAGCTCTTACTTCTCCAGTCTGGTATGCTGCAATGCTTGATGAATATCATGCTCTTCTTGATCAAGGTACTTGGTCTCTTGTGCCTCTTCCTTCAGCTAAAACCGCCATTGGCTGCAAATGGGTTTTCCGAATCAAAAGAAATTCTGATGGGACTATTGCCCGATATAAAGCCAGGTTGGTGGCCAAAGGATTTTTACAACAAGAAGGTGTTGACTATACTGAAACGTTTAGTCCCGTGGCTAAACAACCTACAATCAGAATTTTGCTTTGCATTGCCTTGCATTATCAATGGCCCTTAAAACAGTTGGCCATAAGCAATGCTTTTCTTCATGGTACCTTGGATGAAGAGGTTTATATGCTCCAGCCTCCTGGTTTTACTAGTCCCACTACGCCTCATCATGTTTGTAGACTTCGGAAAGCTCTTTATGGCCTGAAGCAAGCCCCTCGAGCTTGGTATTCAACCTTCTCCAAGTTTTTGATAACTCAAGGCTTTGTTAATAGTTACTGTGACAACTCTTTATTCATCAAAAAGACCTCCACTGATATTCTCATTCTCTTGGTCTATGTTGATGACATTCTTCTTACTGGCAGTAGTTCTCTTCTTCTTCAAGAACTCATTGGTCACATGCATGCTGCTTTTGCAATGAAGGAATTAGGCAACATTTCTTACTTTCTCGGTGTTTCCATTCAACCTGTGGGAGCTAATTATTTCTTGTCCCAGCAAAAATACGCTTCTGCCTCTAGAAAATCTGCTCCCTCGGAATATACCTCTAGAGGAGCCTCTAGAGGAGCCTCGGTAATTAGGACTTGATCTGTCACGAGCATATGATGAAGAAGAACCAGAAGGAGAACCTCTTGTAGCAGAATAAGCAACAGATGAGTCCAGATTCTGACTCTTTCTGTGTTTTGCTTCGATGTGAATAGATTCAGAACAAAGTAGAGATGTCAATTCAGCCATGGAAATTGCATCTACTCGTGCACGAATGGTAGTCTTAAGAGCATCAAATTCATCAGGTAATCCATTTAAAGTAAGCAACACAAGATCTTCTTCATCAACAGGTGATGAAGCTAAAGCTAGTTGATCAGCAAGATCTTTAATTTGACTCAAATAATCTTCAATGGATTTAGAGTCCTTAGTCAGATTGTTCAATCTATTCTTCATTTGATGAATATGAGATCGAGAGAGCAGAGTAAACCTTTTGCATAATGTGTCCCATACCTCTGCACTGTGTTGCAGATGAAGTACAGATGTGAAAATTGCAGGTGTAAGTGTTGTTGTAATACAGCTAAGCAAATGTGCATCAATGAGGTTCCATTGTGCTCGATCTGGATTCAATACCTCTGTACCAGATGAATTCTTGATCAACAATGGAGGACAGGGAATAGATCCTGTTGCAAAATCTAAAAGCTCAGTTGCACGAAGAATATTTTGAAACTGACTGCGCCAGATGATGAAGTTTGTAGAATCAAGCTTTACTGTAATGAAAGAGTGCAGATTTGAGATTAAAAGATTCAGATTAGCAGGTAAGGATGAAGATGATGAGGAAGCCATGGATGAATCAACCTCAAGCTCGTGAGAGCTTTAGAGTAGCTCTGATACCATGAAGAAGTACTGAAAGTTTTTCTCATTTTAAAACAATATCTAATTACATGGATATATTTATACAAAAAATGTCTAACAAACTAATAATATCTGTAACTACCTAACTAACTAATGTAACTAACTAACAAACTCTATCTTCTAGTTGGTTTGAGCTGATTAGCTATTACTGGCAGCAGCTCCTGTTGGGCTCTGTTGTGAATCTGTTGTTAATGGCAGCAGCTCTTGCCGTGGCTTTGTAGTTGGAGTTGGCTCTGTTGTAGGTGGCTCTGGTGATGGTATATTAGCAGGCCCCTGCAAGCTGATGGGAGAGGAAGTGACCAACAGCTTGGTCTTGAGAAACTGAAATCTGGAACTGGATAAAGGTTTGGTAAAAATATCAGCGATTTGATTCACAGAAGGAACATACTTCAGAAAAATTTTCTTGGCTGCAACCTTCTCGCGAATAAAGTGACAATCGACTTCAATATGTTTAGAGCGAGTATGAAACACCGGATTTGAAGCAAGCGCAATAGCGGAGAGGTTATCACACCAAAGAATAGGAGAGGAAGTAGGAGGAAGAGCTAGATCATGCAGTAGCATCTGTAACCAACTTAACTCTGCGGTAGCATGAGCCAAAGCTCTATATTCAGCCTCAGTGCTGGATCGAGAGACTGTTGGCTGTTTCTTAAATGTAAGGCCATGAGAGAGGGAACCTTTAACAAATCTAAGAATACGTTTAACAAAGGCAAAATGGCCATTAGTGGGTGCATGCATATGTTGGCAGGCTTGGTTAACTGCTAAAGACAAATCAGGACGGGTGATGGTTAAATACTGTAGGGCACCAACAATACTTCTGTATAACTGAGGCTGTGTAAAAGGCAGAGAAGAAACAGGAGTAACAGCCAACAGTCTCTCGATCCAGCACTGAGGCTGAATATAGAGCTTTGGCTCATGCTACCGCAGAGTTAAGTTGGTTACAGATGCTACTGCATGATCTAGCTCTTCCTCCTACTTCCTCTCCTATTCTTTGGTGTGATAACCTCTCCGCTATTGCGCTTGCTTCAAATCCGGTGTTTCATACTCGCTCTAAACATATTGAAGTCGATTGTCACTTTATTCGCGAGAAGGTTGCAGCCAAGAAAATTGTTCTGAAGTATGTTCCTTCTGTGAATCAAATCGCTGATATTTTTACCAAACCTTTATCCAGTTCCAGATTTCAGTTTCTCAAGACCAAGCTGTTGGTCACTTCCTCTCCCATCAGCTTGCAGGGGCCTGCTATCACCCGTAAAAAAAATTAAATTAAATTGATCCAATAATCATAACATGTTCAATTTATAATATTTGTTATACAAAAAAAAAAATGAATGATCTATTTTCAAAAATACACTTGCCATTAGTGGCAACTCTAAGAATTTTTTTTAGTATAGACGTTCAAAAATTTGATTTTTGTGGAGTTTTGAAATGACAAGCAAATAAATAAAATAAAATAAAATTATATATTGATATCATTATTTCAAAAAATAAAATGTAAATACAAAAATTTACATAAATAAAATTTGTTTTTATCACTGACATGATAAAATGAGATTTATTTTTTCTTCTAGGGTTTGATTTCTTGTTAATTTGTACAGTAAGTTATAAAATAAGTTTTTAATTTGTCAATAAATTTTGAACAAAATTAAGCATAAGATTTAAGATAAGAAATAAATACATGGATAATTTTGTCAAAATGATACTTTGCACATGCTAAGGAAGTAAAACTCTAAAACATGTTGTCTCACTTCACAAAAGCATATATATTAATTAAATGGTTATGGGCTGAGTTGGGTTGGATTGGATGTTTAAGAAAGCGAGCTGAGTGCGTGTTCAACTGGACTAGGTGTTCAGGAATATTTCAACATAAAGTTTTGAGCTGAATTAGAATACATATATATATATATATATATATAAAAGTATCGATCATGCTACGTAGCTCGAACGTCATGGCTCGAAACGCGGCTCGACACCAAAACGACGTCGTTTTGGTGTCGATTTTGTTTGTTTTTTTTTTTTCCTGGTTTTGCAGAACGAAGAAGAAGAAGAAGAAGAAGAAGAAAAAGGGAGAAGAACAGAAGGGAGGAGGAGGAGGAGGAGGAGGAGGGAGTGGAGGGGGCCATAAAAACCGGTTTGAGGAGGAGGGGAGGCTGGGCTGCGACGGAGGCGGGGCTGCGACGGAGGAGGAAGCAGAGGCGGCGGCGGGAGCTACGACGACGGCGGGGCAAGGAGCTGCGACGCCGACCTTCTTCCTCTCCCTCCCTTCTCTTTCTCCTCTCCCTCTCTTTCTCTCCCTCTCCCTCTCCCTCTCTTCCTCTCGAGCCATTTTCGAGCCTGGTAGCTTCGAGCTACCAGGCATTTTCCTAAAAGTATTCCAAGGTGTTCAATTGAACACCCATCCTTAGTTGTACAATCACCGTTGCTTGCCGTCCATATTTTAGGAGACATAGGGTTCATTTGGGATGTGGGTTGATTTTTTGGTTTTTTAGTTTTTTTGTTATTTTAGCCCGTGGCTAAAAAAATCTCGTTTGGGATAGACTTTTTGATTTTTTTAACTTTTGTGAGAGAAAAAATGAAATGATTGTTGGTTGGATATGATGTTTTGTCTTATTAAGCTAAAAGGTCTATTTTATTTTTTTGTGACTAAAATAGCCCTCAACCCAACTCAACCCTTCTTCCCAAACAAACCCACATGCCATTTATTGGATAGAATATGATTATTGGATCGATCTAATTTTTTTTATAAATATTATAAAACAAAGAACTCGACAAAGTGAACAATTTGAATCATCAAAATAAGACCTATGATATATTAGGCTGGAAAGAAGCCCAGCCCGATTCATAAAGCATATATACTTCGAGAAGTTTCAAGATATGAAACTTTGAAGAGATTTTTATTTTTTATTTTTTTACCAAAGGATGCAATTTTTGAACAAATTTCCCAAACCCAAATGCTTTTGAACTTATTTCTCAAAGCCATATTGTTTTGTGGGTTGAAGACTCTTGCGTTACTTTGATCAAATTTATAAATTGAGTTAAATTACTCCAATTTCAATCGGTTTAGCAAAATCATCAATGGAAGACTAATGAAATACATCTATGATCCCAAAAGTAAGAAACCTGTGCCACTTTGGTCTCTAAAATTTATAATTTTGTCATTTTGATTCCCAGATGTTGATTTAGACTGCGAAACGTAGTTTTACAATGTTCAAGAACAAATTTCACAAAATTAGAACTTTGGAGGATCAAAATGCCGTAAAATGCATATTTCAGGCACTGCAGGTGAATTTTATAATTATTTCATATTTCATTAGTAATTTAGACGGAAGTTTGTAATTGGATCGATTTGACTTGAATTAAAATTCTAAGGATCTAATCAAAACTTGAAAAACTAAAGTGACCTAGAAATGCATAGTTTAGGGACTATATATGCATTTTATCCATTAAATTTTGTAAAATATTTTCTGCAAATCAGATCTTCAAGCCTAAAGTCGTGTATGATTGTTAAAAATACTTGAGTTTTCAAAACATTCCACATATGAGAAAGTTATGAAATAACTCACCTTTGGTAAAAAAGTTCAATCTTTGAAATAGCTTTTGGTATTCTGTGCAGGGTGAAGATGATAAACAACAACAGAGATTAAGTAACAAGCAATTGTTCATTGAGAACATAGATTATGCAGTGGATTTGTATTTAACATGTGTCCTCACTTTATCAATCTTTCCTGGTTTCTTATACGAAAACACTGGATCGCACCACCAGTTAGGCTCATGGTAAGCTTCTCTCTGGATTGAATGGTCTAGTTTCATGGCTGTGGACCCATCCATGAACCCATCATAGTGATCCGAATCATTTAATTTGTAAGGATGCAGAACAAATCAGTATATCTGCAAAAAAAAATCATATTGATCAAAGATCAATAGTTACTGAATCACATTTCTTATGAAAAAAAAATAATAATGAACGACAAGAACAAAATCAATATATAGACTGTTTATTTTTTCATATAAATATAAACTAATCATGTGACTACTAAAATTTGATTAATTTGATTTTTTATATAAATGATCCATTCGACGGTCTCTATAAATTTAATGATGTGAATCATCAAGATGGGCTCGAGGTTCAACCCACAACTATGAAACTAGGACTGGAGACATTCAATCTTACTATGTTTTGGAGGTGCCGTTTGGTAACACTTCGTTTTCAGTTTTCTGTTTATATTTACAAAAATTTTAAAAACTCAAATAAAAACTTGTTTGGTAAAATTTTTGATTTATAAATCAGTAGTCTCAGTTTATAAATTTGGCCAAAAAATAAAAACACAAAAAATGTGTTTCCGTTTTGAGTTTTGAGTTTTTTATTTTTTTATCACTCAACACTAGCCACCACCCACTACCATTTTCCACCACCGTCTTCCACCACCACCCGACATCCGCCATTCGCCATCCGCCAGCCACCTGCCACCACCACCCACCCACCCGCCACCACCCACCACCACCAGCTACCCACCACCCACCGTCACCACCTTCCACCACCGTCTTCCGCCACCACTTGTCATTTCTCACTCTTTTTTATATTTTTAAAATTTTTTAAACATTTTGTCAATTACCAAACGCGTTAGTAGTTTATGTTTTTCTAAAAATAAACAAAAACCAGTTTATAAAATTTTTGTAAATATAAACTGAAAACGTAAACGTTACCAAACACACCCATGATTATGTTTAAAGTTTTTTTTTATTTATATCTATAAAAGTTTTAAAAATTGAAAATTAAAACTCATTTGATATCTATTTTCATTTCAAAAAAAATTAAAAAATTTAGGACAACCCCTTTTGGTTTGGCCCATGTGCATAATACCTCATTTAAAAATAATCACAGTTTCCTTGTGATTTGTGAACTAAAGTGCATTATTAAATATTTTATCAAACTTAACAACAAATGTAAAATACGTGTGAGACATAAGGGGGCAATATGCTTATTTTTAAACTTCAGAGGAAAAAATTGCACATAAAATAAAACACGGGAGATTAAAATGCATTTTGCCTCCAAACAAATGATAAAAATATTCATAATTCACACACTTAATTACTTTATATATAAGAGTATTTTTGTCTTTTTTATTAAGCCGTTAACGGGCTTAACAGTGCATTTTAATTCACAAATCATAAGGGAACTGTGTAATTATTTCCAAATGAGATTGAGATAATCCACATACGGGCCAAACCATAAGGAAAACAAGTAAAATTTATCTAAAATTTATATAATGCTTAAAATAAAAAAAATTGTTTTCAATTGTTTTGAAAAATAAGTGTTCGTTGGTTAGAAACCATTTCTAGCGAGGCTCCCATCTCCAGTGGCAAGCAATTACTCTTCCCACCTTCTCCTAATTGTTTTCAAAGTAAGTTTTTAAAAATCTAAGGATTATTTTGGAAAGTGACTACTTTAGTTAGTTTTTTAGTCTTTTATAAAAAATTAAAAAATTAAAAACTTACAAAAAAAATAAAATAAAAAGAATGAGCTTCGATGGTGACTTTTTGACTTTTTATCTCTTTAGGTGGTTCCCAAAACAACTCCAAATGTGTACTAAATATGGTTTTTTGTTTTTATTTTCATTAAAAATAAAAGTCATATGCATAATGTTTCTGTAAAGAAATAACAGTAAACTGTAATGTACCAAATTCCAAATGTTTGCCATGTAATCTTTCTAGGTATGCACTTGTGCTAGTAGCAATGTACAATGTGTGGAATCTGATATCAAGATACATTCCCCTCGTGAAATGCCTCGAGATAAAATCTCGAAATGGGCTTATGATTGCAACATTGTCTCGTTTCTTTCTTATCCCTGCATTCTACTTCACTGCAAATTATGGTAGTCAAGGATGGATGATAATGCTTACATCTTTCTTGGGTTTAACAAATGGTTATCTCAATGTTTGTGTCCTCACACAAGCTCCAAAAGGTTACAAGGTTAGTTTATAATATCAATTTTTAATATTTATATAATTGATAGTTCTTTACAAGTCAATTTATAAACAAAACATGACTCACCTATTTGACAGTTTAAGTAAAAAAAAAAAAAATTACTTAAATATTAAAAAAAGTCATTAAAAATACAAAAATATAAATTGAAGACTGAGAAAAATATTTTTGAAAATTCCCAACGAAACACAATGATTATTATTACTATTTTTTTTTTATTTTTTATTTTTTAGCTATATATGCTAATTCTTATTGGATTTTAAATATTTATCCTAAAAAGTAATCATTGAGTTGTTGATTTTGTAGAGCCCTGAGCAAAATGCATTGGGTAATTTGCTAGTGTTGTGTATTCAAGGCGGCATACTTTCAGGAGTTGCTCTTGATTGGTTGTGGCTTATTGGTAGTAAACATCAATTTTAACAGCTCAAGGTGGCAAATTACTTCTTGATCTTGATGAAGAAAGATTATGATCACTACTCAAGTATATTTCAATTTGAAAGAGCATGAACCAAAGAACAGTGTGATCATCATCATTTTATTTGTGCTTCAGAATTTTATCACAGTTTGATGTTTGTTCTCAGTTCTTTGTAATAATACATTGAAATGTCAGTTTATGATAAGGTCATGGTGAGAAAATAAAGATCAAGAATTTGAGGTTATGATAATAGAATAATCATCTTCATATCATTAAACTCAAGGTCTCCACCTTTAGGCTTGTGTTTTAAATCTTAATTTAAGTAGGAATTAGTAAATAAGAAAAGAGAAAAAAGGAAGACTCGTTTGACATGGGTATACATTGCACAGTGACTACTTTTCTTGTATTCATTGTTTATTTTCTTTCATTATATATGGACTCTTTCATTTGATGGTTATTAAGTTTTTAATTAATTATGTGTTGCTAAAGTATAATTATTTGATTTTATGTCATTATTGTCATAGTAAAAATTAATATCTTGACCATCGAAAAAAATATATACATATTATAAGCTATGAATGTACTAATTTTCTCCATTGGGTAGAGTGCCAATGCACTTCCACATAAATAAATAAAAATGGAGAATTTATCATAAATAAATCAGTAGTACTATATTAAAATAATTACAGATTTACAGAAATGTTTGACTTTAATGGTAAAAATATATAAAGTTTATCATGAATTGATTTGTTATTTTTCTAATAAATATTAATAAATAAATAAAAATGTATAAAAAATTTGCAGAGTGGACTGTGTTGTGACAGCGAATGAAAAATGTTGAATCGAAAAATGGTTCGGACCTCTAGTGAATTGTGATTGGTCAGAATTTTTTTATTTTTAATTTTTTTCTTTTCCAATCACTCACCTGACTTGTGTAGGGGGAGAGGGGGTCCCTATCATGTTTGATGTTCCATCTACGGGTTGTTAATATTTTAACATTTTAAAACCACCATTAGCGGGACCTTTTTATTAAAAGAATAGTAACAGAAAACTGCTGCTTATTGCAGGGTCATTTGATATAATGGTTAACTAATGATTAATGATTAAGAAAAATTAAGAATGAAGAAAAAAATTTTATGAAAATAATTATGAAAGATTTATGATTCTTGTATTATTTTAATTAGTGTGTGGTGTTTTATTCTGAGTGTAATACATAGGTCACAAAATTTTTATGATTATTTTCATGAAAGATTTTTCATAGTACCTAACATTGCTATTAATGATTTAATCGTGGAATTTGTTTAGGTTGAATTCGGCTCAATGAATCTTTTTCAAGAAGAGGCTTATGCACGAAGGATTCTTTCCAAAAAAAAAGA
The DNA here is from genome assembly GCF_055761805.1 of Camellia sinensis. Lineage (NCBI taxonomy): Eukaryota > Viridiplantae > Streptophyta > Magnoliopsida > Ericales > Theaceae > Camellia > Camellia sinensis. The sequence continues at coordinate 162,810,618 of NC_138969.1, read as the reverse complement.
TTCATTTAGACGAATTCAAAGTAAATAAATTCGATAAATGTACGATATTGGTTAACTAATTCATGTGCCACACCCATGTAATATGATTCATTGTATTTCTTAAGATGCACAAATTTTGATACGTGATAAATATCAATCCAAAATCATCCATAGACATAAATAATTAACTTTAGGATAAATTACACTTTACATCAAATCTTTCTTTGATTCTTATACATAAAATTGTGAGAGTCAACCCTTTACACTTTTGGTTAAATCTCATTTTAATCTCTACACATGAAATTGTGACAATCAATCCTCTGCATTTCTGGTCAAGTGTTAATATGCCTCTTTTGTTACTCTATCGTATAAGTCTTTAACAGAAGTCAGTAGTATGATAAGCATATGACTACAAAATGAGGGCAAAAACAAAAAATTATCCAAATTTTTCGTCTATACACATTTCATTTCAAAATTTACATCAAAGTTTAATTTTATTCAATTAAAACAAAACACAGATTGTGAACGATTAAGGAGATGAATTAGGATATTGCAAAAATTAGAATTTTAAAACTCTATTTTTTACAGTAATACAGTTTTTTGTCTATTCATCTTCATTTCTCTTTGATTTTTCAGTTATTTTTTTAATTTCAAAAACTCTATTTGCATGTGTCTTCGGTTCAATTTTTAACATATGAACATATATATATATATATCGTATTATATAACTCTTATATCTTTACAACAATGATTCATCCCACTAAAAATATCACCACTAATAGCACTAATGCATTAAAAAAGTTAAAAAAAAAAAAAATACAACTCCAAGACCAAAACATCACATCATTAATGGCGGGACCCACTGCCACCTAATTAGTGGGAGTACTAATTAGTGCTCCCAAGCATTTTTCATATCTTTATCATGTGGGACAAAGTGTATATTGGTGAAAGATGATGATAATTTTCATCTCTTATTATTTCGTAGTCACGTACTTGTTACATGACTGAATTGTCTAAAAAACTTAAACAATGAATTAATAGAAGGGAAAAATGGACACTTAACCAGAAGTGCATGGGATTGACTGTCACGATTTTATATGTAAGGATTAAAGTGAGATTTGACTAGAAATACAGGTGGTTGACTATGACGATTTCATATGTAAGAATCAAAGTAAAATTTGATACAAAATCTAATTTACCCTTAACTTTAAAATTAAAGTTGCGATTTTGTTCTTAAGTATAGGATTTTGTGACTTTGTGTTTAGAGCAACTCCTCCAAAAGTGGTGGATCTTTGTGACTTAATTAAGTATAGGATTGCCTTTTGGTTAAAACCAGTCCTCAGTGACTTTCATTTTTCAGTTCAGGATTTTGTTCTTAATCTAAGGCAAATTAGGAAGTACTTGGGAGGGTCTATTGCACTTATATAGTACTGATTGGTATGCTGGGTTGTTATGGTGTGATGAGCTCTGGTGATGTGTTGTACATATATAGTGTTGTATTGCTCCTGTATGTGTTGTTATGTCTGTTGCTGTTCTGCTCTTGTGTATGTTGTTCTCCTCTGTTGGTGTAGATGGGGTTTGCTTTATTGGCTTGTGGAGATGCTGAAGCTGATCTGTTGAAGCTAGTCCTATCTGTCGGTGCAAATTCGAAGCATATCTCTAGTGGTATGCAAGCTGCAGGAAAAGTGTGCTGTTGAGGGTTGAGTTGTAGCTATATCAGGGGTGATGTGTCAAATTTTATGTAATCTGGGTATTCTGGTCATGGAGTAAATTTTGTGGCTGCCTAGTTTTGGTGACTTCTTTTAGGTTCGGTGTGTGTCAACAGACTGATCTGTTTTGAGCTGATCTGTTAGTCTTTGTTATGCTCAGCATTGTAGTTTGGGTGAAGTTTTTGTTGGAACAATTTTCTGTGTAAATAAAATAACTAGAAATAAATTCAAACAAAATAAATAAATAACATACTAGATTTATTTTGTCGAACCAAATAAAAATTACAAGACCAAGTCGAGTGTGTGACACTCTGTCCTTAAGACAGATTCGCTCCGCTACGGTACTTACAGTTGAGTGGCGTCTATCTCCCAAGATACAATGATCTTCACAAATTGTAGTAGTACTCCAAACAATTTGTCCAGCGAACCAAACCTTGTGTTCTTACTCTCTGAATTTTATTCTAAAACTGAAATGAAGAATAATACATATAAATGAAATCTAGACAACAATATCAAACATGCAAACTAAATTTTTCGAATCCCTAAACACTGTTGAAAATAGGTATTTATGGGCATACAAATGCTGTCCCGAATAGGTGCAACTCATGTACTGAACAGGTGTGAAAAACGGACAGTTAAGAATTTGATTTCAAACAAATTCTGTGACCGTTACACAACACACAAAAATTCAAACATGTCAAAAGTGATCCGTTAGTGGGACTGTACCAACTTGTTGAAACTTAATTAAATAAACTATTGAATATATATATATATATATATATATATATATATATATTAAACAAATTGAATAGTTTAATAAATAAAGTAAGAGGTAAATTTTTTTTTAGGAAACCACTTAGGAACCCAAAATTTAAATTTAGAATTAAATTAAATTTCCACAATTACAAACTTTAGGAAACCACTCAGGAATCCAAAATTTGAATTTAGAATTAAATTAAATTCCCACAATAATTTTTATTGAAAAAATTCAAAAGAATTTTTATCAAAGAAATTAATGTTAAACCCGAAAACGACGTCAACTTCCCATTCACTCATAAATGGTTTTGACGTTCCGTTTTCACCGTGTGATTTGCTACGCGGCAAGGAACACGTCACCTCTTCGGACCCACCCCAAAAGATGTTTGGGGCCCACTCTATTTTGGCCTCAAAGTCAGCCCAAAATAAACCATATAAAATACTATTTTTCCAACAATCTCGCACATGAATAGAATTTGACGGAGAGAAAATGCAACAACATGATCTAAATGCAGAGAGTACAGAAATTAGAAATATTCTGCAAAGGATAAGTAGCTTTTGGCTTTGAACCTTCCTTTATGAGACACTATCGGATTTACTAGCTAACCAGTGAACATGATGTCTTGAACTGTTCAGCCGTTTGTGTAAACCAAGACAATAGAACTCACACAGTATATCTCTAAACACAGTTTAGTTCTCACTATTGTGTTCATTTTGGCCCTGAACAGCCTGGTTTTTCATGAGTGCTCTAAAGACTTGTAACCCTTCACAAATCTTATAGAACCGGCCCAGTTCACACTCACATAGGTGATTCTTATAAAAAGTATCATGCCATACTCCACTAGGTTTACCTAGATATAAGAATCATTAAAATTTTACTTAACCTCAAATGCTGCATACATCACTATTTTATCAAAGAAATGGGTAGGAGTTAGACTCCCCAGTGATCCTTCTGGGTCAATCACAACTCGGTTGTCCCTTTGAACCTCGATCTTGGGATCTCCAGTCAACTAGGTTGGGTTGCCGTTGTGGTAACTCTTATTTAATAGGCTTAAGTCCCATTCCCCTCGATGAATTCTCAACTAACTCTCTTGCTAACCCTTTGGTTAGTGGATCCACTATGTTATCTTTAGACTTAACATGTTCTATGGAAATAATTCTATTAGAGAGTAGTTGTCTCACGGTGTTATGTCGACGACGAATATGTCGTGACTTACCGTTATACATATGACTCTGTGCTCTACTTATAGCTGATTGACTATTGCAATGTATGCATATAGCAGGCACCAGTTTTGGCCATATTGGAATATCTTCAAGGAAGTGGCGAAGCCATTCTGCCTCTTCCCCTGCTTTGTCTAAAGTTATGAATTCAGATTCCATAGTAGACCTAGCAATACAAGTCTGTTTGGAAGATTTCCAAGATACAGCCGCCCTACCAAGAGTAAAGACATACCCACTGGTGGACTTCGAGTCTCTAGTATCCGATATCCAATTTGCATCACAGTATCTTTCAAGTACTACTGGATATCTAGTATAATGAAGCCCAATGTTACGAGTAAATCGGAGATATCTTAGAACCCTTATAATTACTTTCCAGTGTTCTACTCCCGGATTACTTGTATATCTACTTAATTTACTTACTGCATAAGCTATATCTGGGCGAGTGCAGTTCATCAAGTACATTAAACTTTCAATAATTTGGGCATACTCTAATTGAAAAATACTTTCCTGTACATTCTTAGAAAGATACAAATTAACATCTACAGGAGTTTTAGCAAGATGATCATCATCTTTGCTGAATTTGTCAAGTATTTTCTCAATGTAATGAGATTGTGACAAAGCATATCCTTCTGATGTTTGGGTAATTTTCATACCAAGTATTACATCAGCAATACCCATGTCCTTCATGTCAAAATGTTTATTCAACATTTTCTTGGTAGTTTTAATCATGTCATTATTACTAACAATGATGAGCATATCATCTACATAAAGATATACAATGACATAACCTTCATCTATGTTTTTAATATAAACACATTTGTCACACTCATTAATTTTAAATCCATTTGACATCATTGCCTTGTCAAATTTCTCATGCCATTGCTTTGGCGCTTGTTTTAAACCATATAATGATTTAACCAATTTACACACTTTCTTTTCTTTTCCTGGAACAGAAAACCCTTCTGGTTGTTCCATGTAAATCTATTCATTTAACTCACCATTTAAGAAAACGGTTTCAACATCTATTTGATGAATTTTTAAATTGTATAGAGATGCAATGGCAATTAGCATTCTAATGGATGTTATTCTAGTAACCGGTGAGTATATGTCAAAGTAATCTAGACCTTCTTTTTGTCTAAAACCTTTGACTACAAGTCTTGCCTTGTATTTGTCTATTGATCCATCCGCTTTCAATTTTCTTTTGAAAATCCACTTGTACCCAAGAGGTTTACAACCTGGTGGCAAATCCACTAATTCCCAAGTGTGATTTTACAAGATGGATTCAACTTCACTATTGACAGCTTCTTTCCATAAAGGAGCTTCAGGACTGAACATAGCCTCTTTAAAAGTTAAAGGCTCATTTTCTAACAAAAATGTTAGAAAATCTGGACCAAAAGATTTTGAGGTTCTAACACGTTTACTACGCCTAGGTTCTTCTTCCTCATTTTGGTCTAACTCTTGCTCTTGATCATGTTCTTGATCATTACTAGTAATAGCATAAAAAGATCTCTTATTATTACTAGTCACTTGTCCAGTCTTATTTAGAAATACATGTTCAAAGAATGATGCATTCCGAGACTCAAAAATAGTATTTACATGCATTTCGGAATGTTCTGATTTATGAATCAAAAACCGATATGCACTACTATTCTCGGCATAACCAATGAAAATGCAATCAATGGTCTTAGGACCTATCTTGGTCTTTCTAGGACTAGGAATAGCCACTTTAGTCAAACACCCCTACACTTTTAAGTATTTGTAGGATGGTACTCTACCATGCCACATTTCATAAGGTGTTTGATTCACTTTCTTTCGGGGTAATTTATTTAAAACATAATTAGCAGAAAGTATTGCTTCCCCCCCACAAGTTCTGAGGTAATCCAGAACTAATTAACATGGCATTCATCATTTTTTTTAAAGTCCTATTTTTCCTTTCAGCAATTCCATTTTGCTGAGGTGAGTAAGGAGCGGTAGTTTGATGAATTATTCCATGTTCTTTACAAAATTCACCAAAAGGTGATTCATATTCACCACCTCTATCACTTCTAAGTTTCTTGATTTTCTTACCAAGTTGATTTTCAACTTCATTCTTATATTGAATGAAAGTTTCCAAAACTTCATCCTTGGTTCGAATTAAATAAACATAACTATATCTAGTATAGTCATCTATAAAAATGATAAAATATTTTTTCCCACCTCTAGTTTGAATTGATTTAAAATCACAAATGTCACTATGAATTAATTCAAGTGGTTCCGTACTTCTTTCAATTGAATGAAAAGGAGTTTTAGATAATTTTGTCTCAACGCAAATTTCACATTTATGATTTGAATCAATGTTAAATTTAGGTAAACATTCCATATTAATTAATCTACGCAAAGATCCATAATTAACATGTCCTAGTCTACCATGCCATAAATTTGAAGACTCAAGCAAGTAAGAAGAAGATGTAGTATTATTAATAACTGAGGGTACAACGGTCATTGCATTTAACTTGAAAAGGCCATCAGACATGTAACCTTTCCCTACATACATCCCATTCTTTGTAAGTACAAATTTATCACTCTCAAATACTAGCCTAAACCCATTCTTACTCAACAAAGATCCGGAAACAAGATTCTTGCGAATGTCCGGTACATGCAGCACATTATTGAGAGTGAGTTCCTTTCTTGATGTCATCTTGAGAACAATCTTTCCTTGTCCTTCAACTTTGGAAGTTGAGGAGTTGCCCATAAAAAGTTGTTCACCATTGTCCACTGTAGAATAAGATGTGAACATCTTTTTGTCGGTACAAATATGGCGAGTAGCACCAGTGTCCACCCACCATTCTTTAAGATTTCCGACAGGATTAGCCTCGGAAACAACTGCAGAAAGATTGATGTCATCGACACCATTGGAAATATTGCCCATTTCGGTCATATGGGCTTGAGCAGGCTTCTTGCTTGTTCTTCTTTTGCTTTTGCCTTTGCTATGGCAATCTTTGGCCCGATATCCCTCTTTGTCACAGATGTAACATTTGTCATTAAACTTGTACTTTTTATTATCCCCCCTTTAGAGCCTTGTGATGAACTTTCTCCAGAAGACTTTGGTTTCTTAGTTTTTGAAGCATGTTCCACCACATTTGCCTTAGACTCCATAGGATGCTTACCAGCCCGCTTTTCAGAATTGCGGTTGTCCTCCTCAATCCTTAAACGCACAATTAATTCGTCCATAGAAATTTCTTTGCGCTTGTATTTGAGGTAGTTCTTGAATTCCTTCAAGCCTTTTGGTAATTTTTCAATTAAGGCTGCAACTTGGAAGGATTCGCTGAGAGACATGCCTTCTGCGTGAATGTCATGCAGAATGAGTTGGAAATCTTGAGCTTGGCTGATCACAGTTTTTGAATCAACTATTACAAAATCTAGGAATCTGCCAACCACAAATTTCTTTGAGCCGGCATCTTCCGTTTTGTACTTTTTCTCCAACGATTCTCAAAGTTCCTTTACTGTCTTGATTAGACTGTAGACGTTGTATAATATGTTGTCAAGTCCGTTCAAGACGTAATTCCGGCAAAGGAAATCGGCATGTTTCCAAGCATCAACCGCAGCAACCACTTGCCGGCCGGTTTCATCCTCTTTCAGGATAGGACCATCTTTACGGAGGAAACGAGCCAGGTTCATAATTGTAAGATAGAACAACATTTTTTGTTGCCATCTTTTAAAGTCAGTTCCTAAGAATTTCTTTGGCTTTTCTCCAAGACTTATTGGAATTGTCACCACAGGAGAGGAGGTTGGCGTCATTGTAGCCACCACAGTAGTACTTGTTTGGGCATTAGTTTCAGTAGCCATCAATTCTAATATATAAAACAAAATTAGAATTAGAATTTACACTATACAGAAAATTAAACCAAATTCACAGAATTAAATTCTGTAAAAATAAAATAAACAAGAATGTAACTTTTATTTTTCAATTAATTTGAAAATAAAATAAAATTTTATTTAAACAAATTAATTCCACACAGAAAATTAAATTCTGTAAAATAAAAGAAATAAAACTATAACTTTTATTTTTCAATTAATTTGGAAATAAAATAAAATTTTATTTAACCAAAATAATTCCACACAAGAAATTAAATTTTATAAAATAAAAGAAATAAGAAAATAACTTTTATTTTTCAATTAATTTGGAAATAAAATAAAATTTTATTTAACCAAATTAATTCCACACAGAAAATTAATTTCAGTAACACTTCAATAATTAAAATACTGAAAACAAAATTTTAATTAATGAAAATTCAGAAAATAATTTCTAAAACCCAAAATTAATTTCTGAAAAAATTCCACAAAAATATATTCTGAATTGTTAATGACACCAGTATTGTACTACTAGTTGTTGTCAAAGAAAAGAGACAGTATATTACTACTATCTGTCAAATAGCATATAATCACTATTTGTTTTTCCAACCAGAATATTATTTTGTAAATCCACAGAAAATAATTTTCCTCTGAAATTATTTACGAAGAATGAAAAAGGGAAACAAACGAAAAATTCTGTAAACAGAATAATTCGAATCTGTCTTAAGATTATTGGAACAATCTTCTGTGTAAATAAAATAACTAGAAATAAATTCAAACAAAATAAATAAATAACATACCGGATTTATTTTGTCGAACCAAATAAAAATTATAAGACTAAGTCGAGTGTGTGACACTCTGTCCTTAAGACAGATTCGCCCCGCTACGGTACTTACGGTTGAGTGGCGTCTATCTCCCAGGATACAATGATCTTCACAAATTGTAGTAGTACTCTAAACAATTTGTCCAGCGAACCAAACCTTGTGTTCTTGCTCTCTGAATTTTATTCTAAAACTAAAATGAAGAATAATACATATAAATGAAATCTAGACAGCAATATCAAACATGCAGACTAAATTTTTCGGATCCCTAAACACTGTTGAAAATAGGTATTTATAGGCACACAAATGCTGTCCCGAACAGTTGCAACTCATGTACTGAACAGGTGTGAAAAACGGACAGTTAAGAATTTGATTTCAAACAAATTTTGTGACCGTTACACAACACACAAAAATTCAAACATGTCAAAAGTGATCCGTTAGTGGGACTGTACCAACCAGTTGAAACTTAATTAAATAAACTATTTGAATATATATATATATATATATATTAAACTATTGAATATATATATATATTAAACAAATTGAATAGTTTAATAAATAAAGTAAGAGGTAAAAAAATTTTTAGGAAACCACTTAGGAACCCAAAATTTAAATTTAGAATTAAATTAAATTCCCACAATTACAAACTTTAGGAAACCACTCAGGAATCCAAAATTAGAATTTAGAATTAAATTAAATTCCCACAATAATTTTTATTGAAAAAATTCAAAAGAATTTTTATCAAAGAAATTAATGTTAAACCCGAAAACGACGTCAACTTCCCATTCACTCATAAATGGTTTTGACGTTCCGTCTTCACTGTGTGATTTGCCATGCGGCAAGGAACACGTCACCTCTTCGAACCCACCCCAAAAGATGTTTGGGGCCCACTCTATTTTGGCCTCAAGGTCGGCCTAAAATAAACCATATAAAATACCATTTTTCCAACAGTTTTGGTCTGCTATGGATGATTTGTTTTGGTCTGTTAGTCTTTATTTTGCTCAGCATTGCAGTTTGGGTGAAGTTTTGGTCTATTGACTGATCTGTTAGTCATTGTTTTGCTCAGCTGTGCAGTTTAGCTGTGGATGCTCTTTAATTCTGTTTCTCTTGTTTGTTTGTTGGCTTCTCACCAACTGGAGCTTGGAGCTTCTATTAGCTCTAAGCTTCTCTTTATTAATGTCTTGTATCTTATTTTGCATGCTTTCATCAATAAAAATTTTCTTTGCCGATAAAAAAAAAAAAAAAATTACGATCACTATAAGCAAAATGTATACATAAAATTCAGACTAATTTTTTTCAATCCTGAGCGTAATTCAAGTGACTATGTCATTTAGAATGATCTAAACAAGTATACATTTTGACATTTTACAAAAAGATATGCAGGAAAGTAGAGAGGTGATATGACCTAAATAAATTATGCCAAACAAACATCATGTAATTAGCTCATAAAGTAATACCCATTAAGATATCAGAATATCTTTACTCCACAATTTGAATCGAGTTGGTAGTGTCATTTATATATCAAAATCCAGATTATCCAACATTTAATTGGTTCATGGAGAAATGCACCCATTATTTTTGTTTGGGTGTTTTCTCAAGAAGGACAATGCCAATTACTGATTAGTGCGGTGTAATGCTCTAGGAGCAAATAATAATATTTTGAAGGTTACAATTTTTCTGCGTCACTTTAATGATCTTAATTGTTATATTATAGAATCCACTGGGTAAATCATTCATATTAAAAATTAAATTGATCAGATATCAGTAGTCACATGATCAAATCACATTATCTTATGAAAAAATGAATGGTATGCATCATTTTTAAAATTGACCATTCATTTTTTAGAAGAAAATGTGATTGATCATGTAATTATTGATATCTGATTAACTTGATTTTCATTATAAATGATCTACTTGATGAGCCCTTACAAAATGAACAATTCAAATTATCAAGATAGACTTTGGTGGACTGATGGACTCTAAAGAAGCTGTTTCTTGAATTACGAAGTGTTTTCAGATGATATTATTGTTTGATGTTCTTTATATTTTCGTCTTGGTATCTTGCGTTTTGGTTACAATAAAAAAAAAAAAAAATTAAATTATACTTTTTACCCTTAAATTTTTATGTAAATTTTATTTTTATTCCTCAACTTTTTTATGTAATAATTAAATTTTGAAAATTCAATTCGTATTTTAATATAGTCTTTCCGTCTTTTATTTTTTTTAAACATTTGGACAGAGTGAAAGTCCAGTGAACACGTTTTAGGGGCATTAGAAGAAAAAAATTGCATGACGTGTTACACATGTTACTCTCGAACTTTTATCAAAATGTCACTTTGATTCTTGATCATGTTTCATTCAAACAATAGGATGATGGGAGAACCACGTTGAAACATAGATTGAAATTGAAAACTTAATTGTTACCATCAAAAAATTAAAAAGAAAAATGAAAAATTTAGATAAAAGTTCAATAGTGAAAAGTCTAACTTACCCTTAAGAAACATTATGTAAATTACTATGAGCTTTGTTCCTCAATATTTTAAAAGCCGATGGCCAGTATCAACATCTAAACAACCATGCATTTTTGACTTACGTGTTTTTTTTTTTAATGAAAAATGCAAGCTATTATTTATATTTTAAGTTAGTTGGCTACACAACGCGTGGTAGCCATCCCACACGAATCATTGTTGACAAAAGAAGTTACAAAACAAGGAGGTTAGGAATATGTTACAAGAGTTCCTTATTGATCAAAAACAAACAACTTTGGCAAGTGACGGAGTTAGAAAATCAAATTAGAAGATATATTTATTAATTATAATATTGAAAAATTTTACAAAAATATTTCATGCAAATTTTTACGATTGATTTCGAGAAATATCAAAAAAATAATATTATTTATAACTGGTGTATTATGAACAATATAAAAAAATATAGATATAAGTCTTAAAATAAATTATATAATGATAATTTTTTTTATACAAAATTTGATTAAAAATTCAATATAATGGTAATATCATGTCATTATTAGTATGTGATATCACGAATTAATAAAAAATAAACACATATAGAGTGAACCTTACATGTCAAATGCAATTAACAATCTAATAAATTTCATATCTTTATAGTGAGATTACTTATACTTGCATGTCAATAATAATGACATCACCGGTACATTAAAAAAATTTCATAAAATTTTCATAAATAATATAGTTTATAATAGTATTTTTATTTTCAATCAAAATAACCATTATTGTTCTCATAATTTTTAAAATGCCATTGACATTTCATTCTAATAATATTTTTGTAATTTTTTTTATTTAAAATATTTTCTCTATATTTGCCAAAAAAAAAAAAAAAAAAAAAGAAACCTGCAAGCTTGTCCCCCTGGTCCTCACTTCCCCCCGCCACTGTTTGGCAAGCTTGTCCGCTAACATGTGTGCCTCTCGATAGATATACTGGATGGAAATTGTCCAATTATGCCCAAGAAAAAACCTGCAATAAAAAATCAGAGATTGAATCCGAGGTGAGGTGGCTTAGGTGTTTGCCTGTATATAAAAACTTGGGCAAAGAATCTTTTACCTCAAAATCTCATACATACAATCATCATTGCAAAAGTAAAACCATCTGTCACTTTCTTTATTGCCTATTTAATCACATCAACATCACATCGATATATATATTAGCAGGAAGTAATTAGGTCTAATAGAGTAAGAATGATAACATTCTAGCTCAAGTCACAAGCTCAGCAACTCCAGCAGCCACGACTAGCTCAGCAGCTCAACCACAAATGAGTTGCAACTTAAAGCTTAAAGGTTATCCTGTTCATTTAGATAGTTTGTTACACTATTAGTTTGTCACAGATATTATTAGATTAGTTAGTTAGAGATCTTGTATATATAAGGGCTTGTAATCACAGATTAAATAATAAGAAAAGTTTATGATCTTTCATCGTGGTATCAGAGCATTGCTAAAGCTGTCACGAGCTTCATATCAACTCATTCGTGGCTTCCTTTTTTTCATCTCTACCTCCTAATCTCAATCTTCTGATCTCCAATCTAAACTTCTTTATTACAGTCAAACTTGATCCTATAAACTTCATTATTTGGCAAAGTCAATTTCAAAATATACTTTGTGCAACTGAGCTTTTGGATTTTGCAAATGGATCTGTTCCATGTCCTCCATTGATGATCAAGAATTCAAGTGGTGAATAAATATTGAACCCAGATCAAGCAAAATGGAATGTTTTTGATGCACATTCGCTCAGTTGTATTACAGCTACTCTTGTACCAGCCATTTTCATATCAGTTCTTCATTTACATCATAGTGCTGCAGAGGTATGGGAAGCATTGTGTAAACGATTTACTCTACTTCTCAATCTCACATTCATCAAATGAAAAACAAATTGAATAATTTGACGAAGGAGTCTAGTCTATTGAAGACTACTTGAGCCAAATTAAAGAACTTGCTGATTAGATAGCTTTAGCTTCATCTCCTATTGATGAAGAAGATCTGGTGTTGTTTACTTTAAATGGCTTACCTGATGAATTTGATGCTCTAAAAACTACCATTCGTGCCAGAGCTGAAGCTATTTCCATGGCTGAATTGACCTCTCTTTTGTGTTCTGAATCTATTCGCATCGAATCTAAGCAAAAGAAGAGTCAAAACAACCTTGCATCCTCTGTTGCTTATACTGCTACCAAAGGCTCTCATTCCAGCTATCATGGTTCCTCATCTTCTAGAGAACGTTTAGCTTACAATTATAGAGGCAATTCTAGAGTTCTTTCAAAGGAGGCAGATCATACAACAGAGGCAGAGGCAGACAATCTTCAGTTCATTCAAGATTGATCTGTCAAATCTGTGGCAAAGCAAATCATATTGCTTCAAATTGTTGGCATCGCATGGTTACAACGTATCATCAATCTTCTTCTGCATCTTCTCAATCACAGTCACAGTTTGCTTCTTCACCAAATGCTTATGTTGCCTCTGCTCAATCTGAATCTTCTCCTTGGTATCTTGATTCTGCAGCTTCTGATCATATCACGCATGATCTCAGCATGTATCAGCGACATCAAGGTAATGATCACATCACAATCACTACCTATCCAACACACAGGCAAATGTAATTTGTCTATTCCTCATTATTCCTTCAAACTTAACAACATTCTGCATGCACCTCTTTCTCACAATCTTGTTTCTGTGTATAAACTTACCAAAGATAACGATTGTACTGTCACATTTGATGATTCTTCCTTTGTGATTCAGGACAAGAAATCGAAGGCAATCTCACACCAGGGCTCTAATGCTCATGGTTTATATCATTTTTCCACTACTCCTGTTTTGCATTCCTCTATGTCTTCATCTCATGCTTCACTTACTTCCACTACTGCAGCTGTTTCTACCTCTGTCTGGCATAAGAGATTGGGTCATCCCTCTCAGTCGAAATTTGTATATATGAAAGCTCATTTGCATGATATTGCTAATAAAACTTTGACTGCCATGTCTCCTTGTGCTCCTTGTTGTGTAGCCAAAAGCCATAGACTACCATTTATGCTTTCCAATGCCACTGTTAACAAACCATTATCCCTCATTCATAGTGATGTTTGGGGACCTTCTTCCTCTTTGTCCACCTATAAATACTATGTTCTCTTTGTTGATGATTTTAGCAAATTCCCTTGGCTTTATCCTTCATGTTACAAAAGTGAAGTGTTTTCTAAATTTTTGGATTTTAAGGCTTTTGTTGAAACTCAGTTCTCTACTAAATTGCAAGTTTTCAGAACTGATTGAGACACTGAGTTTGTTAATAATCAAATGACAAATTTCTTAAACACTCATGGTATTATTCATCAAATATCTTGCCCATATACACCTCCTCAAAATGGAGTTTCTGAAAGGAAACATAAGCATATCATTGAAACCTCAATTGCCTTATTGCACCACTCATCTGTTCCTTTCCAACATTGGTTTGATGCAATGTCTACAGCCACTTATCTTACCAATAGAATGCCTAGTTCTAAGTTTTCCAATAAATCTCCCTATGAACTTCTTTTCCATTCTGTTCCTAATTACTCAACATTTAGAGTCTTTGGTTGTCAATGCTTTCCATGGTTTCGACCTTACACTTGTAACAAACTTCAGCCTAGGTCTACTGTTTGTGTTTTCCTTGGCTATCATCTCTCCTTTAAAGGATACAGATGTCTTGATATTGGTACAAGTAAAATTCACATTTCTAGGCATGTTCTTTTTCATGAAGATATTTTCCCCTTTGCTACATCTTTCTCATCTCAGACTTCTGCTTCTCATTCTTCTTTAACTCACATTCTTCTTTTGGTCCTCTTCTTGTGACATCTCTTCTTCTATGACTACTAGTCCCTCTTCTCAGCCTATTTTTCAGTCTAGCCCTCTTTCTGAGCATCCTAAAGTCTCTGTTCCTCTGTCTGTTGCTCCAGCTTTATTTTCTGCAGTCTTTCTTTTATTTGCTCTTATTGCTGATCCAGCTTTATCTTCTGCAGCCCCTCTTTTATTTGATCTTCCTGCTAATCTTACACCTATCCCTGCTGCACCTTCAGCACCTACTTCTGTTCTTGTGCCTTCCCTTCCTGACCAGTCTGCTTCACTTTTCTCTCATTCCCATCCTTTTTCCTCATCTGTTCCTATTGAATCCATTTGAATTGCTTACCTGCCTTGCCTTCCTCTACCTTTACTAATGTCCATCCTATGCTTACCAAATCCAAAACTCACTGCCTTCTGGCTTCTTCTTCTTCTTTTTCTTCCCTTTCTTTCTCTCATGTTGAACCAACTACTTATCAGCAGGCCTTAGCTTCTCCCATTTGGTATTTTGCCATGCTTGAAGAGTACAATGCTCTTCTTGCTCAAGGTACTTGATCACTTGTTCCTCTTCCATCCTCCAAAATAGTAATTAGCTGTAAATTGGTGTATAGGATCAAACGCAACTCTGATGGCGCCATTGCCAGATACAAAGGCCAGGCTAGTTGCAAAAGGATTTCTTCAACAAGAAGGTATGGACTATAATGAGACATTTAGTCTGATGGCTAAACAACCAACCATCTGTATTTTACTCTGCATTGCCTTACATTATCAATGGCCTTTAAAGCAGCTCAACATCAATAATGCCTTCTTTCATGGCACCTTGGATAAAGAGGTCTATATGCTCAAACTGCCTAGGTTTTCCACCTCCACTAGTCCTCATCATGTTTGTTGTCTCAGAAAAGCTCTCTATGGTCTGAAGCAAGCTCCAAGAGCGTGGTATTCTACCTTTTCCAAGTTTCTCTTGTCTCAAGGTTTTGTTAACGGTCACTGTGATAACTCATTGTTTATCAAAAAGACATCCACTGATATTCTCATTCTTGTCTATGTCAATGATATATTACTTACTGGTAGTAGTTCTGTTCTTCTTAAAGTGCTTATTCATCATATGCATGCTGCTTTTGCAATGAAGGAATTGGGGAACATCTCTTACTTCCTTGGTATTTCCATTCAGTCTATAGGGGCTAACTATTTCTTATCTCAACATAAATATGCGTCTGATATTCTCATCAAGGCTGGCATGACTTCTTGTAAGCCCTGTAATTCCCCTATTTCAGCCGAGCCTTCTCTTGATCCAGCTTCTTTTCTACCATTTAATCAGCCACAATTATATAGAAGCCTTGTTAGTGCTTTCAGTACCTCACTATCACTCGACCTAATCTTTCTTTAGCAGTTAATCAGGCTTGCCAACATATGCATGATCCCACTAATGGTCATTTTGCTTTGGTGAAACGTATTCTTCGGTTCGTTAAAGGGTCTCTCATTCATAGCCTCACCTTTGCTCCCAGTTCTTTTACTCTTCAAGTATTTTATGATTCCAATTGGGCAGGTGATATTGTGGATAGGAGATCTACCTCTAGCTACTGCATTTATCTTCAGTCTAACATCATTTCCTCGTCTGCTAAAAAGCAGCCAATCGTGTCTCGATCCAATACTGAAGCAGAATATAGAGCCTTAGCTCATGCCACAGCTGAGTTAAGTTGGTTGCAAATGTTGATTCATGATCTTCATCTTCCTCCTACTTCATCTCCTATTCTATGGTGTGATAACCTCTCTGCTATTGCCCTAGCCTCCAATCCTGTGTTTCACACTCGGCCAAGCACATTGAAGTCGATTGTCACTTTATTCGTGACAAGGTTGTTGCCAAGAAAGTTGTTCTCAAATATGTTCTTACTGAGGAACAAATCGCAGATATTTTTACAAAGCCTTTGTCTAGCTCTCGATTTCGTTTTCTTCCGTCCAAGCTTCTGGTTGCTCCCTCTCCCATCAGCTTGCAGGGGACTGAAAACATTCTAGCTCAAGTCACAAGCTCAACAGCCCAGCCACAGATGAGCTGCAGCTTAAAGCTTAAAGCTTAACCTGTTCCGTTAGATAGTTTGTTACAGATATTATTAGATTAGTTAGTTAGAGATCTTTTATATATAGGGGCTTGTAATCACAGATTAAATAATAAGAAAAGTTTATGATCTTTCATCAAAGAATCTACTCTACAAATTGAGTTGAGGAAGTTACTGTTATTGCAAATTTGGTAAATAAGATAGATAAAATAGAAAATAATAAGGATTTCTTTAAGGCGCATTATAACATTGCTTTTCTTAGGACAATATTCGCTCCCACCAATTCTTTCAATTAACACCTAACTAAATATTGAAATTAGATCAATACTTTATTATTAATCGTATTTTTATATAAACAATTACTTTCTTCAATCTCTTGAAAAATATCATCTTAAAAAAAAAAAAGCAATGTTGTAACACGTTTTAAAGCAATCCTTATTATTTTCTATTTTATTTCTTTCTATCTTATTTATCAAATTTGCAACAACATTTACCAATGTGATCCGACATATTTCATTTACAATATAGAATCAACAACGTTAGAGAGCTTTAATATTTGAGCTCTAAAACAAGTGTGGTAAGGAAAAATATATATATATATATATACACAAGCACACACATCATATCACAGGTGACCCCACCCATTTAGAGCTCCTTCAGAGCTCTCTTTCTAGAACTCTCAACATTTTTCATATAGAATGGATGAATGTATGAATGAATATATTTCATTTCAACGAGGCTACCTTATACACGGTTGTCCCGTAAAGATGGTAGTTTACGGATAAACAATTACTAATTGCCACATTAGCTTTCAATATCTCAAAAAGAGAAAATTTGATGGACAAACATACCGTCGCTTACACTAGATCATCTCCTTATCTTTCTCTTTGCCTTATCCATCACCATCTACTAGCTACATCCTCTCTCTCCGCCTCAGCTCTACTCCAACCACCATCACCACCGAAGATCCAACACCACCACGCCAAAACCTCTATTACTGCCTATTGGATCCCAAGCCTAAACCCAAACCCAAACCCAAACATACGCTCATTGATCATTCATCATTGTATCTAGAGTTCCTCAGGTTTTGTAACCAATAAAATTATATATATATATATATACTGTTGATTGTTGTCATTATTGATAGATAGTTCATATCTATTATTGATTTATATTCTTCCTCAAATTGATAAATCATTCATCACCTATGAAGCACAGGTACTTCAAAAATGGTGTCGTACGACTACTGGGTACTTATCAGGTGTGGGTACGCATATCAGGTACACTGTATGCCGAATACATGCCAAGTACGAAAAATATATATTTGGGTATGTTGTGGGTACAACACCAGTACGTCATAGGTATGACTTGGGTGCGACGAGTTCTTTTTTTTTTTTTTTTTTTTTTTTTGTAGCTGTTAGAATTTGTTGCAACCTTTATTATTCTTCTTTTAATTTTGAAACTATCAAGTAATTTATTTCAAACACCCTTTACCCATGAGTCATGGTTTTGTTCTCTTTTGAATCCTAGTTTAGACAATAAAAATAATAATAAATAAATATATAACTTTTTATACAAACTGTTCTCGTTCTAATTTTAATATTGAAACTTTGATTTGTATGTTGGATGTTTAGTTATAAATTTTTTTAAAAAAAATTGACGTACCCCATTCGTACCCATACTGTACTTTTTAAAGAATTTTTCATATCAGCGTATACAAATCGTACCCATACCTATATTCGTATCCCCACCCGTACTTAGTTCATCACTAATCATTCATCACCGTTACCACCATTACCCAAGCCTAAACCCAAACCCACCATTACCAATATCAAGCTCACCATTGCTGAAATCGCTAGAGAGAGCAAGAGACGGTATAAATGAGAAGGTACAAAAGAGAAGTAAAAAAATAAAATTTATTGGTTAGTCTGGCATCACGTGGCCATGTCTTAGGCCAATCAGAAATTTTCATATCCCTTATATTTGTCAATCACCTAATATAAAATTGTAAATTTTATCTCCTCTATCAATCACAATACACATAGAGCACAATTATGATTGACTGACAATATTATGATTGGCTACTCGTAAACTATTTAGTTTACGAAATAGTCATAAAGAAGTTATTCTCTATTTGAGGAGAGACGTGTAATATTCTCTCTTCAAAGAGATAAACTTCATCTTGACTTAATCGTGAAAAAGTCCATTTATGATTTTTCAATAACAAATTGACATGTTATCAATTCTACGAACAATCATGAATAAGAGCATTATTGAATATCTGTAAAAAGTGAAAATAATATTTATAGACTGTCAATTGCCCAAAAACTGAAGAATTCTTGAAGTAGTTTTTGTATTTCTTCCTTAGATTATAATCAGAGATTGCAATTCATATTTATACAGTATTTCAGTAACTAACTAACAACCTAACTATACCTCTAACTAACTATACATCATCTAACTAATGTTGTTACAATCTAACTAAAGCTGTTATAGAAGATTACAGTATACACCTGCAGTACATTACACTTCATGGACCTCTTCCTTATCATGCCCCCTCAAGCTGAGAAGAGGAAGACCAACACGAAGCTTGGAAGTGAGGAAGGAAAATCTGGCAGTGGATAAAGACATTGTAAAGATGTCAGCCAATTGATCCAAAGAGGGAACACCACTTCAATGTGTTTAGACCGACTGTGGAAGATTGGATTGGCAGCTAAGGACAAGGTAGACATGTTGTCGCACCAAAGAACAAGTGGAGATGATTGAGGAATGTGAAAATCAACAAGAAACACTTGCAGCCAAGTGATCTCAGCAGCAGTGTGAGCTAAGGACCGATATTTAGCCTCGGTCGAGGAGCAAGACACAGTGGACTATTTCTTGGAGGACCAAGAAATGAGATTGGAGCCCAAAAACGCATAGTAACCAAGGTGGAACGTCTATCAGTGACATCACCAGCCCAATTGGAGTCAGAGTAGGCTGTGAGATGAAAAGAACCAAGAGCAAACAGGAGACCATGAGAAATAGAGCCCTTAATGTAACTCAAAATACGTTTAACAACTGAAAAATGACCCACGGTAAGAGTATGCATATGTTAGTAAGCTTGGTTGACAACATAGGAGAGCTCAAGCCAAGTGATAGTGAGATACTGAAGGGCACCCATAAGGCTGCGATAAAGAAAAGGTTGGGAGAATGAGGGAGAATCAAAAACAGTAAGAGAGGGTTTAGCTGAGGTAGGTGTGGCACATGGTTTGCAAACAGTCATGCCAGCTTTAAGAAGAAGGTCAGAGGCATATTTCTGCTGGGAAAGAAAGAAGCCTTGAGCAAAGGACTGAACTGAAATGCCTAAGAAATATGAAATATCCCCTAATTCTTTCATGGAAAAGGCATTGTGCATTTGAGTTAATAAAGAAGCAAGGTAGGACTGATCAGAGCCAGTGAGGAGAATATCATCCACATAGATAAGAAGAAAGGTAACGGAAGAAGAGGTGGAATGGATGAAAAGAGAAGAATCACAATGACTCTGAATCAAACCTTGAGAGAGGAGAAAGGAGAAGAAAGTAAAGTACCATGCCCGAGGGGCTTGTTTCAAGCCATAGAGAGCCTTGTGACATTTGCAGACAAGAGTAGGCTGAGAAGGATCAACAAAGCCAGGAGGCTGTTCCATGTAAACTTCTTCATCTAAAATACCATGTAAAAAGGCATTAGAGATGTCCAGTTGCTTGAGAGGCCAATGATTATGAAGGGCTAAACAGATGAAAATGCGAATAGTTGGTTGTTTGGCCACAGAGCTAAAAGTATCATGAAAGTCAATGCCATGTTGCTGATGAAAACCTTTAGCCACAAGTCTGGCTTTGTGCCTGGCAATAGAGTCATCAGAATTCTTCTTAACATTGAAGACCCATTTACACCCAATAGCTTAATTGGAAAGAGGTAGGGAAACAAGTGTCCATGTGCCTTGATGTTGAAGAGCTGCATACTCATCAAGCATTTCTTGGAACCGTACTGGAGAAGCAAGAGCAAATTTGTCAGAGACAGGCTCAATGTCAAAAGAATGAGAGGAGCCAGCAGAAGAAGTGAGGGTAGAAGTAAAACAAGTAAAATGAGATTTGGATCTAGTTTGCATAGGATGATAATTAGTAGCAGAAGGACGAGGAAGAGGTAAAACAAAAGAAATAGAATTAATAAGAATGTATGGACGGGAAGAAGGCTCAGCTGGTGGAGGATCAAACTGAGACAAAACAGAAGGAGGCTGTGCAGAGTGGGCATGTGGAGCCTGGGCAATGGACTGTGGCTGTGCAGATGTAGGTTGGACAATAGACTGTCTGAGCTAAGTAGAAGGCTGAACAAAACTAGGCAAGGCAGATATAGATAGAGCAGGAGAGGTAAAGAACTTGGTCTGTGTGGACTGTTGGGCCAAAGTAAACTTGGACTGAAAAGAACTGTGCTGAGGAGATGATGACCAAAAGAAATCCTGTAATTGAGGGAGAGAAGAAATAGAATAAAGAAAAGTAGAAAAGGAAAAAGGAAATTCGTTTTCATGAAATGTAACATGTCTAGATAAATGAATTTTTCCTGTCTTGGGATCTAAACATCTATAGCCCTTAACACTAGGATAATAGCCCAGAAAAACACAAGGAGTAGATTTAGGATCCAACTTATGAGAAGTATAAGGTTTAAGCCATGAGAAGCAAAGACAACCAAACACTTTAAGTAGAGAGTAATCAGGAGAAGTATGATAAAGCAACTCAAAAGAAGAGCAATTATCTAGAGAAACACTAGGTAATCTATTGACCAAATATGTGGCAGCTGCAATGGCATCAAACCAATAGGTAAGAGGAAAAAAGGATTGATAAAGAAGAGAAATAGTAGTTTCAGTGAGATGTAAGTGCTTCCTCTCAGCCACTCCATTTTCAGATGGAGTATGTGGACATGAAAACAAATGGTGGATGCCATGAGTGTGCAGATAATGTTGGAGAGGATGATTCTTGTATTCACCACCCTCATCACTGCAAAGAATTTTAAGAGGAAAACCAAATTGTTTTTCCACAAATTTGGCACACTTCACTTTTATTAAAAAGAGGATAAAGCCAAGTAAATCTGGTAAAATCATCAATGAACAACACATAATATTTGTAAAGAGAAGCAGAACTACTAAAAGGACCCCATATATCACTGTGACTCAAAGCCAGTGCATTATTGATAGTGGAATTAGACAGTTTAAAAGGTAGCCTATGACATTTGGCTACAGAGCAATGTACACAAGAAAATGTGCTTTTATTGGAAGCTACAGACAAAGGTAACTTGTGTTTAAGCAAATGAAACTTAAGAGATGATGGATGGCCTAATCTTTGATACCAAATGTCAGTAGAAGTAGCAGATGTAACTGAACTATTGTAGGCATGTGATGAAGCAGTGGATGGAGTGTGAAATTAATATAGTCCATTGGTATAAAAACCTCTATGGAGTATGGCCTTGCAAAGCTTGTCCTGAATAGCAAAAGAAGAATGATCAAATGTGATAGAACAGTGATTATCTTTAGCCAAGTGATGCACAGAGACAAGATTAGAGTTAATGAAAGGAACATGCAAAACTTTGTTTAGTTTGAAAGAATGGTGAGGAGTAGGTAGTATACTTTGACCTGTGTGAGTGATAGGAAGTGAAGAACCATTACCAATAGTGACTTGATCACCAGCAATGTAGGGTTGAATGGAGTTGAGCTGGTGAAGATTATTAGTGATATGATCAGAAGCAGCTGAGTCTAAGAACCAGGGAGAGGAACAAGAACCATTATCCTCAGTTAGAGAGGTAACATATTAGATTGCTGAGACTGATATAGCTGAGAGTGAGACTGAAATTGCTAGGACTGAGGCACTTGTGAAGATTGAAATTGAATGTCTAGCCTATGCCAACAGTCAAGAGCTATATGATTGGTTTTGCCATAGATTTGGCAAACAATGCCAAACATAGACCTTCCTCTTCCTTGAGATTTGCCACGAGAAGATCTGCCTGAATAGGATCGAGTGCCTCTATGAGAACCTCTAGAATCACCATGAGAATAACCTCTATTATGATGATAAAAAGTAAATCCTCTAGAAGAAGCATTAGAATCTTTCACAGCTGCATATGCAACAGTTAGATCTTGTAGACATCCCCGAACGCCCCGGGAGGATGAGTCCCGTTCTGTTCATTTGGGGTTACTACAGTTCGGACTCGACTTGTGTCACGGTTCTTAATCTGAACCAAAGAGTCCAAATCTGGCAAATCATTTTTGAGAAACTGATTTTTGAAAAAGTAGTGCCAAAATGGACTGCTTTGCCAGATACAGAGTCGCCACCTAAATATTTTTTTATGGGAGAATTTAGGAAACCCTGACTCGGTGCCGAAGGCCACATGTCCGTCATCACCGGAGTTGTCTCGGCTCGGGAGCTTGGGTACGATCGGGGAAGGTCAGCTATGAGCACCCCCTTTCGCCCGGTCCGAAGACCAGCCTCTACTAACCGTGATATCCATATTTGAAAACTTTATGTGTTCTTATTCCATTTATTAGCCTAGAATTTACTATGTTATGCGCGCAGCAAACAAGTATAGACTAGATTGCCTAATTTGGAAACAAGCATTGCATATCCGTTTGTTTTTGAAAATGCTTTGGATTTGCTACTCGCAAGTAGGCTAAAACACGGATTTCAATGAGTTCTTCCAACTCAAACAATCCAACCTTCACCCACAGGCATCCAAGCAGTTTATAACACATAAGCATCTAGCCACATGTTAAGCATGCTGACATGGCAACATTCACACTCATGCGATATGCTAAAGCGGAAATACTTACATCGTACTCCGTGCCAAAACAAAGAACTTGTTAGCAAACATGCATGATCCAAGTCCATGTTAAGTGCCTAATGCATCGCATACAAAGTGTTGCTAGAATAGGCTCGGCTATCCTAAACATGGCATGTGAGAAATGCACAACTATCACATATTCAGTTTAGAATTTGAAGTACAAATGCAGTTAGCGTGATGTACCGAGCCTAATACATGTAGCATAAATGCATGAATGCACGCATGCATAGCATAAGGTATGCTAATTTAAACGTGCCCTAATCTACCATCATAAGCAGGTAAATAAAAGGGAGAAAGAAGTGGGGGTTGGAAGACATACACACACTCACCCACACTTATTACAGATTTGCCCTCACTCGGAGGGATCGAATAAATATTACAGATTAATTAACTACGCAAGCTAATTAATATTACAAATTAATTTAATTAACGAATTAAATAAACTAAGAAAAGCAGATAAATCACCTCGGGAAACTCGCCGCCATGCGCAAGCTCCCTCTGTTTTCTTTCCTCTGCTCCTCTGGAGGCTGTCAAAACCTCAGGACTGCATCCCTGGACACTGGGGAGTGCCACCGGCTGAGTGGAATTACCACCGGCACTGGTGTGTGGCCATCGGCAAAAAATGGAGTTGTCGGCAGAGGAAAGATTGCCGGCCGGCACCTTACACTGCCGGTCGGCAGAGTGTTCCTGCAGAACCTGCAACTGGCAGCAACAGAGGACAAGGCAAAGCATGGCAGCACAATTCAAGGCATATATGCACCAACCATGTCCCTTATCATTGTATTGACTTAAAGGGGCATGTGCCTCGATTCTCGGACCACCAATCACGCATTTCCATGCATGATGGCCCAAAGAACCAAGTATGCAACTTTGATTTCAAATGCATGCAAACCAAATCAAACCAAAGTCCTAATCCCTATCACCAAATCAAGGGACAAAGAATGCATGCAAAATGCAATGCAACCTAAGCATACAAGCTAAGGATGCAACATGGCATGGTGACAAGCTTATGCAAGCATACAAGCAAACATAGGGACATGCAAATGGATGCAAAGATGGACTTATGCATGAATTAGGCAACTCTAAATAGGCCTAAAACAGTAGCCATTAATGCCCAAAAATGGAGACCAAAGCACATGCACACATGTACCTAATTGAAGGCCAACACTTAAGCACAAAGCAAGCAACATTCAAGCACACTTGAAAGAGGCATTCATGGACTAAAAGCATGCAACATAAGCTCTGAAAATCATGCTAATACATGGTGCCAAACCAAGCAACAAATTAAGCCAAGCATGCACCAAATGGCCTAAGTGTTCAAAGCAAATCAATGGGGTATTGGACTACACTTAACAAGACCAAACATGGCATGAAAGGAAGGACCAAAATCAGAGGTTTAGCATGTTAAAACAAAGCTAAAGGACTACTTAGATGGCATCTAAGTGACTCGAAAACAAAGACATGCATAAACACCGAAACATGGAGCATTGCTACACAAGCTTGAGAGGCATTAAAGATGCATGCAAGGCAATCAAACAAGCATGGAAATGGGACTGAAATGGCATATAGGATGATCCCAAATCACCAAAACAATGCAAAGATGCCATGCTACACATGCACATACCCAAGGCCAACAAGCCCAAGTACAAAGGAGCTATATCAAGCATGCCAAAATCAACCCAAACACCTATGGTCAGACCTAAAACATGGCAAAATATGCACATAATCTTCACAAGACTAGGCCTAAAACATGCTCCAACAAAGGCTAACAACCTAAGGCACATTAAGGCATAAACAAGGCATTACAAGGCAACTATGCTAAGCATGCATGGAGTACCAAAACCAACTTAAAATCATGTTATATTATGGATATATAAGCATGAAAAACATCCTAAACATGCTCAACACACACTCAAGCATAGGCTTCCTTAAGAGGCCAAAATATGCTCTTTTCAAGGACAACAAGGAGAGGGGGTGGCCCTCTCCTTCTTGGGACTTCAAGGCATCATCTTCACCACTGAAATCCCTCAAGATTTCAGTGGTGAAGAGACCCCAACACCAAAATCCCGGAGCTAGCACAAAATGGCCCAAAATGAGGCCTTTCAAGGCCTAAGGGGGGTCAACCACCTTCAAACAAAAAAACACTCTTAATAAACAATAAAGAGGGCCTAAAAACAGAACTTTTTTGTATTATACAATAAGCACAAAAACAGCTCTAAGATAGGTAGAAAATCAATGCAAAAATGGGGGAAAATGGGACTAGATTCTCACCTTTGAAGCCTTCTTCACAAATGGTGCTCCAATGGCCTCCTTTAGCTTGGATCCAACACCAAAACTTCAAAACCAGTCCTCTAGAACCTCAAGAGCCAAAGGAAGGTGAAACACTAGGTGTTTGTGTGCAATAGTAAGACACAAAACACCTAGTGCACAAATGAGAGGGAAAGAGAGATAGAAAATGTATCTAACTCAAACCCTAGAACAAGAGCTCAACAATGGCTGTTTTTTGCTCTCAAAATCTCTCAAGTCTCTAACCTCTCTAGCCAAGAGACAAGCCTCTCTCTATATGTCTTGTAAAGCTTACAAGACAAGCTTTTCAAGAGGGAGATCCCTCCATACACGTGTATGGAGGGATGCAAAAGCAAGACAGCTGTCTAAAAATATCTGCAAAAGCAGATGAACAGCAATCGGCCGGCCAAAAATGCCATCTTGGCCAAAAAGAGTGCCGACCGGCACAAAATAGTGCTGACCGGCAACAAAAGGTGCCGGCCGGCAATAAAAATTGCCGGTGGCAGCAAACACCAGCCGGTGGTCTCTAGCCACTGCCGGTGGTGGGTGGGGATGGTCTACAAGCCCCACCATGCCTCTCAAAGGCAAGACACAAGTGTTTGGTGCAAAACTAGACACTAAACGGTCGAGTTCGGGGATCCTGAGGCAAGGCGCGCGAGCCAAGACCTCCGGGAACTCCAAACGAACACAAACATGGAAGATCACCATGTGTTCAAACGGTGACGTCCAAGTCTTGAGGACGGTCAAAAATGGGGTGTCTACAGATCTAAAGCTTGTTTTAATTTTCCTTCAATATGAATAACTTTTGAACAGAGTAGAGCAAAAAGATCCTCCATAGAAATTGACTCTGCACGAGTTCAAATAGCCACTTTGACAACATCACATTTAGAAGGTAAGCTATTTAATGTAAGAAGAATATCTTCATCTTCCACAAATAATGAAGCAATACTCAACTGATTAACAATACTTTTGATTTTGCTCAAATACACCTCCATTGAGTCTGATTCCTTTGAAATAGAACTCAATTTGTTCTTTAATTGGTGGATATGAGACCTAGAGAGACAG
This sequence comes from Camellia sinensis, assembly GCF_055761805.1. NCBI lineage: Eukaryota > Viridiplantae > Streptophyta > Magnoliopsida > Ericales > Theaceae > Camellia > Camellia sinensis. The sequence goes on along the minus strand of NC_138969.1, from coordinate 162,783,729 downwards.
GTAAAACATTTGTCAAGAAATTGCCAAACCTGAGCACTCGTGTGAAGATGCAATATTGAAGTGAAAATCGCAAGAGAGAGAGAGTAGTAGTTATGCAGCTAAGTAGATCTGCACTGATCATCTTCCATTTAACAACTTCTAGATTTGGAACCTCCATTCCTGCAGCATTTTGCACTGTATCAACAGGACACTTCTTTGATCCATCAACAATTGTGAGTAGATTAGTTGCTCGAAACAGATTTTGTATTTGATTCTTCCAAATAACAAAATTCGAGCGATCTAGCTTCACTGTTACAAGAGAACTGAGATTTGACATCAGCAAATTGAGATTCGAAGGAATAGAAGATGACTCACTATTACAAGACAACTAAGATTTGATATCAGCAGATTGAGATACGAAGGAATGGAAGATGACTCCATTGATGGACTTTGAGGATTGCTCATTAGAGCTTCATCATGCTCTGATACCATGAAGAATTCTTGAAGTAGTTTTTGTATTTCTTCCTTAGATTATAATCAGAGATTACAATCTATATTTATACAGTATTTCAGTAACTAACTAACAACCTAACTATACCTCTAACTAACTACACACCATCTAACTAATGTTGTTACAATCTAACTAAAGCTGTTACAAAAGATTACAGTATACACCTGCAGTACATTACCCTTCATGGACCTCTTTCTTATAAAAAACAACGCGAATTTATAAAAAAAAAAAAACATTTATAAATCAGTAATATTATAAATTCAAACTTAATTATTTAAAAATTATTTTAAATTATCATCTTGTAAATTATATTTGTTCTACACATGGACTCTATACTACACAACTCATTCGGGCTAAATTGGGGACACCTAACGTGGGATTCATAACATTTTTCTTTATAAATAGAATTTTTGTACAATAAAAGGTCTCATAATAATGAGTACGGTTTCAAAAGAATAAGTCATTTTATAGATTGTATGATTTGAAATAAATGATGTGGGAGGCCAAAATGAGCTGCAGCTGAACAGCGCCAAGAGTTCTTTCCTGACCAATCAGAAGACTTGTCATTTGGAAATTTAGAGATTTAGTTCTTGATGAGCTGGGTCTAGCATGAGGGTTTAGGCCAAAAGTTCAGGACCAGAATTGGATCTAGAAAATTAAGGACAGGATCAGAGGAACAGAAAGCGCACCTTAGGGATAGACTCAGTCAATGCGTGTTCCTAAACTTTAGGCCCAAGTAACTCCTAGAAATCCATGCTAAGTGGAACACAATTCCTAGAGAAAAGGGGTTGACGTAAGGAGTGGAAGGAAGGCTAACAGCCCACGACGGCTAGTAGGAGTAGACTATAAATAAAGGTACACAATCACTTTCACCTGAATCTTTACTCACATATTCTACACTTTTGTCTGCTGTTTTATTTACTTAGGCATCGCAATGTCCCCATGCTACTTCCTAGCCAGACCCTTCATCTTTTTGTAAGTGATTTCAGGTTCAAAAACAAGACAACACAGTCGTAGCGCTGCCACAACCAAGTGGCTTGATTTTTACCCACCACAAATGAATATCACTTTTTTTATAATCATGTATCCGGATCAATTTATACACACCTTGACTAATCTCGGGGATAGATTGTATGATTTGGAATAAATAAATATCATTTTATTTTATAATTGGGTATCTGAACTAGCTTACGCGCACCTCGACTAATCCCAAGGACCACACCGATTTGTCTTCAAACTGTGGGTTTGTTTGATTAGCGATTTAAAATTTATAATCCACATTCAAAACTGTCTTGCTTCGCCATAGTTGATACACACATGTATGTATATGTATATTTTTGTACTTCCAATAAAATATCAAAATAAGAATCAACGTGAGAGCTATTTGAGATGTGGAATTTGTTACAATGCTCTGTTTGATTAAAAATAATAAAATAAATGATGGAAAGTGAAGCAAAAGAAAAGAAAATGAAAAAAATATATATATATATATTTTCTTGTATGAATTTGATTACGATGATAATTTTGCAAGAAAATAAGAATTCCAATTATAAGTAACTACTTTGATAACAAATTTAAACTTTTATTGTATTTTTCTGTGTTTTTTGCAAGAAAGTGGAAGTTTAGTTACCGTACTATTATGAGTTGCACAAGAAAATTTACTTTCTTGTAACTTTCACCATTTCATGCTAAACGAACTTAGATTTTTTTTTTTTTTAAATTTCTTGTAAAATTAGTTAATGTTACACACACACACGCATATATATATATATATATATATTATGTAAATTAGTGTTATATATTATGTAAAAATACTCGATAATTATTTCGAAAGTGTCCAAACCGTGATTTGTTTATGATAATGATTATTTTAATTTTATTTTCAAATCGAATCAATCATATCGCGCACACCCTAATGATGATCTCTCAATTTTGTATCTCATGGTTTGAAAAAAAAATAATTAATAATTTAGTATGAATACGTAAAAACTAAATACAATTTAAAATTAGTGAGGTTAAATTTGGTGGAGTTCTTTTCGGTTAATGTGATTTACCTACATTATATAAATCACATTTGTTTGGCTTCATAAGATAGAGAGGATTAATAATACGGTGTGATTGAGTGAGATCCCAACTCTCTGTCTTTCTCTCTATCTCTCTCTATCTTTCTCTCTCTCACCCACTCAGTAGAGAGCTCTCCTCTTTCTTTCTCTCACTCTCCACTCATCCCATACATCAATATTTATTAGGGAATTTACAAATTAGTAGTACTATCCTAAAATAAATATAGATTCATAAAAATAAAAAATAAAAAATTATGACTTTCATCATCAAAGTATATAAAGTTTACCATGAATCTATAATTATTTTTCAAAACTAACACTGATTTATTATTTCTTCATATTTATACATAAAACAATATAATTGAGAAGATTGCCAAATTTCCATTAATATAGTCACACCATATACCATCTCCACATGGCTCTTAAGATAAAATCCAATTGTCATTAATAAATATATTTTTCTATTTTATATTGACAGAAGATCCCAACATTCAGAAGTATAAACTTTAGATACATGTCTTTTTTTCAGTGTATTTCTAGTAATCTTCACATTCTTTGAGTTTCTATGCATATTTTTATATGCATTCGTCTTCCCAAAACTACCCATTGTGAAGTACAACCACTTAAGGGGCAGCCTCAGAAGGATCAACAAATGTTACAGCAGATATTGTCGTTGCTAGCATCCAAACAGAAGTAGCAACCCATGGAGTATGCCTACTTCCTTTACATCTTTCTCGTTTCAATAATTCAAATCATTTATTTTATAACCTCATTCATATATATCACTCATAAAAAAAAAAATTAAGTTGATCTGATAATCATAACGTGTTTAATTTATCACATTTATCACACAAAAATTAATATTATAGAATTGTTTAGTTATTTAGTTTTCTAATTTGATATGATGCAATTTTCTTATTTTATTAGTTTTAATTTTATTTCTTATTTTATTAGTTTCTTGTTCAATAATAATTAGGTTTATTATAAATAAAGATGTAAGCTTTAGGGCAAAGATAGCTTTTGATTATTAATAAAATTGTGAGTTGATATACTCTTTTGTTCTAACCTTGGATATTCTTTCAAGAATCAACCATTATTGAGAATTTATTCTCGGTATTCTTGGTGAATCAATGAGTCTAGAGAGGAATCTTACTTCCAGTATTCTTATTTGAATCAACGGATTTTAAGATTGTTACTATTTTGCGTTTCACACTGCATCAGTTGGTATCAAAGCTTGTGATGTTCTTGCACCATGCCTAGGACTTGTGATGGTGCTCAGGGAGATTTTCATAGAGGAGTATTAGTTAGCATTATGCTAGAACTTGATCGACAACGACCAAACAATAATTTAAAACAAGACAATTTAAAGCAGAACAACCAAGCAATTGTGAAATCGGTTCAAATGCCTCAAAAGAATGAGGACTTCTTTGAAACAACTAATAATTACAAAGTAAATAAAAAGTAATTTCATAATGAAACTACTGAAATTCACCAAGTTACAAACTACGAATTACAAAAGCAACTACTCTTATGATAAAAAGCGAAGTGTTGTTGAGTTTCATGATCCCCTTCTCTCTGGCAACTTTTGACTTTTATATCTTCTTATCTTTCTTTGGCTCATGATTGCATAATTCCCTGAATCCTACAACTATATATCACTGCCTAACTACTACAACTGCTCCTTTTCTTCTAAGCCTTCAAACCCAACTAGGTCTTCAACATCTCCTGTCAAACACATTTCCTCCATGTTGCCACGTGTCCCTCAACATTTTGGGCTTCTTATCAACAGATACACATGACCCTTTCTACAATCCACCAACTAAGTCCATGACTTAGCCTGATAACTGCCCTACCATCTGGTCCATCAAATGTACATGATTAACCCTCATAATGCCACTTGCCCATTTGACTGACGAATGACTCTTACTTTAACTTTGCCACGTGTCATTGCCTGATTGATCCACCTATCGACAGGAATTCGACAAAAATGCGTGCAAATAAGGAGGTAATAGATGATAGTTCTAACCTCCTGAGTTTTCATGGTGAAAGACCGATGAGAGATCATACATCGAAGAATTATCAAGATCACGTAAACCAAGTCACTAAAGAAAAAGATACAATTGAGTGGTCATTTACATTAAAAATTATTTCTGATCTAATTGTGGATTGGAAAAACCATTCATTGATGGAATTAATAAATGCTTGATCATATTTTGCCCGATGAAATAATGAACCAAAGTCCTGTAGCAAAAAACTTAAAAATAATAGGTACTTAAGCCATAGGTTCATTTTTTAATCTTTTGGGCCTTTATGCCCAAACTCTAATCTCTTTGGACCCAAAAGATATAATTTGTCCAAAGGAACGCTATTTGTTAAAATCAAATCAACCTATCTCTTGAAATCATCCAATTTGTCTATATGTTGAAAATTCACCAAGTCTAATTTCCTATCTGTTGAAATTCACCAAGCCTAGTGCTTTATCCGTTGAAATTCATGTGACATATGTCACTCATTCAACACCCTATCTATTGAATATCGCACATTTCTTTGTCTCACCACCACCACCTGCTGCCGTTGGCAACTTTTTCGACTAGCAAAATTTTCTGGGGCTAGTGAATTTTTCTGACAACTTTTCCGTCGTGTTCTTATCACCAAATAAGATTTTTCCTTGGATCTCATACCTGATATACTCATTAGGATGGACCTTTCACCAATTTTCTAAAAAATAATCAATTAAAAATTATAAACAAAATTTGGTGCCCTGTGGATAATCCATTATAGAAGACAAGTAAGAAAATACTATAAATAATTAATCTTTATAAGAGAAAATACTATAAATAATTAATCTTACTCTTATAAACAAAATTCACCATAAGAACTGATGCTAACTTTTTAAAGATAGAATAAAAAATTAAGGTTTTTTTGAAATTAAAATTTAATTAAATAGGGTATTTTACTAATTTATAATACTTATGGCTTTCTATTTCATTTTTGTAATCCTTTTAGGAACTAAATATGTTTGAATTAAATACTTTTAATAGATTCAATTGATAGTTTAGAGACTAAATAGACTTTGATTTATATAATTTAATAATTTAGTAGACTCAATTGATAGTTCAGGAACTACGTGGATAACTAAGGGTATAAAATGTAATAAACTCTAGTAATAAATAATTTCTTGACCACCGACGCAAAATATATATTTTTTAGGGGCATTACTATACAAGTCCAAAAAGTAAACCTAATTTTCAAACCAATGATATGACAATTAATTAGAATATCTATAGTAACACACTCTTTCATATCTTCTCAATTATCAACCAATCATATCACTTACACATTTTTTGGTCTAAAAAATGAGTCTAGAAAGTAGGATTGTATATTATTTTCCTATATTTTAGGGGTAATTACATTCCAGTGGATGTCAGGAAAAAAAATATATACATACTCATGAAAAGGTTTATAATTTTAATTATTAAAATGGGAGTTTTTTTTTTTTTTATAGTAAATATCATTCTTATGACTTATGTTCCATCAAACCCATATTTTGTTTAAGTATTTCATTAGATCCTATTTGGTGTAATATGACCAAATCACCCTTCCAACTTTTTGCCCTTATTTCTACTTTGAAACTAATTGTAGACTCCCCATTTTTGACTATCCTTACGACTTTGGCGCCACCGATTGTGCACCCAATGATAAATTTGTATATGTATGTCAAATGCTCTAAGTCCTTAGTAGAACGCCTCAGCTTTAAGTCTTAAAACCCCATGAGCCTCTTGCCTTGTTTTTGGACCAAAATAGCAATTTTTCAAGCCTAAACATCTTGGGACCTACAGACCCACTAGTATGGACTGCCAACCATTAATGTGGCCTGCCGGCCACTTGTGTTTGTTTTTTAGTTCTTTTTGCTAGTTGTGCCAGTTGTTTCCACAGATGCATACACTAGTCCATACATGTCTATATAGATATGTCTGATGTTGTCTCATGTTTTTCTATATGTAGAGAACCCTCTCTCACATTTTAAAACGTTAGAAAAATTTGGGAGCAAAAATATTTCTCTCTCTACAATTCTATCTCTCTCTTGTAAGTTCTTCACTCTTTGCCTATACACTCTAAACCAAACCTTGTGGTATTTGTGTTGAGGTGTTTTTGACCTTGCATTTAGCTCTTGAGAGTGTGTAATTATTGGTTTGTAACTCAAAAAGGTATCCCTTTTCAAGAGGTATAATTCTTAACTTGTTTCCCTTCTTTATTTTCCATCTTTTCTACCATTTTTGGACCATTTTTTACACTAAATTTCTGGGGTGAAACTTGTGGTTTAAGGCCATTAAGGGTGGAGGGGTGGATCACTCTTCTTTGCACCTAACTTCTTAAGCGTTTGCCATTGTGTTTCCCACCTTTCTATTAATTATTTTTTTGGAGCTTTTTACTACTGAATCTCAGAGGTTTTTCAGAGGCTAAAATCATGTTTTGAAGTCCCAAAAATGAAGGGGGTAGCCCCCCCTCCTTGTGCTTGCTTACTAGCTTAACTTGCTCCATGTTGTAACTTACTCTTTTAGCTTTTTCGACTTCAATTCCAGCACTGTTTTAGCCTGTTATAGGACTATTTTTTATGAGTTAGCTTCATTCACGCTTTGTATAGTATGTTTGTAGTGTAACGATCCTTATAGGTTTGGTGGTTTAGGCCTTAGCCACCAACCTATTTGAGTTGATAGCCTTTATTTCTTACTTTCCATACGTGTATTCCTCTCTAATCACCTCTGCAACATCTCTCTGTTGTTGGCTTTTTCTTTATTTTCAAAGTTGTTTCAAACTAATTACTTGTTTAAGTTTGAGATAGAGGTATTGTGCTTAATGGTTTAATCCCTTTGGGGGTTCATTACAAACGGCATGGTGTCTCTCTCATGCCTAAAACAACTCTTTGTTTGATGTTCATTTCCATTAGAGGACTTAAAGCTCATTATTGGACTTAAATGAACTAATAAATGGATGGTAATTAGAATAAAGTAATAAAATTGGGACTAAAAGTGATGCATGATAATAAAGCAATTTTGTGTTCAATCGGACGTTAATTGAACACATGGAGACTTGAGTTGCTTTATACTTGCTAGTGATGAAATGGTTCAAGTTTCTATAGTCAATTGTTTCCCTTGATCAATCCATGATAAGGAGGAGGTTTTGTTGGTCTTTCCTTACCATTTATTGAAATTGTGTCCCTTGATTCATAAGTCATCATGCAATGAAATTGCGCCGATTATTGGCTTGCGAATCAAGCCTACCCCTCCTTTTACCTGTTTGTTGATAAGGAAAGGCAGGGTGGACAAGCATCCCCTGAGAATACTCTGGTTTTTGCTCTGTTTGTCCTCTGCTGCTGCAGGAAAGAACCAACATCAGTGGCCGAGAGGTCACTTTTACTAGACGATAACCCATTGTTTGTGGCCGGCCGACCAATACTTCTGGTTTGCAGGCCACTTTTTCTAGGCAGACAATGTCCTTTTTCCAACAGAGCAGAGCAGAGAAGAGGCTGAGGTGGAAAACATATGTAATTTTCTAACTGTGCAACAGAGGCATTTCAGTAGCAAAATAGAGAGCATTATTGAGTGGAAATCCACATCCATGCATGAGCCATCCCTCGATTCTCGGGATCTATGAAATGATGTTGTAGTATTAATACTTTGTTCTTGGAATAGCGGGTTTGTAACTAATTCGTTAGAATAGCTAGCTAGTTTTGTGTTGTACTTATTTAATTAGTTAGAATAATTAGTTAAATTTGTAGTTGTAATAATTATTTAATTAGCTAGTATAGTTAATATATTTCATTTGGTTTGTAATAATTAGTTAATTAGGTAATTAATTAGCTAGTCCATTCATTCGGACCCTCTTGTGCGAGGGCCAAATTGTAATAACATGTATGTCTTCCAAGCCCACGTATTTCTCCCTTTTATGTATCCGCTTCTAATGGGTATTTTAGAAAATCATGCTTCATTTAGCATATTCCATGTTTACATCCACTTGTCTTACATGCATCGAGGCTCAGTTCAACATTCTAGCAAGCATTGTAGTTCAAAATACTTAGTTGAAAACGTGATTAAATCGCATGCTATCAAGTTGACTCACATGCCATAATTAGTAGCCGAGTCTATTAGTTACATATCGCATGTGTTGCATTAGTCATGTTGCATTAGTTAGGAGCATACATATTTTCTAACTCTTTTGCTTCTTTTGGCTCGCTTCGGAGTACTAGGAGAGCATTTTTGTGCTTTAGCATAACGTATGCGTGTGGTTGTTGCCATGTTTAGCATGTTTTCCATGAGACTAAGTGCTCAATTGCTAACTGCTTGAATGCCTGTGGATAAAAGCTAATTGCTCGAATTGGAACAATTTGAGTAATGTACATATGCGATCACTTTTTCAAGTGGTACATATTCGAAACAATTTTAAAACAAACATCAAATCAAAGTGTTTCAATTTTCACAAATTAGTCTATACTTGTGTGCGCATTACATAGTAAAGTTAGCCTAATAATCAGAACAAGAGCATAAAATATAAACAAGATTCACATCATGATTAGTAGAGGCCGATCTTTAATTGGGCGAGTGGGGTGCTCAATTTATGACATTCCCCTCTCGTACCTAAGTTCCCAAGCTGAGATAATCTTGGTGATAATGGACCCATGGCCTTTGGCATGAGTCATGGGTTTCCTAAATTTTTCAAAATATTTAAGTGGCGACTCTGTATCTGGCAAAGCAGTCCATTTTTGGCATTTTTGATTCAAAATTGATTTTCTAAAAGATTTGTCAGATTTGAACTCTTTGGTGTTTATCTATTTTACATAGCACTTGTGAGATCAGATTCAGAACCGCGGGAGTCCGAACTATAGGGCTAGTCGTATCTGAAAGGAGCACGAAAAGTCAAGCTATAGTTTCTGGCGACTTTGTTGGGGTGATTAGAGAACTTGACTCGAACTTCATGATGTGAATTTTTATCTACATTTATATGTTCTTTGCATTGCATTTGCATTGGTGCGCTTAAGTCACTGTGTTTGACATCTGCTATTCCTGTATGGTTTGCCGGAGGCTTATCCAAAAGCTTGCCGAAAGGCTGACCAGTTGTGGGCTCTGCCATGATGGGAACCCGACCCTTGGATCTGGACTACCATTGTACCGTTTGATCCTCCTTTCACTTCTCGGTGTTAGGTGTGAGAGGAATATTAGGTATTCTTGCTGAGGTACCCCCTTTGACCATTTGGCCTAGTTGTATATAGTAAAGCCTTAGTGACTGTTCCAAACTAAGACAGGATGCTCACCCAAAATATAGGATTGCGTGAAACCACTTGATTGAAATAGTAAAACCTAGTTCATGACAAAACTAGAACAGGGTAACCCTACCCCCTCATAGAGATGTTTTGGCTCTCCCTTAACTAGTATGTGCTTTATATTGAAATTGTACAAGAATATGCATAGCAGTTGCAAATTTGGTATTTGTTTTGGGGGGTTGAATTTAGTATGGAGTACAATCCTACAGTTTTGATCATGTCTATGTTGATAACATCTTAGCTGAGGTGTTGTGCGGTTTCTGATTACTGCTCTTTTGCTTTATTTCTTTTGCTAGGTAGCTTAAAACCATAGCTTCAGAACGTTTGGATATCCCCTAAGTACTCTGGACCTTAGTCAGAAGACTTTGTAAAGCCAGGGATCTTGTTCGAGGACAACTCGTGCTTACTTCACTCCTACCGGTTACATAACGGAGGAGAATCGGGCAGAGTTCACCAGGTCAGTTCTTACAACAGTCACCCATCAACTCGGCTGTGTCCAGTCAAGTTTAGGAACTGTCATCTACTTCTAGCCCAGCACGAGATCACTCACATATTCCTATGGCACAGTATCCCCCAATCAATGTGGAAGAACTGATACACCATCTGCAATAGACAATTGAGACCCTACAGCAAGATGCAGCCCGTCAGGCCGAGGTTATAACCAGGCTACAACAACAGCAACCACAACCAACTATGGCCTCTGCATCTCATGCACCTACCGCGGGTATCCCAGCAATCCAACAAAGCCAATCCCAACACAAGCCTCCAAAACCCTTGTTTATTAGATCGAGGCTTCGTTTGAGTTCGAGGTTGACCCAACTGTACTCAAGGTTAATAAACTGGAAAAGTTATTCAAGAGAGCACAAGGGTTAACTCCATCCCGGACATAGAGGACAGGTATACTGATTCTGCAGTTACATTGCTAGATTTGTTCAAAATGTCGCGCATTGATCGATTCGATGACTCCGAGGATCCGGTGGTCCACTTATGTTTGTTTCTGATATCTTATGGCCGATGGGTTAACTAGACTACAAAAGATGTCTCTCTTTGGCTGAACCATGTTAAGTATAGCGGCCATATGGTATGCTAAGTTGGAAGATTCCGTCAAACAAAATTGGGAGGAGATGGCTGAGGCCTTCATTACTCAGTATTGTTACAATACACAGATTGAGGTCACAACTCATGATCTCGAGGTAACTCGCCAAGAACCGAAGGAGGGTTTCTCTGAATTTGTGACAAGATGGAGAGCCAAAGCCTCGATAATGACCATAAAGCCTTTCGAGAATGATCAGATCATTATGGTTGTTTGGAATCTACATGGAAAACTGTTGCAGAAAATGATTGTGCTCCCGTTATTTACCTTTACAAAACTTCATGAAATGGGAGTGCAAATCGAAGACGCCATAAATTAGGGGCTTATTGTAGATGAGGAGGAGCAGGCAAAAAGGTCGTTTGTTCAGAGTTCTATTGCTACCGATGGTAGCACAGCTGCGAGGCCGTCAGACGTAAGTGTTGTCACCAAAACCAAGATTGTCGACTCATTTGCCAACACAAGCTCACAGACATCATCTAACCCTACCCGATCCCAGAGGACCTTTAACCAACTGTACATGACTCTTTCTCACACCATGAAGATGCTAGTCAAGAAATGGCACCTCAAACCTTTAGAACTTCGCCCACTGCCCGATCCTTTTCCACCCAAACACAACCCTGCAAAATACTGTGCGTTTCACCAACAACATGGATATGACATCGACTAGTGCTTTCAATTGTGTCGTGAGATTCAGGATCTCATTGACAATAAGGTGATCGCACCACCTCAAAAACCAAACGTAACCACAGATCCACTCTCAGCCCATAATCAAGTCCCCCCACCTCGACATCTTAACCTGATCCATACATTAGCCACCTTTTATGACCCCAGCATGTATATTACTCCCTCCCACCTACCAAAACCAACGTTGTTCATTCTAGAAAGTGTAGATCTATGCATAATGGACATGTCCAAACTTCAACCCAAGGCTGTGGTGATGAGAGTTACAATGGAAGGAGAGTCGACCTTAGAAGAAGGTACTAGTCTGATGCCAGAGTGTCCTGAGGACTTATCGGTTAGAGTGTATGATCCAAGTTTCTATATTGTGTCAATTGGTCAAATTAAGCCTGAATTAGTGCTGCCAACCTTGGTAGACATTAATGTGGTCAGGGAAGATGGCCCGAGCTAGGGGTTGGATGATTTGGCAGACCTCGAAGAGGATTTGGACAACCTGTAGTTCTTTGATGAACATGATTAAGGAGATGTGCAGATCGGTGGTTCGATCTGAACAGATCAACCGACAATAATGGATGGCTGAGTGATAAGCCAGACAAGGAAGAAGAAACTAGAATAAAACTAGAGGGAAAAGAAGCAGAGATAGTTGTAGTAGCCGAAAAAGCTGATGAGAAAGAAAAGCTGCCAACGAATGCTGATGTGGAAAGCCCAGCCCAGCCCAGGAAGTGGGTTCTATGAACACCGTAAATACTGTATAGGAAACTGCACTGAGGCAGTTTGAATAAGAGTAATTAAAGATAGACGGGAAACTGTAAATTCATAACACCCTATGGGGGACACCTATGATGTGAAGGTGATACAAGCAGAGCCAGACAACTGTTTATCGGCCACTGATGGTAAATGGTGGGATGATAATGATCTGCATCTGGTTCATACTAAGAAAGATTAGGACAATTGCATTCCAGGCAATATGTGGTATGCCAAGGAAATAGACCATCTAATAAGAAGTGGGTGGTATTTTAAGCCGCTACACCTAGATCAAGCGGAGGCATCTGGAAAGGACTAAGAGGCCGAGAAACAGAGGGAGAAACAACTAGAAGAAGAGGCAGTATTGAAATAGCTCAAGAAAATTCAAGCTGATATCTCCGTCTGGGGTCTTCTCATGGCCTCACGAGTATACCAACAGGCAGTATTGTTGGCAATGGACAAGGCTAAATTGTCCATTGACACCACGCCCGAGCAGCTTGTGGGTTTGGTCTTTCCAAGTGGTGCTAGGCCAACGCTTACTTTCTCTAACAAAGAGCTACCGCCGGAGGGCTCGGCTCATAATAAACCATTGTGTATATCTGTGGAATGCAAGGAGAAATAGGTGTTAGTGGTGTTGGTGGATACCGGTTTGGCCATTAATGTCTGTCATTCCCGTACCGCCTATGCAATTGGCCTCAAACCAATGGACTTTGTTCCCACATCCCAAGTAATACGGGTGTATGATAACATAAGTAGAGAGGTCATGGGTACGGTGCAAGTGAGAGTCCAGGTGGGCCCATCAGAGCAAGAGATCTAGTTTCATGTCTTAGATGTGCCGACTACCTTCAATTTGCTGTTAGGGAGGCCCTGGTTGCACCATGTGAAGGTCATCTCTTCTACTCTCCATCAGATGTTGAAGTACCCTCACGGAGGAGGAGTGACAATTGGTTTTGGGAATTCATCCATCCATCCGCCGCTAGAGGTGACTATGCCAGTGCTAGAGATCAACCATGGCGACGAGGACGTATTCCTCTCAGGATTCACTATGGCTGAAGCCCGGGTAGTACAGACCATTCTAGCCGTAGACATAGGCATGTATGTCAGTGCCCAATCCATCTACTTCATGAACAAACTGCGGCATGTTCCAGGAATGGGGCTTGGAAGGAGTGGTTGGAAAGGTGTTGCAGTATTGATAGATGTGCCACACAACCCACATGCCTTTGGATTGGGCTATGTGCCCACCAAAGAGGACTGGATCAGAAAGAGGGAAGAAATGAGAGGCAGAGCCAAGGCCAAGCAAGCCAGAAAACATTATGAACTCATCCACAGGCCAATTCAAGGAACACTGAATGGTCGTTTTGTTCAGGAATGAAAAGACTTCCCTTTCTGTGCTTTCCCGAGCCTTGGGTAAATTCCTTGAAGCAACGTGTCCCCGGGTTTGAGATTTTCTTTGACCATCAATTGTAGGACAATGATGATGAGGAAAGGGCTGAACTAAGCATCAAAGCTGAACAGAGCACGGAAGGTGAGTTAGATGACAATGAACCTAGAGTAGGGGCAGCAGTGGCTAGTCTTCTGACAGATCCTGCGGCCGACCTAGAGAACTTGGAAGATAATTTTACTATCTCCATGATCGAGGAAGAACCGAGTGTGAACACAATCAGCGGCATTTTGGATGTATTGGGAGCACAATCTCTTACTCGGCAGCTGGAGGAGGGCTATGTGTCCAATTTTGAATCGGGTGATAACCTAGAATCTGATTCCACTAAGTCTGTGGGGTCGGGATCAAATTCAAGTTCTTCTGAGTCTGAGTCTGATATTTCTGGGGGTGGTAACCCGGATACCAAAGTCCGGTCTAGGTCTTCATTCAACTTTTCTTTTGAGTCTGTAATCGAAGATCTGGACCTTTTGAATGAAAACTCTGCAGATTCTGTGTACTTTTCTGTGCCATTGGTTTATTGTATTGACCAAGATTTTCAAAATCTTAACGAAAACGAAGGGGAAAAAATTCCTCTAGCATTGAAAAACTTGATTAATTGAGAGGAGGAGAGGTTTGCTAAACCCTGTGCTGATGAAATCATTGCCATTAATGTGAGTACTGAGAAGGATCTGCGCTTGGTCCAGATCGGGTCCACGTTATCTTCGGAGGAGCGCGAGCGTTTAATCACTTTATTAAAAGATTTCAAAGATGTTTTCGTGTGGTCCTACGAAGACATGCCTGGAATCGATCCTAAGATTATACAGCACCGGATTCCTTTTGACCCCAAGGCTCGACCAGCCAAGCAGAAATTGTATAGAATTCGTTCGGATTGGGTGCAGAATATCAAGGAACCGGCCACCAAGCAGATCGAAGCAGGTTTCTTATCAGTATCTAAGTACCCGACTTGGTTGGCCAACATCGTCCTAGTGCTGAAAAAAGATGGTTGAATCCGGGTGTGTGTAGACTTCCTGGACTTGAACAGAGCTAGTCCGAATGATGACTTTTCTCTACTACATATTAATGAGTTAATGGATTTTACTGTGGGCCATCCATTGTTATCATTTATGGATGGTTTTTCTAGGTACAACCAGATTCTGATAGGACCCGAGGACAAAGAGAAGACCGCATTCACTACCCCGTGGGTTACCTAATGCTACCGGGTTATGCCATTTGGGTTAAAAAATGCTGGAGCTACCTATCAAAAGACCGCAACCACCATTCTACCTGACATGATCCACAAAGAGGTTGAGGTGTATATAGACAACATGATTATCAAGTCCAAAGAACGAAAGGGCCACTACACTACGCTGGAGAAATTTTTTCAACGGATCAGGAAATACAGATTGAGGTTAAACCCGTAGAAATGCACCTTTGGTGTAATGGCGAGAAAAATGCTAGGCTTTTTGATCACACAGAGGGGAATTTAATTAGATCCTTCCAAAATCAAGGCCATCTTAGAAATGCCACCACCAAGGACCGAAAAGGAGGTGCGTGGCTTTTTGGGTAAAGTACAATTCATAAAACGGTTTATTTCTAAATTAACCTTGACTTGTGAACCACTATTTGGTCTCCTAAAGAAAGGGGATAAATTCCGATGGGATGATCGATGTCAATTTGCCTTTGAACAAGTTAAGTAGTACCTCCAGAATCCGTCTGTGTTGTTGCAACCGGAGCCAGGGAAACCTCTGATTCTGTGCTTGTTAGTGACAGATATAACCATGGGATACATGCTCTCATAGGAATTTGAAGATATGGTGGAGAAAGCCATCTATTACTTGAGCAAGAAAATGCTAAGCTATAAGACCCAATACACTCCTTTGAAGAAAGCTTGCCTAGCCTTGGTATGGGCTACCAGGAAATTGAGGCACTACTTGTTAACTCACTCTGTAATCCTGGTTTTAAGATTAGATCTCGTCAAATGGCTTTTTGAGAAACCAGTGCTTACAAGCAAGCTGGCTCGTTGGTTGCTTCTTCTCTCCAAATTTGATCTCAAATATGTCACCCACAAGTCAGTTAAAGGAAGAGTATAGCAGAGTTCCTGGCAGACCACTCGGTAGAAGGAGATGAGGTAGTGGAATACTTGTTCCCAGATGAAGACATTCTACAAGTTAAAGAGGAAACTTGGACCATGTACATTGATGGAGCGTCCAATCAGTACGATTATGGGATAGGTGTGTTGCTGATAGCACCCAATGATTCCCATATACCTTTAGCCTTCAAACTTTGGTTCAAGGTGCCCAACAATAAAGCAGAATATGAAACATGTATTGCTGGTTTAGAAACTGCCCTAGAACTAAGGGCAATAAGATTGGATGTCATTAGGGACTCGAACTTGGTTGTTTCTCAAGCAAACAGAGGCTGGAAAGTCAAAGAAGAGAAGATGAAAGTTTACCATCAAACCTTGGATGTTTTGATTCCTAGGTTTGAAAAGTTGACATTCATTTATCTATTAAGAGAGAACAACAGGTTCGCTGGTGCTTTAGCACCTCTATCTTCTATGGCAGACATCCCACTTGGAGTTCGGATGCATCCAATTATCATTGAACAGAAATACATGTCGGCTTATGAAACTATTGTCGCGATAGAAGAAGTGCAAGACAAAAAGTCATAGTATTACGATACTTAGAAATTCATGGAAAAGGAGACGTATCCACCAGGGGCAAATGCCAAGGACAAACGGGGAATACAGCGTATAGCCGTCCAATTTATCATTTGCGAGGGTAAGCTGTATAAAAAAGGTCATCTGGGAATGCATAAGTTGTGTGTAGAGGAAGAGGCATCGAAGCGCCTTATGGAGGCTATCCACAGTAGAGAATGCAGAGCACATATGAATGGTGTGATGCTAGCCCGGGAAAATCCTAAGACAAGGCTATTATTGGTCCACCATAGAAGAGGATTGTGTTGGTTTTGTGCGGCGCTGCCACAAATGTCAAATCCATGCTAATCGCATTAATATTCCGCCTTCAAAGCTTTACAACATGACTTCGCCATGACCTTTCTCAGTCTGGGGAATCAACATTATCGGTGTTGTCTCACCAAAAGGGTCGAATAAACATGAATATATCTTGGTGGGAATTGATTATTTTACAAAGTGGGTGAAAGCTCAGTCCTATGCAGTGTTGAGGGCATCGCATGTGGCCAAATTTATCAGAAACAATATCATCTGTCAGTACGGAGTCCCAAATGAGATCATATCAGATAACGGCTCCCACTTTAAGAAAGAGGTGATAGACTTGTTGGAGAAATACAACGTGGCTTTTTATAAATCATCCACATACAAGTCACAAACCAACGGAGCTGTTGAAGCCACAAATAAGAATATCAAGAAAATTTTGCAGAAGATGATTGAGACCTAAAGGGACTGAACAGATAAACTGTCATTCGCACTTTGGGGCTATAGAACTTCGATCCGGACATCTATAGGAATAGTTCCTTATTCTCTCATCTACGGGATGGAGGCTACTCTGCCAATTGAAATTGAAATCTCGTCGTTACGAGTTATGGCTGAGTGTCAGATAGCGGAGGCAGACTGGGAACAGAGTAGATTTGAGGAGTTAATGTTGTTTCATGAGAGAAGGCTAGAGGCATTGTATCATGTTCAGGGCTACCAGCGCAGAATCGCCAGGGCTTTAACAAGAATGTTAAGTCCAAGAATCTCAATGAGGGAGATATGGTACTGAAAGACAACCGAGCTCTCATCCATGACCTTAGGGGCAAGTTCATACCCAACTAGACTGCTCCTTATATTATCAAAGCTATTTGGTCAAGAGGGATGGTTATTCTCATAGACTTAGATGTCTTGGAATTTTCACAGCCGATCAATATGGACAAGTTGAAGAAATACTACCCCTGAGAGGCTTGCTCGGCCGAAAACTCGGAAGGGCGACCTAGGCAAAAGTAGAGCATGAAAAAATTAGAAATAAAGAAAAACTAAGCTCGCAAGGTTGAAAACCGTAAATGGCTGCTTTGGCAAAAGTTAGAGCGTAAAAGGAGAGAGTTAATACTCGAGTGAACCTGAACCAAACTACTTAATGCTTGATTTCTATCTTTGGGATACATAGGCAACTTCATCCTGAAGTTTGGCCGTAACCATCTCCAACTCAACTGTCCTGTCCGTTTTTCTGATCAGGCCATCTCAGTTCATCATCTGTTAGTTCGGTTGTGATCTTCATTTTAGGAAGAAAAACAAGGTACAATGTAGAGTAGTAGTGGTATTCAAGCAAGGGCAGTTATGATTTGCCGATTTGGGGTTGTACATCTTGAGGATCGATTCTGTGTGTGTCAGGTAGTGATCATTTTCGAAAATGATTTTGGAAAGTTTTAATAAAAGTTGAGTTTGTTCAAAATTTTACTTCTTACAGCTTAGACCATTTTTGGGACCAAAAGGAAAATTTTTAGTGCTCACAATTTAATTTCATTGATTTCAACACAAATACATTCTCCAACTGTCTAATACAAATCAAATTTGCTTTTACATCATAAAACTTGAAAAGAAAGATCAAAGAAATAAACTAGGGGCATAGGTGAGTCAAGTGCTCCTGCATCCTCTGCTCGTGCTTGCGGAAGCTTTTGTAGCCAAAGTGGGCTCGACTTGTGCCTTATCCTCGAGCCAAGACAAGCACTCGCCAAAAAGGGCATGACTGAAACTAGAGACAAGGGCTAGAAGCTCTCTCGTCCTCCAGGCAGTGAGGTACCTAGCCAAGTGTGAAGCACAAATCGGGAATAAAGCCGAGTATTCTACCCCCTCCTCTGGGCAGGTCTGATCATGTCCAAACTGGCATCTAAACCAAAAAGAAAAGTAGAACACACAATGCGTGAGGCCAATCAACTGTATGCCAAGCTGTCGGGTCATGCTGTAACTCATCTTAGTCAGATTAAGTTAGGGGCAACGCCAAGCTATGTCAGTTGCAGACCTACTACACATTCAATTGCACCACCATCCTTCATTGGGAAAGTCCACTAGTCGTTGGTGAAAGAAATAAGCTCGAGTTAAGTACTCGGGACAAGGGTTCACCACCTTCAGCTTATCCATGAGCCATACCTGGGGAGGGATAAAAAATAAGAGAGATTAAAGAATAGAGAGATGTGCATAGAGAGAAAAGTAAAGAAAGGGCTTTGAGAAAACATAGAGCATGAGTGCCAAGTGATGTGCGAGGCATATATCAAAAATGGTGGGAAACAATACCTAAAGAAATAGTGAACTCCCCGCAAATCTGGTAGTCTCTCACCGATGAAAAGCATCTAAGCCCATTAGGGTCTTGGCCAACATCAAACCGATACAACTCTTGCCTTCTTTCAGACATTGGGCCACTTCGATCAACTGAATGCTGGTTCCGCCGTAACTAGGGGCAAGAAGGAAATACACAAGTATACATAAACAGAGGAATATGTTGCCGAAAACCTTGCCAGAGAGGATCACCTCTATCACCGATGTCAGAAAATCGATGAATCAAGTTGGGTATATCTAGCTCTCCGTCATGGGCCAACGATCGAGCTTCACGCAAAGTGAGCCCACACATTCGTCCCAAAGCCTGGGCATGGCCAAAATGGGCTTGAGGCATGGTTTCTTCATCTCGCCAGGTTTCCATCAATGCACAAAATTCTTCAAGAGTCGGGCACATTTCTTGTGTTCTGAAGCGAAATACATGCATAATTAGGTCTTAACATTGGGCCATGGTATGGAGGAACGGAAAGCAAAGTGGAGTATGGCCTAACCAAAAAAACGCGTTTATGTCGAAACCTTAAAATTTACCTTTTCCATGCCGTCTAAAGTGGCTACTCAGTCCACGAGCTTCTCAGCAAGGAATATCTCCATATGTGGAAGAAACAACAGCAAAAATAAGGTTCTAGTGAAAAAATCATGAAAAAAGACCTTTTGAAGAAGATAGGGCTATGAGTGGAGGCCAACTGTCAGTTTTTTGGTGGATCCATCACAAGTGGCCGGCCAACCACCTTTTGTGGCCGGCCGTCCACCTTTTTCTAGCCTACCGTCCACTTGTGGGTCTGGCAGTTTTGGCAGTTTGGTTTTGTCTTGGTCTTTGTGTTTTGAGGTCTTATTTTGAGTCTTTTGGTTTTAGCAAATGTGCATATTTGTGTTTGAGTTGTTTTTGATTTGTTTATTGAGTTGTATTTTGTATTTTGGTCGTTGGTTGACTCATTACCCAATTAAGAATATCGTGCCAATATAAGTTTTTATTTTTGGTTTCAAATTCAACTCCATTTTCATTCTATGTAAATGTGGTGCTCATGATACAAAAATAATAACTTTTTTCATAAAACTGCAGGGTTTTCCCCCAATCATTGTTTTTACAAAAGAAAGTACAAGTTTTCAAAAGCAAAAGTAAAAGCCTATCTGAAGCTATACATATGCTGAACTACCAAAAATAAAAGAAACTAAGCAAAAAGGTACAAAAATCGGCGCCAATCATCTCAAGCTCGAGAGGTCCTCTTCGTCCTCTTCCTCAAAGGGGACTCAGGGGCACTGTCTCCGCCAGCATCGCTATTAGAATCAGACTTTGACCCAAAGCCAGTCTCATCATCTTCGCTCCCTGCCTCAGAGCCAGCCTCGGCGTCATCTCCGCTCCCTAACCCCGAGCCAACATCATCACCCCCATTTTCAGAAGACTCAGAATGTCGGCTCACTGCCTCTTTAGAGTCGCGGATCTTAGTATCATCCCCGCTCAATACAGGCTCGGACTCACTGCACTAGCTCCGGGCACCCCTGTCTCTGCCTCGACCTCGGAGCTTATCTCGGCCGCATGCTAAGGCCTGTCTACCTCTCCTCCCTGTCGCCGGAGGAGGTGCCACTGGTGTCGCAGTTACTAGTGTCCTCAGTACAGATGGGATCTGTAGCTCGACTTTTCATGCCCCCTTTCAGAAGACGAATAATCCCTACAGTATCTAACTCCCGTAGTTCTGAATTTGATTCCACAAGTGCAATGTGAAATAGATAAACGCCAAAGGGTCCAAATCCGACAAATCTTTTAGAAAATTGATTTTGAATCAAATTACCAAAAATGGACTGCTTTGCCAGATACAAAGTCGTCACCTAAATATTTTTGGGACATTTAGGAAACCCATGACTCGTGCCAAAGGCCACGTGTCCATCATCACCAAGATTGTCTCGGCTCGGGAACTTAGGTACGAGAGGGGAAGGTCATGAATTGAGCACCCTTGCTCGCCCGATCAATGATCGGCCTCTACTAATCATGATATGAATCTTATCTACATTATACGCTCTTGTTCTGATTTATTAGGCTAGCATTACTATGTGATGCACATACATACAAGTATAGACTAACTTGTAAAAATTGGAATTTCATGTTTGTTTTGAAAAGAGTTT
This sequence comes from Camellia sinensis, assembly GCF_055761805.1. Lineage (NCBI taxonomy): Eukaryota > Viridiplantae > Streptophyta > Magnoliopsida > Ericales > Theaceae > Camellia > Camellia sinensis. The sequence goes on along the minus strand of NC_138969.1, from coordinate 162,762,521 downwards.
GTAAATGTGCCACTCGAAAAAGTGGGCTTAAATGTACATGAATCAAACCATCCCAATTCAAGCAACTAGCCTTTATCCGCAGGCATTCAAATAGTTTATAAACACTTAGCCTCATGGTGAACATGCTTTGACATGACAACAATCACACTCGTGCAATTATGCTAAAGCAAATAAAAGCTCACCTAGTACTCCAAGCCAAAAAGATGGCAGAATTAGAATAATGCATGATCGTAACTATGCCATATGACTAATGCAACACATGTGATATACAATTACTAGGCTTGGCTATTAATATGGCAAATGAATCAATTTGATAGCATGTGGTCTAAGCATGTATTTAAAGATTGTTAAACTAACAACGCAAGTTAGAATGATGCGCTAAGCCCAATGCATGCAAGACAATGGATGCAAGGCGTGAGAGATGCTAAACGAAATATGATGCCCTAAACTAACCAACATAAGCTAGTAAATAAAAGGGAGAAAGATGTGGGGCTAGAAAACATACAAATTATTACAATTGCTTGCCCTTGCGTAGGAGGGTCTGAACAGCTAACTAGATAAACTAATTAACTAGCTATTACAAAACGAAATGAATAAATTAACTAAGCTACTTAACTAGCTATTACAACAAATTAATTAACTATTTTAGCTAACTAATTATTACAAGACAAAATTTGAATAACTAGTTTAGCTAACTACTTATTTACAACACTCTACAAAATTATAACTAGTTGCAACTAATTAACTACAACAAATATTTAAGCTAAGTAATTAGACTAAAACAGCCCCGGGGAGCAAGGAGTGCTCATGCATGCGCAGATTTCCTCCCGAAAAAGCCAATATTCTGCTTCCAAGAAGCCTACTGCTGGATTTTGCAAAGGTTGCCGGTAGGCTAGAAGTGGTGGCCTGCCGTCCCCAAATGGTGGTCTGCTGGCCACTGATGGTTGGTTCTTCCTACTGCGACAGAGAACAAACAGAGCAAGCACAGGGTATTCTCAAGGGTTGTTTGCACAACTTACCCCTCCTTATCATTAAATAGCTTAAAGGAGTGGCAAAATTTGATTCACAAACCATCAATGGATGCGATTTCATTGCATGATGGCCTATGAACCAAAGGGTGCAAGTTCAATAAATGCAACAAATAAGACTCTCAAACCCCCTTCCTATCATGGATTGATCAAGGGAAATGGTTGACAATGACTCTTGAACCGTTTACATCACTAACAAGTATGAAATGATTCAAGACTCAAGGGTTCAATTAACGTCCGATTGAACCCAACCAGGTTATTATCTTGCATCATTTTAGTCCCCAATTTTATTACTCCATTTTAAATTACCAACCATTCCTTAGTAATTTAAGTCCAAAGGCGAGCTTTAAGTCCTGTAATAAAAAGAAGCATCATACCAAAAGTTGTTTTAGGCATGAGAGAAGTGTCATGCCGTTGGTAATGAACCCCCAAAGGGATTTAACCATTAATCATAAGACCTCAATCCCATGCTTTAAACAAGCAATTAGTTTGAACTAACTTTCAAAGCAAAGCAAAAGCTAAGAAAGGAGGGAGGTTGCAAAGGTGATTAAGGGTCCTCTATATATAGAAAAACATCACATTCCCTCGGAAATATTAATACATACACGTGTAAAAGGTGCATGCATCTATGCCAATAGTTGGCGCAGCTGGCAGAAAAATATCTACAAAACACACTTGTGGCCGACAGCCAAAAGCAGTGGCCGGCAGGCCACAAGAGGTTACAGGCTTAAAAAACTCTGGTTTTGGTGAAAAAATAAGGCAACAGGTGTGTAGGGTTTGAAGGCTCCAAACTGTGGCATTTTGCTGAGGACTTGAAGCACTTAACAAGCATATACACTCATCATTTTGGTGTGCAAGTGATGACATCCAAGTCGTAAGGGCAGTCAAAAATGGGGTGTCTACAGGATCTGGAAAGCAAGTGTTGACATATCAGATATAGTATATGTATGTGAAATGAGTGCAAAAGGTGCAATATGAGTACAGTGTGTCAGTACAGTAAATTAGTGCAGTGTAGGGTGGTGTGAATGTTACAGTATGCGTATCAGTGTACTAGTGGGAATGTAATAATGTGGTGCACAACAGTGTGAGGTTGCAGTGAAATGTATATGGAAAATAGAGAAAATACCAGGATACCGTGGAGATCAAGCAAAGTCTCTCTCCTCTACACCATGCCAATCAGAGAAGCAACCAGCTGGAGCAGGCCCTCTGTGTACTCAGTTAGTGCCTAAAAGTGCATTTGAATAATCAGTATCTAAAGAATTAATATCTAGAAAGGGAGAGTTCAGTTACAAGCTGTAAAATGTGGTTCATACCTGAGGTGCACCACGTGCTCTGACATACCCATGCCCTGCCTCAGGTGGCTCTATCGAAATCTGATAGGCTGACCCGGTCAACTGCCAACATGTAAGCGCAATAGGAATCACTAGCCAACCAACAACCTGCACAACGGGAGGGCCCTCCCTAATACCGACCTCAGTCTCCTGAGCAGCCTCATCTGCCAAGAGAGCACCTGCTACATCGCTTGTGTGAACGCCCATCAGAGGGGGCATGAGATGAGTCTGGATGAAAGTCGCATAATTGCCCTCCGCTCTAAAATAATTGGCATCCAGTCCCACCATAAATTGAATAATAGCCCCGGCTGGGAGGCTATCGGTTGTCCTCATGGATGCTGAAGGTGGCATAGGAATGACTGGAATGGGTGAGCCCAGAGTCTGGGGTATGAAACGCTCATCCAAGAACCAAGCTCAGCAAACTGGGCCCTCCAGTAAAATACAAAATTGAGAGGTGGCCCAAGCCCCAATATCCTGGTCCCTCACACCAGCTAGTATCATCACCTAGGGCTGCCACATGATTTGCGAATAAAGAATGTACAAATTGTTAGTTACCATCAGTTGTCGAAGTATGAATCAAAACAGTAGTAAAGCAAAAATGACTGTGAGTTTCGGATTACCTCATGGGCAACCACTGTATTGAAATATTGGTGGTAGAAAGCAAATGTCATGTCATCGCGGCTCCAACACCGGTACCGATCGTCATATCGCCACGAGTAAGACACGACGGGAGAGATCTCATCCATTAGCTCTGGAGCGAGAGCCGGGAAATAGACGTTAACCCATAACTACAAGAAAAGGTCAGCAGAAAGCATAATGTGTCAACAGATGTGAAACAGAAAGTGCAAAGTAGAAAGCACGATACATGATCAGAAATGAAATAGAAAGTGCAAAGCAGAAAGCACAAGTTGTGAATAGATATAAAACAGAAAGTGCAAAGCAGAAAGCGTAATGTGTCAACAGAAAATGCAAAAGTAGAAAGGTATGGTGCATACCACCCAGGCTCTCTAACATCCTTCGACCCGCTCTCCCGTTATGCGGGAAGGGGAACTCATATAGTCATAGAGTGTAGCGAGGCTGGCTCCACCCTAGACGTAGAACTGAACTCGGGGCAAGGTCACGAGGGCGCTCAATAAGTACAAACCCACGGTGTTTCACCTGTTCGTAAACAAGGTGGTATTGAGTAGGAACATCAAGAAGCCCCGGACGTACTACTCTACCTCCTCTGGTGTCTCGGGCTCACTCCCGAGGAAGTGCTCAGGGAACCAGCTGTATCTCACCATCGTTGGCAAGTATAGAGGTGGGCGCGCTCCAAGCAGGTAGATCCAAGCTGCCTCTCACTCACCCATATCCATGTTAAAGCAGATCAGATCACTCCCTACTCCTAAACCTGTGATCATGGAGAAGTTGTAGGGAGTCATCGTCATCTCCCCAACGGAAGAGATGTGGAAAAAGTTAATGGTGTCTCACCACCTCTCTACTAACGCTCCGAGTAGAGCCCGGCTCGCCATATGTCGTGATAGTCTGGTGTAAAATAAGCAGAAGCCGATCTTATCAACAAGATCACAAACCTCATGAGGGAGCTCATTGTACCAGTCTCTCGCTGTCACTGCCCCATATCCCCTGTAAGAACGGGAGTCCCCATGTGGCAAAGAAAAAGTGAATCAGATGAAAGACAGTGATAAAAGAGCATTTAGATGAAAGGCAGTGTAAGAAATACAATCAAATGAAAAGCAAGAAAGCATGAAAATAAAGTTTGTGCCTCAGAAGCGCCATAGGACAGGTGGGAGTACGACTCTCTCAACAAAACGTCCTCTAGCATGCCACCAGCAAAATCATCAAAACACATCATCCACCGGGCGCCAGCATGTGCATGCGAGGGTCATAAGTGACCGGATCAAAGGGCTGTGTCCTCAGTGGTAATGGCTCAGGCTCGAGTCCTGGAGCGAACTCTGCCTCAAAGTCGGCCGCAATGCCCTCTATCGCCTCGTCGGCCTCGGCAATCGCCGGCTCCTCGACCTTGACAGGGGGCGATAATGGAGGTGGAACCTTATGCGGAGCACCATCATGTGGAACATCATCCGCCATCTGGAAAGTGGGTGAAAATGAAGAGAAATGGAGAAAAAAGGAAAAACTTGGAAAAAGTCAACCCTAAGAGAGAGAAAATGGAAGAAAAAGTCAAAACTTGGAAAAATTTGCAAAACTCGAGAGAAACTTAAAAGAAACAAGCCCAAAGTGGTGAAAATTTTAAAAAATCAACGAAAACAAAATCTGATCAGTTCAAAGCGTAGAGGAGCAAAGAGGGTTTATGAAAAAAGTTTGCGTTGGTTGTTGGAAAATGCATATAAAGTACAAATCTAGAGAGAGAAAGCACATAGAGAGAGAGGGAAGGATTTCGAACTTGGGTGTGTGAGGAAATGAGGTGTAGTGATGTATATATAAAGACCGGTGTCGAAAAGACGATTCTTTCCCAATTTTTACATTAGTGCCGGCAACTGTAGACATCTTATTTTTGACCAACCTTAAGACTCAAACGTCATCGACTGAGCGCTCGATGATCGCGCATGTTTGTGCTCGTTTTGAGTTTTCAGAGTTTTCGACTGAGTGCCTTGCCTCCGGGTCTCTGAACTCTTCGTGTTTTGGCTTGGTTTGTAGACCATGCCTTGTTGCCCTTGCTTGGAGGGAGAGAGAGGCCTGTAGGCCACTTTTTGTAGTCGTAGGCTACTTTTCCCTCTTGTAGGCTAGTTTCTGGTTTCCAAATCCTTCGGTTGTGCGCCTTGTCTTGAGATCTCTTAACTTTCTTCTCTTGGCCTGATTTTTGGACCATGCCTTGTTGCCTTTGTCTAGAGGGAAATAGAGGTCTGTAGACCACTTTTTGTAGTCGTAGACTACCTTTCCTTCTCATAGGCTACTTTTTGTGCCTGTAGACTAGTTTTCGGGGCTTCCGGCTGAGTGCCTCGCCTTGCGGACTCTTGTCTTGCTTCCTTTTTGGTTTGGTTTTGAACCAAACCTTCTTATCCCTTGCCTGGAGAGTGGAACAAGGGTGTAGACCAGTTTTTTCCCCTGTAGGCCACTTTTCTTCCTTGCCAGCCAGTTTTCTAGTCGACCAGCTAGGGTGGGTGGTCTGTGGACCACCTAAAGTGGTCGGCAGCCATGCCACCACCTTCCTCTCTTTGTGCAGACCACCTTTCCCCCTTTGTCGACCACTTTTTGTCCTTGCAAACCACTTTTTCTGGTTGGTCGACCACTTCAATTGGTCGGCAACTTTCCTGCACTTTCTACAGATATTTTTCATGCCAGTTATGCTAGCTGTTGGGCACAGAAAGCATCCTCTATACACGTGTATGGAGGGATTGCTTCAAGCCTCTAGCTTGTCTAACAAGCTTGAGGCATGATTTTCTATATAAGGGAGCCTCCTCCCTGTTGTCCCAGGCTGAGAAAATTGCATTAGGGCTATACATATTATACCTCTCTTGTTTTCTCCCTCTCTCTCTATATTTGCATTGGTTTGTGCCTCAAAAGTGTAGTTTCTTCACACTTTTGCACTAAAAAACCTAGTGAAACACCACAATCTTGTTACTGAGGTACCTGAGGGTCTTGCTTGGACTCAAGAGCTGGTTTTAGCTCAGAAAAGTTACTGGAGTTGCTGCTTTGTTCTTGCTCTTCAAGGGTAAGAAACTAATCCCTTTAAAGCTTTGTTTTGATTAAGCCTTTGGCTAACTTTGCATGCTCCTTTTGGCTTAGCTTTCAACTGTAAAAAGCTTCATTTTTAAGTATTAAAAATGTTTGTTTGAGACCTCTTTGGTGTTGGGGGTGGTCTATCCCCTTTTGTGCCTTATTTGGCCTTGTTTTGAGCCATCTCTTTTAGGCCTTTGTATCACCTTCTCTTGACCTTTTAGCCACTGAAATCCAGTAGATTTTCAATGGTAGAAAGTGTGTTTTGAGGTTCAAAATGGAAGGGGGTCATCCCCTCTCCTTGTGTATTGGTTACTTGCCTTGTTGGCCTCATGTTTGAGCTTGTTATTTTAGCATGTGTTGGCTTAGTCTCAGCCCATTTTAGGCCTTATTTCAGCATGGCATAACACTGTTTTGGCTTGGTTTGATCAACTCATGCATGCTTTTTACACTTGTAGTGTAATCTTGCCATTTAGCCTTGTGTGCTCAATGCCTTGGTTCATCATGCTAGCCTATTTTGGTTCTATCTCAGCATGTTTTTGGTGTTTTTTTGCCATGATAGCTCTGTTTAGGGTTGGTTTGATTACCTCTTGCATGCTCCTTGCACTTGTAGTGCAATTCCACTAACTAGCCCAACATGCATCATGCTTTGGACCATCATTCTAACATGTTTTTGGCTCCACTCCAGCAAGCTTTTACTCATGTTTTTCCATGCTTAAGCTCTGTTTTAAATGTTTTGGGTCATGCATGCCTTGCTTTGTATAGCCATAGTGCAATCTCGCTCACTAGCTTTGAGTTTTCAAGTTACTAGCATGCATTGCTTGGGCTATTTGCATGATTTAGCATCATTTAATATGTGATTTCAGAGCATGTTTCACTGCCATGCCCTCATATCTTTCACTCTTTCAATGCTTTTGGAAGGTTGTGCTTTATGCCTTAAATATGAGCCAATATGTATGCAATCTTGCCTAGGCTTTTGGGCTGCCATATCAGTGTATTTTTGGTGTTATTTTGCCATAATACAACTCTGTTTTCAGATGGTTTAGCCACTTGTGGTTTGCATCTTGTACTTGTAGAGCAAATCTCACTTACTAGCCTTGCATGCTTGTTGTTTTAGCGCATTATCCTAGCATGTGTTAGCTCTACTACAACATGTTTTTGGCCTTGATTTGACATGCTCTAGGACTGTTTTAGGTTGTCTTGGCAATATGGTTCATGTATTGCATAGCTGTAGTGCAATGGGCTTGACTAGCCTTGTGTTTTGATGCCTCTAGCATGCTTTGTTTGAGGTGTTTGCTTGCCATGACATCATTTAACATGTTATTTCAGAACATATTGCATTTCCATTTTCTCACTTTTTTCACTCTTTGAGTGCTTTTAGGAGTTGTGCCTTTATGCCTCGTTTATGGGCCAATGCGTATGCATGCATGCCTAGACTTTTAAGCTCCCATCCCAGCATGTTTTGGTCTTTCTTTTGACCTACTTGAGCTCTGTCTATGGCTGGTTCAACCATTTGTGCCATGTCTTGCATGCTTCTTGTGTAATTCCCTTTAGTAGCCTTGTGCCTTGGGCCCTCTTGCATGCTATACTTGTGTTGTTTGAATGGTTTGACATCATTTCATACATGATTTCAGTGTATATAGTGTAGTTACACTCTCACATTTGTCACTTCTTAATCATGTGTTTGAAAGTTGTGCCCTTATGCCTAGTTGATGAGCCATTACATGAGCATGCATATCTTGCCTTTTTGTGCCTAAGTTTTGGTGTGTTGGCCACTGTTTTGGCATGATTTTGGTATGCCCATATTTGGTTTAAGTCCATTGGGCATTGTATTGCATGTCTCTTGTGAGATGCTCTTTCCTAGCTTTGATGCCTTAAGCTTCTAAACTTGTCATGCATGCATTGTTCATATGTTGGAATCTTGTGCATGCCATTAGCATTGATAAGTTGATCATGTTGTATGTGTTGCATTGTGTTTGGATCGGGCGTTGATCCAAACACGAGAAACGAGAGATGTTTCATACTTGAAGTGATGAAACGTGTCTCATTTCTCGGTCGCCGACCCTCTTGACCATGCATGATAGAGGTTAAGGCCCTTATGTGTTATTTGTGCATTCATTGACATTGAATTGTGCAAACTTGGCTTCTCGGCCATCGTGCATTGCGGTGCTCGGTTGGTGGCCCGAGAGTCGAGAACCGCACTCCCTTGAGCTTGAAAAATGATAGGGAGGGTGGTTGTGCACACATACCTTAAAAATACACTGATATGTCCCTTTTTGTTCTCTGTTGCAGCAAATTGAAGCTTAGCAGCATTTTCTGGTCTGCAGACCAGTAAAAGTGGTTGACCGACCACTTTTTCTGGTTTGCAGCAAACTTAAGTGGTCTACAGGTGGTCTACACCACCCTTTTCTGGTCAGCAACCCTCCTGGAGGTCTCCATGTTGGAGTAGAAGCTTTCTAAAGGCTTGTGTAGTGTTCTAATATCGAATGCAAACAGAGGCAATTCGGGGCATAGTGATGGATTTCCGAACGAGGCGACCGAGCATGCATGCACTTCTCGCCCCGAGGCAACTTAGCTGTTTTACTTAGCTAACTAGTTTGACAGTTTCGTACTTAATTAGCTAATGCATTTAACTAATCAATTTGTGTTGTAATAACTAATTAGTTAACTAGGATTAGTTAATTAGTTTTGGTTTGTAATAATTAGTTTAATTAGCTTAGATTAGCTAGTTAGCTTATTATTCAGACCCTCCATCGAGAGGGCAAATGATGTACTAAGTGTGCGTGTGTGTGATGCATGTCTTCCAACCCCCATTTCTTTCTCCCTTTTATTTACCAGCTTTTGATGGTTAGGATAGGGTCATTTTCAATTAGCAGACTTATACTTTGCATGCGTGCATCATTCATTCGTATTGCATGCACCGAGCTCGGCGCATCATTCAAACTACATCATATTTCAATTCCTATTTGAATACATGTATCAATTGTTGCATTTCGTATGCCATGATTAGATAGTCGAGCCTACTTAGTTGCATTTTGCATGTGTTGCATTAGGCATCTTAACATAAGCTAGGATCATGCTTGATTTCTAACTAGCTTTTGTTTTGGCTCGAAGTACACTGTGAGTGTTTACACTTTAGCATACTGCATGAGATATGTATGTTGCCATGCTAGTATGCTTGCTATGAGGCTAATTGCTTAACTGCTATAACTGCATGAATGCCTGTAGGTGAAGGTTTGATTGCCTGAATTGGAACAACTTGATGATTGTGAGTTTTAAGCCCACTTGAAGTGGCAAAATCATGTTTTTCTAAGCCCACTTAAGGGTGGCAAATCCGTGTCTTAGCCTACTTGCGAGTAGCACTTTCAAACCACTTTAAAAAACAAATATGAGTTGTTTTGTTCCAATCCGCTTGATTGAGTCTATACTTGTATGCTGTGCGCATCACATAGTAAGATTAGCTAATAAAACCAGAATAAAAACACATGTGTTTTCAAAAACAACATATCATGTTAGTAGAGGCTGATCTTTGATCGGGCGAGCAGGGGTCCTCATTTCAAGACCTTCCCCTCTCGTACCCAAGTTCCCGAGCCGAGGCAACTTTGGTGATGACGGACACGTAGCCTTAGGTACGAGTCAGGGTTTCCTAAATTTCCCAAAAACAAAACATTTAGGTGGCGACTTTGAAATCTAGCAAAGCAGTCCATGTTTGGCGCTTTTTGATTAAAATCGATTTTCCAAAACGATTTGCCGGATTTGGACTCTTTGGTGATTTATCAGTCTTACATTTCACTTTGTGAGATTAGATTCAGAACCGTGACAGGAGTCCGAACTGTAGTAGCTAAGAACTACAATTCGCGCCCTCGCGTGCGGAGCCGAGTTCGGGCGGTCTACAGCAACCCACTACTAGTGGCTGGCAGACTTCACTTGTGGTCGGCATCCTTCTCTTGTGGCCTGGTGTTGGTTTTGTTCATCTTTTGCCCTGTCATTGTATGGGAGGTTCTTTTTTGGGTCCAAATTGATTCTTGAGAAGCTCGAAACTATGTTCCGATTGCGTAGTTCCTAATACCCATTATGTCCCGGTGCGTGAATGTGCCCCACTTGCCAATATGAATGAGGTGTATCCTTTTTTAGCATATTGCAAAGTCTCTGAGAGGTAAGTCCGAGGTTGTCACTGAACATCACTTTTGCTCATTCTGTCGAATTATATATTTGTTCTCTTCTATTGCATAGAATGTGCGTTTTCACATACACTTATGTTACACGCATACCCTGCATCGTTCATGATTCATGCACAGAATATGCTTTCAATTTTGCATAGAATATGCTCTTGTTTCTTGCATAGAACATGCTTTCAATTAACATCACACGTCGGTTGTCTATCTTGCATGGAACATGCGTTGTCATTGTATTGATTATTAATCTTGTTCACTTTGTGCATCTATCGCACTCTTTCATTACATTGTGTGTTTATTGCACAGTCTCGTACATTTTGCTTTTATCTCAGGACGCATGAAACGCGACCCTGAGCAGTTTTTATCTCATAATGCATGAAACGCGACCCTGAGCAGTTTTTATCTCATAATGCATGAAACGCGACCCTGAGCGGTTTTTCTTCTCTTCTCATGATTTTAGCGTGATTAGAGTATCTCGAGATGCATGAAACGTGACCCCAAGCGGTTTCTCTTCTCTTCTCGTGATTTCAGCGTGATTAGAGTATCTTAGGACACGTGAAACGTGACCTTGAGCGGTTTTTTTCTCTCCGCTTTTCATGGTTTTGGCATGGTTAGAATGCGCATTTTGCTTTTTTGCGTGAACCCTATTTCGGTTTAAGCTTGAGGCTCATTCATATATTGTTAATTTTTTATTGCTTATCGCAATTGATTGCAACTGTTATTGCTTATTACATCTGTTATTGGTCAGTGCATCATCTTGCATGATCATGAGTTTTCAAAATAGCCAGCTTCACAAAGCGTGTGAGTTCAGCTTTCATAGTTTTTTCCATACATATCATTTGCATCCTGTCCCAGAACTACGCTGGTTTGATTCCCTGTAAAGGGATACGTAAGCAGCTTGCGAGCTCAACCAATTTTATTTATGTCTTGATTCTTTGCCCAATTCTTACGGCCTTGTCAAAATAGGTCGTCTTCGGGATTTGACATTCACTCACGTCATGTCATGACTTCAAGTTCTGTCAAAGAGGGGCAACTGTAGACACCCCATTTTGACCACCCTTACGACTTGGGTGCCATCGATTACGCACCCAATGATGAATTTGTATATGCTTGTCAAATGCTCGAAGTCCTCAGCAGAATGCTTCAGCTTTGAGCGTCAAAACCCTATGAGCCTCTTGCCTTGTTTTTGGATCAAAACAACGGTTTTTCAAGCCTAAACATCCTGAGACCTACCGCCCACTAGTGTGGACTGCCGCCCACTTGTGTGTTTTTTCAGTTCTTTTTGCCAACTGTGGCAGCTGTTTCCACAGATGCCTGCACAGTCCATACATGTCTATGTAGATATTTATGAGGTGGCCTCATGTTTTTCTATATATAGAGGACCATCTCTCACATTTTAAAAGGTTAGAAAATTTTGGAAGCAAAAATATTTCTCTCTTTATAATTCTCTTTCTCTCATGCAAGTTCTTCACTCTTTGCCTATACACTCTAAACCAAATCTTGTGGCATTTGTGCTGAGGTGTTTTTGAGCTTGCATTTAGCTCTTGAGGGTGTGTAATTATTGGTTTGTAACTCAAAAACGGTATCCCTCTTCAAAAGGTATAATTCTTAACTTGTTTCCCTTCTTTATTTGCCATCTTTTCTACTATTTTTGGACTGTTTTTTACACTGAATTTCTGGGGTGAAACTTGTGGTTTAAGGCCATTAAGGGTGAAGGGGTGGATCACTCTTCTTTGCACCTAACTTCTTAAGCCTTTGCCCTTGTGTTTCCCACCTTTCTATTATCGTTTTTTGAGCTTTTTACTACTGAATCTCAGAGGTTTTTCAGAGGCTAAAATCATGTTTTGAAGTCCCAAAAATGGAAGGGGTAGCCCCCCTCCTTGTACTTGCTTACTAGCTTAACTTGCTTCATGTTGTAGCTTACTCTTTTAGCTCTTTTGACTTCAATTCCAACACCGTTTTAGCCTATTTTAGGATTGTTTTTTATGAGTTAGCTTTATTTATGCTTTGTATAGTATGTTTCTAGTGTAGCTGTCCTCATAGGTTTGGTGGTTTAGGCCTTAACCACCAACCTATTTGAATTGATAGCCTTTATTTCTTGCTTTCCATACTTGTATTCCTCTCTAATCACCTCTGCAACCTCTCTCCTTTGTTGGCTTTTTCTTTGTTTTGAAAGTTATTTCAAACTAATTGCTTGTTTAAGTTTGAGATAGAGGTATCGTGCTTAATGGTTTAATCCCTTTGGGGGTTCATCACCAACGGCATGGTGTCTCTCTCATACCTAAAACAACTCTTTGTTTGATGCTCTTTTCCATTAGAGGACTTAAAGCTCATTATTGGACTTAAATGAACTAATGAATGGATGGTAATTAGAATGAAGTAATAAAATTAGGACTAAAAGTGATGCAAGATAATAAAGCAATTTTGTGTTCAATCGGACATTAATTGAACACATGGAGACTTGAGTCATTTCATACTTACTAGTGATGAAATGGTTCAAGTGTCCAAGGTCAATCGTTTCCCTTGATCAATCCATGATATGGAGGAGGTTTTATTGGTCTTTCCTCACCATTTATTAAAATTGTGTCCCTTGATTCATAAGTCATCATGCAATGAAATTGCGTCGATTGATGGCTTGCGAATCAAGCCTACCCCTCCTTTGACCTATTTGCTGATAAGGAGAGGTAGGGTAGACAAACATCTCCTGAGAATACTTTGGTTTTTGCTCTATTTGTCCTATGTTGCTGCAGGAAAGAACCAACATCAGTGGCCGGTAGGCCACTTTTACTAGACAGCAACCCACTATTTGTGGCCAGCCGACCACTACTTCTGGTTTGCCGGCCAATTTTTCTAGGCAGGCAGTGTCATTTTTCCAACAGAGCAGAGTAGAGCAGAGCAAAGGCTGAGGTGGAAAATATGTGCAATTTTCTAACTGTGCAACAGAGGCATTCCAGTAGCAAAACGGAGAGCATTATCGGGTGGAAATCCACATCCATGCATGAGTCATCTCTCGATTCTCGGGATCCATGAAATGATGTTGTAATATTAGTACTTTGTGCTTGGAATAGCGGGTTTGTAACTAATTAGTTAGAATAACTAGTTAGTTTTGTGTTATACTTATTTAATTAGCTAGAATAGTTAGTTAAATTTGTCGTTGTAATAATTAGTTAATTAGCTAGTATAGCTAATTTATTTCATTTGGTTTGTAATAATTAGTTAATTAGATAATTAATTATCTAGTCTATTCGTTCGGACCCTCTTGTGCGAGGGCCAAATTATAATAACGTGTATGTCTTCCAACCCCCTGTCTTTCTCCTTTTTATTTATCCACTTATAATGGGTATTTTAGAACATCATGCTTCATTTAGCACATTCCATGTTTGTATCCACTTGTCTTGTATGCATCGAGGCTCGGTTCATCATTCTAACAAGCATTGTAGTTTAAAATACTTAGTTGAAAATGTGTTTAAACCACATGCTATCACGTTGACTCACATGCCATAATTAGCAGCGGAGCCTATTAGTTACATATCGCATGTGTTGCATTAGTTAGGAGCATGCATGTTTTCTAACTCTTTTGTTTCTTTTGACTCGTTTCAGAGTACTAGGTGAGCATTTTTTTGCTTTAGCATAACGCATGCGTGTGGTTGTTGCCATGTTTAGCATGTTTGCCATGAGGCTAAGTGCTTAATTGATAAATTGCTTGAATGCCTGTGGATGAAGGCTAATTGCTTGAATTGGAACAATTTGAGTAATGTACATATGCTATCACTTTTTCAAGTAGTACATATTCGAAACAATTTTAAAACAAACGTGAAATCAAAGTGTTCCAATTTTTGCAAATTAGTCTATACCTGTGTGCACATCACATAATCAAGTTAGCCTAATAATCATAATAGAACCATATAATGTAAATAAGATTTACATCATGATTAGTAGAGGCTGATCTTTGATCGGGCAAGTGAGGTGCTCAATTCATGACTTTCCCCTCTCGTACCTAAGTTTCTGAGCTGAGACAATCTTGGTGATAACGGACACGTGGGCTTTGGCACGAGTCATGGGTTTCAGCACGAGTCATGGGTTTCCTAAATTTTTCAAAAATATTTATGTAGCGACTCTATATCTGGCAAAACAATCCATTTTTAGCATTTTTTGTTCAAATTTGATTTTTCAAAAAATTTACCAGATTTAGACTCTTTGGTGTTTATCTATTTCACATTGCACTTGTGAGATCAAATTCAGAACTACGAGAGTCCGAACTATAGGGCTAGTCATATTCGAAAGGAGCACGAAAAGTTGAGCTACACTAATACACAATAAAAAATAATAACAATTTCTTATTCCATGAAGAAAATATCTCCCTTATTCTACGGAGAAAATCTCTCATTATTCCAAGGAGAATCTCCTCATTCTAGTGAGAAAATCTCTCCCTTATTCTATGGAGAAAATCTTTCTATCATTCTAGAGGAAAAAATCTCCCCATTATTTTACAGAAAAAAATCTCTCATGTTCTGAAAATCTTAAGTCGTCTACTTTCCAAAAATCTCTCACTAAATGTTGATGTGAACTTTCACATTAGAGATGCATGCCGATAAATAACATCTCTTCATGGAACCATACACACACTCAATGTTACATGAGTGTATGAACATTAACATTGGATGCGACTACCTATTTGTATTACCGAATTAATGTGAATATTTACATCTCTATGTACACAGTATGTTTCTGACCAAAATAACACATTGTTGTTTGTGCTAGTATTACTACTAATATACAACTAACCTTCGAAAAAACAAACCACATAAAAAGTACAAAGTGAATGTTCATAATAAACAACAAACATACAACAAACCTTCAAAAAAAACAAAACTCTTATAAAAAAAAATGTGAATATTCATAGTTTACAATTAACATACAACTACCCCTAAAAAACTAAACTCATACCAATATGAACAATCACACTATAACGTGAAAATATAAAACAAAAGTGAAAATCAACTATTTTGATTGTCCAATGGTAACAAAAATGATTGTTCAAGCAACAAGCATAATAACAAAAACAACAAATATACAACTAACCTTCTAAAAAATAAAATTCATACTAAAATACAATGTGAATGTTCATAGTTTACAATTAATATACAACTGGTCTTAAAAAAATAATAAATAAATAAATATAACTCTTACCAATGTGAACATTTGCACTGTAACGTGAAAATACAAAACAAAATTAAAAAATAAATAAAGTAAAAATCAACTATTTCAATTGTTTAATGGCAATACAAATTATTGTTAACCAACAAGTATAGTAACAAATAAATGCACAACAAATCATCAAACAATATATAAAAAATCGTCAAATAGTTCATATATATTAATGCACTTTTTTAGAAAAACCTATATATAATTAATTTCGGCATAATATCGGTGAATAAACTACACAAACCGACAAAGAGACTACGTTTTATGTATAACAACGGCAAACAAACAATTGTTCATTGCCTATTTACTATCATCTCTATTACGAATCCATCATCATCTCTATCATTGATTTACATGTACAACTAACCTTCTCTTCCAAATATTCTTCCATAACATGACTTTATTGTAAAATAATGGTAAAGGAATCTCTTTGATCAAGTGAATCCTAATAAGGAAGAGGTCCATGGAGTGTAATATACTGTAATTGTATATTGCAATCTCCTATAACAGCATTAGTTAGATAATCAGTTAGATGATGGCTAGTCAATTAGAAATATAGTTATGTTGTTAGTTAGTTATTGTAATATAGTATAAATATATATTGTAATCTCTCATTATCATTCAATGAAGATATACAAAAACTGATTCAACAGTTCATCATGGTACCAGAGCTTAAAGAAGCTTTAACGAGCAATCCTCAAGGTCTATCAATGGAGCCATCTTCTATTGTGATTCCTTCGAATCTCAATATGCTTATATCAATCTCAGTTCTCTCGTGATAGTAAAGCTAAATAGCTCTAATTTTATTATTTGGAAGAATCAAATATAAAATCTTCTTCGAGCGACCGATCTTCTCACAATTGTTGATGGATCAAAGAAGTGTCATGTTGATACAGTGCAAAATTTTGCAGGAATAAAGGTTCCAAATCCAGAAGCTATTAAATGGAAGATGATCGATGCACATCTACTGTCACGACCCCATTCTGCCCCTAGTAGAACGGTGCCGTGATGGCCAGTAATCCGAGATTACTGAAGGCCAACTTACATGGATTCACACACAAACAGAGTATACATATGGGGCTTACATATGCGGAAGCAATAAATTTCAATCTAATTAGTCCATAAGAGTTGTGCATAGATTAAATGAAATGACATACATCTTAACATGGTCTATAACTTGAATACAGATAAAAATAAAGTACATATTACATCTTGATCAAAAGGTTTCTCAAGCCGACATATACAAAAGAGGTGAACTACAAAGCCAAGAAACATAATCTTCAAGATGCTAGCAAAAGTATGAATCCAAACATCAAGCAAAACACATCTAGGCGTCACCGGCCTCCTACTCGCCACCTACATATATATATATATATATAGAGGGTAAGCTTGGGTACTCAGTGAATGATATCAGAAATAAAGGTTTGCATAACTGATATTCAAGATCTTTGTCAAAAAATACATAGCATATCTTGTACAAAATCAAAGGATGAACTAAGTCCATCTATCAAATCTTTTAAAGCTTCAAGGGATGCTTACTAGCATCAAAATAGTACAAGGGATGACATTCCGGACAAACAAACCCACGCGGAAAACCGTCAGTGGCAAAACAAGGGTGCAGTCATATTATAGTCCCCTGGCACTAAGGACTTTCGAAACAAGGGTGCAGTTGCATTATGGTCCCCTGACACTAAGGACTTTCGAAACAAGGGTGCAGTTGCATTATAGTCCCCTGACACTAAGGACTTTCGAAACAAGGGTGCAGTTGCATTATAGTCCCCTGGTACTAAGGACTTTCCTAGAATGTCATCAAAACAAATATAATACTAGATACAAAACTAGGGACAATCATTCATGCTTAATCAAATACTTTTCCAAAATGAAACAAAGCTTTATCAAAACTTTATAACATAACTTTATTAAAAATACCACTCACATAGCTCTTCGAGTGAGGGGATTACAAGTAAGGATCCAAGGCCTACAAGCACATAATAAATTCCATTGAATGCACTTCAAGAAGTCAAGAAGAGATGTTGAAAGATGGATATGAAATGCACCCTTAGAACAAGCTTTACATGACAGGAAAGGATCTCGACATTACTTTCAAAACTAGGTCAAGTCAAAGCAAAACATGCTGGAAGTTAAAACACTATTTTTCATCTCGGGGAAAACATGCTGGGTACCAACTAGGTCTTGGCCGAGGTCCCACACCCCTTGGTCGGGGTATGGTCCCAACGGCCACATTTGAGGAAATGAAGTCGGGAAAACCTGGGTTTCCCTTTGAAGAACATGAAGGACAAGAACATGAAGAATATGAATACTAAAATCATAACTTCTTTATTTAAAATCTGAGATTTCATGAGATGAGTTCGAAAACATGGACCTGGGCACCCATACTTGAAGATCTTATGAAAACAAACACAAAAACATAGATCTTGATACAAACTTTCGGATCAAAACATGATTTTCTTTCAAGAACACAAGAACATCATTTTCTCTTCCTAAAACCAAATTTCAAAACAATGCATGGCTCATGAATCATGCTAGATCATACAATGTAGTTAGATAAACATAAAGAACAACAAGAGTAAAACAAGAATCTAACCTTAAAACATGAATCCAACGGTTCCAACTCTAAGGATCAAGCTTGGAAATCTATTCTCACTCTAAGAACTTCTTCTTCTTCTTCCTAGAGCTTCTCTCTCTACCATGCAAAATATGACACGCAATGATATGTTTTCTCCCACTGTCGGCTGACTTAACCCTCTGTTGGGGCACGTGGCACTACCAGATTGGGTTTCCTCAAAAAGGTTACTGAATGACAAGACAAGAGTATGACAAAGGGTGTTCAACAAGTAAGGTGACATGGGCACTCGGGTAGATAAGGGCCTCGGATTAGGACAAGGCTTCGGCAAGTAAGGTCTCAATGATCTCGGCTAGGAAGGTTAACACTTGGCCTAGCTGTGCCACACCTCGGTCTAGGTCATACCAGTCTAGGGACAAGATCACCAGGTGTAGTGATCAAAGATCTAAAATACCTAAAGGATAACATCTCGACTTAGATGATATATATCTCGGCCTCGGTGATGCACACCTCGGCCTAGATGATGACATCTCGGCCAATATGCCAGGGTGAAGGTGGAGGTCAGCCAAAGTGGTTCTAAGATGTTCCTAGGTGTAAAAGGTCCAAAGGCGTGACCTACGTTTAAGATGACCTTAGCTACACACACCAAGCAAGGGACAAAACGTACAAACAATACTCAAGCCAAAACACATAGGTACAAAACAAGACGGGAACCTTACTTTAGGCAAAACAAGTCAAAACCACAAGTGCAAGCTTAACAAAACAAAACATGCAGATGCACATGAACATGACTAAGACGAGGATGGGGGTCACTACAGTCTACCCTCCTTAAAGAAGTTTGGTCCCCAAACTTAAGTTATCTTGCCCTGAAAACAACTCCGGATGTTGGATTTTCATTTCTTCTTCCATTTCTCATGTAGCATCCTTGCCATAATGCTCTTTCCATTCAACTTTCACCATCGGTATTGACTTGTTCCTCAACTGCTTCACTTGCCTATCAAGAATCTGTATCGGCTTCTCCTCGTAACCCAAATCTTCATTAATCACAATCCCAAAATGATCAATCACATGCAATGGATCCCGAATATACTTCCTCAACATCGATATGTGAAACACATTGTGGACTTGACTTAATTCTGGCGGCAAAGCAAGTTTGTAAGCAACTGGGTTAACTCTTTCAAGGATTTCAAATGGTCCAATGTAACGAGGTGCTAATTTACCTTTCTTCCCAAATCTTGAAACTCCCTTCATCGGTGAAATCTTCTGAATACATGATCCCCAACTCCGAATTCTAGCTCTCTTCTCCTCTAGTCGGCGTAACTCTTCTGTCAACTCTGAGCAGTCCTAATTCTTTGTCGGATAAGTTTAATCTTCTCAGTTGTCACTTGAATCAGTTCGGGACTGATTAAAGCTTTGTTTCCTACTTCGGTCCAACATATCGGCGATCTGCACTTCCTTCCGTACAGAGCTTCATACGGCGCCATGCCAATGCTAGCTTGATAACTGTTGTTGTAAGCAAATTCTACCAATGGCAAATGCACTTCCCAACTTTCCTTAAAGTCCAATACACATAGTCTGAGCATATCTTCAAGCGTCTGAATTGTTCTCTCTGTTTGCCCATCGGTCTGGGGATGAAAAGTTGTGCTAAACCTCAACTGGGTTCCCAAAGCTCCTTGTAAACTTTGCCAAAATCTAGAAACAAACTTCGGATCTCGGTCTGACACAATAGACATCGGTACTCCATGAAGTCTAATGATCTCATTCATATACAATAAAGCGAGTTGATCGGCATTAAAGGTAGTCTTAACAGGCAAGAAGTGTGCTGACTTAGTTAATCTATCAACTACAACCCAAATTAAATCCATATTCCTCTGTGTCCTCGGCAAACCAACCACAAAATCCATGGGGATGTGTTCCCATTTCCACTCGGGAATTGACAAAGTTTGAAGAAGTCCTGCTGGCCTCTAATGTTCTACTTTCACTTGTTGACAATATAGGCACTGGGATACGAACCCGGCTATTT